>NC_052101.1:115966766-117166766 GCF_015852505.1 Tachyglossus aculeatus | reverse complement strand
GGTCCACCAGGTTGCTGACTGAAAGACCACCTAAAGCATTCCACGGTGGGGGGGACAGGCCCAGCAGGAATCCTGAAAAATAGCTAGCCAGAGTTGGCCGCAAAGACCGTGAGAACTACCAAGGCGTTTACGCCGGCAACCGCCCGCTGGTCCGTGGCACTATGGCACAGCACGGGCGCTATGCTGCAGTCGCTTTAGTCGTAAATGGGTTGCGGATATTATGTTCTCCCAAGCATCTTGGGACCTTGTTGCACCACCGCCAGCCCAATTGCTTGTTGCACCCACCATCCCAGCGGGAACCCGGCTGGCCGGGACCAGAGAGAGCAAGTGGCCCTGGGCAAACGACTAGCTCTATCCCTTCCTCCGGCCTGCAACTCCCACCCTGCTCCTATTCAACACGACACCGCTCTCCCCATCGTCAGAGCCCTACTCAAATCATAATCTCCTTCAAGAAACCTCTACCTAACCTCTTGTGATCCCATCCGATCCGCCCTCCTTTCTGCATCGTCTAGGCACTTGGCTCTGTACCTTTTAAGCACCTAACCCCACAGCACTTATATCCATATATCCCTATATCTTGCCGCTTCCCCTAACCGTAATTTATTTTAATGTCTGTCACTCCCACTAGCCTGTAAGCTCCTTGTGGGCGGGAATCAGGTCGCTGACTCTGTGTAGTCTACTCTCCTAAGCATTTATTACTGTGCTCTGCACACAGCAAACACTCCATCAATACCCTGGATTTGTTCTACAGTAATTGATTGCCCCTGCACAGGTTCTCAGTCCAAGAACCTCATGACTGGCCCGAGGCTTGCCTTTTTTCCAGCTTCAGATCCTCTCACGTCCCTTGCCATAGGCCCAAGGCTGCCCCTTTCCCATTCCCCCCCTCCTCCCGGCCCCTTCCCCGGCAGTCTTCCTCATCCTCAGCCCTTTTTTCCCCCTCCAACCCTGCCCCCAGGCTAGGCCCCATGAGGATGACGTCCTTCCCAGGGGCCGGGTCGGTTGGATAGCACCAGGTTGTGGAGTTGGCAGTGGGTGGTGCTGAGGCAGAGCTGGGGAGCTGGGCTGGGCTTCTGGGCAACAAGGTGGCACAGTCGGAATCCCAGACCCTGCCTGAGGCGGCCTGGCTCTCATTGGGAACAATGAACAAGGAGGAAGATGTGTGTGTGTGTGTGTGTGTGTGTGTGTGTGTACGCACAAGCGTGCAGAAATGTGTGTCTGCACATGGGTGTGAATGTGAGGGTAAACGTGTGCGTAAACATATGGGAAGCAGCATGACATAGTGGATAGAGCACGGGTTTGGGAGTCAGAAGGTCATGGGCTCTAATCCCGGTTCTGCCACTTGCTGCTCTGTGGCCCTGGGCAAGTCATTTCATTTCTCTGTGCCTCAGTTCCCTCATCTGTAAAATGGGGATTAAGACTGTGAGCTCTGGGCAGGACAGGGACTGCGTCCAACATGATTTGCATGTATCCACCCCAGAGCTTAGTGCATTCATTCACTCAGTTTCAGTTTCCCTTTGGGCCGAGGTGCCCCTGTCCCAAGGTGACCCGGGGGTACCGGCCATCTCAAGGTGCAAAGCTATCTCGTGACCACCTGAGCCATTCATTCATTCATTCAATCGTATTTATTGAGCGCTTACTGTGTGCAGAGCACTGTACTAAGCGCTTGGGAAGTACAAGTTGGCAACATATAGAGACGGTGCCTGGCACACAGTAAGTGCTTAACAAAAACCACAATTATTATTATTATTATTATATGTCTGGTGTGGAGTACTTGAAACGTTTGGAATACTTAGACTGTGTGAGCCCCATCTGGGGCAGGGACCATATCCGACCTGATCATCCTGTTTCTACCCCAGTGCTTGGCACACAGTAAGCACTTAACCGATACCACAGTTATTATTATTGGTATTACCATTTTTATTATCATTATTTGAATGAATGCGCCTTATGTGACTTTTGCAAGTGAATACGGGTACATGAACATGGATGTGAATGTAGGTCTGTACATCATGTGACCAAAAGGCTGAAAAACTGTGTTTGTGGGCAAGTGAGAGTGCGTGTTCTTGATTACATATGCATCTCCCATGGTTATGCCTATCTATGGAAATGTGTGCGAACGTGCAGGGACCCACATTTTGAACTTCACCGCCAGTGGTGCCTTCAAATACAAGGGCTAATTCACAGCTTGGCGCTTCTGAATATATTTGTATTTGCTATTGTAGTGTGTACGCATCCTCACCTATTTAGCTGTGGTCCTGGATGCGTCTGTGTGTCCTTTCCACGTTTGCATGTGACTATATGAGTGGTCACCACTTTATCCCATATCCGTGTTTAGGGTTTTGTCCTTTGTTGTTGAAAAAGATCATGGGAACTGTCAGCAGGCACTGCATGAAAATACACGTGTATCTGCAGGCAGCCACATGCCAACACCTACAGACTCCCATTCCTATCCTCCCCCCACCCCCTACACACTACATACACTGTGAGCCCACTGTTGGGTCGGGACCGTCTCTATATGTTGCCAACTTGTACTTCCCAAGCGCTTAGTACAGTGCTCTGCACACAGTAAGCGCTCAATAAATACGATTGAATGAATGAATATACGGAGAGCCCCGACCCAGCGGTGATATCCACCCTCCCCCGAGCATCTATGCAGCCCCAAAGACACAAACACACACCCTCATTCATCCACACCTAACAACAACACTACTACTAATCGTGGTATTTAATAAGGGCTTATTCTGTGCCAAGCACTGGACTAAGCACTGGGGTAGATACAAGAAAATCAGATCATTCATTCATTCCTTCAATCGCATTTATTGAGCGCTTACTGTGTGCAGAGCACTGTACTAAGCGCTTGGGAAGTACAAGTTGGATCAGACAGTCCTTGTCTCCCACGAGGCTCCCAGTCTAAAGAAGAGGGAGAACAGATATTTCCTTCACATTTTCCGGGTGGCCTGAGACGTGAAGTGACTTGTCCAGGGTCACACGGCAGACAAGTGGCGGGGCCAGGATTAGAACCCTGGTCCTCCGACTCCTAGGCCTACGCTCTTTCCACACCACATGAATACAGCCACTTCTTCCCTAGGACTTCCCGCGCACACATCCATTTCTAGCAAAATATAATCTGAATAAAGCCATGGGAGCACCGCGTGGCTGGAGAAGCAGCGTGGCTCAGTGGAAAGAGCCCGGGCTTTGGAGTCAGAGGTCACGGGTTCAAATCCCGGCTCCGCCAACTGTCAGCTGTGTGACTTTGGGCAAGTCACTTCACTTCTCTGGGCCTCAGTTACCTCATCTGGAAAATGGGGATTAAAACTGTGAGCCCCTGTGGGACAGCCTAATCACCTTGTAACCTCCCCAGCGCTTAGAACAGTGCTTTGCACATAGTAAGCGCTTAACAAATACCATCATTATTATTATTTTGCGCACACACGTGCAGAGCTTCCACGCCCAGCTGCCTTGGGGCCCCCACCGTTACAAAACCATAAGATCAATCAATCAATCAATTGTATTTATTGAGCGCTTACTGTGTGCAGAGCACTGTACTAAGCGCTTGGGAAGTACAAGTTGGCAACATCTAGAGACAGTCCCTACCCAACAGTGGGCTCACAGTCTAGAAGGGGGAGACAGAGAACAAAACAAAACATATTAACAAAATAAAATAAATAGAATAGATATGTACAAGTAGAATAAATAAATAGAGTAATAGTAATAGAGTAAGATCCAACTGGAGCCAGACCCAGAAGCCCAAGGCTACAGACATTTCCCTCTAGATCAATTAATCAAGCAATCGTATTTATTGAGCGCTTACTGTGTGCAGAGTACTGTACTAAGCGCTTGGGAAGTCCAAGTTGGCAACATCTAGAGACGGTCCCTACCCAACAGTGGGCTCACAGTCTAGAAGGGGGAGACAGAGAACAAAACAAAACATATTAACAAAATAAAATAAATAGAATAGATATGTACAAGTAAAATAAATAAATAAATAGAGTAATAGAGTAATAGTAATAGAGTAAGATCCAACTGGAGCCAGACCCAGAAGCCCAAGGCTACAGACATTTCCCTCTAGATCAATCAATCAATGGTATTTATTGAGCGCTTACTGTGTGCAGAGCACTGTACTAAGCACTTGGGAATTACAAGTTGGCAACATATAGAGACGGTCCCTACCCAACAGTGGGCTCACAGTCTAGAAGGGGGAGACAGAGAACAAAACAAAACATATTAACAAAATAAAATAAATAGAATAGATATGTACAAGTAGAATAAATAAATAGAGTAATAGTAATAGAGTAAGATCCAACTGGAGCCAGACCCAAAAGCCCAAGGCTACAGACATTTCCCTCTAGATCAATTAATCAATCAATCGTATTTATTGAGCGCTTACTGTGTGCAGAGTACTGTACTAAGCGCTTGGGAAGTCCAAGTTGGCAACATCTAGAGACGGTCCCTACCCAACAGTGGGCTCACAGTCTAGAAGGGGGAGACAGAGAACAAAACAAAACATATTAACAAAATAAAATAAATAGAATAGATATGTACAAGTAAAATAAATAAATAAATAGAGTAATAGAGTAATAGTAATAGAGTAAGATCCAACTGGAGCCAGACCCAGAAGCCCAAGGCTACAGACATTTCCCTCTAGATCAATCAATCAATCGTATTTATTGAGCGCTTACTGTGTGCAGAGCACTGTACTAAGCACTTGGGAATTACAAGTTGGCAACATATAGAGACGGTCCCTACCCAACAGTGGGCTCACAGTCTAGAAGGGGGAGACAGAGAACAAAACAAAACATATTAACAAAATAAAATAAATAGAATAGATATGTACAAGTAAAATAAATAAATAAATAATAGAGTAATAGAGTAATAGTAATAGAGCGTGGCTCAGTGTAAAGAGCCCGGGCTTTGGAGTCAGAGGTCATGGGTTCAAATCCCGGCTCCGCCACTTGTCAGCTGTGTGAGCTTGGGCAAGTCACTTAACTTCTCTGTGCCTCAGTGACCTCATCTGTAAAATGAGGATTAAGACTGTAAGCCCCCCGTGGGACAACCTGATCACCTTGTAACCTCCCCAGCGCTTAGAACAGTGCTTTGCACATAGTAAGTGCTTAATAAATGCCATTATTATTATTATTATTATTATTATTATTATTATTATTATTGTTATTATTATCCAACTGGAGCCAGACCCAGAAGCCCAAGGCTACAGACATTTCCCTCTAGATCAATCAATATCAATCAATCGCTGTGTGCACAGCACTGTACTAAGCGCTTGGGAAGTCCAAGTTGGCAACATCTAGAGACGGTCCCTACCCAACAGTGGGCTCACAGTCTAGAAGGGGGAGACAGAGAACAAAACAAAACATATTAACAAAATAAAATAAATAGAATAGATATGTACAAGTAAAATAAATAAAGTAATAGAGTAAGATCCAACTGGAGCCAGACCCAGAAGCCCAAGGCTACAGACATTTCCCTCTAGATCAATCAATCATATTTATTGAGCGCTTACTGTGTGCAGAGCACTGTACTAATCAATCAATCGTATTTATTCAGCGCTTACTGTGTGCAGAGCACTGTACTAAGCACTTGGGAAGTACAAGTTGGCAACATATAGAGACATTCCCTACCCAACCAACAGTGGGCTTACAGTCTAAAAGGGGGAGACAGAGAACAAAACCAAACATACTAACAAAATAAAATAAATAGAATAGATATGTACAAGTAAAATAGAGTAATAAATATGTACAAACATATATACATATATACAGGTGCTGTGGGGAAGGGAAGGAGGTAAGATGGGGGGGATGGAGGAGAGGGGGATGAGGGGGAGAGGAAGGAAGGGGCTCAGTCTGGGAAGGCCTCTTGGAGGAGGTGAGCTCTCAGTAGGGCCTTGAAGGGAGGAAGAGAGCTAGCTTGACGGATGGGCAGAGGCAGGGCATTCCAGGCCCAGGGGATGATGTGGGCCGGGGGTCGATGGCGGGACAGGCGAGAACGAGGTACGGTGAGGAGATTAGCGGCAGAGGAGCGGAGGGTGCGGGCTGGGCTGGAGAAGGAGAGAAGGGAGGTGAGGTAGGAGGGGGCGAGGGGATGGACAGCCTTGAAGCCCAGGGTGAGGAGCTTCTGCCTGATGCGCAGGTTGATTGGTAGCCACTAGAGATTTTTGAGGAGGGGAGTAACATGCCCAGAGCGTTTCTGGACAAAGACAATCCGGGCAGCGGCGTGAAGTATGGATTGAAGTGGGGAGAGACAGGAGGATGGGAGATCGGAGAGGAGGCTGATACAGTAGTCCAGACGGGATAGGATGAGAGCTTGAACGAGCAGGGTAGCGGTTTGGATGGAGAGGAAAGGGTGGATCTTGGCAATGTTGCGGAGCTGAGAGTGGCAGGTTTTGGTGACGGCTTGGATGTGAGGGGTGAAAGAGAGCGGAGTCGAGGATGACACCAAGGTTGTGGGCTTGTGAGACGGGAAGGATGGTAGTGCCGTCAACAGTGATGGGAAAGTCAGGGAGAGGGCAGGGTTTGGGAGGGAAGACAAGGAGTTCTTGGACATGTTGAGTTTTAAGTAGCGGGCAGACATCCAGATGGAGATGCCCTGAAGGCAGGAGGAGATGCGAGCCTGGAGGGAGGGGGAGAGAGCAGGGGCAGAGATGTAGATTTGGGTGTCATCAGCGTAGAGATGATAGCTGAAGCCGTGGGAGCGAATTAGGTCACGAAGGGAGTGAGTGTAGATCGAGAACAGAAGGGGACCAACAACTGAACCTTGAGGAACCCCCACAGTAAGGGGATGGGAGGGGGAGGAGGAGCCTGCAAAAGCGACTGAGAATGAATGACCGGAGAGATAAGAGGAGAACCAAGAGAGGACGGAGTCTGCGAAGCCAAGGTCGGATAGCGTGTTGAGGAGAAGGGGGTGGTCCACAGTGTCCAAGGCAGCTGAGAGGTCGAGGAGGATTAGGATAGAAGGATTAGGCTACTAAGCGCTTGGGAAGTCCATGTTGGCAACATCTAGAGATGGTCCCTACCCAACAGTGGGCTCACAGTCTAGAAGGGGGAGACAGAGAACAAAACCAAACATATTAACAAAATAAAATAAATAGAATAGATATGTACAAGTAAAATAAATAGAGTAATAGAGTAAGATTCAACTGGAGCCAGACCCAGAAGCCCAAGGCTACAGACATTTCCCTCTAGATCAATCAATCGTATTTATTGAGCGCTTACTGTGTGCAGAGCACTGTACTAAGCACCTGGGAATTACAAGTTGGCAACATATAGAGATGGTCCCTACCCAACAGTGGGCTCACAGTCTAGAAGGGGGAGACAGAGAACAAAACATATTAACAAAATAAAATAAATAGAATAGATATGGACAAGTAAAATAAATAAATAGAGTAATAGAGTAAATAGTAATAGAGTAAGATCCAACTGGAGCCAGACCCAGAAGCCCAAGGCTACAGACATTTCCCTCTAGATCAATCAATCAATCGTATTTATTGAGTGCTTACTGTGTGCAGAGCACTGTACTAAGCGCTTGGGAAGTCCAAGTTGGCAACATCTAGAGACGGTCCCTACCCAACAGTGGGCTCACAGGAGTCAGAGGTCATGGGTTCAAATCCCGGCTCTGCCAATTGTCAGCAGTGTGACTTTGGGCAAGTCACTTCACTTCTCTGGGCCTCGGTTCCCTCATCTGTAAAATGGGGGTGAAGACTGTGAGCCCCCCGTGGGACAACCTGATCACCATGTAACCTCCCCAGTGCTTAGAACAGTGCTTTGCGCATAGTAAGCGCTTAATAAATGCTATCATTATTATTATTATAGAAGGGGGGACAGAGAACAAAACACATGAACAAAATAAAATAAATAGAATAGATATGTACAAGTAGAATAAACAAATAGAGTAATAGAGTAAGATCCAACTGGAGCCAGACCCAGAAGCCCAAGGCTACAAACATTTCCCTCTAGATCAATCAATCAATCGTATTTATTGAGCACTTACTGTGTGCAGAGCACTGTACTAAGCGCTTGGAAAGTCCATGTTGGCAACATCTGGAGACGGTCCCCACCCAACAGTGGGCTCACAGGAGTCAGAGGTCATGGGTTCAAATCCCAGCTCTGCCAATTTTCAGCGGTGTGACTTTGGGCAACTCACTTCACTTCTCTGGGCCTCGGTTCCCTCATCTGTAAAATGGGGGTTAAGACTGTGAGCCCCCCGTGGGACAACCTGGTCACCATGTAACCTCCCAGTGCTTAGAACAGTGCTTTGCACATAGTAAGACTTCACTTCTCTGGGCCTCGGTTCCCTCATCTGTAAAATGGGGGTGAAGACTGTGAGCCCCCCGTGGGACAACCTGGTCACCATGTAACCTCCCCAGTGCTTAGAACAGTGCTTTGCACATAGTAAGACTTCACTTCTCTGGGCCTCGGTTCCCTCATCTGTAAAATGGGGGTGAAGACTGTGAGCCCCCCGTGGGACAACCTGATCACCATGTAACCTCCCCAGTACTTAGAACACTGCTTTGCACATAGTAAGCGCTTAATAAATGCCATCATTATTATTATTATAGAAGGGGGGGGAAGAGAACAAAACAAAACACATGAGCAAAATAAATAGAATAGATATGTACAAGTAGAATAAACAAATAGAGTAATATCCAACTGGAGCCAGACCCAGAAGCCCAAGGCTACAGACATTTCCCTCTACTCATTCATTCATTCAATCGTATTTATTGAGCACTTACTGTGTGCAGAGCACTGTACTAAGCGCTTGGGAAGTATAAGTTGGCAACATATAGACAGTCCCTACCCAACAGCGGGCTCACAGTCTAGAAGGGGGAGACAGACAACAAAACAAAACATGTTAGCAAAATGAAATGTGCGGAGGGAGGGCATTCCAGGCGGGGGGGGAGGACATGAGACTTCCTGACTCCCAGTTCTGTGTCATCTGCTCTTCATTTTTCATCTTTGCTTTACTTGTAACCTGTTTCAACTGCTCAAATATCTATTAGCAGCAATAAAGCAAGAACGTTTTCAATCCAGAAAACGAAGCAATATCTGCATCCGCTGAAAGACCCGTCAACGGATAGCCTGGGACTTGGATAACCTTCTCAGTACCCGATCTCCACACCAGGCCCCGACAAACACACCGGGCAATGTGGTCCCGAATGCGGAAGCATCCACCTCCTCCAAGAATCAGATCAGCATCTCACCGCAAACCGTCCACCTGAAGCACACGCAGGGCAGGCCGTGTACACACTGATCAATCCAGCATCAATCCCGCTGTTGGGTAGGGACTGTCTCTATGTGTTGCCGACACACTGATCAATCCATCATCAATCCCGCTGTTGGGTAGGGACTGTCTCTATGTGTTGCCGACTTGTATTTCCCAAGCGCTTAGTCCAGTGCTCTGCACGCAGTAAGTGCTCAATCAATACGATTGATTGATTGATTGATCCTTTTAGACTGTGAGCCCACTGTTGGGTAGGTACTGTCTCTATATGTTGCCAATTTGTACTTCCCAAGCGCTTAGTCCAGTGTTCTGCACACAGTAAGTGCTCAATCAATACGATTGATTGATGGATTGATTGATTGATCCTTTTAGACTGTGAGCCCACTGTTGGGTAGGGACTGTCTCTATATGTTGCCAATTTGTACTTCCCAAGCGCTTAGTCCAGTGCTCTGCACGCAGTAAGCGCTCAATCAATACAATTGATTGATCCTTTTAGACTGTGAGCCCACTGTTGGGTAGGGACTGTCTCTGTATGTTGCCAATCTGTACTTCCCAAGCGCTTAGTCCAGTGTTCTGCACGCAGTAAGCGCTCAATCAATACGATTGATTGATTGATTGATCCTTTTAGACTGTGAGCCCCCTGTTGGGTAGGGACTGTCTCTATATGTTGCCAATCTGTACTTCCCAAGCGCTTAGTCCAGTGCTCTGCACGCAGTAAGCGCTCAATCAATACGATTGATTGATTGATTGATCCTTTTAGACTGTGAGCCCACTGTTGGGTAGGGACTGTCTCTATATGTTGCCAATCTGTACTTCCCAAGCGCTTAGTCCAGTGCTCTGCACGCAGTAAGCGCTCAATAAATACGATTGATGATGATTGATTATTGAGAGTTTAGGGTGTGCAGTGCACTGGACTAAGCGCTGCGGAAGTACATGCTCAATCCAGCGCGTTCTCCCAGACGCTCGGGCGGATCCACGACCTCGGCCGGAGGAAGGGGCGGCGGGTGCCCAGGCGCCTGGGTTCCTGGGTCAGGAAGGAAGGGGAATCAGGAGGGAAAGGAGCGGGGGGCCGAGGATTCCCGGGGCAGGGAGGAAAAGGAATCAGGAGGAGGGAAGGGAGTCCTGCTGGAGCTGGGCAGCGCCGGGGGCCGGCTCCGCCCCGGGGCGGGGCGGGGCCGGGCGGGCGGCGGAGGGAGGCGGCTGCACCTGGATCCCCGGCTCCCCGCTCCTTCCTTTTCCTTCCTTCTTCCTTCCTTCCTTCCTTCCCTCCCGGCCCCGGGATGGTGGAGGCGGCTCCCGGCCGCGGGCCGCTGCGGAAAACCTTCCTGGTGCCGGAGATCAAACCCCTGGACCAGTATGACTTCCCGCGGGCCAAGACGGCCGCCAGTCTGGCCTGGCTGCTCCGAGCCGCCTTCGGAGGCGCAGGTACCGGGCGGCTGGGGCGGGACTGCGGGCTGGGGAGCGGGGGGCGGGGAGCGGGGGGTCCCCCCGGGTTGGGCGGCTGGCGGGGCCGGGGGAGCCGCAGGTGCGGGGGCCGAGCCCCCTTGGCGCGGGGATGAAGGCAGAACGGGCCGCAGGTGTGTGTGTGTATGTGTGTGCGTGTGTGTGTGTGCGCGCGGTGGGGGGGGGGCAGAAAGAGCAAGGAGGGGGCTGCGGGCGACATGATCGGAACCGGGGGCTGCGGCTGCGAGAACGGGGGCCGAGGCCCGGGCCCCGCCGGGAACAATAGAAGCGGCGGCGGCGGCGGCGGGGAGGGGGTGATGGGGGTGACGGGGGCGGGGGGGCCCCCGCTTTGTGCCGCCTCCCTGCCCGGCCGACAGAGGCTGCCGGGCCGCCTGGGTGTCCAGAGGGCCGGGGTTGGGGGGCGCGGGGGGGCGGGCAGCGGAGGCCCAGCCTGGGTCCTCCTCTGCAGTCCCTCTCCCGGCTCTATGGGGCTGGACTTTGGCTCCCCCGAGGCCGACAGCGGGGGCTGGCAGGGCAGCTCGGTGGGGGAAACCTCGCCCTCCTCCCCCCCCCCCCGCCCCCTTGCCGGGGTTCGGCTGCCCTGACCCAGATACCTGCCGCCCCCCTCCCCCCCCCCCCCCCCCGGTCTTCATCCGCCCCTCCCCTCGGCCTCCTAGCCTTCCCAGCGGCCGCCCGCCCGCCCGCCCCTTGATCTTTCCCAGAGCGAGGACTTCCCCGGCTCCAGAACTGCCACTTGGCAAAGGCCGAGCACTCGGCCGAGGTGGAAGGGGCTGGAAGGCGGGGGTAGCCGGCTGCCCCTACCTACCCCCCCCCCCCCCCGCAGCTCACTCCTCCTCCTGTGCGAAGGGAGGTGCTGCGCAAACAGGACCACGCCTCGCTTCCTTCAACTCCCTCCTCTCCCACCCTCATTTATCTCATCCCTCCGTGGCTCTCTCCTCTTCCCCTTTCTACTCCCCTCTCTTCCAGTCAATCCCTCAGAGGTATTTACGGAGCGCCCACTGCGTGAAGAGCACTGTACTAAGCTCTGGAAAGAGTACGGTAGTCAGTGGATGCAATCCCAGCCCTCGAGTTTTTCCTTTTTCTTCCTAACCCTCCTCTCCCCTCCCTTTCCATCAGTGGTATTTATTCAGTGTTTGCTAGAGCGCTGTACATGCCCTCTCCCTTATTTTTCGTTTTTCCTCCTAACCCTCCTCTCCCCTCCCTTTCCATCAGTGGTATTCATTCAGCGTTTACTAGAGCGCTGTACTGAGTGCTTGAGAGAGTACAGTGAGTTAATAGACGTGATCCCTGCCCTCAAAGAGTTGACAATCTACTTTCCCCCATCTTACCTCCTCCCGCCTCCTTCCCTTCGCCATAAGGGCGGTCTCTGTATGTTGCCAACTTGGACTTCCCAAGCGCTTAGTACAGTGCTCTGCACACGTGATTGAATGAATGAATCCTCTCCTCTACCCCCACATCCTTAGGCTGTAGGAGGGGAAAGCTAGAGGCCATGACACTTAGGTCCGAGGAGCCCGGTGCTGCTTATGTGGGGGCCCAGAAGTTCGGGGTTTTATTACGGTGTTTGATATTATCACCCGTCTACATGTTTTGTTTTGTTGTCCGTCTCCCCCTTCTAGACTGTGAGCCCGTTGTTGGGCTGAGACCATCTCTGTGTGGTGCCGACTTGTACTTCCCAAGGGCTTAGTACGGTGCTCCGCACACAGCGAGCACTCAATAAATGTGATTGAATGAATGATAAGGACTTACTCTGTGCCAAGCCCTGTTCTAAGCCCTGGGGTAGAAACAAGTTAATCAGATCAGACCCAGCCCCTGTTCCGCATAGGGCTCACAAGCCAAATAGGGGGGAGAACAGGCTAATTGAATCCCCATTTTACAGATGAGGAGACTGAGGCATAGAGAAGTTTTTGTCTCTAGCTCCTCTTTAGCTTCAGCTGCCCTCCTGCTCTGGCCCCAGGGAACAGGGTGCCCCAGGTCCCGCCTCCCCACGTGGGTGTGCGGGGTTGGGCCGGTTTTGCGGGGGGGCAAGCCGTACCTGTGAGGCCGAATGGTATCTCAAGCCGGGCTGGGGAGTTGGCCAGAGAGAGAGATCTCGTTTGCGCAGAGAGGGGTGGAAAAGGGGCCCACCCTCTGCTCTCCACCTTGATCTCTGCACTTGGATTCTCTCCTCTCTCTGGTGGTTCCTCCTCTCAGAACCCAGGCGTCCTGCCTCCCAGTCCGCAGCTCAACAGCTGCTCCACCTGGTTGCTGGCTGGAGAGGGAGGGGAAGTTCTGAGTTAATTAAGCACCTCCACTTTAATGAGCTCTCTGGGGTGGGGATGGGGGAGGCCCTGGCCCTAACCTCTTCCCATTTCCCATTACGATAGAGGGACCTTGTTGACCTCCTTCCTTCTCTGAGCTCTGGTTGCTGTCCCCCTGATCCCCCTCCTTTCCTGAGGAGGGGGTCTAAAACCACCGAGTGGGGAATCTGGGGAATCTGACCTGTGGGATCTGCCCACGCCTCCCCGCCCCTCCCGACCGCCCAACCACAAACACACGAGTGTGCGCACACACACATACACACCCCTCTCGCTTCCCCCCCCCCCCCCCCCATCACCACCACCTCAGGGATCCGGTTCTCACCCAGATCAACCTGTTCCCTTGGGAGCCACAGAGTTACGTGGTGGCTGTCAGTTACTCGGTTCCGCCTTTCCGCCCAGGACCCAGGCGTCCTGTCCTCCAACTTTCCCCATCAGAACCTGGCTCCCCTCCCAGAGGCCGGGTGTCCTGTTTCCCAGCTCTTCCCACTGGACTGTCTTCCCCTCTCAGGACCCAGGTGTCCTGCCCCCGCACCCTCAGCCCCTGCTCCTGCGCTCTGGGGCCCTGGGAACTTCTGTCAGCCCTCCCCCCTCCCCCCAGGAGGGAGAGATCAAAGTTGACTGGGCAGCTGGCCAGCAGCTCCTGGACAAACTGGTTTCCCTGCCCACGTGAGGGCTGAAATCCCGGGCCCAGGACTTGTCACGGGCCAAAGGCTTCTGCCCTTCAACCACCCCTCACCCCCACCCTCTCCTCCCTTGAAGCAGGGTGGTTTGGGGTGGGCTGGGGAACAGGAAGAGAAGCAGAGGCTGGATGGGGAGTAGCTGGGAGTGGGCAAGATGGCTTGCATTTTCTTTGGGGAGATTCAGGACCTGCTCAGGAGCTGGTTTTCCAAAGTTGTTCCAGAGGTCATCATGTCCAGTCCCCTGCTTCCATATCACCCTGTTTGGGGGAACCCTTCCTCCTCAGCCCAACCTTTCCCTCCTCGTCCCCCCTCAGCTTCTCTGGGCTCTTCCCCAGAAGAGGAAACTGGAGCCAAGCTGGGCCAGGAACCGGGAATCACCTCGCTCCCCCCCGCCCCGAACTCCCATCGGGGTCACTAGGGTCCCTGCCCCAGGGCCGTGGAAGCTAGAGGAGCCCCTTTCGTTGGCAGTCCTTTGGAGACTCTGTTCCCCGAATCATGGGGTCCTGGGTCTGGCGAGGAGCTCCTGGCTTCCTGGGTCGGGACTCGGAGCCAGCTAAGCAGTGGGAGCTTAGGGCTCAACTGCGTCTGATGTCGGTGTTTTGGACCTACCCCAGCGCTTTGCGTAGTGCTTGGGATGTGATAAACGCTTAACAAATACTATTATTTTATTATTATTATTATTATTATTATTATTCTGTGCATAGTCTACTCTTGGGACTTTAAGCTCTCCTTCCTTCCCCTGCCACAACTCTCGGTTCAGTGATGTCAGCAAATGCGATTGGGGGTGGTGGGAGAGGGCAATGTGGAATCTTGCCCCCGGGCCTGTGTGATGCAAGACCTGCCCTGGCTGGAACCCAGGAATCCCGGCCCCCAGGCCAAAGCCCTGCCAATTTGACCCCAGCTGCTGACGGAGGGGCTGGTGGGGCCCTGCAGAGGGGCTTTTTGCCCCCAGGTTTCTTCCCCTCCAGGCAGACCCCACCCTCCTTCCCCAAGCTGGTGAGGGGGTTCATGCTGGGACTCCTGCCCAGGGGTTGGAAGCCAAGGGGGTTGAGGGCTGGGGATGGGAGGGAGAGCTGGGGGTGGGGGGGGAGGCAGGGTGAATAGGTCACCTGGGATCCAAAGCAAGCAAAACACTCTGGTCCCCCTTGACTTTCAGCTCTCTGACTTCCATTTCCCCTCCTCCACTGGAATCAACCAATCAGTCACATTTATTGAGCACCTGCTGTGTGTGAAGCACTGGACTGAGCAGTTGGGAGGGTACTGTAGTTAGTAGACGTGACCCTGCCCTCCAGGAGCTCACAATCTAATGGGGGGTGGGGGGGAGACAGCCACTTAAAGAAATCCAAAGAGGAAGAAGTAATAGCGTATATAAGATATGGTTCAGAAGGACTCAAGTGGCTCTTGGGGGGTGTCCTGTGGCCAGATGAGAGATCATTCAGGGAAGGCCTCCTAGACGAGATGTGATTTCAGAAGGGTTTTGAAGATGGGGAGAACGGTGGTCTGCTGGATGGGGAGAGGGGGGAGTAGTGGTCGGCAGCAGGAGAGACGAGAACGAGGCGAGGCACCGTGAGCAGGTTGGCCTGAGAGGAGCCAAGGGTGCGAGCTGGGGTGTCGGGGGAGAGAAGAGTGGCTAAGTAGGAGGGAGAGAGTGGATTGAGTGCCTCGAAGCCAGTTGTCAGGAGTAACAACCCTCCCTTTCTCAGGTCCCCAGGACGACCTCCTGGGTGAATCCAATAGCCTCTCCTCCGTCTTTGTCCTTCTGGATGCTGCCGTTGACCCCCACCTCCGAGACCTACCCTCCAACCCCAGCTTTAAGGATCCTTATCCTTCTGGTTTTCCCACCTCATCTGTCTTCTCCTCCTAGGCCTCCCCTTCCTCCCTTGACTGATTTGCTACGGGCTTCCGCCCAGGCCCCGGGGTGGGTCTCTGCAGTCCTCTCCCTTACTACCTTCATTCCCTCAGGGAGCTTTTGCTGTCCTGGGTGACTCTTGGAAGTCTTCCAAAGCCCCATCTTTCCAGCTCCCCTCCTATCTCCTCCTGCCTCTAGGGCATCTCCATTCAGATCTCCTGCCTTCTGTGAGAGAGCTCAGTTCATTCGTTCGTTCATTCTTATTTATTGAGCGCTTACTGTGTGCAGAGCACTGTACTAAGTGCTTGGAAAGTACAATTCGGCAACAGATAGAGACAATCCCTACCCAACAATGGGCTCACAGTCTAGAAGGGAACTAGAACTACACTACAGCTACAACTGTGCTTATCCCTTCCCCCATCCTCTGCATGCTCACAAGCACGCTCCTGCCCAGGTCTTCCCCTCTCTCCCCCGCTGTTCCTGTTCTCTCTGACCCTCACATTCACAGCCTTGGAGTCATCTTTGACTCCCCTCTCTCTTCCCCAGCTCCCCCAACTATTCAATGTGTTGCCAAATTCTGCTTCTTTTGTCCAGAACAAAATCTCCCGGGTCCATCCCTTCCTTTCTATCTCCGCAGCTACTCCCCCTAGTCTAAGGCCTGACTTCCTCGTGTCAGCATTACTGCAGGAGCCCCAGAGTGAAGTCCAGGCTGGGCAGCGGAGGATAGTTGAATGGCCCACAGCCATTTTCGGGTCAGCCCTGACTTTCCCTCTAGTGACCGACCCACTGTGGACCCCTCATTCATGAACCTCGCCAATACTCTCTTGAATCTCATGGTATTTTGGCTCAGTGACTTCCTGGGGTAACAGGTTCCATACGCTCCCGACCTGCTGGATGAAGAAGCTGCCTTTGGTTTCTTTGGAACCTTCCACCCTCAAGATCCGTTGGCTGCTCTTTCGTCCTGGGGGTGTGAGATTTGGGGAACAGCAATATTCTGTGTCCGCCCCGTCCACGCACCTCGTGATTCTGCCGGCTTCAGTTGCGTCCCTCTCTTGGCCTGTGTCTTTCCAAGATGAAGAATCCTAGTCTTTTCTGTCTGTTCTGAAATGGAATCAGTCAGTCGAGTGTATTTATTGGGGGCTTACTGTGTGCAGGGCAATGTACTAAGCTCTTAGCAGTGTATTGAAGCTGCCCTCAAAGAGTTGACGATCTACTTTCCTCCATCTTACCTCCTCCCCCCTCCTTCCCTTTGCCATAGGGACGGTCTCTGTATGTTGCCAACTTGTACTTCCCAAGCGCTTAGTACAGTGCTCTGCACACAGTAAGCGCTCAATAAATACGATTGAATGAATGAATGCTCCATCCCCTTGATCATCTGGGTCCGCCTCGTTCATTCATCCAATCGTATTTATTGAGCGATTACTGTGTGCAGAGCACTGTACCAAGTGCTCGGGAGAGTAGAATACAACAATAAGCAGGCACATTCCCTGCCCACAGCGAGCTGCTTCTCCAGCTCAGGCACATCTGGCACATGGACCCGGGCCACAGTTCCTAGTGACACTTGCGCATTGTAAAACGGGATGGGTGCTGTGGAAGTGGAGCCCTCCCCATCCCTTGGAGCCAACGTGGTGGCTCCGTTTCTTGCCTCTTCCAGGCTGGCCAGGGCCCTGGCTCCCCGCCACGCCCCTGACATTTCTAAGACCCAACCCTGGAGTCCAGTGAGGACGAGCTGGACACCTGCCTCACTCCCCAAGCCCCTTGGATCAGGCCTCCTGAGGCGCTAAGCAAGCTCAATAAGTGTGGTGCTGAGTGCCCGCGGGGGAGAGCGGGGCCTCCCGGGGTGGGGGTGGGAGAGTGCACTAGGGGTACCCAAGGTGGTGATGAAGACTATGAACCCCATGTGGGCCAGGGACTGCGTCCATCCTGATTTTCTTGTATCTGACCCAGCGCTTAGTACAGCGCCTGGCGCATTGTAAGCGCTTAACAAGTCCCAGTTAGCGATACAAGCTAATCAGACTGGACACCATCCAGGTCCCACGTGGGGTTCACAGTCTTAACCCCCATTTTACAGATGAGGCCCAGAGAAGTTGTCACTTGCCCAAGGTCACACAACAGACAAGTGGTGGAGCCAGGATTAGAACCCAGGTCCTCTGACTCCGAGGCCCAATATCTAGCCACTAGGCCACGCTGCTTCTCTGGCTGGGGCTGGGTGGGGTCTGAGCACCTGCTGACTGGAGTCCTGTCACAGATACAGCTTCCCGACCGACCCCAGTCCTATCGTGAGGTGCAGAGCGGGCCAGCTGTGGCTTCATCCCACCAGCCCCGATCCCTGTAGGGGCAGTGGCCCTCATTCATTCATTCAGTCGTATTTATTGAGCACTTACTGTGTGCAGAGCACTGTCCTAGGTGCTTGGAAAGTACAATTCGGTAACAGAGACAATCCCTATCTAACGATGGGCTCACAGTCCGGAAGGGAGAGATAGACAACAAAACAAAACAAGTAGACAGGCGTCAATACCGTCAAAATAGATAAATAGAATTATTGATCTATGTACATCATTAATAAAATAGAGTAATAAATATGTACAAGTATACACAAGTGCTGTGGGAGGGGAATGGTGTAGGGCAGAGGGAGGGAGTGGGGACGATGGGGAGGGTTGGAGGAGCAGAGGAAAAGGGGGGCTCAGTCTGGGAAGGTCTCCTGGAGGAGTTGAGCTCTCAGTAGGGCTTTGAAGGGGGGAAGAGAGCTAGTTTGGTGGATGTGAGGAGGGAGGGCATTCCAGGCCAGAGGTAGGACGTGGGCCAGGGGGTCGACGGCGGGACAGGCGAGAATGAGGTGCAGTGAGGAGGTTAGCGCCAGAGGAGCGGAGTGTGCGGGCCAGGATGGAGAAGGAGAGAAGGGAGGTGAGGTAGGAGGGGGCACGGTGATGGAGAGCTTTGAAGCCAATAGTGAGGAGATTTTGCTTCCTGTGAAGGTTGATAGGCAACCACTGGAGATTCCTGAGGAGGGAAATGACGTGCCCAGAGCGTTTCTGTAGAAAGATAATCCGGGCAGCGGAGTGAAGTATAGACTGAAGGGGGGAGAGGCAGCGCCAGTGTGGGAGTCGGCACTCGCGCAGCCAAACGACAGATCTCAGAGGTGCCCAAGGATGACCGTGAACGCACGACTCCTTCCCTCCGGGAGTGCAGAGAGGGCCTGGCCTGGCCTACCTCAGTTGGAGGTACCTCTGTTCCTGCAGCTTGGGGTGGGTTAGACTCTGTCGTTTTGTCCCAGGCAAGTCATGATGATAATGATGGCGATAACAGTGGCGTGTGTTAAGTGCTTGTTCTGGGCCGAGCACTGTCCTGAGGGCTGGGGTCGAGCCCGGACCGTCATGGAGAAGCTGTGTGGCTTAGTGAAAAGAGCAGAGGCCCTGGGCTGTAATCCCAGCTCCGCCATGTGCCTGCTGTGACCTTGAGCAAGTCACTTCACTTCCCTGTGCCTCAGTTACCTCATCTACAAAACAATAATAATAATGGCATTTGTTAAGCGCTTACTATGTGCCAAGCACTGTTCTAAGCCCTGGGGGGATACAAGGTCATCGGGTTGTCCCACGTGGGGCTCACAGTCTTCATCCCCATTTTACAGACGAGGGAACTGAGGCACAGAGAAGTTAAGTGACTTACCCGAAGTCACACAGCTGACAAGTGAGATTCAATACGCGTTCTCCCTCCTACTCCGATTGTGAGCCCTGTGAGGGACAGGGACCGTGTCTGACCTGATCATCCTGTATCTTTCCCGACGCTTAGTACAGTGCTTGACACATGTACTTAACAAATGCCACGGTTGTCATCATCAGGTGGCATGCAGTCCGTCGGACCAACTCCCACTGTGAATCCTGGGTCCCAGGTCAGGTCAAGTCAGGCTCAGACAAAAGGAAGATGGGTGTTGGGCTGGGATTGTGCCCCAGAACGTCACTCCCTTCTCCCTTGCTTCCAGCCGCTCCTCCCTACACCAAGCAGGGCGGAGGTCTTTTCTCCAGCACCAATGTGCTTACATCAATCCTGCTGCTCTGAAGCCTGCAGTGACTCCCAGTTGCCTCTTGATTTGATTAAAGCTCCCGACCAAGCCCTCTTTCTCCATCTCTATTCTGCTCTGACTCATGCCCTCCGCTCCAGCCACATTCAAGCGCTAGGCTGCGAAGTGGAGACCCGGGTTCTAGCTTGGGACCTTGTCCGAGGCCCCCATCTCCTCCCCGGCCCTTCGTTTTCACCTCGACAGATGGGGCTACTAGTACCCGCCTCTCCCTACCAACCGGGGGATGTCTTGAAGAGAAAATGAGATGATTGATAAGGAAAGCGCTTAGGCCGATGAAATGTTAGACAAATTATTATGCCCCCTCCACCCCCCAGCCAATTCTTCCGGTGCTGCCATTGAACAGATCGTTCCCCGCCCTGCTTCTCTCCGCCAATCTGTGTCATTCCCGTCTCAGCAAATTCTGCTCAAGTATTGCCTTTACCCCACCTCACCCTCACTACTCCTCTCCCCTACCCACGACTCGACTCCTGCCTTCTCAGTGACCGAGCCCCGATGTGTGTCCGCCTGGCCCGGGTAGCCGATCTATTCGTCCTGAGGTCCGTCCCCCCCCCCGGGCCCCGGGTGCTGACCACCTCTCTCCCCCTCGCCCCCATCCTCCCTCCAGAGCACGTGCCCACAGAACTGTGGGAGCCCTTCTACACGGACCAGTACGCCCAGGAGCACATGAAGCCACCGGTGACCCGGCTGCTGCTGTCAGCCGAGCTGTACTGTCGGGCCTGGCGCCACGCGCTGCCCAAGATGGAAGCCCCACCTGATCCCCCCGCCCTGCTGGCCCTGTTGGCGCGCCGGGGGCTAACGCCTGCCCTGCCCGAGCGGCCGGTCCGCGAGGCCGACCTGCGCCACCAGCCCATCCGCATGGTGAGAGAAGGAGAGGCGCCACACAAACACACACTCACACCCACCCCTCGCCCAAGTGCGTTCCCCTCTCCTCTCCCGTAGAGCCCGGCCCCACCCACAGCCTCCCTGGGTTCCCTCCCGGCCCCACCTCCCGAAGTCCTGCCCCTGTCCCCACCCCCGCCTCCCGCCCCGGATCCCGGCAGCTGCGCCGTGGCCTCCCCGGAGCCAGCAGCCTGAGCCCTTCCGCCCCGTCCCGCTCCTTTCAGGGTGCCCACCTAGCAGTGATCGATGCGCTGATGACAGCCTTCGCCATCGAGTGGACCCGGCCCCTCGCGGAGCCCGCAGCCCCCGGGGGCTGGGAGAACAAAATCCTCCTTTGGGTGGACACGGTAGGTGTGTTGGGGGGGCGGGTGAGCAGGGCCCTGACCCTGGGGTAGCAGGAGGAGTGACCCCCGCTCTCTCTGCCGCTCCTGTTGATCCCCCTCTCCGATTCCCGCTGCAGACCGTGCGGCGGCTCCAGGAGACCTCAGAGCGTGAGGCGGCGCAAAGGCCCTCAGGCCCCGTGCCCGATGGCCCGGCCCAACCCTCGGTGAGCCCGGGGTTGGGGTGGGGGGCCCTGCCTGCAGACTCCGGGGGTGGGAGTGGGGCTGGAACAAATAGGAAACACCCCCCAACACCACCACCTCTCACCTCCCAGGGTGCGGCCGGGAGCCTCCCATCCTTTCCCCCAGCGTCGGCGTTAGGACCTCCATTCCCACTATCCTTGAGGAGCCCCCCTGGGGTTCCCCCTCGCAGACATGGCTATGACTGCTGCTCTCTCTCTCCCTCTCTGTTTTTCCCCTCTCCCCCTCTCCTTTCCTCATCTCCTCTCCTCCCTTCCACCTCCTCTCTTCTGCCTTCAGTGTCCCACCCGGTGGTACTGGAAACTGGTTCCTGTAAGTGGGGGCTCGTCTACTCTTTTGTGCTTATCTGCACCCCAAAATCTCACTGCACCCCATTCCTTCTCACCCTTCCTGCATCGGTATTGGCTGCCTGCAGACCCCCGCCCTCCTCTCCCCTCCTTGAGCCAATGATGTGAAATTCTGGGGACACGCCTCGGATTTGGAGTCTGGAGGAAAACGGGGGTAGCTGGCTTGGGGGGGATAACTCTGTCCCGTGGTGAGAAGTCAGGGTGTCTCATCCTTTGCTCACCCACTCCTCCACTCTGTCCCTCCAGGGTTCCTCCTCCACCACCACTGTGGTCCCGCGGGGCCCCCGAGGGAGAAAGGTGAAGGTCCGGGGTGTCCTGATCCACTGAGGGGTGTCTCCTTCTGCATGCTCACGCCCTGCTTGCTTCTTCTTCTTCCACGCTCCCCCGCACCCCACTCCTCAGGTGGCCAGAGTGGGCCAGGTAGCTCCATTCCAGTTTGGGGGAATCAATCTGGGGTAGGCGTCCAGAGGCCCAGCAGAGGCCCACAGATGTGTTGTCCCTGTAGTAGGCTACCTTTGAGGGTTTGGAGTCAATCAGAGCCCAAACCCAGCCCCTCCTCCCTCCCCACTCTCTGGATATGAGGCCTGGGGAAGGAAGACGCTGGGGAGGCAGAGGCCCCGAGCTGGGTGTTGAGGGGAGATAGGTTTGAGAGCCAGAGCCTCTGGTGAGATCTCTGGGGTGCCTGGCCGGGTGGGAGTGGGGAGCAGAATCCCAAGGCTAACCCAGGAACAAGGAAAACGCCTCACGGCCTGGGCTGGTCCAGTGGCTGGGGGATGGATGAAGTGACCTCTAGAGGGGCTCCAAATGGAGGATGGAAGCTTTGTCCCCTCCAGCACCCACCCCCCAACCCCAAATCAGGTATTTGGGATTTGTTAGAGGATCGCCCTTCCAAGAGACTCTAGGGAGGGATGGGGTTACTTAGAGCACAGAAGAGGGGGACCCCCTCCAAAGAGTGGGGAGGGGCGCTTAGGATTGGAGAAGCAATAAAGTGAGCTCAGGATAAATCCCCTAAACCTGGACATGGGGTTGCCCCGCCCCCTTACTCTGGCCCCGTTGACCCCCTCTCCCTTTTCTGCCCGTCCCCCGGGCTGAGACTGATGTCCACTCTCCTCTCTCCTTTCCTCTCTCCTTTCACCCCAGCACGCCATCGCATTCTGTTTAAAGGAATCTGGGAGCAAACCCCCAGTGGTAAAGTATCCTTGTCCCTGGGCCCCCCTCCGTCCACCCCCAGGGCCCCCCCCCTCCCAGTTCTGTCTCCCACTCCTGCTGCTGCCGCTGCTGCTGCTGCTGCCGCTGCCACCCCCTCTCCCCCTCTCAGGGCCTGTGGCTTCTGCTTTCATCAGTGACCAGTGTGAGGGTCTCAGCCAGGACTGGGGGGTTCTGAGGTTAACTTGGGGAGGGCAGCAGGGGACTCTGAGCAGTAGCGACTCTGGGAGGGAATGGGACCGGGACTGTGGTGTTCTCCATCCCCCCCCGTCCTGTCGGGCTCATGGCTGCCAGGTCTTCCCGTGTCCCCTCCGCATGGCCCATCACCCCTCTTCCCCTTCAACTCTGCATCTCACTCTTGGGGCGGTTGCCTTGGAAACCTGAGTGGCAGGGTGAGGGAGGCCTCCCTCCCTCCCCTTTGCCCCCAGCCCCCCACCGAGAGAGATGGAGTAAGGGACCCAGGCACCCGGCCCTCCCCCCCGCCCCCCTTCCCTCCATCGCCTCCCCCTTCTGCGTGTACCCGGACGTCTGGTCCGTCCAGCCCTCCGACGGTGACTGTGGAACTGGTGGGTCCGGGAGAAAGTGTGACTCCGGGGTGGGGGGGGCCCGATCCCTGAGCTCTGCCCCCTCTCCCACAGATCCGTTACCGGAAAGACCGTGCCGTGGCCCGTCGGGCCCCCTGCTTCCCCGCTGTGTCTGGGCTGCAGGATCTGGCCAGTGGGGCGGCACTGGCAGCCACCATCCATTACTACTGCCCCCAGCTGCTGCGCCTCGAGGGTGAGCGAGAGCCCGGGTTGGGTGGGGGGAGCGGGGAAGGGAGGGCCCTTGGGACCCAGACTCTCGAGTCCTGCCGGAGCCCTGTCGGGTCAGGACTTTTAGACTGTGAGCCCACTGTTGGGTAGGGACTGTCTCTATACGTTGCCCATTTGTACTTCCCAAGCGCTTAGTCCAGTGCTCTGCACACAGTAAGCGCTCAATAAATACGATTGATGATGATGAGGATGATGACTTCCGCCCCCGCCGGCTCCTCCCACGAGGCCCTCTGGCCTAGGGTCAGTGCCGTCCCTGCCCCTTACGCCCTCGGCTCCCATAGGAGCCCTCCCTCCCGGCCCACAAGTGACAGGGTGTGGGGAACCCAGGCGTCTGGTCTCCCCGCAGATGTCTGCCTGAAGGACACCATGTCGGTGGCCGACAGTCTCTACAACCTGCAACTGCTCCAAGATTTCTGTGCCGCTCGCCTCGCCGGGGGCTGCCCGCTGGCCCTGGAGGACCTGCTTTATGTCCCCCCCATCCTCAAGGTGACCTTTCACCCCTCCCTTGGCCCCCAGCCTCCTTAGCCGGGGCAGGGGGAGGTGGTTCCGGGCCTTCTAGAGACCAGATATCCTGGCCTTAGGCCCCGCCCCAGAGCCTCTGCGGATCAGGCTGGTCCTCGATATGTCATTCCTGAGAGGGAGGGGACGGGAGAGTGGCTGGGAGAAGGACTCTGGCTGCCGGGAGACCCCTCTTTGCCCGGGAACGGGGAGGCCTCGAAGGGGCAGCTTGCTCCTCGGGTTCACTCTCCTCTTGACCTCCCCCAGATCAATATCGGGGTGCTCCTGGCAGAGCTGTTTTTCTGCTTCGAGGTCCTGAAGCCGGACTTCGTCCGCCCCAAGGAGTTACCTGATGGGCAAGGTGAGGAGCCAGGTGTCCGGGCTCCCAGACCCATCCGGCCTCCTGGGGGAGAGGGGAGGCTGGAGGACCGAGTGGGAGAGGGGAGGAGAGGGTAGAGTCCTCCCTGGGGCTCCCCGCTTGGGAGTAGCGGGGGAGTGTTGACTGGCTGCGTGTGTGTGTGTGTTGTAGGCTCCCCCCGCCTCAGCGACACGTCCACCCCACCGAGCGGCAATGGGAGCAGGTAGCGTTGTCTCTCCTTCCTCCCCCCGGCCCCCTTTGCCTTCCCTTCCCCAGATGGGTGACCCAGAACCCAGGCAGCCCATCCCCAGCCCTCCGCCAGGCCATGCCCTTCTGGAGCTGGGGCTAGAATCCAGGAGTGGCCACTCCCGTGCCAAAGGGAGTGGGGTCTGGGGATCATGGAGTCTCTCTCTCCCTCCCTCTCTCCCTCAGTTCTCCGGTCTTCAACTTCCGGCACCCACTCTTGTCCCCCGGGGGCCCTCAGTCCCCACTCCGGGGCTCTGCAGGTGAGAAGGATTCCTTCCTTGGGGAGGGGTGGGAGGGTCTCGACACCGCCACCAGATCTACCACTCCACCCCCAGCGCCCCTCGAGACCGCCACCGGCTCTCTAGCAGTCCCCACGATCGCCACTTCCTGCCCCGGCGATACTTGTGCCCTCCGATGCCCCAGCCCCTCTCCCACCGGCGGGACTGGGGTGGTGGTGGCGGGGGGGGGGGGGGGGACCCTGCGCGTTGCGGGGTGCCCGGAGCCCGTAGAGGCCATGCTCACCGGCTGGGGGTCCCCGCAGGCTCCCTGCACCACTCTCCTTCGCTGTCCCACGTGGAGGGATTTGGGAAGACCTGGAACCGCCAGCTTAGGTGAGCGTCGGCCGGGGTTGGCGGGGGGCTGGGGTGGAATCCCGCAGTGGGGATCCCTCCCCCCTCCCCGGCTCTCACCGCCCCCACCGCCTGCCCCTCCTTCCTCCAGCCGCCCCCTGTCGCAGGCCATCTCCTTCAGCATCCCCTTTGGGCTGGATAGTGACGTGGACATCGTGATGGGGAACCCGGTGCTCCTGCGCTCGGCCAGCTCGGACAGCCTGGGCCCCCCGAGCCGGGCCCCAGCCTTCGCCCCGCCGGCTCCCCGGCCCCCGCCGCACCCCGTGGAGCCGGCCCCGGAGCCCGGGGACCTGCCCACCATCGAAGAGGCCTTGCAGATCATCCACAGCGCCGAGCCCCGCCTGCTACCCGACGGAGCGGCCGACGGCGCCTTCTATCTCCACTCTCCCGAGGGGCCCCCGAAACTGCCGCCCGAGGGGCCTTCCAAAAGCGGCGGCCTGCCTGCCTACCACCCCCACCCGGAGGGCTCGCCGAAACCGGCCCCGGCGGCCCCGTGCCCGCCCGAGGCGTCCCCGAAAGCTCCCCCGGCCACGGCCCCCGAGGGCCCGGTGCGCATGACCAGTTTCGCCGAGCGCAAGAAGCACCTGCTGAAGCCGGAAGGGCGGGCCGAGGAGGAGGCGGCGGCGGCGGCGGCGACGACGGCGGCGGCGGGCGTGGGGGCGGCGGGGCCCGAGACCCTGACGTCGGAGATGAGTTCGGAGATGAGCCAGCTGGGGGCCCGGCTGGAGGAAAAGCGGCGGGCCATCGAGGCCCAGAAGCGGCGCATCGAGGCCATCTTCGCCAAGCACCGCCAGCGGCTGGGCAAGAGCGCCTTCCTGCAAGTGCAGCGGCGCGAGGCGGGCGAGGACGGTCCGGAGGAAGGCCTGGAGGAAGGCCCGGACGGCGGGGAAGGCGAGCAGCCAGCCGGGGAGGACCGGGGAGAGGCCCTCGAGCGGCCCCCCGAGCGGGCCAAGACGGTGACCTTCGGTCCGGAGGTGGGGCGCCCGGCGGAGGAGAACCTCGGGGACTACAACCGGGCGGTGAGCAAGCTGAGCGCGGCCCTCAGCTCCCTGCAGCGGGACATGCAGCGACTGACGGCCCAGCAGCAGCGGCTCCTGGGGGACAAACAGCCGCCGCCACCCCCGCTCCCGGGCCCGGCGGCCTGGGTCATCCCCGCCCCGGCCTCCCCCGCCCGGCCTCTGTCGCCGTCCCCCGCCCGCCGGGTGGCGCCCCCGCCTCGCTCGCCCCAGCCGGGCCCCCGCCGGGCAACCCCGCCGGCCGCGGCCCCCGCGGCCCCCAAGAGCCCCAAGCACGCGCGGCCGGCGGAGCTGAAGCTGCTGCCGCCGCTCACCCGAGTGCTGACCCCGCCGAACAACGTGGACACCCTCCCCCACCTGCGCAAGTTCTCGCCCTCCCAGGTGCCCGTCCAGACCCGCTCGTCCATCCTCTTTGACGAGGGCGGCGGGGCCCCCGGGGCCCGGTCCGAGCCTGGGGGCGACCCCCCCGGGAACCCCGTGGAGGCGGCGGGCGGCGGGGCCCGGCCGGGGCCGGACGGCGGGGCCCAGGCGGCCACGTCCTCAGCGGAGCGGCGCTCCACCCTCATCGAGATCCCCCTGGGCAGCCTGCGGCCCGAAGGCGGGGACGAGGACGCGAGCCCCCCCGGGGACGACTCGCTCGAGGAGGCCGCGGAGGCCGAGCAGAGAGCCGGGCTGGGCTTCTTTTATAAGGTGAGGGCCGGGGGCCGGGAGAACGGCAAAGAGGGGAAGGGCGCCGAGGGCCGGCGGCGGGGGCCGGCAACGGGGGCCGGCCCGCCAGCTCCGAGCTTCCTCCGGCAGGGCGAGGAAAAGCCGGAGGACGAGATGGCACAGAAGCGGGCCAGCCTTCTGGAGAGGCAGCAGCGCCGGGCCGATGAGGCCAAGCGGCGGAAGCAGTGGCTGGAGGCCGAGAAGGAGCAGAAGAAGGAGGCGGCGGCCCGGTGAGAGAACCGGCGGCCTGGCCCCCCGCCAGGCCCCAGCTCCCCTTCGTCCCTTCGGGGCGCTTGGCCCCGGCGGCCGTCCCGTCCCCCGCCCCTCTCCAGATGGCTCCTCGGCCTCTGAGTCGGGCCAGTGCTCCCCACTTCTTCCCAGCTGTGGGGCCCCCCCCCTCCCGTGACACCGCCTCTACCCCCCCCGGTGGGCAGGCTGGCGCAGGAGGAGAGGGGCCGGGTGGAGGAGGAAGGCGGGGCCCGGCGGGGCGACTTCACGCGCCAGGAGTATGAGCGGCGGGCGCAGCTGAAGCTGATGGAGGACCTGGACAAGGTGTTGAGGCCGCGAGCCGCCGGGCCCGGCCGGGGAAGGCGGGCGGCTCGGCCCCGCTCCGGCTGCTGTGATGACTCGGCCCTGGGGCGCAGCCCGGCCCGTGGCCTTCTGGGTAAGGGGAGCCGACCGCCCGTCGGGCAGGGAAGATGGGGGCGTTGGGGCGAACGGGAACGAGGCGGCGCCTTGACTCGTCCCCCACGCCCGTCGCCCTCCCCTCAGGCTCCCGGCTCAGCAAGGTCTACTCTCAGTCCACCCTGTCGCTCTCCACTGTCGCCAACGAGCCGGCCAACAGCCTTGGGGTCAAGAGATCGTCCCGGTGAGTCCCCGAGATCCAGAGGAGAAGTCGGGGCCGAGTCCCAGCCGAGGCCCGGGCCCGGCCCTCGGGGAGCGCCCAGTCTAGCAGCAGGGGCAGGCCTGCCGGTCCACATCTAACAGGTCGCAGGCGTGGGACTGTGAGCCCGCTCTTCCAGACTGTGAGCCCGCTGTTGGGTAGGGACCGTCTCTATCTGTTGCCAACTTGGACTTCCCAAGCGCTCAGTACAGCGCTCTGCACGCAGTAAGTGCTCAATAAATACGATTGAATGTGGGAGGAGGGGGCGGGAGGCGAGTTGGGTCACGGATGGTGCTGGTGGAGTGGGTGGGGTTCATCAGGGGCGGCCTCGTGGAGACGCTTGGGCCCCGGAACTCCGGTCCCCGTGAGCTGCAGCAGCAGCGGCTCTGCCCGACTGGTGATTTCTACTCCCGAACTGAGGCGGGGTGAACTGAGGCTGGAAGCAGCCTGCCTGGGCTTCGTCCCTGGGCTCCCCTTCGCGCCCTCGACTGGCAATGCTGCCCTTTTCCCCCTCAGGGCCCCATCTCCCTCTGGCCTCATGTCCCCCAGCCGTTTACTGGGCAGCCGAGAGAAAGACTGGGAGAATGGGAGCACGGCCTCGTCCCCGGCTTCGGTGCCGGAGTACACAGGTGAGGAGGGGGCGAGGGGGCTTGGAGAGAGGGTAGGTGGGCAGTTTCGGGGTGGGGGGTCAGCTGACTGCTCCGTTTCTCTCCGGCCCCCCGCCCAGGTCCCAAGCTGTACAAGGAGCCCAGTGCTAAATCTAACAAATATATCATCCACAACGCCCTCTCTCACTGCTGTCTGGCCGGCAAGGTCAATGAGCCTCACAAAAACCGCATCCTGGAGGTGAGTGGGGACTGGGGAGGACTCGGGTAAGAAAGGGTCTCGATCAGCCACGTCAGTCGTATTGATTGAGTGCTTATTACTGCGTGCAGGGCGCTGTACTGAGCGCTTGGGAGAGAACAGTATAACAGCCACGTTCCCTGCCCAGAACGAGCTTACAGTCTAGGGGGGAGGACGGACACCAATATAAATAAATAAAATTAGATACGTACAGAAGTCCTGTGGGGCTGGGAGCGGGGATGAATAAAGGGAGCGAGTCAAGGCGACGCAGAAGGGAGTGGGAGAAGAGGAAATCAATCAGTCGTATTTATTGAGCCCTTACTGTGTGCGGAGCACTGTGTGAAGCACTTGAAAGGAGGGCTTAGTCAGGGAAGGCCTCTTGGAGATGTGCTTTCAGTAAGGCTGTGAAGGAGGGGAGAGTAAATGTCTGTCGGGCACGAAGAGGGAGGGCATTCCAGGCCAGAGGCAGGACGTGGACGAGAGGCCGGCGGCGAGATAGACGGGATCGAGGCACAGTGAGAAGGCTGGCGTTAGAGGAGCCAGGTGTGCTGGCTGGGCTGTAGTAGGAGAGCAGTGAGCGCTTATAAGACTTGGTAGACACCTTACCTGCCCACAAGGACCTTCCAGATAGCGAAAGAAGTTTCAGACCTGTACGTGAGTGTTGTGGGGCTGAGGATAGGGTGAATAAAGGGTGCAAGCGCAAGGGTGATGCAGAAGGGAGAGGGAGGAGGGGAAATGAGGGCTTTGTCTGGGAAGGCCTCTTGGAGATGTGATTTTAAAAGGGCTTTGAAGGTGGGGAGGGTGGTGGTCTGTTGGCTGTCAAGGCGGGAGGGAGGTCCAGGCCAGAAGCAGGATGTGGGCAAGGAGCTGGCGGCGAGATAGATAACAATAATAACGATGGCATTTATTAAGCGCTTACTATGTGCAAAGCACTGTTCTGATGAGATTGAGGGGCAGCAGGTAGGATGGCGTTAGAGAAGTGAAGTGAGCATGCTGGGTTGTAGCAGGAAATCAGCGAGGTGAGATAGGAGGGGGCAAGGTGATTGAGGGCTTTAAAGCCGACACTAAGGAGTTTCTGTCTGATTTGGAGGTGGCTGGGCAACCACTGGAGACTCTTGAGGAGTCGGGTGATGGGGACTGAATGGTTTTGTAGTCATAATAATAATGATGGTATTTGTTAAGCGCTTACTATGTGCTGAGCACTGTCCTAAGCACTGAGGTAGATACAGGGTTATCAGGTTGTCCCACTTGGGGCTCACAGTAGAAAAATGATCTGAGCAGCAGAGCGAGGTATGGACTGGAGAGGCTGGAGGCAGGGAGGTCAATGAGGAGGCTCAGGGCGGGATGGGATAAGTGCTTGGATCAACATGGTAGCAGTTTGGATGGACAAGAAAGGCTAGATGACGTGCCTGGCATGTGTCGCTCTCCCCCGCTGGACTGGAAGCTCCTTAAGGGCCGGGATCGTGTCTGCCACCACCTGTTGTGTGCTCCCAAGCGCCGAGGACAGTGCTCGGTCCACAGCTGGTCTTCCGGTGACTGGCCTCCTTGCTCCCCTGGAAGCCAAGTTTGGTTCTGGCCCAGTCCCGGGGGCCTCCAGAGCTGGGTGGGATTGGCTCCCTGTGGTCGGGGGGCAGCGCCTGCTCATAGCCGGCCCTTCTGGGAACAGAGGGAAGAGGAAGCCGCGGCCCCCGAGAGCCACACCCGCTCCCCGAAAGCCCCAGCCAGGTGCCCAGCCTTCCTCCCGGGACTTTACGCAGAGGTGGGATGGTCCCGGCATCAGGCCAGCCCTGCCCCAGTCTGAGGAGCGGCCCGCAACCCACTGGGGGCGGGTCTCCCCTCTCCTCTCCTCCCACTCCGCCTTTCCTCCCCTCCTCCCGCAGGAGATCGAGAAGAGCAAATCCAACCACTTCCTGATCCTGTTCCGGGACTCGAGTTGCCAATTCCGAGCCCTGTACACGTTCTCCGGGGAGACGGAGGAGATGTCCCGCCTGGCCGGCTACGGGCCCCGCACCATCACCAAGTCCATGGTTGACGGCATCTACAAGTACAACTCGGACCGCAAGCGCTTCACCCAGATCCCGGCCAAGACCATGTCCATGAGCGTGGACGCCATCACCATCCAAGGTCACCTCTGGCAGTCCAAGAAGCCCAGCACCCCCAAGAAGCCCAGCACCCCTAAATAGAAGGGGCCGCTCTCCTTCCCTCTCCCATCCTTCATTTCTAGGCCCGGGGTCTCCCTTGGGGCTGTTGGAGGAGGGGGGAAACGTCCACCGCAGGGCTGCGGTTGGCAGAGGGAGCTGCCGGCCCCTGTTGCTCTCGCTCTCTCTGCCTCCCTCCCTGGCTTTTTCACAGGGGGTAGAGAACCACCAACGCCCCCCCCCCCCACCCCCACCCTGCCCACTTTCTCCCTGCTCCGGCCCAGGGAGCCGCTCCACAGAGGAGGGAGGAGTCTGGCCGCTCCCCTCCTGCATGTCCCCTTCTCCTGGGTACCCCTAGGAATCGGGGGGGAGGTTGGGTGGGGCCTCCCCCTTTCCCAGCCACCTCTTGCCTGGACGGATGTCTCGTGTACATGTTTTGGGTTTTTTTTTTTCTGGGGGGAGGGGGGCCGGGGGGGGGAGGCCCTTCCCTACCCCGGCTCTGTATTTATATTATATAGTGATATACATAGTGACATTATTTAAAATGATTTTGAAGCTGATTTGTATATAAAGATGCTGGAGTCATTCGGGGGTGGGGGTGGGATGGGGAAGAGGGTCTTCTGCCCTCCACTGCTTGGTGTGTCTCTCCTGGAATGGGGCCGGTGGGCCCCACCCACCACTTTGTGTTTTGTCCTGCTGTGGGGAGGGGGAAGCTGGGAGCTTCAGGGACTCAGGGCTCAGCTCGGCCCCCTTCCCTGCCCTCAAGTCTGTCTGTACCCCCCGCCTGGAATAAAGTCACTGAAAGAGCCGCGTGTGCCGCCCTCTGTTGTGGCCCGGGACGGGGAAGTGAGCGCAGAGGCCTGCTGCTTCCGCACTACGGTCAGCCCCACGGGGGAAGGGGAGGGCCAAGCCGGCTCTTGGGTGCTTTGGTCCCCTGCCTGCTTTTCTCGCCCACACCCCCACTTGGCGTGTCCCGGCTCTCATCCTGGCTCCCTGCCGTGAGGGAGAAGCAGAGAGCCCAGCCAAGGCTCGGGGAAGGGAGGAGGTACACAGTTGCTGCCCTCGTGCCTGGGCTCTCTGTTCCTTCCCAGCCAGAAGCGGGACAGGCGGAGTGGCCGTGGCCCGCCCCGCAGAGAAAGGGAGAGGAGGCAGAATTACAAACTCATTTTATTAGCAAGGGGGGGGGTGGGGGGTGAGGGCGGCTCAGTCTTCCTTGAGCCCCCCAAAGACGGCGGCCGGGATGCTCTGTTGCTCGAGCTGCACCTCTGTGAGAAGGGAAGACAGGAGTCGGAGGCCTGTGCCGCCAGCCCGTCCGCGCTACCTCGGACCCCCCCGCCCCCGTTACGTTGGGCTCCTTTACTCACCATTGGGCTGCAGCTCTTCTCCTTCCTCCTCCTCATCCTCCTCCTCCCCTAGTTGAATCTCCTCAGGGTTGGCTTGCTGGGCCAGCTCGGCCAGCTCGTGGCGGGAGGCGTCACTCCTAGCCCGTGATGATGATAATTGTGGTATCGGTTAAGCGCTTACCGTGTGCCAGGGGCCGTACTAAGCGCGAGGGTGGATACAAGTAAGTCGGCTTGGACACGGTCCCTGTCCCACCTGGGGCGCTCAGTCTCAATCCCCATTTTACAGATGAGGAAGTGAAGTGACTTGCCTAAGGTCACCCACCGGGCAAGCGGTGGAGCGGCCATTCGAAGCCAGGTCCTTCTGCTGCTCGGGCCTGTGCTCTATCTCCTAGGCCAAGCTGCTTCCCCAGAGACACGCCCGCACCCAGAGAAACGGTAGCAACGCCCCAACCTAACTCTCCCTTCCAAGGGCCCGGTGGGGTGGGGGTGAGGGGCCCGGCTGCTCACCTGACAAAGAGGATCTTGCCCTGGGTCCTGGGGGCTCGGTCCCGCTCAGCCTCGGCTGCTAGCTGCTCGGCCCTCTGCTCCAGCAGCTTCATGTCGTCTAGTCCGCTCTGACCCGGGGCCAGGTCAGACACTGGGCGAGCAAAGAGGAAGGTGAGGGGGGACCTGCCATTTGCTCCCAGCCACCCCCAGCCCACTCCTCATCACCACCATTGGTGGCTATGGGCCCGGCCCCTCGTCGGCAAGCCGGGGGGTGGGGGGCGCGAGTAGGCGGGCTCTCACCGGTGCCCGTGGCGTTGCTGTAAACCTTGAGCATCTGGGAGGCCATGAAGTTGACTTGGGTGTTGTACGTGGCCTGGACGCTGCGGCGGATCCGCAGCATCTCCCGGATCGTGTCTTCGTTCCCGTGCCGGATCTCAAAGTCCTTCCACGTCTGCCAGAACGCCCCTGTCGTCTGGAGGCGGGGAGGGGAGAGCGAGCCAGTGGGCCTTCCCCCTCCGGCCCCCTCCCCCCCGCTACCGCGCCCCCACCGCCCCCCCAGGCACCCACACGGGGGTCGCAGATCTGGGAACAGTAGCTGTAGATGGCGCGGGCTCGGTCGATCTCTCCCAGTTTGCACTCCATGTCGGCGAAGCGGAGGCACATCTCTCGGGCGTGCTCGTCTGAGAGCACCTGAGGCGGGGAGAGGGGCAGGGCCATGGGTGCCAGTCGGCCCGCCCAGCCCGTCCCGGGAGCAGATACCAACAACCCCCACCCACTCTCAACTCCACTGGCTCCCGAAAGGATCAGGGGGCGGTGGGGGGGAAGTGGCAGCTCGAAGCTGACTTCTCCCATCCCCCCTCCACCTCCCACCCCGAATCCAGGCCCCCCACCTCAATGGCTTTCTGGTAGATGCTGCGGGTATAGGTCACGCCGTAGATCTCGGCCGCCCGCTTGATGTAGATGTTGAACATGTCGTGCTGCTCGCCGGGCTCCACGGCCCGGGTGGCCCGCTCGTACACGGCCATGGCGTGCCGGGCCAGGCCCCACTCCTCCTCCAGCCGTGCATACAGCAGGTACAGGGCTGGGGGAGAGGGCGGGTCAGTGCTGCCCTGAGGGGAACCCCGGCCCTCCCCTTCCCCCCCGCCCCCCGCCCTGGCCCTCACTCTTGGCGTATTTGGGAGGGCAGCCGTCCAGCGCCTGCTCAAACAGGTCCCGCGCCCGCTCCAGCTTGCGGCCCCCGTAGCGGGCGATGAACTTGGTCAGGTACGTGCTCCAGATGTCCGACACGTTGGGCCACTTGAACAGCGAGATGCCGCGCTCGTAGGCCTAGGGCGGGGACGCACGGTGGACACTCAGGACCCGGCCCGGACCCGCTTGCCGCCCTCCGTCCGTCGACGCGCGGTACTGAGCGCTAGCTGAGTGCGGAGCCCTGGACTGAGTACCGCGGAGGGGGGCCCCACTGGTAGACCCTTCCCCTTGAGGGGCCTCATGGTCTAGTTGGGGAGACAGACGTTAAAAGAAATCGCATCTAGGGGAAGCTGCAGAACATAAGGAGGTGGACTAAAGTGCCTTGGGGCTGGGGTGAGAATCAACGCCCTTAGGGGGTAGGGACTCAAGTGCCTGGGCCATGCTCCCTTGAGCCCCGGGGCCCCTGACCTTGAAGCTCTCCTCGAAGTAGCTGTGCTCCTCCAGGAACATGGCATAGTTGATGACGATCTGGGGCGTGGCGATGCGCAGGTCCAGGATGCGGTCGTACACAGCCTTGGTGGACTGGGTGGGGTCAGGGTGAGCCAGGGGAGGCGAGGAGGCAGGCGGTTACAGAGGAGGGAGGCCGGGGAACCTCCGAGAGGGTCGTGGGAGGTGGGGGGTGAGGCAGGTCTGAGGAGCAGCCGGTGCTGGGCGCTCAATGACGGGGGAAGGGGTGGGGGGGTCCCCGCCGGGGCAGCTTGTGGCTGATTCAGGAGCCTAGGCGGTCCTGGAGAGGCGGAGGGAGGAGCGGCCCCCGGCAGCAGCGGGCTGGAGGTGGGAGCGCCTCACCTGGAAGGTGCCCAGGCTCTCCTCCAGGTCGGCCAGCATAGACCACACCTTCAGAGACTTGTAGACACGGTTCTGCACGGGCTCCGAGCTGTCAAAGTACTCGGCTCGGCGTGAGGGCAGGGCCGTCGCTTTCTGCGGGGGGACCAAAGGCGCCCTGACTGCCCGCCCCTCACTGCCACACCCGCTCGCCCGCCTGCCCGCCCCCGACGGGGCCTCACCCGCAACAGCCGCAGGGCCTGGTCGTAGTTCTCGTGCCTCAGCTCCATCTCCCCACACTCACACCACACGCTGGCCAGCTCATCCACCTGCTTGAAGTTCACCTTGGTGGCCTTCTCCAGGATGGTGCGGGCCTGGAGGGGAACGGGGGGCGGTGCTCGGCTCCTTCGCCTCCGGCCCCCTGGCCCCCAGCCCCAGGTTCCCGCCCCAGGCCTCACATCCTCCAGCTGCCCGTTGTCCTCGTAGAACTTGGCAAAGGCCACCCACAGCGTGTGGGGTTTGCCCGTGGCCTTGAAGGGATCCACCGTCTGCACGGCCTCGGTGTAGGTGTTGATGATCTGGAAAGAGAGGTGAGGCGACGCGGGGAATGACAGAGAGGAAAAGACCGGACTCGGGGGGGGTGAGGCCGACGGCTGGGGAAGAGGTTGGGGCTCCGGCTGTGGGAGGGAATTTGGGGGGTGCCCGCTCACCTCTCGGGGCTGACCCTCGTGCAGCTTGACGCGTTTGTGCCACTCGTGCACGTGGTGCGGGTTCTGGCGCAGCAGGACACTATTGAGCAGCAGGGGCCGCCGGCCGATGAGCTGCTCAAACCGGGCCAGCCGCAGCTCCAGGTCCACGTCGTCTGAGGGCCGGCAGAGGGGGGAGGGTGAAGCGGGGCGACGACTTGGAAACCCCCCCAACCCCGGCCTTCGCGGAGACACCCGCCCCTGGCCCCTGGTCTCACCCTCTTCCTCCCGCCCCAGCTCGGAGGTGGTCTCCATCTTGGCGGCGATCATGCTCTCCTCAAACTGGGCGTAGCTGTCGAACACCTGGGTGAAGTCCCGCACGGTCACCACCGTCTGGATCGCCTCTTCGTACACGTCCCGGGCCTGGAAACCAGTCATTGGCACGTTGGGAATGGGCCCCGCCCGCTCCCCTCCACCGTGTGGGAGCATGTGCGTGTGCGTGGCTTCGCCACCGCCCCTTCCCCCGCCAGCGGCCGCGCGGCACCTTCTCGAAGTGGCCGCTGCGGATGTAGTAGTCGGCCAGCGAGCACCACAGCTTGCCCAGTTGGTCGGTGAAGCGAGTGAGACCCCCGCGGATGATGGCACCGACATTCAGGGACTGGACCTTGTCTGGGTTCTGGGAGATCAGGTCACACAACTCGTGCCACAGCTGCGGGGCCAGGGAAAAAGGTCAGCAGAGTCCAGGCCTCTCGGGCCGTCCCGCTGGGAATCTGTTGAGGTCCTGGGTGCCATTTTGAGCTGAGCCCCCTCCTGCCTCTCCCGCTCCCCATCCCCCCCCCCCCCCCGGCCTTACCTCCTTCCCCTCCCCATAGCACCTGTATATATGTATATATGTTTGTACGTATTTATTACTCTATTTTACTTGTACACATTTATTCTATTTATCTTATTTTGTTAATATGTTTTGTTGTCTGTCTCCCTCTTCTAGACCATGAGCCCGCTGTTGGGTAGGGACCGTCTCTATAGGTTGCCAACTTGTACTTCATCATCATCATCATCAATCGTATTTATTGAGCGCTTACTATGTGCAGAGCACTGTACTAAGTGCTTGGGAAGTACAAATTGGCAACATATACTTCCCAAGCGCTTACTTAGTACATCTCCATCTGGATGTCTGCCCACCACCTCAAACTCAACATGTCCAAGACTGAACTCCTTGTCTTCCCTCCCAAACCTTGCCCTCTCCCTGACTTTCCCATCTCTGTTGACGGCACTACCATCCTTCCCGTCTCACAAGCCCGCAACCTTGGTGTCATCCTCGACTCCGCTCTCTCGTTCACCCCTCACATCCAAGCCGTCACCAAAACCTGCCGGTCTCAGCTCCGCAACATTGCCAAGATCCGCCCTTTCCTCTCCATCCACACCACTACCCTGCTCGTTCAAGCTCTCATCCTATCCCGTCTGGACTACTGCATCAGCCTTCTCTCTGATCTCCCATCCTCCTGTCTCTCCCCACTTCAATCCATACTTCATGCTGCAGCCCAGATTGTCTTTGTCCAGAAACGCTCTGAGCATGTTACTCCCCTCCTCAAAAATCTCCAGTGGCTACCAATCAATCTGCGCATCAGGCAGAAACTCCTCACCCTGGGCTTCAAGGCTGTCCATCCCCTCGCCCCCTCCTACCTCACCTCCCTTCTCTCCTTCTACAGCCCAGCCCGCACCCTCTGCTCCTCTGCCGCTAATCTCCTCACCGTACCTCGTTCTCGCCTGTCCCGCCATCGACCCCCGGCCCACGTCACCCCCCGGGCCTGGAATGCCCTCCCTCTGCCCATCTGCCAAGCTAGCTCTCTTCCTCCCTTCAAGGCCCTACTGAGAGCTCACCTCCTCCAGGAGGCCTTCCCAGACTGAGCCCCTTCCTTCCTCTCCCCCTCGTCCCCCTCTCCATCCCCCCCCATCTTACCTCCTTCCCTTCCCCACAGCACCTGTATATATGTTTGTACATATTTGTTACTCTATTTATTTATTTTACTTGTACATATCTATTCTATTTTATTTTGTTAGTATGTTTGGTTTTGTTCTCTGTCTCCCCCTTTTAGACTGTGAGCCCACTGTTGGGTAGGGACTGTCTCTATATGTTGCCAACTTGTACTTCCCAAGCGCTTAGTACAGTGCTCTGCACACAGTAAGCGCTCAATAAATATGATTGATGATGATGATGATGATACAGTGCTCTGCACACAGTAAGCGCTCAAGAAATACGATTGAATGAATTTTGTGCTGATTTTGCATGAGTGCAGACCACTTCTCCAGGAGGACCTCTGACCCCGCCCGCCACGACCTCCCCAGCCCACGTGAAGCCTGGGGCCCCACCCGAGCCCCACCACCAAATAGGAAAAAAACCCCATACAACTCCCAGACCTGAAAGCGCCCGATTCTGCAAAGGGGCTGGCCAACCAACTCTCCACCCAGGACCTAGCCCGACTCCTGTCCTGCTCTTTCCCCAACTCACTGGCTTCCCTGTCTCCTCCCGTGCTCCTGAGGGTAAGAGTTTGGGGAAGCGGCACAGCCTAGTGAAAAGAACCCCCACCTGGGAGCCAGAGGACCCGGGTTCTCAGCCCAGCTCCTCCCCTTGGCTTCTGGATGACCTTGGGCAAGTCACAGAACTTCTCTGGGTCTCAGTTTCCCCATTAGCAAAATGGGGATTCAATGCCTGTTCTTCCACCCCGATCACCTTGCACCTACCCCAGTGCCGAGCACGGGGCTTGGCGGGGAGTAAGCGCTTAACAAATGCTACAGTTCTTATTCACCATCAGGTGGAACCTCACCTGGTAGTTGGATTTGCCCTCCTTTGAGATGAAGCGCTCATCATTGACGACGGTTGCCAGGCGCTGAGCAGCCTCGTCCAGCCGGTCGATGGAGCGTAGGTACTCGATGTATTCCTCTGCGCTTTCGGGGCTCAGCTGAGGACCCCACCAACCATCCATCAGCCTCAAGCCCCCCGCCCCGCCCGCCGATCCCTCTCCCTCACTAGGCCCAGGTTGGTCAGACAGAGAGGGAGGATGGCGAGAAAAAAGAATGCCAGGGGAAGCGGAGGATGGAGGGGGCGTGAATTTAAAGGCAGGGTCGGGTCGATGAGCAGGGCTCGGGGTGGTCCCCGTTGGGGAACGGGCAAGGGATGGAGCCTCTGGGCTGGAAGCAGGGGAGGGGGATCGGGCTGACCCGCGGGCTCACCTTGAGGAAGCGGCGGTACACTCGCACGGCCGTTTCCGGCAGCGGGTGCAGGCGCACGAAGCGCAAGTAGAGGGGCCAGATGCGTGGGTGCTGGGTGATGGGCAGGGCCCGCAGAGCCCGGTCGAAGGTGCGGCGGGTCCGGGTGATGAGGCCCTGCTCCATCAGGAACTGGCAGTAATCCAGCCACAGGCGTGGCATCTGGCGGGAAGGCACGAGGGGGGAGGGAGCTCGACCCCAGCTCGGAGCCAGCTGGAGGTGAGACCCCGGGGCTCCCTTCCGCCTTGGTCCCCCGTCCGGGTCTCCCCCGGCCCAAGCCCGGCACAACCCGCCCGTCCCGGTTCCCCACCTCCCGACCTTGTGCATAAACACCAGTGCTCGCTCGTGACAGTTGTTGACGTCTTCATAGGCTGGGTCGGTCACACAGCGGGACTTCACCTGGCCTCGCCGGGCCTTCAGGTAGTGATACCACAGCTTGTAACTGTGCCAGAACAGAGACAGTCACAACAACGGTAACAGCTGTATTTGGTAAGCACTCACTACGGGCCAGGCACCGTACTGAGTGTTGGGGCGCATACCAGCGGATCGGGTTGGGCGCGGTCCCTGTCCCGCACGGGGCTCACAGTCTTAATCCCCATTTTACAGATGAGGTAACGGGGGCTCAGGGAAGTGAAGTGACTTGCCCAAGGCCACACAGTAGGCAGGTGGCAGAGCTGGGATTAGAACCCATGACCTTCTGACTCCCGGGCCCGGGCTGTGGCCACTATGCCACACATACCAGGCCTGGAGGTGGGCCTCTGCCATCAGTTTCCCCAGTCAGACCCGGGGGGACCTTGGCTCCCCTTGGGGTCCCCTCCTGACCCAGAAGGGACAGGGGAGAGGGCCTCGGGCCCGAGACAGAGAGAGGAAAAGGCAGGCTGGGTGGGGACGCTCACCTGCCCGGCAGCTCCTTGAGGGCCCGCTCGTACAGCAGGTTCAGCACGTGGCGGGGGGCACTCTGCTTAAACTCGATGTAGCGGAACCAGCACTTGACGGAAAAGGGGTTCCGCAGGATCTCCTCCTCATACTGCAGATCCTCTTCTTCCTGGGGAGAGGGCGGGAAACCCCAGGGGTCACGGGCCGGAGCCGGGAAGGGCCCAGGCAGGGTCATCGCCATCATCGTCCCCTTCCCCCTGACCCCAAACCATGTAGGGGCCAGTGGAGGAAGGGGGTGTTGCTGCTCCCTTCACAGTTGTTCCAGGGCCAGGTCTGGGGGATAGTATTTGAGATCAGTCGCCGGGGGAGGGCTCTCATCGGAGGGCCGCCCATCTCCGGATGAAATCTACCAATCAACGGGATTTGTTGAGGGTGAGATCTTTTACTAAGCACCTGCACGTACCTGCCCTCAGCGGGGCTTAAGTAGCTGAGGATAACTCCCAAATCAACCTTCCCAGCCCTGACCTCTCTTCTTGTAACGGAAAGGACTTCTGCCCCCAGGCCATCTCTCTGCGGATGTCCCGCTGGAGCCCCAGGCTCAACGGTCAAAAATGGAACTCCTCATCTTCCCTCCCAACACCCCTCCTCCACCTCACTTTCCCACCACTGTCGAAAACACCACCATCCTCCCCATCTCTCTCAAGCCCGTAACTCTGGCGTTATCCGCGACTCCCTCCTCTTTTTTATTTCGACACCCCCCATCCAGTCTGTCACCGGATCCTGGCAATTCTTCCTCCATGATATCTCCGGGAGACGTCATCCGTCCCTTCTTCTCCATCCAAACTATGCTGGTCCAGCCATTTGCCATTTCCCATCTCCACTAGTGGATCCGGCCCCTCCCCTCGCCAGTCAGTACTTCACTCTGCTGCCTGGTCATTTTTTCTAAAAAACTGTTCTGCACCCATCTCCCCACTCTGCATCACACAAAAACTCCTGACCGTAGGCTGTAAGGCAATCATCTCTCTTCCTCCTACCTAGCCTTGTTCATTCATTCATTCAATCGTATTTATTGAGCGCTTACTGTGTGCAGAGCACTGTACTAAGCGCTTGGGAAGTACAAGTTGGCAACATATAGAGACGGTCCCTACCCAACGGTGGGCTCACAGTCTAGAAGGGGGAGACAGACAACAAAACAAAACATATTAACAAAATAAAATAAATAGAATAGTAAATATGTACAAGTAAAATAGAGTAATAAATATGTACAAACATATATACAGGTGCTGTGGGGAGGGGAAGGAGGTAAGGTGGGGGGGGATGGGGAGAGGAAGGAGGGGGCTCAGTCTGGGAAGGCCTCTTGGAGGAGATGAGCTCTCAGTAGGGCTTTGAAGGGAGGAAGAGAGCTAGCTTGGCGGATGGGCAGAGGAAGGGCGTTCCAGGCCAGGGGGATGACGTGGGCCGGGGGTCGACAGCGGGACAGGCGAGAATGAGGCAAGGTGAGGAGACTAGCAGCAGAGGAGTGGAGGGTGCGGGCTGGGCTGTAGAAGGAGAGAAGGGAGGTGAGGTAGGAGGGGGCAAGGTGATGGAGAGCCTTGAAGCCGAGTGAGGAGTTTTTGCCTGATGTGTAGGTTGATTGGTAGCCACTGGAGATTTTTGAGGAGGGGAGTAACACGCCCAGAGCGTTTCTGCACAAAGACGATCCGGGCAACAGCGTGAAGTATAGATTGAAGTGGGGCGAGACAGGAGGATGGGAGATCAGAGAGAAGGCTGACACAGTAATCCAGTCGGGATAGGATGAGAGCTTGAATGAGAAGGGTAGCTGTGTGGATGGAGAGGAAAGGGCGGATCTTGGTGATGTTGCGGAGGTGAGATCGGCAGGTTTTGGTGACGGACTGGATGTGAGGGGTGAACGAGAGAGCAAAGTCGAGGATGACACCAAGGTTGCGGGCTTGTGAGACGGGAAGGATGGTAGTGCCGTCAACAGTGGTGGGAAAGTCAGGGAGAGCGCAGGGTTTGGGAGGGAAGATAAGGAGTTTAGTCTTGGACATATTGAGTTTTAGATGGCGGGCAGACATCCAGATGGAGATGTCTTGAAGGCAGAAGGAGACGCGAGCCTGAAGGGAGGGAGAGAGAGCAGGGGCTTCTCCCACTATAACCCAGCCTGCACACTTTGCTCCCGTCACTGTTGACAACACCATGACCCACCCCATCTCACATGCCTGTACGTTACTCTCGACTTTATCGCTCTCATTCGACTAGTGCTTAGAACAATGCCTGGCACATAGTAAGCTCTTAGACACCATGATTATTATTTCATATTCAGTGTGTCGCCAAATCCTGTCCATTCTACCTTCACAACACCTCTAGAACCTACCTCTTCTTCATCCAAACGGCTATCATGAGAATCCAAAACTCCTATCATCAACCTCCTCATTGACCTCCCCTGCCTCCTGTCTCTCCCCTTTCCAGTCCTTACTTTGCTCTGCTGCCCAGTTCATTTTCCTAAAAAATCACTGGGTCCACATCTCCCCACTCTTCGAAAACCTTCAACGGCTGCCCATCCACCTCTGTGACACCAACCTACTCCCTGAACTTCCATCTTTTCTGTCTTGCTGCTGCCCTCTTACCCACACCCCGCTTCTGGCCTGGAAGTCTCCCCCCCTCCGCCCCCATCCAACAGACCATTACTCTCCCCACCTTCAAAGCCTTATTAAAATCGCATCTCCTCCAAGAGGTCTTACCTAAGTCCTCATTTCTCCTATTCGCCCTTCCTTCTACGTTGCCCATACATTTGGATCTGTACCCTTTAAGGACTTGAAACTCATCCCACCCTGACAGCATTTAAGTCCATACTTTACACTCTGCCCCTTCCCCTATTGGCAGTTTACTTTAATGTCTGTCTCCCCTTCTAGACTCTAAGTTCCTTATGGACAGGGAACGTGTCTACCAAACTCTGGCCTAATGTCTAATACAGTGCTCTTCACACAAGCACTTAATAAATGCCACTGATCTTCAAAACCCTACTACTACCACCATCACATCTCCTCCGGGAAGCTTTCCCTGATTAATCTCATCTCTCCAACTATCACTTTAGCCTCTTAATAACCCGGGCACTTAAACTACCACAACCCCCGGGGGCACTTACGCATGTATCTCATATACTGTTATTCCCCGCCTCCAATCTGTAATTTAAATCTCTCTCGTGATGCGTCGCTAGATTGAAAGATCCTCGGGGGCAGGGATGTTCACTAACTTTACGGGACCCTCCCAAGTATTTAGTAACAATAATAATAATAATAATAATGATGGTATTTGTTAAGCGCTTATTATGTGCCAAGCATCCTCCCACCCCTCCCCACTTCAGTCTATACTTCACTCTGCTGCCCGGATTATCTTTCTACAGAAACACTCTGGGTATGTCACCCTCCCTCCTCAAAAATCTCCAGTGGTTACCTATCAACCTTCGCAGGAAACAAAATCTCCTCACTATTGGCTTCAAAGCTCTCCATCACCTTGCCCCCTCGTACCCCACGTCCCTTCTCTCCTCCACCCTGGCCGGCACCCTCCGCTCCTCTGCCGCTAACCTCCTCACTGGGCCTCGTCTCTCCTGTCCCACGTCCCACCTCTGGCCCGGAATGTCCTCCCTCCTCAAATCCGCCAAACTAGCTCTCTTCCCCCCTTCAAAGCCCTACTGGGAGCTCACCTACTCCAGGAGGCCTTTCCAGACTGGGTCCCCCTTTTCCTCTGCTTCTCCTCCCCTCCCCATCGCCCCTACTCCCTCCCTCTGCTCTATCCCCTTCCCCGCCCCGCAGCACTTGTGTATTTTTGTACATACTTATTACTCTATTTACTTTATTAATGATGTGCACGTGTCTATAATTCTATTCATCTATTTGATGCTATTGATGCCTGTCCACTTGTTTTGTTTTGTTGTCTGTCTCCCCCTTCTCCCCCTCGCCTTACCTCCTTCCCTTCCCCACAGCACCTGTATATATGTATATTTTTACATAGTTATTACTCTGTTTACTTATTTTACTTGTACATCTTCTTTACTTTATTTTGTTAATATGTTTTGTTTTGTTCCCTGTCTCCCCCTTCTTGACTGTGAGCCCACTGTTGGGTAGGGACCGTCTCTATATGTTGCCAGCTTGCACTTCCCAAGCGCTTAGCACAGTGCTCTGCACACAGTAAGCGCTCAATCAAATCGTATTTATTGAGCACTTACTGTGTTCAGGGCACTGTACTAAGCGCTTGGGAAGTACAATTTGGCAACATCTAGAGAGGGTCCCTACGCAACAGTGGGCTCACACGATTGAATGAATAGTAACAATAATAATGATGGCATTTGTTAAGCGCTTACTAAGCGCTGAGCACTGTTGAATGAGCCCGTTGTTGGGGAGGGATGGGGTAGGCTCTGTTGCCGAATTGGACTTCCCAAGCGCTTAGTACGGTGCTCTGCGCACAGTAAGCGCTCAATAAATACGACGGAATGAATGAAACACTGTTCTAAGCGCTGGGATTGATACGAGGTAATCGGGTTGCCTCACGCGGGGCTCAGTCTTCATCCCCATTTTACGGATGAGGTCACTGAGGCCCAGAGAAGTGAAGTGGCTTGCCCAAAGTCACACTTTTGTTCTGTTGTCTGTCTCCCCCTTCTCCCCCTCGCCTTACCTCCTTCCCTTCCCCACAGCACCTGTATATACGTATACATATTTTTACGTAGTTATTACTCTATTTATTTACTTATTTTACTTCTACATATTCTTGTTTATTTTATTATTTTGTTAATATGTTTTGTTCCCTGTCTCCCCCCTTTTAGACTGTGAGCCCACTGTTGGGTGGGGACCGTCTCTAGATGTTGCCAACTTGGGACTTCCCAAGCGCTTAGCACACAGTAAGCGCTCAATCAATCAATCTCCCCACATGGCACCGACGACGCCGAGCATGTGCCGCCCACCCGCCCGGACTCACGAAGAAGATGTCGGTCCGCTCGGGGCGAGGGGCAGCTCCGACCTTGACCCTGGCTTTGACTCCGCCTTCCGGCTCGGAGGCCGGGATCTCCGGCATGTTCGCCTCGTTCAGTCCGTCGGTGATCCCGTCACGCGCCCTCGCCCCGGCTGAGGAGGCCGGGCCCACGGGACGTCACCGCTCGGCCGCCATCTTGGGCGGGCCCGGCCTGAGGAGGGAGACCGGAAGTGCTCGAGGCAGCCAATGAAATCCAGGCTCCGGACGGAGGCCCACCAATGGGAAGCCGGGTTATTGCGAGGTGGCGGGAAGGCTCGCTGAGGCGAAGGGCTCCCCCTCCCTCGACCGACGGCCCAAGATGGGGGTGAAGCTGGAAGTGTTTCGGGTCAGTGGGAGAACTTGCGCCTTAACCGCCCAAATCCCTGCGGTGCCTTGACTAAACACTTGCCCGTTGGGATCCAGTTCGTCGGGGGCGGGGAGAGGGGAGCTGGTTTCCCCCGGGAGAGGGGCCAGGTGTGGGATGCAATAACAAGAATAATGATGGCGTTTGTTAAGCGCCTACTCTGTGCCAAGCACTGTTCTAAGCGCTGAGGGGGTACAAGGTGACCAGGTTGTCCCGCGTGGGGCTCACAGGCATCATCCCCATTTTCCAGATGAGGGAACTGAGGCTCCGAGAAGTTAATCAATCAATCAATCGTATTTAGTGAGCGCTTACGGTGTGCAGAGCACTGTACTAAGCGCTTGGGAGGTACAAGCTGGCAACACGTAGAGACAGTCCCTACCCAACAGCGGGCTCACAGGCTAGAATGTTAAGTGACTTGCCCAAGGTCCCACAGCAGACATAACTCTTCACAACCTCTCCTTCCCTTCCCCACAGCACCTGTGTATATGCATGTATGTTTGTACGTATTTATTACTCTATTTTATTTGTACATATTCTATTTTATTTTGTTAATATGTTTTGTTGTCTGTCTCCCCCTTCTAGACTGTAAGCCCACTGTTGGGTAGGGACCGTCTCCAAATGTTGCCAACTTGTACTTCCCAAGCGCTTAGTACAGTGCTCTGCACACAGTAAATGCTCAATAGATACGATTGATTACCAAGCGTTTAGTACAGTGCTCTGCACACAGTAAGCACTCAATAAATACGACTGAATGTGGCGGAGGCGGGATTTGAACCCATGACCTCTGGCTCCAAAGCCCGTGCTTTTTCCACTGAGCCACGCTGCTTCTCTTAATGCCAAGTGGTGTTCCAAGTGCTGGGGTAGATACAAGGTAAACGGGTTGTCCCACGTGGGGGCTCACGGTCTTCATCCCCATTTGACAGTTGAGGGAACTGAGGCACAGAGAAGTGGCTTGCCCAAGGTCACACAGCAGGCAAATGGCAGAGGCCAGATTAGAACCCGTGTCTTCTGGCTCCCAAGCCCTTACTCTCTCCACTAAGCCACGCCGTCTTTGAGCAAGAGGCCAATCTTGTGAGGCAGTCGTATTTCTTGAGCACCTACTGTGTGCAGAGCACTGTGCTAGGCATGTGGGAGAGTACCGTAGCATTAGTACGACTAATAATAATTATGGCATTTATGAAGCACTTTATTGTGGGGTCAGTCAATCGTATTGAGCGCTTACTGTGTGCAGAGCATTGTACTAAGCCCTTGGGAAGTACAAGTTGGCAACATGTAGAGACAGTCCCTACCCAACAGTGGGCTCACAGTCTAGAAGGGGGAGACAGAGAACAAAACCAAACACATTAACAAAATAAAATAAATAGAATAGATATGTACACGTAAAATAAATAAATAAATAGAGTAATAAATATGTACAAACATATATACATATATACAGCTGCTGTGGGGAAGGGAAGGAGGTAAGACAGTGGGGATGGAGAGGGGGACGAGGGGGAGTGGGGAGAGCACTGTTCTAAGTGCTGGGGGTGGATAGTGACTAATCAGGTCGGCCGCGGACCCTGCCCCACATGGGGCTCACAGTTTTAAGTAGCACGAATAATAATAATTATGGTATTTGTTAAGTGTTTACTATGTGCAAGATACTACTAATGCGATTAGATCCCCGCCCTCAAGGACTCTAGAATCTAGCCAGGGAGACAGACACTGCAGAAGTAGTGGAGTATAAGGAGATGGACGTAGTGGGTTGGTGTTAAGAGCTTAGGTGACAGGCACAGAGGGGGATTAGAAAGTGAAGAGAGCACCAGGATGGCCATTACGATATTTAACTGTGAAACACTTGCCAAGTGCCAGGAGGAGATGTGAATTTGCAGAGAGAGATCCAGGCTAGTGACATAAACTTGGGAGTCGCATAATTATAGTATCGAGGCGGTAGTTAAAGCCACGGGAGGACCCGAGCTCCCCAAGGGTGACAGTGCGGGTAGAGAAGAGAAGGAGATCCAGAACTGAGCCTTGAGGGATACCTGCAGCTAGGGAGTGAAAGGCAGCAGAGGAAACAGAGGGGGATCAGCCAGAGAGGTTGGAAGGGAACCAAAAGAGGATGGTGTCAGAAAAACCTGGAGAAGGGGCTGGTCCACATTGCCAAAGGTAGCTAAGCAGTTGAGAAGGATTGGGGTAGAGTCTGTTAGATCTGGCAAAAAGGAGGTTATTAGTAACTGGAGAAAGTCATTGCAAAAGAGCAAAGAGGGGGAAAACTGGATTGTAGAGGGTCAAGAAAGGAGTTCCCCTTTAGACTGTAAGCCTTTTATGGGCAGGGAACATGTACTGTACCCTCCCAAGTGTTTAGTATAGTGTTCTGCACATAAGCGCTCAATAAATACCATTGATTGACCAGTTGAGTTGGAAGAGAGGATGGGGTGGTCGTGGAGTTTGAAGAGTTTGGACAGGAGTGGGAGAAGGGAGTGCTTTGTACAATGCGTTGCACCCAGTGGGTGCTCAGTCAGTGATACCCATTGAACACTTACTGTATGCAGAGCACGGTACTAAGAACTTGGGAAAGTACAATCTAATAGAGTTGGAAGACGCGATCCCTGCCCATAAGGAGCTTACAGTCTACAGGGGGAGACGGACATTAAAATAAATTAGAAATAGGAGATGGACATAAGTAGAAGCACAGAAGAAGAGAAGCAGCGTGGCTTAGTGGAAAGAGCACAGGGTCGGGAGTCAGAGGTCGGGAGTTCTAATCCCGGCTCTGCCACTTCTCAGCTGGGTGACTTCAGGCAGGTCACTTACCTTCTCTGTGCCTCAGTTACCTCATCTGTAAAATGGGGATTAAGACTGTGAGCCCCACGTGGGACAACCTGTTTACTTTGTATCTACCCAGCGCTTAGAACAGTGCTTGGCGCATAGTAAGCGGTTAACAAATACCATCATTATTATTTATTATTATTAGTTTTGTGGGGCTGGACTGAGTATCAAGTGCATAGTCGACTGAGAGAAAGATGGATATGGGAAATGAGGGCTTCGTTAGGGAAGGCTCAATGGAGGAGATGTGATAATAATAATAATACATTTTCTGTCACTACTGCTACTAGGGAGCTGGGGCGATAACTGGATGATGCCGTGGGATCTGGAGAAGGACTTTTTAGGATGGGGAGACGTGGGCACGTTTGAAGGCAGAGAGGAAGGAGACATCAGAAAGTGAGCACATGAAGGTGGCTGTTGGCTTTTTACATGTGCTCAGTTCTGTGCCCTCGTAGCCTTTTTTTTCTTCGCACACGCTCAGTCCTTTGGGATGTGATGGCTTACAAGGTAAAACACTTGCTCTTTATGCCCGTAATGATATCCAAACTGGCTAATAGTGATGAGATAAAAGGAAGGCAAGGGAGAGGAAAGGAATGGCAATGTCCAGAGCCTCAATCAATGGTATTTATTGAGCCGTTACCGTGCAGAGCATTGTACTTAGTTCTTGAGAGACTGCGGTACAATAGAGTTGATAGACACGTTTCCTGCTCCCAAGCAGGTCACAGTCCCCGTCCCCAAACCCCCAAGCACTTCTCCCTGTAACCTGCCCGTTTCTCCTTTTCCCCTAGATGGTGTTATACTTGTCCTTCCCTGTTGCCATGTTCTGGATCTCCAACCAGGCCGACTACTTTGAGGAATATGTTATCAAGCGCAAGGTGTGGGCTGCCGGGGGAGCAGAGCACCTGGGTCCCACTCCAGTTCGTCAGTCCCGGCCAGCTGCTGGGAGGGGAACAAGGGTTAGAGCTGAGGCTGACTTCACTGGCTTCAGTGGTTTCAGGGGTTAAGGCTCTCCTCATTTTTGGGACTCTGACTTATTCAGGCCCAGCTAGTCAGCAGCTGGTCGGATCAGTGTAATAATAATAATAATGGCATTTATTAAGCGCTTACTATGTGCAAAGCACTGTTCTAAGCGCTGGGGAGGTTACAGGGTGATCAGGTTGTCCCACGCGGGGCTCACAGTCTTAATCCCCATTTTACAGATGAGGTAACTGAAGCACAGAGAAGTGAAGTGACTTGCCCAAAGTCACACAGCTGACAATTGGCGGAGTGGGGATTTGAACCCACGACCTCTGACTCCAAAGCCCGGGCTCTTTCCACTGAGCCACGCTGCAGTGTAGGAGTGCCCACTTGGCATTTGGAGCTTATGGGTTAACTCGGGGCTTGGCATCGGAGCGTGGGACTTCGGGGGCCCGAGAGGCGATGAGAGGGGAAAGGAAAAGAAGAGAGGAGAGACCAGTAACAGCACTCACCCTTCCCGCCGAGCTGTTTGCTCTCCATCTTCTTCCTCCAGTGCTTTTCAAGCCCTGTGAGACCAAGGGTTCAGCCCGAGCCGCCCGGGGCTGAGGGGTGGGTGGCGGGCACCCCGTGGGACGGGCTGGTCTCCCTACCAGTTTCGGGATGCCTGGGCCAACCGGCAGGACTGAGGCATGCAGACCGATGTCTCTCATGGGGTTCTGAGGCCAAGGGCAGGAGGAATCCCTCGTGCCAGCCACAGAGCCGCGAGAGGACAAAGGAGAAGGTGGTGGAGGCTGACAGTTGGCCAGCCAGGCACGGGAGTGGAGCCAAAATCCCGGCTCTCCCTCCGGTCCTCTGGCTCAGCGGGGCAGGGAGGGTTACCTACCGCTGTCTGCCCTGGCCAAAACGCCATTGGCTTTGCCCCCTCGGCGCCAATCTCACGGGGCTGACGGTCGCCCCGTCCCTGCGGGCCCACAGGCTCTCCAGGTGAGATTGGCCACAGGGGCTGTGTTCCACCAAAACACTGGCCTTCCCCCTCCCTGCTTCTCCATCCAGGCCACACTCCGTCAGGTGGGGAATGGTGGGGTCTGTCCATTTCTCTGACCTTCCTGATTGATGGTTTCTTTCTCTCTCCTCCACAGAGGGAGATTTACCCCCCTGAGCGGGAGGACCAGGTGAGTCCCAGGACCCCGGTGGTGGTGGGGTGGGGGTGGGGGGGGGGGGCGCGGTGGTGGTGTCAGGTGATGTCAATCAATCAATGGTATTTATTGAGCACTTACTGTGGGCAGAGCACTGTACTAAGCTCCTGGGAGAAGACAATTGAGTCGTGGGGGCCACAGACCTTAGACCAAACCCAGAGAGGTCCTGGGCCCCATCCCGAGGCCCTTTCAGTTTGAGTCTTTTGCCTCAGGAGGGGAACTGTTCCCCATCGAGGAGGGGTTCCTGGGGCCAGAGCAGGTTGGGTTCTAGTCCCAGCTCTTCCCCTTGTCTGCTGTGACCTTGGGGAAGTCACTTCACTTCTCTGGTCCCAAGTTTCCTCATCAAATAGAATGGGGATTTGATACCTGTTCTCCCTCCTACTTAGATTGTGAGCCTCACGTGGGACAGAGATAGGGACCTGATGATCTTGTATCTTTCCCAGTGCTTAGGACAGTGCATGGCATATAGTAACCGCGTCATTCATTCAGTCGTATTTATTGAGCGCGTACTGTGTACAGAGCACTGTAGTAAGTGCTTGGAAAGTACAAATCGGCAACATGTAGAGACGGTCCCTACCCAACAACGGGCTCGCATTCTTCTTCCACAGAAGGACTGGTGGGGCCTGTCCCCCTCCCTGCCTTTCCTTGCCCCCCCCCCCCCCCCCCCCCCGGTCAATCGAGTACTCATTTCTAGAGCTGGGATGGATCTAGGTCACCGCGAGGCGGGGTGAGCGTGAGCAGTTAGGGAGGGAAAAGCTAGGAAATAACCTTCAGGGATTGGAATTTTAATTTGAATGCGAAAAATGCCCGAGAATAGATGGCCCTGTCCCACAGGCATTCTGCAAATTCCCAGGTGGCCCTCTGACCCCTGGCCTGCCCCAACCTGGGAAGCCCCAGGAGGGCCTGACAGGAAGTCCTACTCTGGGTCAAGGTCTCTCTCGGTCTCTGAGGCTGTTTGAAGAATAAGAAGTCCAATTCCCCCCACCCCCCCCCCACCTCAGATCCCTGTCCCCAAAGTGTGGGTTTGGGCTCCAGGGCTGGTTGTGGGGGGTGGGGGTAATTAAGCTGGGGGAGGTGGCTACTCTCAGCCTCTCCCTCCTGCGAGGTCCCTACCCCCTCACGCCTGACTCCTCTTCCTCAGCGCAAAGAGCTGGAAGATTTCAAGGAGCGGATGCGGAAGCAGCGAGAGGAGAAACGGTTGCAAGCCATTCAGCATTGACCCCCGACTGGGCGGAGTTGGGGAACGGCCTCCTGAAGACTCCAGAGAGGGTCCCCGGCCTCTGATGTTAAAGGTGGGCAGGCCAAGCCTCTCCCAAAGAGAGCCAGGAAGTAGAACTCCTGGGTTCCAGTCTCAGCTCTCTCGTGAAGCTCTGCTTCCAGGCCCATGGCACCCTCTCCCCCGTCACTGTAGGTAGGGCAGGGCCTGGCTTCCCAGCTCCACGGGCTAAAAGTGATTGGAGATCTTTGCTCTCATTGGCCTCGGGAGGGGCCCCCCTGTCTGGGGCCAGAGCCCTCCCGGGGGCTGAGCTGAGCTTGCCAGTGAGAGGACCTGTACTGGCCTTGGCAAAACTGGAGGGAGTTCTCCGGTTATTCCCAGACGCCCCCTTCACCCCACCCCCTCATAACAATGTGCAGAACCTCCCGAGCTGGTGTAAAAGTAATTTATTGGCGCCTCGGCAGAGGGGGAGGGAGGGGCCGGGGGCCAGAGGCCTCTGGACTTCAGGGCCCAGGGGCTTGGGGGCCGGAGTTGCTGTTCCTCTTGGAGGCGCAGGTAGAAGGGTCCCTGTGGTCTGTTGGGGGCCCCACTGTCCTGCAGGGACAGAGTGGGAGCATCAGCTGTGGGGAGGGCTTGGGGTGGGTTGCAGGGCCACACGGGAGACTTCCAGCAGGGATGTCCCAGGGCCGTGGCAGGAGGAGAGGGCTTGACTGGAGACGTAGACTGGGGCTGTTGTCTCCTCCCCCCAAATCCTCCTCTCCCTCTTTCTCACTCTGTCCTTTGCGTGGAGAGCCATTGACTCTCGCGGGAGGGTTGGAGGGGTTCCGTTGAGCTCCAGCTTTCCCCCACGTCTGTCTGAACTTTGGAATCACGGCCTGACCTCCAGGATGGCCCAGTGGCCGTCTGGCTCCTCCTGTCCCTCAGAGGGGAGTCGAGGGGACTGGTTTAGGATCTCAGAGGTGGTGGAGAGCGTCGGATGACACCCCGGGGGTTGGTGTGGCCGGCGAGGGCAGGGCTCAGCTCCCTGTCATTCAGGGTCCTGTTCCACTGGTGGAATTTTGGCCAACACTGCTCTCCCCTCCTTCTCCTCTCCCTGCCAACCTCCCCGTCGCCACTTAAAGGGGAAACCATCTCAGGGTCAAACTTGGGGAGCAGAAGGGAGCCTCTCTCTGGTTCTGGGTTTTCGCTTGGGGCCAGGAACATCTCGGAGAGGGGCCCCAGGGAGGAGACAGAAACGCAGGCCGGGGAGCGAACGGGCAGGGGACTGGGCCACACTGACAAGGGGGATGAATGAGACGTTCTGGCTGGTAGCCCGGGTGTTCTGGTGCCCCCTGGGTTCCCTCTGTTCTCAGCCCGGCCCTACCCGCCTTCCAGGAGACCCTGGTGGGACTAAGCTGGCTGTCTGGCTTGTTCTCCCTCCACCAGGGCTTCTGCATCAGACTCAACCTGCCTTTTCCCCCCCTTCCCCATCCCGTGGTGCCCTGCCTTCCTGGAAACCATGGGGCAGACCCCTTGCCACAGACAGACAAACGGACAGCCAGGTACACAGCGAGGGAAGGGCTGACTTTATTCAATTTTAGGGAGCCGGGGCTCCTGAGTTATTGGAGACGGGATCCAGAATGGTCTTCTGGTCGGCGGCCTCTCATTTCTGCAGGAGGAAGAGGGTGGGGCGTGGAGGTTCAGGGATGCACGCAAGTCTGGGGTCCAAGGCTCCAGGGCCCTTGCCCCTCCCACTCCCGTCCAGCCCATCCCCACTTCTCTCGGAATCCTGGCAGCCTTCTGGGAGCACCAGCCCCTGCCAGGACCCAGGAGAGCCACCTCCCAATCCAACTCCCGTGGAGTTTGGGGACCCACGGCGACTCCGTGTGACCTGCCGTCCCCCTTACCCGCTGGGCTTAGCTGCGCATTTGCGGCCTAATGTCCCCATGCCGGATTCCGGGACCCTCTGGGAGAGAAGAGGAGGGTCAGCCCCCCCGCCCCCCGCCCGAGCTCCCGTGTGGGGCTTTGTGAGGGCGGCTGCAGACAGCCCCTGCCCATTTTTCCTCCCGACCGCCCTGCTGCCCCTGTGCCCGCTTACCTCGACCGCCTGGCTGCAGTGACCCAGCTCCCACCAACGGGCCGCGTCGAAACCCCTGCCCCTCCCTCTCCCCCCGGCCACGTTCCTTCCTCGAAGCCCAGGCCAAACCCCTCTCCTTACCTTGTTCCCACAGGGCTGGAAGCCCGGAAGGTTGGAAATACTGACTCGCTGGTCATCCATACGGCGACCCTGGGTGTGGGCCACCATCTCCATTAGGTTCTCCATCTCTGGGGTGGAACTGGGGCGGCCCTCTGAGGCGGAGACACGGGCACGGGGGGTCGGCCAAGGGGAAGGGATTCCGCTGAAGCCAGCTAGGCCTGCCCCTGGCCGGGACTCCGGGCTTCACCCCCTGGCAGGGGTGTGGGGATCAGAACCTGAACGGAGAGGTCTGAGCCTCTGGGCCCTGGGAGCTCCTGGGTCCCACCTGCCGCTCAAAGAGGGGGATCGGTGCCCCGTCCCCAGCCGGCGTCAGGTTGAGTTGGGATCGGGAGGCGGCTCTCCTGGGTCCTGGCGGTGGCCAGTGTTCCCAGAAGGCCTCCAGGACTCTGGTGAAGGGAGTAGGGTCCCCCGGACCAGGCCCTAGGTGGCCTGCTCTGGGGTTCTCTGCCAGAAGCTGGGCGGGAATGGGAGGGGGCACTCACTGTTGGGGGGATTGGCTCCTGAGGATCGTTGGTCTGGCCTGTTTTGCAGGGCACAGCGCTGCTCTTCCATCCTTCCGCCTTGCACATGGCTCAGCAAATTGATGAATCCCTCCTGCCCCGGAGTGTCTGCCTGGAGGGGGCCGGGGATCAGGGGTCAGGGACCATGCACACCCTGGGCAACCACATCTGCCCTTCCCCCGGAAAGAGGCTGAAGCCTTTGGGCACCCAGCACCTGCCCCTCGACCTTACCCCTCGGTCTTCCGTTTAGCAGGAGCATCAGCCAACTCCTCCCCCTGCCCGTTGAAGCCCTTCCCCACCCCACCTTACCCTCCTTGACCTCGTCTGAGCCCCCATCCCTATCCCCACTCCCACCCGCACGCACAGAGCTTCCATTCCCTTGAGCTCCCCAGTCTCTCCCCTGCCTTCCTCTCCCAGTTGGGCCAGGGAGACCCATCGCCACCCAAGCTTCCCGGAGCAGCCCCTGACCTTCCTCCCCATCACTCTCACCATGGTTCAGGATGTGGGGGACGGAACTCAGCTGCCTGAGCGGTGGCCAGCAAGGAGCTGGTGTGCTGACTGACTGTGGGAATTGGGTCGGCTCCCTACTCTCAACTCGCCCCGCCCCTCCCAAGCCCCCCCAGAGACCCGGCCAAGAAATAGATTGCATCCACGTGGCAGCTGGCTCTGGGGAGAGGCTGCTTCTGGGGCCGACAAGAATACCCCGAATCGAGGACAGAGGAGGGACTCCTCAGTGGGGGACATTTGAGGGTCACTCGGCAGCCAAGCCCCGCAGCTCACCCTGTCTCCTCCCTTCTGGTGAGGGGGTATGGTCCCCGTGACCAGACCCTAGGTGGCCTGCTCTGGGGTTCTCTGCCTGAGGGAGCTGGGGCCCAGGTCACCCCACATGGGTCTCCTTCCTGGTCTCCCCAGCCCCCTCGCCCTGTCCCGGGCTGCGCCGCCGGGGCGGCCACCTCATCCCCAGCTCTCTTCCCTGGCGTTCTGGCCTTGGGGTTGAAGGGAGCCAGTTCATTGGCTTGCCTGGTCAAAGTTTCGATTCCCTGAGGCTTCCTAGTGCTTAGAGATCACTCAGGACCAGGCAGCTGGGCCAAGGCAGGAGGTGGGCTTGCCCTTCCCCACCTCAGCCCCTCACAGCCCCAGCCTCCTCCCCAGGCCAGGGATTCCTAAGGTCCTTTACTTACCCCACTGGAAGGATTTGAACCCGAGTCCTTCCCCTCCTCCTCCTCCTTCTCCAGCTCAGCCATCACACCAGAGCGCCCCCCCCCCCCCCCAATTCTCGCAATAGATCCCTGACTCTAGCTGCTCCCCAGCCTCTTGATCTTTGAGCTCCTCCCCTCAGGTCTCCCACCACACGCTCCCAGTGAGCCTCGCTTCCTGGCTACCAGTCCCCCATCCCTCCGCTCCAGGGGCCGGAATGGGGTTTTTAAAGGTGCGGCAGACCCTGGGATTCCCTTCCGCCTGCCCTGCCTCCACCCCCGCAGCCCCAAATCCATATTTCCAGCCCGGCAGGCTGTGGGCCCGGCCCCATCTGTTCCCGCTGTAGACTAAGCTCCATAAAGATTATCCCGGATAATTGTTTTCAGAAAATGACTTTGGGTGTGAGAAGAGAGTGAGTTAGGGGGCAACCCAGCCCCCTTGGCCGCTGTCCCTCCGGCTTCGGCCTGCTCCTCCCAGATCCCCAGGGCCTTGGCTCAGGCCTCCGCAGCCCCTTCAGCCTGATCCGGACCCCCCTGTTCCTCCCGGTTCTGCCCACGCTTCCTCAGGCTTTCCTCCTCTGACAGACCCTCGGGCCCTCTTCGCCGCCGCTGAACCCAGTCGGCATTGCAACGGGCCAAACGCTCATCTCCAACTTTAGCACTTGGATTGACCTTCCCGGGAGAAGAGGAGGCTACCGCCCACTCGGTCGGCTGCCGATGGCTGGACCCTCACCAGACCCGCCCCGACCCATCGCCCGTCCCCGACTCCCAATCCAAACTCCAGACCTTCGGGCCCCGTCCCGCCTCCAGCCCTGATCCCTGACCCCGTGGCCGACCCTTTCCTCCACGGTCACCCCTCTTCCTGGACGGAACATCGGGGTCCCTGCCCTCGACTTACTGGGCGTCGGAGAGGCTGGGAGGAGGCAGCGTAGCGCCGTTGTGCCTCAAGATCCCCCAGGTAGGTGGTGGGCAGCACCTGGTAAGGGGTAGCCAGGAGGGACATCTTGCGAACGAAACACAGTTCAGGAGGCCGGGGCCTAGAGTCCACCTGCAGGAGAGAGATCGCTCAGTCTTACCCCTTTCCTCCCCAGTCTTCCTCTCCCTCCTCTCCCTGAGGATCTGAGAAGCCAGTACCTGGAGGCTCTTAGCATCAGCAGGCCGGGAGCGGGCGGGAGCGGCACCCTGAGGTTTGGATGGCTTCACCCGCTGGTCAGGGCTGTGGGGAAGAGAGTGGATCCCTGGAATCTTCTCTGGAAGGCGAGACTTTCTCTTGCCATCCATCCCCAGGGAACCGGCCAGGTGCACGACGCCTCCCTCCTCCCCCTCACCCACTCAGGAGGGCTGCCGCTAGCTCCCTTCCTCACTGATGCCCACCAGTCTGGAAACACTGGTCAAACTGGTATTGGCTGGCTGTCTCCCTGGCAATGTTCTGGGCATTGGGGGCCCCTGGGGTGGGAGTGGAGCAGCCTCCACCCCCCTGGGGCTCATTACCCCCAGCCCTGAGCTTTTTTCCAGCCCAAGCGCTGGGGTCAGTTACCGTGACAATGGTCCTGAGGGGCTGAGGGAGTAGGAGGCGGCCCCGTTGCCTTAAAAATCAGAGCCGAGAGGCCCCGTCCCACTCCCAAATCAGTCCCCTCATTCTCCCAGTCTGGACCCAGCTTCCTCCAGTGCTCCATAAATGGCCAGGTCCTGAGTAGGTAAATAGGACAGACAGCAGCTGTCAGTGAGGGAGGGCTCACAGTGGGGCGGAAAGGAGAAATGGACCCATTTCCTGTTTCTGTCCCCCCAGCCGCCTCCTCTGAGTGGCTGTGTCCCCGGCCAGGGGCCTGCAATTAAAAGATGAGGTTTAATTTGGGGTGATCAGATGACGGACATCCTAACAGCTTTCTCCCCGACCCATAGGCTCTTAGCTGCATTACCAGTTGCATAATTTTAAAGCCCAGTTAAAGCTTTTTCTTTCCTGGGAACAGTAGCCATCTTCTCCCCTTGGCTTTCCCATTCTTCTGGATTGGAAAGAGAACCCAGGTGTCCCGCTTTCTAGCTAATAATAATAATTGTGGTATTGGTTAAGTGCTTACTCTGTGCCAAGCACCGCACGAAGCGCTGGGGTGGATATAAGCAAATCGGGTTGGACCCAGTCCCCGTCCCACGTGGGGCTCACAGTCCCAAGCCCCGTTTTTACAGACGAGGTAACTGAAGCACAGAGAAGCAAAGTGACTTGCCCAAGGTCACACAGCAGACACGTAGCGGAGCCGGGATTCGAATCCATGACCTTCTGACTCCTAGGCCTGGGTTCTATCCACTATGCCATGCTGCTTCTTCCGTGGCCCCTTCCCCCCAACATCTGGGTGTCCTTCAAGAGCCCTAGGTCCCTCGCCCACCCCACTCAACCAGAATCCGCAGCTGTTCCGGCTACCATTCATTCAATCGTATTTATTGAGCGCTTACTGTGTGCAGAGCACTGTACTAAGCGCTTGGGAAGTACAAGTTGGCAACATATAGAGACGGTCCCTACCCAACAGTGGGCTCACAGTCTAGAAGGTGGGCTCACAGTAGGACAGGAGCCCAGTACGTGCCACTGAAGGTAGAGGGCAAGGAGAGAGAGAGGGGAAAAAAAATCATTCAATCTGGTATTTATGGAGTGCTTACTGTGTGCAGAGAACTGTTTTCGGCACTTGGGAGAGTACAATAAACGATCCCTGCCCACTGGGCCTCAGTTCCCTCATCTGGAAAATGGGGATGAAGACTGTGAGCCCCCCCGTGGGACAACCCGATCAGCTTGTAACCTCCCCGGCGTTTAGAACAGTGCTTTGCACATAGTAAGCGCTTAATAAATGCCATTAAAAAAAAAGAAAGAAAAAAGGAGGCCACTTGGAGGATTCAATACCCGTTCTCCCTCCTACTTAGGTTGGGAGCCCCATGTGGGACAGGGACCGTGTCCGACCTGATTAGTTTGTATCCATCCCAGCGCTTCGAACAAAAATAACATCCGAATGACAGCGCGGAGAGCGAGAGTGGTTTAGTGGAAAGACCCTCCCCGGTCTTGGGATTCAGAGGTCAGGGCTTCTAATCCTTGCTCCGCCGGTTATCAGCTGTGTGACGTTGGTCAAGTCAATAATAAATAATAATAATAATAATGGCATTTATCAAGCGCTTACTATGTGCCAAGCACAGTACTAAGCGCTGGGGAGATTCCAAGGAGATCAGGTTGTCCCACGGGGGGGCTCACAGTTTTAATCCCCATTTTCCAGATGAGGGAACCGAGGCCCAGAGAAGTGAAGTGACTTGCCCAAAGTCACACAGCTGACAACTGGCAGAGCTGGGATTCGAACCCATGACCCCCGAATCCAAAGCCCGGGCTCTTTCCACTGAGCCACGCTGCTTCTCTAACTTAACTTCTCTGTGCCTCAGTTACCTCATGTGTGGAATGGGGATTAAGACTGAGCCCCACGTGGGACAACCTGATTACCTTGTATCTACCCCAGCGCTTAGAACAGTGCTTGGCACGTAGTAAGCGCTTAACAAATACCATCATTAATTGCTATTTTTATTACCCCAGCGTTTAGAACAGTGCTTGGCACATACTAAGCGCTTAACAAATACCCTTATTATTATTATTATTATCACCCCAGTGCTTAGAACAGTGCTTGGCACATACCATTATTATTATTATCATCACCCCAGTGCTTAGAACAGTGCTTGGCACATACTAAGCGCTTAACAAATACCATTATCATCATTATTATTTCTATTACCCCAGCAATTAGAACCTGATGACCTTGTATCTCCTCCAGCGCTTAGAACAGTGCTCAGCATATAGTAAGCGCTTAACAAATACCATCATCAATTACTGTTTTTATTACCCCAGCATTTAGAACAGTGCTTGGCACATACTAAGCGCTTAACAAATACCATTATTATTATCACCCCAGCGCTTAGAACAGTGCATGGCACATAGTAAGCGCTTAATAAATGCTATCACTATCCAGGGCTTGGAACAGTGCTCGGCACATAGTAAGCGCTTAATAAATGCTATCACTATCCAGTGCTTGGCACATAGCGAGCGTTTAATAAATGCTATCATTATCCAGCGCTTGGCACATAGTGAGTGCTTAATAAATGCTATCATTATCTAGTGCTTGGAACAGTGCTTGGCACATAGCAAGCGCTTAATAAATACCATCGCTATTACCAAGTACCATTTTTGCTATTATAGTAGTAAGCGTTTACCAAGTACCATCATCATTATTCTGGGAAGCAGCCTGGCTCAGTGGAAAGAGCCCACTGTTGGGTAGGGACTGTCTCTATATGTTGCCAACTTGTGCTTCCCAAGCGCTTAGTACAGTGCTCTGCACACAGTAAGCGCTCAATAAATACGATTGATTGATTGATTGATTGAAAGAGCCCGGGCTTTCTAGACTGTGAGCCCACTGTTGGGGTAGGGACCGTCTCTATATGCTGCCAACTTGGACTTCCCAAATAAGTGCCCAATAAGTACGATTGATCGATTTGGAGTTGGAGGTCACGGGTTCAAATCCTGACTCCGCCACCTGTCAGCTGTGTGTGGGGGGGGGTGGGGGGGGGGTGACTTAGGGCAAGTCACTTGACTTCTAGACTGTGAGCCCGCTGTTGGGTAGGGACCGTCGCTAGATGTTGCCAGCTTGGACTTCCCAAGCGCTTAGTCCAGTGCTCTGCACACAGTAAGCGTTCAATAAATGGGTGACTTTGGGCAAGTCACTTGACTTCTAGACTGTGAGCCCGCTGTTGGGTAGGGACCGTCTCTAGATGTTGACAGTAAGCGTTCAATAAATGGGTGACTTTGGGCAAGTCACTTGACTTCTAGACTGTGAGCCCGCTGTTGGGTAGGGACCGTCTCTAGATGTTGCCAGCTTGGCCTTCCCAAGCGCTTAGTCCAGTGCTCTGCACACAGTAAGCGCTCAGTAAATGGGTGACTTTGGGCAAGTCACTTGACTTCTAGACTGTGAGCCCGCTGTTGGGTAGGGACCGTCGCTAGATGTTGCCAGCTTGGACTTCCCAAGCACTTAGTCCAGTGCTCTGCACACAGTAAGCGCTCAGTAAATGGGTGACTTTGGGCAAGTCACTTGACTTCTAGACTGTGGGCCCACTGTTGGGTAGGGACCGTCACTAGATGTTGCCAGCTTGGCTTTCCCAAGCGCTTAGCCCAGTGCTCCGCACACAGTAAGTGCTCAGTAAATGGGTGACTTTGGGCAAGTCACTTGACTTCTAGACTGTGAGCCTGCTGTTGGGTAGGGACCGTCTCTAGATGTTGCCAGCTTGGACTTCCCAAGCGCTTAGTCCAGTGCTCTGCACACAGTAAGCGCTCAGTAAATGGGTGACTTTGGGCAAGTCACGACTTCTAGACTGTGGGCCCGCTGTTGGGTAGGGACCGTCTCTAGATGTTGCCAGCTTGGCTTTCCCAAGCGCTTAGCCCAGTGCTGTGCACCCAGTAAGCGCTCACTAAATACGATTGGGTAGGGCCTGTCTCTCTATGTTGCCAATTTGTACTTCCCAAGCGCTTAGTCCAGTGCTCTGCACATAGTCAGCGCTCAAGAAATACGATTGATGATGACTGATTGATCGAGTCTCCGGGCCTCAGTTCCCCCATCTGGGCAACGGGGAGATGCCCGCGGGGGCCACCCCGATCGCCTCGTTTACCGCCCCGGCGTTTGGAGCGTACTGAACGCCTTCCTCCGCCTCCTGGGCAGCGTCCGCTCAGGACGAACGAAGGGGCGGGGAGGGGGTGGGACTGAGAAGCTGAGGAGCCCGAATAATCCCCGCCTCTCGCGCCGGCCGGGCCCAGACGCGGAAGTAGCGCGGGCGGCGGCGGCGGCGGAGGAGCGGGGGAAGATGGCGCCTTCGGGGCTGAAGGCGGTGGTGGGGGACAGTGAGTGTGGGGCCTTACCCCGGGGGCGGCTTGGCCCCGACCCCGCTGTCCTCTCGGAGGCAGTTCCAGCGGCGGGGGGGACCGTGTTTCCAGCCGCCGTCCGCGGCCGGGTCGCGCCGGGCCGCCAGCGCCGGGAGATCGGGGCCGCGACCGCGGCCGCGACCGCGGCCGGCCGCTCCCTGCCGGCCCATCTGCTGCTTCCGGATGGGGGTGATAACCGGCGCCAGGGCCGCCCGCCCGCACAGCGGCACGAAAGGCAAAGGGCGATCGGGGGCCGGGCCGGCCTCCGACTTGGCCTTTTGGCCGGCCTCGGGGGGCGGGGGGTGAAAGCTTAGCAGGCGCCTGGGGGCCCAAGACGGGGCCTGGGGTTTCTTCCCCCCTGGGGCATCCATGGCGGCTACCGTCAATCCACCTGAGATCGTGGGGAGAAAGAGGAATCGGAGGTTATGACATCACCGATGTTCGCGATTCTCGGGGGGCGGCAGAAACTGAGGGGCCCGGGGGGGGGCTTGGTTTTTCTGCCCCCCCGCCGTGGCGTCTCCGTGAATCCACCAGGGATCGTGGGGAGAAAGAGGAATCGGATATTATGACATCACGATTCTTGGGGGGGCGGTAGAAACCGTTGGGCCCAAGGGGGGGCTTGGTTTTTCTCCCCCCCCCCCCCGCCCCGTGGCATCCGTGGCATCTCCGTGAATCCACCTGAGACCGTGGGGAGAAAGAGGAATCGGATATTATGACATCACGATTCCCGGGGGGCAGTAGAAACCGATGGGCCCAAGAGGGGGCTTGGTTCCCCCCCCCCCCCACCCCGTGTAATCCGTGGCGGCTCCACGAATCCACCTGAGATTGTGGGGAGAAAGAGGAATCAGAGATTATGACATCACGATTCTCCGGGGGGGGCGGTAGAAACCAATGGGCCCAAGAGGGGGCTTGGTCCCCCACCCCCACCCCCGTGGCATCCGTGGCATCTCTATGAATCCACCTGAGATGGTGGGGAGAAAGAGGAATCGGATATTATGACATCATGAATATTAACGATTCTTGGGGGGGGGGGGGGCGGTAGAAACCGATGGGCCCAAGAGGGGGCTTGGTTTTTCTCCCCCCACCCCCCCCCCCCCCGACCCGTGGCATCTGTGGCGTCTCCGTGAATCCACCTGAGATTGTGGGGAGAAAGAGGAATCAGATATTATGACATCATGAATATTAACAATTCTTGGGGGGCGATAGAAACCGACGGGCCCAAGAGGGGGCTTGGTTCCCCCCCCACCCCACCCGTGGCATCCGTGGCGTCTCTGTGAATCCACCCAAGATCGTGGGGAGAAAGAGGAATCGGATATTATGACATCAAGAATATTAATGATTGTCTTGTGGCTCCAACGCCCTCCCCCCCCCCATCTTCTGCCCTTCATCTGGGCACCAAAATAGGAAAGCAGGCCTGGGTGTGGTTCAGGGGATGGATTGCCCCCGCTGCCAAGCCGGGGAGATCCCGGAGCCCCGGCCTTCCCAACCTGGCTTCCCTGACAGGGCCATGGCCCGTGCTTTGAAGGGGAGCCGGGCGTCTGTCCCTTCCTCTCCGTCCCCTCCTCCCCGGGGCTTCAATCGGCAAAGCCAAGTCCACCCTCTCCTAGCCCCGAGGACCGAAAACCGTCCCCGAGCAGAATTAGCCAAGCGAGGGCCGTGGGGAGTGACTTGGTACTTCCCTTTAAGCCTTGGGGAGGAGGAAGCGGAAGGGCCTCAAACCACTTTGCCACTCTCAAGCCCTGCCACTCCCCAGAGGCCATCATGCTTTCTGGCCTACTAGGGGAAACCGAGGTCAGGGGGAGAGAGAGTCAGTCGGTCGTACTTATTGAGCGCTTACTGCATTGCAGAGGACTGTACTAAGCGCTTGGGAGAGTATACAGTATAACAGGCACGTTCCCTGCCCACAAGGATCTTAGAGTCGAGAGAGAACCCAGGAGATCCTTCTCTCCGAAAGCGTGTCCGTAATTGGGTGGGGGTCCCCGAGGGTCCTGTCTCATAGCTCAGCCACCTGGTCGCTCTCTTTCTCCCCCCGCCCCCTTCCCCTGGAGTTGGAGACTAGTACGCCCACCGCTTAAGCCCAGTGCTCCCTCCAGGGGTTGGATGGCTGAGGAGCCCTGGGTCTCACGGTGAAGGCGAGGGACCCTGATCTCTTCTCCCCCCGACCCCCGCTTTCACCCATCATCTTCCCTCTTTCCAGAGATCCTGAGTGGGGTCATCCGGAGCGTCAAGAAGGATGGAGAGTGGAAGGTAGGGGATCCCAAATACCTGGCTTCTCTCTGGATCTCAGCTGGGCCAGATGGACCCCGGGGGATGGTTCAGTTTGGGCCTCTGATTCTTCTCTTCTAGTCAGTCCAGACCCTGATGGGCGGGCACCGCTCTCTGCCCCTGACCAGGTCCTCTGGCCTCAGGATTGTCCCCCTGCTCCTCCCCCCGACCAGGGTGCAGGGCACTCTCTGTGATGTCAAGGCCCCACACCGCCCCATGGGGGGGCGGGGGGGGGGGGGGGGCTTGACCCTTTGTGCCGCCCCCACACCTCCCCATGGGGGGGATGGGGGGGGCTTGACCTTTTGTGCCGCCCCGCTCACCACCTGAGCCCCCCCCGGCTTGACCTTTTGAGACAAGAGAATGTCAGAGGGGATTTGAGCAAGATGCCAGGGCCATATTGAGTCACCGCTTTTAGTTGGGCTCTGGGCTTCCTACCCTTCTGCCCACTTAGGGGCCAGAGTCCTAGAATGAGGTTGAATGAGACATCCTGTCTCCATGGCTGCGACTGTCAGAGACTCGGGTCAGATGAGGCGGCCAGGTCTGGGAAGCCTAGGCTTTTTCCCGGTTCGCCCGACATCTTGGCGGAGGTGGTTTGTCCCTTCCCACGTGCTCCGGGTGCCCTCCCTCGTGCCCGGCACAGGCAGGAGGGCCCAGTTCGTTCATTCATTCAATCGGATTTATTGAGTGCTTACTGTGTGCAGAGCGCTGTACTAAGCACTTGGGAAGTACAAGTTGGCAACATATAGAGACGGTCCCTACCCAACAGCGGGCTCACAGTCTAGAAGGGGGAGACAGAGGAGAACAAAACATATTAACAAAATAAAATAAATAGAATAAATATGTACAAATAGAGTAATAAATATGTACAAACATATATACAGGTGCTGTGGGGAGGGGAAGGAGGTAAGGCAGGGGGGATGGGGAGGGTGAGAGGAAGGAGGGGGCTTAGTCTGGGAAGGCCTCCTGGAGGAGGTGAGCTCTCAGTAGGGCCTTGAAGGGAGGAACAGAGCTAGCTTGGCGGATGTGCGGAGGGAGGGCATTCCGGGCCAGGGGGATGACGTGGGCCGGGGGTTGATGGCGGGACAGGTGAGAACGAGGCACGGTGAGGAGGGTAGCTGTAGAGGAGCGGAGGGTGCGGGCTGGGCTGTAGAAGGAGAGAAGGGAGGTGAGGTAGGAGGGGGCGGGGTGACGGACAGCCTTGAAGCCGAGGGTGAGGAGTTTTTGCCTGCCGGTTCAGTGGCAGTAGGCATGGGACGATGGCACCACAAGCGGGCCGCTTTCTTAGCCAGGCTGGCTCATTGCCCGGTCAGATACCCTGCGGGGGGACTTGGAGAGGAACCCATTCTGCGCCGAAAAGCTCGCATTCCCAGCTGCGTAGGTCCAAGATCTGTTGAGATCGTTACAGGTGGCAAAGCAGAATTGGGTTTTGGTGCTTAAAAATTCGTTTTGTCAGCCAGACTCATTTTGACTTTGTAAAGTCCCTTCGAGTTTCCATCATCATTATCATCAATCGTATTTATTGAGCGCTTACTGTGTGCAGAGCACTGTACTAAGCGCTTGGGAAGTACAAATTGGCAACATATAGAGACAGTCCCTGCCCAACAGTGGGCTCACAGTCTAAAAGGGGGAGACAGAGAACAAAACCAAACATACTAACAAAATAAAATAAATAGAATAGATATGTACAAGTAAAATAAATAATCAATCAATCAATCGTATTTATTGAGCACTTACTATGTGCAGAGCACTGTACTAAGTGCTTGGGAAGTACAAATTGGCAACATATAGAGACAGTCCCTACCAAACAGTGGGCTCACAGTCTAAAAGGGGGAGACAGAGAATAAAACCAAACATACTAACCAAATAAAATAAATGGGATAGATATGTACAAGTAAAATAAATAAATAAATAAATAGAGTAATAAATATGTACAAGCATATATACATATATACAGGTGCTGTGGAGAAGGGAAGGAGGTAAGATGGGGGGATGGAGAGGGGGACGAGGGGGAGAGGAAGGAAGGGGCTCTGTCTGGGAAGGCCTCCTGGAGGAGGTGAGCTCTCAGCAGGGCCTTGAAGGGAGGAAGAGAGCTAGCTTGGCGGATGGGCAGAGGGAGGGCATTCCAGGCCCGGGGGATGACATGGGCCGGGGGTCGATGGCGGGACAGGTGAGAACGAGGTACGGTGAGGAGATTAGCAGCAGAGGAGCGGAGGGTGCGGGCTGGGCTGGAGAAGGAGAGAAGGGAGGTGAGGTAGGAGGGGGCGAGGGGATGGACAGCCTTGAAGCCCAGGGTGAGGAGTTTCTGCCTGATGCGCAGATTGATTGGTAGCCACTGGAGATTTTTGAGGAGGGGAGTAATATGCCCAGAGTGTTTCTGGACAAAGATAATCCGGGCAGCAGCATGAAGTACGGATTGAAGTGGGGAGAGACACGAGGATGGGAGATCAGAGAGAAGGCTGATGCAGTAGTCCAGACGGGATAGGATGAGAGCTTGAATGAGCAGGGTAGTGGTGTGGATGGAGAGGAAAGGGCGGATCTTGGCAATGTTGCGGAGCTGAGACCGGCAGGTTTTGGTGACGGCTTGGATGTGAGGGGTGAAAGTGAATGTAATCCCCCTGTTGATGGGGTAACTATGCCAGACACCTGTCTACGTAATAATAATAATAATAGCATTTATTAAGTGCTTACTATGTGCAAAGCACTGTTCTAAGCGCTGGGGAGGTTACAGGGTGATCAGGTTGTCCCACGGAGGGCTCACAGTCTTAATCCCCATTTTACAGATGAGGCCACTGAGGCACAGAGAAGTTAAGTGACTTGCCCAAAGTCACACAGCTGACAATTGCCAGAGCTGGGATTTGAACCCATGACCTCTGACTCCAAAGCCCGTGCTCTTTCCACTGAGCCACACTGCTTCTCTACATGTTTTGTTGTCTGTCTCTCCCTTCTAGACTGTGAGCCCGTTGTTGGGCAGGGACCGTCTCTATATGTCGCCGACTTGTACTTCCCAAGCGCTTAGTACAGTGTTCTGCACACAGTAAGCGCTCAATAAATACGATTGAATGAATGAAGGAATGACTCTGGTCCGGATGTGCTGCGGGGGCGGAGAGTTGAGGTTTCATGGCTATGGGTCCCACTGCCCCGCCACCAACCCGGGGGACTGGGGCAGAAGCCGGGAGGCAGCGTGGGAGCCAGCTCATCAGGAAGTGTCTGCTGTGCCCACAGGTTCTCATCATGGACCATCCCAGCATGCGGATTCTGTCCTCTTGCTGCAAGATGTCGGACATCCTGGCTGAGGGCATCACCAGTGAGTGCACCCCTTAGCCCGGGCCCCGGCCTCCCAGTGTCTCCTTTTTACGGTGGGAGCGGGAGTTTCCTAGAAGTCAACTCCCACCCCTTTCTCAACTTCAGCCCTAGTTCTAGCTCCGCAGGATGTCCGGATTAGGGGCCTCATCTCCTTCTGAGCGCCGGGTGGCTGGCTTCCTGGGCCTGGGAGGGAACTGGCTTCTCCTCCCAATGTCCATCCACTGTTGTCCCTCCCTCCCTCCCTCACAGTCGTTGAAGACATCAACAAGCGCCGGGAACCCATCCCCAGCTTGGAGGCCATCTACCTGCTGAACCCTTGTGAGAAGGTGAAGGAGTGGCTCCGGGGGTGAAGGAGGGGGTGGGAGCGCCTTGTGGATAGAGTAAGGACCTGGCTTTTAATCCTGGCGCTGCCACTTGTCTGCCGTGTGACCTTGGGCAAGTCATTTCACTGTGCCTCAGTTAACTCACCTGTTAAATGGGGATTAAGACCGTGAGCCCCATGTGGGACAGGGACTGTTTCCAACCTGATAATCTTGTATCTGCCCCGGTGCTCAGTACAGCACCTGGCCCGTCGTAAGTGCTTAAATGCAATTTAAAAAAAAAAAGAAAGAAAGGAATGTTGAAAGACATCCCCCCCCACCTTCTCCCCCCTTCCAGTCAGTCCAGGCCCTGATCAATGACTTCAGGGGGATCCCTACGTATACCTACAAGGCTGCCCATGTCTTCTTCACCGACAGTGAGTAGTGACTCCTGGGGAAGGGGAGGACAGGGCCCGGGAAGTTGGGATGATGAAGAGATGGGGACCAGGGCAGGATAGGTGTTGGGTCCGGGAGGAGGGTGGAGGCTCCCATCCTGAGCACTGTCCCTTCCCCCTCCGCTTTCTCCCTGCCTCCTCCAGCCTGCCCCGAGCCCCTCTTCAATGAGCTGGGCCGCTCCCGGCTGGCAAAGGCCATCAAGACGCTGAAGGAAATCCATGTGGCTTTCCTGCCCTATGAGGCCCAGGTGGGAACCGGGTAGGGTCGGAAGGCGGCCCGAGGTAGGGACTGGCCGGCGGGGGGAAGGCGGTTGTGGATTGGGGGTGGGGGCAGAATTATGGGGCCTGGGGGAGGCAGGATCTCCCGGTTCTCAGTTACCGCTCCCTCCCCTCCAGGTGTATTCGCTGGACACCCCCGAGAGCAGCTACAACCTATACTGCCCATTCCGGGTTCAGGAGCGAGGGCAGCAGCTGGAGGCTCTGGCCGAGCAGATTGCCACGCTTTGCGCCACCCTGCGCGAGTACCCAGCCATCCGCTATCGCAAGTGAGGCTCCGCACCCTCCCGCCTGACGTCCACCTCTGTCCGTCTCCATCCGTCTTCTCCTCCAGTCTCCTCACCAGCCCTCTCCCCCCCCCCCCCCGCCCTCCCAAAAGGCAAACTCTGCCCCTCCCATCCACCAAACCTTTGGTCTCTATTGAGTGGGGCCACTTGGGTTCTTTTGAGGGCTCTCTGTTCAGTGTCCCCGCTCCCCCCAGGGGCCCCGATGACACCAGCCAGCTCGCCCACGCCGTCCTGGCCAAACTGAACGCCTTTAAGGCCGACAACCCGAGCATGGGTGAGGTGAGAGCCGGACCGGCCGGAACTGGGGACGGAGGGGAGGGAGGGGATGGGTGTGGGCGGGATGGAGGGGCAGCTGTTTGGGGGTGGCTCCTCTCCCCTGCAGGGGCCAGAGAAGACGCGCTCCCAGTTGCTGATAATGGACCGTGGCTATGATCCAGTATCACCCTTGCTGCACGAACTCAGCTTCCAGGCCATGGCCTACGACCTGCTTGAAATCCACCAGGACACCTACAAGTGAGGAAGGGAGGAGGGGTTGAGGACTATTAGAGAAGCAGCGTGGCTCAGTGGAAAGAGCATGGGCTTTGGAGTCAAAGGTCATGGGTTCAAATCCCAGCTCCGCCAGTTGTCAGCTGTGTGACTTTGGGCAAGTCACGTAACTTCTCTGGGCCTCAGTTACCTCATCTGGAAAATGGGGATTAAGACTGAGCCCCCCGTGGGACAACCTGATCACCTTGTAACCTTCCCAGTGCTTAGAACAGTGCTTTGCGCATGGTAAGCACTTAATAAATGCCATCATTATTATTACTATTGGCCAAACAGTGGTATTTACTGGGCGCCTGCTATAGGCCAAGCACTGTACTGAGCGCTTGGGAGAGCACAGTTGAGAACGAGGAGAGCGCAGTTGAGAACGAGGCACCGGCCCTGCCTTCGAGGAGTTTACGTTCCAACGGGGGAGACTGACAGACACGAGCCATTCCGAAATCAGCGGAGGAAGAGGTGGTAGCAGTGTTACGGCAGCCGAGAGCAGAAACGTGATAGAGACGTGAAAGTTCACGGAAGTTGAGACTATGCAGAAGTGCCGAGGGCAGCTGGGAAGGTGGAATGCTAAGTTGGGGAAGGCCTCCTGGAGGAGGCAGGGCTTTGAAGATGGTCGAGCTGGGGTCTGGTATGTGGAAACGGGGAGGACGTGAGCAAGGGGGGTAGCGGTGGGAGAGTTGAGAGCGAGGCATGCTTGAGAGGCTTAAAGAGCGCCGGCTGACGTGGAATGGGAGAAGAGTGGAAAAGTCAAGGAGAGAGCCAACGTAGTCATAATTAATTATGGTACTTGTTAATGTGCTTATTATGCGCCAAGCACTGGGGTAGACACAAATTAATCAGGTTGGATACAGTCCCTGTCCCTCCTGGGGCTCCCACTCTGAGATGTGGGGGGGGGGGAATGGACAACCTTTGGAGGTTTTTTGAGGAGCGAGGTGTACGGGACATTTTAGAAAAATGATCCGGGCAGCAGAAGGACTGCTGGACTTGAGAGAGGAGAGGCCAGTGAGGAAGTTGTCTCCGGGATCCGGGATGGATCCGGGAAACATTTGAGGTGGCATTGGGCAGCAGGCTTTATGAGAGTTCATTCGTTCATTGTCATTTATTGAGCGCTTACTGTGTGCAGAGCACTGTACTAAGCGCTTTGGGAAGTACAAGTTGGCAACCTATAGAGACGGTCCCTACCCAACAGCGGGCTCACGGTCTAGAAGGGGGAGACAGACAAGAAAACAAAGCATATTAACAAAATAAAATAAATAGAATAAATATGTACAAGTAAAATAAATAGAGTGATAAATATGTACAAACATATATGCATATATACAGGTGCTGTGGGGAGGGGATGGAGGTAAGGCGGGGGGGAGAGGAAGGAGGGGGCTCAGTCTGGGAAGGCCTCCTGGAGGAGGTGAGCTCTCAGTAGGGCTTTGAAGGGAGGAAGAGAGCTAGCTTGGCGGATAATATAATAATGATGGTATTTGTTAAGCGCTTACTATGTGCAAAGCACCGTTCTAAGCGCCGATGTGTGGAGGGAGGGCGTTCCGGGCCAGGGGGAGGACGTGGGCCGAGAGTGAGGGCTCCAGCATAATGGCAGGGGGTGCTAGATCGCGTATCTTTTAACTCCTCTTCCCCCCCACCCGCTTCACCACCTGGCCAGGTATGAGACAACGGGGCTGAGTGATTCACGGGAGAAAGCCGTGCTCCTGGATGAGGATGACGAGCTCTGGCTGGAGCTGAGGCACATGCACATTGCAGACGTCTCCAAGTGAGGAGATGGCCCTGCCCCCTCTGACTTCCTCTTCTCCCCAGTATCCCCGTTTCTGGGCTGGACCTCGTGCTTTTCCTGCCTAACCCAGTCTCCTCTGCCCCAGGGCCCTCCGGTCTGTCTGCCTCTGGGACCCCTTTCTCTCCTTCCCCCTGGGGGGCCTGGCCGGAGCCTGTGCTCCAGCCTTGGCTCCCTCCCACACAGGAAGGTGACAGAGCTGCTGAAGACTTTCTGTGAGAGCAAGCGGCTGACCACGGACAAGGTGTGAGGATGAGGCTGGCTGGGGCGGGGGTGGTGAGGGAGGGGGATATGTGCGTGGGTGTGAGACTTTGTGTCTGCGGGGAGCCTGGCAGGTCCTCAGTGCCCCCTTCGTGCACCCCCAGGCCAACATCAAGGACCTGTCCCAGATATTGAAGAAAATGCCTCAATACCAAAAGGAGCTGAGCAAGGTGAGGGGCAGCTGGGCTTCCCCAGGCTGCGTGTGACCCGCGTGTCCTGGCTCCCAGTCTGGGCCTGAGCGCCCAGTCCCCTGACTGCTCTCTCTCCTTCCCTCCCGCCCCCCAGTACTCAACACACCTGCACCTGGCTGAAGACTGCATGAAACGCTTTAAAGGGACGGTGGAGAAGCTGTGCAGCGTGGAGCAGGTCGGGGCTCTGGATGCTGCAGTTCTCGGGACGGGAGTGGGAAGGATCCTGGGGTCCTGTACTGGGAGACCGTGAGGGGAGGGGGAGGAGCGGGCACCCCCAGCAGTGGTACAGGCCCTCCCCAAATGGTGGTACAACCCTGCTGGGGGCAGAGGACTAAGGGGAATGGCCCCGTCCTCCCCCCGCGGTTTTCGGGACCACGCTCCTCGCCCGCTTCCAGGACTTAGCGCTGGGCACGGACGCGGAGGGAGAGAAGATCAAGGACGCCATGAAGCTGATTGTGCCTGTGCTGCTGGACCCCGGGGTCCCGGCCTACAACAAGATCCGCATCCTGCTGCTCTACATTTTGCACAAGAATGGTACCGGGATGGGGGGGTGGCGGCGGTGGGTCGTGGGGGAGGCCTCCCTCCCGCCATCCACACTGATGGCTTCTCCTCCCCTCGGCCAGACCCCAACCAAGCGGACTTTCCTAGTCCCGACCCCTCCCTGAGCTGCAGCTCCGCTCCGCTCCCTTCTGGAGAAGGCATTTCTCGGCCCAGGGGGTTGGGAGGTGTCTGGCGCTTGTGTGTGTTTCAGGGGAGGGGTGTCTGTCCATGTCCGGCCATCCATCTGTCCGTCTGTCCTTAGGGGTGAGCGAGGAGAACCTGGCTAAGCTGATCCAGCATGCCAACGTGCAGGCTTACAGCGGCCTCATCCGCAACTTGGAGCAGCTGGGGGTCATGGTCACCTCCCACTCTGCCGGGGTATGGGGGTGGGAAGGGTCCAGGATCGGGGGCGGGGGGCAGGGGGAGGCGAGCAACCCCCGAGGGGACAGGAGGATGGCCCGGCCAGCCCTCAGGGCCTGATGCCTGGCGGGCAGAGAGCTGGAACAGTAAGTTCCTGGGCCGTGAGGACAGATGGAAGGGGCAGGGGACTGGGGCCAGAGAGAGGCCCAGGGGACACAGTAAGTGAACTGAGGAGCCCAGAGGCCCCCGAAACAGGCAAGGATACTGCTTGTGACCACTCCCCCCTCTTTTCCCCCCTTCCCCCTGCTCCCAAGTCTCGGGGAAGGGGAGTCCCAGAGGTTCCTGACCCCCGGGCAGCCAGCTTCGGGTGGCAGGCCCTGCTCCCTCCTGCATCCTCTTCGCTCTGGTCCCCAAACTCCGTGTCCCCTTTCGTCGTCGTCGTCGTCTTTTGCTCTGTCTCTGGGCTCAGCCTCTTCTTCTCTCCCTCCCTCCCTCTTCCTGCCAGCTGCCCTGATGTCCCCAGGTAGGTTTTTCTGGCTCCAGAATGTTTGTCCTTCTGCCGCTTCCCCCCGCAAGCCCCACTGACTGTGACCCTGTCTTTCCACCTCCCAGGGTGCCGGGGTCTCGAATAAACGGGAGCGGAAGGAGCGAATGGAATCCACCTATCAGCTGTCCCGCTGGACACCCGTCATTAAGGATGTGATGGAGGTGAGGTGGGGGGCAAAGTGGGAGAGCAGGGACAGGGCCACGGGGGACTTTCCTGCCCCAGCCAGAATCCCAATCCAATCAAGCCCCCCTCCGGCTGTCCTGTCCCCGCTTTCCTCGGTTGGAGGATTAAGAACCAATCCCTCGTTAGAGGGCATTAAATTGGCATCCCACTTTGCAGAGGGTGCGGCGGGGAGCGCCCGGCTCCCTCCGCTCCGTGGGGTTGGGGAGATTGCCGGATTCTAGAAAATGCCCCCTCCGCCCCCACCGCGTCGGCCCATCCTTCTCCTTTCCCAGGACGCCGTGGAGGATAAACTGGACCGGAGACTGTGGCCCTTTGTGTCCGACCCAGCCCCGATAGCCAGCACCCAGGCAGCCGTCAGGTGAGCACACGGGGTGTCAGCCGGGAATGGAGGCGCGTGAGGAACCAGCCCTCTGTCATTCATTCATTCAGTCGTATCTATTGAGCGCTTACTGTGTGCAGAGCACTGTCCTAAGCGCTTGGGAAGTACAAGTTGGCAACATATAGAGACGGTCCCCACCCAACAGCGGGCTCACAGTCTAGAAGGCAGTCTCTGTCGAGCCCCTGCCGTAGGCAAGGCGTCGCACCAAGCCCTTGGGCCGTGAAGCAGAAGACACCAACTCTGCCCAGTACAGCCCGAACAGACAAATCGGCGGGGTCAGAGGAAGAACAAAGAGGGAGCAGGGGTGGGTCTGGAGGAGGAACTTGCAAGATTTAACAGTTAACTGGATGGGAAGGCTGAATAATAATAATGGCATTTGTTAAGCGCTTACTATGTGCAAAGCACTGTTCTAAGCGCTGGGGAGGTTACAAGGTGATCAGGTTGTCCCACTGGGGGGCTCACAGTCTTCATCCCCATTTTACAGATGAGGTCACTGAGGCCCAGAGAAGTGAAGTGACTTGCCCAAAGTCACACAGCTGACAAGTGGCAGAGCCGGGGTTTGAACCCATGACCTCCGACTCCCAAGCCTAGGCTCTTTCCACTGAGCCGCGCTGCTTCTCTGAGTGGTGCGGGGGGTGTCAAGGACAGCCCTAAGCTCGCGCGGTCGTCTCAGTGTGATGGACTGAGACGGGAAAGTTAGGGGGAGGGAAGGTGAGACGTTCCATTGCGGACATATTGAGTTTAAGGTAGCGGTGGGGTAGTGGAAGCGGAGGCGTCCTAGAGGCAGGCGGAAAGGTGAGATTCAGGGGTGGGGGCGCGGACCGCCAAGAAGGAGTGCGGGGAGGACGCTGCCCTCCCTCTCAGCTGATCGTCCGCACCTCTCCCCACAGCGCTCGGTTTGGCCACTGGCACAAGAACAAAGCAGGGGTGGAATCCCGGGCCGGCCCCCGCCTCATCGTCTACGTGATCGGAGGGGTGACCATGTCCGAGATGCGCACGGCCTACGAGGTCACCCGCGCCACGGAGGGCAAATGGGAAGTGCTGATTGGTGAGTTCCGAGGGACGGGGCCGGGTTCACTAGGGGGACTCCGGCGGTGGCAATCAATCAATCAATCGTGTTTATCGAGCGCTTACTGTGTGCAGAGCACTGTACTAAGCGCTTGGGAAGTACAAGTTGGCAACATATAGAGACAGTCCCTACCCAACAGTGGGCTCACAGTCTAAAAGGGGGAGAGACCTTCTGGGAGGGAGAGCAGAGCCGGCCCAGGAGCAGGCAGGATGGTTGGGGCCGTTCTATCCCTCCCTGTTTCCCTTTTCAGGCTCCTCCCACATCCTCACTCCCACCCGCTTCCTGGACGATCTCAAGAGCCTGGACCAGAAAATGGAAGATCTCCCGCTGTCTTGAAACTACCCGCAACCTGCTGCAATAAATGCTCCCCTGGACTCTGTTTTGGGCCTCCCTTTGCCCTGGCCCCTTCACCCATCTCCAGCAGGACACCCCTCGTTGCGAACCCATGTCGGTCCACTTCCCATCCCTGGGAACTAAAACCACACTGCTGCCTCCTCCGGGCTTGGTGTGGCAACCTAGTGCCACCTCCTTCGTAAACCCTTGGAACCCAGGGTGAGCCGTTTGGTCGGGTGTGAGAGGGGCTTGAACCTCTAAATTTGAACTCTGCTTCTCTTCCACTGCTCCCCATAGTTCTGAGGTAGACCATCCCCTTCCTCTGCTGTATGTGTGTTTTTGGTGAGGGAGGGGAGGCTGTAGAGAAGGGAGTGAGGGAAAGGAGGGGCCTGCTGGGGAGCAAAGTGGGGGTGGGATTGAGGGGAGAGATGGTGATCTGTAGTATTTTGCTCCCTGCTGGCCTCATTCCTCTTGCCGTGGTGCTCCCAATTCAGGTTCCTCCCCTCTCCCCGCACCTTCTCATCCCCTACCCTGCCCTTGTCTGGCCTGAGGAGGCTCTAACCGTCCACCCGGATTCCTCCAATCCTTGGCAACCGGATCTTCAGTTCCTGAAACCTGACCCCCAACGGGGAAGTGGGGACAGGGCCGGCCGGTCCAGCATCCTCCTGTCTTCTGTCCTGCCTGCCCCCAGGAGTCCTTAAATCCTTTGAGTGAATTCCCCTGGCTCCTGTCCCTGAGGCCCCCGCCCCCCGACTTCAGCTGTCTTCCTGCAGCTTGGGGTGGGGGGAGTGAGTTCTTGACCTCTGCTTCCCTGGGATGGGGCTGGGGATGGCTGTGTGTCTGGGCACAGCTGTAGAGGAAGAGGGTTCTGGCACAGGGACAAGGTCACTCAGCCACACCTCAGCTCTACTCCTGAGCTTGATTCCCATTCCACCTGATGTCTCTCACCCCCGAACCACAAACAAATGGGGCTGGAGCCCTGACCAGGATGTACATCTGCATCCTGGTCTCTACTATCTGTCCCCAGGGTGAGCCCTGGGGGAGGGGCACCTCAGCCTAGCAGCAGTTGGGGGAGAGGGGAAGGGCTTCTGACGAGAGAGAGGCACTTGGCTGTCCTGGATTCTCCCCTTCTCTTCGTGTCCTTACTTGCATCACTGCCTTGGAGTAAGCCAGGCCTGTTTTTCCCCAACTCGGGCCACGGGATGAGGAGAGGTGGACTCCTGGGAGCTGGGGTCTTGGCAAAAAAAGGCTTCTGGAAGGGGGAAAGAGGATTAGCCTGAACGTCTACTCTGAAAACTAATGGAAATTGTGCTATGAGAAAGGGGAAATGGGCTCTCCGGCTCTTTAGGGTGGTCTAAAACCCACCTTATCCCCGAGGGCACAGCAGCAATTCTGCCATGTGTCTGCCCCTTTGGCCACTTCCCTGATTTGCCTCTTCTCCCCTCCCCACCACCTCTCCCTCTGCTTGCTTGTCTTCTGCCCCTCTTCTCTCCGCCAGCCTTCCCTCTCCCCCCCTCCCCGCCCAGCCCCCCAGTCTCTGTCACTGAGCAAGTGCTACATTCTCCTGAATCTTGGTTTCCTCTGCTAAATAGCTACTTTGATGTACCTCTTCCCCCCGCAGGGCAGGATTAACAGGGACCGTAGGGGCTGCAGCCCAGGGCTTCCTTTAATCTAAATGGGAGGCCCCCACACCCATGGGAGCAGTTCCAGCTACAGGCTAGGCCAACCTGGCTCGGAAGAGCCTTGCTGGGACCCCTGGTTGGTGACTTGAGCAGAAGGCCATTAGCGGTATGGCCGGAAAGACCCCCGGACTTGTGGGGAGAGGAGGTAGCTCGACCTGAGGTCTTCCCCTAATTCCTCCAGTCCAGAATGGAGAAGCAGAGGGGCAGAGAGAGAGGTCTGGGGAGGCAGAGGTCTCTGAGCCCACAGTAGAGGCATGTCCTCCAGCTTCTTTCCATCACTCTTGGACCTGGCTGGCAAGGTCTCCAACCAGGCTGAAATTTGCCCACATGTCAGAAATGGCTTTTCCCAGATCCCTTCCTACCCTGCTTATTTTGCTGCTCTTGCCAGGCTGGCAGGGACCCCCAGAGCAGGGGAGTGGGGGTAGAGGATTTCTGCCCACTCCCCCACCAGTCCTCTCCTGCTGTGACCCCAAAAAGGCCCTGGACGCTGTGGCCAGATTCAATGTGGAGTAGTCTTCCCCTGCATCCCGTCTTTCTCCCAGAGAGAAGGAGGAAGTTCACGTGTATGGGCCCTTAGCACAGGGGCTGACTCTGCATAGATGTATATATATATATATATATATATATATATATATATATATATATATATATATATATATATATGTATACACACACGGTGACTTGTGTACATCTATGCAGAGTCAGCATATATATATATGCAGTTTACCCCAGCTAGTCACACATGCACAGAACAGATTTGCAGCTAGAAAGGTAAAGAACTGGGGTTGCTTATCTCTGGGCTGAAGCCAAGATGCTGGCATTTGTACCAATGTGTGACAGTGTGTGGGAGAAGGTAGAGGTGAGTATTGTGACCATAATAATGGCATTTATTAAGCACTTACTATATGCAAAGCACTGTTCTAAGTGTTGGGGAGTTTACAAGGTGATCAGGTTGTCCCACGTGGGGCTCACAGTCTTAATCCCCATTTTTACAGATGAGGTCACTGAGGCACAGAGAAGTTAAGTGACTTGCCCAAAGTCACACACAGCTGACAAGTGGTGGAGTCGGGATTTGAACCCATGACCTCCGACTCCAAAGACTGTGCTCTTTCCACTGAGTCATGCTGCTTCCCCATGTGGGTTGTGTGCCTGATTGTGCTTGAGCACAGAAGTTGTGTGTCCAGGCTCTGGCCAGCAATCCCCCAAGAGCCAGGCCAGTGTGACATGGGAAGGGGGAAGGAATGGATCTTCTCTATTGAGGAGGGGAGGACCATGCCTGCCCCCCCACAACCAAACCAAACCCTTCCACTCCTCTCTTGGCTGGCAACTCTCCTCCCTCCCTGTAGCAGGGTCATTACACTGAGGCATGCACACCGGACCTGAAAATGGCTCTGACCCATCAGACTTAAATTTAAACCTTAAAACACACACAAAAATAACCCTTTGTCTAAGAGTGGTCCAGTTGAGGAGCCCCGTCTCCCTCCCTCCCTCATTCATTCATTCATTCATTCATTCAATCGTATTTATTGAGCGCTTACTGTGTGCAGAGCACTACTAGGCGCTTGGGAAGTACAAATCGGCATTATATAGAGACGGTCCCTACCCAACAATGGGCTCACAGTTTAGAAGGGGGAGACAGACAAAAAACAAAACAAGTAGATGTCAGTGCCATCAGAATAAATAGAATTATAGCTATATACAAATTCTAGACTGTGAGCTGCTGTTGGGTAGGGACCGTCTCTATATGTTGCCAACTTGTACTTCCCAAGCGCTTAGTACAGTGCTCTGCACACAGTAAGCGCTCAATAAATATGAATGAATGAATCATCAATAAAATAGAGTAATAAATATGTACAAATATACCCAAGTGTTGTGGGGAGGGGAAGGGGGAAGGACAGAGGGAGGGGAGCAATGGGGAAGGGAGGAGGAGAGGAAAAAGGGGGGCTCAGTCTGGGAAGGCCTCCTGGAGGAGGTGAGCTCTCAGTGGGGCTTTGAAGGGAGGAAGGGAGCTAGTTTGGCGGATGTGTGGAAGGAGGGCATTCCAGGCCAGAGGTAGGACGTGGGCCAGGGGTCGACGGTGGGACAGGCGAGAACGAGGCCCAGTGAGGAGGTTAGCACCAGAGGAGCGGAGTGTGCGGGCTGGGCTGGAGAAGGAGAGAAGGGAGGTGAGGTAGGAGGGGGCGAGGGGATGGAGAGCTTTGAAGCCGAGAGTGAGGAGTTTTTGCTTGATTCGAAGGTTGATAGGCAACCACTAGAGATTTTTGAGGAGGGCTGTGACACACCCAGAGCGTTTCTGTAGAAAGATAATCCGGGCAGCAGGGTGAAGTATAGACTGAAGCGGAGAGAGACAGGAGGATGGGAGATCAGAAAGGAGGCTGATGCAGTAATCCAGTCGGGATAGGATGAGAGATTGAACCAGCAAGGTAGCGGTTTGGATGGAGAGGAAAGGGCGAGGAAAGGACTCCTGTCCGCTACTCCTGTCCCACCTCCCTACCTCCCCTGCCTCCGAGCTCTGGCCTCCAAGGGGCAGAGCTGGAACAGCTGGTGAGGCAGGGTTGACCTGCTACAGGGTTTGGGAAGGGGAAGAGCAGATTCTGCCATGACCCCCAGTCCCCGGTGTGTGTGTTGGAGGGGCGGCGGGGGGTGTTTCTCTTTCTCTCCCTCTTTGCAGCTACTATCCATCTTATCTTTGGGTCTTGCTCTCCTCATACCTTGTTTGATTCCTTCCCACTCCCTTCACCCCACCCCCAAGTCTCTCATTTAATTCTGTCCTTTCCTCCAAGCGCTCATCTTCCTGCTCGTTCACCTCTGCTCTCCGTGTCCGTGGCTGCCTCCATCATCCCTTCCCCTCGCCTGAGAGGACAGGCAGTCTTGTCTCAGCGGGAATGGGGCCTCCCTTGGCAGAACACAGTCCAGGAGGGGCAGGACCGACCTGAACAGGGAACAAAGCACAGGCCCTGCAGCCCGTGAGGTGGGCGTCCACCAGACAAGCTGGAGCCCGGTGTCAATGGAGGCATTCTCTCCCTGGCCTCTCTTTCAAGTTGCCCTCTGGGGCTGCTTCTGCCTGAGCTCAGGTAGCAACCCGCCCTCCCTCAGCACTGCGTAGCTCCCCCTACTCTATTTATTTTATAGTATTTGTAAAGTGCCTGCAGAGAAGCAGCGTGGCTCAGTGGAAAGAGCGTGGGCTTTGGAGTCAGAGGTCACAGGTTCAAATCCTGGCTCCGCCAATTGTCAGCTGTGTGACTTTGGGCAAGTCACTTGACTTCTCTGGGCCTCAGTTACCTCATCAGGAAAATGGGGATGAAGACCGTGAGCCCCCCGTGGGACAACCTGATCACCTTGTAACCTCCCCAGCGCTTAGAACAGTGCTTTGCACATAGTAAGCGCTTAATAAACACCATCATTATTATTATTATTATGTGCCAGGCATCATGCTAAGCACTGGGGTAGATACAAGCTCATCAGCTTGGACACAGTGCATGGCCCACATGAGGCTCACAGTCTTAATTCCCATTTTGCAGGAGAGGGATCTGAGGCACAGAGAAGTCTTCTAGACTGTGAGCCCACTGTTGGGTAGGGACCGTCTCTATATGTTGCCAACTTGTACTTCCCAAGCGCTTAGTACAGTGCTCTGCACACAGTAAGCGCTCAATAAATACGATTGAATGAACGAATGAATGAGTTGGCCCAAGGTCACATAGCAGACAAGTGGCAGAGTCAGCAGTAGAAACCAGGCCCTCCTGACTCTCAGGCCCGGGCTCTAGCCACTAGACCACGCTGCTTCTCTACTCGCCCATCTTCCTCCCTCAATGCTGGCCTCGGACCAGCTCTATTAGACACCTGGCAACAGTCAGACTGAAGTAAAATTCATTCATCCATTCAATCGTATCTACTGAGCGCTTACCGTGTGCAGAGCACTGTACTATGTGCTTGGGAAGTACAAATCGGCGACATATAGAGACGGTCCCGACCTAACAATGGGCTCACAGTCTAGAAGGGGGGACACCCTAAAAGGTGTCCCCTAAAGAACACCTTCTAAAAGGCAGTCCCCTTGCCCTGGGGGAGCTTACAATCTGCTGAAGGACATAGGACACACACATGGATGAATAGAACAGTGCTTTGCACGTAGTAAGCGCTTAACAAATGCCATCATCATTATTATTATGATGATGAATAAACAAAAGTTAACAGTGGGCAGAATAGGTGAGCAAGCCAAGCACCCATCACTATGCAGAAACCAGGACTGTAATGGCTAATGGGAAGGCAGGCCTGGGAGAAGGGGGATTAATTAGAAATGGCCTAGAAGGGGGATTAAAGAAATGGTCACCAAGGAGGTGACTTTCTTTAGGTGGACTTCGGTGAGGAGAGGCAGGTTTGGCCAAATCGAACGGGGAGGAATTTAAGGCCGAGAGAAGGGCACAAGTGATGGGTTGGAGGCGGGAAACTCAAGAGTCAGTAATAGGAGGTTTGCTTGGGAGGAAGAAGCGTGGCTTAGTGGAAAGACAGGGACTGTGTCCAACCCGCTTTGCTTGTGTCCACCCCAGCGCTTAGTACCATGCCTGGCACATAGTAAGTGCTTAACAAATACCATAATTAAATGCCACAATTATTTTCTGGGCAAGATCCTTGCCCCATCCTGCCGCCTAGCCCTACCCTCCGGCTGCTCCCCAAAATGGCTTTGTCCCCCGCCAGCCCCAGCAGAACCAATTGGTGCCCGGTTCTCTCCGGAAGAGTGGAAGTGAGAAGGGAAGCCAGAAGTGGAGGGCTAGGGTGTGAGGAGGAGGAGGGGGGTGATTAGGGAGGCACACCTACTGGAGACAGAAGAGAACAAAGAGATCCAAGGTCGCAGACCAGTGGTCCCAGTTTGCAGCTCCACGTCTCCCTCCCGGCCTCTGCCTTGGAGGGTCCTGGCCCCCTCCCTCCTGTCCCCTCTGGCCTCTGGGACTAAATCATCCAGTTCCTGAAGCCTGACTCCTCCTCCCCCGAAACATGGACGCAGGGGAATACCCAGCCCTCTTGGGACCATTGGTCTGTGCTAGGGCGGAGCCTTGCGTGTCACTGATTACGGGGGTCTTAAGCCCGCAGAACACCAAACCCGCTAGCATTCCCCTTCGGAGCCAGGTGAGTGAGGCGGCCCTCTCATCTGCTTGCCCCCCACTTTCCACTTGGGTGGTCTGAGCCCGGGCATTTTGTCCCCCTGCACCCTGGTCCCAGTCCCAAGAGGGAGATGGGGGAGGGGGGGGTGGGGGCTGGGGTGGCACACTGGATATTATTATTATTGTTATTATTATTATCCTCATCATCCACCAGCTCCTGTCTTGCCCCCTTGCCCAGGGCACACCCTTCCAGTATGACGAAGGCCATCTTCCTCCTCCACCTTCTCCTCCTCTTCCTCCCCGTCCTCCGGCTGATGGCACAAGAGTGTGCTAAGTGCACCATAGACTCAATCGTGGACCTGAAGATCCAAATGGCTTTGGAGCAGCATGGTACCAGTTCAGAAACATGAGTCCCCCCGAATCCTCACCCAGCCCCGACTCCCCAGGAGCACAGAGAACCATGGGGTGGCAGGGGAAGAGAGACTTTAGGGTTCATCCCTGACTGGGGACCCCTCCCCTCCTTCCCGCCCTCTCTCCCCTGCTCCCTCTTCTCCTTTCAGTGTCTGCAGCCCTGAAGAAGTCGCAATTCCTCTGTACCAGTGTCACCGACCGAGGAAACCTGGCCTCTTGTCCCCTTGGTGAGCTGAGGGGGTGGGTCTTACCTGGGGTGTGCGGAGGAGAAGGGAGCAAACCATCTCAGCTCCTTTCCTGCTTTGCCCCTTAACCTCATCCTGGCCACACTCCCTCCCTCCCTTTTGCCTTTCTTCCTGGGGCCCGGGCCGACAGAAGCTTCCCCATGGCTCCTGCTTCAGCTCGGTCTGCCGACATTCAGATCTGCTCTCTCCTGAGGGTCAGGGCCAGCGTTCAGAGCTGGAGGGGTTCCCAGTCCTACCCCTGCCCCCACCCCTGACTGGTCCCTGCTTCTCTCTTTCTCTCTCTCTCTCTCTCTCCTCTCTCTCTCTCTCTCTCTCTCTCTCTCTCTCTCTCTCTCTCTGTGCCTCCTCTCCCTCTCTCCTTCCCAGGTTACATGGCCACAGGCTGCTCATGTGGCTTTGCCTGTGGGTCTTGGGACATCCGCTCAGACATCACATGCCACTGTCAGTGTGCCAACATAGACTGGACCTCGGCCCGCTGCTGCCACTTGACCTTCTGACCCCATGGGGGGATGTGTATCCTGGCCCAGATCTGACCCCAACCGCCGCGCCCTTCCCGCACTGGCTGCTGGCACCCAGTCTTGCCTGGTCTTCTAGACTGTGAGCCCACTGTTGGGTAGGGACCGTCTCTGTATGTTGCCAACTTGTACTTCCCAAGCGCTTAGTACAGTGCTCTGCACACAGTAAGCGCGCAGTAAATACGATTGAATGAATGAATGGTCTAGATAAATGGAGAGTTCTACAACAGCCTCTGTCTCTGCTCTTTTTGACTCTGTGCTCTGCTCTCCCCTTCTTCTCAGTCCATCAATCAGTGGTATTTATTGAGTGCTACTGTGTGTAGGGCACTGTACTAAGCGCTTGGGAGAGGACAGTACAGTAGAGTCAGTGGACGTGATCCCTCCCACAAGGTGTTTACCGTCCAGGCAGGGAGACCTTAAAATAAATTATAGAGCAGGGAAGCAGCAGAGTATAAGGATATGGGCATCGGTGCTCCGGGACTGGGGATAGGGTGAGTGTCAAAGGGAGGGGAATTGAGAGGTTAGTCAGAGAAGGCTTCTTGGAGGAGATTTAGTTTGAGTCGGACTTTGGCAAGGTGGTGGTCTGTCAGGTATGAAGCAGCATGGCATAGTGGCTAGAGCACGGGCCTGGGTTCTACTCCCAGCTCCGCCACTTGTCTGCTGTGTGACCCTGGGCAAGTCACTTCACTTCTCTGTGCCTCCGTTACCTCATCTGAAAAATGGGGATCGAGAATGTGAGCCCGACGTGGGACAGGGACTGTGTCTAACCCAATTTACTTAGTACAGTGCCTGGCACATAATAAGCACCTAACAAATACCACCATTTTTATTATTATTATGAAGGGGGAGGTGAGTGAGGGGTCAGGAGTGAGACAAGTGAGATTGGGGTGATAATAATAATAATAATAATCATGGCATTTATTAAGCAGTTACTATGTGCAAAGCACTGTTCTAAGTGCTGGGGAGGTTACAAGGTGAACAGATTGTCCCCCGGGGGGCTCACAGTCTTAATCCCCATTTTACAGATGAGGTAACTGAGGCCCAGAGAAGTTAAGTGACTTGCCCAAAGTCACCCAGCTGACAATTGGCAGAGCCGGGATTTGAACCCATGACCTCTGACTCCAAAGCTCATGCTCTACCCACTGAGCCACGCTGCTTCTCAGAACAGGGTACAGAGTAGGATGGAGTTAGAGGAGTGAAGTGCACGGATCAGGTTGTAGAGGGAGATCAGTGAGGCGAGGTAGGAGGGGGCTAGCTGATTGAGTGCCTTTAAATTGATGGTGAGGAGTTTCTGTTTGATGCAGAGTTGAACGGGCAACCACCGGAGGTTCTTGAGTGAGGAGATGTGGACTGAACGTTTCTGGAGAAGAATGATCCGGGCAGCACAGAGTGTAGTAAGGACTGGAGTGGGGAGAGACAGGAGACGGGGAGGTCAGCGAGGAGGCTGGTTCAACAGCTGAGGCGGGTTAGGATTAGTGCTCGGATCTGTGTGGTAGCGGTTTGGATGGAGAGGATTCTAGAGACGTTGTGAAAGTAAAAAGCAACAGTGGTACGTAGTCACCTTCTGGGTGGCTCCTCGTATCCTGCCACTTGGGCCCTGCTCTGCCCCAGGTTATGCCCTCCTAGCCCGGGGCCCCTGATGGAAAGCCACGGCACCGGGGGAGAGGGACAGAGAGCTCCCAGAGACCCAGATCTTCAAGTCACAGATCCTCTTGCCGAAAGCCGCTGCTCATGAGAGGATGAGATGGTGGTAGGAGAGGAGTAAGGGGCAGGGAGCAGTGCCAAGATCAGTTCCCAGACATCCCAGCTTCCTTCTCTGGAATCCAGCCTTCCCCTCCCTCCGCGCCTCCCCCTTCTCCCCACCAAGGGCCACCGCTGGCCCCTCCTCTGGTCCTGGCTGGTCCGAGATGAAACGGTGGTGGTGGGTGGAAGGCTACAAACTGCCGTGTGCCTTGGTAATGCCCGGCCACCCCAGGGCTCCTGCAGTTTCCACCTCAAGACCATCTCTGGCTTCCCGGTTAAGTGCAATCCAGTGAGAGTGGCCAGCAGCCAAGGGATTAGACAGATCTCCAACTGTGCCAAGTGCCAGTTCGGATCACTTTATGTCTAGCCTGTTCCTGCCTCTTCCTCCCTCCTAATCCCCAGGAATTTGGTATTTCCTGGCCTGGGCAGGGGCATAAACCGGTAAACCCAGCACAGTAAGGCGAAGGGTTATTTGAAGAAAAGATCACAGGAAGGAAATGAGGGAACCGGTACTGAAAACATATCTATAAGCGCCAAGACTGACGGGTGAAAAGGAGCCTGGTGGGGGGACAGGTGAACCCAGAGGAAAAGCTGGATCTGAAAGCAAGCCTGGGAGTCGGATGACCTGGGTTTCAATTCCAGCTCCGCCACTTGTCTGCTGTGTGACCTGGGGTAAACGCTTAACTTCCTTGTGCCTCTCAGTTACTTTGTCTACAGAACCGGGATTCAATACCTCTTCTCCCTCCTACTTAGACTATGAGCCCCATGTGGGACCTAATGATCTTGTATCTACCCCAGAGCTTAGTACAGGGCTTGCTTGGCACATAGTAAGCATTTAACCAATACCACAATTTTTACTATTATTGTTGTGCACCGGGGTGGACCAACTTTTAGAGACAAAGACTGTCCTTCCCCTCTCATCTCCATCATCATCCCTCCTAGGTGCTGGAGAACATACAATACATGTAAAAGACCTTCATTCATTCATTCAATCGTATTTACCGAGCGCTTACTGTGTGCATGGCCCTTGCTCTCCAGGAATTTACAACCTAATGGGGAACATGAGGCAGGTCAATATTGAAACAACGGTAAGGAATTAGATGAAAGAGCAGAGTGGCCTACTGGATAGAGCACGGGCCTGGGTTCTAATCCCTGCTCAGCCACTCATCTGCTGGGTGACCTTGGGCAAATCACTTTACTTCTCTGTGCCTCAATTCTCTTATCTGTAAAATGGGGATTAAGACTGTGAGCCCCACGTGGGACATGGATTACGTCCAACCTGACTAGCTTGCTGGCACATAGTAAGTGTTTAACAAATGCCACAGTTATTATTGTGACTATTATATTGTCTTCTGGGTGGCTCCTCAGGCCCTGGGCCATCCTCCAACTGAATCACCCACCCAGAGGACTCTGCCACCTGAGCTCTGGCCTACCCCCGTTTGTACCGGCTTAGCGCGGGCCCCCTCATTGGAGATTGGAAGAGCCAGAAACTTTTCCCACTAGTGAAACTTAGAGAAGCAGTGGGGTCTATTGGAAAGAGCCCAAGTCTGGGAGTCAAAGGACCTGGATTCTTATCCCAGCTCTGCCACTAGCATGCTGTGTGACCTTGGGCAAGTCGCGTAACTTCTCTATGCCTCCGTTTCCTCATCTGTAAAATGGGGATAAAATACCTGTTCTGCCTCCTTCTTCGACTGTGAGTTCCATGTGGGACGGGGCCGTGTCTAACCCGATTGCCTTGTATCTACCACAGTGCTCAATGCAGTGCTTGGCACATAGTAAGCACTTGGCAAATATTATTATGATTATCTCAGTCCCAGCAGGCAGAACCAGGATTAAAATCTACCAGAACTCTCGATTCCCAGAATCATGTGCTTTCCACTGGATCAACAGCAGGACTAAATGATAATGGACAGATGTTCCCAAGGATACTCAGGCGGCTGATGTGGTGATGTAACCAGGAAGGTGGAGATCCAATCATATTTATTGAGTGCTTACTGTGTGCAGAGTGCTGTACTAAGCTCTTGAGAGAGTACAATATAACTCTATGTAGGGTTGATTGAAGAAGGGAGAGGCTGGAGACATGGAGTCCAATCAACCAATCAATCAATCAATTGTATTTATTGAGCGCTTACTGTGTGCAGAGCACTGTACTAAGCGCTTGGGAAGTACAAGTTGGCAACATATAGAGACAGTCCCTACCCAACAGTGGGCTCACAGTCTAAAAGTCCAGTAATGAGGCTGATACACTAGACCAGCCAGAAGGTGACGAGGGCTTGGATCAAGCCTCGGACCATAAGGCTGGAGAAAATATTGTCGGGGATCGAATGGCAGTCCGAAGGTGGGAGGCGAAAGACAACGAGGCCTCGAAGCTACAAGCTTCCGGGACAGGGAGGACGGTGATGTGGTCGACTGCGATGGGAAAGTTCGGAGCAGAAGAAGGTTTGGGAGGGAAGATGAGGTGTTCAGTTCTGAATCTCCGCCTATGCTGCCTCTAGCCCCTTCTGGAAGGAAACAGCCACAGTTCAAAGGAGGATTCTGTGGCTGAGGCAAGAGCTTGCAAGGGGAGGGCCCGGAGCTGGGATCGGAGCCTGAAGCAGAGAAGGCTGATCGGGGCTAAGTTGCAAAGCCGAGGGTCCCCAACGGTGGTGGGTGTGGAAAGGGGGGTGGCCCCTGGGTTCCTTCTCCACTGAGATAACCTGGGAGATACAGGGCTTTGACTGCTGCAGGAGGGAGTGAGGTTAGAAAAGAGGAAAGACTTCCAAACTAGACCATTTTGGTCAGGTTACCAATGGAGGGGGCATATTCCTGCCCTCCCGGGTCTCCCTCCCCTCTCTTCTCCCCACATACCAGGGGAAGCTGCATGGCCTAGTGGATAGAGCCCGGGCTTGGGAGTCAGAAGGACCTGGGCTCTAATCCCGGCTCGGCCACTTGTCTGCCGTGTGTCCTTGGGCAAGTCATTTAACTTCTTGTACCTCAGTCCCCCATTCTGTAAAATGGGGATAAAGTCTGTGAGCCCCATGTAGGACATGGACTGAGTCCAACTTGATTAGCCTAGACTAGTCTAAGCTAGTCTTCTAGACGGTGAGCCCGCTCTTCTAGACTGTGAGCCCGCTGTTGGGTAGGGACCGTCTCTATATGTTGCCAACTTGGACTTCCCAAGCACTTAGTACAGTGCTCTGCACACAGTAAGCGCTCAATAAATACGATTGAATGAATAAATGATTAGCTTGTATCTACCTCAGCAATCAGAACAGTGCTTGGCACATAGTATGCACTTAACAAATACCATCATTATTATTACACCTAACCTTTCCCAGGTGAGAGGAGAAGGGGCTGGGCCTGGCTCTGTGAGCGAGAGGCCCTGGGGGAGCCCTCAGTCACCTTCTGAACCAAAAACAGACTCACAGGTGACTAGGATCCACATTTCCCCTTTTTTCTTCCTGTCTATCTCCTCCCTATCCCTTCAGCGATCTCTGCCTGATGGTTTACTCTGCACAACATCCCCATATCTCCCTCCCCCACACCCCCGCAGCCCCCGGAGTCCTGCAAGGGTGGAAGAAAGAAGCCAACTAGCTCATCTCTCTGCCCCCCGGCCCGTTCTCACCTTCCCCCCGCCACACCTCCCTAATTCCCTTGCCCCCTCTGGGTGGATTGGCAGCACCAGCCCCAAGGAGGAAGTTGGGAAATTGGAGACATCGATTGTATCAAGATCCAAGAGCCTTGGGTAGCTGCCAAAGTCCCTGGAAAGGCTGCGTCAAGGGCACATGAGTACATAAATACGGTAACAGCACCTGTCTGCCATCAAGTCCAACAAGAGAAAGGTGAGTGAGGACCCCCCCGCCCAGCCCTTCTTCTTTACCCTCTGTTTCAGCCACCCCCTTCCCCCGCGCTAAAGTGCCAGCTTCCTTTGAAGAGACCCAGGTATTTACCCACCTCCTGCCCACCACCCAGCTCCCTCCTTCCCCTCGAATTTGCACTGTAAGGCAGAAGAGTTGGGCTCTGGGCTGGGAGGGGACTCTGCCAATTTTTCTTCCTCCAGGTCATCACCCTCCAGCAGGATGAAGGCTGCTCTCCTCCCTTCCTTCTCCCCTTATTTGGGCTCTTGGCCTTGGGGAGGATTCAGTGCATCCTGGACACGGCCGTGGACCAGAAAGTCCAAGAGAGCGTCAGCTCCCTCGGTAATGACCCTTCCCTCGCGGGACACAGGCCACCAGAATCGCAGTTAGGAGCCAAGTCTGTTACCCCATCCTAGACCCTGGTTCTGGCCCTGGCTCTAAACCCAGTCTTGATCCCGATTCCAATTCCAACCTGAACCAATTCATCTCTCCCTCTCCCTCCCTCTCTCCCTGCTTTCTCCCTCTTTCTCTCCCACTCTTTCACTCTGTCTCTCAGCATCTCTCTCTCTCTCTCCCTCTCCACCTTTTCTCCCTCTTTCCCATTCTTTCGCTCTCTCTCTCAGAATCTCTCTCTCTCTTTCTGGCTTGGTGTGTGTCTCTATGTCTCTGTCTCGCTCCCTTGCCCCCCTCTCTTTCCTAGCCAGGCAGCTCAACCTTCTAAGAACCTCCAATGCTTCTGGGAGCAGCAGGACGTCCTGCAGAAACTCGGGGGTGGGGAGTTGCGGGGGAGCTGGAGGGGAGAAAGCCGAGTGGGGGGCTGGCTTCCTGGGACTCTGCCCTATCCAGGGAAGGACTAGGGCAGCTGGGTTCTGAGCAGGGGGTAGGGCTGGAGGGGTTAGGGGTGGGGGTGGAAATTGCCAGGGGAGAGAAGGGAGGTTAAGGGGGCAGGGGATTTGGCCCTAGCCAGTGGGTGAGATCTCAGGCTCTTTTCCTCCTCCTTCTCCCGGTGGTGTCATCTTCTCTTAAAGAACGTCAGCCTTGTCTGCACTAGTGTCTTATCTCAAGGAGCCCTGGTGACATGCCCTTCAGGTTAGCCCAGAGCCTCCCATGTTCCAACCCCCTCCGTGCTCCAAATCCAAGGATCCAGGCCTCTCACGCCCTTTTACCCCGCTCCTCCAATCCCTCCTGTCTTATTCACTGCCCACTCCCAGACTCCCACTGCCCCAGTCATTCATTCATTCATTCAATCGTATTTATTGAGCGCTTACTGTGTGCAGAGCACTGTACTGAGCGCTTGGGAAGTACAAGTCGGCCACATATAGAGACGGTCCCTACCCAACAACGGGCTCCCAGTCTAGAAGGGAGAGACAGACAACAAAACAAAACAGGTAGACAGGTGTCAAAACCGTCAGAACAAATAGAATTATAGCTATCTGCACATCATTGACAAAATAAATAGAATAGTAAATACGTACAAGTAAAATAGAGTAATAAATCTGTACAAACGTATCTACAGGTGCTGTGGGTAGGGGAAGGAGGTAGGGCAGGTGGGGTGGGGAGGATGAGAGGAAAAAGGGGGCTCAGTCTGGGAAGGCCTCCGGGAGGAGGTGAGCTCTCAGTAGGGCTTTGAAGGGAGGAAGGGAGCTAACTTGGCGGATGTGTGGAGGGAGGGCATTCCAGGCCAGGGGAAGTCCCCTGCACTCCCTGCCCCCCAAGCTCCTCTGAGCCCCCAGTTCTCCCCCGGTCACTCCTCCCTTTTGCCTCCCTCCCCTCCCCACGTCTACCAGGTTACATAATAATAATGATGGTATTTGTTAAGCGTTTACTATGTGCGAAGCACTGTTCTAAGTGCTGGGGAGGCTACAAGATGATCAGGTTGCCCCACGGGGGGGCTCACAGTTTTAATCCCCATTTTACAGATGAGGTAACTGAGGCCCAGAGAAGTGAAGTGACTTGCCCAGAGTCACCCAGCTGACAGTTGGCGGAGCCGGGATTTGGACTCATGACCTCTGACTCCCAAGCCCGTGCTCTTTCCATTGAGCCACGCTGCTTCTTCTAAGCAGCTTCTTCCATGTAACAGGCCATTACATAGCCACGGCCTGTTTCTGTGGCTCGGCTTGTGGCTCGTGGGACATCAATCAATCAATCGTATTTATTGAGCGCTTACTGTGTGCAGAGCACTGTACTAAGCGCTTGGGAAGTACAAGTTGGCAACATATAGAGACGGTCCCTACCCAACAGCGGGGCTCACAGTCTAGAAGACTGTGCTCACATCTGCTAAACATCTGCTCAGACACCGTCTGTCACTGTCAGTGCAGTGGGATTCCCCCTTCTAGATTGTGAGCCCACTGTTGGGTAGGGACTGTCTCTATATGTTGCCAACTTGGACTTCCCAAGCGCTTAGTACAGTGCTCTGCACACAGTAAGCGCTCAATACATACGATTGATTGATTGATTGGGATCGACTGGACCTCTGCCCGCTGCTGCCAGGCGGGGACCACCTGAGGCCTAGACTTCGGGTCCCTGGGGGCAAGGGGACAAATAAATAGGCATATTCCGGCAGTCTGCGGGGCTTTCTTGGGCGGGAGAGAGAGCGCCTGCTCTTACTTGGGGGAGGGGGCTGTGCTCTGGGGCGGGAGGAAGGGGGTCCAGGGGAGGACGGTAGAGCGAGAGGGAAGAGGAGCATTTCCTTGGGTCACAGCAGTGGCTCATTGCACTCAGCAGGAACAAGCTGTTCCAGGAAACCCGGGAAGGCAACGACGGGTGGGAGGAAGGAAGGGGGATGGGAGAGAGGGAAGAGAGCAGCCCCCTCCCAAGTTGCGGCTCTAGATTTCTGCATAGCCAGGCTGGGGAGAGATGGGGAGGAGAAGAAGGAGGGGACATACTATTCAGGTGGACACACAACGTATGTTGGACACAGGCTCACGCTCACAGACTGACACACACACAAATGGAAGAGACTCATTAGAAGCAGCGTGGCTTCGTGGAAAGAGCCCGGGCTTGGGAGTGAGAGGTTGTGGGTTCTAATCCCACCTCCGCCACTTTGTCAGTTGTGTGGCTTTGGGCAAGTCACTTAACTCCTCTGGCCCTCCGTTCCCTCATCTGGAAAATGGGGATTAAGACTGTGAGCCCCATGTGGGACAACCTGATTACCCTGTATCCCCCCCAGCGCTTAGAACAGTGCTTGGCACATAGTAAGCCCTTAATAAATACCATCATTATAGAGAGACAGCGTGGCTCAGTGGAAAGAGCACGGGCTTGGGAGTCAGAGGTCGTGGGTTCAAATCCCGGCTCTGTCAATTGTCAGCTGTGGGACTAACTTCTCTGTGCCTCAGTTACCTCATCTGTAAAATAGGGATTAAGACTGTGAGCCCCCTGTGGGACAACCTTATCACCTTGTAACCTCCTCAGCGCTTAGAACAGTGCTTTGCACATAGTAAGCGCTTAATAAGTGCCATTATTATTATTATTGTTGTAACCTCTTCAGCGCTTAGAACAGTGCTTTGCACATAGCAAGCGCTTAATAAATGCCATTATTATTATTATTATGTTAACCTCTTCAGCGCTTAGAACAGTGCTTTGCACATAGCAAGCGCTTAATAAATGCCATTATTATTATTATTGTAACCTCTTCAGCGCTTAGAACAGTGCTTTGCACATAGTAAGCGCTTAATAAATGCCATTATTATTATTATTGTAACCTCTTCAGCGCTTAGAACAGTGCTTTGCACATAGTAAGCGCTTAATAAATGCCATTATTATTATTATTGTATCAACCCCAGCACTTAGAATAGTGCTTGGCACATAATAAGCACTTGGCAAATACTGTGATCATCATTCACACACAAACGAAGCGACATACACCGTCACACACACATCCACGGTTCCACCGGCACAGTCAAATCTTACGTGCAGTCACTCTGTCCTCTCTCTCTCTCTCTCTCTCTCTCTCTCTCTCTCTCTCTCTCTCTCTCTCTCTCGCTCTCTCATAGACACACGGACACACACAGACACACAGCAAATACTGTCATCATCATTCACACACAAACGAAGCGACATACACCGTCACACACACATCCACGGTTCCACCGGCACAGTCAAATCTTACGTGTAGTCACTCTGTCTTTCTCTCTCTCTCTCTCGCTCTCTCACAGACACACACACAAGACACACACACACACACGACACACACAGACACACACACACACACACACCCTCTTTTCGTCCTGCGCTGTCCCCAGTGCTGAAACCCCTGAGTCCAGGGAGCCGGAGCCGCTGAGATCGGAGGGGAGGAGCTGAAGGGAGAGCCGAACCCCTGGGATTAACGATGGTATTTGTTAAGCGCTTACTATGTGCCAAGCACTGTTCTAAGCGCTGGGGGGATACAAGGTGAGCAGGTTGTCCCACGTGGGGCTCACAATCTTAATCCCCATTTCCCAGATGAGGTAACTGAGGCCCAGAGAATTGGAGTGACTTGCCCAAAGTCACCCAGCTGACAAGTGGTGGAGCCGGGATTTGAACCCATGACCTCTGACTCCAAAGCCCGGGCTCTTTCCACTGAGCCACGCTGCTTCTGTGAGCCCACTGTTGGGTAGGGACGGTCTCTATATGTTGCCAACTTGTACTTCCCAAGCGCTTAGTCCAGTGCTCTGCACACAGTAAGCGCTCAATAAATACGATTGACTGATTGATTGATCCCGGTCTGCGCTCCCGCTAGCATCTCCCTCCTTTCCCCCCGAGCTCCTCCCCCTTTTTTTTCCTAGTCTATAGGTTGCCAACTTGTACTTCCTAAGCGCTTAGTCCAGTGCTCTGCACACAGTAAGCGCTCAATAAATACGATTGATTGATTGATTGATCCCGGTCTGCTCTCCCGCTAGCATCTCCCTCCTTTCACCCCAGAGCTCCTCCCACTTTTTTTTTCCTAGTCTATATGTTGCCAACTTGTACTTCCCAAGTGCTTAGTCCAGTGCTCTGCGCACAGTAAGCGCTCAATAAATACGATTGATTGATTGATTGATCCCGGTCTGCGCTCCAGCTAGCATCTCCCTCCTTTCCCCCCAGAGCTCCTCCCACTTTTTTTCCTAGTCTATATGTTGCCAACTTGTACTTCCCAAGCGCTTAGTCCAGTGCTCTGCACGCAGTAAGCGCTCAATAAATACGATTGATTGATTCTCTGGGATCCCGGTCTGCGCTCCCGCTAGCATCTCCCACCTTTCCCCCCAGAGCTCCTCCCACTTTTTTTCCCTAGTCTATAGGTTGCCAACTTGTACTTCCCAAGCGCTTAGTCCAGCGCTCTGCACACAGTAAGCGCTCAATAAATACGATTGATTGATTCTCTGGGATCCCGGTCTGCGCTCCCGCTAGCATCTCCCTCCTTTCCCCCCAGAGCTCCTCCCACTTTTTTTTCCTAGTCTATATGTTGCCAACTTGTACTTCCCAAGCGCTTAGTCCAGTGCTCTGCGCACAGTAAGCGCTCAATAAATACGATTGACTGATTGATTGATCCCGGTCTGCGCTCCCGCTAGCATCTCCCTCCTTTCCCTCCGAGCTCCTCCCACTTTTTTTTCCTAGTCTATAGGTTGCCAACTTGTACTTCCTAAGCGCTTAGTCCAGTGCTCTGCACACAGTAAGCGCTCAATAAATACGATTGATTGATTCTCTGGGATCCCGGTCTGCGCTCCCGCTAGCATCTCCCTCCTTTCCCCCCAGAGCTCCTCCCACTTTTTTTTCCTAGTCTATATGTTGCCAACTTGTAAGCGCTCAATAAATACGATTGACTGATTGATTGATCCCGGTCTGCGCTCCCGCTAGCATCTCCCTCCTTTCCCCCCGAGCTCCTCCCACTTTTTTTTTTAGTCTATAGGTTGCCAACTTGTACTTCCTAAGCGCTTAGTCCAGTGCTCTGCACACAGTAAGCGCTCAATAAATACGATTGATTGATTGATTGATCCCGGTCTGCGCTCCCGGTAGAATCTCCCTCCTTTCCCCCCAGAGCTCCTCCCTCTTTTTTTTTTTCCTAGGAGCACCAATCGGGAACTTCCAGCTTCCCTCTTCAAGTTCGCCCTCCGGAGTCGGGGGGACCGAGGGACAGAAGGGGAGACGGCGGGACGGGGCGCGGGGTACAGTGCGAAGGGCGGGGAGGGAAGGAAGGGGCGGGAGGGGCGGCGACTCCGTCGATCCCAGGCCGCCGAGGGACCGATGGAGGAGAAGGACGGGGCCGGGAACGGCTCCCGGCCGAGCATCCCGGGCCGCTGGCTGGATAACGGGACCGGGGAGGGCCCGCCGCCGCTGCTCACGGACGCCTGGCTCGTTCCTCTCTTCTACGCGCTGGTCATGGCTTTGGGGCTCCTGGGCAACGCGCTGCTCCTGTTCGTGTTGAGCCGGCGGCGGGGCACGCGTACGGCCACCCACTGCTACCTCGGTGAGTGGACTAGACTCCCCCCACCCCGCAACCCCGCGGTCCCCCCGACTCCCCGGGTGGCCCTGGTCCGAGTCCGAGACTCGGACTCCTCACCGTTAGGCCTCGTTCTCACCTGTCCCGCCATCGACCCCCGGCCCACGTCCTCCCCCGGGCCTGGAATGCCCTCCCTCTGCCCACCCGCCAAGCTAGCTCTCTTCCTCCCTTCAAGGCCCTACTGAGAGCTCACCTCCTCCAGGAGGCCTTCCCAGACTGAGCCCCTTCCTTCCTCTCCCCCTCGTCCCCCTCTCCATCCCCGCATCTTACCTCCTTCCCTTCCCCACAGCACCTGTATATATGCTTGTACAGATTTATTACTCTTTATTTTACTTGTACATATCTATTCTATTTTTTTTTTTTGTTAGTATGTTTGGTTCTGTTCTCTGTCTCCCCCTTCTAGACTGTGAGCCCGCTGTTGGGTAGGGACTGTCTCTATATGTTGCCAACTTGTACTTCCCAAGCGCTTAGTCCAGTGCTCTGCACACAGTAAGCGCTCAATAAATACAATTGATTGATTGAGACCGAGCACCATTCTATTTATTTTGTTAATGATGTGCATTTAGCTTTAACTCTATTTGTTCTGACGACTTTGACACCTGTCTATATGTTTTGTTTTGTTGTCTGTCTCCCCCTTCTAGACTGTGAGCCCGTCGTTGGGTAGGGACCGTCTCCATATGTTGCCGACTTGTACTTCCCAAGCGCTCAGTCCAGTGCTCTGCCCACAGTAAGCGCTCAATAAATACGATTGATTGATTTACTTCTATTTATTCTAGTGACTCGACACCTGTCCACGTGTTGTGTTCTGTTGTCTGTCTCCCCCTTCTAGACTGTGAGCCCGTCGCTGGGTAGGGACCGTCTCTCAATGTTGCCGACTTGTACTTCCCAAGCGCTCAGTCCGGTGCTCTGCCCGCAGTAAGCGCTCAATAAATACGATTGAATGAATGAATGGCCGAGCAACTCGCCGCCCTCGGGGACTGAGCCCGGGCTGGCTGGCCCCCCGCCGGGGGGATGTCCCACCCTCGGTCCGGCCCGTTGGATGGGTGGGTGGGGGGGCCAAGGGGGAGGCTCCTGGACTCCCCCGAGCGCCTTCCCGCCCTCCCGCCCTGCTAGCCAACTTGGCCGTCACAGACGTGGTGTTCCTGCTCTGCTGCGTGCCTTTCACCGCCACCCTCTACCCGCTGCCCGGGTGGGTTTTCGGGGAGTTTATGTGCAAGTTTGTCAACTACGTGCAGCAGGTAGGAGGCACCTGGGTTGCGGGAGGGGAGCGGGGGGCTGGGGGCCGGGGGCCGGGGGGCGGGCGGCTGCCAACGCGGCAGTGGCCCCGCTCCTCCCTCCCTCCCTCCCTCCTTCCCTCCTTTCCTCCCTCCCTCCCTCCTTCCCTCCTTTCCTCCCTCCCACCCTCCTTCCCTCCTTCCCTCCCTCCCTCTTTCAGGTGACGGTCCAGGCCACCTGCCTGACACTGACAGCTATGAGCGTCGACCGCTGCTATGCCACGCTGTTCCCCCTGCGCTCGCTGCGCCATCGGACGGCCCACGGCGCCATGGCCGTCAGCACCGCCATCTGGCTGGGTGAAGCGGCGCCCCGGGACCCCCCGCGACCAGAGCCCGAGCCCCTCCTTTCCCAGTCCCCGCAGGAGGGAGAGAAGCAGGGAGACAGGAAAGAGGAGCTCCTGAGACAAAGCAGAGACAGGAGAATACCGGCCCTATTTACCCCTCATCTCTCCTCCTGCCACCCAGCTGCTCTGCCCCCCACCCGCCACTAGCCCGTCCTCCCTCTTTGGCCCCAAGCGTCCCGCCCCCAGACTGACTCTTTTCCGCCACCTCCGGCTCCCAGGTCCCTTTACCCGGCCGTGGCTAATGCTTCTCCCTCTCCCCTTTGCCCTTCGCCCCTCTCTTCCTTTCCCCCTCCTCCTTCCTTCTCCTCCTCCCCCTCCTTCCTCCCCCCTTCTTCCTCTCCCCCCTTCCTCCTCTCCCTTCCTCATCCCCTTCCTCCTTCTTCCTCCCCCTTCACCTTTCTTTCTCCTCCTCCTCCCCTCCCCCTCCTCCTCACCTCTTCCTCCTCACCCCTTCCTCCTCCCCCTTACCCCTTCTCCGTGTCCTGCCTCCTCCTTCCCTCTTCTCCTCTCTCTCCCCTCCTCCTCTTCTCCTCTCTTCTCCCCCCTCCTCCTCCTCCCCCTCTTCCTTCCCATTCTTCCTTCCCCTCCTCCTCCTCCTCCTCCTCCTCCTCCCCCCGCCTCTTCCTTCTCCCCCCACTTCTTTTCCTCCTCTTTCCTCCCTCTTCCCTTCTCCTCTCCTTCTCCCCAGGCTCGTTGGCCCTGGCAGTGCCGGCAGCGTTGCCCCCGCGGCTAGAACTGGGCTACTGGTATGGGCTTCGCATTTACTGCACCGAGGTCTTTCCCAGCCTGTCTGGGGCCCGGGCCCTGGGGGTCTACACCTTTCTGGTCGCCTACCTGCTGCCCTTGGCCACCATTGGCCTGTGTGCCGCCTGTGTCCTGCACCGCTTGCGCCGGCCTGCTGTGGGGCCCCTGGAGGCTGGGCATCAGGTCAGTGGGAAGGAGGGGTGGGGGCAGGGAGTTGCCGGGGCAAGGCGAGGAGGGGCAAAGTGGGCAGGTTAAGGGTCTGAAGGGTGGGCTGGGGTCAGGACAGGAGGTCTAGAACTGGGGCGGGGGGGGGGTGGGGGGGAGGGGCAGGGAGAGGGAACTGTCTCTGGCCTCACCCCACCCCACCCAGTCACCAGAGGTGTCCCGGGGAAGGTGGATGGACAGGAGAGGAGCCCACCACCCTTCAGCACCCAGAATCTCCCTGCCCTTCCTTCCTCGCAGGCCCCTCCGGGCCCCCGTCCTTCACGGGCCCGGGTGTCGCGGATGGTGGTGGCTGTAGTGGTGGTGTTTGCCGTCTGTTGGGGGCCCATCCAGCTGTTCCTGCTGCTCCAGGGCCTGACCCCCTCTGCCCGCCCCTCCTACACCACTTACAAGTTCAAGACCTGGGCCAACTGCATGAGCTATGCCAACTCAGCCCTCAACCCCCTGGTCTACGCCTTCCTGGGTCACAACTTCCGCAAGTCCTTCCACAAAGCCATTCCCTTGCTCTCCCGGCCTCCAGCCCCTGAGGCCCTGCCCGCAACGAGGGACCTCGTTCCTCTTGCCTGAGAGAGAAGGGCCCCCGGCCTTGGGGTGTTGGGTTCTGAGTCACGGGGCGGAGGGGCAGGGTCTGGAAGAAGTATGGAGCCCCCAGGGGGACCGCCTCGCCCATAATCTCCAACAGAAACCCCCACTGCCATCAGCCAAGTCTGGGGTGGGGGTGTGGAAACCTGACCCTCACCACCCAGACTTCACCCCTGACCTCTAATCCTTTCTAGCAGGGAACAAGTGTTTCTGATGGCTGAGGAGGCCGGGGTGGGGTGGGATGGGGGCAGGGGTGGGTGGGTGGGTGTGGCTAATTTAGAAGTGTGCAGTTCGGAGGCTGTGTGTGTGTGCGTCTGAGGAGGATGGATATTTGCATGTGTGTGTGTGTCTGAGGAGGATGGATGTGTGTATGTGTGTGTGATTGTGTGTATGCCTGGCCATGGGTGGTATTCACATGTGACCATGACTGCATTTGAAGGGGCTGGCTGTCTCCCCTCTTCACAAATAAATCCCCCAGTCCAATGCATGCATGTGACTCCAGCGGTCTGTCCCATTATGACACATCTGTTTCCTATCGACTATCTGTCTGCGGGGCTGCAGCCGGAAACCTCAAAGATGAGAGGCCCCACCCTGACCTCCCTCACAGTGGAGGGAGGGATGGGGCTTGGAGGACCCAGTAATTCTGCCTCCAGGCACCTATACCTCTCAGTCAGGGAGACCAGGTGCCTGGAACATAGAGGCCTGGCAACCCCCACCCCCGACCCAGCCCAACGCCCCCACCCCATCACCCTCCCCCTCTAAATATATACAATTTGGTGGCTTTCAAGGAGGAAGGGATGTGGTTTTCTGGATGCCACGGCAGTGACCAGACTTCTTGGTTTCTTATTCCCAATAAAAGTTTGAAGAGCTCAGGGATGCCTCTGTGTCTGATTAATCGCCCAGACCTCCCAGCTCTGCCTTTTCCTGGTCATCTGGATTCTCTTCTTGGCCCTAGCCCTCCCCCGGGGTCTCATCATCATCATCATCATCAATCGTATTTATTGAGCGCTTACTATGTGCAGAGCACTGTACTAAGCGCTTGGGAAGTACAAATTGGCAACATATAGAGACAGTCCCTACCCAACAGTGGGCTCACAGTCTCAGTTAAAAAGTTGACCACTGGCCTGGGGGCCAGGATGCCTGGCTGTTGGGCTCCCCATGAGCCAATGATGGTACTTGCTGACCCTCTTCCTGCAACCCAGGATGTTCTTGGGGTGGGGGAAGAGTGAGGCTGTTCCCATCAGTAACACTCCTTGGGGATCCAGGGCCTGGCCGATCCCTGCCCCCCAACCCCGGCCGGCCCTAACTCTTGGGGGCTTTCCAGCTATCTCCAAGCTCGTGAATTAGACCCACCCCTGGGATCTGCCCTTCTTACACCACTTTCGAGCTTGAGACCCGGGCCAGTTGCACGAGCTATGCCAACTCAGCCCACAACCTCCTGGTCTATGCCTTCCTAGATCGCAATTTCTTCAAGTCCTTCCACAAAGCCATTCCCTTGCTCTCCCAGCCCTCAGCTCCTGGGACCTTTCCTCAGTCGAGCATGGTTTTGGGCAAGATGGGTCCTTCTGTGAGGCATCAAGGAGTGGGAAACAGCATGAACTAGTGGAAAGAGCCCAAGTCTGGGAGTTAGGGGACCTGGGTTCCAATCCCAATCCACCGCTTGCCTGCTGAGTGACCTTGGACAAGTCACTAAACTTCTCTGGGCCTCAGTTTCCTCTGTAAAATGGGGATTCAATACCTGTTCTCCCTCCCCCTTAGACTGTGAGCCCCATGTGGGACAGGGACTGTGCCCAATCTGATTGCATTGCATCAATCAGTCATATTTATTGAGGGCTTACAATGTGCACAGCACTTGGGGGAGTACACTATAACAGAGTTGGTAGACATGTTCCCCGCCCACAAGGAGCTTACAGTCAAGAGGGGGAGAACAGTCTAGAGGGCACAGAGTAAGTGCTTAACAAATATCACCGTTTCTATTATTAGGGGTGGACGTGGAAGTAGCAGTACTGCAGGCGGGGAGTCAAAGGAATCTGAATCTTCAGATCTGTAGGGCAAAGTTCAGTCAGTCAGTCGTATTTATTGAGTGCTTACTGTGTGCAGAGCACCGTACTAAGCGCTTGGGAGAGTACAATATAACAATAAACAGACACATTCCCTGAGCACAACAAGCTTACAGTCTAGAGGACGAGTTTACGGTCTAGAGGGGCTCAAGCTGGTACCCATATCCTCCCCCCTCCCATAACACACATCCTGGGCGATTGCTCCACTTCTCTTGCGACACTAACCCACGGGCTGGGAGGGAAGGGAGGGCGGATTAGACGATCTTGAGACAATGGAGCCTGCAGACATCTACATGAATCAGAAGCTGGACACTGAACAAACTTGGAAATCCAAGAAAAAGAGGCACCCAAAAGGTACAGCTGGGGGGGGGTTTGTCAGCCAGGTTGAGGTTGGGGGAGGAGGGGGGGAATCCTGCAGGACCTTCGGGTGAAGAGCCAGAAACTAGGTGTGTTTTTTTGGGGGGGGGGGCGGTGCAGTTGCCCGGGGAGTCTGAGATCTGGGGGTAGGGCAGAGTTGTGGGGGGGTCCTATGGGGACAGATTGGGGTCTGAGAAGGGTGGGGAGAGAAGGAAGGGAACCAGGATACACCGATTGGCTTCTAAAGGGGATGATGTGGGTGGGAGGTGAGTACTGCTTCGTCTTCTTCTTCCTCCTCTCGCCTCGCCATCTCCACCACTTTCACCTGGCTGAAAAGCAGAGGGGAAAAGATCCTGGCCCCCTGTCCTCTGGCCCCTTGGGCTCATCCTTCTTCTCTCTCTGTGTCTCTTCATCTCTGTCTCTGCCTCTCTCCTCACTTCCACCACTCATGCCTCACCCTTGCCAGAACTGGGAGAAGGACTACCACTAGCCTGCCAGCTGCCACTAATCTGAGGGAGGCAGTTAGGGCCTGGTCGTGGAAGGGTAGAAGGGGTTGGAGGACAGATCCTTTAGATTCTGGGAGGTGAGAGAGACCTAGACAGGAAAGTGGGAAGCTGGGAGGCAGGACACTTGGGTGCTCTCTGGGGGAATCAATCAACCAATCAATCAATCGTATTTATTGAGCGCTTACTGTGTGCAGAGCACTGTACTAAGCGCTTGGGAAGTACAAGCTGGCAACATATAGAGACAGTCCCTACCCAGCAGTGGGCTCACAATCTAGAAGGGGGAAGGGACTTGAGGCTCAGATCCTAAGGGACCGGGCGGTTTCCCCAAAACCTCAGCAGACCACGTGGAGAAGAAAGATGACCCAGAGTATGAGAACATCACCATGACCTTCAAGAAGCAGCATGATCTCGGCATCCCGTCTTCACCCCCAGCTGTCCCAGGTGAGGTGATGGTGGTACTAACAGCTCCCGCAGCCTCCCCGCACCCCCTGGGTGGTGCCTGTTTGGGGTGGGGCCATTCCACAATGGCCCGAAACGAGGCAGGAGCAATGCCTGTGTGGGACCTGGTGGGGCCCAGGAAGCCCCAGGGGTCTTGGGGGCCTCGGTCAGGCCCCTTCTGAGCCCTGTCTCCTTGGCCCCTTCCCAGCCCCCATTGTCCCGGGGCCGTCCAAGCTCTCAGTCCCCGGATGGGTGCACAAGTCCATCATGAGCCTCTACGTCCTGCTGGTCTTCAGTTTCATGTTGTCCATCATCTTCTTCTTGCTGGTCCTGGTGAAGAGTAAGTGCTGCTGACGAGTCAGAGTTGAGGTGTGGCTAGGGTGGAGACTAGGTGTGAGGCGAGTGGGGAAGAAACTGTTAGGTGAATCCCCCCAGTGCCCGAGTTTAAGAGGACTGGAGCTGCAAACACCCAGCCCCCAACCCCTTCTCCAGAATTCCCTCTCCCAATCCCACTCCTTTCTTCAGTCACATTCCCCACGTCTTCCTTCAACCCCCCACCAACCCCCTGGCAAAAAAAAGCATCGCAGCCTCATTCCCCACAACCACCATTCTCTTCCCAGGCCCAACCCTCCCGGGTTGCTTTGCCTTTCGCCTCATTCCATTCGAACAGTCCGTAACCTGCCTCTTGGACTGCCTTAGCCTGTTCTGTCCCCAACTCCCATCCTCAGTTTTCCTTCTAAACTCCCTCCCCTCACAACTAAATCTCATTTTTTTCCTGGTCCTCTCTCTCTCTCTCTCTCTCTCTCTCTCTCTCTCTCTCTCTCTCTCTCTCCCTCCCCATTCCATTCCCTCTCCAAAGCTGGAAGCCAAGAGGAGATTCAGAAACAAGGAATGAGTTCAATTCAATCCTTGGGGTGGGTAGGAGGGAGAAACAGAGGGAGGGAGAGAGAGAGAGGGAAGGAAGGAGGGTGGTGGAGGGAGGGGCTGCAAACTACCCAGAAGACAGTAGTAGAGCTACACAAGGACTCGGGTTTCTTCTCTGTGGCAGTTTCACAAGTGTCCCAGGAGCTGGAGAATGTGCAGCTGGCGCTCTCCAATAGCATCCAGAATGGTGAGAGCCCTGGAGCAAATGCCAAGACTCGGGAAGAAGAACAGGCAGCCCCAGAGGCTGGGGGGTGGGAGGGTGGAGGGAGACAAAAGAGACCAGGAGGAGGAAACAGAGAAACTGAAGGGAGAAGGGGTGGGGAAGGCTGAGCTGGATTCTACAACAGCTTGTTAGATCTTTCCCACATCCTCTGTGTCTCCATTCTCTGTGTTTCCACCTCCTGGCCAACCTGCCCACCCAAAGAGCTCAATACAACTGCCATGAATTTCTCCAGTCGGATGGACGCGATTGAATCAAAAGTGAAAACTCTGAATGGTAAGAGCACGTTCAAAAGCTGATAACTAGGGCTGGGCTGGGAAGAACTGGCAGACTCGAGCCTCCATCTTTGGGTCTACCTGCTTATCCACAGAGAAACTCCAAAAGAACTTAGACCTCTCCGGCCAACTGAAGAAACTGGAATCGGCCTTGAAAACCCTGATGGGTAAGGAGGAGCAGTGGGGAGAGGAGAGAGGGGCAGAGGAGGGGGGAAGGAGAGAAGGATTTCCCAAGGACTTTGGTAGTCTAATGGAGGAACCTTAGTCTTTATGTCATCCCGATTCTTTTCCTGCTTTGCTGCCTACCTACTTCCCCCTTTTCCAGACCAACTGTCTACTTAATCCAGAGTTCAGTCTTGGAGGTACCAGAGGCTGCTTGGAGGGAAAGATGTGATCGTTGCCCTTCTTTCGGTTAGAGATGGACCTCCTGACTTGTTACGTTCATCCGTGAATTAATCTAACCTTTCTTGAATCTATTGATATTTTCTGTCTGCCCAACTTTTCTGTGGTAACGGCTTCAATCAATCAATCATATTTATTGAGTGCTTACTGTGTGCAGAGCACTGTACTAAGAGCTTGGGAGACTATAATATAACAGACACATTTCCTGCCCACAACAAGCTTACAGTCTAGAGGGGGAGGCAGACATTAATATAAATAAATAAATTATGGTTATGGACATAAGTGCTGTGGGGCTGGGATGGGGGATGAATAAAGTCAGGGCGATGCAGAATGGGGGTTAAAAAAAGGCAAAGAGGGCTTAGTCGGGGAAGATCTCTTGGAGGAGATGTGCCTTCAATAAGGCTTTGAAAAGGGGGAGAGAAATTGTCTGTCAGATATGAAGAGGGAGGATGTTTCAGGCCAGAGACAGGGTATGGGTGAGAGGTTGGTGGGGAGATAGATGAGATCTAGGTACTGTGTGTAGGTTGGCCTTAGAGGAGTGAAGTGTGCAGGCTGGATTGTAGTAGGAGAGCAGCGAGGTGAGATGGGAAGGGGCAAGGTGATTGAATGCTTTAAAGCTGATGGTAAGGAGTTTCTGTTTGATGCAGAGGTGATGGGCGACCACGGGAGGGTCTTGAGGAGTGGGGAAACATGGACTGAATGTTTTTGTAGAAAAATGATCTGGGCAGCTGAGTGAACTATGGACTGGAGTGGGGAGAGACAGGAGGCAGGGAGGTCACCAAGAAGTCTGATATAGTAATCAAGGCAGGATAGGATAAGTGTTTGGATTAACGCGGTAGCAGTTTGGCTGAAGAGGAAAGGATGTTGTGGAGGTTAAACTGACAGGATTTAGTGATAGATTGAATATGTGGGTTGAATGTCAGAGAAGAGCCAATGATAATGCCAAGCTTAGGGGCTTGTGAGACAGGAAGGATGGTGAAGCCGTTTGCAGTGATGGGATAATCAGGGGAAGGACAGGGTGTGGGTGGGAAAATGAGGAGTTCCATTTTTGACATTCATTCATTCAATCGTATTTATTGAGCGCTTACTGTGTGCAGAGCACTGTACTAAGCGCTTGGGAAGTACAATTTGGCAACATATAGAGACGGTCCCTACCCAACAGTGGGCTCACAGTCTAGAAAGTGGGCTCACAGTCTAGGAAGTGGGCTCACAGTCTAGACATGTTTAGTTTGAGGTGACAGGAGGACATCCAAGTAGAGATGTCTTGAAGAAGGCAGGAGGAAATGTGGGGCTGCACAGAGGGGGAGAGAGCAGGGCTGGAGATGCAGATTTGGGTATCATCAGCATAGAGGTGGTAGTTGAAGCCATGGGAGAGAATGAGTTCTCCCAGGGAGTGGATGTAGATGGAGAATAGAAAGGGAACAAGAATCGGACCATGAGGGACACCACAGTTGACGGGTGGGAGGCAGAGGAGGAGCCTGCTAAAGAGACTGAGAATGTGTGGCCAGAGATCCAGAAGGAGAACCAGGAGAGGACAGCGTCAGTGAAGCCGAGGTTGGATAATGTTTCCAGGGGAAGGGGGTGGTCGATTAAGTCGAAGGCAGCAGAGTGGTCAAGGAGTATTAGGATGGAGTAGAGGCCAGTGGATTTGGCAAGAAGGAGGTCAGTGGTGACCTTGGAGAGGGCAGTTTCTGTGGAGTTAGGGGGCGGAAGCCAAATTCTAGGGGGTCAAGGAGTGAATTGGAGGAGAAGAACTTGAGTGCGTGGGTTTGACAACTCACTCAAGGAGTTTTGCAGAGGAACGGTAGGAGGGAGATGGGGCGATAACTGGAGGGAGGTGAGGGGTAAAGGGAGGTTTTTTTCAGAACGGGGAGGCATGGGCATGTTTGAAAGCAGTGGGGAAGAAGCAATTGGAGAGGGAACAGTTGAAGATGGTAGTTAGGGAGGGAAGAAGGGAGGGGGCAAGTGTTTTGATTAGGCGCGAAGGGATGGCAGTGGATACAAAGGGGGAGGGGGTAGATTTTGAAAGAAGGTGGGAGAACTCCTCCAGAGATACTGCTGGGGAAGATGGCAGAGTTGAAGAAGTGGCAGGGGAGATTTTAGGGAGCTCACGCTTGATAGTGTTAATTTTCTTAATGAAGTAGGTGTCCAGATCACTGGGGGTAAGGGATGGGAGAGGCGAGGGGATGGGGGCATGAGGAGAGAATTAAATGTCTGGAACAAATGGCGAGGGCAATAGACAAGTGTGTCAATAAGGGTGGAGAAATAATTTTGCCAGGCAGAGGAAAGGGCAGAGTTACAGCGCTCAAGGATAAACTTGAAGTGGACGGGGTCAGCCTGACATCTAGATTTCTGCCAGCAGTGCTCTATGGCTCATACACAAGAGCGAAGGAAGCAGACTATGGAGGTGATCCAAGACTGTGAGCATGAGGTCGACAAAGGGATAGGGGAGCGAGGGAGTTGAGTTCAGTAGAGAGGGTGGTTTCGAGATTGACAAATTGGTCATCGAGGGAAGGTAGTTTGGGTATGGAGGTTAAATGGGTCAGGATGAGTAGAGAAAATTGGATGGGGTCAAAAGATCAGTGGTCTCTGTGGGGTAAGAGCAAAGATTTGCGGGGTGGAGATATGTGGGAGAGAAGGCAGGTGAGGAGGTTGTGGTCAGATGGAGGGATTTCAGAGTTGGTGAGGGTAGAGATTGTGCAGAAGCTAGGGGCGATGAGATTGGAGTGTGTGCCCAAGTTGGTGAGAGGGTGAGCCGGGGTGGAGCTGAGTTGAGGAGTGATAGAAAGCGGGCAGCACAAGGGTCGTCAGGAACATCGATGTGGATATTAAAATCCCCAAGGATCAATGTGGGCACGGAGAAAGAGACAAGGAATGTTGCAAAAGGGATCAGAATGGTTCAAAAAGTTGGAGGTGGGGCCTGGGGGCCCTTAGATGACTGTTACTGGAATCTGGAGTGGGTGGGCTTACTGGCTCTTGGGTGAAAAAAATGCCAATTTTGTTCATTTTGAAGCTACCTGCCACCAAGTTTCAGTGGGGGAAGCAGCATGTATTATTAGTATCATTATCAACTGCCATCGAGTCGTTTTCGATTCATAGCGGCTCTAGGGTTATAATTTCTCCGGAAAATGCCCTGTCTTCTGCCATAACCCGTAACTTTGCTAACAGGTCTTCTATTATCGTTTTTATAGTTTCTATCCATCTAGCTGCTGGGCTGACTCTTCCATGTTTTCCCTGGTCTTTTCCTAGCATTAGAGTCTTCTCCAGAGAATTAGTCCTGCTGATTGTGTCCGAAATATGCTAATCTAAGTCGAGTCATTTGGCCTTCCAAAGACCACTTTGGCTTTATGTGCTCTAAAATCCATTTGTTTATTTTTCGGGCAGCCCATGGCAAAAACCTTCTCCAACACCACATTTCAAAAGAATCGATGCTCTTTCTATCCTATTTTTTCACTATCCAGCTTTCGGATCCATACGCTGTCACTGGAAACACCACAGAATTGACAATTTGTACTCTCCATCCACTACATATGTGTTAAAACTTCCAGCTGTCATGATCTTTGTTTTCTTGACATTCAAATATAGGCCCCTCTTTTTGCTCTGTTCCTTAACTTTGAATAATAAGCCCTTCAAATCTTCTTCCCTTTCTGCTCTGGATCACATTAAGGGAAATGGGTGTGCCGGACCATTTGATTGCATTAATATAGAACCTGTATGCCAAACAGGAGGCTATAGTAAGAACAGAATATGGAGAAACAGATTGGTTTCCCATTAGTAAGGGTGTAAAACAAGGATGTATCTTATCGCCTTATCTGTTCATCCTTTATATCGAAATACATAATGAGAGAAGCCAGATTGGATGAAGATGAATGGGGAGTAAAGATTGGAGGAAAGAATATAAACAACCTTCGTTATGCTGATGATACTACCCAGAAAGTGAAGAAGATTTGAAGGGCTTATCATTACGAGTTAAGAAGCAGCACGGCCTAGTGGAAAATGCAGGGGCCTGAGAGTCGGAGGACCTGGGTTCTAATCCCAGCTCTGCCACTTGTCTGCTGTGACCTTGGGGAAATCACTTCTCTGGGCCTCAGTCTCCTCATCTGTAAAATGAGGATTAAATCCTCTTCTCTCTGATTTAGATTGTGAGCTCCATGTGGGACAGGGACTATAGCAACCTGATTAGCTTGTATCTACCCCAGTGCTTAGTACAGTGCCTGGGACATAGTAAGCGCTTAACAGGAACCATTAAAAAATTGATGTCTAGTTCTAGTTTTGGGAAATTTGATGATTGATTTGCTGGGTTCCCTCCCCCCCGCCCCACAACCAACCCCACAACACTTATGTACAAATCTTTAAATTATATATTATAAATGACTTATTTATGCACATTAATGTCTTTCTCCCCCTATACCCTGTAAGCTCATTATGGCAGGGAGCATGTGTGTTAATTCTGTTGTATTGTACTCTCTCAAGTGCTCCCCACTTGCTCACACCGAAGTTCATCTGCCACTTTTCTGCTCATTCATTCGGCTTTGTGAAATCTTCCTGCAAGGTGTCTCCACCAGCACAATATTTCACCACCTGGAGGAGATTAGTGTCATCTCTGAACTTGGAAATTTCCCTGTGCAATCTCTTCTTCAAATAGTCTGTGACCATGTTAAGTAAAACCCCACGATTACTCTGTTTTTTAAAAAAATTACTTTGGTGGGGAACCTGGTCAAAATGGAACTGGAGGAATCTAATTAAAACCACAAACACTGACTGGTTCCCCTCTAACCACATGCTTACGTATTCCTTCAAAGAACATTACCTGATGAGTGAAGAATGCTTTCCCCTGACAGGAACAACAACAACCATAATAATAATAATAATAATGATGTTTGTTAAGGGTATGTGCCAAGTACTGCACTAAGTACAAGATAATCCTGTCCCACATGTGCTCACAGTCTAAGTGGGAGGGAGAACAGGTATTGAATCCCCATTAGAAGCAGCGTGGCTTAGTAGAAAGAGCACGGACTTGGGAATCAGAGGTCATAGGTTCTAATCCCAGCTCTGCCACTTGTCAGCTGTGTGACTTTGGGCAAGTCACCTAACTTCTCTGAGCTTCAGTTACCTCATCTGTAAAATGGGGATTGAGACTCTGAGCCCACATTGGACAACCCGATTACTTTGTATCTACCCCAGCGCTTAGAACAGTGCTTGGCACACAGTAAGCGCTTAACAAATGCCATCATCATTTTCCAGGTGAGAGAACTGAGGCACAGAGAAGTGACGTGACTTGCCCAAGGTCACACAGCAGGCAAGTGGATTAGCACCTAGGTCATCTGACTCTCAGGCTCGTGCTGTTTCCACTAGGCGTGTCTTTCCCCAGCAAGGCCATGTTTGTCTAACTGTTCATAGATCCTAAACTTTATTTTAGAGTTGACGATCTGTCACGGTTCAGTGGTGAAACTCTTGAGTCTATAATTGTCAGCTTCACATTTGCAACCTGACTGAGAAGTGGTAGTTCCATTGCCGATCTTCCAGTTCTCCAAATAATGGTGGGTTACACGCTCTTCAGTCAATGGTATCTACTGAGCGCTTAATGTATGCAGAGAACTGTACTAAGTGCTTTTGGGAAAGTACAGTACGATAGAGTTGGTAGACATGAACCCTGTTGCCAGCATTTCTGCAATTTACTTTGGAATTCATTTGTTTACATTTAATTTCTCAGTTTAGTCTAAAATATCCTAGACCGCTACCTTAATTTTCTCTTCTACCAGTCTGCTACCAAAAAAAGAAAAAAAAAAATGTTAGAAACTAACACTAAGAGCTTCTTGGGAAAAGACCAAACCACAAAATTAGCTGAGTCTATCTGCTATCTCTTTTTCATCTCAAAACGTCTTTTGCATCGTGATAGTGAAGGGGTTCTCACTAGCCATCTTTAGGCTTTTGATTACATTTGAAGACTAATTGAAGAGCGTCGATGTCCCTGGCAAAAGTGTTTCTCACATTCCTTTTTGGTCCACTTAATTTACCCATGACCTGGCTCCCTTTATGGATTTTTTGGTTCTCCCCCCACCTTGGGAAAATGTTTCCATATTTCCTACAAAGACCTCTTTTTGATTTGCCCGGTTAAACACGTTTATAGCGAATTGCCTTGCAGCACCCATTTCCCCCTCTTTCCCTTTCCTTTTTTCTGTCAACCTTGGCCTTGATTTTTTTCATTCTTCTTTTCCTCATTCCCAAATTCCTAAGTCTTTGGATTCCCAACTCCCTCCCTCTTTTTTCCTCCCATCCCCACTCCCACCTCCCTCCACTCCGCCATCGTTGGGGGCAGGTGGAAAGAAAAAAGATGAATGCAGGGTTGGGTGGAGGGGCCCAACCTCCTCCCTTTGGTCTTTCTCATTCCCACGTTTCCAAATCTTGGAGGAGACTGCCATCAAGGGAGACTCCTGAAAGGCAGTTGGGCAAAACCCCAGAAGTCGGGATTTCTGGGGATCTATTTTCCCCAAGGGTGAGTTCCAATCGATCCCCCAAACGTGTCGTCCCCCTGCACCCCCCTTTGCCTCCTGAAATTCTTCCACCAGCTTTGACTTCTTTCCATGTCTCTTTTGGCAGGACGCCTGACACCGCCTGCCAAAGAAACCAGCGAGGGATGAAACAGGAAACCTGGGCAGGCAAAGAGCTGGGGTGGGTCGAAGGCATCAAAGGGTCGGGGGAAAAATCGCTTCAGTTTTGAATTTCAATGGGCTGGACCACCCCTCAAAAGCCGACCAGAGCGGGTAGAGGGCACTTCATGCCCCCTCTGCCCCTTAGAGGAGTGGGCAACTGGCCTCTACTCCTCTTGCACTCTTGACCTCGGTTTTCTGCTCTGTGAAATGGGCCCGATGCCCATCGTCAGGATAAAGACGCCTGTAAAGTGCTTTGAAATCTGTGAAAGAAACTTTCAAGAGGAGACCTGTGTTGGGATTCTTCACCGCATCGACTGGAGATGGGATCTGGGCTGCGGGGCAGAGTTTCTGGGTCCCTCCCCGGAGTAGGGAAGGGCAGTTGCATTCATTCATTCAGTCATTCATTCAATCGTATTTATTGAGTGCTTACTGTGTGCAGAGCACTGTACTAAGCGCTTGGGAAGTACAAATTGGCAACATATAGAGACGGTCCCTACCCAACAATGGGCTCACAGTCTAGAAGGGGGAGAAGTCTCTTACCCCATCAACAGAGCAGGTTTCCTGCCCTTGCTCAGCCCCAGGTGGTGCAACTTGACTGGTTGGGAAACAGACCAGGAGCATGATTGAGGGGAGCAAGCAGGGGAAGGACAGGGACTGGGTCCCACCTGACTGGGGAGCTTAGTAAACAATAATAATGATGGTTTTTGTTAAGCGCTTGCTATGTGCAAAGCACTGTTCTAAGCGCTGGGGTATATACAAGTTAATCAGGTTGTCCCACATGGGGCTCCCAGTCTTAATCCCCATTTTACAGATGAGGTAACTGAGGTACAGAGAAGTGAAGTGACTTTCCCAAAGTCACACAGCTGACAAGTGGCGGAGGCGGGATCAGAACCCACGACCTCTGACTCCCAAGCCCGGGCTCTCGCCACTGAGCCACGCTGCTTCTCAAGTAAAGTGTGGGGCACATAGTACGTGCCACCGTTATTATTATTCAACAGGGGAAAGGGACAAGAAACCGGGGAAGGATCAAGGGGGAATGTATGTGGGCTTGCCAGGGAGAGTGTCAGCTGTGTGGGTCGGTTTGGCTTTCAACGAGCATACCTGGAAGCGCTGTGAGAGTATGATGAATTCATGATTGTGCGTGGGTAATCAATCAATCATATTTATTGAGCGCTTACTGTGTGCAGAGCACTGTACTAAGCGCTTGGGAAGTACAAGTTGGCAACATATGTGTGTCTCGGTCAGTATCCAACCACACAAGTCTTTGAAGCAGTCCCAGGTTCTCCCCACCCAAATCTTCTCCGTCCCCGGGGCCCCTGAATCACTAGGGTCTCGCGAGGCCTCCAAACAGGAGTCTCTTTGTGTCGGCGGATCACATCCACGGTCTCCAGCTATTCCCAACTCGTTTTTCCCTCCGAGGGGTGCCAGGGGTCACCGGCAAAGGGATCCGGCCCAGAGAGTTGGGGTTCTGTTGTCCCTGCAGCTGGCATTGAAGAGGCGAGGGGTACCAGGGCAGAAGGAGTCGACAAGTTCACCAGTCCCCCTTATTTTATTATTATTAATAATGATAACTGTGGCATTTATTAAGTGCTTACTATGTGCCAGGCACTGTACTAAGTGCTGGGATGGCTACAAGCAAATCGGGTTGGATACAGTCCCTGTCCCACATGGGGCTCAGTCCTGATCCTCATTTTACAGATGAGGGAACTGAAGCCCAGAGAAGTTGTCTAATTGTTTTTGTTATGTCTCCCCCTTCTAGACTGTGAGCCCGTTGTTGGGTAGGGACCTTCCTACATGTTGCCGATTTGTACTTCCCAGGTGCTTAGTACAGTGCTCTGCACACAGTAAGCGCTCAATAAATACGGTTGAATGAATGAAGTGACTTGCCCAAGGTCACACAGCAGATGAGTGGCAGTGTCACTCTAGGGGTCCACTAGGCCACCTAATGGAAAGAGCACAGACCTGGATTCTAATCCCGACTCTGCCACGTACCTGCTGTGTGACCCTGGGCAAGTCACTTCACTTCTCTGTGCCTCAGTTCCCGCATCTGCAAAATGGGGAGTCACTAGCTCTTCTCCCTCCTACTTACACTGTGAACCCCATGTGGGACCTGATTGTGTTGTATCTACCCCAGTGCTTAGTACAGCGCTTGACACATAGTAAGCGCTTAACAAATACCACAATTATGTCCCTCAAGCCTAACCCATCGGAGAAACAATGTGGTTTAGTGAATAGAGCACGGGCCTGGGGGTCAGAAGGACTTGGGTTCTAATTCCGACTCTGCCACATCTGCTGTGTGACCTTGGGCAAGTCATTTCACTTCTCTGTGCCTCAGTTACCTCATCTGTAAAATAAGGGATTAAGGCTGTGAGCCCAAAGTGGGGCAGGGACTGTGTCCAACCCGATTAGCTTGTATCCACTCCAGCGCTTAGTACAGTGCTTGGCACATAGTAAGTGCTAATATTGTAATTGTTGTTATTATAGAGAAGCAATGTGGCTCAGTGGAAAGGGCCCGGGCTTGGGAGTCAGAGGTCATGGGCTCTAATCCTGGCTCCACCACATAATAATAATGGCATTTATTAAGCGCTTACTATGTGCAAAGCACTGTTCTAAGCGCTGGGGAGGTTACAAGGTGATCAGGTTGCCCCACAGGGGGCTCCCAGTCTTCATCCCCATTTTCCAGATGAGGTAACTGAGGCCTAGAGAAGTGAAGTGACTTGCCCAAAGTCCCACAGCTGACAATTGGCGGAGCCGGGATTTGAACCCATGACCTCTGACTCCCAAGCCAGTGCTCTTTTCACTGAGCCACGCTGCTTCTCTACACTTGTCTGCTGTGTGACCTTGGGCAAGCCACTTCTCTGTGCCTCCGTTCCCTCATCTGTAAAATAGGGATTAGGACTGTGAGCCCCAGGGGGGACAACCTGATCACCTTGTAATAATAATAATAATAATAATAATAATAATAATAATAATAATGGCATTTGTTAAGCGCTTACTATGTGCAAAGCACTGTTCTAAGCGCTCGGGAGGTTACAAGGTGATCAGGTTGCCCCACAGGGGGCGCCCAGTCTTCATCCTCATTTTCCAGATGAGGTAACTGAGGCCCAGAGAATAATAATAATAATAATAATAATAATAATAATAATAATAATAATAATAATAGTGGCATTTTTAAGTGCTTACTATGTGCAGAGCACTGTTCTAAGCGCTGGGGGGATACAAGGTGATCAAGTTGTCCCACGTGGGGCTCACAGTCTTAATCCCTATTTTACAGATGAGGTAACTGAGGCTCAGAGAAGTGAAGTGACTTGCCCAAAGTCCCACAGCTGACAATTGGCGGAGCCGGAATTTGAACCCATGACCTCTGACTCTCAAGCCCGTGCTCTTTCCACTGAGCCACGCTGCTTCTCTACACTTGTCTGCTGTGTGACCTTGGGCAAGCCACTTCTCTGTGCCACCGTTCCCTTATCTGTAAAATAGGGATTAGGACTGTGAGCCCCCCGGGGGACAACCTGATGACCTTGTAACTCCCTCAGCGCTTAGAACAGTGCTTGGCACAGAGTATTCATTCATTCAACCGTATTTATTGAGCACTTACTGTGTGCAGAGCACTGTACTAAGCGCTTGGGAAGTCCCAGTTGGCAACATATAGAGACGGTCCCTACCCAACAGCGGGCTCACAGTCTAGAAGGGGGAGACAGACAACAAAATAAAACATATTAACAAAATCAAATAAATAGAATAGTAAATATGTACAAGTAAAATGGAGTAATAAATCTGGACAAACATATATACAGGTGATGTGGGGAGGGGAAGGAGATAAGGCGGGGGGATGGGGAGGAGGGGGAGAGGAAGGAGGGGGCTCAGTCTGGGAAGGCCTCCTGGAGGAGGTGAGCTCCCATTAGGCTTTGAAGCACATAACAAATACCGTTATTATTATTATTATTATCGTCCCCAGTCCTGGCTCCCTCCTCTCCATTGAGAAGCAGCGTGGCTCAGTGGAAAGAGCCCGGGCTTTGGAGTCAGGGGTCATGGGTTCAAATCCCGGCTCCGCCAATTGTCAGCTGTGGGACTTTGGGCAAATCACTTCACTTCTCCCCCTTCTAGACTGTGAGCCCACTGTTGGGTAGGGACCGTCTCTTTATGTTGCCAACTTGTACTTCCCAAGCGCTTAGTACAGTGCTCTGCACACAGTAAGCGCTCAATAAATGATTGAATGAATGAATGAATGGGCCTCAGTTACCTCATCTGTAAAATGGGGATCAATCAATCAATCGTATTTATTGAGCACTTACTGTGTGCAGGGCACTGTACTAAGCGCTTGGGAAGTACAAGACGGCAACATCCAGTGAGTCCCTGCCACCTGCACAACATAGGAATAACTGTAGGGGTGGTGATTTAATCATTATTTCTAAAATTCTACTGCATTAAAAATTTGCTAAATTGGTAAATCAGTCAATCAATCAATCAATCATATTTATTGAGCGCTTACTATGTGCAGAGCACTGTACTAAACGCTTGGGAAGTACAAATTGGCAGCATCTAGAGACAGTCCCTACCCAACAGTGGGCTCACAGTCTAAGAGGGGGAGACAGAGAACAAAACCAAACATACTAACAAAATAAAATAAATAGAATAGATATGTACAAGTAAAATAAATAGAGTAATAAATATGTGCAGACATATATACATATATACAGGTGCTGTGGGGAAGGGAAGGAGGTAAGATGGGGGGGATGGAGAGGGGGTGTGGGACAACCTGATCACCTTGTAACCTCCCCAGCACTTAGAACAGTGCTTTGCACATAGTAAGCGCTTGACAAATACCATTATTATTATTAATAAATGCTATAAAAAATGGTTCTCTCTCTCTCTCTCTCTCTCTCTCTCTCTCTCTCTCTCTCTCTCTCTCTCTCTCTCTCTCTCTCTCTCTCTCTCTCTCTCTCTCTCTCTCTCTCTCTCTCTCTCTCTCTCCCCGCGCCTGCGCACTCCGGCCCGTCGCCGCGTTTTCGCGGCCTTTTGCAGCAGCCGTAAAGCGCGTGGGTGGCTTGGCTGTGGGAGCGGCGGCGGCGGCGGCGAGCGATCCTTCTTCCCGGGCCCCGGTTGCCTCTTCTGGGGGTGAGGAGACGCAAATTACCTGTATATATATATATATATATATATATTTGTACATATTTATTACTCTATTTTACTTGTACATAGTTACTTGGTTTTGTTAATATGTTTGGTTTTGTTCTCTGTCCCCCCCACTTTTAGACTGTGAGCCCACTGTTGGGTAGGGACCGTCTCTAGATGTTGCCAACTTGGACTTCCCAAGCGTTTAGTCCAGTGCTCTGCACACAGGAAGCGCTCAATAAATACGATTGATTGATTGAATGAATGAATGAATGAATGAATGAATGAAAACCCCCAGCCCCCGCCCTTCCCGCCTACGGGAATCTGGGCCCTGGGATGGGGAAGGGCTGGAAGCCTGGGTTCTCCTCAATCAATCAATCAACCAATCGTATTTATTGAGCGCTTACTGTGTGCAGAGCACTGGATTAAGCGCTTGGGAAGTACAAGTTGGCAACATATAGAGACAGTCCCTACCCAGCAGTGGGCTCACAGTCTAAAAGGGGGAGACAGAGAACAAAACCAAACATGCTAACAAAATAAAATAAATAGAATAGATATGTACAAGTAAAATAAATAGAGTAATAAATATGTACAAACATATATACATATATACAGGTGCTGTGGGGAAGGGAAGGAGGTAAAGATGGGGGGATGGAGAGGGGGGCGAGGGGGAGAAGAAGGAAGGGGCTCAGTCTGGGAAGGCCTCCTGGGGGAGGTGAGCTCTCAGTAGGGCCTTGAAGGGAGGAAGAGAGCTAGCTTGGTGGATGGGCAGAGGGAGGGCATTCCAGGCCCGGGGGATGACGTGGGCTGGGGGTCGATGGCGGGACAGGCGAGAATGAGGTACGGTGAGGAGATTAGCGGCAGAGGAGCAGAGGGTGCGGGGTGGGCTGTAGAAGGAGAGGAAGGATGTGAGGTAGGAGGGGGCAAGGTGATGGACAGCCTTGAAGCCCAGGGTGAGGAGTTTCTGCCTGATGCACACCTGATTCTTCTCCCACCCCAGAATCAAGAAGCCAAGATCCCCTCCCTCCCTCCAAACCGTCCCCAGCCCAGCCGGCCACGGCCAGTGACCTTCCAGTGCTCTGCACACAGTAAGCTCTCAATAAATACGATTGAATGAAGGAATGAATGAATGCCGGGAGGAGGGTCAAGCCCGGATGGTGAGAGGATTGGGGGCAGACGGGGTGAACACCAGGACCATCTCTCCGTGACTAGGGTGACCCCTGAGGTACGTCACTTCTCACAGGAATCAATCGATCGTATTTATTGAGCGCTTACTGTGTGCAGAGCACTGTGCTAAGCGCTTGGGAAGTACAAGTTGGCAACATATAGAGACGGTCCCTCCCCAACAGTGGGCTCACAGTCTAGAAGAAGCCTAGCCCATACGCTGCAGCCAGGGATTCCGTCTCTCAGCCACTTGTCGGTTCTGCCTTCAGTTCCCAGGCACCATGGATGCGCGGTTCACCCGGGGAAAGTCAGCCATCTTGGAGCGCTCGCTGACCCGGCCCAAGACAGAAGTGAGCTTGGGTGCCTTCACCCTCCTCTTCTCGGAGATCGTCCAGTACTGCCAGAACCGCGTCTACTCCGTTTCCGAGCTGCAGAGCAAGCTGTCGGAGCTGGGCCAGCAGGTGGGGGCCCGCATCCTGGATGTCCTGGTGATGCGAGAGAAGAACGGCAAACGGGAGACCAAGGTCATCAACGTGCTGCTCTTCATCAAGGTCACCGTGTGGAAGGCGCTTTTCGGCAAGGAGGCAGACAAGCTGGAGCAGGCCAACGACGACGACAAGACGTACTACATCATCGAGAAGGAGCCCCTGATCAACACCTACATCTCTGTGCCCAAGGAGAACAGCACCCTCAACTGCGCCAGCTTCACCGCGGGCATAGTGGAGGCCATCCTGACCTACAGCGGCTTTCCCGCCAAGGTCACTGCCCACTGGCACAAGGGCACCACCCTCATGATCAAATTCGACGAGGCCGTCATTGCCCGGGACAAAGCCCTGGATGGGCGTTGAGGTGGAGCCTAACGGTCCCTCGTGTGTACATATTTCTTCAGTGTAGCCTAAACATATTGCATATATGCACGCGTGCGCGCACACACACATAGGTAATAATGAATGTTGCGTGATCCCCTAATCCAGTTTTGCATACTGTTTTTTTGCCTCAGTTGAAAAAGAGGCCCTCCGGGGCCAGCACAAATCTGGTGAGTGGTGAGCTTACATTCTGTGGTTCGAGTGACCTTTTGGTCGATCCTCGGTGACCGTTCTTGTCGGTGGGCCTCTTTTTTCCAGTTGTGTAGGGTCGTCTTCTGAAGGCTGGGTTGCCCCTAATCCTTGTAGATGGTGCCCTCTCTAGTCAGCACGTTTGTCTTCCCCTGTGAGTGCTCCATCCATTGATTTACACCCCATTCCCAAAATATTCCCTTCGGAACCAGACGGGACCCCTACGGGATCTCATGGACCGGTGTTCCTCTCAACCTGTTCTCCCTGAGCCTGTGGGATGTCAGAATGTCAGCGAGCCGGGTCTTGGAAATCAATCGGTGGTATTTATTGAGTGCACTGTACCAAGCACTTAATCGAGCATCCTGTGGTGGATGACCGGTCGTTAGCCCGAGCTGAAAAGAGATCTGCTGCACTCTAGTAGGGTGTTGGGTAGGAGGCGGCTGGCGTTTTCCAGTGCTGTTTGACTCTAGCTGTGTTGAGATGAAAAATCAATCAGTCAAATCAGTGGTATTTATTGAGCGCTTGCTGTGTGCAGAGCACTGTACTAAGCCCTTGGGAGAGGACAATACAACAGAGTTGGTAGACATGTTCCCTGCCCACAAGGAGCCTGCGGTCTAGATGGGAAGCCTGCAGTCTACGTTCCCTTCAGTTTATAGGACACCCCATCAAGTCCCCGGGGGTTCAGTGGTGCACCTTCCATTGGGAAGGGGAGCTTAGAGAAGTGGCATGGCTTAGTGGAAAGAGCCCGGGCTGGGAGTCAGAAGGTCCTGGGTTCTAATTCCGGCACCGCCACTTGTCTGCTGTGTGACCTTGGGCAAGTGACTTATCTTCTCTGTGCCTGTTACCTCATCTGTAAAATGGGGATTAAAAGTGTGAGCCCACGTGGGACAACCTGATTACCCTGTATCTACCAGCGCATAGAACAGTGCTTGGCACATAGCGCTTGACAAATACCATCATTATTATTCTGCCACTCAGAATGGTCGATCTATTCCACAGTTTTCTGTTCCTTCCCACCTCCTGCCTCTTCCTCATTTCGTCCATTCCAAGGGAGCCTCCCAATAAATCTAGGTCGGGAAGAATGTGGGTGGTGGGGCTCCTGGGCTCTGTACCATTACTAGACTTGGACTGGGTTTTATGGGGCCCCCGCTGGTACAGTGTATAAAGCCCTTGGGAAAGTCCAACAGAAGCATAGGACGTGTTCCCTGCCCTCATGGACCTTCCACTCTAAGCACGGGTCGGGGGGAGAGACGGAACTAAAATATGAAGAGATTGGCCAATTGGAATAAGTAATGAACTGTGCACGTGCTTATCCATAGATACATAAGTGCTGAGGAAGGACATCAGGAAATAGAGCAGGCTACAAATACAATATAAACACAGCCTATTGGGGTGGAAGTTCCTTGTGGGCAGGGTATGTGTCTTGTGCTGCCGTCAGATCTCCCCACCATTTGGTACAGTGCCTGGTATCGTATAGGCAGTCAGTAAATACTATTACTGCCACTACTGGTATCTGGAAGGGGTTGAGGTGGCCAATGGGGCACGACTCGGGGTTTGGGAGTTAATTGGGGGAAGTTCACTGGAGGCTACAAGGAGTTTACAATCTAGCGAGGGAACGGGGTTGGGGGGTGGGCGGGAGAGGCGAGACGGGCCCCCAAATAATTTACATACAGGAGGAAGGAGGGACAGTGGCTTCGGAGGTTACCGGAATACGGCGGGCGGGGCCGGGGCAGAGGGGAACCTGGGGAGAAGGGAGTCGACTTACAGTTTAAAAGTTAAGCCTGACAGGAGCAAAGAGAGTGAGCCAGGTGAAGACAGCTGAGATATCATAATTACGGTATTGATTAAAAACTTGCTGTGTGCCAAACGTTGACTAGATGCAAAGTAATCAGATCAGACTCAGACCCTCTCCCACACAGGGCTCTCAACCTAAGAATCAGGGAGAGTTGGTGAGTCCCAGGGTATCCTCATTTTGCGGATGAGGAAACTGAGGCACAGAGGGGTTGGGTGACTTGCCTGAGGTCCCTCCGTGGCAGAGTGGGATTCAAATCCTGGTCTCTGGACAGCCGGCCACGTGCTCCGTGCACCAGGCCATGCTGCCTCCGGAAGCTGGGGGATGTGGGGAAGAGCCTGGACGCCGGTTGGGTGGAGCGTCGGCTTGGTGCAGGGGGGAAGGAGTGGTTGTGGCCGTTGTGACCTTGGGCAGCTGTCTCCCGGGTTCTGTTCCCCACTCGGACGTGTCCAGACTCATTCGGAGAACTGTGGCCCATTCTGTCTTCCCCCACAGTCAGAGAATCCCCGTCCAGCTCTCCGAGTCGTGAGGATGAGTCAGGATCTGGCTATTAGGGGTTCAGGGAATGGGATGAAAGGTACTTGAGAAATGGAAGTTGTAATTAGCCTCGATCATTTCTCGCTTGTGGAGAATAAAATCTCCAAGGATATTGAAAAGAGGCCAGAGAACGAGCTGTACGTCATTAAAACCCAAGTGTTCCTGGAGATCTGGATTTTTTTTTCTCACTTTCCTCCCGTCTAGGTTAAAAAAAGACCAAACACCCCGGCTGATGTTGATGAGGTACATTGGCTCTTGGTGGGGTTCATTGGATTTCTGCCTTCTTGAGTGTTCCCAAGAATTACTTGAAAACCCTTCTCCCCCCACCCCACTTCCTGCTCTTCGGTGTTTTACTCAACTCCCCCTGAATAGAACCAACTTTCTTTCTCTGTCTCTCTCTCTCCTCCCTCCCTCCCTCTTCTTCTCCCTCTCCCCCTCCCTCCCTCTCTTCCCCCCGGCCCTTTTGTCCCTTTTCTCTCTGCGTAAGACCTCAGGAGCAAAATGCTCAGGGGAACATCAGGGAACAAAATGTTGTGTCCATCTGTGCAGCTCTTGAGCCGAAATAAAAAGCTGGAATGATTTTGAGATGTACCCTGTGGGATGTGTTTTTCTCTTTCTGTGTGATATCTCGTCTACCAGTGTCTGCGGTAGCTTTTCACTTTCATTTTTCTTGTCAGAAATCAGTCAGTCAACCAGTGGTATTCATTGAGCACTTACTGTGAATAGAGCACGTGTACTAAGCACTTGGAGAGTTCAGTATAGCAGCTCGTAGGTATGATCCCTGTCTATAAGGAGCTTACACTCTAGATGGAGAGACGGACATGATGGATATGTACAAAAGTGCCGTGAGGGTGGGGCGAATAAAGAAGCAGCGTGGCTCAGTGGAAAGAGCCCGGGCTTGGGAGTCAGAGGTCGTGGGTTCTAATTCCGGCTCTTCCACTTTTCTGCTGTGTGACCTTAACTTCTCTGGGCCTCAGTTACCTCATCTGTAAAATGGGGATGAAGAGCGTGAGCCCCACGTGGGACAACCTGATGACCTTGTAACCTCCCCAGTGCTTAGAACAGTGCTTGGCACACAGTAAGCGCTTAACACATTCCATCATTATTATTACAAAGGGTACAGATCCAAGTTCAAGGGCAATGCAGAAGGGAGAGGGAGTAGGGGAAGTGAGGGCTGGCGGGGGTAGGGGGTAGTTTGCCTCGTGGCTCGGAGATTGGTTTGTGTTGGCGGGTTTTAGGTGTGAAGGGAGTAGAGGGGTCAAGACCAGGACTCCAGAGCCAAAGTGGACTTTAGGGCTATTATAGGATTTTTCCATAGGTGCTCCTGGGTTCCCCTCTCAGGGTCGCACTTGGAGAGTTTCCAGTACTCTACCAGTCTCAGCTACGGGAGAGAGAGTCAAGCAGAGGCAGATCCATTTCATTCCTAGCTTGGCCAGTGGCTAGTGAGTGGAAGGCAAATCTGCTACAAGTCAAAACTCACCTGTGCTGGGCAGCCAAGAGTCGAGCGCGGAGACTCGAGTTTACTGCCCTGAAGGAGGCAATGGTAAACCACTTCTGTATTTTTACCAAGAAAACTAGGGATACACTACCAGAACGATTGCAGATGGAGAGCGGAGCGCTCTGGGAGAGACGCATCCCTGGTGTCACTAATGGGTAAGAAATGACTTGATGGCATAAGAAGACAAGACAGGCTCCTGGGTTCCTGGTCTTTTTTAAATTGCGGTTTCTTAGGCTCGTCTCCGCTCGTTTCTAAAGAGAACCCCCAGGAACGTTAGCAGGGAGTGGTAGTACTTTTGTTGGGCTCCTGGGAGGCCTTGAGCAAGCTACTGGGCTTATCCTGGGCCTCAGTTTCTCCATCCAGAAGACCTATCCCTGCTACAGTTTAATCATGGGGGGAAGGAGATTGGCTTGTATTCCTTTCTTTCCAAAAGCTCAGAAAAACCGGAGATTGTGTTATTATTGAGAGCAAACCACCGCGACTCGCCTCCCGCGTGGCTCGGTAGGTCTCGCAGCTGAATGAGAAGAATTCCTGGAAATTCATCTAGCACCTTGTTGGTGGCTGGGTTCGGCCCGAGCCAGGGGAGAAGACAGAGTTGGGGGGTGAGGGGAGAGGGAGAAAGCTTTAGGGCTCTTCTTCGATTCCACTGTTTTGGAAGCCGATGACCGGGGTAGCCTTGGGTCTGGAGACGGGTGGTGAAATCAGGGGGCTTGGGGTGGCCTCACCTGTCAGCCCTGAGTAAGCTGAGGTCTATGTGCCTCCATTTCCCCACTTGTTCGTTGAGGTGTGCCTAGTCCTCAGCTCCTCCAGCTCCTTGGCTTGTGCTGGGGCCAATTGAGAGTGGACCAAATTTTGACCTCTAGACTCATGGCCAGGGAATGTGACTACCAACTTTGTTGGGTTGTACTCTCCCAAGCACTTAGTACGGTGTTTGGACTAATACGATTGATTGATTGACCACCCCCTGAGAGGACAGCGAAGGGCAGACAAGGTGCCTGGATTTGTATTTTGATCTCTCAAGTATTTTTCCATTTCCAGTTTTTCCAATGTCCGTCTCCCCTGCTAGACTCTAAGGTTCTCGAAGGTAGGGATCGTGTCTCTAACCAAGCTCTGTTGTATCGTACTTTCCCAAGTTCTTAGTCCAGTGATTGAAGAGGGGATCAGGCCAGTCCAAAAACCCAAACTGCGGTCCAGCGGCAGGTAAGCTAGTCTTTATTTTGCTTGTAACCACTGCTTGTACAATAAAAAGGGAGAAAGGTGACCCAGTCATTGATGAGGTTCCCACAGAGAGTCTCATCCCTGAGAAGATGGGAGCCACTCAGGTCCTGGTTCTGTAAGAGCCCCCTGGGAGTCCCTGGGCAAATGGAGCTCAGAGTCAGGCCACTTGGCTCCTAGAGCAGGATCTGCGTGGCCCAGGAAGTCCCCCGCCCGCCCTCGGTACCCAGTCTCTGGGCGAGAAGGCAATTTATGGCCCAGGGTGGTGGGAGCAGGAGGGCAGGGGACTGTGTGGACCCTGTGCTCTCCCTGCTGCTCTTCTGCAGGCAAATGGACTTGGGAGTTTGGAGTTCCTGTCGAGTGCATTCATGCAGAGAGCTCCAGCTGGGAGGAAGGACTCTGGGGCTCCCAGCTCTGGGCAGGGAGGGAAGTTTGGGGTTGAGGAGGGAGGAGAGGTTGTGGAAGAGAGCTGCAGTTCCCGGGGAGCCGGAGGAGGTTGCTCTCCAGTCTCTCGGAACGCAAGCAGGACTCTCGACCCCGCTTCTAGACTGTGAGCCCACTGCTGGGTAGGGACCGTCTCTATATGTTGCCAGCTTGTACTTCCCAAGCGCTTAGTACAGTGCTCTGCACACAGTAAGCGCTCAATAAATACGATTGAATGAAAGAATGAATGACCCCGGGTCGGAGCTGCCCCCGTGCAAGAAGCTTCTCCTGAAAGGGCCATCCTGAGTGTCTGAGGAGTGTGGAGCAGAGTGGGGTCAGGCTCTGGTCCTGGCCCCGGGCCTCTGGCCCCCGGCAGGGCCGCCGGTCAGCAGACGGCCAGCTTCTCGCAGATCCAGCCCTCCTGCCCTCCTCGGCACGTGGCGTCATTCCATTTGCCGTTGCTCCGCATCATTACACAGTCCTCTCCCTGGCCCAGGTTGTTTGGCTCTCCAAAATTCCAGTTGCTGGAGGAGGCAGAAAAAACCAGGCTCAGTCCCTTCGTTCAGTTAGGGGCCATCCCCAGAGGCCCCTTCCCACAGCTTTCTGCCCTCTTCCCCTTCCCCCAGAACCACAGTAAGAAGCAATGTGGCCTAGCAGAAAGAGGCAGGGGACCCAGATTCTGATCCCGGATCCGCTACTTGCCTGCTGTTTGACCTTGGACAAGTCATTTCACTAATTTGGGCTTCGGTTTCCTCATCTGGAAACTGGGGGTTCAATTCCTGTCCTCCCTCCCCCCCTTGCACTAGGAGCCCCGCGTGGGACGGGGACTGTGTCTGACTGATGATCTCGTCTCTATCCCAGTGCTTAGTACGGTGCTCGGCACAGGGTGAGCGTTTCACAGATACCACAATTATTGTTAATTTGGACTACTTTGATCAGTTCCACGCTCCCCACCATGCCTTTTAAGCCTTTCTTCTCCCACCTTGCGACTCCAGTCCTACGCTCCCAAAGTCCCTCGAGGTCCGGTCTGCTGCGCCTTCCTGCCGACTTGGCCCCTCTTCCTCCCTTCACCAGCCTCCTCTTCTCTCCATTCTGAACCATCCCCAGCTCCAGTGGCTTCCTCGGGACCCACGCAGGGACTCACGTGTAATCCAACTGAGAGCTGTCGACCCAGAGAAGTTGTTCCTCCAAGACCGAGTTTCGAAGTCCAATCCAGTAGCCCTTTAGGGTGGCCTTTTTAGTCAAAAACGCCTAAGGGATTGGAGAAATTGAAAGGCAGCATCACCTGGAGGTTCAAGTGCTGGGTCAAGGCTTAGGGGATTTTCTGCCTGGGGCCTCGTTTTGTCCCGGCGTCACCCCCGCCCCCTTCTTTGAGATCTTCCAGGAGAAGAGAGTGGGTCACCCTGGAGGTTGGGCTGGTCCCTTCGGCCAGGGGGTCCGAGTCCAAAGTCTTTCCCCATGCATCGCACCTGTTCCTCCTTGCTGTGGATGATGACCAGGTGCCCCTGCAGGGCAAGGCAAGCGGACTTGGCTTGGATCCAGGTCTTCATTTCCTCCCCAAAGTAGTAGCAGTTCTTCTGAAACAGCTGCCAGTTATCTGGGCATTTCAAGCAGATGGACCCTGGGGGGGTGAGAGAGTTCAGGCCTGGGAGATGGGGTCCGGATCTGTGGGGGTGGCCACCCTCCTACTGGGAAGAGTTGAGGCGGATTATTCTTCCGCGCCGATGGAAACCCGAGGCGATTGCCATAACAAGGCAGGAGCCAAGCTGGTCCATCCCCTCCCCTGCCCAGGGAAGCCCACCGAGCCAGGTGGGCCCGAGTTGGTCTGTCTAATCCCCATGTAAGAGCTGGCTCTGAAGTGGAGTGGAGAAGGAGAAAGCTTGGCTAGGAAAGGGGACATGGTTGGAGCGACTGAATGGGAGCAGGATCCAGTGGGAGGCTGGGATAAGGGGGAAGGGGGCAAGACTTAAAGGTGCGTGATCTTTGGAAAGCAAGAAGGAGCCAGAGAAGGAGTTTGAGGAATGGGGGTGCTTTGGAAGTGATAGAGGGGAAGGGGCCCATCTGACCATTCATTCTCTGGAGCTCAATCCACAGCCTCTCCACCTGGCCTTGGATCTGGCCTCGTTCCTGCTGAGCAGCGCTGTTCTCATTCAGCACTGCGAAGGCAGAGAGGGGCCGGCTCATGTCTCACCCCCACGTCAGCCCCAACCTTCACCCCGCAGCCAGTTAGGGGAGAGTGGGTGGGTGTCACTGAAGGGTGGCTGCTTTGGGGGCGGTGGAGGAAGAGGTTCAGAACAAAGGGGCAAAGAGAGTGGCCCTCCAGCTGTGCTCTGCCTCTGGTGGGGGGAGTGCTCCCTTCCCCCCACCCCCCACTCGCCCCTCTCTCCCACCTCACCTGGGGCCCTGCAGAAGTAAAGTGGGAGCGGGAGATGGCCTCTTTTCCCACCCCCAGGACCAAGCCGGGGAGGTAGGGGATTCTGGGATTGCCCTACAGGCGGGAACTTCTCTGATGGTTTCCCACCCAACAGTTGACCCCACTCTCCAGGAGGGACTCTCCCTGGAACCAGCCTTCCCCTTTCCCCACCTCCCCAGATCCATTCCGATTCTTACCTTGGGATTTTAGGGAGGTCTGGTCAGCCCGGAATTGCTCCAATGAGTGGGAGTGCTGAGATGCTGTGGAAGGGTTGAGGGGGAGGGAGAACAGATTTGTTTCTGTGATCTTGACCCATTAGAGACCATGGGGTCAGCGGGGCTGGATGGACAGGAAGCCAACGGGGGGCTGGGAGAGCTTAAACACAAGGGTGTTCCACCCCTTGATCCACATGGGCCCCGGGCCTCTGTTATTATTAATAATAATAAAGATGATGATGGGATTTCTTAAGCACATACTATGTACTAAGTGCTGAGTAGAAATAAGATAAGGAGATGGGACTGAGGCCCTGTCCCATGTGGGGCTCCCTGTTTAAGGGGCAGCCAGAGTCCAGAAGGACCCTTTGGGTTGGAGCTGGTGGATTCCAGGTTGGGCAGTGAGCGTGGGTTTGTCCCCAGGAGGGATCCAGTCTTCCTAGAATCCCTCCCTCTGTCCTCCATGCCCCCATGCCCTCTGGGTGGTCCTCAGGGAGCCCTGCCGTGGAAGGGCCGGGAAGAGCCTATTGGAGCTCTGATACGCACAAGTGAATTTGATGTTCGCTTGTTCGGTCTTCACCATCACCAACTCCTTCTGCAGGGCTTCCCCTGGAAGAGACACCGTCCCATTGGTGGAGTCATTCATTCATTCATTCATTCAATCGTATTTATTGAGTGCTTACTGTGTGCAGAGCACTGTACTAAGCGCTTGGAAAGTACAAGTTGGCAACATATAGAGACGGTCCCTACCCAGCAGTGGGCTCACAGCCTAGAAGGGGGAGACAGAGAACAAAACAAAACATATTAACAAAATAAAATAAATAGAGTAATAAATACAAACATATATACAGGTACCGTGGGGAGGGGAAGGAGGTAAGGCGGGGGGGGGGGGGGGGATGAGGAGGAGGGGGAGAGGAAGGAGGGGGCTCAGTCTGGGTTTTTTTGGGTTGATTTACATTTTATTAGGAGTCAGTAATTCTGCTAGGGCAGGGTGGCTGGAGAGGCCAATCCGACTTGCCTTGCTTCCACCCCTGGGGCTCCCGGATTGGGCCGGGTGTCAATCCCCTCACTTGGCTATTTCTTGTGCCTGGAGGTTCGGGCCCTTGGTCATTCCCCAGTTGTCCAGTAAGGGACAGTGCTGGTTTATATTTATTTTGGGGGAATCCACTGAAGTGAAGGAGCAGACCTTTAGTAGGGGATCGGTTTGTTACCGACTTATCCATGTGGGACGCTCATTGCTCAGCCCCTTCCACGTGGCCTCTCGGGGGTCCTTCCTATGGTATTTCATGCCTTCCCCCACCGCCCCAGCTAGTTTCCTCATTTCCGCTGTGTCTCAGACCCCAGACTCTATGTTCTGCCCCTGCTTTTGGGACTCTGATTTGACACTGCCTGGTCCCTGTGACTCACTGGAGAGTCAAACCACCAGCCTTCAGCTCAGCCCCACTATGAAGTATCCCGACCTTAACTGACCCTCTCTCAACATCTGGCTCAGCCTCCATCACGAGGAGCAGCTTGAGCATCCTGTGACGTCTACTCTTGCCCCCTTGGACTCTGAGCTCTATGCCTTTCATGTTCTTTTTGCAGAGCCAGAGGATAAATAATAAAATAATTGAGGTATTTGTTAAGCCCTTACTCTTGAGTCAAGCACTATACTAAGCATTGGGGTAGATACACTGTAATCAGGTTGGACACAGTTTCTGTCGCACATGGAGCTCACAGTCTAAGGAGGAAGGAGAACAGGAATCAGATCCCATTTTCAGATAAGAGAAGCAGCATGGCTCAGTTGAAAAGAGCACAGGCTTTGGAGTCAGAGGTCATGGGTTCAAATCCTGGCTCCACCAATTGTCAGCTGTGTGACTTTGGGCAAGTCACTTCACTTCTCTGGGCCTCAGTTCCCTCATCTGTAAAATGGGGATTAATAATAATGATGGCATTTATTAAGCGCTTACTATGAGCAAAGCACTGTTCTAAGCGCTGGGGGAGATCCAAGGTGATCAGATTGTCCCACGGGGGGCTCACAGTCTTCATCCCCATTTTACAGATGAGGGAACTGAGGCCTAGAGAAGTTGTGACTTGCCCAAAGTCACACAGCTGACAAGTGGCAGAGCTGGGATTTGAACCCATGACCTCTGACTCCAAAGCCCGGGCTCTTTCCATTGAGCCATGTGAGCCCCCCGTGGGACAACCTGATCACCTTGTAACCTCCCCAGTGCTTAGAACAGTGCTTTGCACATAGTAAGTGCTTAATAAATGCTATCATTATTATTATTATTATTATGAGGAAACTCAAGCCCAGTGAAGTCACTTGCCCGAGGTCACCCAGCAGGCAAGCGGTAGAGCCGGGATGGGAACTCAGGTCCTCTGAGTCCCAGGCCCGGGTCTTTCCGCTAGGCCACACTGCCCCAAGGTGGGTTCTGGGAGGGTCTCAGGTGATGCCAGTACAGTCAAGTTCCTACGGAGCTTACCAGTATTCTTCAGCATAGTCTGATGGTCCTGGAGCTGTTTCAGCACATTCAGGATACCCGAGTCTGGGTGTGGGGTCGGTGGGGGGGTGGGGGTGGAGGAAGAGAAAGAGAGAAGCCTCTAGGGTAAGAGCATCCAGTGGGGACCCCAAGCTGGAATTTAGGAATGACAGGGGGGGAAGAGAAGTTTTGTTTCTCTTCCCCTAAAACCTCTTCCTTCTCCTGACCTGGGCACCATTTTTGACAGAAGAGAGACCTGCCTCCAGGAGGTGGTGGAGGTGGTTGGGGGCGGGGGTGGCTTTACGGGATGACCCAGGCCAGGAGGCCTCTGGGAAGCCACACCCCGGGGAGTCAAGGATATCATGACACAGGGTCTCTTAGACCCTGTGTTGGGGCCCAAGTTGGAGCTGGGAGGAATCTAGGACCTTTGGGTCCTGTTCCCCATAGGGTTCAGTTGGGGGATTTTGGTGAGGCCCTTGGGCCCCTAAATCAGGGTGGGGTGAGGGGTGCCAGAGAGCGGCCCTGGGTGTGGGAGTCCTAACGTACCGTTCTTTCTCAGACCCTCCTTCTCCTGCAGCTGCTGCAGGTCCTGTGACATCTCTGCAGCTGAGGGAGGGGATAGGAACCCAAGGTCACCCCCACAGTGGGACTGCAGGAGGACCCCTTCCCCCTCCCCCGAGCCCCTCCCTCCCTTCTTCCCTCTGGTTGTTGGGGATGGGAGGGAAAATGCAATTAAGGGTGGGCCCTAGGGAAGGAGAGGGGCAGGGACCTGAGGTTGGGAATGTGGGTTTGGATCTGGAGATGGGGGTGTCCACAGACCGTGCAGTTGAGCATGGAGTTGACGTTGGAGATAGCGGGGCAGAGAGGATGAGGGAGTTGGGAAGACAAGAATCTAGGGGGATTTGGGGGGCCAGGGAGGAGAGAACCATGGGGGAGATAGGGTTGGGGTGAGTGAGTTTAGGGCTGAGGATAGGGGAGGGGGTGGTTCCATGGGGCAGCAACAGGCTAGATTGGTCTCAGCTGTTCCTCCCTCCCCCCCCACATCGGTCCAATGCTTGGACTGACTCCTCCCCGCCCCTACCCCTCTCCCAACATATTCCCCTCGATGCCTGGGGTGGTGGGCAGCCATCACCCTAAAGGGTCAGGAGCCTTACTTCTACTCAGGAGCAGGAAGAGGAGACTCGCCCATAAGACCACCGAAGTCAACAGAACCACAAAGAGCAGCACTGTGGCCTTCCCACAGGTCTGCTGGCCAATGCTGGGCAGCTTGGTGAATCCTGGACGAGCCAAAGGGGACAGGTTTAGGAAGCTGGGAGCAATGGTAGTGACCAAGGTCAAGCAAGTGAGATTGTGAGGTTCCCATCCCCACATCTTGGCCTCCTCCCCTCCGAACACCCCGGCCCCACCCAGGCCTCAGTTTCCCCTGGACCAAAGGGGGAGGAGGAGAAATGGTCCCCCAAGAGCTGGGGAGTGGGCAGGGGAATGGAGGTCATTTGCTGCTGGGAGATCAGAAGATCCAGTGAAATTTCCAGAGGCCACTGCATTGATCCATCTGTCCAGCCCACTGGGTGTCCAGCAGGTACTGAAGCTGTCAATGGTCTGGGGTGGGGAAGCAGCCATTTCCTCTCCCTTGTGGACTCCCCCCTGCTCTCCTTCCTTCCTTCCCAGGCTTTCAAAGCTCTGCAGTGCTGAGAGGGAGGCAAACTAGGGGCTCTTTCATTTTTTTTGGGGGGGGACCCAAATTCAGAAATGGTTGAGAACTGAAGATGGGGGGCAGGGGTTGAGAGGACTGGTGATCAGCACCCACTCCCCCAAAACCCTAACCTCGCTCATCCACTTCTGAGTAGACCCTTTTGTCCCCCCAGCTCTGAAACCTCGGCGCCCATCCCCCAGTCCCTTGTCCTGACTCCACCCTTTCTCCAGGGACAGGGCTGGCAGGCGGCCAATGAGCGGAGTCATGCAGAAGTGGCAGTGGAGAGGTTGTGATTGTAGATGCGGAATGGAGGGGGAGAGGGAGCTGAGCAGGGGCTCGAAGAGACAGGCAGGGACACAGCGAGAGAGAGAGGTCGCCCCGGCATCAGGCCTCAACCCAGAAGAGCGCAAGAGGACTTGAGGAAGCTTCCGAGCCGGCGGAGTGAAATCACCGCAGCCAGCACCTGGAGGAGGAGAGAGTCAGTTTCTGAAGATCCCCTGAGATAGTGTGAGCCCCTCGTAGAGGAAGTCTGTGGGTGGAGTCCCGGTCATCAGTGGGTCCACTGGAGGTAGGGATGGGGCAGGAGGAACCCGCTTGACCTCCCCCCACCCTACCCCGCCCCGCTCCCTCCTACCTTCACTCCTGGGAGACATGTCATTAATTTCTACCTGCTCTGAACCATTCCACTTCACCTCCTGCTCCATTAAGACTCCTCCAGCACTGTCTGGACTGGTTTTATGGCAGGGAAAAGGGCCGGGGCGGGGGGGGGGGGGGGGGGGGGGGGGGAGGAGAAGTGGGGATCTCAGTTCTTGGGAGAGGAGGGGCCTGTGGGCCTGCTTTGTTCCTCTCCCCAAAATCGCATTCTCAGGACAGGAATCATGTGACTTCTTGGAAGCATGGGCCCTGGTGAACGCCCGCTTCAGTTTTTCCTAGGAATCCCCCTTGCCCCCCGCCTCCCTCCTGTCCCTCGGGCTGCTCTGTGACTCAGCTGACAAGCAATCCTTTTGTTAGCAGAATTTGGACAGGGCAGCGGGGAAGGCTCTTCTGCTAAGCACAGTGTGCATGTGTGTAGCCGTGTTCCTGGGATACCGTGCCCAATCTATGCGCAGCCTAGAAACAAACCACCCTTGGGTCTCCGACTGGCCTCTGCCCATTGACCTCCATCCAACCCAGCTATGCAGATAAGCCAGGGCCAGGAAGATATCAGGCTCTGGGGAAGTTATGGACTTCTGGCCGAAGTGGGAGAATTTGCCCTCCCGCTGGGACCAGTCTTCGTGGCGCCTTGGAGGGAGAAATCCTGTGACCTGCCCTGTCCCACCCCCCTCACCCAATTATTCCAGCACCCAAAACGCTGTCCTCCCACTGTCTTTCCCATCACTATAGAGAACACAACTATCCCCCCCCGCCTCACAAGCCCGTAAACCTGGGCTTTGTCGTAGGTCATGGGTTCTAATCCTGCCTTCGCCACTTGCCTGCTGTGTGATCTTGGGCAAGTCACCCAACTTCTCTGTGCCTCAGTTTTCTCATCTGTAAAATGGGGATTAAGACAGTGAGCCCCGTATGGGACTGGGACCGTGTCCAAACCAATCACCTCGTATCTACCCCAGTGCTTAGAACAGTGCCTGGCACATAGTGCCAATTGCACTCGATACCATTATTATTATTATTCTCCTCAACTCATCTCTCAATCAACCCACATATTCTGTTTGTCACCAAATCTTGTGGGTCCTACATCGCTAGAATCCACCCTTTCCTCTCCATCCAAACTGCTACTACCCTGATCCAAACGCTTTTCCTAATCCACCTTGACTGCAGTGTCAGCCTCCTCGCCGACCTCCCTGCCTTCGGCCTCTCCCCACTCCAGTCCTTGCTTCATTCTGCTGCCTGGATCATTTTTCTAAAGAAAGTTCAGTCCATGTTTTTCTATTCCCCAAGAACCTCCAGTGGTTGCCCATCCACTTCTGCATCAAACAGAAATTCCTCACCAACGGTTTTAAAGCACTCAATCACCTTACCCTCTCCTTGCTTACCTCACTGATTTCCTACTACAATCCAGCACACTCACTTTGCTCCCCTAACACCAACCTACACTGAACCTCAATCTCATCTATCTCACCACGTACCCCTCACCCATGTCCTACCTCTGGCCTGAAACTACCTCTTCGCATCCAACAGACGATCATTCGCCCCACCTTCAAAGCTGTATTAAAATCACATCTCCTCCAGAAGGCCTTCCCCCACTAAGCCATCATTTCCCCTACTCCCTCTCCCTTCTGCGTTGCCTATGCACTTGGATCTGTACACGGTAAGCACTTGATCGCCCCTGTCTTTAGACGCTAAGCTTATTATGGGCAGAGCACGTGTCTGCTAATTGTTGTCCTCTCCCAAGTGCTTAGTATAATGCTGTCCACATAGAAAGTGCTCAAAAAATATGATTGGTTGATTTATCTCACCCTCAGTCCCACAGCACTTACATACCCATCCGTAATTTATTTTCATGTCTGTCTTCCCTTCTAGACTGGAAGCTCTTTGTGGGCAGGGAAAGTGTCTATCAACTCTATTGTACTGTCCTCTCCCAAGTGCTTAGTACAGTGCTTTATACAGAATAAGCCCTCAGTAAATGTCATCGATTGATTGATTCCTGGCACCTCCTGAACATCTCCTTTTTTGTTTTTCTTGTGACCCAATCTCTTCCCTGGACTTGCCCATCCCACCCCGTCTTTGGTTCCTGGCTTTGAGGTAGACAGAGCTGATGGGGTGAGTAAGGTATTGGGAAAGTGCTTTGGGGAAGCTGGATTGAAAATCCGAGCCCATCTCTTCTGGAGGGCACCTTCCCCCACAGCTCGACAAATGTGAACCTTACCCTCGGGGACCACTGCTTCCCTTTCCCCGGTCAGGCCTCCAGCACTGCCAGGCCTCGCAGAAGGGCACCGGGGAAGTCAAAGGTGTTCCGAACTCTTGGACCCCCCATAGGTGGCTGCGTTCATCACTCGGGAAGAGAGGAAATTGCAATGTGTACGATATCACGTGCTAAGCCAGGCACACAGCGTGACGTGATGCTGTCACACACACCACGCCCCCGCCACCTCAATCGCAGCTCCCAGGGTGGGCAGGCAGAAGTCTGAGATTCATTCATTCATTCAATTGTATTTATTGAGCGCTTACTGTGGGCTGAGCACTGGACTAAGCGCTTGGGAAGTACAAATCGGCAACATATAGAGACGGTCCCTACCCAACAACAGGCAGATGGCACCCCGCTCCCCTCCCAGGGTCACTTCTTTTCTGCTGGCCCGTGAGGGGAGGGCAGGGTGACCGACCACTTGTTTGATTTGTTATGGGACAGTCTGACTTTCAGCTGGTCTGTCCCCTGTCTGGGCCAGTGATATGCCCAGGATTTTTATTTTCAGCACACACCCAGCCTCCTTCTGCTGCAGCTCCTGCTACTAAGTTCCATGGCTCAGGAATGGCACCTGTGTAAACCAGGAATGAGGAGGGGAGTGATTAGGCTCCTCATCAATCAATAGCTTTAACTGAGGACTACTCTGGGCGTAGCACTGTTCTAAGCGCTTGAGAGAGTACAATAGAAATAGGAGTTGTGATCCCTGCCCTCAAAGAGCTTACAATCTAGTGGAGGAAACAGATATTAAAATAAATTACAGATGGGGGAAGTAATAGAATGTATAAGGTAGGTACTTTAAGTGCTTAGGCAGCACACAACTGATGTGAGAGTTGGGGGATATAAGGTAAGGAGATGTGATAAATCAGGGGAGAGCTCCTCAAAGATATGTGATTTCAGAAAGGTCTTGAAGATAATAATAATAATGGTAGTATTTGTTAAGCACTTACTATGTGCAAAGCACTGTTCTAAGCACTGGGGGAGATAAAAGGTGATCAGGTTGTCCCACGGGGGGCTCACAGTCTTAATCCCTATTTTCCAGATGAGGGAACTGAGGCACAGAGAAGTGAAGTGACTTGTCCAAAGTCACACAGCTGACAAGTGGCGGAGCCGGGATTGGAACCCATGACCTCTGAATCCCAAGCCCAGGCTCTTTCCACTGCACCACGCTGCTTCTCAGCGTGGGGAGAGATGGGGAGAGCAGTGGTCTGCCGGGTCAATCAATCAGTCATATTTATTGAGTGCTTGCTATGTGCAGAGCGCTGTAATGATAATGGTATTTGTTAAGCACTTAGTGTGTGCCAGGTACTGTACTAAGCGCTGGGGTGGACATGAGTAAATTGGGTTGACGCAGTCCCTGCCCCACATGGGGCTCACAATCTCAATCTCCATTTCACACATGAGGTAACTGAGGCCCAGAGAAATGAAGTTACTCTTCCAAGGTCACACAGCAGACAAGTGGTGGAGAGGGGATTAGAACCCAAGACCTTTTGATTTCCAGGCCGGTGCTCTATCCACTACGTCATGCTGTTCTTGTACTGTACTAAGCTCTTGGAAGAGTACAATGCAACAGAATTAGCAGACTCCTTCCTTCCTCTCCCCCTCGTCCCCCTCTCCATCCCCCCCATCTTACCTCCTTCCCTTCCCCACAGCACCTGTATATATGTATATATGTTTGTACATATTTATTACTCTATTTATTTATTTTACTTGTACACATCTATTCTATTTATTTTATTTTGTTAGCATGTTTGGTTTTGTTCTCTGTCTCCCCCTTTTAGACTGTGAGCCCACTGTTGGGTAGGGACTGTCTCTATATGTTGCCAATTTGTACTTCCCAAGCGCTTAGTACAGTGCTCTGCACATAGTAAGCGCTCAATAAATACGATTGATGATGATGACGATGACTCATGCGAAGGGGGAGGGAATTCCAGCTTGTGGGCGGGAATTTCAGGCAGTGGGGAGGGTGTAAACAAGAGGTCAGCGGGAGGAGAGATGAGAACTAGCTTGAGAGGAACAAAGAGTGCGAGCTGGCCTATAATGGGATAAGAAGGTGGATTAGTAGGAAGGAGAGAGCTGACTGAGTGCCTTAAAGCCAATGGTCAGAAGTTTCAGAAAGGCAAGGAATGGCCAACCACTGCGGTTTCCAAGGTGTGCAGAACAACATTTAGAAAGATGATCCCGGCAGCAGAATACGGCCTGGAGAGGAGAGAGTCTAGAGGACTGTAAGCCCGTTATGGGCAGGGAATGTGGCTGTTTATATTGAACTCTCTCAAGCACTTAGTACAGTGCTCTGCACATAGTAAGGCAGGGTATCTTGGAGGCAAGAAGGGATGTGAGATTGCAGAGGAGAGAGGTCAGAGCTAGCAGAGTAGATCAATCAATCAATGGGGTTTATTGAGTGCTTACTGTGTGCAGAGAACTGTACTAAACAATTGGGAAAGTAGAGCATGATTGAGCTGGTAGACATGATCCCTGCCCACAGGGGAAGCAGTGTGGCCTAGTGAAGAGAGCACAGGCCCTAGGTTCTAATCCCAGCTCTGGGAATCGCTTGCTATGTGACCTTGGGCAACTCACCTTACTTCTCTGTGCCTCAGTTTCCTCCACTGTAAAATGGAGATATCTGCTCCCCCTCCTACTTAAACTGGGACCCCCATGTGGGATAGGGACTGTGTCTGACCTAATTAACTTGTACCTACCCCAGCGTTTAGAACAGTGTTTGACAAATAGTAAGTGCTTAACCAGTACCATAGAAAAGGGAGCTTACAGTCTACAGAGGGGGACAGATTTGGGAGTCACCTGCATAGAGGTGGTAGTTAAAGCCATGGGAATAGATGAATGTAGACTGAGGGGAGAAGGGGACTCAGCACTGAGGCTGGAGGGCAGGAGGCAGAGGAGGAGCCCGCGAAAGAGACTGAGATGGAGTGGTCAGAGATCTTGGAGGAGAACCAGGAGAGGACAGTATTGGTGAAGCCAAAGTCAGACAGCGTTTCCAGGAGAAGGGGGTGGTCCACAGTGTCAAAGACAGCAGAAAGGTCGAGAAGGATTAAGATGGAGAGTAACGTCAGTTAGATTTGGTTAGAAAGAGGTTATTGGTCTCTCTGCTGAGAAATTCTCTAGGTTCGGGTGGGCTTAGAGGATATCTGCAAAATGGTGCATGTGACAGCGTCACGTCACGCTGTGTGCCTCGCAATTTCTGCCCTTCCCGAGTGCCGATAGTAGCCACCTCTGGGGGACCCAAGAGATCGAAGCACCTTTGACTTCCCAGATTCCCTTCTGAGAAGCCTGCTACCACATTAGTCCAAGCATTTATCCTATCCCACATTGATTACTGTATCGGCCTCCTTGCTGACCTCCCTGCCTCCTGTCTCTCTCCACTCCAGTCCATACTTCACTCCGCTGCCTGGATCATTTTTCTACAGAAATGTTCAGTTCACGTTTCCCCACTCCTCAAGAACCTCCAGTGGTTGCCCATCCACCTTCGCATCAGACAGAATCGCCTTAACATCAAATTTAACGCACTCAATCACCTTGCCCGCTCTTATCTCATCTCACTACTCTCCTACTGCAACCCAGCCCTCACACTTCTCTCCTCTACTGCCAACTTTCTCACTGTACCTCGACCTCATCCATCTTGCCCCCGACCACCTCTCCCGCGTCCTGCCTCTGGCCTGGAATGTCCTCCCTCTTCATATCTGACAGACAATTACTCTCCCCACCTTCAAAGCCTTATTGAAGGCCCATCTCCTCCAAGAGGCCTTCCCAGACAGCCCTCCTTTTCCCTTCTCCCACTCCCTTCTGCATCACCCTGACTTGCTCCCTTAACTCATCCCCCCTCCCAGCCCCACAGCACTTTTTTACATCTCTGTAATTTAATGTATTTATATTCATGTCTGTCTTCCTCTCTAGACTGTAAGATGAATGTGTCTTTTATATTGTTATATTGTACTCTCCCAAGTGCTTAGAACAGTGCTCTGCACACAGTAAGTGTTCAACAGAAGCTGGGAGTGCTGGAGGTCTAACTGGATAAATGGAAGCAGTGGTACCCGAGCGTAAGGTTCACATTTGGGGGGCTGTTGGGGGGGAGGTGCCCTCCTGAGGAGGGGGGCTCAGGCTTTCAATCCGGCTTCCCCAAATCACTTTCCCAACAGCCTACGCACCCCATCAGCTCCGTCTACCTCAAAGCCAGGAATGTCTACCTCCCGGCGGGTGGGGGTGAATCCAGGGAAGAGACTGTGTAACTGCAGCCATTATTCGGCTGTGTCAGGCCTGGGAGCGGGGCTGGGGTGGGGAGGGGGCTGTTCTAGATGACTCAGAAGCACATGCTGTGATGATTAGGTTTTGGGGAAGGGGCGTGATGGGAGTGGAAGAGGTGAAGATCTGAAGTTCACAGTCCCCGTAGACTGTAAGCTCGATGTGGGCAGGGAATGTGTCTACCAGCTCTGTTATAGTGTACTCTTCCAAGCGCCTAGTCTAGTGCTTTGCACAAAATAAGTGCTCAATAAATACCATTGATTGATTGATTGAAGGGCTGGTAGGATGCTCACCCAAGTAGGCTTGGAGGGCAGATGAATTAAAATTCAGAAAAGTCCCTCAAATTTAAAGTCCTCTCTAAACCCAGATGGGCTGAGGATGGAGGAGGAGGAGGGTTCCAAATCCACTTTAAGGCCAGAGGTCAAAGGACCCAGGCCCTCAGAGAGCTTGGAGTCTCCCTGGGTTCCTTGGATTGAGGGGTCGGTTGGGCCCAGTTCAGTGCCCCGCCCCGCCGCCCATTGACAGTATAAACTAGAGGAATTACAGTCCCAGAAAAGCCCCATAATAATAATAATAATAACTGTGGTATTTGTTAAGCGCATACTATGTACCAAGCACTGTATTAAGCTCTGGGGTATAAATACAAGATTATCAGGCCCCACATGGGGCTCCCAGTGCAAGTAGAAGGGAGAACAGGTATTGAATCCCCATTTTGCAGATGATGGAACTGAGGAACAGAGAAGTGAAGTGACTTGCCCTAGGTCACACAGCAGACAAGTGATGGAGTGGGATTAGACACATGGCATAGCATATAGAGCCTGGGACTGGAAGTCAGAAGGTCATGGGTTCTAATCCTGACTCCGCCACTTGCCTGCTGTGTGACCTGGAAGTCACTTAAGTTCTCTGTACCTCAGTTATCTCATCTGTAAAATGGGGATGGAGACTGTGAGCCCCATGTGGGACAAGGGACTGTGTCAACCCGATTTGCTTGGATCCACCCCAGTGCTTAGTACAGTGCCTGGCACATAGTCAGCACTTAACAAATACCATGATTATGTATTATTATTATTATTAGAATCCAGGTCCTCCAACTCCTAGGCCTGGGCTCTTCCATTAGGCCATGCCACTTCCCTTGCCCCAGGCTGGCTGTAGCAGGGATGGACTGGAAAACAGGTCAGGACACCTGGCTTCAGTTCCCTGAGGAGGGAAGGGGTAGAAGGGACTCTCTTCCAACTGTCCAATCAGGAAGCCAAAGATCCTTCCTTTCCTGGCTAGAGTCACCCCTTCTCCAAGGACTGTTGTGGGAATTCCAATCACCTAGGTGGGAAATTTTCTGGATTCCCAGCTCTGGGAGCTTAGAAATTCATCAGCTGTTGAACCCACTGCAAAGACAATATATTGGCCGGCCTTTATTTTACTCTTTCTCTCTTTCTCTTCCCTGAGTGTCTCTCTCACTCTCACTCCTCTCTGTCTCTCTTTCTCTCTCCTGTCCTTCTCCACTGTATTTTTGCAGGAACCAAGAGTAATTTATGTTTTCCACTCCCTCCATCTGCTCCTTTCCCTGGCATTTCTAAACCGGGTGTGACACTAACTTCTGGCTTCTAAAAGGAGGGGGAAATGGAGGCCTAGAGACTCAGGTGCAGCTCAGACTCCAGACTGTCACTCTGCAGAGCTAAGGAAAGAACCCAGGCATCACTGCCAATTGATCAAATCATCAATTTCCAGGAGAGGCCAGGGAAATGCTGGGCACCATTGAGAAGAGGGGGGAAGGAAACCCAACCCCTGGGGCACCCACACCTGGAATGCCATGTGCCATCCTGCTCGTCGCCTCTCAGGGAGGACATAGCCAGATGGAGAAGGCACAGGGGAAGGTAACCAGGGCGATTTGGGGTGGGCGGGGGTGGAGAAACTTCCACAAGAGGACAGCCCGAAGAGATCAGAACTATTCCGTCTGGAAAGATGACAGCTGGGAGGGGATGGGATTGAAGTTATTGTTCCCCACATTCCATACAATCAAGAGATCCATCCATCCATCCATCCATCCATCCATCCATCCATCCATCCATCAAGAAATCCAATCCATCCATCCAATTGAGAAGCAGCGTGGCTCAGTGGAAAGAGCACGGGCTTAGGAGTCAGAGGTCATGGGTTCAAACCCCGGCTCCGCCACTTGTCAGCTGTGTGACTTTGGGCAAGTCACTTTATTTTTTGATGGCATTTATTAAGCGCTTACTATGTGCAAAGCACTGTTCTAAGCACTGAGCGCTGTTCTAATTCTCTGTGCCTCAGTTACCTCATCTGGAAAATGGGGATTAAGATTGTGAACCCCATGTGGACAACATGATCACCTTGTATCTCCCCCAGCACTTAGAACAGTGCTGTGCACATAGTAAGCGTTGGGTAGGGACCGTCTCTATATGTTGCCAACTTGTACTTCCCAAGCGCTTAGTACAGTGCTCTGCACACAGTAAGCGCTCAATAAATATGATTGAATGAATGAATGAACAAATGCCATCATCATCATTATTGTTATTATCCCCCTCTCCCTCCACCAGGATGAGGAGGCACTTGTTGGAACTTAGGTTCAAAAACAAGCTTCTTCTCCCAAGCCAGCTGGTGGGAAGCATAGGGGTTTGTTAGAGCATGAATTAGGCAGACTGAAACTATCAGCTAGAGGGATTTGGATAAATTCTTGGACAAGCGGTCCATTCTGACGCAGCGTGGCCTGATGGAAAGAGATGTTCCACCTGCCATCCCAAATATCCTCTTCTCCCTGCCTCCTTTCACCTCCTGTAGTCCCAGACCCCTTTCCCTGCAAGGTTCCGGGTTCTCCTGCTGGGGCTGAGGCTAGGACATGCCATTTCCTGAACTGGAGTTGAAAGGCATTCAGCTCTTTCCCTCCTGGGTGGGGAGACATCAACAGGCCCTGTGGCATCCCAGCCGGGGCTCCCCAGCAGATCCTTGGTTCATTCATTCAGTCGTATTTATTGAGCACTTACTGTGTGCAGAGCACTGTACTAAGCTCTTGGGAAGCACAAGTCAGCAACATATAGAGACGGTCCCTACCCAACAATGGGCTCACAGTCTAGAAGGGGGAGACATTCATTCACTCATTCATTCATTCAATCGTATTTATTGAGTGCTTACTGTGTGCAGAGCACTGGACTAAGCGCTTGGGAAGTACAAGTTGGCAACACATAGAGACAGTCCCTACCCAACAGTGGGCTCACAGTCTGGAAGGGGGAGACAGAGAACAACACAAAACATATTAACAAAATAAAATAATTAGAATAAATATGTACAAATCAAATAAATAGAGTAATAAATACGTACAAACATATATCCATATATACAGGTGCTGTGGGGAGGGGAAGGAGGTAAGGTGGGGGGGGATGGGGAGGGGGAGGAGGGGGAGAGGAAGGAGGGAGCTCAGTCTGGAAAGGCCTCCTGGAGGAGGTGAGCTCTCAGTAGGGCCTTGAAGGGAGGAAGAGAGCTAGCTTGGCGGATGTTGGGAGGGAGAGCATTCCAGGCCAGGGGGATGACGTGGGCCGGGGGTTGATGGCGGGACAGGCGAGAACAAGACACGGTGAGGAGATTAGAGGCAGAGGAGCAGAGGGTGCGGGCTGGGCTGGAGAAGGAGAGAAGGGAGGTGAGGTAGGAGGGGCGAGGTGATGGAGATCCTTGAAGCCGAGGGTGAGGAGCTTTTGCCTGAACAAAACAAAACATGTAGACAGGTGTCAAAGTCGTCAGAACAAATAGAATTAAAGCTATATGCACATCCTACATGGCCCTGCCCAAGGGAAAAGCCACTCAAGACCCCAAAGTGAAAACCTCAGTTCCTAAAACCCTCCTGCCTGCCTTCCTGCCTGGAGAGATCCAAGCTCAGGAAACACTCAACTTCACCTACCAACGGCCCCCCTCCCATGATGACAGCCCCACCCAATGGGGTGAGGAGAGAGAAACCGGACAGTCCCAAATCCCTTGAGCAGACAGGGGCAGTACCAGCAGCTGAACACTTCCTGGGTCTCCAGAGAGTGACAGAGATGGCTCATGCCGCCATCATGGGCCTGTCTTGAGGCCGGAGCCCGCAGAGGGGCTCTGGGCAGGGAGCATACTCCAAGGTTAGATTTGGACTTAACAGGTCCAAAACAGAACTCCTCGTCTTCCCACCCAAGCCCTGTCCCTCCCCATGACTTTCCTATCTCTGTAGACTGCACCACCATCCTCCCTGTTTCACAAGCCCATAACCTGGACGTTATCCTCGACTTATTTCTCTCATTCCACCCACATATTCAATCTGTCACCAAATCCTGATGGTTCAACCTTCGTCGCATCGCTAAAATCTGCCCTTTCCTCTCCACCCAAATGGCTACTATGCTGATCCAAGCACTTATCTTATCCCACCTTGACTATTGCCTCAGCCTCCTTGCTGACATCCCTGCCTCTTCCCCACTCCAGTCCATACTTCACTCTGCTGCCGGGATGGTTTTTCTTCAGAACCGTTCAGTCCATGTTTCCCCACGCCTCAAGAACCTCCAGCGGTTGCTCGCACACTTCACTCTAGCTCTAATCGCAACCTCCTCACTATACTTTGACCTTGTCTATCTTATCTGGTTCTGCCTTGGGCCTCTTATCCGAGGGAGGATCACTCTCCCCTTCAAAGCCTTATTAAATGCACAGGCCTTCCCTGATTAAACCCTCCTTTCCTCTTCTCCCACTCCTAGCACTAGCACCTGCACTCTTTATTCATCCCTCCCTCAGCCCCATAGGTATGTACGTATCTGTAATTTATCTATATACATAAATGTCTGTCACCCCTTCTAGAATACAAGCTTTGTGGACAGGGAATGTGTCTACCAACTCTGTTATCACGTACTCTCCTAAGTGCTTAGTACAGTGTTCTGCACACAATAAACAATCAATAAGCCACACTGGCCAGACCCCTGACTAACCGGCCATCAGTCAATCATATTGACTGAGAGTCTGCTTCTTCAATCGCATTTATTGAGCGCTTCCTGTGTGCAGAGCACTGTACTAAGCGCTTGGGAAGGACTGTGGGCAGAGCTTGGGAGAGGACAATGTGAGCCCCCCATGAGACATGGACTGTGTCCAAACTGACTAGCTCGTATCTACCCTAGTGCTTAGTACAGTGCCTGGCACATCATATGGGCTTAACAAGTACCATAAAAAAATGCAGCAGAGTTGGTGGACAGGTTCCCTGCCCTCAAGAAGTTTACAGTCCACAGGGGGAGGCAGACAGGAAAATAAATTATGGAGATGTACCCAAATCCTGTGGGGCTGAGGACCAAAATCCTAGGGGATAATAATAATTATGGTATTTGTTAAGGGCTATGTGCCAGACACTGTACTAAGCACTGGGGTGGATACAAGCAAATTGGGTTGGCCACAGTCCTTGTCCCACTTGGGGCTCACAGTCTCGATCCCCATTTTACGATGAGGTAACTGAGGCACAGAGAAGTGAAGTGACTTGCCTAAGGTCACACGGCAGACAAGCGGTGGAGCCGGAATTAGAACCCAGGTCCTCCGACTCCCAGGCCTGGGTTCTTTCCACTAGGCCACACTGCTTGTTAGTTCTGTTTCTGGCTTCCTGGGCCGCAGCTGCTGGCCCCCATGGGGGGTGGGGGTGGGGGGGACTTAGAAGACACTCAGGGGAGGCGGGGGTGGTCTCCCCTAGTCCTAGAGACATAAACACAATCTCTCTGTGATCAGCAGAAAAACAGGAAGTTGGGCAGGAATATTGTTTTGGTTCTGCTTTTCAAAGCTTCAACCTGTCCCACCAAAGGCCCAGGATTCACGGATGTAGCCCTCCCTGACCTTCCCTCCTTCCCCTCCCCTCCCCCAGGATCGTCCCCCCCAGTTTCTGCTCCCCTCACCTCAAACTCCTGTCCCCCATCTCCTCCCCAATCTTGGATTCTTCCCACGGTGGATAAGGACTGGGTTGATAACATCTGGGCCCGTGTCCGGGGCCTGAATCTAAAATAACGAGGCATAAAGCCCACCAAAATCTAAGATCTCTTACCCCCAGCTCAGCCTTGACATCCATCCGGTCAACTTGATGTAGAAGGCTAGCTGTTTCCTTTCTTATCAGTCCCCGTGACTTGGCTTCCGGCAGAGGAGACCCTTATCAGTCAGTGGGAAGGGGCTGGGAACAACTTTGGGGAGTGACTAGAAAAAAGAACAATCTAGAGTTGTTTAATTGTGCACATCAAGAGAAGGGCTAGCTCCCAACCCTGTTTGGCCAGACCACCCCTCTTCGGCTCTGAATGGGAGGGCTGCCAGGAGTAGCCCAAAGTCAACCCCGTGAAGCCTCCTATGTACAATTTGCTCTACTCAGTGGCCCCAGCCCCTCTCCTTCTCCCTGTTCCCATTCCTCCTTCCCGGATCAATCAATCAATCAATCGGATTTATTGAGCGCTTACTGTGTGCAGGATCCCAGGCCTCCTTAATCAATAGTCTTTATTGAGCACTTATTCCCGGATCCCAGGCCTCCCGGGGATGGGGCATCCATCCTGGGCTTTACTGAGCACTTAACCCCACCCCAGCCTCAACTTCAACCCCTTCCCCGAGTCCCAGCCAGACTCCTAAACCATTTCCTCAACCCTGCTTCGCCCCAGCCCCAATCCCACCTGATGATCTTGGATCTGCCCCGGTGCTTAGTACGGTAGTGAGGCACCGTGGTCTAGTGGAAAGAGCCCTAGGCCTAAGAGTCACAGGACCTGGGTTCTAATCCCACTCTGCCACTTGTCTGCTGTGTGACCTTGGGCGACTCACTTCACTTCTCAGTGCCTCACTGTCTTCATCTGCAAACTGGGGAATGTCGTACTCCCTCCTACCGAGACTGTGAGCCCCATGTAGGACCTGACTATCTTGTATAATAATGATGGCATTTATTAAGTGCTTACTATGTGCAAAGCACTGTTCTAAGCACTGGGGAGGTTACAAGGGGATCAGGTTGTCCCGTGGGGGGCTCACAGTCTCCCATTTTACAGATGAGGTAACTGAGGCCCAGAGAAGCTAAGTGACTTGCCCAAAGTCACACAGCCGACAATTGGCGGAGCCGGGATTTGAACTCATGACCTCCGATTCCAAGGCCCGTGCTCTTTCCACTGAGCCATGCTGCTTCTCTACCCCAATGCTTAGTGCAGTGCTTGGCACATAGTAAGCGCTTAACAAATACCAGCATCATCATCAACAGGTGATGATGATGATGATGACTCGTTTTGGGTGCAGGGAATGTGTCTGTTTATTGTTGTATTGTACTCTCCCAAGTACTTAGCACAGTGCTCTTCACACAGTAAGCGCTCAATAAATATGATTGAATGAATGATGACATTGACAGACTTTTCTGGCACTGAGTTCAATATATCCTTGCTCCCTCTCCTCAATTCTTCAACCTCCAAGCCAGTCTGTTCATTCCCTAGTCTTCTTCCTGAGCTTCTGAATTCTTTTCCTCTTCACCTCTCCATCTCTAGCTTCTCCCTTCTCCCTCTATAAAGGTATTTGTAAAGGGTTTGCTCTGTGCCAAGCACTGTAGTAAGCTCTGTGGTCGATACAGGATCATCAGATTGGGCACAGTCCCCATCCCTCATGAGGCTCCCAGTCATATTATCTTTGCCATCTGTCCATCTGGTAGATCGCTTGGGTTTTGAAGCTGAAGCTGGAGCTGGTGGGGGGTGAAAGGGATGGAAAAAACTCCCCTATGATCATCTCGGCCTGCCCCCTGCCTCCGGGAAAGCTCAGCCAACCTGACCAGGAGGAGCCTCGTCTGTTCCAAAGTATCCCCAAGGGAGGTTGTTCCAGAACTCTCCTGGGCCTGGGCCTCCTTAGGGTTCAGAAGTTCTTCCCCAGTCTGACCTTGATCCCTCCTGCTACAGGGCCAACCCGTTCTCTCAAAGTCTTAGCTTGGCTGCAAGACAAACTCATTTCTTCTTCTTCTGCTCCTCCATAGGGATGGAGAACAGCCCTCAGGGACTTGGAAAGTCCCCCCACGCACCCCCAACCCCACTCCACTCCAACACACAAAGAATCCTCTTTTCCACTTGAATCGTCTTCTGTTCCCCCGACCCCAACACACGCATACACAGACACACATGCACACATGCACTTTGTGTTCCGTTTCACCGGTCTCCAGCTGTTTCCCCTCATCAGTGTCCTTATTTCTTGCCCCAAGGACGGAGAGGGAAGGGCTGGCCGTTCCCTTCTCCCAGAGGCCCCTCAAAGGAGAGAGCATCTGGCATTCTGGGATCACTCAGTGAGAAGAGACCCTGGGCTCCCAGTAAGCACTCAGTGATTGATTGGGTCTTAGAACCAGCCTGAAGCTCCACTTGGGGCAGGGGGCTCTGGGGAGGAAAGCAGGGGGGCTGGTAGGGATATATGGTGTTGTCCAGGGACCAGATCCAAGTGATTGTGCAAGGAAGAATCTAGGCCTATGAGATCCTGGCTGTCTCTGAGGAGGGTCAGTGAGTTCCCTGAAACTTGGGGAGAAGTGGAGTTCCTGGGAGTTGAGTCAACATCCAGGCCCAAGGGTCTTTTAGTTGCACAACCCTTCCTGGGCTGGGCTCCGGAGTGAAACCTCTGAGGAGCGTGACGAGCCAGGACCCGGGCATCCGGAGCCTCAGCCTCTCTCCCCTCCCTTAACAAGGCTAGCATCCCGCTGCCCACCCCAGGTCTGAGATTCAACCTCCCCTTCAGCTCTCAAATGGGACCAGCCTCCCAATTCTCTCACCGTTTTCACTGGGGTAACTGGATGGATAGATGGAGGGGTGGATGGATGGACGGATGGATAAATGGATGGATGGATGGATGGATGGGAGTTCTTTGAGGTAAATGGCATGGCCACAAAATACCAACCCCCTAGCCTTGTTTTCCCATGGCTCTTTCTAGTTCTCTTACTCCTTCCTCTGTCCATGCCACCCCACCCCACCCCACCAACAACCCACTAAACCCCTACTGGCCCTTTAGGGGCCCAGTTACATGGCTAAGAACAGTCATCTCCCCAGGAAGGTGGGTGGAGGGCAGTTGTCCACTTCTCAGCTGGTGTGTCTCCTGACTGGCACTGATGGGGAACTGATTGCTTTTCTCTCACTTTTTTTTGTTTCGTTTTCAGTGCTGAGTCCTCCTTCAGCCATGGCCCCGGCTGCCAAAGCCCATGGGTCGGATGCGGCACCGGAGTCCATGGGGATCAAGCCGGGGAGGCTCAGGAGAAACACCCTCGTCTTGTCTTATGCCGTCGAGTCGTTTCCGACCCATAGCGACACCACGGACACATCTCTCCCAGAACGCCCCGCTCTCCATCTGCAATCGTTCTGGTAGTGTATCCATAGAGTTTGCATGGTAAAAATACGGAAGTGGTTTACCATTGCCGTCTTTCGTGCAGTAAACTCGAGCCTCCGCCCTCGACTTCTTCTCATGCTGCCGCTGCCCAACATGGGTGAGTTTTGACTTGTAGCTGATTGCCTTCCACTCACTAGCCACTGCCCAAGCTAGGAATGGAGTGGGTATGCCTCTGCTTGACTCTCCTTCCCATAGCCAAACTGGTAGAGTATTGGAAACCCTCCAGGTGTGACCCTGAGAGGGGAGAAATTGAGGCACATGACATCATTGTATTTCTCTGGGTGCCCACTGTGATGCCAAAAACAGACCTCATGGCCTTGTCTGGTATTCAGTCGTCCAACTTCTCTGAGCCTCAATTTCCCCATCTGTAAAATGAGGATTTAATACCTGTTTTCCCTCCTACATAGACTGTGAGTCCCATACGGGACAGGGACTGTATCCGACCTGATTACCCTTTATTTACCCCAACCCCAATAGAGTAAGTGCTTAACACCACCATTATTGTTATCATCATTATTATTATTATTATCATGTCTACTAATTCTACTCAATCAATGGTATTTATTATGCAGCACTTACTCTTGGGAGAGTACAATAGAGTTGGTAGATATGATCCTGCTCTCAAATAGCTTACAATCTAGGGAAGAAAACAGACACTAAAATCAATTACAGGTAGGGGAAGCAACCCAATTTGAAGATACGTATATAAGTCCTACGGGGGGAAAGGTGTGTCTCTAAGTGCATAGTGGGTCGAACTCAAGAGCTTAGATATCACAGAGAAACAGTGTGGCCTAGTGGATAGAGTGTGGTCCTTGGAGCCAGAAGGACCTGAGTTCTAATTCTGGCTCCACCCCTCGTCTGCTGTGTGACGGTGATTGGGCAAATCATTTAACTTCCCGGTGCCTCATTTCCCTCATCTATAAAACGGACCGTGAGCCCCCTGTGGGACATGGACTGTGTCCAACCCGACTAGCTTGTCTCTATTCCAGAGCTTAGTACGGTGCTTGGCATGTAGGAAGCGCTTAACAAATGCCATTTAAAAACAAGCAAAAAATTTCAAGAGTTCACTTCAAGGGGCAGTAGGAGGGGAAGGAAGATGGGGAGATGAGAGATTGGTCAGGGAAGGCCACCTGAAGGGATGGAATTTTGGAAGGGCTTTGAAATTGGGGAGACAATCCAAGCACTCAGTACAGTCCTCGGGAGCCCACTTTTGGGTAGGGACCGTCTCTGTATGTTGCCAACTTGTACTTCCCAAGCGCTTAGTACAGTGCTCTGCACACAGTAAGCACTCAATAAATACGATTGATTGATTGATTCGGTAAATACTGTTGATTGATTGAATGACATCCTTCAGTTCCCGTGCTCTTTCTCGTTGTCCTTTCTTTTTAATTTTTGTTTCATCTTTTCAATCCATCAGTGGCATTTAGTGAGCACTTACTGTGTGCAGAGCACTGAACCAAGCACTTGGGAGAATACAAGGTAACAGTGTCGGTATAGACAGGTTCCCTGCCTACAAGGAGCCTACAGTCCGGAGGGGGAGACGGACATGAAAATAAATTACGGATACGGACATAAATGCTGTGGGGCTGAGGGTGGAGTGAATAACAAGCGCTTAAAGTGTACAGGTGACACGGAAGGGAGAGGGAGGAGGGGAGATGAGAGCTTAGTAGAGGAAGGCTTTGAAGGAGTGGATAGGGATGGTCTATTGAGAGGGAGGGAGTTCCAGGTCAGGAGGAGGGTCTGTGGTGAGATAGATGAGATGGAGGTACAGTAAACCGGTATTAGAGGAATGGCATGTGTGGGCTGGGTTGTGCTAGAAAATCAGAGAGGTAAGGTAAGAGGGAATGAGCCAACTGAATCCTTTAAAGCCGATGGTAAGGAGTTTCTGTTTGATGTGAGGGTGGATGGGCAACCACTGGGGGTTCTTGAGGAGTGGGAAGACACGGACTGAAAGGTTTTTTAACAAAAATGATCCTGGCAGAAGAGTGAAGTATAGACTGGAGTGGGGAGAGAAAGGAGGCAGGGAGGTCAGCAAGGAGGCTGATGAGGTAGTCAAGGCCTTGGACTTCCCAAGGGCTTAGTCCAGTGCTCTGCACACAGTAAGCTCTCAATAAATACAATTGAATGAATGAATGAATCATAGGGTAAGTTATAGGATAGAGAAGCAGCGTGGCTCAGTGGAAAGAGCCCGGGCTTTGGAGTCAGAGGTCATGGGTTCAAATCCCGGCCCCACCAGTTGTCAGCTGTGGGACTTTGGGCAAGTCACTTCACTTCTCTGGGCCTCAGTTACCTCATCTGGAAAATGGGGATTGAGACTGTGAGCCCCCGGTGGGACAACCTGATCGTCTTGTAACCTCCCCAGCGCTTAGAACAGTACTTTGCACATAGTAAGCGCTTAATAAATGCCATTATTATTATTATTAAGTCACTTCACTTTTCTGGGCCTCAGTTACCTCATCTGGAAAATGGGGACTGAGACTGTGAGCCCCCCATGGGACAACCTGATCGCCTTGTAACCTCCCCAGCGCTTAGAACAGTGCTTTGTACACGGCAAGCGCTTAATAAATGCCATAAAAAAAGTGCTTGGATTAACATGCTAGCAGTTCAGATGGAGAGGTAAGAGTGGATTTTAGGGATGTTGTGACGGTAGAATGGACAGGATCTGGTGACAGGTTGAATACGTGGGTTGACGGGATGAAGCCAAGGTTATGGGATTGTGGATAGCTCCTTTCCCACGCCCCCTTATTCTTCGACTCAGCCTCTTGGGGGCCAGGGACTGTGTGTATATCTCCTCTGTGTACTTCTTTCCCGGTGCTTAGTACAGCGTTTGCACACAATAGGCACTTCATGGCATTACTACTACTGCAGAGTGGCCTAGTGGAGAGAGCGTGGGGCTAGGTATCAGAAGGACATTGATTCTAATCCCAGCTCTGCCACTCGTCTCCTATGGGACCCTGGGCAAGTCACTTCACTTCTCTGGGCCTCAGTTACCTCATCTGTAAAATGGGCATTCATTCATTCATTCAGTCGTATTTATTGAGCGCTTACTGTGTGCAGAGCACTGTACTAAGCACTTGGGAAGTACAAGTTGGCAACAAGTTGGGCATTAAGACCGTGAGCCCAATATGGGACAGACACTGTGTCCAACCCCATTACCTTATATCTACCCCAGCGCTTAGTACAGTGCCTGGCACTTAACAAACACCACACCTATAATTATTATTATTCCTACAACTCCCACCACCCAGACCCCTGAGCTGGGCACTGTCCAGAGCTCCGAGCCAGTCCTGTGCCCGGGGAGGTCTCTTGGCTCGAAACTCCTGATCCCTGCAGCTTTGGGAGGCTACTCCCTGTGTTCTGAGTCTCTCCCAGCGGCCCCCTCCTTCTACCTCCCCAAGGCCCAGGATCCGGCGGAAGCAAACGGAGAACTCAAAAAGCAGAACAGAACCGAGTTCTGTGGCCAATCCCCGGTTTGAGGCTCTCGCCCCGCTTCCTGTCAATCTGCTGAGCCCAGAGAGATGGGGAGATTGTCGCCATCCCTGGCGCCCACGCATCCCCCTCTCCCTCCCTCCAGATGCAGCATGACCAGTGTAGCGGGGAGCTGGATGGACTCCATCCCCTCCCCACCACAGCCCAGCCCCAGCCCCTTCCAGGGAAGTTTTGTTGTTGCTGGTTCATCCCCCTCCGTCTGCGCCCCCCCCGGGATGTGAGGTCCCATGACCAGTAGAGGAGGGTTGGTGGGATGAGAGTGGGGTTAAGGCAGGATATGCTCAGCAAGGGTCTGATGCTGGAACTAAAAGCGACCAGTTTCCCACCCCCTGCAAATTAAGAGGCGTGATCGTTGACATACTATGTATCAAATTGCATATTTCTCAGTATGACTATTTGAACTGGGTGCTGGAGTTGTTCCCTTGGCTTCCTGCAACCCCTTCACATGCCACCCTCCTTAATAATAATACTAATGGTGGCATTTATTAAGCACTTACTATGTGCAAAGCACTGTTCTAAGCACTGGGGAGGTTACAAGGTGATCAGGTTGTCCCACGGGGGGCTCACCGTCTTAATCCCCATTTTACAGATGCGGGAACTGAGGCACAGAGAAGTTAAGTGACTTGCCCAAAGTCACACAGCTGACAGTTGGCGGAGCTGGGATTTGCACCCACAACCTCTGACTCCAAAGTCCGTGCTCTTTTCCACTGAGCCACGCTGCTTCTCCTTACCGCTGCCTCTTCCTGGAGGGGCCCTGGACTAGGGACCCACGGTGGACATTTGTCAGGGTTTTATTCCCAAGCCAGTATTAGGCGGGGGAAAAATCAATCAATCAATCAGCAGAATTTATTGAGCATTTACTGTGTGTGAAGCACTGGACTAAGCCCTTGGGAGCGTAACATATGACAGAATTGGAAGACAAGAGCTCTACCCACAAGGAGCTTACAGTCTAGAAGGGGAGACAGGCATGAAAATAAATTATAGATTGGTGAAGCAGCAGAGCGTAAGGATAATGGACCTAAGGACTGTGGGTGGGGTGAGTATCAAAGTGTTTAAGGGATGTTGACCCAAGTGCACAGGGGACACAGAAGATGGAGTGAAAATGGGAACTTGGGACTTAGGGAAGGCCTCCTGGAGGAGATGTGATTTGGAGTAAGGCTTTGAAGGTGGGAAGAGCGGTGGTCCGTCGGCTATGACAGGGGAGGGAATTCCAGGCCAGAGGGAGGATGTGGGCGAGAGGTCAGCAGCGAGATAGATGAGACTGAGATACAGAGAGTAGGTTGGCGTTAGAGGAGAGGAGAGTGCAGGCTGAGTTGGAATAAGAGAGCAGTGAGGTAAGGTAAGAGGGGGAAAAAGTGACTGACTGCTTTAAAGTGTTCCCTCTTGTTTGCCCTCAACCTGCCACCCTCCAGCTTCGGGAGGTGGCCCCTCGTCTTGGCGCTGTGGGATTTGGGGAACGGCAGTTCTGCATTTGCCCTGGCCCCCTGACACCTCCATTTGCCCTGGCCCCCTGACACCTCCCCCCACCCCTTTGATGATTTTGTACCCTCCGTTCACATCTCCCCATTTTAGCTGGCATCGTTCCAGGTTTGAAGAACGCTGCCAGGCTACGCTCATACACGGTCTGTGCTCCATCCCGCCAATTGTGTTTACTGTCCGACTCTGAGATGCAATCAATCAATCGTATTTATTGAGCGCTTACTGTGTGCAGAGCACTGTACTAAGCCACCAAAACCCCATCAGGTGTTTCAGATGTGGCCCAACCAGGGTTTTTTAGAGTGGCAAACTCTGTCTTTGGTTCAACTGTTTCTGATTCCCCCTCCTGCTGGTGCCCAGCAAAGCACCTACTATTCAGTCAGTCAGTTGTATTTATTGAGCACTTCCTGTGTGCAGAGCACTGCACGAAATGCTCGGGAGAGTACAATATAACAATAAACGGACACAATTTCCTGCCCACAGCGAGTTTATAGTCTACTACTCACCACTCAGCAACAACCAGAGACAACAAAACTGCCCAGACTTGGTTTTTTGGTTTTTTTAATTATCATTATGGTATTTGTTAAGTGCTTACGGTGTGTCAGGCACTGTACTAAGTGCTGGGGTAGATACAAGGTAATCAGGTTGGGCCATCCCACCTGGGGCTAAAAGTCTTAATCCCCATTTTACAGATGAGGTAACTGAGTCATAGAGAAGTTAAGTGACTTGCTCAAGGTCACCCAGCAGACAAGTGGCAAAGTTGGCAATACAGCACACAGTAAGTGCTCAATAAATATGATTGAAAGAATGAATCCAGATCCTATGACTCCCAAGCCCGGATTCTTTCCACTAGACCACATTGCTTCCTTGTTCGACTGAAACTGCTACAGGGTGGAATCAACTGGCTTTCTAAAAAAACCACACAACTATATGGGGACTCTCTATCTTAATTAAAATAATAGGGCTATTTGTTAAGTGCTTACTATGTGCCAAGCACTGGGATAGATACAAGATAATCAGGTCGGACTTTGGAGTCAGAGGTCATGGGTTCAAATCCCAGCTCTGCCGTCAGCTGTGTGACTTTGGGCAAGTCACTTAACTTCTCTGTGCCTCAGTTACCTCATCTGGAAAATGGGGATTGAAACTGGGAGCCCCCCGTGGGACAACCTGATCACCTTGTAACCTCCCCAGCGCTTCGAACAGTGCTTTGCACATAGTAAGCGCTTAACAAATACCATCATTATTATTATTATTATTTACCATTGGCTTTAAAGCCCTCAATCACTTTGTCCCCTCTTGCTTCACCTCACTGACTTTCTACTACAGTCCATCCCGCGGGGTCCACTCCTCTAACACCAACCTACTCAGTGAAACCTGATCTCACCTACCTCTCCGCCCACCCTCGCCCAAGTCCTGTCTCTGGCCTGGAACTCCTTCCCTCTCCGTATCCGCTAGACCAGCCATCTCTCTCTCCACCTTCAAAACCCTATGAAAATCACATCTCCTCCAAGAGGTCTTCCCCGACTAAGCCCCTTTATTCTTTTTATTTTAACAGTCTTGGTTAAGCGCTTACTATGTGCCAGACACTGTACTAAGCATTGGGGTAGACACAAGATCATCACATTAGGCACAGTCCATGTCATCCCCTGGGGCTCACAGTTTCAATCCCCATTTTACAGATGAGATAACCGAGGCCCAGAGAAGTGAAGTGAGTTTCCCAAGGTCGCTCCTTTTCCCTACCCTCCCTCCCTTCTGTGCCACCTATGCTCTTTGATCTGATAGACTGTGAGCCCACTGCTGGGTGGGGACTGTCTCTATATGTTACCAACTTGTACTTCCCAAGCGCTTAGTACAGTGCTCTGCACACAGTAAGCGCTCAATAGATACGATTGATGATGATGATGATGATGATATTCACCCCAACCTCAGTCCCACAGCACTTGCGTACAAATCCGTAGTTGATTTTCATGTCTGTCTTCCCGTCTGGACTGAAAGCTCCTCGGAGACGGGGGATGTGCCTACCAACTCTCTTGTATTGTACTCTCCTAAGCGCTTAGTACCCAGTAAGCACTCAATAGATTGATGGTTGGTCAGGGAAGGCCCCTGGGGGGAGATATGCTTTTTGTGGGGCTTTGAAGACGGAGAGAGTGGTGGTTTGTTGGCTATAAAGGGGGAAGGAGTTCCAGGCTAGAGCGAGACAGACGGGATCAAGATACATAGAGCAAATTGGTGTTGGTGGAGTGAAGTGTGTGGGCTGGATTGCAGCGGGAGATTGGCAAAGTAATGTAGGAGGGAAGAGCTGATCGAGTGCCTTAAAGCCGGTAGTAAAGAGTTTCTGCTTGATGCAGAAATGAATAGGCAACCACAGGAAGTTCTTGAGGAATGGGGAGACCTGGACTGATTTTTTTTTTTTTTTTTAGAAAAATGATCTGGGCAGGAGAGCGAAGTCTGGACTGGAATGGGGAGAGACAGGTGGGATGGAATAAGTGCTTGGACCAGCATGATAGAAGTTTAGATGGAGATGAAGGGGTGGATTCTAGAGACACTGGGAAGGAAGAGCCAGTAAGATCTGGTGACAGACAAAATATGCAGGTTGAACAAGAGAGATGAGTTGAGGATAATTCCAACATTATGGACTTGGAAGACAAGGAGGGTGGCGGTATTGTCTACAGTGATGGGAAAATTGGCACTAATAAATTATCGGGGTATTTGTTAGCAGAGTGAGCAGCGTGGCTCAGTTGGAAAGAGCACGGGCTTTGGAGTCTCTATATGTTGCCAACTTGTACTTCCCAAGCGCTTAGTACAGTGCTCTGCACACAGTAAGTGCTCAATAAATACGATTGATGATGATGATGATGATGGAGTCAGAGTTCATGGGTTCAAATCCCGGCTCTGCCAATTGTCAGCTGTGTGACTTTGGGCAAGGCACTTCACTTCTCTGGCCCTCAGTTCCCTCATCTGGAAAATGGAGATTAAAACTGTGAGCCCCCCGTGGGACGACCTGATCACCTTGTAACCTCCCCAGCACTTAGAACAGTGCTTTGCACGTAGTAAGTGCTTAATAAATGCCATCATTATTATTATTATTGTTAAGCACTTACTATGTGCCAAGAAACGTACTCAGTGCTGGGATCAGTATAAGACAATCGGATCAAATACAGACCCTATTCCACATGGGGTTCACAGTTTAAGTAAGAGGGAGAACAGATATCTTAACCCCCATTTTACAGATGAGGACAATGAGGCCCAGAGCAGTTACGTGTCACCCAGTAGGGAAATGGCAGAGCCAGGATTGGAACTCGGGTCTCCTGATTGGCAGGCAGGGCTCTTTCCACGAAACCCATCCTTTATCCAGGGAACCTGACCCGACTGTGAGCCCACTGTTGGGTAGGGACTGTATCTATATGTTGCCAACTTGTACTTCCCAAGTGCTTAGTACAGTGCTCTGCACACAGTAAGCGCTCAATAAATACGATTGATTGATTGATTGATTGATTGATTGAACCCAAATGCCTGCTTTTCAGGTCATCACTTGTCATTCCCTTCCCAGAATCCCCTTGTGGGAAGAGTGCCCTATCTGTGAATTCACCCCTTCCCTCCACCTGAGCAACCCACGGCGAGGGCACGGAACCGCTACACTACAAGTTGCGGAGCGGGAACTGTCCCAATCGGACATCCTGGGAATACGGGGAGGGCTAACCGGTACCAGGGGGCTTCGGATATGAGAGGCATTGCTGCTGTGCGCAAAGCACTGTTCTACACGCTGGGGGGTTACAAGGTGATCAGGTTGTCCCTCGGGGGGCTCACAGTCTTAATCCCCATTTTGCAGATGAGGGAACTGAGGCACAGAGAAGTTGAGTGACTTGCCCAAGGTCACACAACTGGCAATTGGCGGAGCCGGGATTTGAACCCATGACCTCTGACTCCAGAGCCCGGGCTCCTTCCACTGAGCCACGCTGCTTCATGGCACAGGCCTGGGAATCAGGAGGTCATGGGTTCTAGTCCTAGCCCTGCCACTTTTCTGCTCTGCTCTTGGGTGAGTCACTTTGCTTCTCTGGGCCTCAATTACCTCATTTGTAAAATGGGGATCAAGACTCCATGGGGCAGGGACTTTGCCCAGCCTCATTTGCTCGTATTCATCCCGGTGTTTAGTACAGTGTCCAGCACCCAGGAAGCGCTTAACAAATACCACAGTTATTATTGGGAATCCCTACCCTCTCTGCCCATCATTCTCCCCAGTTTGTCCTTTGGAGACACGGGCCAGAAGAATGCTAGGGACTTGGGCCACCAATTCCCTGCTCATGCCATTTCCATCATTTATTATTAGTAATAATAATAATAATAATGATGATGGCATTTAAGTGCTTACTATGTGCAGAGCACTGTTCTAAGCGATGGGGAGGTTACAATAATAATAATAATGATGGTATTTGTTAAGTACTTACTATGTGCTTAACCCCTTCTAGACTGTGAGCCCAATGTTGGGTAGGGACCGTCTCTATACGTTGCCAACTTGTACTTCCCAAGCGCTTAGTACAGTGCTCTGCACACAGTAAGCGCTCAATAAATACTATTGATTGATTGATTGATGTGCAAAGCACTGTTCTAAGTGCTGGGGGGGATACAAGGTGATCAGGTTGTCCCACGTGGGGCTCACAGTCTTAATCCCCATTTTACAGATGAAGCAACTGAGGCACAGAGAAGTTAAGTGACTTGCCCAAAGTCACATAGCTGACAATTGGCAGAGCCGGGATTTGAACCCATGACCTCTGGCTCTAAAGCCCAGGCTCTTTCCACTGAGCCACGCTGTTTCTCTCTACAAGGTGATCAGGTTGTCCCACGGGGGACTCACAGTCTTAATCCCCACTTTACAGGTGAGGGAACTGAGGCCCAGAGAAGTGAAGTGACTTGCCCAAAGTCACACAGCTGACAGTTGGCGGAGCCGGGATTTGAACCCATGACCTCTGACTCCAAACCCCGGGCTCTTTCCACGGAGCCACGCTGCTTCTCTAATTGCTGCTCCTCTATTTGCCAAGCACTGTGCGCGTTAGGAGCTTTACTAAACGCCAGGGCTAGATACAAGGTTCATTCATTCACTCAGTCGTATTTGTTGAGCGCTTACTGTGTGCAGAGCACTGTACTGGGCGCTTGGGAAGTACGGGTTGGCACCGTATAGAGACGGCCCCTACCCAACTGTCTAGAAGAGTGGGCTCACAGTCTAGAAGAAGGTTGCAGACTGGACACAGCCCCCGTCCCGCATGGGGCTCCCGGCCTTAACCCCCATTTTACAGAGACGTTAAGTGACTCACCCAAGGTCACCCAGCAGACCAGTGGCAGAAGCCGGGATTAGAGCCCGGGTCTTTTTGACGCCCAGCCCCGGGCTTTATCCGCTAGGCCATGCTGCTTCATTGGCCGAAGCGTAGAAGAATAGTGAGAAGAGGTCACAGGGCTATGTGACAGCCTCTCTCCCGTTTCTTCCAGCTCCTTCTTAGGTCCTTGGCACTCGCAGAAGTCACCTGGATGGCAAAGTCATTGGGAGAAGTCTAGGTCACCTTCTCGCTGCACCTCCGTCTCGTCTATCTCGCCGCCGACCTCTCACCCGCACCGCGCCTCTGGCCCGGAACACCCTCCCTCCTCTCATCAGAAAATTGCCCTCTCCCACCTCAAAACCTTATGAAAGGCACACCTCCCCCAAGAAGCCTTCTCTGACTAAGCCCTCCTCTCCTCCCATTCCCTTCTGCACCGCTTGCATTCAGTCATTCCTTCAGTCGTATTCATTCATTCAATCATTCACTCAATCGTATTTATGGAGCGCTTACTGTGTGCAGAGCACTGGACTGAGCCTTGGGAAGTGCCCGTTGGCAACGTATGGAGACGGTCCCTGCCCAACAGCGGGCTCACAGTCTAGAGGGGGGAGACAGAGAACAACAGCGTGGCTCAATGGACAAGAGCCCGGGCTTTGGAGTCAGAGGTCATGGGTTCAAATCCCGGCACTGCCAATTGTCAGCTGTGTGACTTTGGGCAAGTCACTTCACTTCTCTGAGCCTCAGTTACCTCATCTGTAAAAATGGGGATGAAGACTGTGAGCCCCACGTGGGACAACCTGATCACCTTGTCACCTCCCCAGCGCTTAGAACAGTGCTTTGCACATAGTAAGTGCTTAATAAATGCCATTATTATTATTATTATTATTAAAACAAAACATGTGGACAGGTGTCAAGTCATCAGAATAAATAGAAGTAAAGCTAGATGCCCATTTATTCAACAGGCTCCTCCTTCCTTCCTCTCCCTTCTTCCTCCCCCCCTCCTCCCCCTCGCCATCCCCCCCGCCTTACCTCCTTCCCCTCCCCACAGCACCTGTATATATGTATGTATGTTTGTACGTATTTATTACCCTATTTATTTATTTTATTTGTACATATTTATTCTATTTATTTGCTCAATATGATTTGTTTTGTTGTCTGTCTCCCCCTTCTAGACTGTGAGCCCACTGTTGCGTAGGGACCGTCTCTACATGTTGCCGACTTGTACTTCCCAAGTGCTTAGTCCGGTGCTCTGCACACAGTAAGCGCTCAATAAATACGATTGATTGATTGATTGATTAGTTGTGGGCGTTTAGACGGAGCCCTGCAGAGCTCGCCCTGCCGATTAGGACTCGGACCCCTCTCCTTCGCTTGCCTGCTGCGCTACACCTTTGTGAGTACACCTGATAAAAAGGCAGAACTGATCACTCTGGCTCCGTGTCTGGCCTTTGGTTCGTCGTCGCCCAAACCAAAGAACCCGGAGCTGCCCTCTGGTCGGCGACCCCAGCTGACTTGGGGGGCATCTCTTCACACCCCTGAGGCCCGGGTCTTCTGGCCTCTATTTCCCTCCCAGGGCCCAGGTGAACTGGGCCCTCAGCCCCCATGTCCCCCTGCCCATCACACACTCACACTTATATACACGCTCACTTCTCGCAGAGCCCAGGCCTCCTGCCTCTCTTAGCCTCCTTCTCTTCCTCAGATCCAGGGTCCTGGCCTCCTCCTCAGGGCACTGGGCAGCTAAATTGGAGGTGGGATGATGGGACCAGTAAACCCCAGAGGGGCCCGTTTTCCATCTGGGGACTGACCAGGGCAACCCTCCGCCTTACCTCTCCACAGCACCTGTATCTATGTATATATGTTTGTTCGCATTTATTACTCTATTTATTTATTTATTTTAGTTGTACATATTTATTCTATTTATTTTATTTTGTTAATATGTTTTGTTTTGTTCTCTGTCTCCCCCCTCTCGACTGTGAGCCCGCTGTTGGGTAGGGACCGTCTCTATATGTTGCCAACTGGTACTTCCCAAGCGCTTAGTATTCATTCATTCATTCAATCGTATTTATTGAGCGCTTACTGTGTGCTGAGCACTGTACTAAGCGCTTGGGAAGTACAAGTTAGTCCAGTGCTCTGCACACAGTAAGCGCTCAATAAATACGATTGAATGAATGAATGAAAGAGCACGGGCCTGGAAGTTAGAGGTCATGGGGTTCTAATCCTGGCTCTGCCACACGTCTGCTTGTGACCTTGGGCAAGTCACTTAACTTCTCTGTGCCTCAGCTACCTCATCTGTAAAATGGGGATTAAGACTGTGAGCCCCATGTAGGACAGGGATTCATTCATTCAATCGTATTTATTGAGCGCTTACTGTGTGCAGAGCACTGGACTAAGCGCTTGGGAAGTACAAGTTGGCAACATATAGAGACGGTCCTTTCCCAGCAGCGGGCTCACAGTCTAGAAGCAGCATGGCTCAGTGGAAAGGATGCTCACATCCTCCCTCCAGCCTGGAGCTCTCTCCCCGTTAAGATCCGACAGACCACTCATCTCCCTGTCCTCAAGGCCCTTTGGAAATCACATCTCTTTCAGGAGGACTCCCCTGGTTAATCTCTCACTTCCCACTCCCACTCCCCACTTCAGCACTTTCACAGAGAAGCAGTGTGGCTCAGTGGAAAGAGCCCGGGCTTTGGAGTCAAAGGTCATGGGTTCAAATCCTGGCTCCACCACTTATCAGCTGTGTGACTTTGGGCAAGTCACTTCACTTCTCTGGGCCTCAGTTACAAATGGGGATGAAGACTGTGAGCCCCCCGTGGGACAACCTGATCACCTTGTAACCTCCCCAGTGCTTAGAACAGTGCTTTGCACATAGTAAGTGCTTAATAAATAATAATAATAATAATGATGGTATTTGTTAAGCGCTTACTATGTGCAAAGCACTGTTCTAAGCGCTGGGGAGGATACAAGGTGATCAGGTTGTCCCACGTGGGGCTCACAGTCTTAATCCCCATTCTACAGATGAGGTAACTGAGGCACAGAGAAGTTGAGTGGCTTGCCCAAGGTCACAAAGCTGACAAGTGGCGGAGCTGGGATTCGAACCCATGACCTCTGACTCCCATTTATTATTATTATTAGAAGGGGGATTGTGTCCAACTTGGTTACCTTGTATCTACCCCAGCGCTTAGAACAGTGTTTGGCACATAGTAAGCGCTTGACAAATGCCCCAGTTATTATTATTATTATGTGAAGAAGGGAGGTGCGGTAGAAGAGGGGAATTATGCGGAGGGAAAAAGTCAGAAAGAAGCCGCCTAGACCGTGAGCCCACTGTTGGGTAGGGACCGTCTCTATATGTTTCCGACTTGTACTTCCCAAGCGCTTAGTACAGTGCTCTGGACACAGTAAGCGCTCAATAAATACGATTGAATGAATGAATGAATGAATGAATGCCTGGAGACCAGGAATTCTGACCGTGGGAAAGCGGGAGCTCGGCTTAGTGCTGCCACCTGCTGGGAAAGCCGCACTACTGTATCCCATCCTCCCTCCGGATCAATCAATCAATCAATCGTATTTATTGAGCGCTTACTGTGTGCAGAGCACTGTATTAAGCGCTTGGGAAGTACAAGTTGGCAACATAGAGAGACAGTCCCTACCCAACAGTGGGCTCACAGTCTAAAAGGGGCTCACAGTCTAAAAGTACCGATCCAAAGTACCGTTCCAAGGGCAGCCAGAAAAATCCATTCCACTGTCCCGGGACCAGACTCCAGAATCCCCCCCGCCCCCCCCCCCGCCAAATCCAGAACCAGAGGGGAATTTCCATATGCTTCCCCTCCTGCTGAGGGGCTCGGTTCTGCTTCCTCCAGGTCAGTGACCTCGATAGAGGTCAGCTTCTCAGATGATGTATATACGTATATATGTCTGTACATATTTATTACTGTATTTATTTCTTTATTTTACTTGTATATATCTATTCAATTCATTTTATTTTGTTAATATGTTTGGTTTTGTTCTCTGTCTCCCCCTTCCAGACTGTGAGCCCACTGTTGGGTAGGGACCATCTCTAGATGTTGCCAACTTGTACTTCCCAAGCGCTTAGTCCAGTGCTCTGCACACAGTAAGCGCTCAGTAAATACGATTGATTGATTGATTGATTGATGAGGCAGTTGGAAGGCAAGGCAGGTAGTTTCTAGTCCGTCCGCGAACCTTGGGCTCCCCGCTCGACTCCCGTGACCATGGGGTGGCAGTCCAAAGAAAGAGCAGGAGGTCCAAGTTCAGGATGGAGCAGGATCTACAGTGTGTCACTCCCTACCCAACTTTTTGGAAATTTCCAGTGGCTTGCCATTTCTTATAATAATAATAATAATAGTATTTATTAAACGCTTACTATGTGCAAAGCACTGTTCTAAGCGCTGGGAAGGTTACAAGGTGATCAGGTTGTCCCACGGGGGGCTCACGGTCTTAATCCTCATTTTACAGATGAGGTAACTGAGGCACAGAGAAGTGAAGTGACTTGCCCAAAGTCACGCAGCTGACAAGTGGTGGAGCCGGGATTTGAACCCATGACCTCTGACTCCAAAGCCCGGGCTCTTTCCACTGAGCCAAGCTGCTTCTCTCTTTCTTCTCACACAAAAACAGAAACCCCTCACCCTCCACTTCCCCGCTCTTCATAAACTGGTTTCCTCTCACTTATCCACTTTCTTCTCTCACGACATCCAGCTCGTGCTCTTTGTTCCTCCCCCTCTGCTCAACTGTCCTGCCTTGAACCCAATGTTCACTCCTTTCTCCAGGCGCAGAATCTTCCCCGGACCTTCGGAATCACATGCCTTCCTTTTTTATGGCATTTGTTAAGCTCTTACTATGTGCCAGGCACTGTACTAAGTGCTGGCATAGATACAAGCTAATTAGGTTGGACACGGTCCCTGTCCCACATGGGGCTCACAGTTTTAATCCCCATTCTACAGATGAGGTAACTGAGGCCCAGAAAAATTAAGTGACTTGCCCAAGGCCATACAACAGACAAGTGGAGAAGCAGCGTGGCTCAGTGGAAAGAGCCCGGGCTTTGGAGTCAGAGTTCACGGGTTCAAATCCCAGCTCTGCCAATTGTCAGCTGTGTGACTTTGGGCAAGTCACTTCACTTCTCTGGGCCTCAGTTATCTCATCTGTAAAAGGGGGATTAAGACTGTGAGCCCCCCGTGGGACAACCTGATCACCTTGTAACCTCCCCAGCGTTTAGAACAGTGCTTTGCAATCAATCAATCAATCGTATTTATTGAGAGCTTACTGTGTGCAGAGCACTGTACTAAAGCACTTGGGAAGTACATAGTAAGTGCTTAATAAATGCCATTATTAAAATGCCATTATTATTAAGTGGCGGAATTAGAACCCAGATCCTTCTGACACCCAGGCCCGTGCGCTATCCGCTAGGCCACGCCGCTTCTCCCTTCCCTCATATGCCCTGAAAAAGTCACCTCCTTGAAGAGCTCTCGTTCACCATCCCAGTCATGACCTCCCCTCAGCCACCATCGGTGTATTGAATGGGTAGCGATTGACTGCCGTTGTTTATCACCCATATCTACTCTCGTGTTCCTTTAAGGGTTATTTCCCCAATTTATGTGGGCTTGTCTTCCCCATTAGAAGGCTCCTCAAGGGCAGGGATGGTGATTTCTAATTCTGAAGAGCCCTCAGGCCCCTAGGCTGGCTGTAGGCCTCAGTCAATGCTTACAGTGATGAAGGAAGCCCATAGCTGCAGGGTTTTCAAGGCCTTTTAGGTTCCTCCTCGGATTCATACTGGGAGGTGAGGGGTGGAGGAGGGAGGACAAGATGGGGTTCTCCAGGGGGAAACAGGCCTTGTGGCTGAGGGAAAGAGGAGAGAATCCTTAGGCAAGCAGGAGGAAGAATTCTAACGGTAAGAGGAGCGATAGTCATTAAGCCCTGAATTATGGACTATGGACTTAATTATGGACTTCTAGACTGTGAGCCCATTGTTGGGTAGGGACCGTCTCTATATGATGCCAACCTGTACTTCCCAAGCGCTTAGTACAGTGCTCTGCACACAGTAAGCGCTCAATAAATACGATTGAATGAATGAATGAATGGTATTAATTATGGTATTAAGCACTTACCACGTGTCAAGCACTGCTCTAAACGCGAGGGTAGATACACGTTAGTCAGGTCAGATCCAGTCCCTCGTCCCACACGGGGCTCAGAGTGTAAGTAGGAGGGAGAACGGATATTGAATTCCCATTTCGCAGATGAGGAGACTGAGGCGCAGAGATGTGTGACTTGCCCAGGGTCACGCCCTAGACAAGTGGCAGAGTTGGGATGTGAACCCTACCAACAACCAGGGCCAGGCTCTTTCCACTAGGCCACGCTTCTTACCTCTCATGTGTCCTGCCCCGTACCCAAGGCTGAGGGAGCTACGACATCATCGGACCAACACGGGGCTCACGGTCTAAGAGATAGGGAGAGCAGCTATCTTATTTTACAGCTGAGGAAGCTGAGGCCGAGAGAGGTTAAGTGACTGTTCCAAGGTCACACAGCAGGCCAGTAGCAAGGCTGGGATTAGAACTCGGCTCCCTCTCCCCCTTTTAGACTGTGAGCCCACTGTTGGGTAGGGACTGTCTCTATATGTTGCCAACTTGGACTTCCCAAGCGCTTAGTCCAGTGCTCTGCACAGTAAGTGCTCAATAAATACGATCGATTGATTGATTGATTCCAGTCCCAAGCTCTTTCCCCTAAGGTCCCGTCAGGTTTGTCAGACGTCAGGGAAAGTACCTGGAGGACAGGGACGAGGTCTTTAACTTCTTTGGTACATTCCCACAGCAGAGGCACAGGAAATAGGAGGAGATTGAAGATTCGGTGGAAATTTGGCAACTTGGTGATGGGAAAACAAATTTATTGCTTCTTCAGCAACACCCCCGCCTTACCTCCTTCCCCTCCCCACAGCATCTGTATATATGTATATATGTTTGTACGCATTTATTACTCTATTTTATTTGTACATATTTATTCCATTTATTTTATTTTGTTACTATGTTTTGTTTTGTTCTCTGTCTCCCCCTTCTAGACTGTGAGCCCACTGTTGGGTAGGGACCGTCTCTAGATGTTGCCAACTTGTACTTCCCAAGCGCTTAGTACAGTGCTCTGCACACAGTACGGCTCAGTGGAAAGAACCCGGGCTTGGGAGCCAGAGGTTGTGGGTTCTAATCCTGGCTCCGCCACTTGTCGGCTGTGTGACTTTGGGCAAGTCACTTAACTTTTAGACTGTGAGCCCACTGTTGGGTAGGGACTGTCTCTATATGTTGCCAGCTTGTACTTCCCAAGCGCTTAGTACAGTGCTCTGCACACAGTAAGCGCTCAATAAATACGATTGATTGATTGATTGATTGATTAACATCTCTGAGCCTCAGTCACCTCATCTGTAAAATGGGGATTAAGACTGTGAGCCCCACGAGGGACAACCCGATCACCTTGTAACCCCCCCGGCGCTAAGAACAGTGCTTTGCACATAGTAAGCGCATAACAAATGCCATCATCATCATCATCATCAGTAAGCGCTCAATAAATACGGCTGAATGAAATGAATGACACAGTGAATGAATGAGTACAGTGCTCTGCACATAGTAAGCGCTCAATAAATACAATTGATGAAACACGGTTGATGAATGAATGAATTTGGGCATCCTTAGCCCAAGAAAGGACTCCTCCACCCCAATCAATCAATCATATTTATTGAGCGCTTATTATCATCATCATCAATCGTATTTATTGAGCGCTTACTATGTGCAGAGCACTGTACTAAGCGCTTGGGAAGTACAAATTGGCAACATATAGAGACAGTCCCTACCCAACAGTGGGCTCACAGTCTAAAAGGGGGAGACAGAGAACAAAACCAAACATACTAATAAAATAAAATAAATAGAATAGATATGTACAAATAAAATAAATAAATAAATAAATAGAGTAAAAAATATGTACAAACATATATACATATATACAGGTGCTGTGGGGAAGGGAAGGAGGTAAGATGGGGGGGATGAAGAGGGGGACGAGGGGGAGAGGAAGGAAGGGGCTCAGTCTGGGAAGGCCTCCTGGAGGAGGTGAGCTCTCAGCAGGGCCTTGAAGGGAGGAAGAGAGCTAGCTTGGCGGATGGGCAGAGGGAGGGTATTCCAGGCCCGGGGGATGACGTGGGCCGGGGGTCGATGGCGGGACAGGCGAGAGCGAGGTACGGTGAGGAGATCAGCAGTGGAGGAGTGGAGGGTGCGGACTGGGCTGTAGAAGGAGAGAAGGGAGGTGAGGTAGGAGGGGGCGAGGTGATGGACAGCCTTGAAGCCCAGGGTGAGGAGTTTCTGCCTGATGCGCAGATTGATTGGTAGCCACTGGAGATTTTTGAGGAGGGGAGTGACATGCCCAGAGCATTTCTGGACAAAGATAATCCGGGCAGCAGCATGAAGTATGTGCAGAGCACCGTTCTAAGTGCTTGAGAGTGTACAACAGAATTAGCAGTCACATTCCCTGCCCACGACGAGCTTACAGTCTAAACTGAAATACAGGAAGGGGGTGGATGTCAACCCAGCTGTTTCCCCAACCAGGTGGAGAAAACCCAGGTGCCCTGCAGCCCAGCCTCTCATCTCTGACTCCCAACATCACACTCTCCTCCTTGTTCTGGTTCCTTCTGTCAGGCATCCTGCCCCGAGGGGTCTTCCCCACCTGCCCTGGAGCCCAGGTCTCAAAGGGCCCGGGTTTTGAAGCAGAGAGGCCGTGTTCCTCATCTTCAGTCCCTCTGGGCACCCTTCAGCAGCTCTGCTGCCTCTTCTCGCAGATCCAGTTGTCCAGCTCTGAGCTGCAGGGCGCATCACTCCAGTGGCCGTGGGACAGCATCATGACGCAGTCCTCCCTCCCGTAGCAGTCACTGGGTTCTCATCTGTTCCAGTAGCTCCAGTGAGAAGGAGAAACCCACCAGCATATCAGCAGAGGGGTCTAGAAACGGTGGAGAGTTCCACATTCTGATCCAATAATCCTGTAAACTTCTTGTGGGCAGGGAACCTGTCTGCCAACTCTGGCGTAGTGGACTCTCCCAAGCCCTTAGTTCAGGGCTCTGCACATAATAAGTGCTCAATAAATATGATTGATCGATTGGGGTGGAGGAGGCCTTTCTTGGGCCAAGGATGCCCAAATTCATTCATTCATTTCGTTGTCGTATTTATTGAGTGCTTACTGATGATGATGGTATTTGTTAAGCACTTACTACGTGCCAAGCCCTGCTCTAAGCGCCGGGGTAGATACAAGGTTGCCAGGTTGTTCCACGTGGGGCTCACAGTCTTAATCCCCATTTTACGGATGAGGTAACTGAGGCACAGAGAAGTGAAGTGACTTGCCCAAAGTCACACAGCTGACAAGTGGTGGAGCTGGGATTAGAACCCACGACCTCTGACTCCCAAGTCCATTCTCTTTCGACTAAGCCGTGCAGTACCACTGATTGGCTGATTGATTAATCTGGGTTCGGAACTCAGCAAGCCCACTGGCAGGGATGTTTATGATAATAATAACAATAATAATAGTAATAGTAATAACAATTGCATTTTTTGCAAGGTGCATACTACGCACCAAGCATCGTACTAAACACTGAGGTAGATACAAGATGTTCCCTCTAGACTGTAAGCCCCTGGAGGACAGGGATTGTGTCTACCCACTCAATAGGATCAGCGCTTAGTACAGTGCCTGGCACATAGTGAGCGCTTAACAAATACCATTATTATTATTATTGTTATTAGTATTAGTATTGTTGGACTTTCCCAAGCGCTTAGCCCAGTGCTCTGCGCTCAGAAAGCGTTCTGTCAATACCATCGATGGATTGATTCCAGACTCAACAATCAGTCAGTGGTGTTTATTGAGTGCTTACTGTGTACAGAGCTCCATACTAAGCACTTGGGAGAGGACAATACAATAGAGTTGGGAGACAATAACACTCCACTGGATGATCCCAGTGGTGGCCCAGGTTCAGGATCATGCCTATAAATTCTGCTTTGGACTCAGGAAAAAACTGTCACCAGCTTCAAAAACACAGACGCTTGTCTAGGCGCAGAGGGCCTTGAGATGGTCTAGGGTCAGAAATATTATTACGGTATTTGTTAAGTGCTTACTATATAATAATAATAATAATAATAATAATAATAATAATTGTATTTGTTAAGCGCTTACTATGTGCAAAGCACTGTTCTAAGCGCTGGGGAGATACAAGGTGATCAGGTTGTCCCACGGGGGGCTCACAATCTTAAGCCCCATTTTACAGATGAGGGAACTGAGGCCCAGAGAAGTGAAGTGACTTGCCCAAAGTCACACAGCTGACAATTGGCAGAGCCAGGATTTGAACCCGTGAACCCTGACTCCAAAGCCCGGGCTCTTTCCACTGAGCCACGCTGCTTCTGTCAAGCCCTGCTCTAAGTGCTGGGGTAGATACAAAGGAATCAGAAACAGCATGACCTAATAATAATAATAATCAGTGGAAAAAGCACGGGCTTTGGAGTCAGAGGTCATGGGTTCAAATCCTGGCTCCACCAACTGTCAGCTGTGTGACTTTGGGCAAGCCACTTAACTTCTCTGGGCTTCAGTTACCTCATCTGGAAAATGGGGATTAAGACTGTGAGCCCCACGAGGGACAACCTGATCACCTTGTAACCTCCCCAGCGCTTAGAACCGTGCTTTGCACGTAGTAAGCGCTTAGTAAACGCCATTATTATTATTTAAGGGGAAGTCAGACACCTAGGTTCGGGGGAGAGAACCTTACACAAAAGTGATATCCGAGCCATCAATCCACTTGTGCTTCCCTTCGACTTCTGTGTCCGAGAGCCTGATCCAGTAGCCAAAGTTGTTCGTGTTCTGTCAGGAAGTTCTTGATGGGAGGAAGATAATCTTTGGGAAATCCACCCCTTGGCACCCTCCCTCCCACATTGCAGCATCTTCAGGTTTCTTTGGAAACCCTTGGATATGGACTTGGCCAGAATTTTCTTCCTCCTGGTTGAGGAAGACATTCCATTTTGCTCTCGCCTCGTCCAACTAAGAGTCTCACCTGCTCCTGCTGATTGTTGATGATGACCAGATGAGAGCCCTCACTGAGGCACTTGCTTTGGGCTGAGTGCCAGGAAGATTTGGTTGGTGAGAAGAAGTAGCAGGAGCCCTCAAAAGTCTTCCAGACAATGGGGCAGGGCTGGCAGGATGAGGAGAAGGAGGCTGGGGGGGAAAGGAAGATTAAGGTCCTGAGAGGGGGCGGGGAAATCTCTCCAGCAGTTGGGGGACGATACTATAGCTAGCTTCCACCCTCACCCCTATCTCAGGGACATGGGTACTGGGAGCAGAGAGGTGCCACAGGGCCGACAGAATCACGCGGGAGAGACCATCTCTCCTCCTGCTTCTCTAGGATCTTGATCACGTCTGTCTCGCTGCCGACCCCTTGCCCATATCCTCCCTCTGTCCTGGAAGTCCTTCCCCCTTCCTACCTGACAGACCACTGCTCTCCCCACCGTCAAAGCCCTCTGACAATCCCATCTCCAGGAGGTCTTCCCTGGCTAGCCCCTCATTTTCCCCATCCTATCTGCCTTTCCTTCTGTGTCGCCTATGCACTTAGGTGTCCTTTAAGTACTTTGGCACTCACCCCAGCCCCACAGCATTTATATCCTTACACCCTGCCGCTTCCCCTAGCTGGAATTTCTTTATTATCTAGACCGTAAGATACGTGAGGGCAGGGATCGTGACTACCACCTTACCGTATTGTCCCCTCCCAATCACTTAGTCCAGTGCTCTGCACTCAGTAAGTACTCAATAAATATCATTGATTGATCAATTGATTGAGGTGGAGGTGACTTGTCCCATCATCTCAGCTTTCCCCGGAACCAGAAACTCTGCATCCACAATCCACACCAGAGACTCACTGTGGCCACTCTGCAGGGCACCCACGGCCCGGGACATCTCTCTGCGGAGGTCTTCTCGGGCTTTCCCAGCCTGAGCCAGCTCCTGGGTCACTGGGAGAGAATGGGATGTGGGAATCTGTGATCGGGGGGAGCAGGCTGGGCGGGATGGGGGACACAGGGAAAGGGATGACTGACAGGGTGGGTGGAGTCTGAGCGAGACAGGACAAGGACCGGACCCTGACAACCTGCCCATCCCATGCCTTGGTTTCCACGCCGCCTCAGCGACCCAGTGAGTCCCCGCCACCTGCACAATGTAGGAACCTGGGAGCAGTTGTCATGAAGACCCTTCTCTTCTCACCCTTCTCCCCCGTCCTCTGGTCCACCCCCTAGTTCTGACCTTGGGCCCTCAGCTGTAAGTTTTTGTCCTCAAGGAGCAGCAGCCGGACGCGGGCATCTGACAGTTCTGTGACCCGACCCCTTAGGGCCCCCTGCATGGTGCTCAGCTGGGTCCACTGAGCCTGGGGAAGGGGTCTGGGTTCAGAGGTGGGTTGGGGAGCTCAGGGAGAGAAGGCTTCCACAGTTGAGAAGGAGAATGGGTGGGTCTGGGGGATCCAGGGGTACCACTTCAGGGACACCCACAACTGCAGAGTCACGGGGAGAGAGAGCCAAGGCAGATCCATGCCAACTCTGTTGTCCTCTCCCATGCAGTCAGTCAGTCAATCAATTGTATTTATTGAGTGCTTACTGTATGCAGAGCACTGTACTAAGCACTTGGGAGAGTACAATATAACAGAGTTGGTAGACACGTTCCCTGCCCACAGCGAGCTTCCAGCCTAGAGGGGGACTTGGTTCAGTGTTCTGCACACTGCAAATGCTCAATAAATACCATCGTTTGGTTGCTCAGTCGATCGGTTGATTGATTGGACCTCTCATCTGTGGGCAGGGATTGTAGGTGCAGGAATGGGAAATTGAGCCTAGCGCCCCAGTCTCCCCAGTCACCCCTCTCCCAGTTACCATTGCTCTTCACAGCCTCCACAGCGACTACCAGCTCTTCCACGTCCCTCCTCACCACTGACGCTGAAAGACAGAGCCCCCAGTCCAGACTCTCACTTGTTTGGGTCCCCATCATGTCTTTCAACCCCTGGGGTCCTCGTCCATCCTCCCTGGATGAAAGGAATAGGCCTAAGATGTCCTTCCCCCAAAGCTTAGTCCAGCGCTCCGCAAGCAGGAAGCGTTCAATAAATGCCCCTGATTCATTGATTGACCGATTGGGAGGTTCCGGCAGGAGGGAGTGGGGAACAGGGAGAAAAGATGAGGGAGACACTCACCGTTCACACTCAGTCTGTTCTGTACCTCCTGCAGCTGCTTCAGCCTCGTGGACATCTCGGAGGCTGCAGTGGGGAAGGGTGAGGGCCAATTCACCGTCTGACCCAGCTCAGGGCAGTGGGAGTAATGGGATCAGGACAGAAGGGGAGTCAGAGGCATTCTGCCATTTGTGAAACACTTACTATATGCCAAACTCTCTGTACTGAGAAGTGGGATGGACTCAACAATAATAATAATAATAATAATGGCATTTATTTAGCGCTTACTACATGCAAAGCACTGTTCTAAGCGCTGGGGAGGTTACAAGATGATCAGGTTGTCCCACGGGGGGCTCACAGTCTTCATCCCCATTTTACAGATGAGGTAACTGAAGCACAGAGAAGTTAAGTGACTTGCCCAAAGTCACACAGCTGACAATTGGCGGAGCAGGGATTTGAACCTCTTGACTCCAAATCCCGGGCTCTTTCCGCTGAGCCATGCTGCTTCTCCAATGGAGTTTCTCCAATGGAGAACCGATCCACTGGGTGATGTATTGTATCTATTGTCTCTGCCTCCCTGGGAACACCTATGACCAGTGATCATAGCTCTTAGTAGCAGAAGCGGTAGTGGTATTTATTAAATGCCAGCTTTGCGCTAAGTACTGCGCTAAACACTAGAGAAAAAAAAATTCCCCAGATGAGAATCAGACGGGATCCCTGACCCAGGTCTAAGAACAAGATGGGGAAGGACTTGGTGAAAGGTACAATAGACAAGATGAAAAAATACTTTGGGCGGAGCACTGTAAGGGGCACTAGGGAGAGTACAAAACAGTTAGTAGACACTATCCCTTTCCTCAAGGAGCTGAGGGCGACTGGGCATTAAATAAAATAAATTACACAGAAGCAATAAAATATAAAGATCGGTACATGTCTGCTACAGATCGGACACAGTCCCTGTCCCACCTTAGGGCTCATGGTCTATGGGGAGGTAGGTATTTAATTTAGATTTTACAGATGAGGAAACTAAGGCTCAGAGACAGGAAGTGATTTGCCCGAGGTCCCCCAGCAGGCAGGTGGCAGAGCCGGGATGAGAACTTGGGTCTCCTCTTTCCCAGCCCCTTCCCAGTCCACCCAGCCCCTGCCCAGTCTGCCCAGCCTCTGCCCAGTCCACCCCACTCCTCCCCAGCCCTCCCAGCCCCTGCCCAGTCTACCTAGTCCCTCCCCAGTCCTCCCAATCCCTGCCCAGTCTGCCCAGCCCCTCTCCACTTCCTTGCTGGTCTCCTCCTCCAATCAACCAGCACATATCCCCTTCTCCATCCCCCCATCTTACCTCCTTCCCTTCCCCACAGCACCCGTATATATGTATATATGTTTGTACATATTTATTACTCTATTTATTTATTTATTTATTTATTTTACCTGTGCATCTATTCTATTTATTTTATTTTGTTAGTATGTTTGGTTTTGTTCTCTGTCTCCCCCTTTTAGACTGTGAGCCCACTGTTGGGTAGGGACTGTCTCTGTATGTTGCCAACTTGTACTTCCCAAGCACTTAGTACAGTGCTCTGCACACAGTAAGCGCTCAATAAATACGATTGATTGATTGATTGATATCCTATGGCCTCCCTGTAATAATAATAATAATGGCATTTATTAAGCACTTACTATGTGCAAAGCACTGTTCTAAGCGCTGGGGGGGGGGGATATAAGGTGATCAGGTTGCCCCACGTGGGGCTCACAGTCTTCATCCCCATTTTCCAGATGAGGGAACTGAGGCCCAGAGAAGTGAAGGGACTTGCCCAAAGTCACACAGCTAAGTGGCGGAGCCTGGATTTGAACCCATGACCTCTGACTCCAAAGCCCGGGCTCTTTTCCACTGAGCCACGCTGCTTCTCCCTGTGACCCCCCACCTCCCCTTTTCCCAGCGATCCCCTCTCCAGAGCCCCCTCAGATCAGAGGGTCGGGAGCCGGGGGGCCACCGTCTCTTTCCTACTACTTACCCTCGGCTAGCGTGATGCTGAGGAGGCTTCCCCACAGGACCAAGTTCTCGGCCAGAACCAGGTAAAGGGGCAGTGTGGCCCAGCCCCTCGGGAGCTGCAGCCCGGACCCTTTAGAGAAGAAGCAAACAGTGGTTCAAGTATCATTAATAATAATAATAATAATAAAAATAATAATAATAATAATAATGGTATTTGTTAAGCGCTTACTATGTGCCAGGCACTGTACTAAACACTGGGGTGGATACGATCAAATCAGGTTGGACACAGTCCCTAGCCCACATGGGGCTCACAGTCTCAATCCCCATTTTCCAGATGAGGTAACTGAGGCCCAGAGAAGTGAAGTGACTTGCCCAGAGAAGAGAAGTCACACAGCAGACAATAATAATAATAATGATGATAGCATTTATTAAGCGCTTACTATGTGCAAAGCACTGTTCTAAGCTCTGGGGAGGTTACAAAGTGATCAGGTTGTCCCTCGTGGGGCTCACAGTCTTAATTCCCATTTTCCAGATGAGATAACTGAGGCCCAGAGAAGTGAAGTGACTTGCCCAAGGTCACACAGCAGACAATAATAATAATGATGATGATAGCATTTATTAAGTGCTTACTATGTGCAAAGCACTGTTCTAAGCACTGGGGAGGTTACAAGATGATCAGGTTGTCCCTCGTGGGGCTCACAGTCTTAATTCCCATTTTCCAGATGAGGTAACTGAGGCCCAGAGAAATGAAGTGACTTGCCCAAGGTCACACAGCAGACAATAATAATAATAATAATAATAATAATAATAATAATAGCATTTATTAAGCACTTACTATGTGCAAAGCACTGTTCTAAGCACTGGGGAGGTTACAAGATGATCAGGTTGTCCCTCGTGGGGCTCACAGTCTTAATTCCCATTTTCCAGATGAGGTAACTGAGGCCCAGAGAAGTGAAGTGACTTGCCCAAGGTCACACAGCAGACAAGTGGTGGAGCCGGAATTAGAACCCATGACCTTTTGACTCCCAGGCCCAAACTATCTACTACGCCATGCTGGCAGGGGAGACCGGGCAGAAGGAGTCCAGGCAGAAGGGGCGCAGGCACTTCTATTCATTCATTCATTCATTCATTCATTCAATCGTATTTATTGAGCACTTACTGTGTGCAGAGCACTGTACTAAGCGTTTGGGAAGTACAAGTTGGCAACATCTAGAGACGGTCCCTACCCAACAACGGGCTCACAGTCTAGAAGGGGGAGACAGACAACAAAACAAAACATGTGGACAGGTGTCAAGTCGTCAGAACAAATAGTGTTATCCCCATTTTTTAGATGGATAGACTGAGGCCCGGGGGGAGAACAAGGATAGAACTACCACCACCAGACCCACAGCTCAATAATAATAATTATTGTGGTATTTGTTAATCACTTATTATGTGCCAGGCACTGTATTAAGCGCTGGACTGGATACAAGCAAATCGCGTGGGACGCAGCTCCTGTTCCGCGTGGAGCTCACAGCCTCAGTTCTCATTTTTCCGATGAGGTAACTGAAGCTTAGAGAAGTGAAGTGGCTTCTCCCAAGTGCTTGGCACAGTGCTGTGCACACAGTGAGAGCCCACTGTTTCTAGACTGTGAGTCCACTGTTGGGTAGGGACCGCCTCTAGATGCGGCCAACTTGGACTTCCCAAACGCTTAGTCCAGTGCTCTGCACACAGTAAGCGCTCAATAAATACAATTGATTGATTGATTGATTGACCCAGGAGGGGGACCCACGCCCAGGGAGAAGTGAGCTGAAGCCGACAAGGGAACCTAGGCGTCCTTGCTCCGCCGCTGCCCGCACGTCCTCCTAGCCCCCTTGTTCTGGATGTCTGGTCCCCCCCCAACTCCCGGCTCACCAGCCCTGCGAGGTTGGAGCTCAGCCAAGGCGAGCCCGTCTGAGTTATCCCAGTGGAGGTAGCATGGTGGGAGGCGGTGAGCCGCTCCGGGAGACTCCAGATTTATAGAGGAGATACACGGGTTTGGCGAGGAAATGCCCCCACCCCAGACTTGATCTTCCCACCCCCCAGCCCCTCCATCTACACTCTGGTCCTTGGCGCCAGAGCGGCTCTTTTTCCTGATTCGGCACAGCACCCTTGGCCCCAGAGAAACTCTTATCCGCCCCGTCAGGAACTGCTCCTAGGGCAGAGACAAGGAGTCTCGGGGCTGGGAGCAATATTCCCGGGACCTCGGCCTGGATTCCTCCGCTCCAGGCTGTGTTTCAGTTTCCCTTTGGGCCGAGGTGCCCCTGTCCCAAGGTGACCCGGGGGTACCGGCCATCTCAAGGTGCAAAGCTATCTCGTGACCACCTGAGCCATTCATTCATTCATTCAATCGTATTTATTGAGCGCTTACTGTGTGCAGGGCACTGTTCTAAGCGCTTGGGAAGTCCAAGTTGGCAACATATAGAGACGGTCCCTACCCAACAGCGGGCTCACAGTCTAGAAGAGCCGGCAGGCGGAACTTGGAAGTGAGGGTGGGATGCCGCCCACACGACCAAATCTGCTAGATTGACAGCCCAAGCCGGGAATACAGAAGGTGTCCCTCGCCCCCGTGTCAATCAAATTAGGTATGGAGGAAGGGGGAGGGCAGAGATTGGGTAAACCGAGGCCGGAAACTGGAATGGCCTAGGAGCACAGGTGATAAATACCTGTCGCCTCTGACCTTCGGGGCCAAACACCGAAGCACGCAGCAGAGGCCCACATGTCTTTCTGTGCCCAGAAGGCCAGATGCCCGCTCTGCAACCAGAACCAACACACTGAGGCAAGGACCACAGGACGGGTGAGTGTCTCGTGGGTGGGACGCAGCTGTCCCGCTGCAGATGGGGATCATAAATGGATTCTTCCCATGTAGGGAGAGCACGTGGTGAGAGTTAGTCGCCCACCACGTGTGTGGGTAATGGAATGGATTCTTCCCGTGTGGGAAAGTAAGTGGATTCTTCCCGAGTGGGAAGTGCACCCCCTCCCCATCCCCCCTGCCTTACCTCCTTCCCTTCCCCACAGCACCTGTATATATGTATATATGTTTGTACATATTTATTACTCTATTTATTTATTTATTTTACTTGTACATATCTATTCTATTTATTTTATTTTGTTAATATGTTTGGTTTTGTTCTCTGTCTCCCCCTTCTAGACTGTGAGCCCACTGTTGGGTAGGGACTGTCTCTATATGTGGCCAACTTGTACTTCCCAAGCGCTTAGTACAGTGCTCTGCACACAGTAAGCGCTCAATAAATACGATTGATTGATTGATTGATTGATTAGACTGTGAGCCCACTGTTGGGTAGGGACCGTCTCTATGTGTTGCCAACTTGTACTTCCCAAGTGCTTAGTACAGTGCTCTTCACACAGTAAGCGCTCAATAAATACGATTGATTGATTGATTGATTGGACTGTGAGCCCACTGGTGGGTAGGGACCGTCTCTATGTGTTGCCAACTAGTACTTCCCAAGCGCTTAGTACAGTGCTCTGCACACAGTAAGCGCTCAATAAATACGATTGATTGATTGATTGATTACTCTATTTTATTTGTACATATTTATTCTATTTATTTTATTTTGCTAATATGTTTTGATTTGTTGTCTCTCTCCCCCTTCTAGACTGTGAGCCCGCTGTTGGGTAGGGACCGTTTCTATATGTTGCCAACGTGGACTTCCCAAGCTCTTAGTGCAGTGCTCTGCACACAGTAAGCACTCAATAAATACGATTGAATGAATGAATGAATGCACATGGGTGAGAGCTAGCCACCTCACCCACGTGCGATGAACGGATGATTGTGTTCCTCCCATTAGGGAAGCTTGAATATTGCTAATTGACTGCATCCCTCCCGAAAGGGAAGCTCAATCCATCGCGCCTAAACAACTAAATAATTCAATTTGCCTCGCGGAATAAATTTTATATAAAACATAGGTTTTCCGTCCCCAGCCTCTCTCTCTCTCTCTCTCTCTCTCTCTCTCTCGCCTCGCCTATTACTGAATGAACCCATCCCCGGATGACGGGTGACAGTCCCACAGCTGTGGGCATTGCTTTCTCTCTCTAATAGCTTCCCTCATCCCCAGGGGATCAGGATCTAGGCGTCCCAACTCTCTGTCTCCCCACACCCCCAGATTCCTGCTCATGGGACTCACAGAATCCAAGATTCCTTCCCTTCCTCCCCATCCTCTGGGGGTCCTTGAGGAGAGGGGCCATCCTTGCTCACAGTGCGTCAGCCCACATGACTATGACCAGACTTGGTTGCATTGGGGGAGCAAGAAGAGGTCAGCCTGGGCCCCAGGATCTCTTAGTACAGTGCTCTGCACACAGTAAGCTCTCAATAAATATGATTGAATGAATGAATGAATGAATGAATGAATGAATTTTGTTAATATGTTTTGTTCTCTGTCTCCCCCTTCTAGACTGTGAGCCCACTGTTGGGTAGGGACTGCCTCTATATGTTGCCAACTTGTACTTCCCAAGTGCTTAGTACAGTGCTCTGCACACAGTAAGTGCTCAATAAATATGATCGAATGAATGAATTTTGTTAATATGTTTTGTTTTGTTCTGTCTCCCCCTTCTAGACTGTGAGCCCACTGTTGGGTAGGGACCGTCTCTATATGTTGCCAACTTGTACTTCCCAAGCACTTAGTACAGTTCTCTGCATACAGTAAGCGCTCAATAAATACGATTGAATGAATGAATGAATGAATGAGGCGGAGGTGCGGCTGCTGGACACCCTGGGGGATACGAACGAGATGTCAACCAACTGATTAATCAGTGGCGCTTGTTGAGTGCTGACTGTGTGCAGAGCACTGTACTAAACACTTGGGAGAGTCCCATACGCTAGAGTTGGTAGACACCATCCCTGCCCTTAAGGAGCTTACGGCCTAGTGGGGGTGTGTTTGGAAATAGTGAACGAATAGTATGTTTGGTTTTGTTCTCTGTCTCCCCCTTTTAGACTGTGAGCCCACTGTTGGGTAGGGACTGTCTCTAGATGTTGCCAACTTGTACTTCCCAAGTGCTTAGTACAGTGCTCTGCACACAGTAAGCGCTCAATAAATACGATTGATGATGATGATCAATAAATACGATTGATGATGAGCCCTGGTTTACACGTTATTCTGGGCCCAGCTTTGGGTCTAAGTGCTAGGGGATGGGTAGGGTGGAGAGATTAGGGGCCTAGCTTTGGTGAAGAGTGACAGCTAGCAGCTAATCTCTCTTCTCAGAGTGGCCTAGTGGAAAGAGCACAGGCCCGGGAGTCTGAGGACCTGGGTTCTAATCCTAGCTCCGCCACTCGTCTGCTATGTGACCTTCTCGGTGCCTCAGTTCCCTCATCTGTAAAATGGGGATTAAGACTGTGAGCCCTGTGTGGGACAGGGACTGTGTCCAACCCAATTTGCTTGTATAATAATAATAATGATGGTATTTGTTAAGCGCTTACTATGTGCCAAACACTGCTTTAAGCGCTGGGACTTGGAGCTCACAGTTTTAATCCCCATTTTACAGATAAGGTAACTGAGGCACAGAGAAGTTAAGCGACTTGCCCAAGGTCACACAGCCGATAAGTGGCGGAGCCGGGATTAGAACCCACGACCTCTGACTCCCAAGCCCGTGCTCCTTCCATGGAGCCACGCTGCTTCTCCTCCCCAACGCTTAGCACACAGTAAGTGCTTAATACATACGATTGATTAAATGAATGAGGTACCATAATGAAGCAGCGTGGCTCCGTGGAAAGAGCCCGGGCTTGGAAGTCAGAGGGCATGGGTTCTAATCCCAATTCCGCCACTTAGCTGTGTGACTTTAAGCAAGTCACTTCACTTCTCTGAGCCTCAGTTCCCTCATCTGTAAAATGGGGATGAAGACTGTGAGCCCCATGTGGGGCAACCTGATCACCTTGTATCCCCCCCAGCGCTTAGAACAGTGCTTCGCACATAGTAAGCACTTAACAAATGCCATTATTATTATTATCCTCCTCCCCCAGGACCAGAAGTTGCAGAGAGATGACGAGAACTCAAACCCACAATGGAGAGTTTCCTGTCTCACGTACCATGGGTGCAGGCCCCAGCTCAGCCACCTCTTAGGGTTCCAGATTCCAACCTGAGACGGCCAAGCAACTCAAATAATGGAGCCTTGCTGACAGTGGACACCAGAGTAGAAACTCCCTCTTCTTCCTCCTGCCGTGAGTTCTCCCTTCCTATCAGTGCATTGGCTTCTGGAGTGGGTCTGGGGTCTCCATTTTTTTTAATGGTTTCTGCAGGTCGAACACAGTCCCTGTCCCACGTGGGGCTCCCGGGCAAAGTCGGAGGGAGAATAGGCATTGAATTCCCATTTTACAGATGCAGAAACTGATGCCCAGACAAGTTAAGTGACTTCCCCAAGGTCATACAGCAGACGAGTGGTGGAGCCGAGCTTAGAACCCAGGTCCCCTGATTCCCAGGCCCGGACTCTTCATCTGTTGCTTCATCTTTAACTCCCTCAGTGTTTGGCAAAGGGTTTTGCCTACACCAGGGCCACTATATTTGATCGAGGGGCTGACTGAGGCAGCCGGATAGAGATTCTGCAGGGGTTGAGGGGTGGGGGTCCTGAAGATGAATTTCCCACGAAGCGGCTGTGGTTGCCAGCCAGGGTGGGAGCCTCTGAGCATGCTGAGTGCGAGTTCTGGGGAGAGAGGGGTGAAAAGGGGCCAGTGGGAATCAGACAGTTGGTTGGGAAGGGCGGAGAGCAGGGGTGCATTTCCCGGCAATGAAACTCAGACACGCAGGCTTCAGGAAAATCAATTTATTGCTTCGCTACCCAGATCCCAGGGTCCTGCCCTCCTCCCTGAGCTTCTGGGATATAATTCGGGACAATATTTCCCTCTCCGGCAACGAGGGACTGGAGCTAGCTGGGGAGATAATCAATCGATCAATCCATCCATCCATGGTACTGATAAGGATCCGAGATGTGGGGTTCCAGGTCAGCCGAAGCCCAGACTGAACCCGATCTGGCAGATCTTCTGGGCAAAGAGAATCAAGGTCGGGGCTTCTACAGGGGCCCAGCTCAGCAGCTCTGCCTCTTCTCACAGATCCAGTTCTCCAAATCAGTGTGGCAGGGGGCATCATTCCATCGGCCATTAGACAGCAACGTGACGCAGTCCTCCTCATCTCCAGAGTCATTGGGTTCCCCCCGATTCCAGTAACTTCGGAGAGATGGGGAGACCTTGTTAACTACACCGCTCCAAGCACTGAGGTTCCCGACTCGACCAGGAGGTTTGGGGACTCAGGGGGATGAGTCTTCCACCAAGGTGCCAGGGCCCGGTGGGTTTGCGACTCAGGACAAGTCTAGGCTCAGCGTCACCGGCCCTGGGAGGCCGGGGGTGGTCCGCTGTGCTGCTGAGTGAGGGTCTAGACTCACCTCCATCCGGATCGCTGTGATTCTGGACTCAGAACGGTTCTGTCCGATTGGGTTCTGGAGTCGGAACCATCCTCCGCAATGATCTTAGAGGACTTTAAACGGGGGACTCACGTGAAGGTGAGATCTGTCTCATCAATCCATCTGTGGCGCTGAACCTTTCCTGAACCATCTCGTACAGAGGTGAGTCCAATCCAGTACCCTTTGTCATCTAAATTCCAGATCAAGAAGTTCTTGGGGGGCAGGGGGGGGGGGGGGGGGAGAGGGGAGAGGAGAAGTTGAGGTTGGATCAATCAGTAGTATTTACTGAGCGCTTACTTTTGCGGTGCTCTGTGTACAGTAGGGGCTTAATAAATACTATTACCACTACTATCACGGCTACTAACCTAGACACCCCATTTTGCATTTCTGGGCTGTACTAGGCCATGCCAGCTCTCCAGGAGATTCCAAACTTCAGCCAGAGATCTCAAAAAACTGCCATCTCGACTCCACCTCCGGCCCCCACCCAACCTCAAGGGGCAGGGAGGGACTGACTATCTCTGGCGGCCCGGGGGCCGCGAAAGCTGGGGAGGGCCCTCCCGCTCCCGTGGATCTAGCTCCCCCGATTGCGGGGAGGTGGGGAGGAGCACCGGACACGATCAGAGACTGTACGCTCTAGACTGGAAGCTCGCTGTGGGCAGGGACCGCGTCTACCAACTCTGCGGTGTTGCCCTCTCCCAAGCGCTTTGTCCCGTGTTCTGTACACGGTAAGCGCTCAGTAAATACCATTGATTGATTGATCAGAGGGGCCCAGGACACTTCCTCCTTCTGCCTCCTCTTCATCAAGCATTTATCTCACCTGCTCCTCCCGCGAATTGATGATGACCAGATGAGCCTCCTTCTCAGTGCATTTCTTCAATGCATCATGCCAGTTGGACGTGGTCCGAGACAAATAGTAGCAGGAGCCCTCAAAGGCCTTCCAGGGGGGAGAACAGGGAGTGCAGGAAGCTGGGGTGAGAGCAGGAAAGTTCAGACTCCCCAAGGGGATCTAGGGGGAAGACCCATTTACAGTGGGACAGGGACTGACTCATTCATTCATTCAATCGTATTTACTGAGCGCTTACTGTGTGCAGAGCACTGTACTAAGCGCTTGGAAAGTACAGTTTGGCAACGGAGACAATCCCTACCCAACAACGGGCTCAACTTGTATTGATCCCACTGCTTAGAACAGTGCTTGGCACATAGTAAGCACTTAGATACTGTGATAATAATCATAATGGCTAATCGGCATCAATCAATCAGTCGTATTTACTGAGCATTTACTGCGTGCAGAGCACTGTTCTAAGTGCTTGGGAGAGTACAATATAACAATATTCCCTGCTCACAACAAGCTTACAGTCCACAGGGCTTAATCCATAAATTAATCAGCAGAACTTAATCTGTATAATAAGGTGGCCCACTGCTTATGTCTATTTATTTGTTTTTTGGTTTTGTTGGTTTGCTTTTTAATGGTACTTTCAAAGTGCTTACTATGTGCTAGGCACAGAACTAAGCATTGGGGTAAAAACATGATAATCACATTGGACACAGTCCCCATCCAACATGGGTCTCCTAGTCCAAGGGGGAGGGAGACCAGGCCACCCACCCCCATTTTACAGATGAGCGAATTGAGCCCCAGAGAAGTTAAGTGACTAGGCCAAGATCGCCACAGCAGACAAGTGGCTGAGCCAGAATTAGAACCCAGGTCCTCCGGCTCCCAAGTCCATGCTCTTTCCACTAGGCCACGCTGCTTCCCAAGATTGATGCCGAGATGTGCACACTAGACCTTGGATAGCAGCTTAGTTTACTCTAGGATCATTTCCTCTGTTCGAAATTGGCAGATGCCACCAGTTCCTCTCCCAGTTGGACCAGGGCCTTCTGTGGCCCCTGTACCCTCTCCTGGAAACCCTATTGTGGATTCAGTACCCAGAGGAAGTAAACGGCCAACTGACAACCGAAAAGTAAGTTGCCTTTTTAACCTAAGGAAGGGCAGAGACACGGGCCCTGGTTTCGACAAATCAGTAAGCAGAAGGACAGGCTAATGTACTAGGCAAAGGAACTTGCTTAAATACACCCATTCTGTCCAAACAGCAATCCCATTCAGCTTATTGTTAATAATAATAATAATAATGCCATTTATTAAGCGCTTATTATGTGCGCTGGGGAGGTTACAAAGTGATCAGGTTGTCCCACGAGGGGCTCACAGTTTTAATCCCCATTTTACAGGTGAGGTAACTGAGGCCCAGAGAAGTGAAGTGACCTGTCCAAAGTTGCCCAGCTGACAATTGGCGGAGCCGGGATTTGAACCCATGAACTCTGACTCCAAAGCCCGGGCTCTTTCCACTGAGCCACGCTGCTTCTCTATTGTTCTAGCCAGAAGGGGTGCAGCCGTTTATTTTCAGGGAAGGGATTGCTGCGTCCTGGGTTTTCAGGGGTCCCACTCTGAACTCTCCTATGTCAGCGCCCACCCCATCCACAAAGGACCACCCTGGAGAAAGTTGGAAAGGGGAGAGGAGGGAGCCGAAAGGATGGGCAGGAGGAATTCCAGAGTCCATTCTGGGGCCCCTTCTCCCTCCCACGCTGAGGGTCCCACTCCCTCCATTCCCTCAGTCTCCCAAGGGAAGCGGCCCTCCCAGCTCACTGTTTCCAATCTTGGAAGCCGCCAGCGCCCGGAACATCTCGCTGCGGATATCCTCTCGGTCCTTTCCGGCCTGGGCTAACTTCGTTGTCACTGGGAGAGCACAGGGAACTGGGATCAGGGCTCGAGGCGGGGAGGGTGGGGACTGGGTGCGGAGAGGGGTCAGAGAGAGGATGGTGGGGCTGAAGACCAAGAGACCTGGCTTCTCAAAACCGATGGCGGATTCTGAGACGCAGGGTGGTAGGGACTGGGGTGGGGAGAGCTGGGGGATGGTGGATAGCTGGGTGCTGGGTGGGGAGTGGGGATCTCTTTACTCTGAGATTTCAGGTCCGACAGCTGACTCTCCAGGGTCTGGAGTTTGTTCTTGGCCACAGAGTCTGTGGAGGAGAAGGGGAAGTCAGTGGGGCAAGGGCGGTTGTTGCCCCCTTCCATACCCTGATGCCAATCGATCCACCAATAACATAATAATAGTAATAATAATTATGGTATTTGTTAAGCGCTTACTATGTGACAAGCACCGTACTAAGCGCTGCGGTGGATACGAGCAAATCGGGTTGGGCACAGTCCCCGTCCCACATGGGGCTCACAGTCTCAATCCCCATTTTACAGATGAGGTCATTGAGGTCCAGAGAAGTGAATTGACTTGCCCAAGGTCACACAGCAGACAAATAGCAGAGCTGGCATTAGAACCCATGACTTTCTGATGCCCAGGTCCATGCTCTATTCTCTATGCCATGCTGCTTCTCGATAATATCTATTGGTGCCCCCTCCTACTTAGACTGCGAGCCCTGTGTGGGACAGGGACTGTGTCCAACCTGATGATCTTGTCTCTACCCCAGCGCTTAGATCAGTGCTTGACACATACTAAGCACTTGGCAAATACTGTAATAATTATCAGTGGCATTTTTTGAGTGCTTACTTTGTGCAGAGCACTGCACTAAGCCCTTGGGAGAGTACAACAAAACTGGTAGACGTGTTCCCTGCCCATAATGTTCTTACAGTCTAGAGGGACAGTCAATAATGATAATAATAAATTGAGCGCCCACTGTGTGCAGAGCACTGTACCAGGCACATGGAGAAGTACAATAACATCAGTAGACCCAAGCCCGGCACCCAAGGAGCTTATAGCTTAATGGGGAAGACAGACCCAAAAAGAAATGACGGAGAGGAGGAAGCAATAGAATATGTAAGATATTCTCTTGTGCCTCCTTTTCTAAAAATGATATTTGTTAAGCAGTTACTATGAGCCAGAAACTGTACTAAGCGCTGGTGTTGATATAAGCTGATCAGGTTGGACACAGGCCCTGCCCACATGGGGCTCACAGTCTTCTTAATCCCCATTTTACAGATGAGACAGCTGAACCACAGAGTAGTTAAGTGACTTGCCCAAGGTCACGCAGTGGACAAGTGGCAGAGGCAGGATTAGAACCCAGGTCCTCTGACTCTCAGGCCTATGCTCTTTCCGCGAGACCACACTGCTTCTCTAATGGCTTGTCTCCTAGCATTCCCCCTCCCACACCCCAGTGCCCACAGAGCTCTCCCATCCTGGCCATTACCGTCAAGCCTCATGGTCTCCAGGGAGGTGCTCAGCTCCGTGACGTTCTCTCGCACCTTTGAGGCTGAAAGACAACCCCCGCCAAGGTCTATACTGGAGGTGGCCCAGAGGATGCCGGAATTGGGCTCCTCCCCTAAACCCTTTGGGAGCCTCCTCCACCCCTGGCTTGGAGAAGGGGCCTGAGTTCAGGTATCTTTACCCCCAGGGCGGGGATGAGGCCAGAGTCTGGGCAGGAAGGAAGGAGCTGGAAGGGAAGGGGGATGTGGGTGCCGAGGGGGCTGGAGAGGAGGGGGACCCGGTTCCCCCCGACTCACCATTCGTGCTCAGCCTAGTCTGGGCTTCCTGCAGCCGCTTCAACCCAGTCGAGGCCTCAGAGGCTACGGGAGGAAAGGGAGGGGTTAGCCTGGAGTTTGACCGCTCTTGGATCAGGGTGGGGGTTAGGGACAAAGACAGCATGGTGTATGGAGACAGGGGAAGTGGGGGAGAAGGGGAAGGGGGCAGCTGAGTTTGGACGAATATCTCCCCCATTCATCAGTCCTAATAATCCTTTGCACTTCCAGCCCCTTGGCCCTCCCACAACCGCGCTTCTTTCCTTCCCCTCCAAAGATGGCTGGATCCTGCTTCCACTTACCCTTGGTCAGCACAATGATGAGGAGAATGGCCCAAAGGACCAGGGTCCCAGCCATGAACAGGTAGAGGAATAGCCTGATCCGGGCATCTAGGGAGAATGGGTTGAATGTGCAGGTGAAGGGGACAAGAAGGGATCAATCGTATTTTATTGAGCGCTTACTATGTGCAAAGCACTGTACTAAGCGCTTGGGAAGTACAAATTGCCAACATATAGAGACAGTCCCTACCCAACAGTGGGCTCACAGTCTAAAAGGGGATGCTGAGATCCCCCTGGCCTCCCTCCTGGAAAAGAAGTGGGGTCCGATTATGGGCGGGGGTGGGGGTGGGGAATCCCCAGGGGCTGGAAACCTAAGGGATTCCTGAGGAGAAGTGAAGAGGTGGTGGGTGGGCAGGGCAGACAGAGAGAACTGTCCTCACGGAGATAGAAGCTGAGGCCTGGAGACAGTCAGTCAGCCAGTTGCATTTATCAAGTGCTCACCGTGTGCAAAGCACTGTCCCAAGCATGCGGGAGAGTACAGTATAACAATATAACAGACACATTCCCTGCCCACAACAAGCTTACAGTCTAGAAGAAACTTCCAGTCTACAGTCTGGAGGGAACCAGGGAAGAGGGCTCAGGTCTCCAGCCTCCCAGCACCCCCAGTCCCATCTGGTGTCAGACTTCCTTCCCAGAAGGATGGCCCGGCTTCCCAGCTTACCAGTTCTATAGGACATGGGTTTGTCCAGAGAGACCTCGCTTCCCAGCTTACCAGTCCTACAGGACATGGGTTTGTCCAGAGAGACCTCGTTTAAGTTGCTGTAGACCTCTTGATCCATGGCAGACACAGGCTGGAGGATGACTGCTGCCCTGTGGAGTATATATGGGGCGGCAGCATGGATTACGCAGGGGAAATACATTTTGTGGCCCCACCCTTCCTCCACATACCCCACTTTTTTCAGCCCACTCGGCAATTCCTCATATTGGAAAGCGTCAAATCAACTTCCCAAAAAATCACCCGGAGATCGGGCTGGGAGAGGTGGGACACTCGCCTTCTGGCTGGGATGATACTCAGTTCAATCAATCGATCAATCAGTGGTATTTCTTTATAGAAGCAGCATAGCCTTGTGGAAAAGGGTCTGGGAATCAGAGGACCTGGGTTCTAATCCCCACTCTGCCACTTGTCTGCCGTGTGACCTTGGGCAAGTAATTTCACTTCTCTGCGCCTCAGGTCCCTCATCTGCAAAATGGGGATTCAATACCTCTTCTCCCTCCCACTTAGACTTTGAGCCCTGTTTGGGATGGGGACTGTGTCCAACCTGATTAACTTGTATCTACTTCAGCACCCAGAACAGTGCGTGACACATAGTAGGTGCTTAACCAATATCATAATTATCATTATCCTTATTATTATTATTATTGAGGGTTTACTATGTGCAGAGCACTGTACTAAGAGCTTGGGGGTGTACAATACAATAGAGTTGATAGGTACGATCCCTGCCCACAAGGAGCTTACTAGAGGGGGAGACAGACATTAAAATAAATTACAGACAGGGAAATGGTAGGGAATAAAGATATGTTCATAAGTGCTGTGGGGCTGGGATGGGGTGAGCATGAAAGTGCTTAAGGAGTAGACATCCAGGGACATAGACAACGTAGAAGGGAGGGAAAATAGGGTGGGATAATGAGAGGTGAGACAGGGAAGGCTTATTGGAGGAGACAGGATTTTGGTAGGGTTTTGAAGATGGAGAGAGTGATGGTCTGTGGGGTATTATAATAATAATAATGTTGCTATTTGTTAAGCGCTTACTATGTGCAAAGCACTGGGAGGAACACAAGGAGATGAGGTTGTCCCATGTGGGGCTCACAGTCTCAATCCCCATTTTACAGATGAGGGAACTCAGGCACAGAGAAGTGAAGTGACTTGCCCAAGGTCACACAGCAGACATGTGGGGGAGGTGGGATTCGAACCCATGACCTCTGACTCCCAAGCCCGCGCTCTTTCCACTGAGCCACGCTGCTTCTCTATGAAGCGGGAGGCAGATTGTGGGCAGGGTGTTGGTGGAGAATCAGCTGAGACTGTGTTATGGTGAGTAGGTTGGCATTGCGGGGGCAGAGTGGTTGGGCTGGGCGAGAAGCAGCGTGGCTCAGTGGAAAGAGCCCGGGCTTTGGAGTTGGAGGTCATGGGTTCAAATCCCGGCTCTGCCACTTGTCAGCTGGGTGACTTTGGGCAAGTCACTTCACTTCTCTGGGCTTCAGTTACCTCATCTGTAAAATGGGGATTAAGTCTGTGAGCCCCACGTGTGACAACCTGATTACCTTGCTTCTACCCCAGTGCTTAGAACAGTGCTTTGCACATAGTAAGCGCTTAATAAATGCCATCATCATTATTATTATTATTAAGTCAGCAAGGTAAGATAGGAGGGGGAGAGCTTCAACAGCGAGACCTCTAACTTCCAGGCCTGGCTCCTAGCTGGGTGTCAGCAGACCAAACGTAGAATTTCTCTGGGCTTCATTTCCTCTTGGGGTGATGCTCTCCTTGAACTAAAAGGGGAAACCACGTTCTCGGCCCTGACCAGGGGTCGGACCACAAGGAATCGGTCTGGGTTTCAGCTGGAGAGAGAAGCAGCACGGCTTGGTAATAATAACCATCATTATGGCATTTGTTAAGTGCCTACTACGTGCTAGGCACTGTTCTAAGACAAGATAATCAAGTTGGACACAGTCCCTGTCCCACACAGGGCTCGGAGTCTTAATCCCCATTTTACAGATGAGGGAACTGAGGCACAGAGAAATGAAGTGACTTACCCAAGGTCACACAGCAGATGTGGCAGTAAGGATTAGAACCCATGACCTTCTGACTCTCAGGCCTGTGCTCTATCCATTAGGCCATGCTGCTTCTCCCGATTTCCGCTTGGTGGAAATGGCACAGAGCTAGGATTCCAGAAACCTGAGTTCTGATCCCAGCTCCGCCACTCGCCTGCTACGTGACCTTGGGCAAGTCGCTTCGCTTCTCTGGGCCTCACTTTCCTCATCTGTAAAATGGGGTTTTGATACCTGTTCTTCTTCTCCCTTAGACCGTGAGCCTCATGTGGGACAGGGCCCTTGTTTGCTCTGCTTACACTGTACCCAGCACATAATGCAGAGCTTGGTATGCAGAGTAAGCACTTCACAAATACCACGATTATTAATATTAGACTACCTGTGAGGTCCCAGTGCATGCTGGGAGTTGTAGTAGAGACTAAGCCACCTGAAGCCTAGAGGAGCTGTAGGTCATTATTATTATGATTATTGTTATTGCCATTATTATTTTTACTAACTGAGGGGAAAATAATAATAATTATTATTATGGCATCTATTAAGTGCTTATTACGTGCAAAGCACTGTTCTAAGCGCCGGGGAGGTTACAAGGTGATCAGGTTGTCCCACGGGGGGCTCACAGTCTTCATCCCCATTTTGCAGATGAGGTAACTGAGGCCCAGAGAAGTGAAGTGACTTGCCCAGAGTCACACAGCTGATAATTGGCGGAGCCGGGATTTGAGCCCATGACCTCTGACCCCAAAGCCCGTGCGCTTTCCACTGAGCCACGCTGCTTCTCCAAGGAAAGAGATATCTTATGTCTGTCGTCCTTGGCCATGCGTGGGCTTTCCCTCAACCTTGGGGCTCCCCCACTTCTAGAGTTAATGGGGCACCAGTTTCAGGACTCAGCTTGCCCCTACCTTCCTTTCCTCTGTGCCTCCATCCCTGTAGTCTTAACGGTGAAATGGCACTGACAACACTCAAGAATACGGGATATCCACTGACTGACACCCTTTCCCCCCCGACAGTCAGTGGGCAGAGCAGATAAGAAACAGATTGCCTGGGTTAAAACCATCCGGCTAGCCACCTTACTTTGGGGGTCTCACTAAGGTGGCCATCAATGACCCTTGCAATGAGACACATGCGACATCACACACGTTACACCAGGCACGCAGCATAACGTGTTGATGTCACATGACCCATTTGGGGGAAGCCCAGGATTTGGTGCGGTCGTAGCGGGTTTCTCTTGCTCCTAGTCCGTGTGAGCTCTGTTGCCTCATCTGCCGGCTTTGGAGTCAGAGGTCATGGGTTCAAATCCTGGCCCCGCCAATTGTCAGCTGTGTGACTTCGGGCAAGTCACTTCTCTGTGCCTCAGTTACCTCATCTGAAAATGGGGATTAAGACTGTGAGCCCCCTGTGGGACAACCTGATCATCCTGTAACCTCCCCAGCGCTTAGAACAGTGCTTTGCACATAGTAAGCGCTTAGTAGATGCCATTATTATTATTATTATCTGAGCTGTGGAAAGAGGCTCATCACCAAAAAAATTTTTTAAAGGGACATAAAAACACCTGCTTCTGTCTCAGGATGGGATTGGGTATGGAGCAATGGAGAACAAGACTGTCCATTGTAATCCCAGAAGATTGAGAAGACTGGGAACAGAGTGAAGACATCTGGAGTTCTGGGAGACAGTGGCTTGGGTTTTTTGACGGGGGTTTGGGGAGGTGTGGTGGCATCCTTTCTTCCCAAGCACTTAGTACAGTGCTCTGCACACAGTAAGCGCTCAATAAATACAAATGAATGAATGCATGAATCCTCTGAGGCAGAATTTCAGCCCGGCTGTCTTCCACAGGCCCCTTCCAAAGCCATTCACAGTATTTACTGATACTGATCCCCCTCTCAGGGTCACACCTGGAGAGTTTCCAATACTCTACCAGTCTCAACTACGGGAGGGAGAGTCAAGCAGAGGCAGATCCATTCCTAGCTTGGGCAGTGGCTAGCGAGTGGAAGGCAATCTGCAACAAGTCAAAACTCACCTGTGCTGGGCAGCAGCAGTATGGGAGAGAGACGAGGGAAGAGACTCAAGTTGATTGCATGGAAGGCGGAAATGGTAAACCACTTCTGTATTTTTACCAAGAAAACTCCATGGATCCAGTGCCAGAATGATAGCAAGAGGGAGGTGGGGCGATCTGGGAGGGATGTGTCCATGGCGTCAGTTATGGCTCAGAGACGACTCCATGGCACAGACAAGACAAGACTGATACTAATAACGTGTGGTATTTGCTAAGCAAGACTGGAAGCTCACTGTGGGCAGGGGCTGTGTCTTTTTATTGTTGGATTGTACTCTCCCAAGTGCTTAGTAAGGTGCCCGGCACACAGTAAGCACTCGATAAATACGATAGAATGAATGAATGAATGTGCCAAGCACCTCCTAAGCGCTGGGATAGACACAAGAAAATCAGGTCCCACATAGGGCTCATCATCTAAGCGGGAGGGAGATCAAGTGTGGTCACACAGCAATCAATCAATCAATCAATCAATCATATTTATTGAGCACTTACTGTGTGCAGAGCACTGGACTAAGCGCTTGGGAAGTACACGTTGGCAACATATAGAGACAGTTCCTACCCAACAGTGGGCTCACAGTCTAAAAGAGGCATCCGGCGGAGTGGGGGATTAGAACCCAGGTCTTCTGACTCCCAGGACTTGCATTCTTTCCACTAGGTCAATCAATCAATCAATCGTATTTATTGAGCGCTTACTGGGTGCAGAGCACTGTACTAAGCGCTTGGGAAGTACAAGTTGGCAACATATAGAGACAGTCCCTACCCAACAGTGGGCTCACAGTCTAGAAGAGTGGGCTCACAGTCTCACACTCCTTCGCTACTGTGTTCAGAGCACTGTACTCAACACATGGGAGAGTACAGTAGAATTAGTAGACATGATCCCTAAGACAATTACAGTCTATCAGGGGATACTGACATTAAAGTAAATTACAGATAGAAAGAATAATAATAATGATGGCATTTATTAAGCATTTACTATGTGCAAAGCACTGTTCTAAGCACTGGGGAGGTTACAAGGTGATCAGATTGTCCCACAGTCTTCATCCCCATTTTACAGATGAGGTAACGGAGGCACAGAGAAGTAAAGTGACTTGCCCAAAGTCACACAGCTAAGTGGCAGAGCCGGGATTTGAACCCGTGACCTCTGACTCCAAAACCCAGGCTGTTTTTCACTGAGCCACGCTGCTTCTGGTGGAGAAGAAAGGAAAGGGGGCGTGTATATGAGTTACTGCTTGAGATATGTGCATAAATGCTATGGGGCAGTGGGGGTGAGACATTAAGAGCTCTGGTGGAGCAGAAGTGCTAAAGTGCTCCTCCCTTGGAATTATTATCATTATTATTATTGCTGTTAAACGTTTACTATATGTCCAACACTGGTCTAAGCACTGGGGTAGATACAAGTTAATCAGGTGGGACAAAGTCCCTGCCCTACATGGGGCTCACAGGCTAAGTAGGAGGGAAAACAGGTAATAATAATAATAATAATAATAATAATAATAATAATAATGATGGTATTTGTTAAGCACTTACCATGTGCCGAGCACTGTTCTAAGCGCTGAGGTAGATACAAGTTAATCAGGTTGTCCCACGTGGGGCTCACAGTCTTAATCCCCATTTTACAGATGAGGCAACTGAGACACGTCTCTCCCAGATCGCCCCACCTCCATCTTGCAATCGTTCTGCTCCTGGAAGTTAAGCGGCTTGCCCAAAGTCACACAGCTGACAAGTGGCAGAGCTGGGATTAGAACCCACGTCCTCTGACTCACTAAGCCACGCTGCTTCTCTACAGATGGGGAAATAATAATAATAATTATGGTGTTTGTTAAGCGCCTACTATGTGTCAGGCACTGTTCTAAGCGCTAGGGGAGATGCAAGGTAATCAGTTTGCCCCACGTGGGGCTCACAGTCTTCATCCCCATTTTACAGATGAGGTAACTGAGGCCCAGAGAAGTTAAGTGGCTTGCCCAAGGTCACACAGCAGACAAGTGGCGGAGCTGGGATTAGAACCCACGTCCTCTGACTCCCAAGCCTGTGCTCTTTCCCAGCTCCACCACTTGTCAGCTGTGTGACTTTGGGCAAGTCACTTAACTTCTCTGGGCCTCAGTTACCTCATCTGTAAAATGGGGATGAGGACTGTGAGCCCCCCGTGGGACAACCTGATCACCTTGTAACCTCCCCAGGGCTTAGAACAGTGCTTTGCACTTAGTAAGCGCTTAATAAATGCCATCATCATCATCATCTTTCCACTATCATCTTTCCACTAAGCCTGAAGTGACTTACCCAAGGTCAACACAGCAAGTGACCTTATTCTGTTAAGGGTTTGGTGGATAGGATGTCAAAATTATTGGCTGAAATAAAATTTGGGGATTAACTCTGGATTCCTCCCTCCCTCCCTTCCTCAATCAACTATTGTCACATGTTAATTGAGGGTCGTCTGAGCTGAACTTCACAATATTTGACTGTATTTTTGATCTCTGTTCCAGTTTTCTCTTTTTTCACTTGAAAGGCTACCAGACCAAAGTGTATGTGGGAAGGGTGTTGCTTTGTGTGTTCGACCAAGAAGCAAATCAAATTTGTTCTGTTTCTCCTTCTTTTGCAAATATGTGAGCCAAATGTAAATATATTTAGGATAACTCTTCATAACGCTTCCTGCCGTTTATTGTCATTTTCTGATAACAGTTCTTATCTTGCTTTTGTTTTGGGACATGTGCTTTAAAAGTTTATTTTTTGAATGCAACACTAAGGATGCTGAAGATTAAAAGGCACAGTTTCTGTAGATGTTAGCTATTGTTGCGATAGCAATGACTTGAGGTTAGCGGACATCTATTTCTAACTTAGGATATTGGTTTAAAAATTGGTAAAATATGTTATGCTGTTTCCAAGTAAAATGGGCTATTTTATCTAGAATCCTTTAACACTTCTCTTTTGGCCCATTGCTGTATGAAGAGTTTCATTTGCATACTGAATTTTTTTATGCTATTTGTTAAGTGCTTACTATGTGTTAGGCACTGTACTAACCACTAGAATAGATACAAGTTAATCGGGTTGGACACAGTCCCTGTCCCATATAGGACTCACAGTTTTAATCCCTATTTTCCAGATGAGGTAACTGAACCACAGAGATGTGAAGAGGCTTGCCCAAGGTCACACAGCAGACAAGTGGAGGAGCTAGGATTCGAACCCCTGTCCTTCTGACTCCCAAGCCCGTGCTCTATCCATTAGGCCACACTGCTTCTCCACTTATTATTATTATGAAGTGCCGTCGGGTCGTTTCTGACTCGCAGCGACTTCATGGATATACTTTCTCCAGAACGTCCTGTCCCCTGCCATTATCCACAACCTTTCCAATGGTTCTTCCTTTATCGTTGTTATGGTCTCTATCCATCTAGCTGCCAGTCTGCCTCTTCCACGTTTTCCCTGGAATTTTCCTAGTATTAGTGTCTTCTCCAGAGAATTAGTCCTCCTGATTATGTGTCATTATGTGCATATGAGATGATATGCTCATCTCAGTCGAGTCATTTGGCCTTCCAAAGACCACTTTGGTTTAATTTGATCCAAAATCCATTTATTTGTTTTTCGGGTAGTCCTTGGTATTCGCCAAAGTCTTCTCCAACGCCACATTTCAAAAGCTTCTCCACTACTGAGTGAATACGTCTGTCCTTTTGATGGGAAGATGATGGTACTGGTGAGGTGGAAGAAGAGGGCAAGCAGAGGTTTTCTTTGCCGGCCTGTCGTGTTTGTTGCCCGCTGATCCTGGTGCTGCCTTCCTGCACTGGGATCATTTCAAAACTGTGACCTATGACGGTGTGTGTGTGTCTGGGGGGTGGGGAGGGGGAGAGGGATGGTGGGGGCTGAGCAGCTGCCCTGTGCAGAGGAGGACAGGGTACAGAGAAGTGGCCAAAAACAATCCATTCTCTCGTTTTGCCCACTCCACTCTGGCCCCGGGGAATACCACCTTCCTCACGGGACTGTAAACTCATCATGGGCAGGGAATTTGTCTGTTTATTGTTGTATTGTACTCTCCCAAGCGATTACTACGTGCTCTGCACATAGTAAGCACTCAATAAATGCGACTGAATGAATTTGTCTGTCTGAGCGGTGCCCGCAGCCCAGTCTTGGGCAGAGCAATGAGGAGAGGGCCACGCATTCATTCATTCAATTGTATTTATTGAGCGCTTACTGTGTGCAGAGCACTGTACTAAGCGCTTGGGAAGTACAAGTTGGCAACATATAGAGACAGTCCCCCCCCAACAGCAGGCTCAGAATCTAGAAGGGGGAGACAGACAACAAAGCAAAACATGTGGACAAGTGTCAAGTCATCAGAATAAATAGAAGTAAAGCTAGATGCACATCATTAACAAAATAAATAGAATAGTAAATATGTACAGGTAAAATAGAGTAATCAAACTTTACAAGCATATATACAGGTGCTGTGGGGAGGGGAAGGAGGTAGGGTCCGGGGGGTGGGGAGGAGGAGAGGAAGGAAGGAGCTCAGTCTGGGAAGGCCTCCTGGAGGAGGTGAGCTGTCAGTAGGGCTTTGAAGGGAGGAAGAGAGCTAGCTTGGCGGATGTGCGGAGGGAGGGCATTCCGGGCCAGGGGGAGGAGGTGGGCCGGGGGTCGACGGCGGGACAGGCGAGAACGAGGCCCAGTGAGGAGGTTAGCGGCAGAGGAGCAGAGGGTGCGGGCTGGGCTGGAGAAGGAGAGAAGGGAGGTGAGGTAGGAGGGGGCGAGGGGATGGACAGCCTTGAAGCCGAGAGTGAGGAGTTTTTGCCTGATGCGTAGGTTGACTGGTAGCCGCCGGAGATTTTTGAGGAGGGGAGTAACATGCCCAGAGTGTTTCTGCACAAAGACGATCCGGGCAGCGGCGTGAAGTATAGACTGAAGTGGGGAGAGACAGGAGGATGGGAGATCGGAGAGGAGGCTGATGCAGTAATCCAGTCGGGATAGGATGCATGCATTGCACTGGCACAAATCCTGACAATGTAAGGAGGAAATCGAAGCCCGAAGAGATGTGGAAGCAGCATGGTCTAGAGGTAAGGGCCTGGGCTTGGGAGTTGGAGGTTGTGGGTTCTAATCCCAGCTCCACCACCTGTCTGCTGTGTGACCTTAGGCAAGTCACTTCGCTTCTCTGTGCCTCAGTTACCTCATCTGGAAAATGGGGATGAAGACTGTGAGAAATATGTGGGACAGGGACTGTGTCCAACTTGATTATCTTGTATCTACCCCAGTTCTTAGAACAGTGCTTGGCACATAGTAAGCACCTAACAAATACCATCATAATAATTATTATTATGAAGTGACTTGCCCAAGGTCACTGAACAGGCCGGTGGCAGAGCTGGTATTAGAACCCAGGTCTCCTGAGTCCCAGGCCCACGCTCCTTCCACCAAGCCTGGTGATGACACTAACAACAGATTACAACAACAGTGGCCTAGTGGATAGAGCACGGGCCTGGGAGTAAGAAGGACCTGAAATCTCATCCTGGATCCGTCACTTGTCTGCTGTGTGACCCTAGGCAAGACACTTCACTCGTCTGTGCCTCAGTTACCTTGTCTGTAAAATGGAAACTAAGTCTGTGAGCCCTGTGTGGGACAGGGATTATGTCCAAACCAATTTGCCTGTATTCATTCAATCGTATTTACTGAGCGCTTACTGTGTGCAGAGCACTGTACTAAACGCTTGGGAAGTACAAGTTGGTAATATATAGAGATGGTCCCTACCCAACAGTGGGCTCACGGTCTAGAATCCACCCTAGAGCTTAGTACAGTGCCTAGCACACAGTAAGCATTTAACAGATACCAGAATTATTATTATTATTATTGACCACAAACGAAGACCACAGATGTCAAGGCAAGTAATACTACTAATACTTCTACTGCTATCACTAGTAATAATACTAATAGTAATGATGGTATTTGTTAAGCGCTTACTATGTGCAAAGCACTGTTCTAAGCGCTGGGGAGGTTACAAGGTGATCAGGTTGTCCCACGGGGGCTCACAGTTTTAATCCCCATTTTACAGATGAGGTAACTGAGGCACAGAGAAGTTAAGTGACTTGCCCAAAGTCACACAGCTGACAGCTGGCGGAGCTGGGATTTGAACCTATGACTTCTGACTCCAAAGCCCGGGCTCTTTCCACTGAGCCATGCTGCTACTACTAATTATTAGTATTTTATTTGTTAAGTATTTACTATAGTAATAATAATGTTGGTATTTGAGCGCTTACTATGTGCCAAGCACTGTTCTAAGCACTGGGTGGGGGATACAAGGTGATCAGGTTGTCCCACAGGGGGCTCACAGTTTTAATCCCCATTTTACAGATGAGGTAACTGAGGCACGGAGAAGTTAAGTGACTTGCCCAAAGTCACACAGCTGACAGCTGGCGGAGCCAGGATTTGAACCCATGACCTCTGACTCCAAAGCCCAGGCTCTTTCCACTGAGCCACGCTGCTACTACTAATTATTAGTATTTTATTTGTTAAGTATTTACTATAGTAATAATAATGTTGGTATTTGTTGAGCACTTACTATGTGCCAAGCACTGTTCTAAGCACTGGGGGGATAAAAGGTGATCAGGTTGTCCCACAGGGGGCTCACAGTTTTAATCCCCATTTTACAGATGAGGTAACTGAGGCACAGAGAAGTTAAGTGACTTGCCCAAAGTCACACAGCTGACAGATGGTGGAGTCAGGATTTGAACCCATGACCTCTGACTTCAAAGCCCGGGCTCTTTCCACTGAGCCACGCTGCTACTACTAATTATTAGTATTTGTTAAGTATTTTATTTTGTTAGTATGTTTGGTTTTGTTCTCTGTCTCCCCCTTTTAGACTGTGAGCCCACTGTTGGGTAGGGACTGTCTCTATATGTTGCCAATTTGTACTTCCCAAGCGCTTAGTACAGTGCTCTGCACATAGTAAGCGCTCAATAAATACGATTGATGATGATGATAATAATAATGTTGGTATTTGTTGAGGGCTTACTATGTGCCAAGCACTGTTCTAAGCACTGGGGGGGTGGGATACAAGGTAATCAAGGTTGTCCCACGTGGGGCTCACAGTCTTAATCCCCATTTTACAGATGAGGAGACTGAGGCCCAGAGAAGGAAAGTGACTTGCCCAGGGTCACACAGCAGAAAAGCAGCAGGGCTGGATTTAGAAGCCAGGTCCTTCTGATTCCTAGGCCTGTGCTCTTTCCACTGGGCCACACCACTCCTCCTAGTAACGAATGGAGCTCGGGGGTGGACGTCCTCGTACTTCCCCCTGCTCCAAGTAGACGGTCTTCCGTTCCAGACCCCGGCAGGCTCTGTCTCCCTGAGGAAGAGGCGGCTGGGAGCTTGGACGGTGCTTCGGAGAGAGGCCAATACAAGAGAGTTGATAGACACAATGCCTGCCCTCAAGGAGATTCTTACAGTCTACAGTCCCTGGCCACTCCCACCTCACCACCGTCCACCCATCTAGACTCTGCAATGGGCACAGATCAGCTCTGGGAAATAGTGATGGCATTTATTAAGCACTTACTATGTGCAAAGCACTGTTCTAAGCACTGGGGAGGTTACAAGGTGATCAGGCTGTCCCCCATGGGGCTCACAGTCTTCATCCCCATTTTCCAGATGAGGTCACTGAGGCCCAGTGACTTGCCCAAAGTCACACAGCTGACAATTGGCGGAGCCGGGATTTGAACCCATGACCTCTGACTCCAAAGCCCGGGCTCTTGCCACTGAGCCACGCTGCTTCTCGGCACACATTTCTTCGCTCCTCAAAACCCTACTCTGGCTTCATGTTGCCTTCCGCCTCAAGCGAAAGCTTCTTCTGATGGAAAGCAGCTTCGTGCTTAGCGGAAAGAGTACAGGCCTGGGAGTAAGAGGGACCTGGGTTCTCATCCCGGCCCCACCACTTTTCTGCCGTGTGACCTTGGGCAAGACACTTCCCTTCTCTGTACGTCAGTTCCCTCATCTGTAAATTCATTCATTCATTCATTCATTCAATCATATTTCTAGGGAAGCAGCGTGGCTCAATGGAAAGAGCACGGTCTTTGGAGTCAGAGGTCATGGGCTCAAACCCTGGCTCCGCCAGTTGTCAGCTGTGTGACTCTGGGCAAGTCACTTAACTTCTCTGGGCCTCAGTTACCTCATCTGGAAAATGGGGATTAAGACTGTGAGCCCCCCCATGGGACAACCTGATCACCCTGTAACCTCCCCAGCGCTTAGAACAGTGCATTGCACATAGTAAGCGCTTAACAAATGCCATTATTATTATTATTGAGTACTTACTGTGTGCAGAGCACTGTACTAAGCGCTCGGGAAGTACAAATCGGCAACATATAGAGACGGCCCCTACCCAACAGCAGGCTCACAGTCTAGAAGGGAGAGACAGACAACAAAACAAAACAAGTAGACAGGTGTCAATACCATCAGAATAAATAGAATTATCATCATCATCATCAATCGTATTTATTGAGCGCTTACTATGTGCAGAGCACTGTACTAAGCGCTTGGGAAGTACAAATTGGCAACATATAGAGACAGTCCCTACCCAACAGTGGACTCACAGTCTAAAAGGGGGAGACAGAATTATAGCTATATACACATGATTAATAAAATAAACAGAGTAATAAATATGTACAAATATACACAAGTGCTGTGGGGAGGGGAAGGGGGTAGGGTGGAGGGAGGGGGCAATGAGGAGGGGAGGAGAAGGAGGAGGAGGAGGAGGAGAGGAAAAAAGGGGGACTCAGTCCGGGAAAGCCTCCTGGAGGAGGTGAGCTCTCAGTAGGGCTTTGAAGGGAGGAAGGGAGGAAGAGAGTAAAATGGGGATTAAGACTGTGAGCCCCACGTGGGACTGGGATGTGTCCAATCTGATTACCTTTTATAACTATAATAATAATAATGGTAATTGTTAAGCACTTACTATGTGCCAAGCACTGTTCTAAGCACTGGGGTAGATACAAGGTTAGCAGGTTGTCCCACGTGGGGCTCACAGTCTTAATTCCCATTTTACAGATGAGGTAACTGAGACACAGAGAAGTTAAGTGACTTGCCCAAAGTCACACAGCTGACAAGTGGCAGAGCCAGGATTAGGACCCACGACCTCTGACTCCCAAGCCCGGGCTCTTTTCACTAAGCCACGCTTTATCCATCCCAGCGTTTAGTTCAGTTCCTGGCACATAGTAAATGCTTAACAAAAGCCATAAAAAAAAGATGAGCTTCAAGGCTCTCCACCAACTCTCTCCATCCTACACATCTGCTCTCTTCATCCACTACTCCCCAAACCGCTTGCTTCGTTACTTCCAAACTCACCTCCTGACTGCACCTTGCTCTTGATTCTCCCGCCTTTCACTCTCCCTGTTCCCTTGGTCTGGAACTCCCTCCCTCCCTCCCCCAATCAATCAATCAATCATAAGTAATAATAATAATTATGGTATTTGTTAAGCGCTTACTATAGACCAGGCACTTACTAAGTGCTGAGGTGGATACAAGCAAATCGGGTTGGACACAGTTCCACCCTTCCTGGCACCCACTTGGCACGAATTGGCTGAAATTTCAGAAGCGGGGAAACCTGTGGCACAGGAAGCAGGGTGGTCTAGTGGATAGAGCCCGGACCTGAGAGTCAGAGGGACCTGGGTTCGAATTCTGACCCTGCTACTTGTCTGCTCTGTGACCCTTCAGTTCTCCGTGCCCGTTACCTCCTCTGTAAATTGGAGATTAAGTAAGACCACGAGCCCCATTTGGCAAAGGGACTGTGTCCAACCTGATTTGCCTGTATCTACCCCAGCGCTTAGTACAATGCCTGGCACATCGTAGGCACATAACAAATACCATAAAAACAAACACAGTCCCTGTCCCAAATGGGGCTCACAGTCTCAATCCCCATTTTACAGGTGAGGCCCAGAGAAGTAAAGTCACTTGCCCAAGGTCCCACAGCAGACACGGGACAGAGCCGGGATTAGAACCCAGGGCCTTCTGACTCTCCTTCCCCTCCACCCCACCCCACTCAGGAGTTTCACTTCCCTATCCTGGTCTGTGTTTGTTCCCAATGGGGCCCTAGTCTCCTGATGCCATCGCTAGGAACTGTTCTTCCAGAGGTCACAAATGTTGAGTCACTGCCCCCGATTTTAGGATTCATGGTCGGTCACCCTCCATCTGCACAGTTCTACAGGATAGATCTCTTTCCTCAGGCCTTGAAGCAGTTCGCTCAGTGAGTAACCAATCAGCAATCAGCCAGTGGTATTGATTGAGCACTTACCGTGTGCAGACCACTGTGCTAAGCGCTTGGGAGGGTACAGTGGCATTGAAAAGGCATGACCCTTTCCCTCAAGGAGTTTACAATCTAGCAGGGGAGTTGGACGCTAAAAGAAATTACAGATAGGAGGAAGACTGAATAGGGGACGATAATAATTATTATTATAGTATTTATTAATCAATCAATCATATTTATTGAGCACTTACTGTGTGCAGAGCATGTACTAAGCGCTTGGGAAGCACAAGTTGGCAACATATAGAGACAGTCCCTACCCAACAGTGGGGCTCACTGTCTAGAATTATTTGCATTTATCTAGAATTTATTAAGCATTTACTATGTGCCAAGTACTGTACAAAGTGCTGGAGTAGATACAAGATAATCAGGTTGGACACAATCTCTGTCCCACATAGGGCTCACAGTTTAAGTAATCAATCAATCAATCAATTGTATTTATTGAGCGCTTACTGTGTGCAGAGCACTGTACTAAGCGCTTGGGAAATACAAGTTGGCAACATAAAATGCCAAATTTTATGCCAAAGACAAATGGTGGAGATGGAATTAGAACCCAGGTCTTCAGACTCCCAGACTCGAGCTCTATCCACTAGGCCACGGTCATCCCCACGGTACATAGGTTAATGCTTAAATAATAGGGAGTGCGAAGTACTATGGTACACAAGTGTTCCAATGGCACTGAAGGACTTTAGTGACAGTTGGCAGGGACATGACCTGAGGGGTGAGAGGTTAATCAGGGAAAGTCTCCGGAAGGAGATTCGATTTTGGGAAGGCTTTGAAGATGAGGAGAGTGGTGGTCTGCCATATGGGAAGGGGGAGGACGTTCTAGGTTGGGGGAAAGGTGTGAATAATAATAATAATAATAATAATGATAATAATAATAATGGCATTTATTAAGTGCTAACTATGTGCAAAGCACTGTTCTAAGCGCTGGAGAGGTTACAAGGTGATCAGGTTGTCCCACGGGGGGCTCACAGTATTAATCCCCATTTTACAGATGAGGGAACTGAGGCACAGAGAAGAAAAGCGACTTGCCCAAAGTCACACAGCTGACAGTTGGCGAAGCCAGGATTTGAACCCCTGACCTCTGACTCCAAAGCCCGGGCTCTTTCCACTGAGCCACGCTGCTTCTCTACGAGAAGCATGAATGAGAGGTCGGGAAAGGGAGAGGTGAGGACGAGGCCCAGTTAATAGGTCGCCTTGAGAGGAAAAAAAGTGTGAGCTGCTATTAAAACCGATAGTCAGAAGTTTCTGTTTGATATGGAGAGAAATGGGTTACCACTGGAGGCTTTTGAGAAGTGAGCAGATAGGCCCGGAACAACGCTTTCGAAAAAAATGATCCAGGCAGAGGAGTGAAGTATGGACAGGAGATGGGAGAAGCTGAAGGCAGGAAGGCCAGTGAGGAGGTTGAAGCAGGGCAGGATAGGACAAACGTTTGCACTAGCAATCATGGTGGCCGTTTGGATAGTGAGGAAGGGGAGTATTATGAAGATGTTGTGGAAGAAGAATCGGCAGGATTTGGCAACTGACTGAATAAGCACGGGGGGGTGTGGGGAGAGGGGAGAGAGAGAGAGAGAGGAGTCAAGGATAATATCATAGTTGGGGGTCTTGGGAGACAGGGAGGGTGGTGGTATTGATCACAGTGATGGGAAAGTGAAGCAGAGAAGAGGATGTGGAAAGGGAAGAGGAGGCGTTCAGTTTTCAATTAGCCTCCGGCGGGCAATTTCTGAAAGATGGGGTTTCCCCAACCATCCTTGTTCCCACAAAACAGTTGCCCATCTCTCTCCTCAAGATGTCCCCAGGTCCACCTTGCACTGCCCGAGTAATTTCCCTCACGTTGGCCTATGCCCTGGACCTCACACTAGCCTTAGCCCAACATGTCGCCTGTTCTCCACGCTGCCCCAATCCCCGTGAACCCACCCTTGACAGTCTGCCACATTAGCCCAATCCCCCATACCGTGTCCCTCCCCCAGCCACACTGTCCCTACTGCACGCCCAACCCAGTCCCGCTCTCAGCCTCCCGGCTCCGCTCCTTCTCTTGGGGTGCCGCATGCTCTGTCTCTTGGTCTAAATCCCTCCCCCACTGTGGGGAAAGAGGGCTGGTTTTCCAACAGGGGAAGAGAAACCATTCAGTTGTCAGTGTGGGGGAAACAGCAGCCATCCCTGAGCCTCAAGGAGAAGAAATGTGTGATCCAGAAGAACCTGAGAGCACGGAACTGGGAATCAGGGGTGGGAGTAGGGATCCTGAAAGCCAGGGGAGGGTGGGAGACCCAGGATGGGGCGGGGGAGACTGGAGGGAGGATGCCTGGGTTCTGATCTCCGGTCCAAGGGCTCTCCAGGTAGAGCCAGGAGCTGGCAGCAGAATCCGGAGTTCTGGAAGCAGAAACGGGTAGGGAGGGGGCAGGCTGGCGTTGCGGGGTGGGGAGAGGCCGGATCCTTGCCCCCAGCTCCAGGAGTGGGAATCCTGAGTCCTGGCTCTGGGGCCGTGAGGGAAAGAAAGCTGGGGACTAGGGGCCAGATAGCGGGGTTCCCTCCCCGCTGTCTGTTGTGTCCCCTTGGCCTGGGCCTTGTCGGCTCTGGCTCTCAGTTCCCGCCTTGGGAATTAATAAGGGATTTGAGCAAGGTGTCTTCTTGTTTAGAGAAGGAGAAAGAGGAGATGACCCCTGACCAGGGCTCCCAGCAGCAGCAGAATTGTCCTGGACCAAGTGATTGTGCAGGTACCTGGGAGAGAAGATGGGGGTCAATCAGTGGTATTGATTGAGCACTTACTGTGTGCAGAGCACTGTGCTGAGTGCTTGGGAAAGTTCAATCTAAGAGTTGGAAGACAGGTTCCCTACCCATAACGGGTTTTCGGTCTAGAAGGGGTAACGTAGGCATCGAGCTTCATACGAAGGGAAGGCAGAGTGTTGAGGTTCAAGCCCCCGTTTCCTCCACCCCAAAATGAGATCAACCTTTCTCTTGCCTGATTTCTTTTGGGGGGATAATCCGAGAGGGCTCCCGGGAAGAGGAAGTCTTGGGGGAGAATTAAGGGCAGAGGTGGGTTGGTCGAAGTTAAGTGTTGGGATCCAGGGGTGACAGAGCCCAGGAAGGCTCTGAGGAGAGATCGGACAGTTTGGGGGACGCTGGGAGCTGTTTGTGGTTGAACTTGGGAAGGGAGGAGAGGGGAGAGGCCCAGGGTCTGGTGGCTGGGTTCCCCTTACCCTGGTGCCAGTACCCCACAGCGGGTTCTCCCCTGCCCCCCGCCACAAGTTGAACCTGCCTTTCCCACTCCTCTTTCCCAGTCTCCCTCTGCCCCATCTTGGCCAGATTGAGCTGGACTCCAACGCGCCTGATTCAGCTGCTGTTCTGTGCCTCCTTAGCCCTCTGCTTCATCCTGATTATCGTCCTGCTGGCCCAAGGTGAGTGCGGTCAGGACACACAAGTCCCACGTCCGCCTCGGGAGGGGGATCCGGCAGCTAACGCGGTGAGCTGCAGGATGTCTGGGTCCCATCTGCCGATTGGGAGGGGTGCTGGGGGAAAGGATCCGTTAGAGACGTGCAAGAGGTGCAGGGAGCGGGATCTGAGATGGCATGCGGGTCCTCCCCTTTGCTGGTTATGGGCTGCCAGAGGGGAAGGGGGAAGATGTGGTGCCCCCCCCCCAAGTCCTTCTCTCCTCCCTCCTCTTCTCCACCAGTCTCACGGGCTTGGGACCAAATGCAGAGGGAGCAGAAGGAGATGCACGTTCAGCTGAGCCAGCTCTCCGCCCTCTTGGAAGAAGAACCAGGTAAGAGCCAAGGGCAGGCAACGTGCAGTGGGGAGACGCACAGGACACTGAACCTTTGAGCCCCTTCTCTCCCAGCAGGGAGAAGCCCACCCCAGACTGGGTTCCTTCAGCTGGACCCATCTACCGCAGCACAGATTGCAGGCTGCCTTCTGCTGACGGTTCGGGGGCCGCTGGGGTCCCCAACCCATTCTTGCTCCCCCCGCCCCCGTGGCTGCAGAGGCCCAGGACCCAACCGAGAGAGAGCGGGAGGTGATCCGGACAGAACTCAGCCAGCTCTCTGCTCAACTGAAGGCCAACCTGGGTGAGCAGCAGGGAGCCACCTGGGGGGATGGGGCCGGGGTCCACTCGGATGGCTAAGAAGGAGGAGTGGGTTGGGGGCTGGGGTAGCCACGATCACCGCTCCCCCAACATGTGTTTTCTGTTCTCCAGCCACCCAGGCCAGAGACCATGCTCAGAGTGTGCAGGAGACCATCCAGACTGAACTCAGCCAGCTCTCTGCTCACCTGAAAGTCAACCTGAGTGAGTGCGGGGGTCCCTGAGGCATGGTCCACTCAGACGGCAAGGAAGGAGGAGTGGGTTGGCAGCGTGGCTCAGTGGAAAGAGCCCGGGCTTTGGAGTCAGAGGTCATGGGTTCAAACCCAGGCTCTGCCAATTGTCAGCTGTGTGACTTTGGGCAAGTCACTTAACTTCTCTGGGCCTCAGTTACCTCATCTGTCAAATGGGGATTAAGACTGTGAGCCCCCCCCGTGGGACAACCTGATCACCTTGTAACCTCCCCAGTGCTTTGCACATAGTAAGCGCTTAATAAATGCCATCATCGTTATTATTATTATTATTAGAACAGTGCTTTGCACATAGTAAGTGCTTAATAAATGCCATTATTATTATTATTATTATTGGGGGTCGGGGGATCCAGGATCACTCCTTCCCCTACATGTGTCCTCTGGCCCCCAGCCACCCAGGACAGAGAGTGCATTCAGAGCGTGCAGGAGACAATCCAGACAGAACTCAGCCAGCTCTCTGCTCAGCTGAAGGCCGACCTGGGTGAGTGACAGGGGGCTGGGAGCCAGGGTCCACTCAGACTGCTAGAAAGGATCGCTAAAAGCTATCCTTTCCTCTCCATCTAAAGTGCTACCACACTAATCCAATCACTTATCCTATCCTGCCTTGATTACTGTATCAGCCTCCTTGCTGAATTCCCAGCCTCCTGTCTCCCCCCACTCCAGTCCATATTTCACTCTGCTACCCGGATCATTCTTCTGCAAAAATATTCAGGCTATGTTTCCCCACTCCTCATGAACCTCCAGTGGTCCATTCATTCATTCAATCGTATTTATTGAGCGCTTACTGTGTGCAGAGCACTGCACTGAGCGCTTGGGAAGTACAAGTCGGCAACGTATAGAGACAGTCCCTACCCAACAACGGATTGCCCATCCTCTTCCACATCAAACGAAAAATCCTCACCACTGGCTTCAAAGAACTCAATCACCTCACCCCCTCCTGCATCACCTTGCTATTCTCCTGCTACAACCCAGCCCACACATTTGGCTTCTGTAATGCTAACTTTCTCACTGTGCCTTGATCTCGTCAGTCTCGACGCCAACCTTCACCTACAACCTGCCTCTGGCCTGGAATGGCCTCCCTCCTCAAATCCGTCTGTCCCCCGCTTCAAAGCCTTACTGAAGGCACATCTCCTCCAAGAGGCCTTCCTTGACTGAGCCCCACTTTTCCTCTTCTCCCACTCCCTTCTGCATCGCCCTGACTTGCTCCCTTTGTTCATCCCCCTTCCCAGCCCCAAAGCACTTATGTACATATCTGTTATTTATTGATGTGCATCTGTCTCCCCCTCTAGACTGTAAGATTGCCGTGGGCACGGAACATATCTGGTTACCATTATATTGTACTGACCCAAGCGCTTAGTACAGTGCTCTGAATACAATAAGCGCTCAATAAATATGATTAAGTGAATGAATGAATGAATGAATGATTGGGGGTCAGGGGATCCAGGATCGCTCCTCCCCAACTTGTATCCTCTGGCCCCCAGCCACCCAGGCCAGAGACCATGCTGAGGGTGTGCAAAAGAAGATCCAGACAGAACTCAGTCAGCTCTCCACTCAGCTGAAGGCTGACCTGGGTGAGCAGCAGGGAGCCGGGGGCAGGACGCCTGGGTTCTGGATGGGAAGCAGGGGCCGGCGAACCGGGTGGCTGTACTTTGGAAAGGAGAGCAGGCGAACATCACCGCTGCCTTCAAGCCAGGGAGCCTCCAATGCAGAACTCCCGGGATCCCCCTAGTCCCAGGCTCTCCGGTGGTGGGATCAGGGGAGCGGCTGGGTTTGGGGTGGGGAGGGGCCGGGGAACTGACAACACCTCCCTGGCTCTGGGCTCCTCCTTCCAATCCCTCAGAGGCCCGGGCTCAAGACATGAACAAACTGATCCACCTCTCTGGCCAGCTGAAGAACGCCTTAGGTGAGAAGCAAATTGGCTTGGGGTGTGTGGGGTGGAGGGAGTTTCTGGGATTCTGGTCTTGGTTCTGACAGGTGGATGTGGGGCGAGAGTGTCCAGTGAGCCATCCGGGAGGAGCTAAAATTCCTGGGTTCTCTGGGCACCTGGGGGAGCTGGGCGAGGAGGAGGGGAGAGAGCCCAGAGCTGAAGACTAGGAGAGTGGGATGGCCCTGGTTTCAGGCCCAGCTCAGACAGGAAGCCAGATCCTAGCCTGGCCCCCCTCTCTCACAGGCTTCATGTGCAAGCCCTGCCACCAGGATTGGAATTCTTTTCAGAGTAGTTGCTACTTCTTCGCTAACACCCGCGAGAATTGGGAAGCAGCCAACTTGTCCTGCCAGAACCTCAAAGGACATCTGGTCATCATCAACAGCCCCAAAGAGCAGGTAGGGCCCTCCAGCCCCACCTGAGGTGGGGGTGAGGAAACCCCCACTGACACCCTCCCCCCCCAACAGCCCCAGCAGAAATAACAATGGTGCCTAGAGGACCCGAATATACAGCACAGCACACCCCAGGGGGGCCCAGCGCCCAAGTCAGCAACTTGTCTTCAAGGGTTGCCTAATGCTTGGGACATGCTGAGAACACACCTCCCACTAGAGCCTGGGTGTGTGAACCTCATCACAAGCAAGATCTCGGAGTGTCGGCCAACTGCCCAGAGGGCAGAGCCAAAGGAAGAAGGTTTACACTGCAGTGGGAGGGCAGCGTTGCTCAGTGGAAAGAGCACGGGCTTGGGAGTCCGAGGACACGGGTTCCAATCCCGGTTCCGCCGCTTGTCTGCTGTGTGACCTTGGGCAAGCTTCACTTCTCTGTGCCCCCGTTACTTCGTCTGTAAAATGGGGATTAAGACTGAGCCCCACGTGGGACAACTTGATTACCTTGTATCTACCCCAGCTCTTAGAACAGTGCTTGGCACATAGTAAGTGCTTAACAGATACCATTATTATTATTATTATTGAGGTTAGACCTAAGGAGGAACTTCCTGGAGTGAGTGACGAAGGGAGGCACAACTTTGATGGGCCTACATGTAGTATACTTTAAAATACCACCTTGGGGAAAAGTGCGTTTTTTTTTTCCCTAGGTTCCCCCACCAGGAGCAGAGAGTTGGGATTCTCTTTCTAATTTAGTATCCCAAACCTGTTCCAAGAAGCCTGTGGGAACAGCTTCATTTCAAAATGAATGTGCCAACTAATGGCTGGAATTCTTTATGAAGGTCACACATCTTAAATTGGTGATCGAGAAGAAAGAGATCCCAGTCTGTCTGGGAGAGTTTGGACATACCCCAGAGAATCTGGTTGATGATGCCCCAAACTCATTCAATAAGCCAGTGTTCTCACTCGGCTCTGCAGGCTTGAATTGTGAGGATGGGGGGAGATGAAGTGGGGGGGGGGGGGTTTGAGGTGGGGGTATCCAGGGGTGGAAGCTCATTTTGGGGGTTGCAACCTGCTCTTGTCCTTCCCTCTGCAGAACTTCATCAGTCAGCAGCTGAACAACAGGCAGGCCTGGATCGGCCTGAGTGACCAAAGGACCGAGGGTCTCTGGCACTGGGTGGATGGGATGGCCCTCACTCTGCAGTGAGTCCCCAGCACCTAGGTGGGAAGGGCCTGGCCGGGAAGCTGAGGATTCAGTAACCCAGGGGCTGAGCAAAGGAGTGGGAGGCCCAGATGGGTGCGTGGCGGGGCGGTGTGGGGGGGGGGGTGTCCTTGGAAAAACACTAGTGGAGACTACTGCTCCAGAGCTGCAAATGATGATAAATAATAATAACTGTGGTATTTGTTAAATGCTTACTATGTGCAAGGCACTGTACTAAGCACCAACAAATCGGGTCGGACACAGTCCCTGTCCCACGTGGGGCTCACAGTCCTAATCCCCATTTTCCAGATGAGGGAATTGAGGCCCAGTGAAGTGAAGTGACTTGCCCCAGGTCACCCAACAGACAAGGGGCGGAGCCAGAATCAGAACCCAGCTCCTTCTGATTCCCAGTCCCGTGCCCTACCCACTAGGCCACGCGGCTTGCAAAGCGGTTACCGTCGGTCGATCAATGGTCCGGTCACTGCAGGTTCTGGGAGATCGGAGAGCCCAACAATGCTGGGAACGAGGACTGCGCCGAAATGACTAACGGGCGTTGGAATGACGTGACCTGTCAGAAGGAGTCGTTGTGGATCTGTGAGAGCCAGGCCTTCTCCTGCCCCAGCCCCGACTCCGACCTCACCTGAGCAGTTCCGACATCGGGTTCTGGGGGTGGCCAGGTTTCCGTGTGCTTTGCGGTCAACATAATAAACGTCGACCTTACGTTCATTTCTCTGCCAGCCCACTGGCTGATCCAGCTCGGATCAGAGCAGGATGGATCAGAGCAGGATGGCGAGACACCGGGGGCCCCGGCTCTGAGGGAGGGAGGGATCCAGTGTGGTTTGAGCTGGAGGTCTGGGTCGAAGGCCCCCGTGGCTTCTAGCCCTTGGTTCTGCCTTCCTAGATGGCCCCTGGAGGGAGAAATCTCCTGCCAAAAGGGAAATTAGATTTTTTTTTTCCACTCTCCTCTTCTCTCTCGGCCTGGATCCGCTAACAGGGAAGTTCTCCGAGAACCCAAAGCCTAGCGTTTCCCTTTTTCACTTCCCCTGCCGTGTTTACTGGAAATCATTTTCACCACTTCCCGGACCCCTTAGTCTTGGGTAGCAGGCAGGCAGGCTGCTTGCCCGGCTTCGCTCCCTGGCTCTTGGAGTCATCCAGAGGCCTTGTGATTGATCCCGAAGACCGGAAGGCTGGGCCCCTGATTTGGGGGGAAAGGGCCAAGAGCCGAGGGGTACGGCAGGTCTGGCCCGGGACGCTTAGTTAGTTTGAGCCTGCGTCCCTTCCTTGACTCTGGATGACACTGTGTACTCAGTTACTGGGCAGGATTGCTGACTCCCCCCGGGGTATGCTGGGGCCCATAGCTCTGTCTCCTGCCCCTACAGCAGATCCTACTCTTAATAATGATGGTATTTGTTAAGTGCTTACTACGTGCCAAGCACTGATCTAAGCGCTGGGGTAGACACAAGGTGATCAGGTTGTCCCATGTGGGGCTCACAGTCTTAAGCCCCATTTTACAGGTGGGTAACTGAGGCCCAGAGAAGTTAAGTAATAATGGCATTTATTAAGCGCTTACTATGTGCAAAGCACTGTTCTAAGCACTGGTGACTTGCTCAAAGTCACCCAGCTGACAAGCGGCGGAACCGGGATTAGAACCCGTGACCTCTGACTCCCAAGCCCGGGCTCTTTCCACTGAGCCACGCTGCTTCTCTAAACAGGTTGGACCCAGTCCCTATCCCACGTGGAGTTCACAGTCTCAATCCCCATTTTCCAGATGAGGTAACTGAGGCCCAGAGAAGTGAAGTGACATACTAATAATGGTATCTGTTAGGCGCTTACTATGTGCCAAGCACTGTTCTAAGCACTGGGGAGGTTCCAAGGTGATCAGGTTGTCCCCCTGGGGGCTCACAGTTTTAATCCCCATTTCACTGAGGCACAGGGAAGTGAAGTGACTTGCCCAGAGTCACCCAGCTGACGGAGCCAGGATTTGAACCCATGGCCTCTGACTCCAAAGCCCGGGCTCTTTCCACTGAGCCCCGCTGACTTGCCCAAGGTCACACAGCAGACAAGTGGGGGAGTTGGGCTTAGAACCCGTGACCTTCTGACTCCCAAACAGGTGGTCTATCCACTACGCCAGGCTACTCTTGGTGGCCTCCCGTGCTCTCCGGCATTCCCAGAAGTTGGAAACTGAGGCAACACAGGTGACACGGCCAGGACGATTTGATCCAGCTGAAGTGGCAAGGGTGGCGAGTGGGGGCGTACCGCCCCCTACTGACCAGGCAATCGCACGACCGACCGAGGGCCGACTTCCCTCGGCCTGGCGAACTCATTCATTCCTTCAATCGTATTTATTGAGCGCTTACCGTGTGCAGAGCACTGGACTAAGCCCTTGGGAAGTCCAAGTTGGCAACCTATAGAGACGGTCCCTACCCAACAGCGGGCTCGCAGTCTAGAAGGGGGACTTGAGAAGGCGAACTGGCCAACCTTCGCCTCGCTTGGCTTGAGATTTCAGTCCAGTGCGGCGGAGGACGCAGCTGCGGGGAGGCTGGGGGCTTAGATGGATTGGACTCACCTGGAGGCCTGGGGCTGGGAGGGGGGATTCTTGGGACAGCAGGGCGAGTTGAGGCTGGGGGATAGGATTCTCGGTTTCTGGAAGGGAGTGGGCTGGCAGAGAGGATGCCTGGATCTAGTGTCAGACTCGGAGGAGAGTTGAGCTGGGCATGGTGGGTGGGAAGGAGGGGTATCAAGGCTCCTAGGTTCTTTTCGGGGGCTGCTACCTGCCTCTCAATCAATCCATCGCACTCATTGAGTGCACACTTTGTGCACAGCACTGCATTAAGTGCTTGGAAGAGTGTGGTAAAATTACTAGACGGGATTCCTGCCCTCAAGGAGCTCGCGTTTATCAGGGGAGACAAACATTGAAAGAAACTGCAGGGAGAAGGGAGCAATAGAGTGTAAAGAAAGATACGTACATAAGTGCAAAGGGGTTAGGGGCGTGGGGTGAGAGTACCCAAATGCTTAGGGTTTTGTTTTTTTTTTGCTATGGTATTTATTAAGTGTTTACTATGTGTCCAACATGGTTTTAAGCGTTGGGGTAGATACAAGTTTATCAGGGCAGATACAGTCCCTGAACCTCACGGAGTTCACAGTCTATGTAGGAGGGAGAACAGGTATTGACTGGTTTAGGTGAAGTGAAATAATAATAATAATAATGGCATTTATTAAGTGCTTACTATGTGCAAAGCACTGCTCTAAGCACTGGGGAGGTTACAAGGTGATCAGCGTGGCTCAATGGAAAGAGCACGGGCTTGGGAGCCAGAGGTCATGGATTCAAATCCCGGCTCTGCCGCTTGTCAGCTGTGTGACTTTGGGGAAGTCACTTAACTTCTCTGGGCCTCAGTTACCTCATCTGTAAAATGGGGATTAAGGCTGTGAGCCCCACGTGGGACAACCTGATCACCTTGTATCCTCCCCAGCACTTAGAACAGTGCTTGGCACGTAGTAAGCACTTAACAAACGCCATTATTATTATTATTATCAGGTTGTCCCACAGGGGGCTCACAGTCTTAATCCCCATTTTACAGATGAGGTCACTGAGGCACAGAGAAGTTAAGTAATAATAATAATAATGTTGGTATTTGTTAAGCACTTACTATGTGCAAAGCACTGTTCTAAGCACTGGGGAGGTTACAAGGTGATCAGGTTGTCCCACGGGGGGCTCACAGTCTTCATCCTCATTTTACAGATGAGGTCACTGAGGCCCAGAGAAGTTAAGTGACTTGCCCAAAGTCACACAGCTGACAATTGGCGGAGCAGGGATTTGAACCCATGACCTCTGACTCCAAAGCCCGGGCTCTTTCCACTGAGCCACGCTGCTTCTCTGTGAAAGTGCTGAAGTGGGGAGTGGGAGTGGGAAGTGAGAGATTAACCAGGGGAGTCCTCCTGGAAGAGATGTGATTTCCAAAGGGCCTTGAGGACAGGGAGATGAGTGGTCTGTCGGATCTTAATGGGGAGAGAGCTCCAGGCTGGAGGGAGGATGTGAGCAAGAGGTTAGCAGTGAGAGAGACGAGAGTGAGGCACAGTGAGTAGGTTGGCTTAGGAGGAGCGAAGCTGAAGCTGAAACTCCTCACTCTCCGCTTCAAGGCTGTCCAACACCTCGCTCCCTCCTACCTCACCTCCCTTCTCTCCTTCTCCAGCCCAGCTCGCACCCTCTGTTCCTGTGCCGCTAACCTCCTCACCGTGCCTCATTCTCACCTGTCCCGCCATCGACCCCTGGCCCACGTCCTTCCCCTGGCCTGGAATGCTCTCCCTCTGCCCATCCGCCAAGCTAGCTCTCTTCCTCCCCTCAAAGCCCTACTGAGAGCTCACCTCCTCCAGGAGGCCTTCCCAGACTGAGCCCCTTTTTTCCTTTCCTCCTCCCCATCCCCCCGACCCTACCTCCTTCCCGTCCCCACAGCACCTGTACATATTGTACATACTTGTACATATTTACTTGTATATATTTACTATTCTATTTATTTTGTTAATGATTTTGACACCTGTCTACATGTTTTGTATATTTACTTGTATATGTATATGTACATGTATATTTACTTGTACATATTTACTATTCTATTTATTTTGTTGATGATTTTGACACCTGTCTACATGTTTTGTTTTGTTGTCTGTCTCCCCCTTCTAGACTGTGAGCCTGTTGTTGGGTAGGGACCGTCTCTATATGTTGCCGACTTGTACTTCCCGAGCGCTTAGTACAGTGCTCTGCACACAGTAAGCGCTCAATAAATATGATTGAATGAATGAATGAATGAATGAATGAAGGAAGGGCTGGGATGTAGTGAGAGAGGAGTGAGAATAGGTAATCATTCAATCAGTTGTATTTATTGAGCACTTACTATGTGCAGAGCACTGTACTAAGTGCTTGAAAGAGTACAATATAACAATTTTGGTCTACATGTTCCCTGTCCACAAGGAGCTTACAGTTTAGATGTGGAGATGGACATTAAAATAATAATGATGACGGTATTTGTTAAACACTGTTCTAAGCGCTGAGGGGGTTACAAGGTGATCAGGTTGTCCCACGGGGGGGCTCACAATTTTAATCCCCATTTTACAGATGAGGTAACTGAGGCCCAGAGAAGTTAAGTGACTTGCCCAAAGTCACTCAGCTGACAGTTGGCGGAGCCAGGATTTGAACCCATGACCTCTGACTCCAAAGCCCGGGCTCTTTCCACTGAGCCACGCAATCACAGGTAAGTGTTGGGGGGCTGAGGGTGGGGTGACTAAAGGGTACAAATCCAAGTGCAAGGGCAACAGAAGGGAGAGGGAGTAGGGGAAATGAGGCTTAGTAGGGGAAGGTCTCTTGGAGGAGATGAGATTTTAATAAAGCTTAGAAGGTGGTGAGAGTGGTGGTCTGTTGTATGTGAATGGGGAAGGAGTTCCAGGCCGGAGGCAAGTCGTCAGCGATGAGATAGGGAGATCGAGATCGAGGGACGGTGAAAAGATTGGCATTAGAGGAACAAAGTGAGCGGGCTGGGTTGTAATAGGAAATCAGGGAGGTAAGGTAGGAGTGGGCAAATTGATTGAGTACTTTAAAGCCAATGGTAAAGATTTTATGTTTGATGCGGAGATGGAAGGTCAACCACTGGAGGTTCTTGAGGAGTAGGGAAATGTGGACTGAACAGTTTTTTTAGAAACTGGGCAACAGAGAGAAGTATGGACTGGAGTGGGGTGAGACAGGAGGCAGGGAGGTCATCGAGGAGGCCGCTGCAGTAGTCAAGGCAGGATAGGAGTGGTGCTCGGATCAATGTCGTGACAGTTTGGATGGAGAGGAAAGGGTGGATTTTAGTGATGTTGTGAAGGTAGAACCGACAGGATTTGATGACAGAGTCAATATGAGGGTTGAATGAGAGAGATGAGTTGAGGCTAATGCCAAGGTTACGGCCTTATGAGAGAAGGAGGGTGGTGGTGCCGTCTATTGTGATGGGAAAGTCGTGAGGAAGACAGGGTTTGGGTGGAAAGATAAGGTGTTCTGTTTTGGTCATGTCAAGTTCGAGGTGTCGGTGGGACATCCAAGTAGAGAAGTCCTGAAGGGAGGAGGAGAGAGGTCAGGGCTGGAGAAGTAGATTTGGGAATCATCTGCATAGAGATGGTGGTTGAAGCCATGGGAGCGAATGAGTTCTTCGAGGCAGTGGGTGTAGATGGAGAAGAGGAGGGGAACCAGAACTGAACCTTGAGGGATACCCATAGTTAGGGGTCAGGAGGCAGAAGAGGAACCTGTGAAAGAGGCTGAGAAGGAGCAGCCAGAGAGATAGGAGGAGAACCAGGAGAGGATAGTATCAGCAAAACCAATGTTTCCAGGAGAAGAGGGTGTTCCCATTGTGGAAGGAAGCCGAGAGGTCGAGGAGATTACGATGGAATAGCGACCGTTGGATTTGACAAGAAGGAGATCATTGGTGACCTTTGAGAGGGCAGTTTCTGTGAAGTGAAGGGAGTGGAAGACAGATTAAAGGGGGTTGAGGAGGGAATTGGAGGAGAAGCAGTGGAAGCAGTGGGTATAGATAACTCACTTAAGGAGTTTGCTCGGAGAAGAATGGTAGGAAGGAGATGGAAACTAGAGGGAGTGGTAGGGTCAAGGGAGGGTTTTGTTAGAATAGAGGATAAATGAACATGTGTGAAAGCAGAGGTGAAAAAGCCCCTGGAGAGTGAAAAGTCGAAGATGGAAGTCAGGGAGAGGCGAGTGTTTTGATAAGGTGTGAAGGGATGGGGCTGGAGGCGGAGGTGGAGGGAGTAGATGTTGAAAGGAGGTAAGAAATCTCCTCTTGAGTCAGATACTGCTGGGAAAGATGGGAGTGTCGAAAAGGGAGAGGAGAAGGAGAGGTTTTAGGGAGATCAAGCCTGATGGTTTTGATTTTATCAATAAAGTATGTGGCCAGGTCACTGGGACAAGAGATGGAGCAGGAGAGGACAGATAGGGGGTTTAAGGAGGGAGTCAAACATCTGAAACACCTGGCCAGGGCAACAGGCATGGGAGTCAATAAGGAAGGAGAAATAATGTTGTCGGGAAGAGGCGAGAGCCGAGTTAAAGCAGGTGAGGGTGGATTTGAGATTGTCGAGGTTGGCCTGATATCTGGATTTCTGCCAGCAATGCTCTGCGGCTCATGCACAGGAGCAAGGAAAGTGGACTTTGAAGGTGATCTGGGGTTCGGTAAAGGGACAGTAATAATAATAATGATGGTATTTGTTACGCGCTTACTATTTCTCAAGCACTGTTCTAAGCGCTGGGGAAGATACAAGGTAATCAGGTGGTCCCACGTGGGGCTCACAGTCTTAATCCCCTTTTTCCAGATGAGGTAACTGAGGCCCAGAGAAGTGAAGTGACTTGCCCCAAATCGCACAGCTGATAAGTGGTGGAGCCGGGATTAGAACCCACGACCTCTGACTCTCAAGCCAGTGCTCTTTCATTCATTCATTCATTCAATCGTATTTATTGGGCCCTTACTGTGTGCAGAGCACTGTACTAAGCACTTGGGAAGTACAAATCGGCCACATGTAGAGAAGAGGCGGTCCCTACCCAACAACGGGCTCATGGTTCTACTAAGCCACGCTGCTTCTCCACTAGAGTTTCTCCAGTAGAGCGAGTGAGTTGAGTTCAGTAGAAAGAGTGGAGTTGAGAGTGTCAATTTGTGCATAGGTAGGAATAAGTGAAAGTGTGGCCTAGTGGAAAGAGCATGGGCCTCGGAGTCAAAGGACTTGGGTTCTAATCCCGGCTCTGCCACTTACCTGCTGTATGACGTTGAGCAAATCACTTAACTTCTCTGTGCCTCAGTTACCTCGTCTGTAAAATGGGGATTAAGACTCTGAGCCCTATGTGGGACAAGGAATGTATCCAGCCTGATTAGCTCGTATCTACCCCAGCACTTAGTACAGTGCCTGGCACATAGTAAGCGCTTAACAAATACCATTTTTTAAAATGAATGTCTTACGTCCTATGATCAGGAGTTTCTACTCGTTGCTGAGGTGGATGGGCAACTATTGTATGTTTTTGAGGGGTTGGGAAGATGTGCCCAGAACCATTTTGTCAGACAAATCAATCAATCAATCAATTTATTGAGCGCTTACTGTGTGCAGAGCACTGTACTAAGCACTTAGGAAGTACAAGTTGGCAACATATAGAGACGGTCCCTACCCAACAGTGGGCTCACAGTCTAGAAGGGGGAGACAGAGAACAAAACAAAACATATTAACAAAATAAAATAAATAGAATAAATATGTACAAGTAAAATAAATAGAGTAATAAATAAACAGAGACAGCAGAGGGAAGTACGGACTAGAGTGGGGCGAGGCTGGAGACAGGGTGGTCAACGAGAAGGCAGATGCAGGAGTCTAGTGGGGAATAGGACAAGTTCCTGGACCAGCATGGGAGCTGTTTGGATGGAAAGGAAAGGTGGATTCTAGAGATGTCATGGCGGAGGAATCGGGCAGGATTTGGCTATTGACTGAATATGTGAATTGAAGGTGAGAAAGGAGTGAAGGATAATGCCAAGGTTGTGGGCCTGAGAAATTCATTCATTCATTCAATCGTATTTATTGAGGGCTTACCGTGTGCAATCAATCAATCAATCAATCATATTTATTGAGCGCTTACTGTGTGCAGAGCACTGTACTAAGCGCTTGGGAAGTACAAGTTGGCAACATATAGAGACAGTCCCTACCCAACAGCGGGCTCACAGTCTAGAAGGGGGAGACAGAGAACAAAACCAAACATACTACCAAAATAAAATAAATAGAATAGATATGTACAAGTAAAATAAATAAATAAATAAATAGACTAATAAAATAGTATAGTGCAGAGCACTATACTAAGCGCTTGGGAAGTACAAATGGGGAGAAGGTCGGGGGAGAAGGGATTGGATACGAACTCTCCCTATCTTTGGCCTCTAAATATTTGCAAGCAATTACCAGTGACTTAGCAGCTAAACATTTCTTAGAAGGGTAAGACCAGGAATGTGTCATCATGTACTGGAAATGTGTATGTTCATTTCTCCCTCCCCCTCGCTCCTCATCTTTCCCCTTTTGCTCTCATTCTCCTTTCCCTCTCTCTCTTCCTCTCTTCTTTCCCCCCTCCTGCTCATGCCTTCGCTCCCCCTTTTCTCCCTCTCTCATCCCTCCACTCTCCCATTGCTTGTCAATATATTATGGTCTCATTTTGTTTTTTAGCCTCCTTGGAGACCCTCATAATAATAGTAATAATTGCGGGATGTGTTAAGTGCTTACTATGGGTGAAAGCACTGTACTAAGCTCTGGGATAGATACAGGATAATCAAGTTGGGCACAATCCTTGTCCCTCATGGGGCTCACAGTCTAAGTATGAAGGAGAGAGAGAATGGAATCCCCATTTTCCAGATGAGGAAACTGAGGCCCAGAGAAATGAACTGCTTTGCCCAAGGTCCCACAGCAGACAAGTGGCGGAGTCGGGATTAGAAGCCACGTCCTCTGATTCCCAGCCCGGGATCTTCCCACTAGACCATGCTGCTTCCTGCCACTAAGATGGATTTTATCCAAATCTTTCCAGATAGACAGGGTAGCTACTGGGCTCCTAAGGACAAAGTCATGGCCCTTGTCCAAATTCTTGAAGTCACCGCAGCAGTCAGAGCCAATAAAAATGGCAACATCCCTGGATCCTAGGGCATATCGGCAAGCACGGGGTGATGATGATGATACTTGTTAAGCCCTTGCTATGTGCCATTCATTCATTCATTCAATCGTATTTATTGAGCGCTTACTGTGTGCAGGGCCCTGTACTAAGTGCTTGGGAAGTACAAGTTGGCAACTCACTTAACTTCTCTGTGCCTCGGTTACCTCATCTGTAAAATGGGGATTAAGACTGTGAGCCTCCTGTGGGACAACCTGATCACCTTGTAACTGCCCCAGCGCTTAGAACAGTGCTTTGCACATAGTAAGCGCTTAATAAAAAGCTATTATTATATTATATAACTGGGGTAGATTGGGTTGGACACAGTCCCTGTCTCACTTGGAGCTCACAGTCTACGTAGGAGGGGGTTGGATTCAATCCCCATTTTACAAATGAGGTGACCGAGGCACAGAGGAGTTAAGTAACTTGCCCAGTGTCACAGAGCAGACGGAGCTGGGATTAGAACCCAGGTCCTCCGACTCCCGGATGGGAATCTTTCCACTAGCCCGCGCTGCTTCTCTACTAGGCCACACTGCTTAAACACCCATCCAAGCTCTTCCCGGCCATACCAAAACCACTGAGAAACAGCTGGGGGGGGGACGGGGCGCAGTCTGTGGTCACAGAATGGAATATCTCTGAGACGCCACTGGGCCCTCACCCGTTTCGTAAGTTATCGTTAACCACGGTACTCCAAGTGCTTAGTAAGGGCTACGGGAGTCTTCTCCGCTTTCATTGGAAACCCAGAGGAAAAGCAAAAAATAGGAAATAACCGCCCTCCCCCCCCCCCCAGCCCCCGCCAAAACACACAGTTGTCCACTACACAACTAGACCGATCAGAACCGTTGCAGACCGCCGCAGTTGTGTTAGGGAACAACCCAGCATCACCAGTCACTGTTACCTCACTGCAGATCCCAGAAATTCTCTGAGGGCAAAACCACCAAGGAAAGGGCTCAGCCGTCTTTCAATCAATCAATCAATCAATCAATCGTATTTATTGAGCGCTTACTATGTGCAGAGCACTGTACTAAGCGCTTGGGAAGTACAAATTGGCAACACATAGAGACAGTCCCTACCCAACAGTGGGCTCACAGTCTAAAAGGGGGAGACAGAGAACAGAACCAAACATACCAACAAAATAAAATAAATAGGATAGAAAAGTACAAGTAAAATAAATAAATAAATAAATAAATAGAGTAATAAATATTCCTGATGGGAGACTCCATCATCATTGTTCTCAGCATCAGGTGCAGAGACGGGATCAGAGACACTAAAGTCCCGGAATGACGGAAATCTCCCAGCGTTGGCAGCTACGCTGGGCGAGACCCGTGAGGAGAAGCAGCATGGCCTAATGGAAAGAACGTGGGCTTGGGAGTCAGAAGGACCTGGGTTCTAATTCTGACTCCGCCACTTGTCTGCTGTGTGGCATTGGGCAAGTCGCTTCACTTCTCTGTGCCTCAGTTACCTCATCTGTAAACTGGGGATTGAGGCCGTGAGCCCCACGTGGGGCAGGGACTGTGTCCAACTCGATTTGCTTGTATCCACCCCAGCACTTACTACAGTGCCTGGTGCGAAGTAAGCGCCTAACAGGTACCATCATTATTATTATTCATCTTTCAAATAGAGATTAAATCCTACTCTCTTCTACTTGGTCTGTGAGTCCCATGTAGGACAAGGAATGTGTCCAACCTGATTATCTTGTATCTACCCTAGGGCTTAGTACAGTGCTTGGCACATTGCAAGTGGTTAATGAATATAATAATAATAATAGTAATAATAATTGAGAGAAGCAGCGTGTGAGAGCGTGCTTCTCTCTCTTCAGAAGCAGCGTGCTTCTGTGAGAGAAGCAGTGTGGCTCAGTGGAACGAGCGCGGGCTTTGGAGTCAGAGGTCATGGGTTCGAATTCCAACTCCGCCACATGTCTGCTGTGTGACTTTGGGCAAGGCACTTAACTTCTCTGAGCCTCAGTTACCTCATCTGTAAAATGGGGATTAAGACTGTGAGCCCCACATGGGACAACTTGATCACCTTGTATTCCCCCTCAGTGCTTAGAACAGTGCTCTGCACATAGTAAGCGCTTAACAAATGCCATTATTATTATTATTATTATTATTATAAATGATAGAAAGGTACCCAAACAGCTGCTGGGAAAGTGAGTTGAAACTGGGAAGCTGAATACAAGGTGGTGGGGGGCAGCGGAAATGCTTTAGAGATGTAGACGCATATCTTTAAATTTTATATTATAAATTATTTATATTAATGTCCGTCTCCCCCTCTAGACTGTAAGCTCGTTATGGGCAGGGAACACATCCACTAATTCCGTTGTGTTGTACACTCCCAAGCGCTTAGTACAGTGCTCTGCACATGTAAGTGCTCAATCAATATCATGGATCAATCGATCGATCAACTGAAGCAGTGAAGCACAGCCTCAGACAACGTTCATCTCGACTGAAAACTGAGGGGCAACTGCATCAGGCAGACCAGCTTGGAGCAATGCAATGCATGAGAGTATTATTATAATAATGGCATTTATTAAGTGCTTACTATGTGCAGAGCACTGTGGTTTTTGTTAAGCATTTACTACGTACCAAGGACAGTACTAAGCTCTGGGGTAGCTCCAATACAATCAGATCGGACACAGCTCCTGTCCCACGTGGGGCTCACAGTCTAAAAGGTGCTTAAATCCCCATTTTTATAGATGAGGAAACCGAAGCCCAGGGAAGTAAAGTGACTTGCCCAGGGTCTCACAGCAGGCAGGTGGCAGAGCCAGGATTTGAACCTACACCTCCTGACTCTCAATCTTATGTTCTTTCCATTGGGCCACGCTGCTTCCCAATTAAGAGAGTAATGGCTCTTTTTGAGCAGAGCGTCTCTCACTTATGAGGTTTTTTTAATTAATAATAATAATAATAATATTAATGGCATTTATTAAGCACTTACTATGTGCAAGGCACTGTTCTAAGCGCTGGGGGTATACAAGGTGATCAGGTTGTCCCACAGGGGGCTCACAGTCTTCATCCCCATTTTACAGATGACATAACTGAGGCACAGAGAAGTGAAGTGACTTGCCCAAAGTCACACAGCTGGCAAGTGGCAGAGTCAGGATTCGAACCCATGACCTCTGGCTCCAGAGTCCATGCTCTTTCCACTGAGCCACGCTGCTTCCAATTCCAATGGCATTTATCAAGTGCTTACTACATGCAAAGCACTGTTCTAAGCGCTGGGGAGGTTACAAGGGGATCAGGTTGTCCCACGGGGGGCTCTCAGTCTTAATCCCCATTTTACAGATGAGGTAACTGAGGCACAGAGAAGTGAAGTGACTTGCCCAAAGTCACGCAGCTGGCAAGTGACAGAGTCAGGGCTTGAACCCATGACCTCTGGCTCTAGAGTCCGTGCTCTTTCCACTGAGCCACACTGCTTCCAATTCCAATGGCATTTATCAAGCGCTTACTACATGCAAAGCACTGTTCTAAGCACTGGGGAGGTTACAAGGTGATCAGGTTGTCCCACGGGGGGCTCACAGTCTTAATCCCCATTTTACAGATGAGGTAACTGAGGCACAGAGAAGTTAAGTGACTTTCATTCATTCATTCATTCAATCGTATTTATTGAGTGCTTACTGTGTGCAGAGCACTGTACTAAGCGCTTGGGAAGTACAAGTTGCCCAAGGTCACCCAGCTGACAGAGCTGGGATTTGAACCCATGACCTCTGACTCCAAAGCCCGTGCTCTTTCCACTGAGCCCTGCTGCTTCTTCTCCCATCACACTTCAGCTTGCAGTCTTCATTCCTCTGCAACTCACCTGTTCTCTGTGTTTCATCCCCCCATCTCCCACCGTAAACACTGGACCACTCCTCCTTTTCCCTCGCCCCCGCCTTGAACTCCCTTAGGAAAAACAGCAGGGCCTAATGGATAGAGCGTGGGCCTCGGAGTCAAAGGACCTGGGCTTCCAGCTCTGCTCTTGTCTGCTGGGCAACCTTGGGCAAGGCACTTAACTTCTCTGGGCCTCAGTTCCCTCAGCTGTAAAAATGGGGCTAAAGACTGTGAGCCCATGTGGGACACGGACCGTGTCCAACCTGATTAGCTTGTATCTAGCCCATCATTTAGTGCAGTGCATGGCACTTGGTACAGTGCAGTGCCAAGCGCTTAGTACAATGCTCTGCACACCGTAATCGCTCGATAAATACGATTGAATGAACTTAGTAAGCACTTGAGATATACCATAAAAAACGCTCCCTCTCCCTTCAAACCTGACGTCCCTATCTTCCAAGGCCTTCTGAAATACCCCCTTCTCCGGGGGGGACCTTTCCCGATTAATTTTATTTCTCTTCTGGTCACAGCCTCCCAACCATCACCTCCGCAATTTAGCCCTCACAACCACTGGAACACTTCTGTACATGTCATTTAACATATATCTTCTTTCTTCTCGTGATCTTAATCTCGTGATTAGATTGTAAGCTCCTCAGAGGAGCCGCGTGGCCGAGCGGAAAGAGCCCGGGCCTGGGAATCCGAAGGACCTGGGTTCTCATCCTGGCTCTGCCACTTGTCTGCTGGGTGACTTTGGGTGAGTCGCTTAACATCTCTGTGCCTCAGTTCCCTCATCTGTAAAATGGGGATTAAGACTGTGAGCCCTATCTGGGACAGGGATGGGGGCCAACCCAATTATCCTGTAGCTACCCCAGCATTTAGAACAGTGCCTGGTACATAGTGAGCGCAAATACCACGATTATTATTAATGGATAGAGTAGGGGCCTGGGATTCAGAAGGACCTGGGTTCATTCATTCATTTAATCGTATTTATTAAGCGCTTACTGTGAGCAGAGCACTGTACTAAGCGCTTGGAAAGTACAATTCTGCAACAAAGAGGGACAATCCCTGCCCACAACGGGCTCACAGTCTAGAAGAGGGGAGACAAGCATCAAAACAAGTAAACAGGCATCAATAGGATCAATATAAATAAATGGAATTGAAGGTATATTTACATCAGAACAAATAAACAGGCATTAATATAAATAAATAGAATTACAGGTATGCACATTTATACACAAGTCCTGTGGGGCGGGGAGGAGGGGTAGAGCAAAGCGGGGGAGTCGGAGCGATGGGGGGGAAGGGGGAGCTGAGGAAAAAGGGGACTTAATCCGGGAAGGCCTCTTGGAGGAGGTGAGCCTTCAGTAGGGCTTTGAAGTGGGGGAAGTGTGCCAGTTTGGAGGATTTGAGGAGGGAGGGCATTCCAGGCCAGAGGTAGGATGTGGGACAGGCGAGACGAGGCCCAGTGAGGAGGTTAGCGGCAGAGGAGCGGAGTGTGCGGGCTGGGCTGGAGAAGGAGAGAAGTGCTTAGTACAGTGCTCTGCACACAGTAAGTGCTCAACAGAAAGGATTGAACGAGTGAACGGGAGGTGAGGTAGGAGGGGGCAAGGTGATGGAGAGCTCTGAAACCAATCGTGAGGAGTCTTTGCTTGACATGGAGGTTGATAGGCAACCACTGGAGATTTTTGAGGAGGGAGCGGTGACATACCCAGAGCGTTTCTGTAGAAAGATAATCCAGGCAGCAGAGTGAAGTATAGTTCTAATCCAGACTTCGCCGCATCTCTGCTGTGTGACCTTGGGCAAGTCACTTAACTTCTCTGGGCCTCAGTTATCTGTAAAACTAGGATCAAGAGTGTGAGCCCCATGTTGGGCAGGGACAGTGTCCAACCTGATTAACTCGTATCTACCCAGTGCTTACTTGACCCATAGAAAGTGCTTAATAAGTACTATTGTTATTAATAATAATAATAATTGTGGCATTTGTTCAGCGCTTACTATGTGCAAAGCACTGTTCTAAGCGCTGGGGAGGTTACAAGGTGATCAGGTTGTCCCACAGGGGGGCTCACGTTATTATTATTATTACTCTCCCAAACAGTAAGCACTCAATGAATACAATTGATTGCTTGCTTCTACTCCAGGCTCTGCCCCCTTGTTATGGTATTTAAGCGCTTTCTCTGTACCAGGAACTGTACTAAGCGTAGGGGTAGATACAAGCTAATCAGGTTGGACACGGTCCATGTCCCACATGGGGCTCACAGTATTTATCCCTTGCCTGCTGTGTGACCTTGGGCAAGTTACTTCAGTTCTCTGTGCCTCGGTTTCCTTATGTGTGAAATGGGGATTCGATCCCTGTTCGCCCTCCCCCTTAGACCGTGAGCTCCAAGAAGGACAGGGACTGTGCAATCCAACCTGATTAGCTTGTACCTACCCCGGGGCTTAGGGCAGTGCTTGGCTCAGAGTAAGTGCTTAGCAAATACCGCAGTTGTTATCGAAAGCAGGGATCATAAATTCTACCTCTTTCGTCCCCTCCCAAGTGCTTAGTACAGCTCCCTGCACATGATAGCCTCTCAATAAATACGAGCGATCGATTGCTGAATAGCCTCATGACACAAAGAGCCAAAAACAGTGCGGCAAACCACACAATGAAAGAGCTTCATCCGTGCAGTGTCGTACGAGCTTCTGGATCCTGCATTGGCCAATTTTAGCCTCACCCGCTTCCAGAGGGGAGGACGGTTATGTTGCCAACTTGTACTTCCCAAGCGCTTAGTACAGTGCTCTGCATACAGTAAGCGCTCAATAAATACGATTGATTGATTGATTGATTGATTGACGGTGGTATGTTCTTCAAGTATATTGGTATTTATGAGGGTATATTTCTATCAGTTCTAAGATCTCCTGTGAAGAAGCACTTAGTACAGTAATCAGTACAAGGTAGGTGCTCGATAAATACCACTGATTGTCTCTTTATTTTTCCCTCCCAAAGTCTGACGTAAATTCCTCCTACTGTCCTGAGTAGTTCCATCGTCTTTTTTTCCCCCCAGCCACACCAAGTACTTTTCAGTCAGACTTTCATTCCCCCTAGCTGATCACCTGGGGGCAAAGATGGGAATCCTGAGAGTCAGGGAGGGGAATTGCGATTTAGAGAGGGTTTGGGGGTCAGTACAGTAAGTCAGTAACAGAACTGAGAAACTAACTAATCAAGTGCCTTGATTCCCAACCAAGCGCTCTCTCTTCTAGCCTTGATTTCCCCTACTCCCTCTCGTTTCTGCATTGTCCTCACAGCGTTTACGGTGTGTCAAACACTGTCCTAATCCCTGCGGAAGGTACGTACTAAGTAGGTCAGACACAGTCCCCGTCCCACATGGGGCTCCCGGTCTAATCAATCTGTCAGTCAATCTTCATTCGGTCATATTTATGGAGCGCTTACTGTGTGCAGAGTACTGTATTGAACACTTGGGAGAGAGCAATATAACAATGAGCAGACACATTCCCTGCCCACAACGAGCTTACGGTCTAGAGGGAGAGACAGACATTAATAGAAATAAATTACAGATCGAGAAGGAGCGTGGCTCAGTGGAAAGAGGCCGGGCTTGGGAGTCAGAGGTCATGAGTTCTAATCCCCGCTCTGCCACTTATTGGTTGTGTGATTTGGGGCAAGTCACTTAACTTCTCTGCCCCTCAGTCACCTCATCTGTAAAATGGGAATTAAGACTATGAGCCCCACGTGAGACAACCTGATTACCTCATACCCCTCGCAGCGCTTAGAAAAGTGCTTGACACATAGTAAGTGCTTAACAAATACCATCATCATCATCATTATTATTATTATTACAAGTGCTGTGGGGCTGGGAAGGGGATGGATAAAGGGAGCGAGTCAGGACGACAGAGAGGGAGTGGTAGAAGAGGAAAGGAGGGCTTAGTCGGGGGAGGCCTCTTGGAGGAGGTGTGCCTTCAATAAGGCTTTAAATAATAATGGTATGTTAAGCGTTTGCTATGTGCCAAACACTATTCTAAGCACTGGGGTAGATACGAGGCAAATCAGGTTGTCCCACGTAGGGCTCACAGTCTTAATCCCCATTTTACAGATCAGGTAACTGAGGCACAGAGAAGTTAAATGACTGGCCCAAAGTCACACAGCTGATAAGTGGTGGAGTCGGGATTAGAACCCACAACCTCTGACTCCCAAGTCGTGCTCGGGGAGAGAGTAATTGTCTGTTGGATTTGAGGAGGGAGGGCGTTCCAGGCCAGAGGCAGGACGTGGGCGAGCGGTCGGCAGCGAGAGAGACGCGATCGAGGCACAGTGAGAAGGTTGTCGTTAGAGGAGCGAAGTATGTGAGCTGTGTTGTAGTAGGAGAGTAGCAAGGTGAGGTAGGAGGGCGCGAAGTGATGGAGTGCTTTGAAGCCAATGGTGAGGAGCTTCTTCTTGATGCAGAGATGGATGGGCAACCATTGCAGTTTCCTGGGGAGTAGGGAAACATGTCCTGAACGTTTTTGCCTAAAAATGATTCGGGCAGCAGAGTGAAGTAGGGACTGGAGTGAGGAGAGACAGGAGGCTGGGAGGTCAGCAAGGAGGCTGATACAGTAATCAATCAAGGCAGGATAGAATAAATGATGGGATTAACATGGTAGCAGTTTGGATGGAGAGGAAAGGACAGATTTTAGCGATGTAGTGAAAGTGGAACCGACAGGATTTAGTGATGGATTGAATATGTGGGTTGAATGAGAGAGAGGAGCCAAGGGTAACGCCAAGGTTATGGGCTTGGGAGACAGGAAGGATGGTGGTGCTATCTACAATGATGGGAAAGCAAGGGGGAGGACAGGGTTTGAGTGGGAAGATAAGGAGTTTTTTGTTTTGAACCTGTTAAGCTTGAGGTGATGGAAGGACACCCAAGTAGAGATAACTTGAAGGCAGGAGGAAATGCGAGGCTGCGGAGAGGAGGAGACACCAGAACTGGAGATGTAGATTTGGGTATCATCCGCATGGTAGTTGAAGCCGTGGGAGTGAATAAATTCTTCAAAAGAGTGGATGTAGATGGAGAATAGAAGGGGGTGCAGAACTGAACCTTGAGGGACACCCATAGTTAGGGGGGTGATCACAACTCTATACGAAAGCTATTACATTCCCTAGGTCTCATGAAAGTTATTGTATCCCCAAGGTCCCATCAAACGACTGGGCGGGCTCCTACACGGTGTCATCACCTTATTAGTTTCTAGACCGTGAGCCTGTTTCTAGACTGTGAGCCCGTAGTTGGGTAGGGACCGTCTCTGTATGTTGCCAATTTGTACTTCCCAAGCGCTTAGTACAGTGCTCTGCACACAGTCAGCGCCCAATAAATACGATTGAATGAATGAATTAGGAAAAGGGCTCTGTCTGTGGCGCGTGACATTGAGCTTCTGCTGCAGGGGCCCCAATCCATATTTGAAATCAACATTTCGTGGGAAAGGCAAGTGGGGAAGGTTTCGGGGAATTGGGCAAACATCCAAATGGCGGCTGTCCCTCAAAATGGAGTCGGTTTGGTTGGCTCTGATAGGGTGACCGTGGACATATCTGGGGCCGGTCTCACACTCTACCCCCGGCCACAGGCGTCTGACAGATCAGCTCCAATGTCGCTCTAGGATGAGCACATTCATGCAGATTTTCTGGGTATAGCAACGGGAGATTAAGCCCAGCAGGAGTTTAAAAACCATATAACAAACGACAATTACGCTGACTGCCTAGGTGAAGATGGTTAGTATATTCCTTATCCAGCCTCCCACACTGGGGAACCATGAGGAAAGGAACGCCCCGATACCTCCCACCCCTCAGAGTCTATCCGGGCTCTCGAGTCCCATGCCACTTGGGACAAGGGCTCTCGTACCTCCATCAGGTTACCGGTGTTGTCGGGAAAAGCTATGGCAGATGTCCCTCCCAGGATTAGGTGTCATTTGTGAGTTCTTACGACCTTAAGTAGTGGTCCTAGGATTTGCACAGGATAAACTGTTCTGTTTTCACGCACAGCAATAGAGGGAGAAGGCTCGGGGCACATTGTCGTCTTGGGAAGTGTCGTCCCGACCAAGTCCAGCATTTTCCCACAGTCCAGACTTTGTGTCTGTCCTTGCTCTATGAGATAAGGACGACATTCCTGGAGTTGGGCCGTTCTGCACCTGGTGCAGGGATGCGGTTATTCTATATCAGGAGCCTTCCTCCCAGGAATGCGAATCAAGGGGCCCACGGCTCTCGAATTGACATCGGGAGATAGGTGGTGTGTTCGCTCAGACCTCCCGCACTAGATTGGTTAAGTGCCGCTAAAAGCCCTCCTCGTTATTCGTCCGTGGTATTCCCCTTACAGTCTCCTACCTCTTAACTGTGGGAGTCCCCCAGGGCCCAGTTCTGGATCCCTTTCTATTCTCAACCTACACCCACTCCAGATCTACATCTCCAGTCTGGATCTCTCTCCTTCTCCAGTCTCATATTTCCTCCTGCCTTCAGAACATCTCTACTTGGATGTCCAGCTGACACCTCAAACCTAGCATGTCCAAAACAGAACTCATCTTCCCACCCAAACCCTGTCCGCCCCCTGATTTTCCCATGACTGTAGACAAAACCACCACCCTCCCTGCTTATAAGCTTAAAACCTCGGCATTATCCTCAATTTATCTCTCTCCTCTAAGCCACATATTTAACCAGTCACCCCATTCTCTTGTTTCTACCTTCACAACACCGCTAAAATCCACCCTTTCGTCTCCATCCAAATCGCTACTACACTGATCCAAGCACTTATCCTAACCCTCCCGGACAGCTGCATCTGCCTCTTCACTACCTTCTGTCTCTCCCCACTCCAAACCATACTTTACTCCACCACCTGGATCATTTCTCTGAAACATGACAAAGCAGCGTGGCCTAGCGGAAAGAGCACGGGCCTGGGAATCAGAGGGCTGGGCTTCTAATCCTGACTCCGCCACTTGTCTGCTGTGTGACCTCGGGCAAGTCATTTAAGTTCTCTTTGCCTCAGTTTCCTCATCTGTAAAATGGGGATTCCATCCTGCTCCCTCCTACTTAGACTGTGAGCCCTGTGTGGAACGGGGACTGTTTCTAACCTGCTTATCTTATACTTACCCCAGTACTTAGTACGGTGTTTGGCACATAGTAAGCACTTAAGTAGTATTGGAAACAAAAAAGTTAAGTTGTCTCCCCTCTCTTCAAGAACTTCCAGTGACTTTTTTTTTTCTTTTATGGCATTTGTTAAGTGCTTACTATGTGCCAGGCACTATTCTAAGCACTGGGATAGATACAAAATAGTCACGCTGGACACAGTTCCTGTCCCACATGAGGCTCGCAGTCTCCATTTTACAGATGAGGTAACTGAGGCACAAAGAAGTCAAGTGACTAGCCCAAGGTCACACAGCAGACAAGTGGTAGAGCTGGGATTAGAACCAAGGTCCATCTGACTCACAGGCCTGGGCTCTATCCTCTAGGCCATCTACCTCTGCATCAAATAGAAATTCCTTACCAAAGGTTTTAAAGAACTCAATCTGTTTGCCCCCTCCTACCTTACCTCTCTGGTGTCATTCATTCATTCATTTATTCATTCATTCATTCATCCGATTGTATTTATTGAGCGCTTACTGTGTGCAGAGCACTGTACTAAGCGCTTGGGAAGTACAAGTCGGCAACATATAGAGACGGTCCCTACCCAACAACGGGCTCACAGTCTAGAAGGGGGAGACAGACAACAAAACAAAACATGTGGACAGGTGTCAAAATCGTCAGAACAAATAGAACGAAAGCTATATTCATTGTCGCATTTATTGAGCGCTTACTGTGCGCAGAGCACCGTACTAAGCGCTTGGGAAGTACAAGTTGGCAACATATAGAGACGGTCCCTACCCAACAGTCGGGCTCACAGTCTAGAAGGGGGAGACAGACAACAAAACAAAACATATTAACAAAATGAAATAGAATAAATATGTACAAATAATGCACATCATTAACAAAATAAATAGAATAGTAAATATGTACAAGTAAAATGAATAGAGTAATAAATCTGTACAAATAGATATACAAGTGCTGTGGGGAGGGGAAGGAGGTAGGGTGGGGGGGATGGGGAGCAGGAGAGGAAAAAGGGGGCTCGGTCTGGGAAGGCCTCCTGGAAGAGGTGAGCTCTCACTAGGGCTTTGAAGGGAGAAAGAGAGCTAGCTTGGCGGATGTGCGGAGGGAGGGCATTCCAGGCCAGGGGAAGGACGTGGGCCAGGGGTCGACGGCGGGACAGGCGAGAATGAGGTACAGTGAGGAGGTTAGCGGCAGAGGAGCGGAGGATGCGGGCTGGGCTGGAGAAGGAGAGAAAGGAGGTGAGGTAGGAGGGGGCGAGGGGATGGACAGCCTTGAAGCCGAGGGTGAGGAGTTTTTGCTTGATTTGTAGGTTGACAGGTAGCCACTGGAGATTTTTGAGGAGGGGGGTAACATGCCCAGAGCATTTCTGCACAAAGATGATCCGGGCAGCAGAGTGAAGTATAGACTGAAGTGGGGAGAGACAGGAGGGTGGGAGATCAGAGAGGAGGCTGATGCAGTAATCCAGTCGGGATAGGATGAGAGATGGAACCAGCAAGGTAGCGGTTTGGAGGGAGAGGAAAGGGCGGATCTTGGCGATGTTGCGCAGGTGAGACCAGCGGGTTTTGGTGACGGATTGGATGTGAGGGGTGAACGAGAGAGCGGAGTCAAGGATGACACCAAGGTTGCGGGCTTGTGAGACGGGAAGGATGGTAGTGCCGTCTACGGTGACGGGAAAGTCAGGGAGAGGGCAGGGTTTGGGAGGAAAGATAAGAAGTTCAGTCTTGGACATATTGAGTCCTACTATACACATATTGTGTCCTACTATAACCCAGCCCACACGCTCTGCTCCTCTAACTCCAACCTACATACTGTTCCTTGAACACGTCTACCTCGCTGCGATCCCTTGCCCGCATCCTCCCTCTGTCCTGGAACCTCCTCCCCCTTCACTTACCACTCTCTCCCCAATCAATCAATCGTATTTATTGAGCACTTACTGTGTGCAGAGCACTGTACTAAGCGCTTGAGCACTGTGCTAAGAGCTTGACAGCCACATGAAAAGCACCTCTCCTCCCAGAGAGGACTAAGCCCTCATTTCCCCTACTCCCTCTCCCTTCTGCATCGCCTATGAGCTTGGATCTGTACCGTTTAATCATTTGATATCCACCCCACCTTCAACCCCACAGCAGTTATGTACATATCCGTAACTTATTTTAATGTCCCTCTCCCACTCTAGGCTCCAATCTCCTTATGGGAAGGGAACGTATCTACCAACTCTCTTGTATTGTACTGTCCCAAGTGCTTAGTAAAGTGCTCTGCACACAGTAAACACTCAATAAATACCATTGATTGATCGGTCATCAGTTTATGCTGGGTGCCCGGCGTACCATGTTTGATGTCATGTACATCTCCCTGTCCAGCATTCAAGAGGGCTGTCAGTGGCCACACTCAGCCCAGGACTCCCAAGTTCTTCCATCTAATCTAACCCTTCTAGACTATGAGCCCACTGTTGGGTAGGGACCGTCTCTATATGTTGCCAACTTGTACTTCCCAAGCGTTTAGTACAGTGCTCTGCACACAGTAAGCGCTCAATAAATACGATCGAATGAATGAATGACTCTAATCACGGGTATTTCTTGAACACCTACTGAGAGCAGAGCACTGTAGTAAGCATTCGGGTGAGTCTATTGTGAGTAAAAGAGGAGTCTGCCCTCAAGCAGCTCCCACTCTACAAGCCACATATTTAATCTGTCACAAATCCTTTCGGTTCTACCTTCACAACATTGCTAACATTCACCCTTTCCTCTCCGTTCAAACTCCTACCACGCAGATCCAGGCACTTATTCATTCAGTCGTATTTATTGAGCGCTTACTGTGTGCAGAGCACTGTACTAACCACTTATCCTTTCCCACCTTGACTACTGCATCAGCCTCCTCGGTGACCTCCCTGCCTCCTGTCTCTCTCTCTCCACTACAGTCCTTACTTCACTCTGCCACCCGGATCATTTTTCTAAAATATCATCATCATCAATCGTATTTATTGAGCGCTTACTATGTGCAGAGCACTGTACTAAGTGCTTGGGAAGTACAAATTGGCAACATATAGAGACAGTCCCTACCCAACAGTGGGCTCACAGTCTAAAAGGGGGAGACAGAGAACAAAACCAAACATACTAACAAAATAAAATAAATAGAATAGATATGTACAAGTAAAATAAATAAATAAATAAATAAATAGAGTAATAAATATGCACAAACATATATACATATATACAGGTGCTGTGGGGAAGGGAAGGAGGTAAGATGGGGGGGATGGAGAGGGGGACGAGGGGGAGAGGAAGGAAGGGGCTCAGTCTGGGAAGGCCTCCTGGAGAAGGTGAGCTCTCAGCAGGGCCTTGAAGGGAGGAAGAGAGCTAGCTTGGCGGATGGGCAGAGGGAGGGCATTCCAGGCCCGGGGGATGACGTGGGCCGGGGGTCGATGGCGGGACAGGCGAGAACGAGGTACGGTGAGGAGATTAGCGGCGGAGGAGCGGAGGGTGCGGGCTGGGCTGGAGAAGGAGAGAAGGGAGGTGAGGTAGGAAGGGACGAGGTGATGGACAGCCTTGAAGCCCAAGGTGAGGAGTTTCTGCCTGATGTGCAGATTGATTGGTAGCCACTGGAGATTTTTGAGGAGGGGAGTAATATGCCCAGAGCGTTTCTGGACAAAGATAATCTGGGCAGCAGCATGAAGTATGGATTGAAGTGGAGAGAGACACGAGGATGGGAGATCAGAGAGAAGGCAGATGCAGTAGTCCAGACGGGATAGGATGAGAGCTTGAATGAGCAGGGTAGCGGTATGGATGGAGAGGAAAGGGCGGATCTTGGCAATGTTGTCGATTTATTGTTATACTGTACTCTCCCGAGCACTTAGTACAGTGCTCTGCACACAGTAAGTGCTCCTGAATGAATGAATGAATGAATCTTCACTGATTTTCTACTACAGCCCAGCCCCCATACTCTACTCCTCTAACACCAACTGTACCTCAAGCTCGACTGTCTCGCGGGCGACTTCTCGCCCAAGTCCTCCCTTCGGCCTGGACCTCCCTCCCCCTTCATCTACGACAGACCACCACCCTCTCCACTTTCTTAAAGTCACACCTCCTCCTATCAATCAGTCAATCAATCAATCAATCGGATTTATTGAGCGCTTACTGTGTGCAGAGCACTGTACAAAGCGCTTGGGCCGAGAGGCCTTCCCCAACCAAGCCCTCATTTCCCCTACTCCCCTTTCCCTTCTGCATTGCCCACGCACTTGGATTGCACCTTTGATTCATCCCACCCCAGGCCCACCGCTCTTATGTCCATTCAGCCTATACTTCACTCTGCTGCCTGGATTTATCCTTCTACAGAAACGCTCTGGGCGTGTCACTGCCCTCCTCAAAGATCTCCAGTGGTTGCCTATCAACCTCCGTATCAAGCCAAATCTCCTCACTATGGGCTTCAAAGCTCTCCATCACCTTGCCCTTTCCTACCTCACCTCCCTTCTCCAGCCCAGCCCGCACCCTCCGCTCCTCTGCCGCTAACCTCCTCACCGTGCCTCGTTCTCGCCTGTCCCGCCGTCGACCCCCGTCCTCCCCCTGGCCCGGAATGCCCTCCCTCCTCAAATCCGCCAAACTAGCACACTCCCCCCCTTCAAAGCCCTACTGAGAGCTCACCTCCTCCAGGAGGCCTTCCCAGACTGAGTCCCCCTTTTCCTCGGCTCCCCCTCCCCTCCTCATCGCCCCGACTCGCTCCCTTTCCTCTATCCCCCTCCCCGCCCCTCAGCACTTGTGTATATAAGTACATGGTTATCATTCTATTAATTTTTTTCTTAATGAGGTGCATAGCTCTATAATTCTATTTATTTATAATGACGCTGCTGACTCCTGTCCACTTGTTTTGCTGTCTATCTGTGGGCGGGGATTGTCTCTGTTGCCGAATTGTACTTCCCGAGCGCCCTGCACACGGTGAGCGCTCAATAACCACTGTGCCACGCTGGAGAAGCAGCATGGCACAGTGGAAAGAGCACGGGCTTTGGAGTCAGAGGACATGGGTTCGAATCCCAACTCCGCCACATGTCTGCTGTGTGACTTTGGGCAGGTCATTTAACTTCTCGGACCCTCAGTTCCCTCATCTGTAAAATGGGGGCAAAGACCGTGAGTCCCACGTGGGACAACTTGATCACCTTGTAGCCCCCCCTAGTGCTTAGAACAGTGCTTTGCACATAGTAAGCGCTTAATAAATGCCATTATTATCATTATTATTCTCTGAGCCTCAGTTACCTCATCTGTAAAATGGGGACTAAGACTGTGAGCCCCACGTGGGACAACTTGATCACCTTGTATCCCCCCAGTGCTTAGAACAGTGCTTTGCACATAGTAAGCGCTTAATAAATGCCATTATTATCATTATTATTATTATTCTCTGAGCCTCAGTTACCTCATCTGTAAAATGGAGACTAAGACTGTGAGCCCCCCGTGGGACAACCTGATCACCTTGTAACCTCACCAGTGCTTAGAACAGTGCTCTGCACATAGTAAGAAGCACTATGGAGCACTTTGGCCGCAGAAGCAGCGTGGCTTAGTGGAAAGAACCCGGGCTTTGGAGTCAGAGGTCGTGGGTTCAAATCCCAGCTCTGCCACTTGTCAGCTGTGTGACTTTGGGCAAGTCACTTCACTTCTCTGGGCCTCAGTTCCCTCATCTGGAAAATGGGGATAGGGTCTGTGAGCCCCATGTAGGCCAACTTGATTACCTTGTTTCTACCCCAGCGCTTAGAACAGTGCTTTGCACAGAGTAAGCACTTAATAAATGCCATCATTATTATTATTATTATTATTCTCTGAACCTCAGTTCCCTCATCTGTAAAATGGGGACTAAGACTGTGAGCCCCATGTGGGACAACTTGATCACCTTGTATCCCCCCCCAGTGCTTAGAACAGTGCTCTGCACATAGTAAGCACTTAAAAAATGCCATTATTATTATTATTATTATTATTATTATTATTATTATTCTCTGAGCTTCAGTTCCCTCATCTGTAAAATGGGGACTAAGCCTGTGAGCCCCCTGTGGGACAACCTGATCACCTTGTAACTTCCCCAGCGCTTTGAACAGTGCTTTGCACATGGTAAGTGCTTAATAAATGCCATCATTATTATTATTATAATAAATACGATGGAATGAATGAATATGGGGGGTTGATTTTAATGGCTGTCTCCCACTGTAAACTGTAAGTTCCTGGGGTCCAAGGACGGCGACTACCACCTCTATTTGACCGCACTTTCCCATGTGCTTAGTACAGTGCTCCCTCAATCAATCAATCAATCATCATCATCAGTCATATTTATTGAGCGCTTACTGTGTGCAGAGCACTGTACTAAGCGTTTGGGAAGTACAAATTGGCAACATATAGAGACAGTCCCTACCCAACAGTGGGCTCACAGTCTAAAAGGGGGAGACAAAACCAAACATACTAACAAAATAAAAGAAATCATCATCATCGTCATCATCATCAATTGTATTTATTGAGCGCTTACTATGTGCAGAGCACTGTACTAAGCGCTTGGGAAGTACAAATTAGCAACATATAGAGACAGTCCCTACCCAACAGTGGGCTCACAGTCTAAAAGGGGGAGACAAAACCAAACATACTAACAAAATAAAAGAAATCATCATCATCGTCATCATCATCAATTGTATTTATTGAGCGCTTACTATGTGCAGAGCACTGTACTAAGCGCTTGGGAAGTACAAATTGGCAACATATAGAGACAGTCCCTACCCAACAGTGGGCTCACAGTCTAAAAGGGGGAGACAAAACCAAACATACTAACAAAATAAAAGAAATCATCATCATCGTCATCATCATCAATCGTATTTATTGAGCGCTTACTATGTGCAGAGCACTGTACTAAGCGCTTGGGAAGTACAAATTGGCAACATATAGAGACAGTCCCTACCCAACAGTGGGCTCACAGTCTAAAAGGGGGAGACAAAACCAAACATACTAACAAAATAAAAGAAATCATCATCATCGTCATCATCATCAATTGTATTTATTGAGCGCTTACTATGTGCAGAGCACTGTACTAAGCGCTTGGGAAGTACAAATTGGCAATATATAGAGACAGTCCCTACCCAACAGTGGGCTCACAGTCTAAAAGGGGAGACAGAGAACAAAACCAACCACACTAACAAAATAAAATAAATAGAATAGACATGTACAAGTAAATAAATAAATAGAGTAATAAATATGTACAAACATATATACAGGTGCTGTGGGGAAGGGAAGGAGGTAAGGTGGGGGGATGGAGAGGGGGACGAGGGGGAGAGGAAGGAAGGAGTCTGGGAGTCTGGGAGTCAACCATATTTATTGAGCGTTTACTGTGTGCAGGGCACTGTACTAAGCGCTTGCGAAGTCCAAGTTGGCAACATATAGAGACAGTCCCTACCCAGCAGTGGGCTCCCAGTCTAAAATCCCCATCCTCAATCCCATCGACCGAGAAGCCCGGGGTGATGGCGTCTACCACCTCTCTTTGACCGCACTTTCCCAAGCGCTCAGTACAGTCCCCCAATCCCGCCGGCGGCCACCACAGGGGTCGGGGGGCCTCGTCTCCTCCCCCGTGAGGCCTCCCAGGCGCCCGCCCTGCTCGTTGGGGGGCGCGCCCTCCCTCCTTATTGGCCGCCCTGCCCGTCGATCACCCGCTTCGCGGCTCCCGATAGGCCCGAATCCCCCGCCCCTCGTCCCGCCCCCCGCTTTCCATTGGCGCGCCTCCGGAGGGGGCGGGGCTTGGGTCCGGCCAGCCCCGCCCCCCTCGCCCGGGCCGTCTCCCTATTGGCGGCGGGGCCCGTCGCTCCCGGGGGCCCGAGGCCTCCTCGCCGTGCGAACGGGTGACTGGCGGCGGGGGGGGGCGGCCGCGGCGGCCGCTCCGGCGCCTGTCAGCGGGGGAAATGGCAGCGGCGGAGCCGGGCCCGGCGGGGGCAGGGGGCGGGGGACGGCAAGGCGCGGCGGGGAGCGGCGGCAGGCGCAGGACGCGGGCCGGGGAGCGGCGGGGGCAGTAGCAGCCCGGCTCAGGTACATGGCCCGCGGCCCCCCCCCCCCATCTCCCCTCAATTTCGGGGGCCTCCCTCCTGCCCGTCTCCTCCCCATCCCTTCGCTAATCCGGACCCCTCCTCCCCATCCGCAATCCCGTCCCTCCCTCCCTGCAGCTCCCTGAGTAGAGAGGGATGGGGTGGAAGGAGCGAGGGAGGCTCCTCTTCTTCCATTGACAGGTCCCGCTCCTCCCAAGACGCGCACACACGTCCCCCTCCCCCGCCCCCAATCAATCAATCAATCACTCAATCAATCAATCAATCATTCAATCAATCAAGCGTTATTTAGCGAGCGCCTACTGGGTGCAGAGCGCTTGGGAAGTCCCGAGCTGGCAGCATCCAGAGACGGGCCCTCCCCAACAGCACTCGAGAAGGGGGAGACGGAGAACAAAACATAGGAATAAAATAAATGGAATAGATAGGTACAAGGGAAATACATCAAGAAATAGAGGGATAAATGCGTGCGTGCAGATATACAGGTGCTGTGGGGAAGGGAAGGAGGTAAGGCGGAGGGGGGAGATGGAAGGGGGCAGAGTCATTGAGGGCCAAGGCAGGTTATTACCAAACCCGGCCAAGGAGCCGGGATCTTCGCCACTGGCAGGAGGGAGAGGTCACCTGCTTCCAACCCTGGAATTTCCAGCTCCACCCAGCCTTCCAAACTGCTCCTGGCCCTGGGGCCCAGCGAGGTGGTAGTCGCCACGCACCTCCCACGAGGCTCCACTGACTGCAGGTTGACGTCCCGGGACCGTGGGCCTCAGTCCTTCACTCTGTTCCCGCCAGCTTCGATTCGGTCCAAGGTGACCGACTTTTCCCAGAAGGGAATGCCATCAGTCCAGCGCTTCGGCCAAGACTCCGGAGGAGCAGGCGCCCCTAGCCTTGAGGTCTGCCCGGTCGGTTGGTTCCATCTGGAGAGGCCAGGCTTCTGACGTTGCCAACTTGTACTTCCCAAGCGCTCAGTCCGGCGCTCTGCACCCAGTAAGCGCTCAATAAATACGATTGAGTGAATGAATGATGGCATCTGCCCGCCTGACCATTCTCAATTTGGGAGTCGGGTCAGCCCTCCAGTCAGTGGCATCTTGTGAGCACCGACTGAGCGCATAGCCGTCGATCAATGGTATTATTATAATAATAATAATGATGATGATAATGTGCTTTGTGTGTGCAAAGCACTTTTCTAAGCGCCGGGGAGGTTACGAGGTGATCAGGTTGTCTTAGCGTGCCGAGCACCGTACTGAGCGCTTGGAAGAGTACAGCAGAGTTGGTAGACACATTTCCTGTCCACAACGAGGTTACAGTCTAGAGGGCGAGACAGACATTAACCGGACTAAGCACTTGGGGAGCGTGTGCCAGAAGCCAAAAATGCAGTTCCTGCCCCAGAGGGGCTCACCGTCGAATCGGGGGAGCCGAGCGGACGTTGATATATAAATTGGGGGAGCGGGAGGAAGAACAGGATGCAAGAGTCAAAAGTAGGGCTGTGTCGGGATGAGCTAGTTGAAAAAATAACCAACTGTGCAATTGAATCTACATAAACAAGAGCCCGGTTTGTCACCCTTGGGTGATTTTTGTCAAAACAATAGCGCTTCCTTTGATCCCAGCACCTCTGATCCAAACAGGCCTGATTCGCCGGGCGGGGACGTTTTTGGCGGCCCAACTCCTTTGTGAAGAATTATTTTCCAGGAGGAAAGATGTGCTGAAAGGGCAAGGAGTAGAAAATCAGTGACTGGGTCACTTGGTTTTTCCCCCCGGCCTCGGTGTTGAGCTGGAATCTGGTTAGGAGCGAGCATGCGGAACGGTGTGTGTGGAGCCACCTGCTTCCATCTTTCTGGGGTGTGTTACCTCAGCCATCTCGTCTCACCCTTGTCTCTTGCGCTCTGGCAGAAGAACGCTGCCGAAGCCTTGAACGTTTTGACCGGTGGGCTCCCCCGGCCCCAGTTTCCGTGGCTGGCCGCGGGGCGGTTTGGAAAGAATTCCGTGTGGGTTGGCAGCTGGCAGAGAGGGGAGATGACCGCGGAGAAGCAGGGAGGTGATGGAGTCACATGGACTGGGGTATTGGATGACAGGAGATGTTTGGATTGTAAAGTGAGGTCCCTCCCCCGTACCCCAGAGCCTCAACCCCTCACGCTATTCCCCTGCTCCAGGGGTCCGTGGTGGGAATGGAGACAAAGAGTCCTGGATGTATTGTTATTAAGTCACTGGCATACCAGGAAATGGTTTGCATTCTCAGGGACCCGGAGATCCCCAAACTCACCGCGCCCCCACCTCCCTTTTCATCCTTGAAGCCGGGCACGTACCGTCTAGAGCCTGCCTGGGAGTGTGCTGTGTGGGGTTCTTCTGGGGGCTGTGACCTCTCTGGGGGTCTTTTTTTCCTCCAAAAAATGGTATTTAAATGCTTACTGGGTGCCAGGTCCTGGGGTAGATACAAGCTAAATACAAGAGTCCCTGCTGTAGCCGGCGGGAATGCTGGATCCGGTATTTTGGGCACCAAGAAAATCAGAGAAAACAGAGATTGGAACGTCTCTATCCTGGGCAAGCTACGGATCAATGGTCCAGGCCAGAGGAAGAATAGCGAATTCTACTCCCGGAGCTACTGCCCACTCAGGGCACGAACTGGCAGCGGAAAAGGAGCGAAACCGGCTAAGCGTTTTGCATTCCCTTATGCTTAAAGAGGTTACGGCCGGTGTCCCGAGACCTCTGTCTCATCGAGGCCTAGTTGAGAGCATCTCGAGGAGCTAGTGGGAGGAAGAGGTAATCGTGGTGGTTGGTGAGTGAGTCCGCTGTGACCTCTCAGTGGTGCGGGGATATGCTAAGGTCATTCCCTTCCGAGAAGGGACCAGTAAGTATTCAAAAGACGGCGCTCTTTTTTATCCGCGTTTAGGAGCCTCACGTGTGTAGAGGGGAGAGGAGGCATCCGGGTGGAATGGGCGAGAGTCACCCTGCACGGATTGTCGCCTTTGGGAGTTAGGATGAAAGTTCTCCCCCTTTCCGCCCACCCCTTACACAAACACACACACACACACACCCTAATTCTGAGAGAAGTTGACGATGATGGTGTTTGTTAAGGGCTTACTGTGGACTGAGCTCTGTAGTAAGCACTGGGACGAGTAACATCATTAGATTGGACCCGATCCCTGTCCCACGTGGGGCCCACGGTCTAAGTGGGATGGAGAACAGGTTTTGAATCCCCATTTTGCAGAAGAGGAAACCGAGGCGAAGTGAAGTGACTTGCCCAGGGTCACCCAGCGAGCAAATGACAGACCCGGGAATAAATACGATTGAGTGGCTCCCGGACCAGGGCTCTTTCCGCTAGGCCACGCTGCTTCCCCTTTTAGACTGTGAGCCCAATGTTGGGTAGGGACTGTATATGTTGCCAATTTGTACTTCCCAAGCGCTTAATACAGTGCTCTGCACATAGTAAGCACTCAATAAATATGATTGATTGATTGATTCCCCTTGCAGTTGTCCTGAAGCAGAAAGAATATTGGAAGGAGCAGAGGGAATGCTCTCCCTTGGAAAGGTTCACTCGCTTCTCTCCGAGAACTCCAATCTAATAATAATGATAATAATAATGGCATCTATTAAGCGCTTACTATGTGCAAAGCACTGTTCTAAGCTCTGGGGAGGTTACAAGGTGATCAGGTTGTCCCACGGCGGGGGCTCACAGTCTTAATCCCCGTTTTACAGATGAGGTAACTGAGGCACAGAGAAATTAAGTGACTTGCCCAGAGTCACACAGTCGATAGATCTCCTCCAGCCTGGCTTACTGAGAGGATTTTTTCTCAGGAAAGCCAGGATCCAGCTCCCTACGCTGTTCCGCTTCCAGTGGCCGGTGGGGAAGAACGAGGATTTTGCCGGTTGCTCCGGCCCTCTAGCCTTTGGGGCGGAAAAAGTGCTTTCTGGGTCCCATCTCTTTCTTCACGCAGGAGCTGTCCATTCCCCTCTTTCTCAGTGAGACACTAGCAAGCGGATGGGAGAAGCAACATGGCCTAATGGAAAGAACACGGGCCTGGGAATCAGAGGACCTAGGTTCTAATCCCGGCTCTGCCAACTGCTTGCTGCGGGACCTTGGGCCAATCACTTAACTTCTCTGTGCCTCAATGACCTCATCTGTAAAATGGGGATTAAGACGGTGAGCCCAAAAGTAGGACAGGGACTGTGTCCAACCCGATTATCTTGTATCTACCCCGGTGCTTAGGACAGTGCCTGGCACATGGACATACCTGTATATATGTTTGTACATATTTATGACTCTGTTTTACTTGTACTTATTTATTCTATTTATTTTATTTTGTTAATACGTTTTGTTCTGTTGTCTGTCTCCCCCTTCTAGACTGTGAGCCCGCTGTTGGGTAGGGACCATCTCTATATGTTGCCAACTTGTACTTCCCAAGCGCTTAGTACAGTGCTCTGCACACAGTAAGCACGCAATAAATATGATTGAATGAATGAATAAATACGATTGAAAGCGCTGAACAAATACCATAAAACAAACCAAGCACATAGAGGCCGAGACTTGCCTGGGCTCACAAAGCCAAGCAGTCACAAAGGCAGTAAGAAAACCGGAATGCGTCTCTTCTTTCTGTTTAACTCTCCCAAGCGTCTTAGTGCCCAGTGGGTGTCCAATAAATGCTATTACTACTGCTGCTGCTACTACTACTGCTGCGGAAGGACTTCTTCACAGTCAGAGGCTACTGGATATTATTGTTGTGACCAGTCTGCATTTCCTGTGGGCTCGAATCTCAAATTAAACAAGGCCCCTGCTTGCCCATGAGCCGAACTGGGGGAGACCCAGAGAGGGGAATGGTTGGAGAAGGAGGATGGGATAAAATGTCCATAACCGCTTGGCCCAGTGGATAGAGCACGGACCTGCTGGGAGTCCGGATCCTCCATCTGTCTGCTATGCAACTTTGGACAAGTCGCTTAACTTCTCTGTGCTTCAGTTATCTCATCTGTAAAATGGGGATCAAGACTGTGAGCCCCATGTGGAACCTGGACCGTGTCCAACTGGATTAACCTCAGCCCCTACTACGGTGCCTCCCGTTATGATTATTTTTATTAAATACAAAACAAATAAACAAAAAAACCCTCACTGTTCCAAGCTCAGGGAAGGTTGAGGAGGCACTGCAGGGAGATGGAAGGTGCTTCCTTTCTTAGGGTCAGGTGGTCGTCGTCGTAGTCGTAGTAGCAGTATTTATTAAGCGCTTACTGTTGCAAATCACTGAACTAAGCGCTGGTAGAGCATACACAGGTGGGAATTAGATACATGGAAGGAAACACTGAGATGGGAATAGACTTTTCCTTTCCAAATTCACCAGGCTTCCACAGAGACAAGAAAACTGCCTTGTCTTCTGAGGTGAAAGCTTTTCACGCCAAAGGAAAACCTCCCATCTGAAGGCCGGCCACGGCAACCAGAAACCTTTATTTTCCGAAGTCAAGACGACCAGAGCTCTCACACACACATTTTTTTTTTTAATATTTAAGCACTTACTATGTCTCAAGAACTGTTCTAAAGGCTGGGGTCGATACAAGTTAATCAGGCCGGATACAGTCCCTGCCCGATATGGGGCTCACAGTCAAGTAGGAGGGAGAACAGGTACTGAATCCCCATTTTATGATTGATGAAACTGAGGCCTGGAGAAATGAAGTGACCGGCCCAAGGTCACCCGGCAGGCAGGTGGTGGAGCCGGGAGTAGAGCCCAGGTCCTCCGCACTGATGGTCCGTCCCTTGGCCAGGTTAGAAGATTGATCGTCTGGCCTCTTCTCTCCAGCAAGGCCCAGACCAAGTGGGACATTCCAGGAGCCTGCGTTGAGCTGAGCGAATTGGCCAGTGTGGCGACTGGCTTGGCCTCGAGGCTGGCCACAGGGCCTGCAGGCCCGGTGGATTGGACTCACGTTGCGTGAAGGGTCAAGTGAGGGATTGAGAGGGTTGGCAAGAGACCCGGAAACAGCTTAGGAGGTTTGAGCTCCTCATTCGATCAGGGCTATTTATTGAACACTTAATGGGAGCAGAGCACTGGACTAAGCGCTTGGGAATGTACCATATAACAGAGTGGGGAGACACATTCCCTGCCCACAGTGAGCTTACAGTAGAGGAGGGAGACTGACATTAAAATAAATTATGACTCCGTACATAAATACTGCGGGGCTGAGGGTGGGTTGAATATCAAGAATAATAATAATTGTGGCATTTAAGTGCTTACTATGTGCCAAACGCTCTACTGAGCGCTGGGGTAGATATAAGATAATCAGGTCCCACGTGGGTGTCTCAGTCTAAGTAGGAGGGCGAACAGAAATCCCAATTTTGGCGATGAGGGAGAAGCTGTGACTTGCCCAAGGGCACACAGCAGGTAGGTGGTGGAGTGGGATTAGAACCCAGGTCTTCTGACTCCCAAGCCTGTGCTCTTTCCACACTAGGCCGTGCTGCTTTCCTAGTTTTTAAAGGGTACAGATCCAAGGGCGAGGGAGATGCAGAAGGGTGGGGGAATAGGGGAGATGAGGGCTCAGTTGGGGAAGGCCTCTTGGAGAAGATATGGTTTTAGTAGGGCTTCGAAAGTCCAGAGAGTGGTGGTCTGTCGTATGGGGCAGGCCAGAGGCCGGACTTGGGCTAGGGGTCGGCGACGAGGTAGATGGGTTTGAGGTACAGTGAGCGGATTGGCATTAAAGTTTGCTGGTTTGTAGTTGGAAATCAGCGGGGTAAGACAGGAGGAGGAAAGGCAATTGCCTGCTTCAAAGCCGACGGCGGGGAGTTTTGTTAATATGTTTTGTTTTGTTGTCTGTCTCCCCCTTCTAGACTGTGAGCCCACTGTTGGGTAGGAACCGTCACTAGATGTTGCCAACTTGGACTTCCCAAGCACTTAATACAGTGCTCTGCACACAGTAAGCGCTCAATAAATACGATTGATGATGAATGAATGAATGGTGCGGAGGTGGATGGGCAACCACTGGAGGTTAGTGAGGAATGGAGAAATGTGGACTGAACTTCTTTTTTAGAAAAATGATCTGGGCAGCAGAGTCTGGAGTGGGGAGAGACAGGAAACAGGGCGGTCATTCATTCATTCAGCCGTATTTACTGAGCGCTTACCGTGAGCAGAGCCCTGTACTAAGCACTTGGGAAAGGACAGTACAACAATAAACAGACGCATTCCCTGCCCACAGTGAGCTTACAGCCTAGAGCTTATGGTCTAGGTCAGCAAGGACGCCGATCCAGTAGCCAAGGAGGGATAGGATAAGTGTTGCCAATATATGTTGCCAATTTGTACTTCCCAAGCGCTTAGTACAGTGCTCTGCACATAGTAAGCGCTCAATAAATATGATTGATTGATTGATAAGTGCTTGCTAGCAGTTTGGATGGAGAGGAAAGGACAAATTTTAGTGATGTTGTGAAGGTCGAACCGATAGGATTTGGTGACAGATTCAGCACGTGGGTTGAATGAGAGAGATGAGTCGAGAGTAACGCCGAGGTTATGGGCCTGTGAGACAGGGCGGATCGTGGTGCTGTCTACAGTGATGGGAAATTCAGGGGAAGGACAGGGTTTGGGTGGGAAGACGAGGAGGTCTGTTTTGGGCATGTTCAGTTTGAGGTGCCAGTGGGACATCCAAGCAGAAGTGTCTTGAAGGCAGGAGGAAATGCGAGACTGAAGAGAAGGAGAAAGCCCAGGGCCGGAGGTGAAGATTTGGGGATCGTTGGCTCAGTGGAAAGAGCACGGGCTTTGGAGTCAGAGGTCATGGGTTCAAAATCCTGGCCCCGCCAACTGTCAGCTGTGTGACTTTGGGCAAGTCACTTCACTTCTCTGTGCCTCAGTTACCTCATCTGTAAAATAGGGATTAAAACTGTGAGTCCCCCGTGGGACAACCTGATCACCTTGTAACCTCCCCAGCGCTTAGAACAGTGCTTTGCCCTTAGTAAGCGCTTAACGAATACCATCATGATTATCTGCATAGAGGCCACGTGGAGGCCTTCTGTGGGCCCGGGACCCCATCCCGACTGCTTGCCTCCCTTTCCCATCCCCCCGAGGTGGCTTTCCCAGCACCTCCCCAGTTCACCTGAGCAGCAGGGCCATTTGCCTGGTGGTGGGGTCGGGGGCTGACTGTGATGGTGCCCGGCACTCCCTGCCCTCTGGATGTGCCCACATTCCTCCAGTCATCTCCGCTCACACCTCCTCAAGAGGCCTTTGGCAACCTGTGTCACGCTGTCTGCACCCTCTGTTAGGCAGGACTGCGCTCTGTTTCCAATGGGATCTAGGCACAAAGGCAGAGGAAGACTTCCCACCAGGGAAGAGAAGGAAGGAAGATGGCTGGCCTAGCCCCCAGCCCAGTGGGTCAGCACCGGGGAGGAGATCTGGAGGGGGGAAAAGGGAGTGTTTGGGAGGGATGGAGGCAGCTGGAGGCTGCTCCCAGAGGTCAGGGGCAAGAGAGAGGAGCCGCCGGAGAGGAACAGCCCGGGTGGGGCAGAAGGAACGAGCACTTTGTTGGCCTAGGGAGGCGGCAGGAAGGGAATTGCGTACGCGGCTGGCTAACGTCTCTTTCGTCCGACCACAACTGTTCAGTCTGCCGGGTTGATTTCATCACTTGGCCCTGCTGCAGAAGCTCCAGATCAGGGCTCCTCCCCAGCTTGGTTTGGGAAACCCAGGTCCATGGTGTTTCCGCAGACTTTCTGGGGGAGAGAGAGCCACGTTAGGAATCAGGCTCCGGGATCCGACGCCGAGCACCCGTGGGCAAACTCTTTCCCCAGTGCTGGGCCTGGGCATGATCTGTCCCGCCCTGTCCACTCTCTCAAGGGCCTCGAGGATCCCCCTCCCCCAGAGAGAGGTGCTAAGAAATGCAGACCCTGATTATAACCTCACCTTGCCAAGAACGCCCATATCCCACTGGTTGCCCTCGTGCGCCGCATCTTTCCAACTCAGCATTTTCTGTTGAGAAGTGGCCTCCCCCTGGGCCCCAAATCCAGACTTTGACTCCGCCGGATGCACCAGATCCTTTAAGAATGATTAACCCCAGCCGGGCCGAAGTCATCTCCGCCAAGTTCAGGACACCCTCCTCGGGTTCCCCGGTCGTCGGCGGCTGACTCTGGGGGCTGGGGATCCTGGCCGAGAAGTGGGCAAGGAGAGTCTGCCCTCACCTCTTAAGAGTTGTGAGCCGGAGACCAGCTGCTGGAAACGCTCAGGGGAGCAGCCGTCTGACCTGAAGACCTGTGGCTCCTAAAGGCTGCAGGAGTCCCGGGAGAAAGTTCCCTAAGCTTCCCACCAGGGAATCAGGCTTCCCGTTTCTTTCCTCTGTCTCGCAGGGACGGGGCTGACTCAGTCCTCCTTTACCGGCCCACAGATCTCCTTCATCCCTCCCCTTGGGAAGGGTGAGGTCACCACCGCTGCCGAATCACTGTGACCGGGAGCAGTGGAAGTTCACGGGCAATAGCCCGGACCCTGTGAGGGGGAGTGAAGAGATCGCAAGGCAGGCAGTCGGGACACCTGGAGATCCTTCTGTCCGGCTCCAGACCGTCCTGGGGAGAGTCGCTCTGTTTTTCCAGGCCTCACCTAATGCAGCCGGACAGATGGGATGAGTCACCAAGAGACAGAGCCGGTGAGCTGATCGGCAGCTGGCTCGGTGTTTTCCCTTTAGGGGATTCCGGGCTCGGTCTGGTTCCACCCAAACTCTGTGGGTTGGAGTTGGAACTAAAGAAAACCCAAACTGTCCTTGGGGCATCTGCGCCCTGGCTGGAGTCCAGACTGACCCCCGAGAGGCCTCAGGACCCAAACATTCTAGGGGAACCGAGTTGGCTCTACAGTCCTTCAGACCCGCATACCCTAAAGCCTCCCCTCCTAATAATTAATAATAGCATTATTTGTTAAACACTTGCTATGTGCCAAGCACTGCACAAAGCGCTGGGTAGATGCAAGATAATCAAGTCCCCCGCTGGGACTCAGAGTCTAAGCAGGAGGGAGAACAGGTATTGAATCCCCGTTTTGCAGATGAGGGATCTGAGTCACAGAGGCATGAAGTGACTTGTCCCAGGTCCCACGGCGGGCCAGTGGCAGAGCCGGGATTAGAACCCAGATCCTCTGACCCCCAGGCCCGGGGTTCTTTCCGCTAGGCCCTGGAAAGCGGGGGAAAAGCCGTTATCTTTGAGTATCTCTTTTGAGGCAGGGCTGATGATAATGAGAATCGTGGTCGTTGTTCAGGGCTTACTATGGGCCAAGCACTGGGGCAGATTCAAGAGAATCAGGTTAGATGCAGTCTCTGTTCCACACGGGGCTCACCTTCTTCTAAGTAGGAGGAAAAGCGGGTGTCAAATCCCCATTTTACAGAGGCGACCACGGAGGCCCGGAGCGGTGAGGTGACTTGCACAAGGCCACACAGCAAGTGAGTTGCGGAGCTGGCATCGGAACTCAGGTCCGGGCTCTCTCTCCACTAAGCCACGCTGCTTATACTGACCTACAGCAGTCTTCCTTTCCCCAGAGGGGAACGTGACACAGAAAGAAGGGAACGATCGGCCGAGAGGCACCAGAGACCACAGTGGAACCCAGCATCCATTCATTCATTCATTCAATCGTATTTATTGAGCGCTTACTGTGTGCAGAGCACTGTCCTAAGCGCTTGGGAAGTACAACTTGGCAACATACAGAGACGGTCCCTACCCAACAGCGGGCTCACAGTCTAGAAGGGGGAGAAGGGGGAGTGCAGCAGCCCTGTGTTTGGGTCGCAGATTCGGGTCTGGGTTGAAAGCGAGAGCGTCCTCCGGCCCGGTGGGCCGCCAGCCCCCACGGGCCCGGCAGCAGATGCGGGCAGGGCGCGATCGAGGCGTGGGGTGGGGACGGTCCGACGCCACCCAGTAAGGAAGGAGGTGCCGGAGTCTGGCCTTGGGGAGCCATCATGGGATTGGGAGCCATCTGACTTTGGCCCGGAGAGCCAAGAGGACAAGTCCCCGGCGCTTGGATTCACCGGTTCCCTGCCGAAGAGGAGCCGAGTTTTTGGCTCATTAACAAGTGGCCAGATAATTAACAGCGAGCGGTAATTGCCCCCCGTCCGTGCCAGCGGCGCACTCCGGTAAATGAGAGCGGACTGGTCGGCCGGCCGGCTCGGAGGGTCAGGGGCTCCCGAGAGGGGGCCGCAAGAGAAGGAATGGGGCTTTCCCCAGCATTCGGGCATGCCGAGGAGTGGGGCCGGGCCCGGGGGCGGCGGGGGCTGGTGTACTGGAGGGAATTCTCATTCTCCAGGTTGGGGAGGCCTAGTTGGGTGGGAAGTAGTCTGGAATCCTTGGAAGCTGCTGAGTTGACATCGCTCTCGCGGAATAGGGGGACGGTAGCGGCCGTTCCGACTCCCCCCAGGGATGAGCCCTGGAACCGATGGATCCGCGGGGGCAGAAATCCGGGCTCTCTACCCCCGTCGGCCAGCCACTTCGCAGGAAGCCAGAGCCCTAGCCTTCTCTCCCCCTCCAACTGCCGCTCAGCTGCCTTTTCCGGAAGGCGATGGTCTGAGGGCGGACGGGGCCGAGGGGCTTGTCGGCCCAGCAGCCGGCAGCACCTTTGGGTGGTTCGGGACGACCTTGACGGGGACGGGGGTGGCGGGCGGGATCTGGGGAGGACGGGTAGACGTGATTGAGGGTAACTGGACGACATGAATGAGCTCTGGCTGGAGTTGAGGGAGAGACGGGGCGGCGGCCACGACTGAGGACGGTGCCGTAACCGAGCTGTTTGTTCCCCATCCTCTAGGGGGAGCTGACGAGCCCCTTCCTGCGGCTCCCTTCCCGCCTCTTCCCCCTTCACCCACCTCGCCGCCATTTTGGATGCCCACCCCCATTTTGGATGCTCGCCCCCGTGAAGCTGAGCCTCCCCGGCATGGCGAGCCCGGCCCTGAGCCCGGACTCGTCTTCCCACGAGGCCCTCTCGGGCCCTGCCTGCTCTCCCACTTCGGACTCGGAGAACCTCAGCCCCGACGAGCTGGAGCTGTTGGCCAAGCTGGAGGAACAGAACCGGTGAGGGAGGGGATGAGGGGCCGCTCGGGTGTCTGAGGGGGCGGGTGGGGAAAGGTGGGCGGGGCAGGGTGGTCGAGGGCCGAAGGGTCGGAGAAGCGGAGACTGGGGTCAATCAATCAGTCAGTCGTATTTATTGAGCGCTTACTGTGTGCAGAGCACTGGACTAAGCGCTTGGGAAGTACAAGTCGGCAACATCTAGAGACAGTCCCTACCCAACAGTGGGCTCACAGTCTAAAAGGGGGAGACAGACAACAAAACCAAACATACTAACAAAATAAAATAAATAGAATAGATATGTACAAGTAAAATAAATAGAGTAATAAATATGTACAAACATATATACATATATGCAGGTGCTGTGGGGAAGGGAAGGAGGTAAGATGGCGGGGGGGGGAGAGGGGGATGAGGGGGAGAGGAAGGAAGGGGCTCAGGCTGGGAAGGCCTCCTGGAGGAGGTGAGCTCTCAGTAGGGCCTTGAAGGGAGGAAGAGAGCTAGCTTGGCGGATGGGCGGAGGGAGGGTATTCCAGGCCCAGGGGATGATGTGGGCCGGGGGTCGATGGCGGGACAGGCGAGAACGAGGCATGGTGAGGAGATTAGCGGCGGAGGAGCGGAGGGTGTGGGGTGGGCTGGAGAAGGAGAGAAGGGAGGTGAGGTAGGCGGGGGCGAGGTGATGGACAGCCTTGAAGCCCAGAGGGTCGTCGTAGTAATGGTGATGATGACGATAACTGCGGTATTTGTTAAGCCTTTACTCTGTGCCAAGCCCTGGAGTGAAGCAGTGTGACTCAGTGGAAAGGGCATGGGCTTGGGAGTTAGAGGTCATACTAATGATAATAATAATAATGATGGCATTTATTAAGTGCTTACTATGTGCAAAGCACTGTTCTAAGCGCTGGGGAGGTTACAAGGTGATCAGATGGTCCCATGGGGGGATCACAGTCTTCATCCCCATTTTCCAGATGAGGGAACTGAGGCCCAGAGAAGTGAAGTGACTGGCCCAAAGTCACACAGCTGACAGCTGGCGGAGCCGGGATGTGACCCCATGACCTCTGACTCCAAAGCCCGCGCTCTTTCCACTGAGCCACGCTGCTTCTCAAGTGCTCTCGTGAGCACTTAGGAATAACAATAATAATAATAATAATGATGGCATGTATTAAGCGCTTACTATGTGCAAATCAATCAATCGTATTTATTGAGCGCTTACTGTGTGCAGAGCACTGTACTAAGCGCTTGGGAAGTACAAGTTGGCAGCATATACAGTCCCTACCCAACAGTGAGCTCACAGTCTAGAAGGGGGCACTGTTCTAGTAAGCGCTCAATAAATACGATTGAATCAATCAATCAATCAATCGTATTTATTGAGTGCTTACTGTGTGCAGAACACTGTACTGAGCGCTTGGGAAGTACAAGTTGGCAACATATAGAGACAGTCCCTACCCAGCAGTGGGCTCACAGTCTAAAAGGGGGAGACAGAGAACAAAACCAAACATACTAACAAAATAAAATAAATAGAATAGATATGTACAAGTAAAATAAATAAATAAATAAATAAATAGAGTAATAAATATGTACAAATAATTGAATGAATGAATGGCTCTGGGCAAGTCTCTGGGCCTCAGTTCCCTCATCTGTAAAATGGGGACGAAGACTGTGAGCTCCACGTGGGACAACCTGATCACCTTGTAAATTCCCCAGCGCTTAGAACAGTGCTCTGCACATAGTAAGCGCTTAATAAATGCCATTTAAAAAAAGTCACTTCACTTCTCTGGGCCTCAGTTATCTCATCTGTAAAATGGGCTTTAAGACCATGAGCCCCACATGGGACAACCAGATTACCTTGTACCCCCCCCCCCGCAGTGCTTAGAACAATGCTTGGCATGTAGTAAGCGCTTAACAAATACCATCATTCATTCATTCAATCGTGTTTCTTGAGTGCCTACTGTGTGCAGAGCACTGTACTAAGCACTTGGGAAGTATAATTACTATTATTAGTAGTAGTAAGTACTGGAGTAGATACAAGGTAATCAGGTTGTGCCCAGGTCCTGCCCCGCATGGGGCTCACAGCCTAAGGGGGAGGGAGAATAGGTATTAACAAAATAAAATAAATAGAATAGTAAAATAAGTAAATATAAGTAAATAAGTAAATAAACTTACTTAAATAAGTAAATAGATAAGTAAAATAAGTAAATAATAAGTAAAATAAATAAATAGAATAATAAATATATACAAACATATATACATATATATAGGTGCTGTGGGGAGAATAGGTATTTTAATCACCCATTTTACAGATGAGGAAACTGAGGTCTAGAGAAGTGAAGTGACTTGCCTGAGGTCACCCAGCAGGCAAGTGGCAGAACCTGGATGAGAACCCAGGTCCTCTGGTTCCCAGGCCCGGGCTCTCTCCACTAGACCCCGCGTTTCCAGGCAGAAGAAAAATGCCTAGCCCAAGGAGAGAGAGAGAGGGAGGTTGGTGGCCTTGATGGTTTTTGCCTCTTACCTTCTCCCTTCCACGAGGATGATGCTGATGGTATTTGTTAAGCCCTTACTACGTGCCAAGCATTGTTCTAAGTGCTGGGAGAGATACAAGGTCATCAGGTTGTCCCACATGGGACTCACAGTCTTAACCCCCATTTTACAGATGAGGGGACTGAGGCACAGAGGTGAGGTGACTGGCCCAGAGTCACACAGTTGACCCGTGGCGGAGCCGGGATTAGAACCCACGGCCTCTGACTCCCAAGCATGTTCTCTTTCCGCTGTGGCCTTTGGAAAAGAGCCCCGGGCCTTGGAGTTAGGGGACCTGGGTTCTAATCCCTGCTCCGCTGGTTGCCTTCGGTGTGACCTTGGCCAAGTCACTTCACTTCTGTCCTCCCCACTCCTTAGACTGAGCCCCAAGCGGGAAAGGGGCTGTGTCTGACCTAATTAATTTGCAGCTACCTCAGTGTTTCGTTTTTAAAAATTATTATTCTAACTATCATTAATGATGTTAATAATAATTATGGTTTGTGTTAAGCACTTACTGTGTGCCAGGCACTGTACTTAGCACTAGGGTGGATACAAGCAAACCGGGTTGGACGCAGTCCCCGTCCCACATGGGGCTCACAATCTCAATCCCCAATTTACAGATGAGGGAACAGAGGCACAGAGAAGTGAAGCCATTTGCCCAAGGTCACACAGCAGACAAGTGGCAGAGCCGGGGTTAGAACCCAGTTCCTTCCGACCCACAGGCCTGGACTCTTCCCACTAAGCCATGCTGCTTCTCATTATCATTGTTAGTGTCTAATAATAATAATAATAATAATAATAATTATGGCATGTGTTAAGCACTTACTGTGTGCCAGGCACTGTACTGAGCACTAGGGTGGATACAAGCAAACCGGGTTGGACGCAGTCCCCGTCCCACATGGGGCTCACAATCTCAATCCCCAATTTACAGATGAGGGAACAGAGGCACAGAGAAGTGAAGCCACTTGCCCAAGGTCACACAGCAGACAAGTGGCAGAGCCGGGGTTCGAACCCAGTTCCTTCTGACCCACAGGCCTGGATTCTTCCCACTAAGCCATGCTGCTTCTCATTATCATTGTTAGTGTCTAATAATAATAATGATATTTGCTAAGCACTTACTATGTGCAAAGCGCTGTTCTAAGCGCTGGGGAGGATACCAGGTGATCAGGTTGTGGGGCTCACAGTCTTAATCCCCATTGTACAGATGAGGTAACGGAGGTACAGAGAAGTGAAGTGACTTGCCCAAAGTCACACAGCTGCCAAGCGGCAGAGCCGGGATTAGAACCCATGACCCCTGACTCCCAAGCCCGGGCTCTTTTCACGGAGCCACGCTGCTCCGTGCTCTACTCCGTTAGAGTGTAAGCTCCTTGTGGGCAGGGAATGGACCCCTCGGTTATTCTTCTGAACTTCCCAAGTGTCTAGCACAGTGCCCCCCACCAAACGGGAGTTCAGTAAATGTTACGACAACTACTGTCAACACCGCCATCAGGCTGCTGTCGCCCCAAGCGAGAGGCAGATCAAAAGTTGGCGAACCCTCCTCCAGGAGACCAGCAACCCCCCACCCCGGCACAGCAGATAGGCGCAAATTGGAGAAATCCCGCCGTGTCCGAGCCACAGAGCAGGATGGCATTCCCAGGCTCGGGACACGGTTTGCGCCTCAGCTGTTGGGAGGCCCGAGACAGCGTTTGTAAAGATACACGCCTTTTACAGGTTCGGTTTCTCCCTTCCTTGTGAGCATTCCGAGTTATAAAGCAGAAATCCCTTGCAGGCGCCACCCTGGCCATTTTCGGTCCTCATATTACTACGATCGGATCCCGGACTTTGCAGCGGCACACAGTGAACGCCCGCGACAACTCGCTGTCTGGCCCGATTCATCTGTATCTACCCCAGCGCTTAGTATTTGATGATGATTATTATTATTATCGGTCGGTCGATGGTATCGATTGAGCGCTTCCTGGGGGAAGAGCGCCGTGATAAGCGTACAGTGCAAGAGTTAGTAGACGCGATCCCCGCCCAGAAGGGGTTTGTGGTCTACAGGTTGGGGGTGAGGGGGAAGAATTGTGAAAAGGAAAGAAAAATGATTCCCCACTCCCCCCCCGTGGCCCCGGCAGACTCCTGGAGGCCGACTCCAAGTCTATGCGCTCTATGAACGGTTCCCGGCGCAACAGTGGCTCCTCGCTGGTGTCCAGCTCCTCGGCCTCCTCCAATCTGAGCCACCTGGAGGAGGACACCTGGATCCTCTGGGGCCGCATTGTGAACGAGTGGGATGAGTGGCGACGCAAGAAGGAGAAGCTGCTGAAGGTGAGGGGGTTCGGGGCGCGGGGGTGGGGGCGGCGGCCGGGCGCGCACGTGGGGTCACCTTCCTCTCCTCCCCGTAGACGCCCCCTCTCCTCCGGCCAAGCTAAGGCGCCGTCACTTCCCTGCATCTCCCAGCTGCAGCAGCCCCCGAGGAAGGGGGAACGGGGAACCCCCGCCGTAGGGCTTGAGCCGTCGGCCTCCCGCTCCCCTCCGAGAGGCCCAGAGGTCAGGGTCAGGAAAGTCCAGGTCGTAGGGACCTTGGGACCGTCGGCTAGGCCACCTCCCCACCGTGGCACGGGGCCGCCCGGGCTCTTCCCGGAACCCCAGCGCCCAACCCGGGGTTTTCGAAGGAGGTGCCGAGAGAGGTTTGCTCCTGGGGCTCCCGGACTCGCCGGGCCGGGTGGCTCCGAACTGGGGTCTGCTCTCATTGTCTCGCGGGGCCGCTGAAGCCCAGACCATTCGGCCTCCCCTCTGGGCCAACAGGCGGCCACGATCCCATCCAGGGGACCACCGCTTGCCCACCGGGACTTGCTGTCTTGCCCCCCGCCCCGGCTCCTCCTTGGTTCCCCACCCCCGCCCGACAGCTCCGCTTCCTCCACCTGCAACCTCCCCTCCCCGGGAGCTTCCGGCCAGTCTAGCGAAGGCCAGGGCTGGAGGGCCCAAAGGTGACCCGCGTCACTGCCCCCCCCACCCCACTCCCCAGGAGCTGATCCGGAAAGGCATTCCCCACCACTTCCGGGCCATCGTGTGGCAGCTCCTCTGCAGTGCCACCGACATGCCCGTCAAGAACCAATACTCGGAGCTGCTTAAGATGTCATCCCCCTGCGAGAAGCTGATCCGCAGGGACATTGCCCGCACCTACCCCGAGCATGAGTTCTTCAAAGGGCAAGACAGCCTGGGTCAGGAGGTCCTCTTCAATGTCATGAAGGTAACCAGTGCCAGACCCGATCTCCTGGGGAGCTCGGGGTCCTCCCCAGCTCCGCAGAGATTTCAGGGGTTTTGACAGAAGGGCGGGGTGGCTCCTGGGCTACTGCTCCAGGGATGCAGCCCCCGGTTCCTTCGGCAAGACCCTGGGTCTGCCCCCTCCCCCGCCGCCCCCACCTAGATTTCCCCGGGGAACGGCCCCACCCGTGCAGAGAGGGCCCACAGCCCTCCCCGTTCCCCCCTTTGAGGGAAGTGCCGGCAAGCAGGCACTCGCTGCAGCAGCTGGGCAGACTAGTGGCAGTATGCAGGGCCGCTTGAACCGTCGGGCCGGAGGGGCAGCCGCCCCGGACCCCTCGCCCTGAGGGGAAAGCCCCCCGCCTCCTGCAGCCACCACCCCGCGTCCCCCCCCGACTTCCCTGGCCTCTGCAGAAGCCCCAACTGGGCTGAAAATAGTTCTGGCCGGGTCAGGAAGGGGAGCCCACACCTGGAAGCTAGGGTGGGTGAGCACGCGCTCCTGGGTGGACGGGGGAGTCGGGGAGCGGCAAGCTTGGGCCCAGGGAGCCCACCGGGCTTCCTCGACCCTGGGCCCACCGGAGCCTTAACCTGTCTCGGGGCCAATTCTGTTTCTCTTCCAGGCATACTCTCTGGTGGACAGGGAGGTGGGCTACTGCCAGGGCAGCGCCTTCATCGTGGGTCTGCTGCTCATGCAGGTGGGTGGGCGGCCACCTGCCCAGCCCGTGGTCAGAGGGGGTGCCGGGGGGCGGGGCTCCCTCCCCAGGGCCCCCGTGGCCACTTCCTTGGGCCAGACACGGGGCGTCCTCCTCTCCGGCGGAATGCCCTGGCTACTCCCCTGGAGCCGACCGAGGTCCGCTCGTAGTCCCGGCCTCCGTTCCGTGATTGAACCCTGACCGAGGGCCCGGGAACCCTAGGCCCCAGCAAGGGTCTGAGCTAGGCCTTGTCCTAGCCCCCTCGGGCAAAGTCAGGCCACCTGAAGGAAGGTCAGGGTTGAGGGGGCGGCAGCCTCCAGTCCCCCCGGGGTGGGGGGGGTCTGACGGGGGACTTCGGTCCTTTCCGGAAGAGGTGGTGAGGCGGAGTCCGGCCAAGCTGACGATGGGGAAAGTCGAGCTGGGAAAGACCTTGGTGTGGTGGAAGAAGGGAACCGAGGGGCAGAGAGGGAGAGAGAGAAGTGTCTGTGGGGGATTTGTGCTGGGGTAAGGGAGTTCCCTCCTGCATCTTCATCACCCTCCGGTCCCAAGGAGCTCCCGCGGCCGCCACGGCTCGATTCGGCCCGGTGGCCGCGTGTCGAGCCAGGGAGCTGAGCGTGGACCAGGGGGCTGGGGAGGCCCAGCTGGACACCAGCCTGATGCCATGTCCGTCTCTTGCTCCTCCCCCAACCCCTGCCTCCCCCCCCCGCCCCACCAGATGCCGGAGGAGGAGGCGTTCTGCGTATTTGTGCGGCTTATGCAGGAGTATCGTCTGCGAGAGCTTTTCAAGCCCAGTATGGCTGAGCTGGGACTCTGTATTTACCAGTTTGAGTACATGTTACAGGTAAGGCCTTGATGGGCAGGGCAGCCCCCAGACACGATCCTGCTCTCACGGACGACTCACCCCCTTGCAACTCTAGCAGATTCAGCCTAGCCAGGTTACCCTCTTCCCCGTGAGAGTAGGCCTCCCTCTCCCACCCGAGCTATTGCTAACACGGAGAAACAGTGTGGCCTAGCGGAAAGAGCCCAGGCCCCGGTGTCAGAAGATCTGGACTCTGATTCCGGCCCTGCCACTTGTCTGCCGTGTGACCTTGAGTGAGTCACTTCACTTCTCTGGGCCTCAGTTTCCTTATCGCTAAAAGGGGAATTAAATCTCACTCCCTCCTACTTAGATTGTGAGCTCAGTGTGGGACTGGAGCTGTACAACCTGATGATCTTGTAGCTACCCCAGTGCGTAGTACTGGGTTTGGCACATAATAAGTGCTTTAAAAGTACAGTAATAATAATAATGAAAGCAGCGTGGCCTAGTGGAAAGCACACGGGCTTGGGAATCAGAGGACCTGGGTTCTAATCCCAGCTCTGCCAATTGCTCGCTGTGGGATCTTGGGCAAGTCATTTACCTTTTCTGTGCCTCAGTCTTCCTGTTCTCCCTCCTGCTTAGACTTTGAGCCCCATGGGAGACAGGGACTGTGTCCAACTAATTAATTTGCATCTACCCCAGCACTTAGAACTGTGTTTAACACACAGTAAACGCTTAAGTACCATTAAAAAATTTAAGAATAATACTAACAATCCCCAGCTCTGCCAATTGCTTGCTGTGTGACCTTGGGCAAGTCACTTAACTGCTCTGTGCCTCAGTTCTCCTATTCTCCCTCCTACTTAAACTGTTACCCCCCACCCCATGTGGGGCAGAGACTGTGTCCAATCTGATTAACTTGCATCTACCCAGCGCCTAGAACAGTTTTTGACACATAGTAAACACTTAAGTACCATAAAAACATTTTTTTTTAAAAAAAGAACTGGAGAGTAAAGGGTCTTCGGACCAGAGCAGATGGCAAGGAGGGCGAAGGACCTGAGAGAGGTGGGCTTTCAAAGAGCCATTAGGGGCGGTCAGTTCCCTAGAGAAGCAGCGTGGCTTAATGGAGAAAGAGCAAGGGCTTTTTGGGAGTCAGAAGTCATGGGTTCTAATCCCAGCTCTGCCACTTGTCAGCTGTGTGACTTTGGGCAAGACACTTAACTTCTCTGTGCCTCAGTTACCTCATCTGTAAAATGGGGATTAAGACGGTAAGCCCCACGTGGGACAACCCAATTACCTTGTATCTCCCCTAGCGCTTAGAACAGTGCTTGGCACGTAGTAAGTGCTTAACAGATACCATCATCATCATTATTATTATTATTATTTTTATTACCTGTCATCCACCCTCTCGGGCCTACTCCCTGGCCTGCCTGGCCCAGTTGATTCCAGTTCCCTCCCTGGAGCTGGGCCCTGGGCTTCTCTTTAAAGAGTTGGAGGGCTGGAACTTTGTGGGGTGGAAAGCCCTGAACCCCTTCATTCATTCATTCATTCAATCGTATTTATTGAGCGCTTACTGTGTGCAGAGCACTGTACTTAAGCCCTTGGGAAGTCCAAGTCGGCAACATCTACAGACGGTCCCTACCCAACGGCGGGCTCACAGTCTAGAAGGGGGAGGCGGACAACAAAACAAGACATATTAACAAAATAAAAGAAAGAGAATAAATATGTACAAATAAAATAGAGTAATAAATCCATACAAACATATATACCTATATACAGGTGCTGTGGGGAGGGGAAGGAGGTAAGGCGGGGGCTCAGTCTGGGAAGGCTAATCCGGCTCAGTGTTTCGAGGACCAACTTCGAACGGCGGAACCATCTCACCCATCCCTTTCCTGAGCGCTGGTCTAGACGCAAGATGGTTGGCTCAGACGCATGGGACTCCAAACCACGGCTTCCAGACTTCTCGCCCCTTGGGGCAATGGGGCTGATCTGGGAATGGGCTTCCACTGTCCTGAGAGAAGGTGGGGTGGAAGAGTGGTTAGCCGGGAGGGGCGGGGGGACGCATGGGAAGATGCACTGGAGCGACTTTTCGACCCAGGGTCTCTTTAGTCAGTCAGTCGTATTTGCTGAGCGCTTACTGTGTGCAGAGAGCACTGTGCTAAGTGCTTTAGGAAACGAGGTTGGAAATGGATAAGGAGAGAGACCTTCCACTCTGGGGGGGGGGGGGGGGGGCGGTGTGTGTGTGTGTGTGTGTGTATAACAGAGACAAAGCAGTCTGCCTGCCTTTGCTTATTAAAGGGGAGGCAGCAGACATCTCTGTTTATAAATAGCAGCCCCTACATGGCTCCTGGCTGCCAGACAGAACTGTACACATTGGTCTCTTCGGGAAGTCTGATCCAGGTGGAGCTGCCCGGCTCGCGACGGGGAGGGAAGGGGACCTTTGGGCTGTCCCCACGTTCAGCCTGTCACTTCCCTGGGGACCGTCACTAGAGCCAACCCTAGGCTGGAGATATTATTTCTCCTCAGCCAGAAGGAACGGGAGACTTCTGGAGGCTCGGCTCCCCTCGGTTAGGCCAGGGAATAGGGTTTGGGTCGCCTGGGGAATGCAGGCGGTATTTCTACCCTGAATTAAAAAGGTTTCCTCCCCTTCTCCACCCCCGCCATCCTCAAGGCGACGTCCGCATTGCCGCATTGGTCAGCTGGGAGCCGTTTTAAGCTAGGGAGGAAGCCGGCTTCGGTGACCCCAGTGTCAACCTGGAGGCAGAAAGGTCTAGGATTGAGCAGGGGATTTGGGGATTGTAGTGAGAGGCCCAATCTGAGAGCGAACTTCTAGGTTCCTCACAAACCCTTTTCTGCTGCATCTGGCCTCTGATCTTCATCCCTTCCCAGTAACTGGCAAGTTTGAAACAAGGTCTCCAACTGCTAGTTGGGAGGCAAGAGGGAACTTCCCGGAGTTCAAAGGGGTGCGAAAAAGTTCCTGTATAGAGAGAGTTTGGGATGAGGAAAGCAGGAGTGATCTAGGCTCAGAATTGAGAAATCTAGGCCGCCCGAGGGCTGGGGGGTGGTGGTGGGGTGCTGGCGGGGAATGGGGAGTAGTCTAAAATCTAGACACACAGGTGGGGCACTGTGGGTGTGTTCCAGGGGTGAGGACTGTATTAGGTTCCTGTTTTCAGTGGGACATGGGGAACCTCTCGGAATTGAGGGTCTTGGCTCTTCTTTTTTTTTTTACCCGCCCCCTTCTCCCCTGGCAGGAGCAGCTTCCAGACTTAAACATCCACTTCCGCTCGCAGAGTTTCCACACCTCCATGTATGCCTCGTCTTGGTTCCTCACCCTCTTCCTCACCACCTTTCCCCTGCCCATCGCCACCCGGGTCTTTGACATCTTTATGTATGAGGTGAGTGCAGGGAGGCCTCGGGGGAGGGGAAAGTGCAAACCTAGGGGATGTCTGGTGTTACATAATGGCATTTATTAAGCGCTTACTATGTGCAAAGCACCGTTCCAAGCGCTGGGGAGGTTACAAGGTGATCAGGTTGTCCCTTGGGGGGCTCACAGTCTTAATCTCCATTGTACAGATGAGGCAACTGAGGCCCAGAGAAGTTAAGTGACCTGCCCAAAGTCACACAGCTGACAGTTGGCGGAGCTGGGGTTTGAACCCATGACCTCTGACTCCGAAGCCCGTGCTCTTTCCACTGAGCCACGCTGCTTCTCTACATGTTAGATTTGACCTCCCTCCCCACCCCATTTTCCTCCCCCCGCCAATCCCTGTCCCGGGGTTGGTTTCTCTCTACTCCCCTCTGCCCGCACCCCCACCCAGCTCCCACTATCGACACGTTTCCAGTTTTCTCCCGTCATCTCCCCACCCAGGATTGTCCCTTTCCTCGCTCCCTTCTTTCACCAAGTTGCAGCTGGACTAAAGGGCTGGGGAGCGGGGCAGCGTGTGGTGGGGGGAGAGAGGAACCGTGGAACCTGGAGACCCCCCCCCACCACCACCACCACCACCGCCCCACTTCTGGGACAGGCCCGGGCCAAAGCCAATTCCCTCCCTTTGTAGGGTCTGGAGATTGTGTTCCGTGTGGGCCTGGCCCTCCTCCAGGTGAACCAGATGGAACTAATGCAGCTGGACATGGAGGGAATGTCCCAGGTGAGTGAAGACCTCTGGCCTCCCCACCCAGCAGATCCACAACCTCTGCTGCACTCTCTGTGCCCTCTGCTTTCCGCTCCGCTGTCCGCTCTGCTCTCGACCTGGCTGCTTAAATGGAGATTGGGCTCGTCCGGTTGGGGAGTGGGGAAGGGGACCCCCGTCCAGGGAGCTGTAAGGGGGCACGCTGCACTTCATTGAATTGGCGCTTGCCGGTTCTGACGGCTCGGAGGGGTCAGAGGGATTGCTGGGGACAGTGAGGGCAGAGAAAGACTCCAGAGGAAGGAAGGGAGGAGAAGGATCTGAGATCTGACAGGCCCTCGGGCTGGAGGGTGGGTAGGGGTAAAATATGGCCTGATTTCTTACTCTCTGTCTTGACTTGTTGATCAGGTGCCCAAGGCCTGGTATCACTGAGTGCAACTAGCGGTAAAAGCAGACAAACAAATCATGAAGGCAACCAGGGGGGCGGAGGGGTGTCCCAGGACAGGCTAGGCCCAAGGCAGACAGGAATGAACTGGGACAGAGTCCTGCTGGGTGGAGGGGCCAATCACACTTATTGAGCGCTTACTGTGTGGAGAGCACTGGACTACGTGCTTGGGAGAGTAATAATAATAATGGTATTTGTTAAGCGCTTACTATGTGCCGAGCACTATTCTAAGCACAGGTGTGGATACAAGGTAATCAGCTTGTCCCACGTGGGGCTCACAGTCCTACCCCCCATTTTACAGATGAGGTAAGTGAGGCACTGAGAAGTGAAGTTACTTGCCCAAAATCACACAACTGACAAATGGCAGAGCCGGGATTAGAACCCATGACTCCCAACCCCACGCTCTTTCCACTAAGCCATGCTGCTTCTCACAATATACAATATAGCATAGTTGGTGGACACATTCCCTGCCCGCAGTGAGCTTACAGTCTGGAAGGGGAGACAGACAATATATATGTATATATAAATTATGGATATTCATTCAGTTGTATTTATTGAGTGCTTACCCTGTGGCGCACTGTAGTAAGCGCTTGGGAGAGTACAGTACAGCAATAAACAGATACATTCCCTGCTCACAATGAGCTTACAGTCTAGAAGACGAGCTTACAGTCTACATGTACGTAAGTGCTATGGCACTGAAGGAGGGGTGAATAAAGGGTGTATACCAAGTGCAAGGATGACGCAGAAAGGGGTGGGATAAGAGGAATGAGGGCTTAGTTGGCTGAATCCCCTTTCCCCTCTTCCTCCCCCTCTTCCCCAGCTGGTGCGCTGAGAGAGAATGCACAAAGCCCACAGTTGTGTCCAGAGATAGGGGGGCCCATTGTCCTCAGCCCTAGAGAAAGACCAGTTTGGAGCAAAGAGCCAAATCTCTTTCTTCCTGCCCTCCTCCGCCTGGTCTGGGCATCTAACACGAACTGTACTGTGCTATGCTGCCCCGGCTTCTGGTCGAACACTTTGCCGGGGTCTGGGTGCCGAGCAGACACGGCAGCCCCTGCTTCCAAGGGCCTTGCTGTCTCGAGTCAGAGGAGTGGACTTTCGTTTTTCCCCTCCCTGCTGTTCAAATCCATCTACTGGCTCTCCATCACCTTCTACCTCAAATGAAATCTTCTTCCTCCTCCTTTCGCCTTCCCCTCCCTCCTCTTCTCCCTCCCTTCTCCCTCCTCTTCTCCCTCCCTTCTCCCTCCTTTTCTCCCTCCTTTCTTTCTCCTCCCCCTCCTTTCTTCATCCTTTTCTCCCTCCAGAGGAGTGGACTTTCGTTTTTCCCCTCCCTGCTGTTCAAATCCATCTACTGGCTCTCCATCACCTTCTACCTCAAATGAAATCTTCTTCCTCCTCCTTTCACCTTCCCCTCCCTCCTCTTCTCCCTCCCTTCTCCCTCCTCTTCTCCCTCCTTTCTTCATCCTTTTCTCCCTCCTTTCTTTCTCCTCCCCCTCCTTTCTTCATCCTTTTCTCCCTCCTTTCTTTCTCCTCCCCCTCCTTTCCTCCTCCTCCCCCTCCTTTCCTCCTCCTCCCCCTCCTTTCCTCCTCTTCCCCCTCCTTTCCTCCTCCTCCACCTCCTTTCCTCCTCCTCCCCCCTTTCCTCCTCCTCCCCCTCCTTCCTTCCTCTTCTTTCTTCCTCCTCCACCTCCTTCCTTCCTCCTCTCCTTCCTTCCTCCTCTCCTTCCTTCCTCTTCTCCTTCCTTCCTCCACTCCCTCCTTCCTTCCTCCTCTCCCTCCTTCCTTCCTCCTCGTTCCTCTCCCTTCTTCCTTCTCCGCCTTCCTCCCTCTCCTTCCATCATCCTCCCCTCCCTCCTCCTCCTCCCCCCCCATTCTTCTCCTCATCCTCCTCCCTTCTTCCTCTTCCTCCCTCCATTTTAACGTTTTCCTTCTCTCCTTCCTGTCTCTCCATGTCACCATCTGCTTGGGGCAGCTGCCTCAGTCTTCCCATCCTGTCCTTTGCTTTTCCCTCCTTCAGAAATCTCCATAGCCCCCACCCCTTCAGGGAACTCTAAAACTCCGAAGGCAGCTCAGGACAACTTGGAGGGGTGGCAGGAAGGGCCAGTGGTCTGATTATGGTCCCTTCCCCTGTCCCAGAGTAGGCTGCTTCTCTCACTAATCCGTACCTTCCCAACTCCCCCGTCCTGACTGGACCTCTCTGGCCTGTGATGGAGTAGGAGGGAAGGAGGAGTGATGGTCTCAGAGGCCAGAGAGGTCCAGTGCAGGGAAGATATGGATTCCAGGGATGTCTGCCACCCCCACTCCCGGCCCCTCCCGGGGCCCGGGAGCTAGCTGCGGCTGCTGCTTGGTTGGTGGGTGGCAGCCCCTGGCCAGGTGGTGATGTCTCGGGCTTTGTCCACAGTACTTCCAGAAGGTGATCCCACATCAGTTTGACAGTTCTCCCGACAAGCTGATCCTCAAGGCCTATCAAGTCAAATACAACTCCAAGAAGATGAAACGGTAAGTGGGTCAATCGATCCGAGGTATTGGTCGGGCCCCTACTGAGGGTCATGGCGCGGTGCTAAGCGCTCGGGTGGGGTCTTCTGGGAAAGCGGCCGGGATGGACGGGGAGCTCCCAGTTTGGGGTTCCTTGGAGAGAGGGAGGGGATGGGAGGGAGAGATGAGAAAGGGAGGCGTCTGTGTGACTGACTCCACGGGTCCTGTGGCTGTGCAGGTTGGAGAAGGAGTATGCGGCCATCAAAAACAAAGAGATGGAGGAGCAGATTGAGATCAAAGTAAGTCCCAGGCCCCCAAGGGTTGTCTTGTCCGGTCCAGGGAACTCGCCTCTTGTCCTGAGTGAGTGATTGGCCATCCAGGGAACTGGCCTTGGATCCAGAACTGTCCCCATCAGTCCAGTCGTGCAGGCTGGGAACAGAGGGCTGTTCAAAGGGCAGGGTCTCTCGGGCTGAGACCCCCCGCATCCCCATCCCCAGTCCGAGCGGTACGTGCCGTGCAGCTGCTAAAGCCCTCTCCTTCTGAGGCAGTTGCTGGCCTTTCTGAGTGTTTTTGGAAGATTTCAAAAGTGCTGTGAGAGCCTTAATGATGATGATGGTAATTGTGGCATTTGTGAAGGGCTTACTATGTGCCGGGCACTGTATCAGCACTTAGAACGGTGCTTGGCACATAGTAAGCGCTTCACAAATGCCATCGTTATGATTATTAAGCACTAGGGGAGAATGCAAGCAAGTCAGGTTGAACACAGGCCCTGTCCCACATCGGGCTCACAGTCTTAATCCCCATTTTACAGATGAGGGAACTGAGGCCCAGAGAAGTTCTGTCATACATTCATTCAATCGTATTTATTGAGCGCTTACCCTGTGCCGAGCACTGTACTAAGAGCTTGGGAAGTACAAGTTGGCGACATATGGAGGCGGTCCCTACCCAACAACGGGCTCCCAGTCTAGAAGGGGGAGGCAGACAACAAAACAAAGCATGTAGACAGGTGTCAAAGCTATATGCACAGTATTAACAAAATAAATAGGATTCATTGTCGTATGTATTGAGCGCTTACTGTGTGCAGAGCACTGTACTAAGCACTTGGGCAGTACAAGTCGGCGACATATAGAGACGGTCCCTACCCAACAACGGGCTCACAGTCTAGAAGAGGGAGACAGACAACAAAACAAAGCACGTAGACAGGTGTCAAAGCTATATTCATTCATTCAATCGTATTTATTGAGCGCTTACTGTGTGCAGAGCACTGTAGTAAGCTCTTGGGAAGTACAAGTTGGCAACATACAGAGATGGTATATGCACGTTATTAACAAAATAAATAGGATAGTAAGTGACTTGCCCAAGGCCACACAGCATTCATTCATTCAATTGTATTTATTGAGCGCTTACTGTGTGCAGAGCACTGTAGTAAGCGCTTGGGAAGTCCAAGTTGGCAACATCTAGAGACGGTCCCTACCCAACAGCAGGCTCACAGTCTAGAAGGGGGAGACAGAGAACAAAACAAAAAATATTAACCAAATAAAATAGGAGCAGACACATGGTGGAACCGGAATTAGAACCCATGACCTTCTGACTCCCGGGGCCATGCTCTATCCACTAGGCCATGCTGCTTTGCTTTGGTTCCCTAAGCTTCTGGGTGCCTGAAATTCCCAGACTGAGTCCCCCTTTTCCTCTGCTCCCCCTCCTTTCCTCTATCCCCCTCCCTGCCCCTCAGCACTTGTGTATATAGGTACATATTTATCATTCAGTTAATTTTTTTTCTTAATGAGGTGTGGCTCAGTGGAAAGAGCCCGGGCTTTGGAGTCAGAGGCCACGGGCTCAAATCCCGGCCCCGCCGCTTGTCAGCTGTGTGACTTTGGGCAAGTCACTTCACTTCTCTGGGCCTCAGTTCCCTCATCTGGAAAATGGGGATGGAGGCTGTGAGCCCCCCCTGTGGGCCAGCCTGATCTCCTTGTAACCTCCCCAGCGCTTAGAACAGTGCTTTGCACATAGTAAGCGCTTAATAAATACCATCATCATTATTATTATTATTACCTTGTATCTACCCCAGCGCTTAGAACAGTGCTTTGCACGTAGTAAGCGCTTAACAAATGCTATTATTATTATTATTATTAAAATGGGAATTAAAACTGTGAGCCCCACATGGGACAATCTCATCCCCTTGTATCCCCCAGCGCTTAGAACAGTGCTTTGCACATAGTAAGCGCTTAACAAATACCATCATTATTATTATTATTATTATCTATAATTCTGTTTATTTGTAATGATGCTACTGACGCCTGGATCCTTGGGTTCCGCCTCAGATTGGGAAGAAAGAAAGAAGCCGAGAGCATCCCCGCTGTTGGGTAGGGACCGGCTCTAGATGTTGCCAACTTGTACTTCCCAAGCGCTTAGTACAGTGCTCTGCACACAGTAGGCGCTCAATAAATACGATTGAATGAATCCCCCACCCCGTCGCTGGACAGGCTGCCACTAGGGGGCAGAATAGGCCCATCTGGATCGGGAACACCGGGAACACTGGGAACATCCAATCAATCAATTAATCAATCAATCGTATTTATTGAGCGCTTAATGTGTGCCGAGCACTGTACTAAGCGCTTGGGAAGTACAAGTTGGCAACATCTAGAGACAGTCCCTACCCAACAGTGGGCTCACAGTCTAAAAGGGGGAGACAGAACAAAACCAAACATACAACAAAATAAAATCAATAGAATAGATATGTACAGGTAAAATAAATAAATAAATAAGTCATCCAGGTTTCCGTTAGTCAAGATCAATCAGTGGTATTTACTGAGCGCCCACTGGGTGCAGAGCCCTGTACTAAGCGCTTGGGAGAGTACAGTACAACAGAGTTGGCAGGCACGCTCCCTGCCCACAAGGAGCTTCCGGTCTAGAGTACGGAGTGCTCCACCAAGGTGCTTGGGAAAGAGACGACCAACTTGTACTTCCCAGGCGCTTAGTACAGTGCTCTGCACACAGTAAGCGCTCAATAAATACGATTGAATGAATGAATGAAAGACCCAGACCCTGCCTTGGCGGCAAGGAAACAAGACAGACAAATAGCCACTAAATCTGAATCGACTCTCATAGGGAATGAATTGCCCGGGGAAGACGGCTCAGTGGGAGGAGCGTGGCTCAGTGGAAAGAGCCCGGGCTTTGGAGGCAGAAGCCATGGGTTCAAATCCCAGCTCCGCCACTTGTCAGCTGTGTGACTTTGGGCCAGTCACTTAACTTGTCTGGGCCTCAGTTCCCTCATCTTTAAAATGGGGGTTAAGACTGTGAGCCCCCCGTGGGACAAGTTGATCACCTTGTAACCTCCCCAGTGCTTAGAACAGTGCTTTGCACATAGTAAGCGCTTAATAAAGGCCATCATTATTATTATTATTATTATTATTATGGGGGACGGCCTTGGAAAGTGGGGGTGGTTCATTGGGAGCCTTAAACCGCTCACAGAGGGGAAGAGAGAGATAGAGATCAGTGAATCAGTGGTGTTTATTGAGCGCTTACTATGTGCAGAGCATTTCACTCATTCATTCATTCAGTCGTATTTCTTGAGCGCTTACTGTGTGCAGAGCACTGTACTAAGCGCTTGGGAAGTACAAGTTGGCAACATATAGAGATGGTGCCTACCCAACAACGGGCTCACAGTCTAGAAACAACAGGCTCACACTGTACTAAGCTCTTGCAAGAGTACAATACAACAGAATTAGCAGGCAGGTTCCCTTGCCCATAACGAGCTCACAGACGAACTTACAGTCTAGAGGGGGAGACGTACATTAATAATAATGATGGCATTTGTTAAGCGCTTACTATGTGCCAAGCACTGTTCTAAGCACTGGGGGGAATACAAGGGAGAGTTCAGGTTTAGTGGCTATTTGTCTGTCTTGTTTCCTTGCCACCAAGGCAGGGTCTGGGTCTTTCATTCATTCATTCAATCGTATTTATTGAGCGCTTACTGTGTGCAGAGCACTGTACTAAGCGCTTGGGAAGTACAAGTTGGTCTTCTCTTTCCCAAGCACCCTGGTGGAGCACTCCACACTCTAGACCAGAAGCTCCTTGTGGGCAGGGAGTGTGCCTGCCAACTCTGTTGTACTGTACTCTCCCAATTGGGGCTCACAGTCTTAATCCCCATTTTACAGATGAGGTAACTGAGGCCCAGAGAAGTTAAGTGACTTGCCCAAAGTCACACACACATTAATAGAAATAAATATATAATTTGTAATGTGTAATTTTAATGTCCCCAGTGGGACAACTTGATCACCTTGTAACCTCCCCAGTACTTAGAACAGTGCTTTGCACATAGTACGCGCTTAATAAATGCCATCATCATCATTATTATTATTATTATAGGGGACGGCCTTGGAAAGTGGGGGTGGTTCATTGGGAGCCTTAAACCACTCACAGAGGGGAAGAGAGAGGTGGAGATCAGTGAATCAGTGGTGTTTATTGAGCGCTTACTATGTGCAGAGCATTTCATTCATTCATTTAGTCAATTGTATTTATTGAGTGCTTACTGCGTACAGAGCACTGTACTAAGCGCTTGGGAAGTACAAGTTGGCAACATATAGAGACGGTGCCTACCCAACAACGGACTCACAGTCTAGAAACAATGGGCTCACACTGTACTAAGCTCTTGTGAGAGTACAACAGAATTAGCAGGCAGGTTCCCTTGCCCATATCGAGCTCACAGACGAACTTACAGTCTAGAGGGGGAGACGTACATTAATAATAATGATGGCATTTGTTAAGCGCTTACTATGTGCCAAGCACTGTTCTAAGCACTGAGGGGAATACAAAGTAATCAGGTTGTCCCACGTGGGGCTCACAGTCTTAATCCCCATTTTACAGATGGGGGAACTGAGGCCCAGAGAAGTTAAGTGACTTGCCCAAAGTCACACACACATATTAATAGAAGTAAATAAATAATTTGTAATGTAGAATTTAAAGATATATACACAAGTATTTATTTATTTTACTTGTACATATTTATTCTACTTATTTTATTTTGTTAATATGTTTTGTTTTGTTCTCTGTCTCCCCCTTCTAGACTGTGAGCCCACTGTTGGGTAGGGACCGTCTCTACATGTTGCCAACTTGGACTTCCCAAGCGCTTAGTCCAGTGCTCTGCACACAGTAAGCGCTCAATCATCATCATCATCATCATCAATTGTATTTATTGAGCGCTTACTATGTGCAGAGCACTGTACTAAGCGCTTGGGAAGTACAAATTGGCAACATATCAATACGATTGAATGAACGAAGTGCAAGATGATTAGAGGAGCTTTATTCTCCTTGTCCACGAAATGCCTTCTCCTTTAGACCGCTCTCTAAGCTTTCAGTTCAGTCCTTCCACTTCTCCAACACCGAGTGAGTTGGGCCGGGGGAGAGGGAGGAATATGTCGCTCCCTGAGGGGAGGTGTCTTAGTCCACTGACCTAGTTGGAGAGGGTCCCCCCAACCTGGACTTCCACTCCTGGACAACTTGCTTCCCCGGGAGGCTCCCTTCTCTCCCTCCTCACTCTGACTCCAGTCCCACCCTGACAGAAAGACCAGGCGTCCAGGCCCATTCCCCAAATCCCTGGGAGTCAGTCAGTCGTATTTATTGAGTTTCTAGACTTTTAGACTGTGAGCCCACTGTTGGGTAGGGACTGTCTCTATATGTTGCCACCTTGTACTTCCCAAGCGCTTAGTACAGTGCTCTGCACACAGTAAGCGCTCAATAAATACGATTGATGATGATGATTGAGCACTTTATGCAGAGCACTGTACCAGGCGTTTGGGAGAGAACAATCGAACAGCCATATTCCGTGCCCACAACGAGCTTACAGTCTAGGTGGGCAGGGCTGGGGTGAGGGTGTACGCCCCTCTCGCTTTCCCAGAATGGAACTGGGATGAGTCCAGAGGAGGGAAGGGTGCAGTGTGTACCCCTGGGTTTGGGGGGGGGGAGCACCGAGGCTGGGCAGGCCGTCATCCCAAGTGACCCAGGGGACCGCCTGGCCGAAAAAGAGCCTGCTGACTTCTCCTGAATCGGTTCAGAAAGAGAGTTGGCCGGTTCCGTGATCACCGGCGTGGGTGAGCCGGGGAAGTTTAACTACCCTTGCAGACCAGAAGGTATTCCTGAAGCCCGTTGATCTTGTTCTGGGATCAGGGGAGCTGGAAAGTCAAGGGTCACCGAGATGTAGATGAAATTAACTTTCTTATACTTGAAAACAGTTGTCCCCCTCTCCATCCCCCCATCTTACCTCCTTCCCTTCCCCACAGCACCTGTATATATGTATATATGGTTGTACATATTTATTACTCTATTTATTTATTTATTTATCTTACTTGTACATTTCTATCCTATTTATTTTATTTTGTTGGTATGTTTGGTTCTGTTCTCTGTCTCCCCCTTTTAGACTGTGAGCCCACTGTTGGGTAGGGACTGTCTCTATGTGTTGCCAATTTGTACTTCCCAAGCGCTTAGTACAGTGCTCTGCACATAGTAAGCGCTCAATAAATATGATTGATTGATTGATTGATTGATTCCCTGCCCCTAGCCCACCCACCCGCCACTGCTCTTTTAGCTTTCTTCCTCCAGGATCAGCCTTGTAATCCCAGTTTGATTTTTGTTTCTCCTCCTAGACTCTTGCTATTTTCATAGTCTCCTCCCTCAGTTCCCTTCTGCAAGTTATGTTAGGGCGGAGGATGGCGATGGCCCGGGAGTAGCAGGGAGAAGCAGCAGGGCCTAGTGGAAAGAATACAGTCGGGAGACCTGGGTTCCAATCTTGCCTCCACCACTGGACTGCCGTGTGACCATGGGCAAGTCATTTAATCTCTCAGGGCCTCAGTTTCCTCATCTACAGGATGGGGATTCCACACCGATTCTCCCTTCTCTTTAGACTGTGAACCCCAGGTGGGAAAGGGACTGTGTCTGATCTAAATGTCTTGTATCTTGTCACTCAACTTTTCTGTGCCTCAGTTACCTCATCTGTAAAGCGGGGATTAAGACTGTGAGCCCCATGTGGGACAGGGACTGGGTCCAAACTGCTGATCTTGAATCTACCCCAGCTCTTAGAACGGTGCCTGACATTCATTCAGTCGTATTTATTGAGCGCTTACTGTGTGCAGAGCACTGTACTAAGCACTTGGGAAGTACAAGTTGGCAACATATAGAGACGGTCCCTACCCAACAGTTTGCTGACACATAGTAAGCACTTAACAAATGCCACAAAAAAACCGAAACCTCTCTCCCCAGCTCTGTTGATTGAGTTGATTTTATTACTCTATTTATTTATTTATTTTATTTGTGCATATCTATTCTATTTATTTTGTTAGTATGTTTGGTTTTGTTCTCTGTCTCCCCCTTTTAGACTGTGAGCCCACTGTTGGGTAGGGACTGTCTCTATATGTTGCCAACTTGTACTTCCCAAGCGCTTAGTGCAGTGCTCGGCACACAGTAAGCACTCAATAAATACAATTGATGATGATGATGTTGCCAACTTGTACTTCCCAAGCGCTTAGTACAGTGCTCTGCACACAGTAAGCGCTCAATAAATACAATTGATTGATTGAGTGGAAGATCGCCCTGGGAGGTTTCAGTTTTTCCTTTGGCCTTCCAGTATACCTAGACTGTCCTAGAATCAATCAATCAATGGTATTGATTGAGCACTATGTGCAGAGCACTGTACTAAGCGCTTGGGAGAGTCTGCAGACATGTTCCCTGCCCACAAGGAGAAGCTCCCCAGGAGAGGGCAAGAGGCCAACTCTGTGCTGGAAGAAATTGGTGATGTGCTAATGAAGGACCCAAGAAGACCTCAGGGAGTAATCAGTAGTAAGCGCTTAGTCGAGTATTCTGGAAAGACCTTCGGCCTGGGAGCCAGAGGACCTGGCTTCTCACCCCGGCTCTGCCACTTGTCTGCTGTGTGGCCTTGGTTGAGTCACTTCACTTCTCTGGGCCTGTTACCTCATCAGTAAAATGGAGAGATTGACTAGGAGTGACGTGTAATAATAATAATGATGGCATTTGTTAAACATGTGCAAAGCACTGTTCTAAGCGCTGGGGAGGTTACAAGGTGATCAGGTTGTCCCACGGGGGAGCTCACAGTCTTCATCCCCATTTTACAGATGAGGTAACTGAGGCACAGAGAAGTTAAGCGGCTTGCCCCTAGGTCGCACGGCAGACAAGTGGCGGAGCCGGGATTCGAACCCGTGACCTTTGACTCCCAAGCCCGTGCTCTTTCCACTGAGCCGTGCTGCTTCTCAGCCATGCTGCCTCTCAGCATTGTACTTCCCAAGCCCAACTTGTACTTCCCAAGCGCTTAGTACAGTGCTCTGCACACAGTAAGCACTCAATAAATGCGATTGATTGATTGATTGACAGGGACTGTCTCCAACCCGATTACTTTGTATCTACCCCAGCGCTTAGAACAGCACTTGACACAGAGTAAGCGCTTAACAAATATAATAATAACAATAATAATAAATACCCCTGATGGATTGATAGTCGGTATCAAGCCCCACTGCACAGAGCTCTGAGCAAAGACTCAATCAATCAGTCGTATTTATTGAGCGCTTACTGTGTGCAGAGCACTGTACTAAGCGCTTGGGAAGTACAAGTTGGCAACATATAGAGACGGTCCCTACCCAACGGTGGGCTCAATTGTAAGTGCTCTGAGGGCAGGGTAGGATCCATGTTTAGGTCCCAGCTCCTTTTGGCTCATCCAGCAAGACTGAGGCAGGGACCGTGTCCTTCCTGATGATCCTGTGTCTACCGCAGTGCTTTGTACAGTGCTTGGCACCCACACTTCTTTACTTCATTTTGTGGCATTTCACAAATAGGAGCCCTCAGGCTTGGTTTGGCCTTCCTCTGGTCTGAGGTCTGGTTTCCTGGCTGCCGATGTACGTAGCTGTAAATTATTGATATTAATGTCTGTCTCCCCCCACTAGACTGTAAGCTCCTTGTGGGCAGGGAACGTCTGTTGTCGCGTCCCCTCCCGAGCGCTTAGTACAGTGCTCTGCTCACAGCCAGTGCTCAATAAATACCGCTGATTGATTGGTGATGATGAGAATAATGAGGGTCTTTCTCAAGTGCTTACTGCGCGCTGAGCAGTGGGGTGGATAGACTATTTAAGAACAGGTCCCTAGCCTTTTTTAATGATATCTGCTCTTCCCAATTTTGCAATCACTTATTAAGACTTTTAGTCTTATTAAGTCTTTTAGACTGTGAGCCCACCGTTGGGTAGGGACTGTCTCTATATGTTGCCAATTTGTACTTCCCAAGCGCTTAGTACAGTGCTCTGCACACACTAAGCGCTCAATAAATACGATTGATGATGAAGTCTCAAAGTAGATCTGAGTTTCTAATTGTTTCCGAAAGCCCGACCTGCCCCCGCAGCCCACCCTCCCCCAGGCAGGCGGTGCGCGGTCAGAAGAACGTTTCCTTGATTCTGCCGGCACGTTCTGGCCAAAACGCGTAGTGGAAACACGTGTTCTGGCAGAACTGACTGTCCTCCAGCACACGGTTCGACACAGTGGAAGTGCTGGGGGTAACGAACCTCAGGTACAAGGAGCATGAACAAAAACACGGACACCTAATTTACAGAAAATGAGTGGAAGTGCTAGAGGGAGCTGGAGTAATTAGCGTGACCAGAGGCCAGTGGCGTTTTTGGAGTTGGGGAGGGAATATTCCAGGAGAAGGAAGAGTGGGAGGGGTGGGAAGAAGAGGGGGGCGGGTTGTCATTGAGGTGGATAAACAGATTGGCTTGACCAGAAGATGCCCTTGCACTTGGATTTGCTCCCTTTTATCACCCCTCCCTCAGCCCCACAGCACTGATGTCCATGTTCATAATTTTATTTATTTATATTAATGTCTGTCTCCCTACCTAGACTGTAAACTCACTGTGGGCGGGGAACGTTTCTACCAACTCTGTTATACTCTCCTAAGCGTTTAGCACGGTGCGTTCAATAAATGCAGTTGATTGGTGCCCGCAGCTGGGGGGCTTTGAGAACTTAGCGTCAGGGGTAATAATAATAATGGCATTTATAAAGCGCTTACTATGTGCAAAGCACTGTTCTAAGCGCTGAGTTCTAAGTCCTCTCGCTGACAGGATCTCTCTCTCTGTCTCTCTCGTTCCTCCCCGACGCGCGCAGCGACTCCGAACAGAAAACCGGCTCCTGAAACAACGGATTGAGACGCTGGAGAAGGTGAGGGGGAAGCCCCACCCGCCCACCTCCTTCTGGAAAAATCCTCTAAATCTGGCTGGGCTCAACACCACACCCTCCCTCGAGGGGTGGAAGTACCTGACACCCACCCCACCCAAGCCCACCTATATTCCTTCCTGAAGGGCTGTCCCCCCGCCAACCCAAGCGACAAAAACCGCTTGCCCCCCTTGACGTCAGGGTGGGATTCCGGTGGGGCTCCCAAGTTGAGCGTCATTCGCTCTGAGGCTGGAGTCGCAGCTTGGCGGGTGGTGCACTGTGATCCGGCTTGCGGTGAAGTCTCTGCCGTCTTTTGGGTTACGGTGGAAATACTGGCGGGATTCGGGTTGCAGCGTAATTTGGGGTTGTGGTGTAATTGGAGCTGCCACTTGTTCTGTCACGCTGTAATCTGGGTTACCCCGTAATTAGCACCGGGATTGGGGTTATACGCTAATTGCCCGGATGGAAATAATCATAATTTGGCTGTGGGTAATGCTACCCCTGGTCGACGACGCTGTCTCTCCTGCCCTAATTAAACCGGGGTGCAATCGACACTGGAATTGGGTTACGGCGGAATTGGGAATGTAATTTGAGTGGCCGACGGACGCCGACTTCAGGTGCGGTGTCAAAAGCTGGGGACGTGTCTACCGGTGCTGGGCCGTTTTTAGGTAGCGGCATGGCTAGCGCCGTCGGTGTTGCAGCAGTAAGGGGCGGGTGGGTGGTCTTGGGGGCGACCTGGGCTCCGGCCCTGGGTCCCCTCCTTCTCGGAAAGCAGGCTCAGCCTGAGCCCAGGCAGGACCCTTTTCCCCTGAGAAGCTGCAGACAGGGCCCCGCTCAGAGCCCAGAGACCTGAGCAGCTGGCCCTTCCACTCCCCGCCCCGCGCCGGTGGCTGATTCTATTCATGGGGGCCGAGGCCCCGCTTGGCTTTCTTCCTCTTACTTCCTGTCTCAGCCCGGAGTTTTGCCACCTTAATCCTGTTTTCTTTTTGCGTTTGAAAATAAAAGCAGCAGTGACTTCCAGCTCAAGCTGCTGCAGCTGCATTTGACTCTGACACTTGACTTTCTTCCCTAAATCCTCCACCAGAGACACACGCGCGCACGCGCCCACGAGTAATGAAGTTGAAAACCTTAAACGAAATACTGGCTGGTAGCTTCCCCGCGATTTTCACTGCTCTTCCTGGCAGAAGAGTTAAGAATTGTAATTACGGTAGTATTTGTCGAGCGCTTACACTGCGCCAGACACTGTGCCGAGCATTGAGGTGGTCCGGGATAACCAGGTCGGACACAGTCCCTGTCCCACATGGGGCTCGCGGTCAGAGGGGGAGGGAGAACGGGTATGGAATCTCCATTTTCCAGAGGAGGGAACTGAGAGGTCCAGAGAAACGAAGTGACTGACCCAAGGTCACGCAGCAGACAAGCGACAGAGCTGGGATCAGAACCCCGGTCCGCTGTCTCCCAGGCGTATGCTTTTTCCCCTAGGCCATACTGCTGCTTGGCTATAATAATAGTAATAAGAAGCAGCGTGGCTCAGTGGAAAGAGCCCGGGCTTTGGAGTCGGAGGTCATGGGTTCAAATCCCGGCTCCGCCAATTGTCAGCTGTGTGACTTTGGGCAAGTCACTTCACTTCTCTGGGCCTCACTTCCCTCATCTGTAAAATGGGGGTGAAGACTGTGAGCCCCCCGTGGGACAACCTGATCACCTTGTAACCTCCCCGGCACTTAGAACAGTGCTTTGCACATAGTAAGCGCGTAATAAATGCCATCATTATTTTTATTAACTGTGGTATTTGTTAAGTGCTTACTATGTGGCCAACCAGCGTATTAAGCGCTGGGGTAGATTCAAGGTGATCAGGTCCCATATGGGGCTCGTGGTCCAGGCAGAAGGGAGCACAGGTATTGAATCCCCATTTTGCGGATGAGGGATCTGAGGCCCAGAGTAGCTAAGTGACTTGCCCGACGTCACACAGCGGGTCAGCGGCAGAGCCGGAACTGGAACGGAGGCCCGGGCTCTTTCCGTTAGGCCCCGCAGCTGCTTTGAGATGAGCTGAGGGGACGGAAGTCTGGCTTTACCTCTATGGGAACCCGGTGTCCATGCCCCGTGGCAGCCGCCGAGGTCCCCTCCTCCCTTCTTCCGACCTCACGTCTCCGGGGTAGAGTGGTGTTGGCTTGGAATCCTTCTCCCGCCTGTGGTTTCTGGCCCTCGCAGGCTCTCTCTTTCTGTCTCTCTCTCTCTCACTCCTCTGCTTTTAGCTATTATTTCCACTGCTGTAGTGACGTGCTGGTTATTGTCCTGTTTCTCTCCCTCTCCCTGTCCTTCTCTGTGCTCCGTCCATCATTTCCCCTTCCCTCCCCATGGCCTCCGGGTAGGAGAGTGCTGCTCTAGCTGATAGATTAATCCAGGTACCGTACCTTTAATTTTTTTTCTCCTTCCTTTCTGTTCATTCTCCATCTCCGGCCCTGTTCCTGCCCCCTGCCCCACCTTTCCCCCCCCCTGCCTCTCCACCCCCTCTTCCCTCCCCGGATGCCATCTGTGGGGTGGGGGTGGGGGGTTTCTGACTGCATGGGGGGTAGGAGGCTTGGACAGCAAGGGCACAGAGCAGGTGTGCATCTGTGACTGGATCGAGCCCCTTGACGGGGAGGCGACTGCAACCGTAAAAATGTGCGTTTGTCCTGCTAGGGCACTGGCACGTATGTCTTTCGATCGATTGATCAGCGGTATTTATTGAGCACTTTCTGGGTGCAGAGCACTGTGTCAAGCACTTGGGAGAGGAGTCGAATAAGTGATTGCCATCCCTCCTCTCCAATAATGATAATAATAATGATAGCATTTATTAAGCGCTTACTATGTGCAAAGCACTGTTCTAAGCCACTGGGGAGGTTACAAGGTGATCAGGTTGTCCCACCCCATTTTCCAGATGAGGTAACTGAGGCCCAGAGAAGTGAAGTGACTTGTCCAAAGTCACACAGCTGGCAACTGGCGGAGTCGGGATGTGAACCTCTGACCTCTGAGTCCAAAGCCCGGGCTCCTTCCACTGAGCCACGCTGCTTCTCTAAGAGTTAAGAGCTTAGCTGGGCAGGGGGGGTGACACGTTCCAAGGCCCTGGAGAGCTCTGAACTTCAATACTCACCCCACCCCAAAGCAGCTTGCTGGGAGAATTTCCGGGGAGAACCTAGTGCTCTCTCTAGTTCTCTAACGGTTTTCCCCCCCTCCTCGTTACCGAGGATCTCCAGAGCCCTGCGGGACGCCTCTCAGCCCCACGGGCTGCGGACGATAGAGGAAGCTGAGGCCCAGATAGAGACGGGGCCTGGCCCTGGGTTCCGCGACCCCGTATCGGAACCAGATAGACACACGAGACCTTTGGGCCACGGGGATGGAGGTCCTGAAATTGCGGGGGGCGGAGGGAGCCGCTGTTGCGGTGTCCCCCCGCCCACCGCCACACCCCGCTGGTCCCCGGGCTCCGAGCAACGGCAACCAGAGCTGCCGCTGTGGGGGCTGCTGGAGCATTTAAGGGGGATGTTTCCCCGGGGCGCCTGCAGACCAGAGGTGGTGGAAAGACCCAAATCCACATGCCCTCAGCTTCTGTCCTAATCGTCATCACCAATGGTGACTGAGCGCTTACTCTGTGCAGAGCACCACATTAAGCGCTTGGGAGAGTACGCTACAACAGAGCCGGTAGACACCTTCCCTGCCCACAACGAGTTTACAGTCTAGAGGGATTGTCCTGCCCCTCAGGAGTATCTAGAGATCAGGTTGCCTAGGCTCCATGAAACCAGCAAGCTCCTCCTGTCCCCTCCTGCCCTTGAATGTCTTGATCACTCATAAGTCTCCTGTGGAACCCAAGGGTCATTCATTCGATCGTATTTATTGAGGGCTTACTGTGTGCAGAGCACTGTATTAAGCGCTTGGGAGAGTACAATGTAACAATAAGAGTACAAGTCCTTCCCCCCTAATCTCCAGACGTAACAGTGATTTGACCGGAGACTTCAGCTGATGGGGGCGGGGTGGTTGGAGTGGGGAGCAGGGGAGAGACCCTTAGCCGGTGGAGAGGGGCTTCGCCGTAACTCTCTCTCCCATCTCCAGGGCCAGGTCACCCGGGCCCAGGAAGCCGAAGAGAACTATGTCATCAAGAGGGAGCTGGCTGTGGTGAAGCAGCAGTGCAGCTCGGCTACGGAGAACCTCCAGAAGGCTCAGAGCACCATCCGGCAGCTGCAGGAGCAGCAGGTACCTCCCAGCAAGGCCCCGGGCACGGGGGGGTTCAACCGAGGGCGTGTGTGCGATTGGGGAAGCACAGTCACAGTGCCACCCCCAACCCACGCCACTAATGCAGGCTGGTACTGGGGAGAGAGGTGTGGGTGAAGAGTTACCCCCACTTCCTCCCACATCTTCTCTCCCGCTGCTCAGCTGGGAAACCGACGAACACCAAGTGAGGGAACAGAAGGGGAAGGGAGAGGCGGCCTGCCTGGGACGGGTCTGACCGGGCCGCGGGCGGCGTGTGTGTGTGGGAATTGCCGGGGCTTGCTGGAGTTTTCCAACGCGTGCCCTGATCCGCCCGCACCCGGGAGGCCGCTTGTGCGTTCCCAACTCACCCGGTATCATTAGGGTGTTTCCCCGTCCAGCGCCTACACCTGGTCAGGCTTCTTCCCAGAATCCTATGCTCATGGCGAGAGGATGAGTGTGGGGAATGGAATCTGACTGGAAGGGCGAGGTGAGGGTCCCAAGAGGAAAGTCCGGTCAGAGATGAGGCTCGCCTCCCCTGACCCCGATGGGTACCGAAGGTTGGAACAGAGGCGGAGGTATGCATCACCAAGCTCTGGTTAGCGGCAGGGAGCTTGGCTTCCCAGCCAAGAGGGAAGAGGGAGTCTCTTTGATGGCAGCTGGGCCCAGTGTCATCAGTTGGTGGTAAGCTCAGGGGGCGACAGCAGAATCCCTTCTTGGCAGCCTCTGGACCCATTTTTTTATCTGATGAACCGTCAGCACCTGCAGGGACAAAAGCCCAACGGTTTCCCCCACCCTCCAAGAAAGGGGAGGCTCCAGGCTAGGAGCAGGGGCTGCCTATCGAGGCGGGACCGTGAGACGGGGTGGGAGAGGCGGAACCCCCTGGGCTCTGTCCTCTCCTCAGCCCGCCGGTAGTGTCTCTCCCGTGGGAGGAAGACGGCAGAGCCAGGTTGGGAGATGGGATCGGAGAAAACGGAGCACAGCTCCTTCCGTTATTCTCTGCCCTGACTGGCCCTCTTTGGTCGGGGGTCTCTGTGCCCGGGCATCCCTGTTTTTCGTCTCCCCCCTCGGTTTGTCCAGGTCATCACCACCCAGCTGGCAACAGCAGTCCCTGGAGTGAAGGAGAGGAAGCAGGGGGTTGCCAGGAGTACCCCATCACTTCCCCCGAGCCCCCTCCCATCTCTCTGCCTCCTTCTTTTGGCTCATCTCTCTTGCTAACCATTAGTGAAGCCAGGTGCAGAAAGAGTGCCGACAACAGTAGCCTTCCCAGTCATTTCCCCTCCGCCCCCACCCCCGGCCCAGCCACAGGATTGGGGGCCGTGACCTCATCCCCCAGATTCGGCCACTTAGCCTGGGCTCAGAGGAGGCCAGGAAAGGACCCGAGGCAGGGAGGTCCCGGGGAGACCCGTATGGCTTGGAACTGTCGCAACCAGCCGTTGGCCATTTCCGTGGAGGGTGGGATCCAGGACATGGATGCTGATTGCAGCAGGAGGGATTTAGGTTGGACACGTTCAACACCTGAGCAGCTGGTCCAAGGAGCCACGGGTTCACCCCATCCCTGGGGGCTTTAAGAATAGGTCGGACCCCCCCAACGCATCTGACTGGCGGGGGTTCAGTACCGCGGCAGACAGGGCCGGCGAGGGGGTGGACCGCACGGTCACCGTCCGTGTTCCCGCCACGTCGCCGCCTGAGACTACGCAGCTGCAGCCCAAAAGCAGCAAGCACAAAGGCAGCCAGCTGCCACGACAAGGAACTCCTCTTTGGTACAGCTGCCCATTCCCCCCCGCCCCAAGAGTTTCTGGGAGGTGTAGTTCTAGAAATGCGATTTTCGGCCCAGATGGTGTTATTGGGACTGTCTGTCCCAGAAACACCTGGGATACAAGCCTCCCTGCTGCTCTCCTTTTTTTTTTTCTGGTATTTGGTAAGCGCTTACTATGTGCCAGGCACAGGACTAATCACAGGAGTAGCTACGAGCTAATCAGGTCAGACACAGGCCCTGTCCCACGTGGGGCATCACAGTCTTAATCCCCATTTTTTACATTTTTTTAGGCACAGAGAAGTGCAGTGATTTGCCCAAGGTCACGCAGCAGATGAGTGGCGGAGCTGGGATGAGAACCCAGTTCCTTCTGACCCCGTGGCCCGTGCTCTATCCACTAGACCATGCTGCTTCTCTGAGGTCTTGCCCTCCTGGAAACGACTCTGGAGTAGAAGCAGGGGGTTGGTCTAGACAATCTTTCCAGGTCCCTTTTCCAGCCTGAGGAATCTAGCCCGAGGAACGGCAGCAGGGCGATAGTGGGAGAGGAGCTGGGGATGCCGTTGCGGGAGCTTTTAGCCAAAATGCTGAACCCTGGTGCCATTTTCCGGTGATCCTACCTGAAATCCCTCTGGTCTTGGCATTGCCACCATCTCCTCCTCCTCTGAATGGGAAGCATAAAAGAGGGCAGAGGCTGGCGGGGACGGGGGACCGGGGTGCCCCCTCAGCCCTGGCCGCAGACTGACCCGCGGCTTCTCTCCGTCGCTCCCAGGATAATCCCCGCCTCACGGAGGAGTTTGTGGCCCATCTGGAGACGGAGCTGGAGCAGTCGCGCATGCGGGAGACGGAGACCCTGAGCGCACTCCGCGAGATGCAGGACAAGGTCCTGGACATGGAGAAGGTGGGGCTCCGAGGGGCAGGGCGCCGCCACCCCCTCCCACCCACCCCCACCACCTCATATGGGGTCTGGAGAGGCGGGACCTGGATCCCCAGAGGGAACAGGGAAGGCCGAGGAGCAGACTGCCCGGGAGCCGAGCTTTCCCCTGCCTCTCCGGAATGCCGCCCTGTCGCCCACCGAACTCCCCACCCGTTTTCACTTTCCCGTCAATCAGTGGTATTGATTGAGCGCGTACTGTGGGCAAAGCACTGGACTAAGCACTTGGGAGCGTACAGTATAGCAGAGTTGGGAGTCACGTTCCCTGCCCGCAAGGAGCTGACAGTCTAGCTTGAGAGCTACCCGGAGTCGGGCTCAGCTCCGGGACAGAAGAGCTGAGGCCCAAGAACCAGTGTTGCAGAGGTGCCATTTTTTTCCCTCAGCCTTCTCCTCCCCGTCATCCACACCCAGCAACTCCTCTTCCCAGAGCAGGGGAAAGCGGGTGGGTGGAAGGGAGGGTATACCCACCCCTCCTCTGCTTTTGTGATTTCAAAGCCGCTCTGGGTTTCCCCATCTTCCTGCCTCTGCTCGCCTCTCTGATTTCCCTCTCCTCTGCGGTCAGCCCAACTCTGCGGACCTCAGTGGATGTGTTATCTGTGGTAGATTCAGAGAACTTCTCCCCGCTAAGCGTGTGCGCGCACCCCCACCCACCCCGGATTCCTTCCTGCCCCCGAGGGTTAGGAGAGGGAGCCGACTGACAGAGGTCCTGAATAGCTGGGTTCCTACTCTGGGCCAGGGTAAGGTCTGAGGCAGGAATCCCAGCGACAAATTCCAGGGATAGAGAAGGGGCCGGGGTGGTCATTTAACCCAGCTGTCTGACAGAGCTGAGTGCCGAACCCTGAATCTTGCCCCCCCCCCAAACAACCCCTAACTTCTCTGAGCCTCAGTTCCCTCATCTGTAAAATGAGGATTACGACAGTGAGCCCCACGTGGGACAACCTGATCACCTTGTATCCCTCCCAGCGCTTAGAACAGTGCTTTGCACATACTAAGCGCTTAACAAATACCGTAATAGTTATTATTATCGATGTTTCTTGAGCGCTTCCTGTGCGCAAGCTCGGTTTTTTTGTTTGTTTGTGTCTTTTATGGTATTAAGCACTTACTATGTGCCAGGCTGATCAGGTTGTGGGCAGAGAACATGGGTACCCACCTGTCCATCAATTCTGTTGTATTGTGCTCTCTGAAGCGCTTAGTACGGTGCTATGGCCAATACCATTCATTCATTCATTCAATCGTATTTATTGAGCGCTTACTGTGTGCGGAGCACTCTACTAAGTGCTTGGGAAGTACAAGTTGGCGACATATAGAGACGGTCCCTACCCAACAGTGGGCTCACGGTCTAGAAGATACCAGTGATTGATTGATCACTTTGTCCAGTCATGACTGGACTAAGCATTTGCCCCGCTTGCTGCCCAGAGCTGAGACCAGAAACTTCAGCTCTCCACCCTTCGCCCACTGTCCTGGGGCAGTGTTTGGTCTGTATCGCCCACCCCTCCCCACACTGCCCACCAGCCCTCGGATAGCCCAGGGGACCTGGGTCATGGGGGGAGGGAAGAGAGGGGCAGGAGCTACTGACCGTGAATGGGCAGAGCAGAAACCAGGATGCCACCACAGCTCTAGCCGGGAGCTGGTTTCACATTGACTCAGGTCTCTCTCTTTCACTCTCAAGCCCGGCCAGGGCCAAGAGCCGATTCATCTCGACACAACCCTGACCTCAAAGCTATTCCACTGGGCCCCGTTCTCTCCCAGACCCGGCCCAGCCCCCCAAATTGGGGAATCACTGCTCCTGCCCGTGGGTGCTTGGTTCGAGGGAGCGGATCGGAATGCCCCCCCGAGGGCTTCAGAACCGATGGGCCTGGCCTGGAGCAGGAGGAGGGAGGTGAGGAAAGAGGTAGTTGACTGGGGCGAGCTATGTTTAGAACCGTTTTTCTAATCTCTGACCACAGCTCCTCTGCCGGGTGCTAGAGCTGGGTCTTCTGTCTTTCTCGGTCTCGCTCTCAATCAGAGGGCTGTCTTGACTGGGAGTTTGGTTCCTCTCACCAGAGCTCCAGGACTTTGTGAGCCATGTGGGCTGGGAAGGTGAGGGCATTTGAGGGCCCTGGACTGAGGCATTTCTCTTGGTCTCGCTTACGGGGAATTACTCGCTAGACAGTGGGGATCGGCTGTTCTCCAACTCTGCTGAGCTTAGAGCAGCAGGAGGGATTTGGGTTCGACCTACCTGTGAGAGTTCATTCATTCAATCGTATTTATTGAGCACTTACTGTGTGCGGAGCACTGTACAAAGTGCTTGGGAAGTACAGATCGGCAACATATAGAGACGGTCCCTACCCAACAACGGGCTCCCAGTCTAGAAGGGGGAGACAGACAACAACACAAAACAAGTAGATAGGTGGCAATACCATGGCTGTGCCTGGCCTCTCTTCGGTCCATGATGCTACTCCTCCCTCCCAGGCTTTCTCCTCTTTGCCTGCCTCCTTGCCTCCCCCCGTTATCTTGGAATTGAGTGGTAGGTGGGGATAACTAGCCCCGGGTTTTCACCCCCCTCCAGCCCCCAGGATCTGCTGTTCCTCCCCTGGAGCATTGGAGCAATGGTCTCAGTTACCTCCTCCTCCTCCTCCCTTCCCCATCCGCCATCCCCCAGCCTTGGTAATGAGTCAGTGGATCAACTGACTGAGGGAGACGGTAGAATCTCCAGTGCCTCCAGCCTCATTTTCCTCCCCTACACTCCCACCAAAGCAATATGGGGCAGTCCCTCTAGACTGGAAGCTCTTTGTGGGCAGGAAATATGTCTACCAACTCTGGGGGCTCAGTCCAGTGCTCCACACTCGATGAATACTGTCGATCGATCAGCTGAATCCCCCTCACCTCCAGGTGCAGGTCAACTTTCTCCCCCTCCCACAGACAAGAGGCAGGATTGGATGAAACTGAGGCACAGAGAAGCTGCTCATTTCTTCCCACAGGGTAAAGCTGAAACGGGAACCCAGGTGTCCTGTGTCTGGTTCCTATGAGAATCTATACCCCCTGGAACAGATCTCGTAGTAGTAGTGGTCTTTACTGAGCGCCCGCTTGGGAGGTACAGAATAATAAAGCGACCCGCTCTCGGCCCACAGGGAGCTTCCACTCTGACGGAGGAAGACAGACGTAAAATACTTGCACCGAGACTAGGCAAAATCAATAATCAAATATACAGTTGGATCAACGCGCTGGAGTAGGCCGATGGGTTTATACGGTTTAGCCGATATGGCTCAGGGTGTTGGGAGATTAATTGGGCAAGATCTGTTGGAGGAGGTGGAATTTTAGGAGGGCTTTGGGGAGAACCCGTGCATGGCTACCAGCTTCTGGGGAAATCCGGGACTTGGGGATTGGCTCTTCCCCTGTTTAGCCGAGCTCCTTAAGGGAGAAGAAGGGAAAGGAGGGCACTGTACTTCCCAAGCGCTTAGTACAGTGCTCTGCACACAGTAAGCGCTCAGTAAATATGATTGAATGAATGAATGGGAGGGCTTGTATCATCCCAGTATACATACTGGTGAGCTGGGGGTGGGGTGAGGGCGGAGGGCTGTACAGGGGGCGGGGGGGGGGGGTTTAATCCAGTGCTCTGCACACAGTAAGTGCTCAATAAATAGCACTGATCGATTCCTCGCAGCTATGGCCAGAGAGGGGAGCCTGATAGCCCTCTCTGTGTGTCATCCTTCCCTCCCTCCCCCACCCGCTGCAACTGAAGGCCGGGCACCTTGGCTGGAGTCGGGGCCGTGGAGTTGAGTTCCCATCTCAGCTTTACCCTGTGGGAAGAAATGAGCTGCTTCTCTGTACCTCAGTTTCATCCGTTCCTGCCTCCCGTCTGTGGGAGGGGGAGAAAGTTGGCCTTCACCTGGAGGTGAGGGGGATTCAGGCAATCCATCAGTGGTACTCGTCGAGCGCTTACTGTGTGCGGAACACCGGACTGAGCGCTTGGGAGAGGACAGTAGACTGGAAGGTTGTTGTGGGCAGGGAATGTGTCTGTTATGTTGTAGTCTCCCAAGCATTTAGTACAGTGCTCTGCACACAGTAAGCGCTCAATAAATGCGAAGGGATGCCCAGAGAGCAAAATCGAGAAATGACGAGCCCAAGGGGAGCAAGCCCGGCATTTCAACTTGCAGGCCGCCTGAGAAGAGGCAGCACCCAATACGTGGAAGCGTGTGCCGATATTCACGTGCCGATAATGCTCTTGTGGCTGGGCTAGTGATTTTTTTTCACCCACCTGGTTGTGGGGAAACCCCAGAGGGGCCCTCCCGCTCGGATTTTGATGGTCTTATGATGGAATCCCCCAGAACATCTGCTGGGTGCGTGCGTGTTTGTGAGAGAGAGAGAGAGAGTCCGTTGTGCTACATTCATCTGAGTGCCGTGTGCTGTGGTAGACCACGCAGGTGTGTGTGTGTGTATATACACACATGCGTGCGTGCACTTTCCTTCAGGGCTGAGAGGGTGACCCAGATGCCACCGTCCTGGACGTAGAGCCTGAAAGTGACAGAAAACCTGGCCCTTGATTTCCCCCTCCTCCTTTTCCCCCCTCCTCAATCAATCGTTCAGTCAGTCAGCCGTATTTATTGAGCGCTTACTGTGTGCAGAGCACTGTACTAAGCGCTTGGAAAGTACAATTCAGCAACAAGTAGAGACAGTCCCTGCCCACAGTGAGCTCACAATCTAGAAGGGGGGAGACCGACATCAAAACAAGTAAACAGGCGTCAGTAGAAATAAATAGAATTATAGATATATATATACATCATTAATATAAAAAAATAGAATTATAAACGTACATATATACACAGTCAACGGCATTTATTGGGCACTTACCGCGTGCAGAGCACTGGACTAAGTGCTTGGGAGAGTACAATATAACAGAATTGGTAGGCACGTTCCCTGCCCACAACAAGCTTCCAGTCTAGAGTCTTTCCTCCTCCTCCCAAAAGAAACGTCATCCTCCCTGTCCGATAGACGAGGCCAAAAAGGGGAAGACTAATCTAGGTATCCACCTCCCATTCATTCATTCATATTTATTGAGCGCTTACGGTGTGCAGAGCACTGTACTAAGCGCTTGGGAAGTACAAGTCGGCAACATATAGAGACGGTTCCTACCTAACAACGGGCTCAGGGTAGAAGAGAAGCAGCGTGGCTCAGTGGAAAGAGCCCAGGCTTTGGAGTCAGAGGTCATGGTTTCAAATCCCGGCTCCGCCAATTGTCAGCTGTGTGATTTTGGGCAAGTCACTTCACTTCTCTGGGCCTCAGTTACCTCATCTGGAAAATGGGGATTAAGACCGTGAGCCCCCCTGGGGACAACTTGATCACCTTGTAACCTCCCCAGCGCTCAGAACAGTGCTTTGCACATAGTAAGCACTTAATAAATGCCATCATTATTATTATTAGACGGGGAAGACAGACAACAAAACAAAACATCTAGACAGGTGTCAAAATCGTCAGAACCCTACCACCGGTCCCCTGTCCCCCAAGTGCTAACACTCCTCTCCTGGCCCTGCCCAGAGGAATAACTCACTGCCAGATGAGAACAACGTGGCCCATCTGCAAGAGGAGGTGAAGGCTCTGAAATTGCGGGAGAGCGAGGCCGTAACCTCCCTGCGGGAGCTGAAGTTACAAGTGCAGGAGCTCACCGACAATTGGCAGGTAACGGGGTTACTTTCTGCTCTCCAGAGCCCCCCAAACGCCTCTTCCCTGGCACCAGCTTGCCCCCGTCACGGTCATCTCAGGCCTCTGCCGCTTTCCGGGCTGCCGCGCCTTGTGGCTCAGCTGGCGAGAATGATGATGGGTGGTGATGGGGGCTGCTAGTGTGGGGGAGGGAGTCCCCCTCCCCCTCGCTCCTATTAGAGGGGTTGAGAGAGTCAAGACAACTCCCCCCCGCCCCGCACCAGGAGGCCCCTTGTCTTTAAGTCCTCGCCCCCCTCCGAGAGGCACGGAGAGATTCTGTGGCGAGGGGCAGGCCTTGGCACTGACCCTTCTTCCCCTCCGGATAGGCCCACCTCTCCCGAGGAGGGCGTTGGAAGGAGTCCCCGCGGAAGCTGGCCCTGGGAGACCTGCAGGAAGAGCTGATGACCATTCGGCTGCGGGAGGTGCAGGCCCTGGCCGAGGGGCGGGAGCTGCGACAGCACGTGGTGGAGCTGGAGACCCAGGTGGGGAAGGAGTCCGTGGGCCGGGAGGTGGCCGGGGGGCCCGTTGGGCGGAGGCTTTGTGCTTACCCCTTCGCTCCCCTCCCCGCCCGGCCTCTGCAGGACCAGATCCACCGGAACCTCCTGAACCGGGTGGAGGTGGAGAACACGGGGCTTCAAGAGAAGGTTCAGTATCTGGTGGCCCAGAACAAGGGGCTGCAGACCCAGCTGAGCGAGAGCAAGCGCAAGCACGCCGAGGCTGAGTGCAAGGTGGGAAGGGCTCCTTCCACTGGCCCGCTGCCCCTTCCATGCTCACCAACTTTCTCCAGTGTCTCTCTTTCCCCTCTTCTCTTTTATCAGGATCAGCCCCTGACCCTCCCCTCCCCCTGCACCGCCCTTCCTCTTCCCCCCCCCCGAGCCCTTCCCCTCTTCCCCCCTGCCCTTCTTTCCCCCCTGCCCTTCCTCTTTCCTCACCACCGTTCCTCTCTTCCCCTTGCCCTTCCTCTCTTCCCCTTGCCCTTCCTCTCTTCCCCCCCGCCCTTCCTCTCTTCCCCCCCGCCGTTCCTCTCTTCCCCTCCACCGTTCCTCTCTTCTCCCGCCTTTCCTCTCTTCCCCCCGCTCTTCCTCTCTTCCCCTCCACCGTTCCTCTCTTCCCCTCCGCCGTTCCTCTCTTTTCCCGCCTTTCCTCTCTTCCCCCCTGCTCTTCCTTTCCTTTTCCCCCACCCTTCTTCTCTTCCCCCACCCTTCTTCTCTTCCCCCCGCCCTTCTTCTCTTCCCCCCTGCCCTTCTCCTTCCCCCGCCCTTCTTCTCTTCCCCCCGCCCTTCTTCTCTTCCCCCCACCCTTCTTCTCTTCCCCCCACCCTTCCTCTCCTTCCCCCGCCCTTCCTCTCTTTTCCCCCCACCCTGCCTCTCTTTCCCCCCACCCTGCCTCTCTTTCCCCCCACCCTACCTCTTTCCCCCCCACCCTGCCTCTCTTTCCCCCTGCCTTTTCTCTTTCCCCCACCTTTCCTCTTTCCCCCGCCTTTCCTCTCTTCCCCCCATCAGCCCTTCCTCTCTTCCCCCCGACCCTTCCTCTCTTCCTCCCCTACCCTTCCTCTCTTTCCCCCCATCAGCCCTTCCTCCCTTCCTCCTCTTGCCCTCATACTGCCTTCCACGAGGCCCATTTCTCATCACCTCCTTCTCAGTCCACATCTCTCCCTCCATCAGCCAGCGCCTCCACTTTCTGCTGACCCTCATGTTGTGCCCTCTCCCTTCAGAGTAAGGAGGAGGTGATGGCGGTGCGACTGAGGGAAGCGGACAGCATGGCGGCCGTGGCGGAGATGCGACAGCGCATTGCCGAACTGGAGATCCAGGTGAGGTCCCCGGAGCCCAGAGAGTGGAATGATCTGAGAGGGGAGATGCCAGCCCCGTGTTTTTTCCCTGCCCCGTGACCCATTTCCCCTGCCCCCGGATAGAGAGAAGAGGGGATGATCCAGGGGCAGCTCAACCATTCAGATTCCTCCCAATACATCCGTGAGCTCAAGGACCAGATTGATGAACTGAAGGCAGAGGTGAGTGGCCCCCGCCCTCCATGGGATCCGTTCCCTCAGCCCCTGCCTCCACCCATATCATCCTGAGCTGTTGCTGCCACTGCTGCCTTTCCTACCCCGTCTCAGAGCCAGCCACCGCCACCGCTTCCTTCTCCTCCCCCTCATCCCCGTCCTCCTCCTCCTCCTCCTCTTCCTCCTCAGGGCTATAATCACAATCCTCTGGGAACAGGCTGGAAAGCCTCCGGTATTTGTGCCGTGGGTCCCGGGGCGTTCCTGAGGAAGTCTCTGACGAGCCCAAGGTTCCTGGCGTTCCCACTGACAGTCTCGGCATTTTTTGAAGCTTCTCCAGATAGGGTGTCGAAATGAATATCCTAGCCCTGGAAGGGGCCTCCAGGTGCCTGCCTCAACTATCCAGAACAGAGGCCAATCTTCCCTTTTAACAGGTTCTCATAGAGGATTCTGGGAATTCCCAGGAGTTTGGGGCATTCCTTGGAAAGTTTCCACCATTGCCAGGGAGGCCGCTGATGTCCTTGTGAGGGACGAGGACCCCTCTGGAACATTTTAGACCTGCCCAGGGAAGCTCCTGGTCCTAATCCTGGCTCTGCCACATGCCTGCTGTGTGACATTGGGAAAGTCACATAACGGCTCCGTGCCTCAGTTTCCTCATCTGGAAAATGGGTATTTGATCCTCTTGTCTCTCCCCCTTAGACTGTGAGCCCCGGGTGGGACAGGGACTGTGTCTGTTCTGATCATTTTGTATCTACCCCAGTGCTTAGTACGGTGCTTGGCACGTAGTAAGTGCTTAAAAAATATTGTCATTGTCATCATTAACAATGTTATTTTCTGCCAAGAAAGGAACATAGGCTTTGGGGGTGAGCTGACCCCTCTTCCTCCGGAGGACATTCTGCATCCTCAGTCAGGCTTCTGGTTGGGGCACAGACCAAGGGTTGCCTATTGTCTTAGCAACAGAGGTAAACTGGCCCCAAGGCAGGATTGATTTTACAAATTCCACCCGCCTAGGGTGTTTTCCCCAGCTCCAAGGCCCCAGAAAAGTGGACAGAGCAGGGAGCTAGAACTCCTTGGTGGGGGGGGGGGGGGGGGGGGGAGAGAAAAAAGTAGGAAGAGAAGGAATAAGGGGCGGGGGAGAGAGGAGAGAGGAGAGGAGTGGGGAAAGAGAGGAGGAGGAGGGAGAGAGAGGAAAGGGAGAGGGGAGAAAGGAGATGGAAAGAAAGTGGGGAGGGGAAGGGGGAAGAAAGAGAAAGAGTGGGGAGGGAAAGAGAGCAAGAATATGAATCTGAGTGAACAGAACAAACATGAAAACAAAGATGGTGCCTTAAAGTGTTTCCACGTAATGACCCCACAGACCAGTTGAAGTCCAGAAAACCTGAGTTCTGGGCTTGATTCAAGGGGTTGACAGACAGAGGAATGAAAAACCGCCAGGCTTCTACTCCCAGCCCTCAGAGCAGAGCAGGTCAAGAAGAGCCAAGGGGCTAAGAGGTCAACTCCCAGTTCATCACTCTTCAGTTAGCCTATGAGCACTGCTCCCCCACCCCATTCTGGCCCCGTATCTCCCATAAGTGTTGCCTTAATCTGAGTAGAGTCTTTCACCTTGGGCAGGCTGGCAGCTGGACCGAAGCGACGCACTGCATGCTGGGGATTGTCTCCCACAGGCCATCCCTTCATATCAGAGCCCAGGGTAACGCCACTTCCCTCCTGGGGTTTCCCCCTTGGGTCCTGGTGTTCTGGAGGATCAGGTCTCTCTCTGTCTATAGAGGGCTTTCCCTCGGCCCCCACATCTCTCCACTGTTCCCTGACCTTTTATTCCGCAATCCCAAATCTCTACGTGTGTTCCCTCTCGCTCTCAGCCCTCTTTCCTCTCTCGCCTCCCTCCTCCCCCAACCTCTCCCTCCCTTCCGCTGCCCCACCCCCCAAAGTCTTCTTCTGTTTCTCTTCAAGTCTTGGGTCCGGGTTTCCTCCCTCCTCCCCTCTTCCCTTGAGTCAGTCCCTAGCCTCCCCTTCGGGAAATTACCCAATCACAGGGCAACCCCCAGCCCCTTTCCTTGGCATTGCTCCCTTTCCTGATGCTCTCTCGCCCTCACCCCCCACCTCCCAGGTACGGTTGTTGAAGGGGCCACCCCAATTTGAGGAGCCTCTGGCATTCGACAGTCTCCACTTGGGACGGCATCTGGATGAGGACTCTCTGCCCTCCTCGGACGAGGAGGAGCTCCTGGGTGTGGGGGTCGGGGCAGCTTTGCAAGATGCCCTGTACCCCCTCTCCCCCCGTGATGCCCGCTTCTTCCGCCGCCTGGACCGCCCTGCCAAAGACAGCGAAGGCAGCACGGACAGCGAGGCGGAGGAACTGGTCCCGCCCTTTGAGCAGAACCTGGGCAACTGACGCCATCCCCGAGAGCAGCCCCTGCCTCCGCCGGTGCCCCCGGAGCCGATTTGGACTTCTCACGTGGCCCGACTCTCCCAGGCCCCCGTTTCTGGGTCTTCCTGGAGGGGCCGGGCCAACGGGCCGGGGGAGGGAATGATTCTAGGGGCCCCCAACCCCTTCCCTGCCTACACCCGAGAGCGTCGACTTTGAGTGTTGTCTACATGGCCTACTGTTGAGGCCCGTTGTGGTTACTCCATATTTAAACTTGACTCCATTGTGTGGCTTCCCTCCCCTTCCCCCCAACCCATGGCCTCTCCTCCTATCAAGCTCCCCCCGGCCCCCTAGGGGCTTCTCTCCCTCTTTTTCCGGACCAGATTTGCTCCAGCTGAGTGCCCCCAAAGCCTTCAGGCTTTCCTTGGGGTGCTAGAGCCAGGCTCTCCCCAACAGCAGCAATCCTGGGCTCTCCCTCCCCATCCCCATCAATCTATTTTATTTTTCCAAATTTTTATTTATCTAGTAGGGGGCTCTTTGGGTCCCCTTTCTGTCTCCTCCCCCCTCCCAGGGCCCAGAAAGTAACACTGCCGTTCCCATCCCCGAAGGCGGGGTGGGGTGGGGGAGGAGATCAGAGCTCCCAGCTGCCTCGTGGCTTTTTTGGTGCAGCTGCAGCAGAAGGTGGCTCCGGGGCAGCAGAAGGTCTGCTCTTCTCCCAGACCCACTGCCACCAAGCTGATTCCTCCTCCTCCCCCTCCTCCTCCTCCTCCTCCTCCTCCTCCACAGGGCCTTCCCTCCAGCATGGTGAGAAGGTCCCCAAGCGCACTTGTGTACACACACAGGCCCTGGGGGGATGGGGTGGAGGAGCTGAGGGCTTCCTCCGACACCACTGTTACCTCCTGCTCTTCCCCCCAACCTCTATCTCACCTAGTCCGGGGTCCTGTGACTTTCTCTTCCCTCCCACCCCATTGCAGCTCCTGCCTCTGCTGGAGCCCCTGGGCACCTCGAGGAGCAACAGGACTGTCCAGGCTCCCTCTCCCTGGCCAATTTGGGCACCGGCCTGCCATTAGCAGCGTCCCAAGAGCTGCCCCCTCTCTCTCTGTCCATGGGTTTCTTCCCACCAAGCTTCACTGTGCCATATTGCCAGCAGAAAAGGGCCAGAGGGTCCTGAGCCCTCCAAATTGACTGTTCGACCAGCAGTCTGGGCCGCGCGCCACCGCCCCCCGTCCCCCCGGCTCCCGGGTCTACTCGGCTCAGCCAACCCAGACCCTTCACTTAGGGCCTTGCCCATCTCCTGCATAGATTAGCGGGTGAAGAGCAGGGAGAAGAAGGGCAGCCCTGAAAGAGAAACTGGGAGCATGCTGCAGGCTTACCGGCTCCTCCCCGGTTCCCTGGAGGGATGTGTTTACAAAACGGTGCCCGTAGGCACACAATGAAGATGGTAACCACTGCTCACGCAGTGAGTAACCAAATACTTTAGCTTTTTCATCACCCCTCCCTCGACCCAGAGGCTAGAGGTCAAGGCCAGCTTCACCCCCACCCCCACCACCACGGCGCTTGATTCTTGGCATCCGGCCTCTCCCCCTGACCCAGCTAGGAGGGTCCTGGCCAGAAAGCCATCCTCACTCCCCCCAGTTCTTCTTCCTTCCCCCAGCCACATCAGTTCTGAGTTGTCACCGGTTGTTTGTATTTATTTGCCAAGTTGAGAGATATTTATCAAGGTGCCAAATTCTCTGTGCACATTTTCCCCCAGTTTTCTCCACCTTGTTCTCTCTCCTCCCACCACCTCAGCTGCTGCTCAGCCCAAGGCCAGGCCTGCCACGTTGGTGCTCCCAGAGTTACCGCATTCCCCACCAGTGACACCCCAAGCTGGCGGTCTGTTCCGGGCGCCATTAGGGCACGCCCTGGGTTGGGCTTCTCTTTCCCCCGCCCTCACCCTACCTCCCGTGTCGGAGCCAGAAAAGAGCAAGAGGGTTGGATCTGTTCCAGCCCAGGCTGGGGTTTCTCCTGTCCACTCTCCCTCCCCAGCCTCTGCTCTGTAACGTCATTGTAACTGTGCGACCCCACACTCCCCGCCCCTCCGCCTCCCTGCCACCATGTTTTCAGACTGTATAAATCCATCTGTTTCCCCAACAAGGTTGGAAAGAATAATAAAACTTATTTACACAGTCTCACATGGAAAGGTCTCAGGAGGGAGCGGGCCAGCTTTAGTTGGGGCGGCGGGGGAACGTGGACGCGGGACTGCTGGCATCTCCTTGGATTTAAGCAGGAAAGTGTCTACCAACTGTTGTGCTCTCCCCTACGTTCCATACACTGCACACAGAAAGCGCTCAATAAATACCGTTGATTGATTGGCTGAGTAAAACAGGGCTAGGGCTGCCCTCGGGTGGGAGAATAATAATAATATTATATACGCAATAATATTGTGAGCCCCCCGTGGGAAAACCTGATCACCTTGTAACCTCCCCAGCACTTAGAACAGTGCTTTGCACATAGTGCTTAATAAATGCCATTAAAATAATAATAATAAGGGTGCTTGGCACATAGTGCTTAACAAATAGCATCCTTATTATTATTATTCTCCCACCCGAGGGCAGCCCTAGCCCTGTTTTACTCAGCGTGCCCAGCACTGTTGTAAGCACTGGGGTGGATACAAGGCAATCAGGTTGTCCCACGCGGGGCTCACACTCTCAATCCCCGTTTTACAGATGAGGTAACTGAGGCACGGAGAAGTTAAGTGACTTGCCCCAAGTCACACAACTGATTAGTGGCGGAGTCACGACTAGAACCCACGACCTCTGATTCCCAATCCCGGGCTCTTACCACTAAGCCACGCTGCTTCTCGAGAACTGATGGAGGTCCCTGCATTTATCCGTTTTAGCTGGATAATATCCTTTGAGCACCGACTGTGGGCTGAGCCTCGTCCCGAGGACTGAGGGAAGTACATTAGAGCAAGGAAATGATGCGGTCCCTGCCCTCTAGGAGCTTGTGAGCTATGCTGTATTGTTTAATCAATCAATCAATCAATCAATCAATCGTATTTATTGAGCGCTTACTGTGTGCAGAGCACTGGACTAAGCGCTTGGGAGGTACAAGTTGGCAACATATAGAGACAGTCACTACCCAACAGTGGGCTCACAGTCTAAAAGGGGGTTTAGGAGACTCCATGCTCAGCCTTCCCTCCTCCAGTCCCTGCCCTCGGGTGGCTTACTCTAGGAGGGAAATGGGGTGGTCGAAGGTTGGGAGAAACAGGACTGACAGATCGACTCTCTTTGGGAACGTATGTCTCCCAGGCCTCTTAAAGAGCAGTGAAAGTATAGTTAGGGGAGTTCATTCATTCAATCATATTTATTGAGCGCTTACTGTGTGCAGAGCACTGTACTGAGCGCTTGGGAAGTATAAGTTGGCAACATATAGAGACAGTCCCTACCCAACAGTGGGCTCACAGTCTAGAAGAGGAGTCTAGAAGGGAGTTGGTTTGGGCCAATCAGGAAAAGTTTCTGCTAAGGGGTTTGTTTCAAAGACTCACCAATCAATGATATTTATTGAGCCCTTGTTTGCAGAAAAATAATAATAATAACGTTGGTACTGGTTAAGCGCTTGCTATGTGCCAAGCACTCTTCTAAGCGCTGGGCTTTGCACATAGTAAGCAGTTAATAAATGACATTATTATTATTGTTATTACTAGAAGGTAATCAGGTTGTCCCACGTGGGGCTCACAGTCTTCATCCCCATTTTACAGATGAGGTAACTGAGGCGCAGAGAAGTGAAGACTTGTCCAAAGTCACACAGCTGACAAGTGGCAGAGTCGGGATTAGAACCCATGACCTCTGGCTTCCAAGCCCGGGCTCTTTCCACTGAGCCACATTGCTTCTGTGTTAAGTGCTTGGAAAGGTACAATATAATAGAGTTGGTAGGTGCAATCCCGGCCCAAAAGAAGTTTACAGTCCACAGGGGGAGCAGATATTAAAATAAGTTACAGATAGTGGAGAGTATCTATCGATCAGTGGTATTTATTGAGCACTTACGGTGTACTAAACGTTTGGGAGCGTACAATATAACCGAGTTGGTAGACATCTCCCTGCCCACAAAGAGCTTACAGTCTAGAAGGGGAGACAGGCATTAAAATAAATTACAAATATGGGCATAAGTCCTGTGGGGCTGAGAGCAGGGTGAATAAAGGGTACAAATCCACATGTGAAGAGTAGATAGAGAAGCAGTGTGGCTCAGTGGAAAGAGCCCGGGCTTTGGAGTCAGAGGTCATGGGCTCAAACCCCGGCTCCACCACTTGTCAGCTGTGTGACTTTGGGCAAGTCACTTAACTTCTCTGTGCCTCAGTTCCCTCATCTGTAAAATGGGGATTAAGACCGTAAGCCCCCCGTGGGAGAACCTGATCTCCTTGTAACCTCCCCAGTGCTTAGAACAGTGCTTACATAGTAAGCGCTTAACAAATACCATCATTATTATTATTATTATTATTCTCTGTGCCTCAGTTCCCTCATCTGTAAAATGGGGATTAAGACTGTAAGCCCCCCGTGGGAGAACCTGATCTCCTTGTAACCTCCCTAGTGCTTAGAACCATGCTTTGCACATAGTAAGCGCTTAACAAATGCCATCATTATTATTATTATTATTCTCTGTGCCTCAGTTCCCTCATCTGTAAAATGGGGATTAAGACCGTAAGCCCCCCGTGGGACAACCTGATCTCCTTGTAACCTCCCCAGTGCTTAGAACCGTGCTTTGCACATAGTAAGCGCTTAACAAACACCATCATTATTATTATTCTCTGTGCCTCAGTTCCCTCATCTGTAAAAGGGGGATTAAGGCCGTAAGCCCCCCGTGGGAGAACCTGATCTCCTTGTAACCTCCCCAGTGCTTAGAACAGTGCTTTGCACATAGTAAGCGCTTAACACCATCATTATTATTATTCTCTGGGCCTCAGTTCCCTCATCTGTAAAATGGGGATTAAGACCGTAAGCCCCCCATGGGAGAACCTGATCTCCTTGTAACCTCCCCAGTGCTTAGAACAGTGCTTACATAGTAAGCGCTTAACAAATACCATCATTATTATTATTATTATTCTCTGTGCCTCAGTTCCCTCATCTGTAAAATGGGGATTAAGACTGTAAGCCCCCCGTGGGAGAACCTGATCTCCTTGTAACCTCCCCAGTGCTTAGAACAGTGTTTACATAGTAAGCGCTTAACAAATACCATCATTATTATTATTATTATTATTCTCTGTGCCTCAGTTCCCTCATCTGTAAAATGGGGATTAAGACCGTAAGCCCCCCGTGGGAGAACCTGATCTCCTTGTAACCTCCCCAGTGCTTAGAACAGTGCTTACATCATCATCATCATCAATCGTATTTATTGAGCGCTTACTATGTGCAGAGCACTGTACTAAGAGCTTGGGAAGTACAGATTGGCAACATATAGAGACAGTCCCTACCCAACAGTGGGCTCACAGTCTAAAAGGGGGAGACAGAGAACAAAACCAAACATACTAACAAAATAAAATAAATAGAATAGATATGTACAAATAAAATAAATAAATAAATAGAGTAATAAATATGTACAAACATATATACATATATACAGGTGCTGTGGGGAAGGGAAGGAGGTAAGATGGGGGGGTGGAGAGGGGGATGAGGGGGAGAGGAAGGAAGGGGCTCAGTCTGCTTAACAAATACCATCATCATTATTATTATTATTCTCTGTGCCTCAGTTCCCTCATCTGTAAAATGAGGATTAAGACCGTAAACCCCCCGTGGGAGAACCTGATCTCCTTGTAACCTTCCCAGTGCTTAGAACCATGCTTTGCACATAGTAAGCGCTTAACAAATACCATCATTATGATTATTATTCTCTGTGCCTCAGTTCCCTCATCTGTAAAATGGGGATTAAGACCGTAAGCCCCCCGTGGGAGAACCTGATCTCCTTGTAACCTCCCCAGTGCTTAGAACAGTGCTTTGCACATAGTAAGCGCTTAATAAATACCATTATTATTATTATTATCATCACCAGGCTAGGACCAGCAGTTGCATTGTTTCCTTAGGAAGTCACAGAGCAAGTGGGAGGTTTCTTAGGCCCCGACCTGGGCTGAGGGGAGAACTGGGCCCAGAATCCTCCGAGCAACGAGGCATGGCAGTGGGAGGAGGGTCCACAAGAGATTGTCAGGACACAGAAGATGGGTGTGGCGGAGACCGGGGGCCTGGGATCCCCATGCGCCCAAATCTCAGGAAATCGAGAGGCCTGGCCTCTTTGGGGACACCTGGGTCTTGCTGGGGCCCATCTGGGGAGGAAATCTTTGTGGTTTGTAACGGGAACTCAACCTGGGGGGGGGTGGAGGGGAGGCAAAGAGGGTCCTGATTGGTCCTGGGGGGGCCGCGGGGTGTGGCCTGGGGGGCCGAGAATCTCAGCCCCCGGGGCGGGGAACAGACTTCTCTGCAGCAGGATCCAAGGTGAGTGTTTGCAGTGCCCTGGGCCTTCTGGAGGAGGGATGACTGGGATGGCAGCATGGGACACGGAGGCCTTGGGGCACGCAAAGAGCTCCCAGGCAGCAGGGGATGATTTGTGGAGGGGAGGGGGCCGCGTGCCCCCCGCCCTTAGCACCAAACTACCACTCCCCTCAGAACACCAAGCCCACATCCATCCCTCATCTGCCCAAGGCACCCAAATGTTTGGGATGATGAGCCCCCGAGGGCTCTGGTGCCCAGTTCCCCCAACCCCGAGCCCAGGGACCCCTTGGGACTTCCTCTTTCCCCTCCCCGCCTGGTTCCCGGCTCTCCAATAGTACATACCTTCAGGACCCAACACAACTGCCCCTGGGTTACGAGAGAGTCAGAGGGTGGGGGTGCGGGGGAAAGGGCCAGGGGCATCCTCCTGCCCCAACCAGCCCCAACCCCACCCTTCGCAGCCTCCACTATGCCCCGCTCCTTCTTGGTGAGAAGCAGGAGGCCCCCGGGGAGGCGGGAGCCGAGGGCGCCGGCAGACTCCGGGGGTAAGTGATGCCGGGCATCTTGGTGTTCCGCAAGGAAGACCAGACGGCCCCTTCCCGCGCCCACCGCCAGCCTCCCGCTGAAGGAGATGATGGTGTACCAGTTCCCTACCCACCCACCCACCCTGCCCTGCCCCCAGGACACCAGTAGGTCTTCAAAACTCCCCATTCCCAGGCCTTTGCCGCAGCCCCTCCACGCTGTCCCTCTGGAGTGGGGCCTCTAGGACTGAGCTCTCTGGTGCCGAGTTTTTTCCTCAGGGAGCGTTCGCTCTTCCTCTTCAGTATTCATCCAGGGAGAGATGCCCCAGCCCGTGAGGAGCCAGACCTGGGATGGGGGAGAGCGATCCCCTTCCCCGAGGCACTCGGGCCCTTCAGCCTCAGCCTTCCCCACTCCTGCGCCCCTTGATCTCCAGCTGGCTTGGCCCTCACCTGTTCCACGTAAGACCCTCCCTGGACCCTGGAGAAAGCCGGGGAGGGGGTGGGGGGCGGGTAAACTGGACGCTGAGTGGCAGGCGACTGCTTGGGTGGGCCCTGAAGGCCGGGATTATCCCCGCCAGGCCCTCTGCCTCTGAACTGAGGCGGACCTCCCCCGGGGGCTCGGCCCCAAGGGACCGGGGTGGCCTCCCCCGGCTGGGGCTGATTCTGCAGCATCCCCATCCCTTCTGCCAGCCTGCATCCCCTGGGACACCCCCCGTGGCCTGGAGCCCCCTGGTCGTGCCCGAGGAGGGCCCCCGCCTCCGCCGCCGGAGTTCCCAGAAAGGCCCAACCGGACTCTCAAGGTAAGGAGGAAGCAGGGAGGAAGGATCCTGCCGAAGTCCTCTCTTCTGGCAAAGCTCTCCACACCTGGAATGGGGGTGGCTTCGGAGGGGCCAAGGGTCCTGCCTCCCACCTCCTGCCCTGCCCCTGCTTTTCCCAGGAGTCACTCCTCCCCTGCCGCCCCGTCTCCTGTCCCACCCTCTCCCCTCACCCCCTCAGGAGAAGCTGTTCCCGTGCAGGGTCTGTGGGAAGACTTTCCGCCGTTCCTCCACCCTCGCCACCCACCTGCTCATCCACTCGGGCACCCGCCCCCACCCTTGCCCCTTCTGTGCCAAGCGCTTCCACCAGAAATCTGACATGAAGAAGCACACGTTCATCCACACGGGTACGGTCGGGGCGGGCCGGGCTGCCCACGGGGAAAGGGGGCCCGGGGGCAGCGGCCGGGCAAGAGAACACAGTGCCCCCCTGTAGCCGCTCTCCCCACTGCTCCCATCTCACGGGGTGCCCGGCGCCCTCTGAGTAGAAAGGGCAGACCCTCTCGCCAGGGCCGGGAGGAAGAAGAAGGAAGAGGCCCCTGAGCTCACCTCCTCTTGTCCCTGCAGGAGAAAAGCCTCACCGCTGCGGGGTCTGCGGGAAGGCCTTCAGCCAGAGCTCCAATCTGCTCACGCACGGTCGCCAGCATGGGTTGCCCCGACCCCTGCCCCGCCGCCCACCCACTGCTGCACCCCTCTCCCCGCAGCGGCAGCTCTCCCACCCTTCCCGCATCTGAGGCCCCTTCACCCCCTGAATGGGGAGTCTCCCCCGGGTCTGAGCCGGGCCGCCGTGGCGGACTGGGATTTAAGACCAGATGTCTCGCCCCTGCCAACTCCTGGCTATCCCCCGCCACCTCCCCGCTCGAAAATCGCAGCACCTCTTCCTTCCGGAGCCCAAAGTGAGGTTTGCGTTGGGGTGGGGGGAGCCGGCGGCTAGTCCAGCCTGGAACTCCCTCCTCCTGCACATTCTAGACTGTGAGCCCACTGTTGGGTAGGGACCGTCTCTATATGTTGCCAACTTGTACTTCCCAAGCGCTTAGTCCAGTGCTCTGCACACAGTAAACGCTCAATAAATACGATTGAATTAATGAATCCAACAGACCAGCGCCCTCCCCATCTCCAAAGCCCTCCTAAAGTCACATCTCCTCCAGGAAGCCTTCCCTGACTAACGGCTCATCTCCCCACCCCATTCTCCCTCCTGCATCGCCTTATGAACTTTGCTATTCACCCCAGCCCAGCCCCCCAGGACTTATGCGCCTATCTGCTGCTTCCCCTAGCTGTTGTTTATTTTGCTGTCCCTCTCCCTCACTGAAGCATGTTTCTTAATAATAATAATAATAATAATAATGGCATTTATTAAGCGCTTCCTATGTGCAAAGCACGGTTCTAAGTTCTGGGGAGGTTACAAGGTGATCAGGTTGTCCCATGGGGGCTCACAGTCTTAATCCCCAATCAATCAATCAATCAATCAATCGTATTTATTGAGCACTTACTATGTGCAGAGCACTGTACTAAGCGCTTGGGAAGTACAAATTGGCAACACATAGAGACAGTCCCTACCCAACAGTGGGCTCACAGTCTAAAAGGGGGAGACAGAGAACAGAACCAAACATACCAACAAAATAAAATAAATAGGATAGAAATGTACAAGTAAAATAAATAAATAAATAAATAAACAGAGTAATAAATATGTACAACCATATATACATATATACAGGTGCTGTGGGGAAGGGAAGGAGGTAAGATGGGGGGATGGAGGGGGAACATCTGTAAAATGTTCCCCATTTTACAGATGGGGGAACTGAGGCCCAGAGAAGTGAAGTGACTTGCTCAAAGTCACGCAGCTGACAATTGGCGGAGCCGGGATCCAAACCCGTGAACTCCGACTCCAAAGCCCGGGCTCTTTCCACTGAGCCACGCTGCTTCTCGAGGGCAGGGATCACACCTACCTAATCTACTGTATTCTCCCAAGCACTCAGTACAGTGCTGTGCACACAGTAAGTGCTCAATCAATGCCATTGGTGGATTGATTGATTGAATGAATGATTGACCCGAAAGGGAGCAGGACCGAGACAGGTGCCCTCTGGCACACCTGTGTGTCTGCAGACGGAGTGGAAGAGAGAACTACCCTTCGCCTTTGGGGATGACACTTCCCTCCAGGTGACTGCGTTCAGAAGTAGGGGACAGAAAAGCCTGATCTCTCTGCGGTGTTTGTTAAGCGCTTACTACGTGCCAGGCACTGGGGTAGGTACAAGATAATCAGGTTGGGCACGGTCCCAGGCCCACGTAGGGCTCGCAGTCTTAATCCCCATTTTACAGGTGGGGTCACTGAGGCCCAGAGGAGTGAAGTGATTTGCCCAAGGTCACGCAGCCGACAAGTGACGGAGCCGGGATAGAACCCGGCTCCGTGCTCTTTCCACTAGGTCACGCTGCTTCCCATTTTGCTGAGTTCTCCCTTGGCGGCACCTGTTGCTATTTTCCAAACTGCCTCTTGCTCTCCAGCTCTTCCTGAAGCCACGACTCAGGGAAAGCTAGCCCTCTCCTCCTCTCCTGCCCCTGACTGCCACAGCCAGGCCAACCGGGTGTGCAGGATTCTCCCAGGAGCCTGCTGGACACTGGGCTGGTCCGTGACTTTAACGTGCTTGTTGAGCCCTCCCTCTTGCTTGCGCCGCTTCTCATCCCTGGACACAGCAGCTGCTTGGTCCTAATCGATCAATCAACAGTATTTACTGAGCGTTGACCCTGTGCAGAGTACAGTATAACAGACACGGTCCCTGCCCTCATTCAGCTTCCAAAGAGGCAGAGGAGACAGAGAGAAAGAAACTAGAGGGAGGAGGAAGCAAAGAGGGCAGATGGGGGTGGGGGAAAAGAGCATGAGTCCCCAGATGCTTGGGCGAGGAAGCTGTGCTAAAACGGCAGTAGCCGAGGGAAAATAAGGTGGGGAGACGAGAGGTTAATCAGGGAAGGCCTCCTGAAAGAATAGTGTGATCTCAGGAGGACTTTGAAGGTGGGGAGAGCAGTGGTCTGCTGGGCGTGAAGAGAGAGGGAGTTCCAGGAATGATGATAGTGGTACTTGTTAGGTGCTTACTATGCATCACGCACTGTACTAAGCACTGGTAGATACAAGATCATCAGGTCGAACATGGGGTTCACAGTCGGAGCAGGAAGGAGGGAGGGCGGGAGCAAGAGGATGGCAGCAAGAGAGACGAGATCGAAGTACAGTGAATAGGTTAACTTTAGTGCGAGGGCTGGGTTGGGCAAGATGAGGTAGGAGGGGCCCAGGGGATTGAGTGCTTTAAAGCCCATGGTGAGGAGTTTCTGTTTGATACGGAGGTGGATAGCTGACCACTGGCAGTTCTTGAGGAGCCTTGAAACACAGATTGAACGGTTCTACAGAGAAACAACCTGCAGCAGAGTGAAGTAGAGACCGAAGAGGGGAGAGACGGGAGGCAGGGAGGTCAGCGAGGGGGCTTAGGCAGCTGTCGAATCAGGATATGACAAGAGCTCGGGCCAGCGTGGTGGCCGTTTTTTGTGGAGAGGAAGGTCCATTCTCCTCATCTGTCCTACCCAGTGAAGCAGAATAGCGATGAACGTCGCCTCATTGCTGGTGTCCTGACTGCCACCTTATGGGACTGAGGTGATACCGATGGTACCGCTGGCTTCTCGGCCGCTTTCCTCCATGTTTGGTCCAGTGTCCCAGCAATAAAGAAGGTTGGGGGACTTAACACTTCATAGATGAAACCCGTTGCCTTATTGTCACTAAACGGTCAGTCTCCCAAAGGTCACGCTGGCCTTCTTGATTCTTTGTGTCTCGGCGACCAGACCCACCAACGCTTACCCAGACAGATATGCTCGATCCTGCTGTCGTCATCATCCCCAGAATCCCTGGCCCAGAGCCCCCAGGCAGGAACAAACTCTGGGACTACCACCTTCTGCTGTCGCGGCCTCCCCACCACCTAAATTGAAACTCTTTTGGTGGTCTTCCTCGTGGCAGGACTGGGGGACCAACATTTTAGACGGTGCTCCTCCCCCCGTGGGGTCCATTCCAGTGAGCGGGGCCTGGCCGGGGCTAACGTGAGGCTAGCATTTTCCTTTGGTCTGCGTCTCTGGACCCGGGCCCTCTCTTCTCCAGGCCTGGGGCTGCAGGGGCCCAGATTGGCTCTCTCTCCAGCCTCCGCCTCAATTTTAGAACTCCAGAGATCACCTTTCCAGGCTCCCTCTGCATCCATCCACTCACCTGCCTGCCTCCATCCCACCTCACCTCTTCCCCTTGTCCTCTTCCCTCTTCCCCGACTCCATTTTCCTTTCTTTTCTGGGTAGGCCAGCACCGGGCTGTAGTGATGGCTTTGGGGCAGAGAGGCTGTGACCCCCCCCACAACCTCCACCCCCACCCAGCCTTCCCCTTCCCCTACAACCCTGACCAGTGACAGGGTCTGGGGCAGCTGAAGATGTGGCAGCTCCTTGAGTCCCCCAAAATGGGAAATTGTCATGTCCCCCGAACAACGGACATCTCCTGAAAGCAGGTGTTGTGGTCCCTCTAACCTTGGGTTTCCTCTCCTCAGGCTGGCTCCTCCCCTATAAAAGGTTGGCTTCCTCCTCCTCCTGCTTGCCCCCACCCTACCCTTCCCTACCCCCAAGAGTCCCCCCCACAGCCAACTCTCCTCCCTCCCTCTGGCCCCCACACACAGCAGTTCTGGGTCCACGTTTCCATCTTTATTACAAACTAAAGGGTTTTTTCTTTTTAGAAAACTTACACATGGGTGTTAGCCCAGCATAGCCACGGGCAACGGCTCCTCCTCCAAGGGCCTTCTGGGTTCGGAGGAAGGGAGGGGGTAAGAGGTGGAAGGAAGCAGGGCTGGGAGGTGCCCGAGAGGATGGGGTGGGGAGGGGGCACAGACCCTGGAGAGAAGCAGAGAGCAGCAGCAGCTCCGGGAGCCCCGATGACCTCCCTCAGCCCCCTGGCTCAATGCAGCAGGAGGGAAAGAGGGTAGACAGGAGTCAGGGGCTAGGGGCTGGGGACTCAGAGGGTCAAAGTAAGGGACCACCTGGTGGGGGTGGGGGGGAGTGGGAGGGGTCCCCCAAGAGGGGCAGGGGTTGTGGTGGGGGAGGGATCAGTGGAATGTCTCCACCTCCACCACAGTCCAGTCACCCTGTGGGGAGGAGACGTCGTCGGGGGAGAAGCTGGTGACGGAGGTGATGCTGGCGCGGGACTCGTCCAGGGGCGAGAGCAGCTCGGCCCAGCGGCCCAGGTCCACGTCACTGAGGGCGGGGCGGGCCCCCGGGCTCTCGGCCGCCAGCAGCAGCGTCCGGCTCAGCAGCTGCTGGACCACGCTGGCCTGAAGGGCTCCCAGCTGCAGCTCCCCGGCCCGAGTCGGCTTAGGGGGCTGTGGAGCCGGGGGTGACTTCCGCTCCCCTTCTTGGTCCTCCGTCTTCTCCTCCTCCTCCTCTTCCTCCTCCCCAGAGGGCTCGGTTGGTGGCTCGTAGATGGTCGACAGGACGTCAGGGGGCCCGGGCCCAGGGGCCCAGGCCAGAGATGGGCCTAGTGGCTCCCCTGAGAGAAAGGAGAGGGATGGGGGACTGAGGCTCCTAAAATGCCCCAAGCATCCTGCCCCTTAGTCCCCGTTTCCTTCGCAGAGGGGGCACTTCCCTGCTTGCCCCCCTCACTATTGCCAGAACCCCTGCTCCCACCCCCTTCCTCCTTCCCCTGCAGGACCAGGCCTTCCCACCCCAGCCCTTAGCCCTTCTCCCCTCTCAGAAGTCTCTTACTGCAGCCCTCGACTGGCCACAAGCCATCCAACCCCCAACGGGCCCTGGGGCACTGGGCCGCACCGTCCCCCACCTGCTCCCTCGATGAAGCTCCCATTCCCCGGTACCTGGGATTCCACGCTGAGCTCTGGAAGAAGCCAGACTGCCCGGAGCGCAGGCCCCGCTGCCAGCGCTGCCCAGCCAGCTCCAGCCGGCCGGGTGGCAGGCAGCAAGTTCAGGGTCAGGGAGTGGGGAGGGGAGACTGGGCAGCTTGGGGTCGGCCCCAGAACCTCCCTCCCTCGCCTCCCCATCCCTGGGATCCGAGTCGCTGTCGTAGGCACGGAGCTCCTCTGGGGTGCTGGTGGCACTGCTGCTCTGGCCAGCCAACTCGGGCCCGCTCAGTGTGCTGGACAGGCTTCGGGATGGGCTTCGGGACGGGCCTGGCCCTGGAGAGGGGGCTAGGGCCAGGGACTGCGGGGTCTTGGGGAGGGGTGTGAGAGCCTGGGCCTCGGAGGGAGCGGGGCCAGGCGGGGCCTGGGGAGCCAGGGGGGGCTGCAGCCCGGCCGGGGGCAGAGCAGAGGGCAAGGTCTGTGGAGAGGAGAGGACCAGAGCTGGGGGTGGGGTCTGCCCAGAAGATGGGGTGGCAGCAAGGGCTGGGCTCAGAATGGAGGGCGAGGCCTGTGGAGGGGCCGATACCTGAAGAGGGGGTGGGACCTGAAGAAAGGGAGAGGCCAGTGTCAAGGGTGGGGCTGGGGTGGAGGGCAGAGGCTGCGGAGAGGGCGGAGCTCGCAGAGAAGGGGGACCTTGTGGAGAGGGCAGCACGGGACCTGAGAAGGAAGCTAGGACAGACGGAGAGGGTGAGGCAGGGGCAGAGGCTAGGGCCCCGGAAAGAGAGGGTGGTGCCAGTGGACAGGGTGGGGCTTGCAGAAGGGGCAGGCCTGAAGATGGAGTCGGAGCAGAGGATGGGGGCTGTGGCGAGTGCAAGACCCAAGGGAAAGCTTCAGGGGTAGTATGTGGCAGGGGAAGGGCCTGAGACTTCAGGGGGGTGTTAGGAAGAGGGGCTGGCATCGCAGGATAATCTGGGGATGGGGGCTGTGGAGAGAGTAGAGGTGGGTCCTGAAGTGGAGGGAGATTTGCGGGAGAGATGAGAGGAGGGGCCTGGGCTGGGCCTGAAACAGGGTGGGAGACTGTGCTGGTGAGTGTCGGTGGAAGGGATGGAGTCTTCAGAGAGAGCAGGGTCAGAGGAGAGGGAGGATGAGAAGGTGGAGCCTTGACAGGTGAGACTGTAGGGGAGAAGGAGGATGGGGACTGGAAAAGGGGTGGAGCAGGAGAGGTCTGGTCCTGGAGCAGGGGTGGGGTCAGAGGGAAAGAAGTGGGGGGAGCCTGAAGAGTGGGAGAAGTAGGAGGGGTCTGGGTTTGTGGAGGGGTTGAGCCTGGAGGGTATGGGGAGGGTAGATCATAAAGAGAGGATTGGGCAGGGGTCTGGTCCTCTAGAGGGGGTGGAGCCGGAAGGCTGAGGGAGGCACAAGAGGTATGAGCTTGCAGAAGGGGTGAGGCAGGTGGAGGGGACGGGGCCAGAGGGGAGGAAGTGGGGGGAGCCTGCAAAGTGGAAGAGATAGGAGGGGTCTGGGCTTCTGGAAAGGGCGGGGCCAGAGGGGAGGAAGTGGCCAAAGGCTGAAGAATGGGAGAGGCAGGAGGAGTCTGGGCCTGTGGAGAGGGCAAGGCCAGGGGGGAGGAAGTGGAGGGAACCTGAAGAGGGGGAGAGGCAGGAGGGGTCTGGGCCTGGGCAGAGGGCGGGGCTAGAGAGAAGGAACTGGGGGAGGCCCGAAGAAGGGGAGAGGCAGGGGGAGTCTGGTCCTGTGGCGGGGGCAACGCAAGAGTGGAGGAAGTGGGTGGAAGCTGAAGAAGAGGAGAGGCGGGAGGAGTTTGGTCCTGTAGAGAGGGTGGGGCCAGAGGAGAGGAAGAGGGGGGAGCCTTCAGAGTGGGAGAGGCAGGAGGAGTCTGGTCCTGGGGAGGAGGTAGGGCCAGAGGGAAAGAAGTGGGCAGAGTCTGCAGAGTGGAGCCGGCAAGAGAAGCCTGGTCCTCTGGAAGGGATGGGACCAGAGGGGAAGAAGTGGGTGGAGTCCTCAGTGTGGGAGAGGCAGGAGGAGTCTGGTCCTGTGCTGGGGGCGGGGCCAGGGGGGAGGAAGTGGGGGGAGCCTGAAGAAGGGGAGAGGCAGGAGGGGTCTGGTCCTGTGCAAGGGATGGGGCCAGAAGGGAGGAAGTCGGGGGAGCCTGAAGAAGGGGAGAGGCAGGAGGGGTCTGGTCCTGTGCAAGGGATGGGGCCAGAGGGGAGGAAGTGGGGGGAGCCTGAAGAAGGGGAGAGGCAGGAGGAGTCAGGTCCTGATGAGGGAATGGGGCCAGAGGGGAGGTAGGAGGGGCCTGGTCTTTTGAAGGAGGCGTGCCCAGGGGGGAGAAAGTGGGTAGAGTCTGCAGAGTAGGAGAGGCAGGAGGGGTCTCGTCCCGTGGAAGGGGCGGGGCCACTGGGAAGGAATTGGGTGAAGGCTGAAGAAGTGGAGAAGCAGGAGGAGTCTGGTCCTGTAGAGCAGACAGCATCAGGGGCAAGGAAGAGGGGGAAGCCTGAAGAGTGGGAGAGGCAGGAAGGGTCTGGTCCTGTAGAGGGGGTGGGACTAAAGAGAAAGAAAAGGGTGGAGCCTGACGAGTAGGGGAGGCAGAAGGAGGCTCCTCCTGCAGAGGGGGTGGAGCCTGAGGAAGAGGAGAGGCCGGAGGGGTCTGGTCCTGTACAGAGGACAGGGCCAGAAGGGAGGAAGTGGGTGGAGCTTGAAGAAGAGGAGAGACGGGAGGAGGCTGGTCCTGTGGAGGGGAGGGAGTGGGGGGAGCCTGAAGAATAGGAGAGCCAGGAGGAGTCAGGGGTTGCGGAGGGGATGGGGCAGGAGGGGTCTGGTCCTGTAGAGGGGACAGGGCCAGAAGGGAGGAAGTGCGTGGAGCTTGAAGAAGAGGAGAGACGGGAGGAGGCTGGTCCTGTGGAGGGGAGGGAGTCGGGGGAGCCTGAAGAATAGGAGAGCCAGGAGGAGTCAGGGGTTGCGGAGGGGATGAGGCTGAAGGGAAGGGAGAGGATGGAGCAGGAGGGGGCTGGTCCTGTAGAGGGGGTGGGACCAGAGGGAAGGAAGTGGCTGGAGTCTGGAGGATGGAGGAGGCAGCAGGGGTCTGGGCCTGTAAATGGGATACGGCTGGAGGAGTCTGGCCCTTTAGATAGAGTGCGGCGGGAAGGGAGGGGAAAGATGCATTCTGTAGAGGGGGTGTAGCAGGAGGAGTCCGAGCTGGAAGAGAGGGCATGGCTGAAGGGGAGGGGGCGAATGGAGCCTGTGGGGGAAGTACTGTCAGGGGAGCCGGAGGGGCCGGAGACTGTAGAAGGGGTGCGGCAGGAGGAGTCGGGGCCTCTAGAAAGGGTGGGGCCAGAGTAGTGGCAGCAGGAACAGCTGGAGGCCCAGCCAGTCGTGAAGCAGGAGAAGCACCCCCCCGTGGGGCTGGAGCTGAGGGGCGGGAGCAAGTGCCCGAAGCCCCTCTTCCCAAGGTGCCTCCGCTTAATTTCTTCCTGGCCGGAGGGGTGGGATCTCCAGGGGCTTGGACCACTCTCCTCCCAGGCACTGCCTTAGGAGGTGGGCCGGCAGCCTGCTGGGGAGTGGCAGTGGGGAGAGAGGGCCGGGCCCTGGTGGCTAGCGGCAGGCGGGGGGCCCTGGGTTCAGGGGCTGAGGTTCGGGCCGGCCGGGGGCTGGGGACCACACGGGTGCCAGGGGTAGCCTGGGCCCGAGAGGTCGGTCGGGCAGGATCTGGAACAGAGACAAGAGACCAAGACTGTGGAGATTCAGTAGGACCCAGCCCAAGCCCCTTTCCCTCTCCCTCTGTTGGCAGCAATTACCATCCGTCTCACTGGCTTCCATTTTGGAAGGGCCCACCCAAACCCCAAAACTAATCTGAGCCCAAGACTCAACCCACCCCTCCCCTCTCAGTCCCTGTACCTTTCCGGCCCAGGACCGGGGCACTTCTTCCCTGGGCAGCTGCGGCTGCTGCTGATGCCCCCCCAGGGTGGGTGGGCGTCTTGGTCTTGGTAGCAGGCTCCACGACGGAGGATCGGGTTTGTGGGAAGGCTTTGGGGGCTGGACCCCCCGATCTGGGTTGTGAAAAGAAAGTTCGGGGTAAGACCCCACACACACACACACCACTTCCCCCTCAGGGGTCTGGTCCCCCAGCACGCCCTCCCCGAGAGGCCCTGAGAAGGCTGGAAATCTCAGATCCCTGGGCGGGGTTCCAGCAATTCCCTGAGTCCTCTGGGGAATGGTGTTTACAGAACCCTGTAGGTATTGCGTACGGATTTCTTGGTTGGAGTCAGAGACCTAACTTGAAGGAAATGAAGGGAAATGAATTGATCATTCTTGCCCCTGCCTCCCATTCATAATTTAAGGCCCTACAGAAGGTGGCCGGCGGGACCAGACCCCACCCAAAGGGCTCTTCTGGGGATGGACAGCCTTCCCCTCCCTCCCGCAGGGTGGAAGCTCTGGGAAACCGGAGCCACAAATTACCAGAAGTTGGGGTCCCAGCTGAGGGGCAGGAGAGGCCAGGGGGGAACCGTACCTGGTAGCCCGGGGAGCTGCAGCTCGGTCTGTCTTCCCCACCAGAGGCTTGGAGGCTAAAGGGAGAAGACAGACAGCTCATTCATTCATTCATTCATTCATTCATTCATTCAATCGTATTTATTGAGTGCTTACTGTGTGCAGAGCACTGTACTAAGCGCTTGGGAAGTCCAAGTTGGCAACATATAGAGACGGTCCCTACCCAACAGCGGGCTCACAGTCTAGAAGGGGAAGCTAGAAGCTCACAGTCTAGAAGCTCGCGTCCCATCCCACCCTCAGAATCCACCCCAGATCCATTCATTGCCTAGGGAGAAGCTGGAGGGCGGGGAGAGATGGCAGCATCGGGGGAAGAGGAGGAAGCCGGGGGAAGGGGCAGGGGGGAGAGAAGAACGAAGGGCAGAGCTAGCCAGGGGAGCAACGGGGTTGATACCTGGAGCATCGCTTCCTGTGACCGGCCGCTTTGCCTGGCCCATCCCGCCCTGGTTCCCAGGTTCCAGGCTCTGAACTGTGCTTCCCACTCGCTCTCCGGGAGGTCTCTTCACCCCAACCCGGGGCTGACCGGCTCCAGGAGTTCGAGGGGGGCCTGTTCCCACTTTCTTGGGGCCTCCAGGGGACTTGGGGGCGGAGGGGCCAAGGGGGCGAGTGGCCGGAGGCCGAGCCCCCCCCTGCCTTGGGCTTAGCTCCATTCTCCATCCTGGAAAAGGAAACAGAGACAGTGAGGCCGGTCGCCCGGGTTCAGGGGACGGGAGAGCCTGAGAGCCAAGTGCAGGAAGAAGAAAAAGGGCATCTCGGTCCTCAGGAGATGCTGCCCCACCCCCTGCTCTCCTCTGAGAACCCAGGCTTCCTATCCCCTAGCTTTGGCCCTCCCTCTCTACCCCCACCCCAGCTTCAGTCTCTGTTCTGTCCTCAGGGACCCGGGTATCCAGGCTCTGGCTTTCCCCCCGTTCCCCAGGCTGGTCCCCTGTCCCCTCCGTTGCCCTGGGCCCTAAGGCCCGAGGCGGCAGCTGGCCGAGGAGAGGAAACCAGCAGCTGAGAAAGCGGGCAGCTCCCCCAAACTGCCCCGCCCCCACTGCCACCCCCTGACAGCTGCTCCATCCCGGTTCTGGCCTCAGCTCCCTGGCTGTCTCACCCTCCCGGCACCGAGGACAGATCCTACGCCGTCAGCTGCTGGAGAAGACGGGGAGTAGGGCCCTGCCGCCCAATCGGCCTCCTCTCCCGCCCCGGGGACCAAAGCCAGCTGGATCTCTGGGCGACTGACTGGGTTTCCACCTCGGAGAGCGGGGTGGAAAAGGGGATCCCGGGCCCAGCACCGGCAGGTGGAGAGCGACGGGCTCTTAGATCCCCTCCCTAGCCCCCCACCCCCATTTTGGAGCCGCCTCCAGAATGGGGAGCTCCCCCCACTCCCCCACAACAGCAGACACCTGCCGGGCCCGGGGGAAAAAGCGGGCCAATGAAGAAGGAGTTAATGAAGACAAAGGGACAGGCCGGGCTCCCCCCAACACCCAGTCCCGGGTCCCCTTCCCCAGCTCCTCCACCTGTCTGCTCCCTCCAAACCCCCCCTACTTCTCTGCTCTCTGCTCCCCGCTACCTGGAGGCTCCGGGCCGCCGGACACCTGGGTTCCTCCGGGCCTGGGCGTGCTGCGGGGCCGAGGAGGGGGAAGGGAAAGGAGCGGCCGAGAGGAGGGGGCCGGGGGACAGCCCCGCCCACGGCTCCACCCCCTTGCCTTGGCCCCCGGCTGGGGAAAAAGAGGAGGTGGGGGGGAAGAGAAAGGACCGGAGGTTGGCAGGGGGCTGCAGCTGGGCGGCTGAAGGGCTAACGGGGATGAGAGGGAAGAGAGGGAAACAAGGGAAGGAGAGATGGAGGGCAAGGGGTGACGGAGGAAAGGAGAGGGGTGATGGAAGGAGGAAGAACCCGGGGTCGAAAGATGCGAAGGACCGAAAGGCCGAGGGGAGAGGAGCAAGGGAGAGAGGCGGCAGAGGGAGATGGAGATGGCGAGAGAGAGAGAGAGAGAGAGAGAGAGAGAGAGAGAGAGAGAATGGAAAAGAGGAGAGGAGGGGCCGGGAGAAAGGAGGGGAGAAGGAGAGGATATGGGAGAGAAGAGGAGGAGAAAGAGGCAGGGGTGATGGGGAAAGAAAGAGGAGGAGTTGAGGGGGACCCCTCGGGAGACACTGGGTTGGGGGAGGAAGGAGAGGAGAGGGCTTTTAAAGGCTAAACTGTTTCCATAGCAACTGCCCGGGAGGGAAATGCAGGAGGAGGGGCTTAGTGGGGCAGGACCTGGAGACACGGAAGGGGAGGGGGGACAAACGAGGAGAGGGGATCTGACCGAAAGGCTAACATGGAGCGGGTTTCCCGGGCCCCAGAGTGTCCCCACCAGATCCCCTTCAGATTCCCACATCTAATTCCACTTGTCGCCCCTCCCTCCCATTTTGCCGAGGATCCATCTGGCCTTCCCCATCCCTCTCCCACCTCCTCCAGGATGCTGATAGGCTGGACCCTGGGAGAGATGGGAATGGGACAGCCCTCCAATCGGTCCATTTTCAACCCAAGCAGCCAATCAAGCTACCAGAGCCCTAGAGTCCCGGTTCTCCCCCCTCCCACATACTTGCCCCCATCCTCCTAGTTCTCTCTAGCTACAACTCAACTGGTATTAGTATTTATTAAGCACTACTGTATGCCAAGCACTGTACAAAGCCCTAGGAGAAAACACCCAGAGTGAGAAGTAGACAGGGTCCCCAGGGGCTTACCATGTAAGAGACTAAATCAGGTAGTTTAAAGCGGGTAGTTGAAGACAGAAATCTAGGGAAGCTAAGGGTATTGAGGAGAGAAGTTCTCAGTTCTCCTTCCATTACCACGAGAGACCTCTCTAAATCCAAACCCTTCCTTCCAGGGACGCTTGAGTTGTTCTGAAGAAAAAAAAACTGCCCTCTGGTGCTCTCTTCAAGCTGAAAGGAAGAGAAAGAATGTGTGTTATCCATCAGTCAGTGAATCGTATTTATTGATTATTTACTGTGTGCACAGCAGAGGACTAGGTGCTTGGGAGAGTACATCATAGTAGAGCTGGTAGACACGCTCCTTACACACAAGGAGCTTACAGTCTAGAAGGGGAGGCGGATATAAAAATAAATCACAGATATGGACTTAACTGCTGTGGGGCTGAGGATGGGGTGAGTAAAGGGTACAGAACCAAGTGCAAAGGTGACACAGGAGGGAGAGGGAATAGGGGAAATAAGGCCTTAGTAGGGGAAGTACTCTTGGAGAAGATGTGATTTTAATAAGGCTTTGAAGTTGGAGAGGCTGATGATCTGTCGGATATGAAGGAGGAAGGAATTCCAGGCCAGAGGTAGGATATGGATGAGGGGTTGGTTGTGAGAAAGATAAGATTGAGGCATTAGAGTAGTGAAATGAGTGTGCTGGGCTGTAGAAGGAAATGAGTGAGGTATGAAAGGAGGGGTCAAAGTGATTGAGTGCTTTAAAGTCTATTATAAGGAGTTTCTTTCCTCTCAGGATCACACCTGAAGAGTTTCCGGTACACTACCAGTCTAGGCTCTGGGAGGGAGAGTCGAGCAGAGGTATGCCCATTCCATTCCCAGCTTGGACGAGTGGCTAGTGAGTGGAGGGCAATCTGCTACAAGTCAAAACTCACCTGTGCTGGGCAGCAGCAGCATGGGAGAGAGTCGAGGGCAGACTCAAGTTTACTGTGCAGAAGAAGGCAGTGATGAATCACTTCCGTATTTTTACCAAGAAAGCTCTACGGATACACTACCAGAACGATTGCAGATGGAGGTGGGGTGTTCTGGGAGAGATGTATCCATGGAGTCACTATGGGTCGGGGATGACTTGACAACATATGACAAGGAGTTTCTGGTTGGTGTGGAGGTGGATGAGCAACCACTGGAGGTTCTTAAGGAGTAGGGAAATATGGACTGAACTTTTATAAGATAGATTATCCAGGCAATAAAGTGAAGTATGGACTGGAGTGGAGATAGGCAGGAGGCAGGAGGTCAGCAAGGAGGCTGATGCGGGAGTCAAGGTGGGGATAAGATAAGCCCTTGGATCAACGTAGTAGCAGTTTGGATGGAGAGGAAAGGGTGTACTTTAGCAATGTTGCGAAGGTAGAACTGACCAGGTTTGGTGACAGATTAAATGTGTGGGTTGAATGAAAGAGGTGAGTCGAGGATAACGCCAAGGTTACGGGGTTGTGAGACGGGGAGGATGGTGGTGCTGTCTACAGTGATGGGAAAGTCAAGGGAGGACGGGGTTTGGGTCGGAAGATGAGGCGTTCTGTTTTGGATATGTTAAGTCTCAGATGTCATCTGAAGGCAGGAGGAAATGCGGGACTGCCGACAAGGAAAAAGATCAGGATCAGATCAGGAAAAAGATCACTCTCCACTGGTTCTTTCCCCTCTGCCTTCAAACATGCCCATGTCTCCCCCATCTTAATAAAACCCTCTCTTGACCCCACTGCCCCTTCTAGTTATCGCCCTATCTCCCTCCTACCCTTCCTTTCCAAACTCCTAGAATGAATCATCTACACTCGCTGCCTCGAATCCCTCAACTCCACCTCTCTCCTAGACCCCCTCCAATCTGCCTTCCGTCCCCTCCACTCCACCAAAACTGCCTCTGAAAGGTCAACAGTGACCTCTTTCTTGCCAAATCTAATGGCTCCTACTCTATCCTGATCCTTGACCTCTCAGCTGCCTTTGACACTGTGGACCATCCCCTTCTTCTCAAAACGTAAGCCAACCTTGGCTTCACGGACTCCGTCCTCTCCTGGTTCTCCTCTTATCTCTCTGATGGTACATTAGCAGTCTCCTTCGCAGGCTCCTCCTCCCCCTCCCATCCCCTTACTATAGGGGTTCCTCAAGGGTCAGTTCTTGGTCCCCTCCTGTTCTCAATTTATACTCACTCCCTTGGTGACCTCATTCGCTCCCTTGGCTTCAACTATCATCTCTACGCTGATGACACCCAAATCTACATCTCTGCCCCTGCTCTCTCCCCCTCCCTCCAGGCTCGCATCTCCTCCTGCCTTCAGGACATCTCCATCTGGATGTCTGCCCACCACCTCAAACTCAACATGTCCAAGTCTGAACTCCATGTCTTCCCTCCCAAACCCTGCCCTCTCCCTGACTTTCCCATCACTGTGGACGGCACTTCCATCCTTCCCGTCTCACAGGCCCACAACCTGGGTGTCATCCTCGACTCCGCTCTCTCGTTCACCCAACACATCCAAGCCGTCACCAAAACCTGCCGGTCTCAGCTCCGCAACATTGTCAAGATCCGCCCTTTCCTCTCCATCCAAACCGCTACCCTGCTCGTTCAAGCTCTCATCCTATCCCATCTGGACTACTGTATCAGCCTCCTCTCCAATCTCCCATCTTCGTGTCTCTCCCCACTTCAATCCATACTTCACACTGCTGCCCGGATTGTCTTTGTCCAGAAACGCTCTGGGCATGTTACTCCCCTCCTCAAAAATCTCCAGTGGCTACCAATCAACCTGCGTATCAGGCAGAAACTCCTCACCCTCGGCTTCAAGGCTCTCCATCCCCTCGCCCCCTCTTACCTCACCTCCCTTCTTTCCTTCTCCAGCCCAGCCCGCACCCTCCACTCCTCTGTCACTAATCTCCTCACTGTGCCTCGTTCTCGCCTGTCCCGCCATCGACCCCTGGCCCCCGTCCTCCCCCTGGCCCGGAATGCCCTCCCTCCCAACATCTGCCAAGCTAGCTCTCTTCCTCCCTTCAAGACCCTACTGAGAGCTCACCTCCTCCAGGAGGCCTTCCCAGACTGAGCCCCCTCCTTCCTCTCCCCCTCCTCCCCCTCTCCATTCCCCCCCACCTTACCTCCTTCCCTTCCCCACAGCACCTGTATATATGTATATATGTTTGTACGTATTTATTACTCTATTTATTTATTTATTTATTTTGCTTGTACATATCTGTTCTATTTATTTTATTTTGTTAATACGTTTGGTTTTGTTCTCTGTCTCCCCCTTCTAGACTGTGAGCCCACTGTTGGGTAGGGACCGTCTCTATATGTTACCAACTTGTACTTCCCAAGCGCTTAGTACAGTGCTCTGCACACAGTAAATGTTCAATAAATATGATTGATTGATTGATTGATTGGCCTGGAATGCCCTCCCTCCACACATCCGCCAAACTAGCTCTCTTCCTCCCTTCAAAGCTCTACTGAGAGCTCACCTCCTCCAGGAGGCCTTCCCAGACTAAGTCCCCCTTTTTCCTCTCCACCTCCTCCCCTCCCCATCTCCCCCTCCCTCTGTCCTACCCCCTTTCCCTCCCCACAACACTTGTGTATATTTGTACATATTTATTACTCTATTTTATTAATGATTTGTATGCAGCTATAATTCTATTTTATTTATTCTGATAGTAGTCTCCTGTCTACTTGGTTTTTTTTGTCTGTCTCCCCCTTCTAATAATAATAATAATGATGATGGCATTTATTAAGCACTTACTATGTGCAAAGCACTGTTCTAAGCACTATGGAGGTTACAAGGTGATCAGGTTGTCCCACGGGGGGACTCACAGTCTTAATCCCCATTTTACAGATGAGGTTAACTGAGGCATAGAGAAGTTAAGTGAGTTGCCCAAAGTCACACAGCTGACAAGTGGCGGAGCTGGGATTTGAACCCATGACCTCCGACTCCAAAGCCCGTGCTCTTTCCACTGAGCCACGCTGCTTCTAGACTGTGAGCCCATTATTGGGTAGGGACCGTCTCTATCTGTTGCCGATTTGTACTTCCCGAGCGCTTAGTACAGTGCTCTGCACACAGTAAGCGCTCAATAAATACGACTGAATGAATGAATGACTCAGGACTGGAGATGGAGATTTGAGAATCATCCACATAATGATGGCATTTATTAAGCGCTTACTATCATCATCATCAATTGTATTTATTGAGCGCTTACTATGTGCAGAGCACTGTACTAAGCGCTTGGGAAGTACAAATTGGCAACATATAGAGACAGTCCCTACCCAACAGTGGGCTCACAGTCTAAAAGAATGTGCAAAGCGCTGTTCAGGTTACAAGGTGATCAGGTTGTCCCACGGGAGGCTCACAGTCCTCATCCCCATTTTCCAGATGAGGTAACTGAGGCCCAGAGAAGTTAAGTGACTGGCCCAAAGTCACACAGCTGACAATTGGCAGAGCCGGGATTTGAACCCATGACCTCTGACTCCAAAGCCCGGGCTCTTTTCCACTGAGCCACGCTGCTTCTCAGACAAGGTAGTTGAAGCCATGGGAGTAAGTGAGTTCTCCAAGGGAGTGGGTGTAGTTGGCGAATAGAAGGAGATCCAGAACTGAGTCTTGAGGGACCCCCCACAGATAGCGGGTGGAAGGTAGAGGAGGAGCCAGTGAAAGAGACTGAGAATGAGCAGCCAGAGAGATAGGAGGAGAACCAGGAAAGGGCAGTGTCAGTGAAGCAAAAATTAGATAATGTTTCCAGGAGAAGGGGGTGTTCCACACTGTCCAAGACAGCTGAAAGGTCAAGGGGGATTAGGATGGAGTAGAGGCTGTTGGATTTGGCAGGGAGATCTAGACTGCAAGCTGGTTATAGGCAGGGAATGTGTCTGCTAATTCTGTTATAATAATAATAAAGATAGTATTTGTTAAGCGCTTACTATAATAATAATAGTAATGGCATTTATTAAGCGCTTACTATGTGCAAAGCATTATTCTAAGCACTGGGGGGATACAAGATGAGCATGTTGTCCCACGTGGGGCTCACAGTCTTAATCCCCATTTTACAGATGAGGGAACTGAGGCACAGAGAAGTTAAGTGACTTACCCAAAGTCACACAGCTGACAATTGGCGGAGCCGGGATTTGAACCCATAACCTCTGACTCCAAAGCCCGTGCTCTTTCCACTGAGCCATGCTGCTTCTCTAGTGTAGTGTACTTTCCCAAGTGCTTAGTACAATGCTCTGCACATAGTAAGCAAGCGCTTAGTACAGTGCTCTGCACACAGTAAGCGCTCAATAAATACGATTGAATGAATAAATACCATTGATTGATATTAATATGGCTAAAACTGAACTTATCCTCCCACCCAAACCCTGTCCTCCCACTCATTTTCCCATCACTGTAGACAGCACCACCATCCTTCCTGTCTCACAAGCCCCTTACCTTGGCGTTATCCTTGACTCCTCTCTCTCATTCAACCCACGTAGTCAACCTATCATTAAATCGTGTCGATTCCACCTTAATAACATCGCTAAAATCCACCCCTCCAAGCTGCTACTACGTTAATACGGTCACTTATCCTATCCCACCTTGATTATTGTATCAGCCTCCTTGCTGACCTCCCTGCCTCCTGTCTCTCCCCACTCTAGTCCATACTTCACTCTGCTGCCTGGATCATTTTTCTACAAGACGTTCAGACCACGTTTCCCCATTGCTCAAGTAACTCCAGTGGTTGTCCATCCACCTCCGCATCAAACAAAAACTCCTCCCCATTAGCTTTAAAACACTCAATCACCTTGCCCCCTCTTACCTCACCTCGCTACTCTCCTACTAACAACCCAGCCCACAAATTTCGTTCCTCTAACGCTAACCTTCTCACTGTACCTCGATCGTGACTCTCTCGCCGCGGGCCTCTTGCCCACATCCTGCCTCTGGCCAGGAATGCCCTGCCTCCTCATATCGGACAGACAATTGCTCTCCCCCCTTTCAAAGCCTTATCGAAGGCACGTCTCCTCCAAGAATCCTTGACTAAGCCCTCCTCGCCTCTTCTCCCACTCCCTTCGGCATCACCCTGGCTTGCTCCCTTCATTCAGCCCCACAGCATTTTGTATATCTGTGCTCTATAGATTGATTTATATTAATGGCTGTCTCCCTCTCTAGCTTGTTATGGGCAGGGAAGGTATCTGTTTATTGTTGTATTGTACTCTCTCAAGCTCTTAGTACAGTACTTTGCACACAGTAGGTGCTCAATAAATACGATGGAATGAGTGAATGGTTGTCTGTGAACTTTGAGGGCAGTTTCTGTGGAGCGAATGGGGTCAAAATGAGAAAAGGAGGAGAGGAATGGAAGGAGGGAAATGGGGAAATAACTGGAGGGAGCCATGGGATCAAGGGAGGGTTTCTTCTTAGGATGGGGGGATACATGAGCATGTTTGAAAGCAATGGAGAAGAAGCTGTTGGAGAGCGAGCAGTTGAAGATGGTGATCAGCGAAGGAAGAAGGGAAGGGACAAGTGTTTTGATAAGGTGTGAAAGGGTGGGGTTGGAGGACAGGTGGAGGGAGTAGATTTCAAGACTAGGTGGATGTCTCCTCTTGAGATACTCCTGGGAAAGGTGGAAAAATCGAAGGAGGGGCAGGAGGATGAAGGGACTTGAGAAGAGCGAGGGAGAATTTTAGGGAGATCATCATGCCCGATGATTTCAATTTTATCAATAAAATACAAGGCCAGGTCATTAGGGGTAAGAGATGGGGGAGACGGGGAGACAGGGGGTTTAAGGAGGGCGTTCATTCATTCAATCGTATTTATTGAGCGCTTACTGTGTGCAGAACACTGTACTAGGTTCTTGGGAAGTACAAGTTGGCAGCACCCAACAATGGGCTCACAGTCTAGAAGTCGTTAGGCGTTTCCCTTCCCCAGCTGTTCTTTGAGAGTTGGAACTCAGAAGATCTCACAGAACTCACTAGGCCTTCTCTGATGAGGGAGAGCTGAGGGAAGAGCTGACCTTGTGCTTGGGGAAGTAGCATGACCCAGTGGAAAGAGCCCAGGCCTGGGGGTCAGAGGACCTGGTTTGGTTTTTTTATGGTATTTATTAAGCACTTACTATGTGCCAGGCACTGTTTTAAGCGCTGGGGTAGAGACAAGCTAATCAGGTTGGACACAGTCCCTGTCCCACATGGGGCTCACAGTCTTCATCCCCATTTTACAGATGAGGTCACTGAGGCGCAGAAAAGTGAAGTGACTTGCCCAAGGCCACACAGCGGAGAAGTGGCGGAGCTGGGATGAGAACCCACGCCTTTCTGATTCCCAGGCCCGTGCTCTACCCACTAGGCCACGCTGCTTCTACTGCTCTGGCTCCGCCACTAGCCTGCTTCATAACCTTGGGCAAGTCGCTTTAGTTTTCTGGGCCTTGGTTTCTTCATCTGTGCAACTCTGTGTATTGTACTCTCCCAAGCACTTAGTACAGTGTTCTGCGCAAGGGAAGTGCTCAATAAATACTATTAATTAAGTGTCAAATGGGGATACAATCCCTGTTCTCCCTCCTATTTAGACATTGAGCCCAATGTGGGACAGGGCCTGAGCCCAATTTGTATATATATTGGACGTAGTAAGCGTGTAACAAGTACCCCAATAATTATTATTATTGGCCCAGGTTCCAGCATTGGGGCTTGCATTCATTTATTCATTTAATCGTATTTATTGAGTGCTTACTGTGTGCAGAGCACTCTACGAAGTGCTTGGTCCTTCTCCAGCCCAGCCCGCACCCTTCGCTCCTCTGCCGCTAACCTCCTCACTGTGCCTCGTTCTCACCTGTCCCGCCGTCAACCCTGGCCCACGTCCTACCTCCGGCCTGGAATGCCCTCCCTCCTCACATCTGCCAAATTAGCTCTCTTCCCCCCTTCAAAGCCCTACTGAAAGCTCACCTCCTCCAGGAGGCCTTCCCAGACTGAGCCCCCCTTTTCCTCTGCCCCTCTTCCCCTCCCCATTGCCCCCACTCCCTTCTTCTGTTCTACCCCCTTCCCCAACCCGCAGCACTTGTGTATATTTGTACATATTTATTCTTCTATTTATTTTATTAATGATGTGTATATATCTATAATTCTATTTATTTTAATGCTATTGAGACCTGTCTACTTGTTTTGTTTTGTTGTCTGTCTCCCCCTTCTAGACTGTGAGACCGTTGTTGGGTAGGGATTGTCTCTATCTGTTGCTAAATTGTACTTTCCAAGAGCTTAACACACAGTAAGCACTCAATAAATATGATTGAATGAATGAATAATTCAGCAATAAAGAGAGACAAAACGTGCCCACAATGGGCTTATAGTCTAGAGGGGAGAAACATTCATCAAAACAAGTAAACAGGCATCAATCTAAATAAATAGAGTTATAGATATATACATATGTACGTAAGTGCTGTGGGGCAGGGGGGGGGGAAGAGCAAAGGGGGCAAGTTGAGGTGATGCGGAAGGGAGGGGGGCTGAGGAAAAGGGGGCTTAGTCTGGGAAGGCCTCTTGGAGGAGGTGCACCTTCAGTGGGGCTTTGAAGGGGGGAAGAGTGATTGTTTGGCGGATTTGAGGAGGGAGGGCGTTCCAGGCCAGAGGTAGGACACGGGCCAGGGATCGGGGCGAGACAGGCGAGATCGAGGCATAATGAGAAGGTTAGCACCAGAGGAGCGGAGTGTGCGGGCTGGGATGTAGAAGGAGAGAAGGGAGGTGAGGTAAGAAGGGGTAAGGGGATGGAGAGCTTTGGAGCCAATAGTGAGGAGTTTTTGTTTGATACCGAGGTTGATAGGCATCCACTGGAGATTTTTGAGGAAGGGGATGACATGCCCTGAATGTTTCTGTAAAAAGATAATCCAGGCAGCAGAGTGAAGTATGGACTGAAGTGGAGAGAGGCAGGAGGTTGGGAGGTCAGAAAGGAGGCTGATGCAGTAATCCAGTCGGGATAGGATAAGTGATTGCGCTAACATGGTAGCGGTTTGGATGGAGAGGAAAGAGCGCATTTTGGCAATGTTGTGAAGGTGAGACCGGCAGGATTTGGTGACAGACTGGATATGTGGGGTGAATGAGAAAGCGGAGTCAAGGATGACACCAAGGTCGCGGGCTTGTGAGACGGGAAGGATGGTTGTGCCGTCCACAGTGACGGGAAAGTGCAGGAGCGGACAGGGTTTGGGAGGGAAAGTAAGGAGCACTGTCTTGGATATGTTGAGTTTTAGGTGGTGGGAGGACAACCAAGCAGAGATGTACTGAAGGCAGGAGGAGATACGAGCCTGGAGGGAGGGAGAGAGAACAATCAATCAATTAATCGTATTTATTGAGCGCTTACTGTGTGCAGAGCACTGTACTAAGTGCTTGGAAAGTACAAGTTAGCAACATATGGAGATGGTCCCTACCCAACAGTGGGCTCACAGTCTAGAAGGGGGAGACAGAGAACAGAGCAAAACATATTAACAAAATAAAATAAATAGAATAGATATGTACAAGTAAAATAAATAAATAGAGTAATAAATATGTACAAACATATATACATATATACAGGTGCTGTGGGGAAGGGAAGGAGGTAAGGCGGAGGGGTGGAGAGGTGGAGGAGGGGGAGAGGAAGGAGGGGGCTCAGTCTAGGAAGGCCTCCTGGAGGAGGTGAGCTCTCAGTAGGGCCTTGAAGGGAGGAAGAGAGCTAGCTTGGCAGATGTTGGGAGGGAGGGCATTCCAGGCCAGGGGGAAGACGTGGGCCGGGGGTCGACGGTGGGACGGGGAGAATGAGGCCTAACGGTGAGGAGATTAGCGGCAGAGGAGTGGAGGGTGTGGGTTGGGCTGGAGAAGGAGAGAAGGCAGGTGAGGTAGGAGGGGGCGAGGTGATGGACAGCCTTAGAAGCCGAGGGTGAGGAGTTTCTGCCTGATGTGCAGATTGATTGGTAGCCACTGGAGATTTTTGAGGAGGGGAGTAACATGCCCAGAGCGTTTCTGGACAAAGACAATCCGGGCAGCGGCGTGAAGTGTGGATTGAAGTGGGGAGAGACACGAGGATGGGAGATCGGAGAGGAGGCTGATACAATAGTCCAGACGGGATAGGATGAGAGCTTGAACGAGCAGGGTAGCGGTTTGGATGGAGAGGAAAGGGTGGATCTTGGCAATGTTGCGGAGCTGAGACCGGCAGGTTTTGGTGACGGGTTGGATGTGAGGCGTGAACGAGAGAGCGGAGTCGAGGATGACACCAAGGTTGCGGGCTTGTGAGACGGGAAGGATGGTAGTGCCGTCAACAGTGATGGGAAAGTCAGGGAGAGGGCAGGGTTTGGGAGGGAAGACAAGGAGTTCAGTCTTGGACATGTTGATTTTGAGGTGGCGGGCAGACATCCAGATGGAGATGTCCTGAAGGCAGGAGGAGATGTGAGCCTGGAGGGAGGGGGAGAGAGCAGGGGCAGAGATGTAGATCTGGGTGTCATCAGCGTAGAGATGATAGTTGAAGCCGTGGGAGCGAATGAGGTCACCAAGGGAGTGAGTGTAGATCCAGAACAGAAGGGGATCAAGAACTGAACCTTGAGGAACCCCCACAGTAAGGGGATGGGATGGGGAGGAGGAGCCTGCAAAAGAGACTGGGAATGAACGACCGGAGAGATAAGAGGAGAACCAGGAGAGGACGGAGTCTGTGAAGCCAAGATTGGATAGCGTTTTGAGGAGAATGGGGTGGTCCACAGTGTCGAAGGCAGCTGAGAGGTCGAGAAGGATTAGGATAGAGTATGAGCCGTTGGATTTGGCAAGCAGCAGGTCATTGGTGACATTTGAGAGGGCAGTTTCAGAACAGAGGAGGAGGTATAGATTTGGGTGTCATCCACATAGAGATGGTACCTGAAGCCATGGGAGCAAATGAGTTCTCCAAAGGAGTATGTATAGCTGGAGAATAGAAGGGGACCAAGATCACAGTATCATCTGCCAAGCGCTTATGACAGTGCTCTGCACACAGTAAGAGCTCAATAAATACCACTGATGATGGTATCCTGGGCTGGCTGGCTCCTGAAGAGGGAGCTGGGGGATGTGCGTGAGTGGGAAAATCCCTATTCTGCTACTCCCCTTCCTGATTCTCAGACACATCCATCCTGGGGGAATGACTGGGGGTGGAGGGGAGGGAAAGGAGCCTGGAAGGACCTGGGTGAAAGGAAAAGGAGAGTTGGGGTTGGGCCCCTGGGCAGGGTTAAAAGTGCTTGGGAAACAAGGTGGCCTAGTGGAAAGAGCCTGGGGCTGGGAACTCCTCACTCTCGGCTTCGAGGCTGTCCATCACCTCACCCCCTCCTACCTCACCTCTCTTCTCTCCTTCTCCAGCCCAGCCCGCACCCTCCGCTCCTCTGCCGCTAATCTCCTCACCGTGCCTTGTTCTCGCCTGTCCCGCTATCGACCCCCGGCCCACGTCCTCCCCCTGTCCTGGAATGCCCTCCCTCCACACATCTGCCAGGCTAGCTCTCTTCCTCCCTTCAAAGCCCTACTGAGAGCTCACCTCCTCCAGGAGGCCTTCCCAGGCCCCCTTTTTCCTCTTCTCCTCCCCATCCCCTCCACCCTACCTACCTCCTTCCCCTCCCCACAGCACTCGTATATATATTTGTACAGATTTATTACTCTATTGATTTTACTTGTACATATTCACTATTCTATTTATTTTGTTAATGATGTACATATAGCTTTAATTCTATTTGTTCTGACGACTTTGACACTGGTCTACATGTTTTGTTTTGTTGTCTGTCTCCCCCTTCTAGACTGTGAGCCTGTTGCTGGGTAGGGACCGTCTCTATATGTTGCCAACTTGTACTTCCCAGGTGCTTAGTACAGTGCTCTGCACACAGTAAGCGCTCAATAAATACAATTAAATGAATGAATGAATGACTCGGAAGACCTGGGTTCTAATTCTGTTGTCACCTTTTTACTATGTGGCTTTAGGCGAGTCACTCCATTTCTCTGTGCCTCAGCTGTTACATGTGTGTTACATTGTACTCTCTCAAGCGCTTAGTACAGTGCTCTGCACACAGTAAGCGCTCAATAAATACAATTAAATGAATGAATGAATGACTCGGAAGACCTGGGTTCTAATTCTGTTGTCACCTTTTTACTGTGTGGCTTTAGGCAAGTCACTTCACTTCTCTGTGCCTCAGCTGTTACATGTGTGTTACATTGTACTCTCTCAAGCGCTTAGTACAGTGCTCTGCACACAGTAAGCACTCAATAAATACAATTGATCAACTGACTGATTACCTCATCTGTGAAATGGGGACTAAGACCATGAGCCCCAAGTGGGACATAGACTGTGTCCAACCTGATTAGCTGGTATCTACTCCAGTGTTTAGTACAGTGCCCGGCACATAGTGAACACTTAACAAATACCATTTTCTTAAAAAAGGAGCTAGGAACTTAACTAAGTGAGGACTGGGGCTGGGTAAGTAAAAGATTTGTGGGTCTCTTTATTCTATTTATTTCTTTTTTTGGCTATTTCTTTTACCAGCTGTTTTTCAAGTGCTTAGTACAGTTTGGTTGTTTTATACTAATAATGGCATTTATTAAGCATTTACTATGTGCAAAGCACTGTTCTAAGCACTGGGGAGGTTACAAGGTGATCAGATTGTCCCACGGAGGGCTCACAGTCAATCCCCATTTTACTGATGAGGTAACTGAGGCACAGAGAAGTTAAGTGATGTGCCCAAGGTCACACAGCTGACAATTGGCAGAGCCGGGATTTGAACCCATGACCTCTGACTCCAAAGCCCGTGCTCTTTCCATTGAGCCACGCTGCTTCTTTTATGACATTTATTAAGCACTTACTCTGTGCAAAGCACTGTTCTAAGCACTGGGGAGGTTACTGGGTGATCAGGTTGTCCCACGAGGGGCTCACCGTCTTAATCCCCATTTTACGGATGAGGGAACTGAGGCACAGAGAAAAATATGATGGTATTTGTTAAGCGCTTACTATGTGCAAAGCACTGTTCTAAGCGCTGGGGGGATACAAGGTGATCAGGTTGGCCCACGTGGGGCTCACAGTCTTAATCCCCATTTTTACAGATGAGGTAACTGAGGCACAGAGAAGTGAAGTGGTTTGCCCAAGGTCACACAGCTGACAAGTGGCAGAGCAAGGAATCAAACCCATGACCTCTGACTACCAAGCCTGTGCTAAATTCTCAATAAATACAACTGACTGAATGAATATTATTATTATTATTGTACTAGTTAAGTGCTTACTGTGTGCCAAACACTGTTCTAAGCGCTGGGGTCCATATAAGTTAATCAGGTTGGACACAGTCCCTGTCCCACGTGGGGCTTGAAGTCGAAGTAGGACACAGTAGGATTTAATCCCCATTTTACAGGTGAGGCAACTGAGGAGCAGAGGAGTTAAGTGACTTGCCCAGGGCCACACAGTGGACACGTGGCAGAGCCAGGATTTGAAACCAGGTCCTCCAACTCCCTGGCCTGTGTTCTTTTCACAGAAAAGCAGCGTGGCTCAGTGGAAAGAGCGTGGGCTTTGGAGTCAGAGGTCATGGGTTCAAATCCCGGCTCCGCCAATTGTCAGCTTTGTGACTTTGGGCAAGTCACTTAACTTCTCTGTGCCTCAGTTGCCTCATCTGTAAAATGGGGATTAAGACTGTGAGCCCCCGGTGGGACATCCTGATCACTTTGTAAGCTCCCCAGCGCTTAGAACAGTGCTTTGCACATAGTAAGCGCTTAATAAATGCTATCATTATTTATTGTTTTCACAAGGCCATGCTGCCTCTCCCGTTGTATGTATATTTTTGCTCTTGTTCCTATTGTGTGCTACTAATTTGTGGCAGCCTGTCTCATTAAACTTTAAGCGCCTCAAAGGCAAGGGCCATTTCTTCTACTTTTATTGTATACTTTATTGTACCCTTTTCCTGTTTTACAGTCTCATATTTCCTCTTGTCTCCAGCACCTCGACATATCTAAAACTGTTACACTTATGTCTGTCTCCGCTACTAGATTGCAAGCTCCTCAAGGACAGAGATCATGCCTGCTAGCTCGATGGTACTCTCTTTTTTATGGTTAAGGACTTACTGTGTGCCAGGCACTGTACTAAACATTGGAGTAGATACAAGCTAATCAGACTGGACACGATCCATGTCCCACGTGGGGCTCACAGTCTTAATCCTCATTTTACAGATGAGGTCTATAAGGCACAGAGGAAGTGAAGTGACTTGCCCAAGGTCACACAGCAGACAAGTGACAGAGCCGGGATTAGAGCCCAGGTCCTTCTGATTCCCAAGCCCGGGCTTTATTCATTCATTCATTCATTCAATCGTATTTATTGAGCACTTACTGTGTGCAGAGCACTGTACTAAGCGCTTGGGAAGTACAAGTTGGTAACATATAGAGACGGTCCCTACCCAATAGCGGGCTCACAGTCCACTAGACCACACTGCTTCTCTCCCAAGTGCTTAGCACGGTGTGATGCTCAGCACACAGTAGACAATCAATGCTATCGGGGTTTTTTTTACAGTATTTGTTAAGCGCTTACTATGTGCCAAGCACTGTTCTAAGCACTGGGGGACATACAAGGTAATCAGGTTGTCCTACGTGGGGGTCACAGTTTTAATCCCCATTTTACAGGTGAGGCAACTGAGGTACAGAGAAGTTAAATGACTCACCCAAAGTCACACAGCTGACAATCGTTTGATTGAATGACTCAGTCCGTCAATCAATCATATTTATTGAGCGCTCACTGCGTACGGGGCACTGTACTAAGTGCTTGGGGGAGTACAACACAATGTACAGACACCTTCCCTGCCCACAAAGAGCTTACAGTCTAGAGGAGAAGACAGACATTAATATAAAAAAAATAAATTACAGATATATACATAAGTCCTGCAGGGCTGGGATGGGGGCGATGACTAAAGAGACCAACTCAGGGTGACACGGAAGGGAGTGAGAGAAGAGAAAGGGAGGACTTAGTCGGCGAAGGCCTCTTGGAGGAGAAGTGCCTTCAATAAGGCTTCGAAGGTGGCGGATATGAAGAGGGAGGGCACTTCAGGCCAGAGGCAGGACATGGCCGAGAGGTCGGCGGCAAGATAGATGAGATCAAGGTAAGGCTCCCCATCAGCTTTCCCCATCTTACATGTTGGTGCTCTTTTTTTCCTCCCAATCTCACCTTCTAACTGCCCCTTACTCTCAACCAATCAATCAGTCCTACTGATTGTTTCCTGTGTACAGAGCCCTTAGGAGAGTACAATACAATAGAGTTGGTAGACACAATCCCTGCTCTCAAGGAGGTGACAGTCTAGTGGGGGAGACACATACTAAAATAAATTAGGGCTAGGAAAAGCAGAAGAGTATAAAGATATGGACATCAGTGGCCTGAGGCTGGGAGGGGGGTGAGTACCGAAGTGCTTAGGAGGTTTCAGACTCAAATCCTTGGTGAGGGAGACTAGGGTGGGGAGATGAGAGATTACTCGGGGAAGACATCCTGGAGGAGATGTGATTTTAAGGAGGGCTTTGAAGACGGGGAGAGCGGTGGTCTATCGGCTATGAAGGGAGAGGAAGTTCCAAGCTCAACTCTCCCACCTCCAATGCTTTGCACACCCAGTTCTCCCTGCCTGAAATTCCCTCTCCCTTCAAATTCACTGACCGCAGCTCTGCCCATCTTCAACGTCCTCCCAAAATTCCACCTCCTTCAGGAAGCGTTCTCCTATCAATTCCCACGACCCCAAGTCACATCAACCCAACAGCCCCTTGGCCCTTATTCATTCAATCGTATTTATTGAGCGCTTACTGTGTGCAGAGCACTGTACTAAGCGCTTGGGAAGTACAAGCTGGCAACATATAGAGACGGTCCCTACCCAACAGTGGGCTCACAGTCTAGAAGGGGGAGACAGACAACAAGACAAAACGTATTAACAAAATGAAATAAATAGAATAAATATGTACAAATAAAACATCCTCCACACTTAATGTGTATATGTCAATACGATGGACGGAGCCTTGCGTTGAGAACGACAGACCAGCCTTGGCCCTGAGACTTCAGGACTGAGAACCTGCATGAAGGAATTGATTAGATGAGAGACAGTGTGGGCTAATGGAAAGAGCCTGGATCTGGGAGCCAGAAGATCCGGATTCTAGCCCCAGTTCTGCCACTGGCCTGTTGTGTGACCTTGGACCTTGGACAAGTCACTTAACCTCTTTTTGCCTCAGTTCCCTCATCTGTTAAATGGGGATAAATGCCTCAGATTGTGATCCCTGTGTGGGACAGAAACTGAATCTGTTCTGATTATCAATCAACGAATCAATCAGTGGTATCTCTCCTCCCCCTCCCATCCTCTTACTGTGGGGGTTCCCCAAGGTTCAGTGCTTGGTCCCCTTCTGTTCTCGATCTACACGCACTCCCTTGGTGACCTCATTCGCTCCCACGGCTTCAACTATCATCTCTACGCTGATGACACCCAGATCTACATCTCTGCCCCTGCTCTCTCCCCCTCTCTCCAGGCTCGCATCTCCTCCTGCCTTCAGGACATCTCCATCTGGATGTCTGCCCGCCACCTAAAGCTCAACATGTCGAAGACTGAACTCCTTGTCTTCCCTCCCAAACCTTGCCCTCTCCCTGACTTTCCCATCTCTGTTGACGGCACTACCATCCTTCCCGTCTCACAAGCCCGCAACCTTGGTGTCATCCTTGACTCCGCTCTCTCATTTACCCCTCACATCCATGCCGTGACCAAAACCTGCCGGTCTCAGCTCCACAACATTGCCAAGATCCGCCCTTTCCTCTCCATCCCAACCACTACCCTGCTCATTCAAGCTCTCATCCTATCCCGTCTGGACTACTGCATCAGCCTTCTCTCTGATCTCCCATCCTCGTGTCTCTCTCCACTTCAATCCATACTTCATGCTGCTGCCCGGATTATCTTTGTCCAGAAACGCTCTGGGCATGTTACTCCCCTCCTCAAAAATCTCCAGTGGCTACTAATCAATCTGCGCATCAGGCAGAAACTCCTCACCCTGGGCTTCAAGGCTGTCCATCACCTCGCCCCCTCCTACCTCACCTCCCTTCTCTCCTTCTACAGCCCAGCCCGCACCCTCCGCTCCTCCACTGCTAATCTCCTCACCGTACCTCGCTCTCGCCTGTCCCGCCATCGACCCCCGGCCCATGTCATCCCCCGGGCCTGGAATGCCCTCCCTCTGCCCATCCGCCAAGCTAGCTCTCTTCCTCCCTTCAAGGCCCTACTGAGAGCTCACTTCCTCCAGGAGGCCTTCCCAGACTGAGCCCCTTCCTTCCTCTCCCCCTCGTCCCCCTCTCCACCCCCCCATCTTACCTCCTTCCCTTCCCCACAGCACCTGTATATCTGTATATATGTTTGTACATATTTATTACTCTATTTATTTATTTATTTTATTTGTACATATCTATTCTATTTATTTTATTTTGTTAGTGTGTTTGGTTTTGTTCTCTGTCTCCCCCTTTTAGACTGTGAGCCCACTGTTGGGTAGGGACTGTCTCTATATGTTGCCAATTTGTACTTCCCAAGCGCTTAGTACAGTGCTCTGCACACAGTAAGCACTCAATAAATGCGATTGATGATGATGATGATGATGGTATTTATTGAGCATCTCTTATCAATCCTTGATCAATCCTTGAATAATCCTTAATCTGCAGAGCAGTGTACGAAACACTTGGGGGAGTACAACACAACAGAATTAGTGGACAGGTTCCCTGCCCATAACAAGTTTACAGCCTAGAGGGACTATCTCTTATCTACCCCAGTACTTAGCACATAGTAATAAATGACATAATCCCCGTCCTCCCCCTGACTTTCCCCCCACTTTAGACAGCAGGACCATTCTCCCTGGCTCACAGGCCCATAACCTTGGTGTTGTCCTCAACTCATCTCTCTTATTCAATCGATCGCCAAATCCTGTCAGTTCAACCTTCACAACATCGCTAAAATCTGCCCTTTCCTCTCCACCCAAGCTGCTACCGCATTGATTCAAGCATTTATTCTGTCCTGCCTTGATTATGGCATCAGCTTCCTTGCTGACTTCTCCGCCTCCTGTCTCTCCCCTTTTCTACAAAAATGTTCAGTCCATGTTTCCCCACTCCTCAAGAGCCTCCAGTGGTTGCCCATCCACCTCTGCATCAAACAGAAACTCCTTACCGTTGGCTTTAAAGCAGTCAATCACCTTGCCCCCTCCTACCTCACCTCACTGCTTTCCTTCTACAACCCAGCCCGCACATTTCATTCCTCTAACGCCAACCTACTCACTGTACCTTGATCTCATCTATCTCACCGCTGATCTCTCGCCCACATCCTGCCTCTGGCCTGGAACGTCCTCCCTCTTCATAGCCGACAGACGATCACACTTATTGAAGGCACATCTCTTCCAAAAGGCCTTTTTATTCATTCAATCGTATTTATTGAGCACTTACTGTGTGCAGAGCACTGTACTAAGCTCTTGGGAAGCACAAATCGGCCACATACAGAGACGGTCCCTACCCAACAACGGGCTCACAGTCTAGAAGGGACTGGATATTTTGCTTCCATTGTACTCTCCCAACCCCTTGCCCACAGTAGGCACTCAATAAATAATAATAATTGTATTTGTTAAGCAGTGCCTAGCACTGAACTAAGCACCGGGGTTAATAGAAGATAAGCAGGTCTCATGAGTAGGAAGGAGAACGGGTATTGAATCCCCATTTTGTAGATAAGGGAACTGAGGCTCAGAGAAGTTAAGTGATTTGCCCAAGGTCACACAACCTTGGAGCTGGGATTAGAACCCAAATCTTTTGATTCCCAGACTCAGGCTCTTTCCATTAAGGCCATGCAGCTTTCCTGCCATCCATTGACTGCTGTTCCCAAGTTCCTAGTACAGAGTTCTGCACACAGTTGTCAGTGGATAAATACTGAAGCTGATGAGAAGCAGCGTGGCTTAATGGAAAGACCACGGGCTTGGGAGTCAGGGATCATGGGTTCTAATCCCGACTCCGCCACTTGTCAGCTGTGTGACTTTGGGCAAGTCATCTATTTATTTATTTTACTTGTACATATTTATTCTTTTTATTTTGTTAATATGTTATGTTTCGTTCTCTGTCTCCCCCTTCTAGACTGTGAGCCCACTGTTGGGTAGGGACTGTCCCTAGATGTTGCCAACTTGGACTTCCCAAGCGCTTAGTCCAGTGCTCTGCACACAGTAAGCGCTCAATAAATACAATTGAATGAATGAATGAATGAAGTCACTTCACTTCTCTGTGCCTCAGTTACCTCATCTGTAAAATGGGGATTAAGACTGGGAGCCCCACGGGGGACAACCTGATCGCCTTGTTTCTATCTCCGTGCTTAGAACAGTGCTCTTTTAGACTGTGAGCCCACTGTTGGGTAGGGACTGTCTCTATATGTTGCCAACTTGTACTCCCCAAGCGCTTAGTACAGTGCTTTGCACACAGTAAGCGCTCAATAAATACGATTGATTGATTGATTGGCACATAGTAAGCGCTTAACAAAATACCATCATTATTATCAGCGCTTAGAACAGTGCTTGGCACATAGTAAGCACTTAACAAAATACCGTCATTATTATCAGCACTTAGAACAGTGCTTGGCACATAGTAAGCGCTTAACAAATGCCGTTATTATTATTATTATGATATGGGACAGGGCATTAGAGGACAGAAATGCCTTCCCTCCTGTCCCCCCATGAGACATGTGCCCCTGCTTAGGAACTCCAGGCCTAGAGATTCTCTCCTCACCCCCCAATGCACACACACTGGACCCCCCCATCCCCCTGCCACCAGCTCGTGAAGGGACCAACTCTCAGCAGGGAAGAGAAAGAGCTGGAATCGTTGAGGGCAAGGAATGTCACTGTTTATTTATCTTCCCCAGCGCTTAGTACAGTGCTCGGCACACAGTAAGCGCTCAATAAATACCATTGAATGAATGAATTTGTATGGACTGGACTCCAGGGTGAGGGGCTTTCTTCAGTGTGAACTGGAGTGGACTCTAAACAGAGACTCGGGGTAATAATAATAATAATAATAATAATGGCATTTGTTAAGCACTTACTATGTGCAAAGCACTGTTCTAAGTGCTGGGGGGGATACAAGGTGATCAGGTTGTCCCACGCGGGGCTCACAGTCTTAATCCCCATTTTACAGACGAGGGAACTGAGGCTCAGAGAAGTGAAGTGACTTGCCCAAGGTCACACAGTAGGCAGGTGGCGGAGCCGGGATTCGAACCCATGACCTCTGACTCTAAAGCCCGTGCTCTTTCCACTGAGCAACACTGCTTTGAAGGGAAAACCCAGGATGGATCTATAATGAGCGAAATTGCAGGAGGGGAAGAGAAGAGATAAGAAAATCCGGACCTAATTTTTTTTTTTGGCGGGTGGGGAGTACCTTGGACAAGTTACTTCACTTCTCTGTGCCTCAGTTCCCTCATCTGTAAAACAGGGATTCATTCATTCATTCAATCATATTTATTGAGTGCTTACTGTGTGCACAGCACTGTACTAAGCGCTTGGAAAGTACAATTCGGCAACAACTAGAGACGATCCCTACCCAACAAGGGGCTCACAGTTTCGAATAATTACGGTATTTGTTAAGCGCCTACTATGTGCCGAGCACTGTTCATTCATTCATTCAATCGTATTTATTGAGCGCTCACCGTGTGCACAGCACTGTACTAAGCGCTTGGAAAGTACAATTCGGCAACAGCTAGAGACGATCCCTACACAACAACGGGCTCACAGTCTAGAATAATTACGGTATTTGTTCAGTGCCTACTATGTGCCGAGCACTGTTCATTCATTCATTCACTCCTATTTATTGAGCGCTTACTGTGTGCAGAGCACTGTACTAAGCGCTTGGGAAGTATAAGTTGGCAACATATAGAGACGGTCCCTACAGAACAACGGACTGTCTCTATATGTTGCCAACTTGTACTTCCCAAGTGCTTAGTCCAGTGCTCTGCACACAGCAAGCGCTCAATAAATACGATTGATTGATTGATTGATTGATAGAAGGGGGAAGCGCTGGGGTAGAGACAAGGTAATCAGGTTGTCCCACGTGGGGCTCACAGTCTTAATCCCCATTTTACAGGTGAGATAACTGAGGCACAGAGAAGTTAAGTGACTTGCCCAAGATCACACAGCAGACAAGTGGCAGAGCCGGGATTAAACCCACACCCTCTGATTGCTTCTCAAGACTGTGAGCCCTATGTGGGACAACCCGATTACCTTGTATCTGCCCCAGCGCTTAGAACAGTGCTTGACACATGGTAAGCGTTTAACAGATACCATTATTATTAACTTCCAAAAGTGGAAGCCTCCTAGGGTGAGAAGAAAAACGTGGAACCAGATTAATTTGGAGGGAAAAGAAGAGGATGCCAAACTGGAATAGGCTGACTCTCCGGTTGCCTTCAATAATCATAATAATGGTGGTATTTGTTAAGCGCTTACTATGTGCCAAGCACTGTTCTAAGCACTGGGGTAAATACAACGTAATGAGGTTGTCCCACGGGAGGCTCACAGTCTTAATCCCCATTTTAATAATAATGATGGTATTTGTTAAGCGCTTACTATGTGTCAAGCACTGTTCTAAGCACTGGAGCACTGTTCTAAGCGACAGGTGAGGTAACTGGGGCCCAGAGAAGTGAGTGACTTGCCTAAAATCACACAGCTGACAAGTGGAGGAACCAGGATTAGAACTCATAATAATAAACACTTACTATACACAAAGCACTGTTCTAAGCACTGGGGAGGTTACAATAATAATAATGGCATTTATTAAGTGCTTACTATGTGCAAAGCACTGTTCTAAATGCTGGGGAGGTTACAAGGTGATCAGGTTGTCCCACGGGGGGCTCACAGTCTTCATCCCCATTTTACAGATGAGGTAACTGAGGCCCAGAGAAGTTAAGTGACTTGCCCAAAGTCACACAGCTGACAATCGGCGGAGCCGGGATTTGAACCCATGACCTCTGACTCCAAAGCCCGTGCTCTTGAGCCACGCTGCTTCTCTAAAAATTAGACTTGTTTCCGCCCGGTTTCGAAGCGGGGACCTTTCGCGTGTGAGGCGAACGTGATAACCACTACACTACGGAAACCAACACATAAGGTTGCAAGGTGATCAGGTTGTCCCACGGGGGCTCACAGTCTTAATCCCCATTTTTACAGATGAAGTAACTGAGGCCCAGAGCAGTTAAGTGACTTGCCCAAAGTCACACAGCTGACAAGTGGAGGAGCCGGGATTAGAACTCATAATAATAAGCACTTACTATGTGCCAAGCACTGTTCTAAGCGCTGGGGAGGTTACAAGGTGATCAGGTTGTCCCACGGGGGGCTCACAGTCTTAATCCCCATTTTTACAGATGAGGTAACTGAGGCCCAGAGCAGTTAAGTGACTTGCCCAAAGTCACACAGCTGACAAGTGGAGGAGCCGGGATTAGAACTCATAATAATAAGCACTTACTATCGATCAATCATATTTATTGAGTGCTTACTGTGTGCAGAGCACTGTACTAAGCGCTTGGGAAGTCCAAGTTGGCAACATCTAGAGACAGTCCCTATCCAACAGTGGGCTCACAATCTAGAAGGGAGAGACAGAGAACAAAACCAAACATATTAACAAAATACAATAAATAGAATAGATATGTACAAGTAAAATAAATAGAGTAATAAATATGTACAAACATATATACATATATGCAGGTGCTTGTGGGGAAGGGAAGGAGGTAAGATGGGTGGGATGGAGAGGGGGGCGAGAGAGGGACTATGTGCCAAGCACTGTTCTAAGCGCTGGGGAGGTTACAAGGTGATCAGGTTGTCCCACGGGGGGCTCACAGTCTTCATCCCCATTTTACAGATGAGGTAACTGAGGCCCAGAGCAGTTAGGTGACTTTCCCAAAGTCACACAGCTGACAAGTGGAGGAGCTGGAATTAGAACTCATAATAATAAGCACTTACTATGTGCAAAACACTGTTCTAAGCGCTGGGGAGGTTACAAGGTGATCAGATTATCCCACGGGGGGCTCACAGTCTTAATCCCCATTTTTCCAGATGAGGGAACTGAGGCCCAGAGAAGTTAAGTGACTTGCCCAAAGTCACACAGCTGTCAATTGGCGGAGCCGGGATTTGAACCCATGACCTCTGCCTCCCAAGCCCGGGCTCTTTCCACTGAGCCACGCTGCTTGAAGAGTGGGTTTCTCCGTGCTCCACCTCTGGGATGCTCTGGCCCCTTAAACTCTTCCCTCTCCCTGTGGCTCCGGTTTCCCTGGCCGGGAGGATCCGAGCCTGACGGGTAGGAGTAAAACCGGCAGGAGGAGGCCGGTGGAAGACACCCTGAGACTGGGCGGATCCCTCTCCCCCTCATCCTGTTGCTCAATCCCGGCAGGAACCGCCCGGTTTAACTATTGTTTGGGCACCTGGGAAAATAGGCTGGGAGGTGGGGGTGCGGGACTGGGGGCAGGACACCTGAGCTCGGAGGTCGGAGGGGGAAAGCAGGAGGCCGAGGGGCAGGACACCTGGGCTCTCAGGTGAGAGGGGGAGAAGAGGGGGCCAAGGCACCTGGGCTCAGGGGAAGAGGGTCGGGGGTTCTAATCCTGCCTCTGCTCCTTGCCTGCCGGATCACCTTGGGCAAGTTAATAATACTAATGATGGCATTTATTAAGCGCTTACGATGTGCAGAGCACTGTTCTAAGCGCCGGGGAGGTTACAAGGTGATCAGGTTGTCCCACGGGGGGCTCACAGTCTTCATCCCCATTTTCCAGATGAGGGAACTGAGGCCCAGAGAAGTGAAGTGACTTGCCCAAAGCCGCCCAGCTGACAAGTGGCGGAGCCGGGATTTGAACCCATGACCTCTGACTCCAAAGCCCGGGAGTCAGAGGTCAGGGGTTACTAGACGGCTGTGAACCTCAGTTTCCTCATCTGCCCCATGGGGGTGAAGTACCTGTTCTCGCTCCCTCTTAGATGGTGAGCCCCACGTGAGTCAGGGACTGTGTCCCCCCTGCTTGTCCAATAATAATAATAATGATGATGATGATGATGGCATTTATTAAGCGCTTACTATGTGCAAAGCACCATTCTAAGCGCTGGGGAGGTTACAGGGTGATCAGGTTATCCCATGGGGGGCTCACAGTCTTAACCCCCATTTTACAGATGAGGGAACTGAGGCCCAGAGAAGTGAAGTGACTTGCCCAAAGTCACCCAGCTGACAATTGGCGGAGCCGGGATTTGAACGTATGACCTCTGACTCCAAAGCCTGTGCTCTTTCCACTGAGCCACGCTGCTTCTCTAGTAAGCATTGAACAGATACCATGATTATTAATATTATTAGGGGCAGGGTCCCTGGGCTCTGGGGTCTGGACAGGATATCTGGACCCTGGAACAGGAGGGGAGGCTGGTAAGAAGGTGGGAATCAGGACACTAGAATCCTAAAAGGGGGTGACCCTGCTTCAGGACGCCCCCCTCCTCTCCCCTGCTCTGGAAACATTGGCGAGTCCCCTTTTCCATGGGCTCTGTCCACGTTTTCTGGCCTGGATGGGGAACCCCGGCCCTCAGCCCCTCAATTCTTCCCGAGAGCTGAGCCCAGAATCAGGCGCCCCAGGCTGAAGGTCCGAGCCTGCTCCTGAGAGAGCCCAATCCCACCCTCCTCCCCCCCGTTCCCTCGGCCCATTCTCCCAGGACTGGGGTGAGTGACCCTGGCCGGTGCCGGGGGGCTAGGAGAGCCAACCACCGGGAACCTAGCTTTACCAGGAGAGGACCCCGGGACTGAGAGGAGAGTGCTCGTGGCTGCAATGGGGGCCCCGACTGGGAAAAAGAGTGTCCGCTCCCTCTGACTTGGAGGCCAGGGCGCCCGTGATGGCGCGGAATCAATCAATCAATCAATCAATCATATTTATTGAGCACTTACTGTGTGCAGAGCACTGTATTAAGCGCTTGGGAAGTACAAGTTGGCAACATCTAGAGATGGTCCCTACCCAACAGCGGGCTCACAGTCTAGAAGGGGGAGACAGAGAACAAAACCAAACATATTAACAAAATAAAATAAATAGAATAGATAAGTACAAGTAAAATAAACAGAGTAATAAATATGTACAAACATATATACAGGTGCTGTGGAGAAGGGAAGGAGGTAAGGCAGGGGGATGGAGAGGGGGAGGACGGGGAGAGGAAGGAGGAGGCTCAGTCTGGGAAGGCCTCCTGGAGGAGTTGAGCTCTCAATAGGGCCTTGAAGGGAGGAAGAGAGCTAGCTTGGCGGATGTTGGGAGGGAGGGCATTCCAGGCCAGGGGGATGACGTGGGCCGGGGTCGACGGCGGAAGAGAGAGGATGCTGGAGGAAAGGGCTAGCCCCTGCGCCTGCTTCTCGCCAGAGCCCTCCCGGGTCTCCCCGCGACCAGCGGCCCCCAACCCCCGGCCCTCTCCGTCTTCGGGAGGCGCTTCCCACGCGGCTGACCCCAAATGACAGGGCCGGGACCGCAGACGGCTGCTCCCGCCGTCTCAAGGCGGACCACTCCGCCCCCACCTTCCCATCGGAGCCTGGACTGGGCCCAGGCGTCCTGCCTCCCAACTTGGGCCCCCTCCAGATGCCTGGGTTCCGTTCCGCTCCCTCTCCCTTCCCACGAAGTTCAGCCTGCCCTTCCAGTAGCAGGCGGGTGCCCCCTCTGCCCCTTCGGGGTTGGGACCCGGGTGCGGGACGGTGAGTTGGCCAGGGTGAGGGGGGCTCTGGGAGGCAGGGCGGGGGTGGACCAGGCCGGCTCCCTGGTTCTTGCGGGCCCCGCCCGACCTGACTCACCCTCCAGGGCCCGGCCCCTCTGCTTGGGACGTCCGGGGGAGACGGGGGGAGACGGGGACAGCGCGGCCCCCGGGCTGGCAGCGGTGAGTGAGAGCAGAAGCCATCCGGGGCTCGGCCGGGATCTGCCCGCGGAACAGGGATCGGGCCGGGATCTGCTGGAAGTGGACCAAGGGGGATCGGAGAGGATGTGGGTATCTATGTGGGTTCTATCCAGGATGTGTGGGTGTCTGTGTGTGTGTGTGTTGGGGGGGTCAGGGGGAATCTGCCCCTCAGGGAGCTGGGGCAGAGGTGGATGGATGGTCTGTGCCGGCCGGCTAGTGGGGCTCGAAGGGCAAGACGAACTCCAACATCTCGATGGCAGCATCCCAGGATCCCATCGCTCCAAGATGCCATCATCCCCTCCCCTCCAACATATGTTGCCAACTTGTACTTCCCAAGCGCTTAGTACAGTGCTCTGCACACAGTAAGCGCTCAATAAATACGATTGATTGATTGATCCCTGTCACCCGGAGACCCCATCTCAAGGATGGGAGTCTCTAGGGAAGGAGGGGTGGGGACGGGGTTTCGGGATGTTGGACTTCGTAACAGAAATAAGCACAGAGACTCAGACCCCCGGAAACATCCCAGGACCTTATCTGCTTTTCTTCTTAAGCGAATCTCTGGAGCAGAGACCTGACTGCTTGGAGGGAGGAGGCAGCAAACCCAAATCGGTAAGTAGCGGGAAAGCGGGAGAGAAGGGAGAGGGAGCTCAGAATCTGGATCTGGTCCTCCCCAGACACCTCCAGAGCTGTGGGGAGGAGCTGATAGGATGTACCTTGGGTGCACTTCTCTGTGGCTACACATTTTGCATATATTGGGAGCATGTGCGGGGTGGCTCTAGTGGAGGAGGGGGTGGAAAGGGGAGCGTGAGCGTGAATCACTCACTGACTGTCCGTGCCTGCGCCTGTCCCTAAGTCTGGGCGTGTATGTTTCTTTGGTCATATGTAAGGGTGAGTGAGTGAGCATGTGTGTGTCCTTATGCTCTTGTGTTTGTGGATGAATGCCTACAGGTACATACTTGTACCTGTATGAATGCCTCCCCTCCGATCTCCCATCCTCCTGTCGCTCCCCTCTTCAATCCATACTTCACATCGCTGCCTGGCTTGTCTTTGTCCAGAAACGCTCTGGGCATGTTACTCCCCTCCTCAAAAATCTCCAGTGGCTACCAATCCACCTAGGCGTCAGGCAGAAACTCCTCACCCTGGGCTTCAAGGCTGTCCATCACCTCTCCCCCTCCTACCTCACCTCCCTTCTCTCCTTCTCCAGCCCAGCCCGCACCCTCTGCTCCTCTGCCGCTAATCTCCTCACCATACCTCGTTCTCGCCTGTCCCGCCCCGGCCCGCGTCCTCCCCCTGGCCTGGAATGCCCTCCCTCCGCACATCCGCCAAGCTGGCTCTCTTCCTCCCTTCAAGGCCCTACTGAGAGCTCACCTCCTCCAGGAGGCCTTCCCAGACTGAGCCCCCTCCTTCCTCTCCCCCTCCCCCCCTCCCCATGCCCCCCGCCTTACCTCCTTCCCCTCCCCATAGAACCTGTATATATGTTTGTATGTATTTATTACTCTATTTTATTTGTACATATTTATTCTATTTATTTTATTTTGTTAATATGTTTGGTTTTGTTCTCTGTCTCCCCCTTCTAGACTGTGAGCCCACTGTTGGGTAGGGACAGTCTCTATATGTTGCCAACTTGGACTTCCGAAGCGCTTCACAGTAAGCGCTCAATAAATACGATTGAATGAATGAATACTTCTCTGAGTTTGTGTAATCCACAAACTCAGGGAAGTAGAGAAGCGGTGGAGCCTAGTGGAAAGAACACAGACTTGGGAGTCAGAGGACCTGGGTTCTAATCCCATCTCTGCCACTTGGGCAAGTCACCACTTCTCTGTGCCTCAGTTCCCTCATCTGCAAAATGGGGATTCAAAACCTGTTCTCCCTCCTATTTACTCTATGAGCCCCGTGTGGGACGTGATTATCCAGTATCTACCCCAGCACTGGGTACAGTGCTTGACATATAGGAAGCACTTAACAAGACAGCATTATTCTCACTATAATCCAGTGTAAGTCTGCCTTTTGAGGCGGGGGAGGAGTGGGGAGAGAAGGGGAGATATGTGTGCCAGTGTTTGACTATATGTGTGTGGTTCCTCTGTATGTGTGTTTCTTTCTATCCACGAGTGACTGTGCTTGCGTGTATGAGGAACCCCGTGGCCGTGCGTATGTGTGGTTTCCATGTGCGTGGCTGTGGGCTCTGCCTGCACGGATGCGGGCTTTGGGTATGCTTGCGGATTAAGTAGGTGTGTGCACCCGGGGCAGGTGTATTAAGGCCCAGCTGCATTTGCTTCAAGTGCGTCACATGCGAAGGCTTCAAGAGAGGGCATGCCTCACTTGGGGCCCCGGCCTAGAACTGTTGGGGCTGGCCCAGAACTCCTCGGGCTCCCCCTGCTCACTGTTCCCCTGGAGGGGCCTGGGCAGGGGAGCACCAGTGTCAGCGGGATCGACTGGGATTCGGGACGAGGGAGCTGGGAGTTTCCTCGACCTGCATCCAGGGGAACGGGCGGCAGCCCGGGGAAGCCCAGACTCCATCCCGGGCACCCTGCCACTCAGCTCCCGGCCCTCTGCCCTATTTCTCCCTCCCCCCCCCCATCAAGGCCGGAGGCGGGTAGGGAGGGAGAAGGAAGGAGAACAGAGGGGCCGGAGGGAGGACAGGGAGAACTGAGGACTGGGGACGGAATGGCTCTGGCCCGAGGGAGGGGGCAGGCTGCGGAGGCGGGAAGAGAATGTCAGGGTCTGAGAGACTGGGGCTCGTAGGCGGTGGAGAAACCGAGGGCCGGAGCGAGCCTAGTCATTCACTCATTCAATCGTATTTATTGAGCGCTGACTGTGTGCAGAGCACTGGACTAAGCGCTTGGGAAGTACAAGTTGGCAACATATAGAGACGGTCCCTACCCAACAACGGGCTCACCGCTGGCCAATGCGGGGGGGGGGGGGGGGGGGGGGGGAAAAGGGGGAGAGGGGAGGGAGGCAGGGGTGGGGGGTGGGGGGGAAGGAGGCGGCCAGCCAGCAGGAGGCCGGCCACCCGCCTAACTGGGGCCTGGGTTCTGCCCTAGGTCTGAGGATGAGCGGGACGCCTGGTCCACCTCTCCGCCGGCCCCTCTGGCTCCGAGTTCCCCAGCCCCTCTTCTGTCCCCCGCCTCCCCGGGATTCCACTCCTCCTTGGACCCCGAGCAGGAAACGGGGAGTAGGGACCGTGCCCAGAGCTTCCCGACCGGCCGGGGAGGGACGTCTCAGGCTGTCTGGGGATAATGATCCCGGCAGGCGTCGGGCCAACCCAAATGCCATGGTAGGGTGAGGTCGGGCCCCCGCTGACTTCCGCCCCGGCCGGCCCGTTTCAGCCCCAAATGGGATAATGAGAACCTTGCCTCTGTGGAACAGCGACCGGGAGGAGCCATCCTCCTTCCCGTGCGCTCACCCGGCCTTCGCCCATCTCAGAACCTCCCAGCCTCCTCTGCCTCCCAGAAGCAGGGTTCCCGACTTCCCCGCTGCCCGCGCCCCACGACTCGCCCCTCACCCCCACCCCGGCCTCTCTCTGAACCCAGGCGTCCTGCCCATCCAGCCCTCCCCATTCCCCGCTGCTGCCGGGCCTCGGTGCTCTTCCTCCCAGAATCAGGTGTCCTGCCCTTCGGCCTTTGGCGTTCCGCTGGGCCTGCCTCACTGGGCCTCTGCCTCAGTACACTGCTCCCTGCCCCGAGGCCCTGGGAACTTGAGCCAAGGCCCAGGCGGAGCTGGCTTTTCTGGTTGGAGGTGGCATGGGGAGTGCCCCCGGGGGGGGGCGGGGGGCTGTCCGCCATCCTGCCCCTTTAACCACCGCCGGAGAGCCTGGAGCAGTGTGCCCTGGATGCCCAGGGCCTGAGGTGAGGCAGTAGGGTGGGAGCAAGGCGGCTCGGGCTTTGGGAGGGGTAGGGCGGGTGAGGAGCGGGGAACTGGGGGAGCCGGACAGCAGGAAACCTGGGTTCTGAAATGGGGGCAGAGTTGGGCTGGGGGTGGGGGCGCGGCGGCGGGTGTCGTCCGACCCCGGGGTCCTCTCTCCCTTGCTGAATGCTCGCCCGCCCACCCCCTCCGCTTCCTCCCTGCAGGAAGGATGATCCCGGTGGCTGAGTTCAAGCAGTTCACAGAGCAGCAACCCGCCTTCAAGGTGCTGAAGCCCTGGTGGGATGTGTTGGCCGAGTACATCACTGTGGCCATGCTCATGATCGGAGTCTTCGGCTGCACCCTTCAGGTGGGCAGAGGACCGGGGCAGGGGAGAGCAGGGAGAATTCCAGGGGCAGTGAGAAGAGCAGGCAGGGGGCAGGCGGAGCAGGGGGAAGGGATGAAAGGAGGGTCTCGGGGACTCCATAGGGACCAACGGGCAAGGCCCAAGGGAGCCTGGGGTTGTGATGGGAGGGAGCCTGGGAAGGGGGGTAAGGGACAAGAGGTTGGACGAGGAGGAGCCAGACAGAGCCCCATCAGTCAGCCTACGGTCTGAACCCGGAGCACGGCTCCTGGGCCCTGCAGAGCCAATCGATCGACAGTGTTTGTTGAGCGTCTAATGTGTGAGAAGCGTCGGGCAGGGTGCTTGGGGACGAGGATGTGGTCCCCGCCTTCGAAGGAGTGCACGGTCAACTGGGGAAGGCAGGAAAAGACCTGGCCGGGAGGTGTAGCACCCAAGCGGCCAGGGCATAGGACCAAAAAGAGGAGCCCCAGAGCCCAAATAACAGGGATTTGAAGCTGTAGGTGTGCAGGAGGAAATGGAAGCATCAGAGAGGTGGCGGGACCAAGCAGGGGAGGGACGGAGAGAGGGAACGGAGAGAGGGTTGGAGGGACAGAGGGATGGGAGGAGGTTTGGACAAAGGGATGGAGGGATACAGGGAGAGACACAGGAAGGGTGGGAGGGAAGGAGGGAAGGAGGGATGGATGAAGGATGGAGGGAGAGGGCGGCGGGGGTGGGGGGGGGGGAAGTGCCACTATTGGTATGACCAGTAGGGAAGGACGAATGCGGAAGCCTTCTCGGAGGAGGTTTTTTAGGAGTGTTTCAAAGGACTGGGATGGGGGCCTCGGCCTGAAGGCGGAAGGAGGTAGGGCGGGGCTAGGAGCCGGGGGGGGGGGGGGGGGGGGGGGGGGCTGCCACCCGGGCCAGAGGGGGTGGGGAGAGAGAGTGGGAGTTCAAGACGGCAGCTCCTCCAGCTCTTCCAGCTCCCCCTCCAGCTCCTCCTCCTCTTCCCTCGGCCACCCAGGTGACCCAGGACAAGATCATCTGCCTGCCCAGCCACGTGCCCAGGGAGAACACCTCCGAGATGCCTTGCAGCGAGCCGTCCCGGGCGCTCCCAGTGGGGAACGGAGAGGCCCAGGAGCTGAACGGGCTGAAGAACAACCTGGACCTGCAACAGTACAGCTTCATCAACCAGCTGTGCTACGAGACAGCCCTCCACTGGTACGCCAAGTACTTCCCCTACCTGGTGGTCATCCACACCCTGATCTTCATGGTCTGCACCAGCTTCTGGTTCAAGTTCCCGGGCACCAGCTCCAAGATCGAGCACTTCATCTCCATCCTGGGCAAGTGCTTCGACTCGCCCTGGACCACCCGGGCCCTGTCGGAGGTCTCGGGCGAGAACCAGAAGGGCCCCCCCGGGCGGGCGGCGGCGGGCGGCGGCCCCGCGGGCCCGGGCAAGGCAGGGGCGGCGGAGAAGGCCCCGGCGGCGGAGCCGGAGAAGGTGGTGACGGAGCCCCCGGCCGTCAGCCTGCTGGACAAGAAGGAGGGGGAGCAGGCCAAGGCCCTGTTTGAGAAGGTGAAGAAGTTCCGGGTGCACGTGGAGGAGGGGGACATCCTGTACAGCATGTACATCCGCCAGACGGTCCTCAAGGTGGGCAAATTCCTGGCCATCCTGGTCTACAACGTCATCTACGTGGAGAAGATCCGCTTCCTGGTGCCCTGCTGGGTGGAGACGGCCGAGGTGACGGGCTACGCCAGCTTCTGCTGCAACCACACCAAGGCCCACCTGTTCTCCAAACTGGCCTTCTGCTACATCTCCTTCGTGGGGGTCTACGGACTAACCTGCCTCTACACGCTCTACTGGCTCTTCCACCGCCCCCTGAAGGAGTACTCGTTCCGCTCCGTGCGGGAGGAGACGGGCATGGGGGACATCCCCGACGTGAAGAACGACTTCGCCTTCATGCTGCACCTCATCGACCAGTACGACTCGCTCTACTCCAAGCGCTTCGCCGTCTTCCTCTCGGAGGTCAGCGAGAGCCGCCTCAAGCAGCTCAACCTGAACCACGAGTGGACGGCGGAGAAGCTGAGGCAGAAGCTGCAGCGCAACGGGCAGGGCCGGCTGGAGCTGGCCCTGTGCATGCTGCCCGGCCTGCCCGATCCGGTCTTCGAGCTGAGCGAGCTGGAGGCCCTGAAGCTGGAGGCCATCGGCGAGGTGACCTTCCCGCCGACCCTCTCCCAGCTGGCCCACCTGGAGGAGCTCAGCCTGCTGCACTCCCCCGCCAAGCTGCCCTTCTCCTCCCTGGTCTTCCTGCGCGACCGGCTCAAGGTGGCCCGGGTCCAGTGCGCCGAGCTGCGCGAGGTGCCCCCCTGGATCTTTGGCCTGCGCGGCCTGGAGGAGCTGCACCTGGAGGGCCTCTTCCCCCCCGAGCTGGCCCGGGCCGCCGCCCTGGAGAGCCTGAAGGAGCTGAAGCTGCTCAAGAGCCTGTCGCTCCGGAGCAACGCGGGCAAGGTGCCCGCCAGCTTGGCCGACGTGGCGGGCCACCTCCAGCGGCTCAGCCTGCACAACGACGGGGCCCGCCTGCTGGCCCTGAACGGCCTGAAGAAGCTGGCCGGCCTGCGGGAGCTGGAGCTGGTGGCCTGCGGCCTGGAGCGGATCCCCCACGCCGTCTTCAGCCTGGCCGCCCTGCAGGAGCTGGACCTCCGCGACAATCAGCTGCGCTCCATCGAGGAGATCCTCAGCTTCCAGCACTGCCGCAAGTTGGTCACCCTCAAGCTGTGGCACAACCAGATCGCCTACGTCCCCGAGCACGTGCGCAAGCTCAAGGGGTTGGAGCAGCTGTACCTCAGCCACAACAAACTGGAGACCCTCCCCCCGCAGCTGGGCCTCTGCACCAACCTGCGCCTCCTGGACCTCTCCCACAACGGCCTCAGGGCCCTGCCCGCGGGCATCGGCCTCCTGCAGCACCTCCAGCACCTGGCCGCCTCCTACAACGCCCTGGAGGCCCTGCCCGATGAGCTCTTCTTCTGCCGCAAGCTGCGCACCCTGCTGCTCGCCCACAACCGGCTCCCCCACCTCTCACCCCGCGTGGCCCTGCTGCAGGCTCTGACCCGCCTGGACCTCAAAGGAAACCGCCTGGAGAGCCTGCCTGGGGAGCTGGGGGACTGCGCCGGCCTCCGCAAGGCGGGGCTGATCGTGGAGGACGCCCTCTACGAGGGGCTGCCCGCTGACGTCCGGGAGAAGATGGAAGAGGAGTGAGCTCCTGCCCTCCCGCCTCCACCAAGGGGGCTGGGGGAGGCAGAGGTGGCCCCTTTGCTCCACCTCCGGCAAAGGGCCCCCGCCTCCCCTCCCTCTCCCCCACCCCCCCCCACCCCATTCCCTCACCGGTCCCCGCCCCATCCCAGCTGGATTCCCCACCCTAGGGATTTGCCCCCACCCCCTCCAAAGGGACAAGTGTCCCCCCCACACCCGCCCCAGCAGACACCCTCGCCCGGTGGAGCCCGGTGGAAATCCTGGAGACTGGTTTCTCCAGGGATCCGGTGTCTGTGGGATTCAGGCGGGGCTCCTGGAGGGGATTAGTTGCTCCGGGATGCCGGGGACACCGGGCGCGCCTAAGGGAGAGACCGGCATCCGGACCGGTTCCCTCAGCTGGCAGCAGGGTCCCCGGCCCCGTGTCCTTCTCCCCCGTTCTCCTCGCCCCACCAAGACTGCCTGCGTGTAGTGCCTTTAGTCCCTAGGAGAAGATCCCACACTGGGCTCCCAGAGCTTTGCTCCCAGACTGTGCTTCCAAGACTCTGCTTCCCCCGCCCCCATCCCCGGCTGCCTGGGATTCCCCCCCACAGAGGGGCGAGGTGGGGACTTGAGACCTTGCCCCCCGGCCGTGGCAGTGGCGTGGATGGGGGATGCTTGCCCACCCTTGATGCAGCAGTTGTTCGCTACCCTCATTTCTGGAGTTTGGGGATTGGGGGTTTCCAAATCCAAAACCATGGCTTCCTCAGAACAGAGATCGTGTCTGTGTCTTTTGTATGTCTCCGTCGGCTTAATAAATAGAATAATTATTATTCAAATCCGGCTGGTGTCTAGTCCGGACCCTCCTGCCCTCCTTGCTGCCCCCCGCCACTCCCCCACCAACACATACACACAGCTTGCTATCCCCCAGTCGCCCCTTTGGATCCGCTTTCCCCTCTCCTGCCCTCCAGCTCCTTGAAACTACAGGCCGCCACAGAAGAACCCCTTCTCCATCGGAAGGACCTCAGGGAGGGAATGGAGCTGGGGGTGGATGGATCAGAGAGCAGAAGGATGGGCTATGTGGGGCTGAGATGATGATGGGAGGAAGAGGTCCGGAAAGAGAGGGGCATTATCTTCCCACCCAAATCCTGTCCTTCCCCTGACTTTCCCATCACTGTAGACGGCGTGACCGTCCTTCCTTCACAAGCTCGTATCCTTGGTGTTTTCCTTGACTCCTCTCTCTCATTCAACCTACATATTCAATCCATGATTAAATTCTGTCAGTTTGACCCTCACAACATCGCTAAAATCCACCCTTTCCTCTCCATCCGAACCGCTACCACGTCAATCCGGTCACTTATCCTCTCCTGCCTTGATTTCTATATCAGCCTTCCTGTTGACCTCCCTGCCTCCTGCCTCTCACCATTCCAGTCCATACTTCACTCTGCTGCTCGGATCATTTTTCTATGAAAACGTTCAGGCCATACTTCCCCACTCCTCAAGAAACTCCAGTAGTTGCCCACCCACCTCCGCATCAGACAGAAACTCCTCACCGTTGGCTTTAAAGCACTTAATCACTTTGCCAACCTTCTACCTTACCTCGCTACTCTCCTACTACAACCCAGCCCTCACATTTCCCTCCTCTAATGCTAGCCTTCTCACTGCGCCTCACTTTCGTCTGCCTCACCACTGACCTCTTGTCCACATCCTGCCCCTGGCCTGGAATGCCTTCTCTCCTCAAATCCGACGGACAGTCACTCGCCCCCCCTTTCAAAGCTTTACTGAAGGCACATCTCCTCCAAGAGGCCTTCCCTGACTAAACCTCCTTTCCTCTTCTCCCACTCCCTTCTGCGTCACCCTGACTTGCTCCCTTTATTCCTCCCCCTCCCAGCCCCGCAGCACTTGTGTACATATCTGTCATTTATTTATATTAATATCTGTCTCCCCCTCCAGACTGTAAGCTCTCTGTGGGCAGGGAAAGTATCTGTTTATTGTTATATTGAACTCTTCCAAGTGCTTAGCACAGTGCTCTAGACGCAGTAAGCACTCAACATATACGACTGACTGACTGACTGACCATGATAATAATGGTCTTTAGTAAGTGCTTGCTCTTTGTCTAGCACTCTACAAAGCACTAGGGTAGGCGCAAGAACATCAGCTCAGACACGGTCCCTGTCCCGCACAGGGCTCACAATCTAAGCGAGAGGGAGAACAGGTGACGAATCCCCACTTGCCAGGTGGGGAAACAGAGGCCCAGAGAAGTGAAGTGGCTGGCCCGAGGTCACCCAACAGGCAGAGAACCCAGGTCCTCTGATTCCCAGGCCCGGGCTCTTCCCACTAGGCCTCGCTGTTCCTCATCAGGCCACACTCAGCAAATCCGGGGGGAAAGGTGGATGTAAACTAGCCTTTCTCTCCCCTTACGGTTTTGCTGCCTTTCCTTCCTCTCTGCTTCTCCCTTTCCAGGCTTTCTTCCCCTTCCTGGCCCCTCATCCCCTCCTCTTTCCTTCCTTCCCTCCGGGTTTTCCGGGTCTTTAGACTAGAAGGCCCCAGTGGCTGGGAGTTATTCTGTCTCAGCAGTACATGGCACTCCAGCAGCTCTGTCCCTCCTACCCATCCTCGCTTCTCTCTCTCACTACAAGCCCACCTACTTGGCTTCTCAAACCCCCATCTCCTCACTGTATCTCAGTCCCATTTCTCTCACCACCAACCCCTTGCTCCTCTAGCTTTAATTCTATCTGTTCTGACGATTTTGACACCTGTCTACATGTTCTGTTTCGTTGCCTGTCTCCCCCTTCTAGACTGTGAGCCCGTTGTTGGGTAGGAAGCGTCTCTATGTGTTGCCGACTTGTACTTCCCAAGCGCTTAGTACAGTGCTCTGCACACAGTAAGCGCTCAATAAGTACAATTGAATGAATGAATTAATGAACACCCTCCCTCCCTCCTCCTTCCCTAGAACCCCCTCTCCCGTCACATCTGGCAGATCACAATTTTTCCCATCTTCCAAGTCCTCCTGAGATCACATCTCCTCCAGGAGGCCATCCCTGATTAACTTCTCCCCTCCACGGCCCGATATCCCTCCAACTGCTTCTCCCAAGGAGAGAGAGCCTGTGCCTGGAAGTCCTTATTTCCGGCTCTGCCACTTGCCCGTTGGATGACTTTGGGCAAGTCGCTTCACTTCTCTGGGTCTCAGTTTCCTCGATACCCCCTCTTCCTCCTGCTTAGGCTGTGAGCCTCATTTGGGACAGGGACTGTGTCCGACTTGATTATCTTGTATCAACCCCAGCACCTAGTTCAGTGCTTGGCACATAGTAAGCGCTTCACGAATACCAGGGTTATCATTATTATTATCATTACAACACTTAATAATAATAATGATAGCATTTATTAAGTGCTTACTATGTGCAAAGCACTGTTCTAAGCACTAGGGAGGATACAAGGTGATCAGGTTGTCCCACGGGGGGCTCACAGTCTTAACCCCCATTTTACAGATGAGGTTAACTGAGGCACAGAGAAGTTAAGTGACTTGCCCAAAGTCACACAGCTGACAATTGGCCGAGCCGGGAATTCAAACCCATGACCTCTGACTCCAAAGCCTGTGCTCTTTCCACTGAGCCACGCTTCTCCTCTTCAACATCTCTTTTCTTCAACACTTCAACATCACTCAGTTACTTATTATTATTATTGCTAATAATAATAATAATGGTATTTATGAAGTGCTTACTTTGTGCCAGGTACTGTACTAAGTGCTGGGGTAGATATAAATGATCCCACATGGGATCGTGGTCTTAATCCCCATTTTACAGATGAGGAAACTGAGGCTCAGAGAAGTTAGGTGACTTGCCCAAGGTCACACAGCAGACAAGTAACAGAGTCAGGATTAGAACCCAGGTCCCTATCCCACATGGGACCTACAGTCTTAAGCCCCATTTTACAGATAATAATAATGATGGTATTTATTAAGCGCTTACTATGTGCAAAGCACTGTTCTAAGCGCTGGGGGGATACAAGGTAATCAGGTTGTACCACAGGGGGCTCACAGTCTTAATCCCCATTTTACAGATGAGGTAACTGAGGCACAGAGAAGTTAAGTGACTTGCCCAAAGTCACACAGCTGACAATTGGCGGAGCCGGGATTTGAACCCCTGACCGCTGACTCCAAAGCCCGGGCTCTTTCCACTGAGCCACGCTGTTCCCACTGAGCCACAGATGAGGAAATGAGGCATAGAGAAGTTAAGCGACTCGCTTAAGGTCACACAGCAGACGAGTGACGGAGCCAGGATTAGAACCCAGGTCCTTTGACACCGAGGCCTGGGCTCTTTCCACTAGGCCACACTGCTTCTGTGCTCAACCCCACCCCACCCACCATTATGGCACTTAGGCACAGATCTTTATACTCTGTTGCTTCACCCTACCTGTAATTTATTTTAGTGTCTGTCTCTTCCACTAGACTGGAAGAGACAGACCAAGCGCTTAGTACAGTGCCCTGCACACAGTAAGCGCTCAATAAATACAATTGACTGATTGATTGGAAGCTCCTTGAGAGCAGGGATCGTGGCTACAAACTCTATTGTCCTCTCCCAAGCTTAGTACAGTGTTCCGCACCCAGTAAGTACTCAATCAATACTCAGTTTCCTCATCTGTAAAATGGAGATTAACTATCTCTTCCTTCCCCATCCCACCCCCAATCTTGGACTATGAGCCTCACGCGGGATAGGGACCATGTCTGATCAGATGATAGTGTTTCTCCCACAGTGCTTAACACAGTGCCAATCACGTAGTGTTGTAAATGCCACAGTTATTATTGATTATTGATTATTGATTGATGGCTGCTGTTGCTCCTCACTCCTCCCTCATTTTGACCTTTTCTATCTCTTAGAAATGGGGAAGCAACGTGGCCTAGTGGAAAGAGCCTGGGCCTGGGAATCAGAGGACGGAGTTTCTAATCCCGGCTCCACCCCTTGTCTGCCGTGTGACCTTGGGCAAGTCACTTAACTGCTGTGTTGCTGTAAAATGGGGATTAGACTGTGAGCCCCATGTGTTCAATCCGATTAGCTTGTGTCTACCCCATCATCTAGTATAGTGCCCGGCACATAGTAAGTGCTTAACAAATACCATTAAAAAATTTAAAAAAATCCCTGTTCTCCCTCCCTCTTAGACTGTGAGCCCCATGAGGTCAGAGACTGTATCTGATCTGATGATCTTGAATCTGCCCCAGCACTTAGTAAAGTGTTGGGTACACAGTGAGTGCTTAAAGGATACTATTACTAGTATTACTGTAAGATGATAATAATAATAATCATTACTATTATTAGCTGCAGCAGCTCCCCAAAACGTGGGCAGGACATGGAGAAGACAGTTTCGTCACCTGTCCACATGTTTTGTTTTGTCGTCTTTCTCCCCCTTCTAGTCTGTGAGCCCGTTGTTGGGTAGAGACCGTCTCTGTATGTTGCAGACTTGTACTTCCCAAGCACTTAGTACAGTGCCCTGCAAACAGTAAGCGCCCAATAAATATGATTGAATGAATGAATGAATGAATAATGAAACTCAAACCAATCAATTGAGCTGCTCGTGGCTCAATGGAAAGAGCGCGGGCTTTGGAGTCAGAGGTCATGGGTTCAAATCCCGGCTCTGCCAATTGTCAGCTGTGTGACTTTGGGCAAGTCACTTAACTTCTCCGGGCCTCAGTTACCTCATCTGTAAAATGGGGATTAAGACTGTGAGCCTCCTGAGGGACAAGCTGATCACTTTGTAACCTCCCCAGTGCTTAGAACAGTGCTTTGCACATACTAAGTGCTTAATAAATGCCATCAAAAAAAAAAAACTTGAGTGAAAGGTTTTGTGGTGGAGGAGGGCAGCGCTGGGGTATCTTGGGTCCAGCCCCTTCCTGGTGTTTTCAATCAATAACATTTATATATATTTGTGTATATATAAATACACAAAATGGTATTTGTTAAGTGCTTACTATGTGCCAAACACTGTTCTAAGCGCTGGGGTAGGTGCAAGGTAACCAGGTTGTCCTACATGGGGCTCACAGTCTTAATCTCCGTTTGACAGATGAGGTAATTGAGGCCCAGAGAAGTTAAGTGACTTGCCCAAGGTCACACAGCAGACAAGCCGCGGAGCCGGGATTGGAACCGGCGTCCTCTGACTCCCAAGCCTGTGCTCTTTCCATTAAGTCACACCGCTTCTTTAATAACTACTATGTTCAGAGCATTTGGAAGAGTACACAATCCCTGCCCTCAAGGAGCATACAGACTAACAGGGGAGACAGAAACCGAAATAAATTAGAGAGAGGATTATGGGGAGGATAAGTTTCAGTCAGCATTTAAAAATGATTTCTATCAGGGTTCTCTCAAATTCCCTCCTACGGCTAAAACGCACTCACCCCCAGCCCACCAACCTGCTGGATGCTGTTGGGGGTGGTCTGTGGGGTTCAGTAATCCACGCGCTCCCCATTACCACAGACAAGATGATGTTGGCGAGTTATAATTGCTCTGAAGCGTTATAGTCATTGAACGCTTAATCACGTTGGCAACCATGGTCACAGAGGCAGATGCGGAGTCACGGAGGAAAAATGTCTGAACTTGCTCCTCTCAATCCCCAGAGCAAGGACAGGGACTTGACTACAAGCAAACCGTAAAAGCTTCCCGACAGGACAGAACTTGGAAGCCTAGCTGTTCAGGGTCAACTCAGCCATTGCCTTGCCTGTGCGCGTATGCAAACACACATATGCATAAACCAAACAAACACACACAGACACGCACACGCGTGCGCACACACGCACAATCCAACCTACCCTCAACCAACCCCTGACTTGTTGAAACTGGTCGAGAAGGAAACGAATGGAAGCAGGTATCTAATTACAGCCTGACTGGAACCTGGGATTTCACCTTCACATACGATTAGTAATTGCAATCACCTAATTGCTGGTTATTAATCAACAAACTAATGAGCAGGAAGCTATTCTTCACTCTTTACAACTAAGGCCTTCTTGGGACCCACCCTGGCCTGGAAAGCCTTCTGCGGAATGAAGGGGCCGGGGCGGAGAAAGAAACTGAACTTGGAAGAGTTTCCTCTCCAGAGAGGGGAGGAAGAGGGGCCTGGTCGGAGCGAGAAAGGAAGGTGGAGCAGAGGAAAAAGAGGGAAGTGGGGAGGGAGAAAGGGGAGCGACGGATGGGGAGAGGGAAGGGGACTGATTTACCTCTTCTTGTGTCACTGTCTGTGGCCCCAGCATTTCTGACTGGACTAGATGGCTACTGCTGCTCAGGCCACTTCTTGAACCAGATAGTCATGGCAGGCTGGTGACCGGGCCCGGCTGCCTGGAAACTCCAAAACTGGCCCTTTGGGCTGTGGATGGAGGTGTCTGGCGTTGCCAGGTGACTGGATTCCAAATATGTTGGGAAGTCTCATTCACTGCCCGGAAGGGCCAGTTCAGCCACAGCGGCAACAGCAGCAGTCGTACTTCCGAACCATCTCCTCCTCGTCCTCCTCCTCCTCCTCAGTAGCAGTCGTGGCCACCGTGGCTGTTCATTCAATCATATTTATTGAGCACTTACTGTGTCCAGAGCACTGTACTAAGTGCTTGGGAAAGTACAATACAACAATAAACAGTGACTTTCCCTGCCCACCATGAGTTGTCACTGTGATTGCCACCTCACTACCTAAAATGGGATCTCTATGAGTTTCACCATAGGCTTTTTTTGAGTGGTGGGGCATAATTAAGGTTGTCAACAGGGTGAGTGATTTATTATTTTTTTTTACCAACAGCATAAAGAAAATTTACAGTCTTTTTTTACTGACATAGGTAGTTCAATATTACCAAACTGAACGGCATTTGATGTTTGTAGACATCCGACGGTAACTTTCTTATGCATACTTCACCGTGTTAGCATCCCTAACGTTCTGTCTGTGAACATACATTGCTACGGTGACACTACGGACCACTGCTGTAGTCATTTTTTCAGGTCCATTTTTGACAGCCAGTAACCCCTCCAGCAGAGATGTACGCATTTGATTTCTTATATCTGTCTTCATCAGAACTACGGGGTGTCTTTATTAGGCAGGTAGGGCTGAGAAAACAGCCACCACTCTGCAGTTCCAGGTGGAAGTGCTTATACCGGGGTGGACACTGAGACTCAGAGAGTTCAGTGTTGCCGGCGGCCACCCAGCGGGTCAGTGGCCGGGCTGGAGCCACAGTCCTTTTCCCCTGCCACTATACCCCGCTGCCTCCCGGAGCGGCCGGACCGCAGAGCAGCTGGATTCTGAGACTCCCAAGACGGAGGGTCAGGGCCACCCTAGCCCAGGCCACACAAGGCAGTTTTCTTGGGAATGCCACCCTTGGGCAAGCACTGTGACAGTATCTCGCCCATTGCTCCCTTCCCCGACTAGTGCGCTCCCTGCAGCTCCGGGATTGATAGGGGTTTGGGGAGGGTCCATCCGATCCCCGAGTGACCTCTGGCCCTGCCACTCCAGAGTCAGAATCCACCGGGATCGCTCTGGAGTCCCTCTTGTAGGGGAGGGGAGAGCAAGGAAAGACACCCCTCTGGGCTGCCCAGATTCCTAGAGCCCCGGAGGCTACAGCCCCAGCCTTTCCCACTTCCACCACGCAAGCCCCCCCACCCCCCATACCTGGATCGGGACCTACTGTTCTGGGAGCACCCAGATTTAATTTTTTTTAACCAACAGCGTGAAGAAAATTTACAGTCTTTTTTATTGACATAAGATAGTTCAATATTACAAAACTAAACAGCATTTGATGTTTGTAGACGTCCAACAGTCTACAGAGAACAGGGCACTGGGAGAGGGGTGGCCGGTGTTTATCTGTCTTCCCCCACACCCACGCTGTCTCTTGAAATCACTCTGCCGTGCGCTGGCTCTCGCCCGGGAGGCTCAGGGATCTAGCGGGGGGTCCAGAGCCTTAAAACCCACAGCCTCCATGCTGGGCCGCTTCCACAGCAGTTGCACCCGGAAGGCTGGACAGCCAAGCGGTGCTGGTGCTTCGTAACAGGGCACTCACACCCTTGCGGAAACCCTTGGCAGACCCTTGGCAGGCTAATGCCCCTCTCCCGCCTCCCCACGCCCGGGAATTTGGAGTGGGGGCGAGAGAAAGGATGCTCTTTAGCTGGCTGTGCCTGAGTAACTTCAGAACGTCTTCCTCCGCTCCTCTTTCCGGAGCCTCCTGCGTTCAGCCCCAGTGCCTGGCCAGGACCCAAAAGCAGCAGTGGAGGAAAGGGCAAGGCCCCAGATGAGTACCTTTCTCTCTCTCTCTCCCCCTCTCCCCTTTTCCCTGGTTCTCTCTGCCTGGACATCGAGCAAACACCCCCGGCCTGTACTTCTGGGAACTGGGTTTGGTGCTGCCTCTGATTAGCCAACAAGACTAGAGCTCCCTCCCTCATCCTTCCAGAAACAGTGCCATTTCCCCTGCAACCATGCTTACCCATATTTACAAATATTGAAATATTTTTGCAGGCATCATGGATGGGACCAATTATAGGTTGGTTTGGCTGTCCGTGAATTTACAAACAGTTGGCAACCTGGTGGTGGGGGTACAAGTTCAGTAAGTCTTCTGTCAGTCAGTCAATCATATTTACTGAATGCTTACTGTGTGCAGAGCACTGTACTAAGCGCTTGAGAGGTTACAATATAATAAAGAGGCACATTCCCTGCCCACAACGAGCTTACAGTCTAGACGGGGAGACAGACACTAATATAAATAAATAAATAAATTACCAACATGTACATAAGTGCTGTGGGGCTCGGGGGCGGGATGAATAAAGGGAGCAAGTCAGGGCGATGTAGAAGGGAGTGGGAGTAGAGGAAAGAAGGTTTGGGGATGACTCGGCACCTTACTCCAAAGTGGAATGTTGAAAGGGCATTCAGTGGATGAATAATAATTATGGTACTTGTCAAGCGCTTACCATGTGCCAAGCACGGTTCTAAGCGCTGGGACAGCAGAACTGAGTGGGCAGCTGCCTCCTGGAGATTGGAGAAGGGGAAGGAAATTGGGTTTCCCCAGAGAAGATGGAGGGTGGAATTGGGATGGGTTGAGGATGGGTCTCAATCAATCAATCAATCGTATTTATTGAGCGCTTACTGTGTGCAGAGCACTGTACTTGGGAAGTACAAGTTGGCAACATCTAGAGACGGTCCCTACCCAACAGCGGGCTCACAGTCTAGAAGACTTCTAGGAGTGGGTAGGAATGGGATAGCAGACCCAGGGAACAGGTCGGAATGGTGGATCGATGCGCTACAAATGACCTGGATCAGTCAGAACTGCCCGCTAGAATTGGAAATGACAACTGGAGCTGCCAGGTCCTACTGGGGTTGGGTGATGTGTGTCGGTTGGGCTGGGGCTGGAGGTGAAACACAAGTCTTTGAGACGGTGAAAGAACTGGAGAAGCATAAAAATGTACACGGGCACTGAGATCTCCGAAGAAGCCCGCGGCAACCGGTCCGATCCCCGGACCCCGTTTCCCCTTGTTCTATTTATTTTATTTTGTTAGTATGTTTGGTTTTGTTCTCTGTCTCCCCCTTTTAGACTGTGAGCCCACTGTTGGGTAGCGACTGCCTCTAGATGTTGCCAACTTGTACTTCCCAAGCGCTTAGTCCAGTGCTCTGCACACAGTAAGCGCTCAATAAATACGATTGATTCTTGCTCCATCCCTTCTCCCCTCCTTAACTTCCATCTTCAACCGCTCACTCTCCACTGGTTCCTTCCCCTCTGCCTTCAAACATGCCCATGTCTCTCCCATCCTAAAAAAAACCCTCTCTTGACCCCACCTCACCTTCTAGTTATCGTCCCATATCCCTCCTACCATTCCTTTCCAAACTCCTTGAATGAGTTGTCTACACGCGCTGCCTAGAATTCCTCAACAACAACTCTCTCCTCGACCCCCTCCAGTCTGGCTTCCGTCCCCTACATTCCACGGAAACTGCCCTCTCAAAGGTCACCAATGACCTCCTGCTTGCCAAATCCAACGGCTCATACTCTATACTAATCCTCCTAGACCTCTCAGCTGCCTTCGACACTGTGGACCACCCCCTTCTCCTCAATACGCTATCTGACCTTGGCTTCACAGACTCCGTCCTCTCCTGGTTCTCCTCTTATCTCTCCGGTCGTTCATTCTCAGTCTCTTTTGCAGGCTCCTCCTCCCCCTCCCATCCTCTTACTGTGGGGGTTCCCCAAGGTTCAGTGCTTGGTCCCCTTCTGTTCTCGATCTACACTCACTCCCTTGGTGACCTCATTCGCTCCCACGGCTTCAACTATCATCTCTACGCTGATGACACCCAGATCTACATCTCTGCCCCTGCTCCCTCCCCCTCTCTCCAGGCTCCCATCTCCTCCTGCCTTCAGGACATCTCCATCTGGATGTCTGCCCACCACCTAAAGCTCAACATGTCGAAGACTGAACTCCTTGTCTTCCCTCCCAAACCTTGTCCTCTCCCTGACTTTCCCATCTCTGTTGACGGCACTACCATCCTTCCCGTCTCACAAGCCCGCAACCTTGGTGTCATCCTCGACTCCGCTCTCTCATTCACCCCTCACATCCAAGCCGTCACCAAAACCTGCCGATCTCAGCTCCGCAACATTGCCAAGATCCGCCCTTTCCTCTCCATCCATACTGCTACCCTGCTCATTCAAGCTCTCATCCTATCCCGTCTGGACTACTGCATCAGCCTTCTCTCTGATCTCCCATCCTCATGTCTCTCCCCACTTCAATCCATACTTCATGTTGCTGCCCGGATTATCTTTGTCCAGAAACGCTCTGGGCATATCACTCCCCTTCTCAAAAATCTCCAGTGGCTACCAATCAATCTGCGCATCAGGCAGAAACTCCTCACCCTGGGCTTCAAGGCTGTCCATCCCCTCGCCCCCTCCTACCTCACCTCCCTTCTCTCCTTCTCCAGCCCAGCCCGCACCCTCCGCTTCTCTGCCGCTAACCTCCTCACTGTGCCTCGTTCTCACCTGTCCCACCGTCGACCCCCGGCCCACGTCCTCCCCCGGGCCTGGAATGCCCTCCCTCTGCCCATCCGCCAAGCTAGCTCTCTTCCTCCCTTCAAGGCCCTACTGAGAGCTCACGTCCTCCAGGAGGCCTTCCCAGACTGAGCCCCTTCCCTCCTCTCCCCCTCGTCCCCCTCTCCATCCCCCGCATCTTACCTCCTTCCCTCCCCCACAGCACCTGTATATATGTATATGTTTGTACATATTTATTACTCTATTTATTTTACATGTACATATCTATTCTATTTATTTTATTTTGTTAGTATGTTTGGTTTTGTTCTCTGTCTCCCCCTTTTAGACTGTGAGCCCACTGTTGGGCAGGGACTGTCTCTATATGTTGCCAATTTGTACTTCCCAAGCGTTTAGTCCAGTGCTCTGCACACAGTAAGCGCTCAATAAATACGATTGATTGATTGATTTTATTTTGTTAGTATGTTTGGTTTTGTTCTCTGTCTCCCCCTTTTAGACTGTGAGCCCACTGTTGGGTAGGGACTGTCTCTAGATGTTGCCAACTTGTACTTCCCAAGCGCTTAGTCCAGTGCTCTGCACACAGTAAGCGCTTAATAAATACGATTGATTGATTGATTGATTGTTAGTATGTTTGGTTTTGTTCTCTGTCTCCCCCTTTTAGACTGTGAGCCCACTGTTGGGTAGGGACTGTCTCTAGATGTTGCCAACTTGTACTTCCCAAGCGCTTAGTCCAGTGCTCTGCACACAGGAAGCGCTCAATAAATACGATTGATTGATTGATTGATTTGGTTTTGTTCTCTGTCTCCCCCTTTTAGACTGTGAGCCCACTGTTGGGTAGGGACTGTCTCTAGATGTTGCCAACTTGTACTTCCCAAGCGCTTAGTCCAGGGCTCTGCACACAGTAACTGCTCAATAAATACGATTGATTGATCGATTGATCCATTCTATTTATTTTATTTTGTTAGTATGTTTGGTTTTGTTCTGTCTCCCCGTTTTAGACTGTGAGCCCACTGTTGGGTAGGAACTGCCTCTAGATGTTGCCAACTTGTACTTCCCAAGCGCTTAGTCCAGTGCTCTGCACACAGTAAGCGCTCAATAAATACGATTGATTGATTGATTGATCGATGGATGGATTGATTGTACGGGTAGCTGCAGGTCAGCGGAAAAGCTTCGGCGCATGCGCAGTGCTTTCCCGGAAGGCCGCGCATGCGTCAGTCTGCGGGGCCGTTGCCGGTTGCGAAAGCGAAGCGTCGGGGCCCGCTTGCTACGCTTGCGCAGAGGCGGCCTCCGCCGAGAAGCAAAGGAAAGGGCGGGGGCGGAGAGGCGCATGCGCCAGGGATTCACGGTGGGGGGGGGGCGGGCGGGTGACAGATGCGGACATGCGCCGTGCGCAGGGCGAGGGGGTGGAGAGGGAGACGGCGGCCCGGCAGGGTCAGCGCGGCGCAGGCGCAGTGCGGTGTTTGTCCGACGGTCGGACGGGAGGGAGGTGCGCGGCGGCGGCGGCGGCGGCGACAGCGGGGAAGATGGCGGCGTCCTCCCTGGAGCAGAAGCTGTCCCGCCTCGAAGCGAAGCTGAAGCAGGAGAACCGGGAGGCCCGGCGGAGTATCGACCTCAACCTGGAGATCAGCCCGCAGCGACCCAGACCTAGTAAGGGGGATGGCGGGGAGGGGGGCAGAGCGCCCAAGGGGACAGGCTCCGCCCCCTGCCCCGTGGTGGGGGCCCGCCGCCACACTGACGGGCCTTGGCCCCAAAGCTGCCTTCCAAGGACACCCGGCCCCCCTCCCTGACCGAAGGGGGACATCCTGACCCTAAGACTCCAAGCCCCTGGCCTTGCCTGAAAAAGGAGCCCCCTAAACCAATCAATCAATCAATCGTGTTTATCGAGCGCTTACTGTGTGCAGAGCACTGGACTAAGCGCTTGGGAAGTCCAAGTTGGCAACGTCTAGAGACAGGCCCTGCCCAACAGTGGGCTCACAGTCTCAGGAACTTAACACCCCCCCCCCCCCACTTGAGAATCAATCCTATTTATTGAGCGCTTACTATGTGCAGAGCACTGTACTAAGCGCTTGGGAAGTACAAATTGGCAACATAGAGAGACAGTCCCTACCCGACATTGGGCTCACAGTCTAAAAGGGGGAGGAGGGGGACGAGAAGGCACTCCAGGATCCCTCGTTCCCCAAAATGGTCCCCGAGGGAACCCTGGAAGGAGCAGGCGTGAGGGCCGCGGCCTCTTCTCCCCCTGGTTGGCCCTCTTACAGGCTGGATCAATCAATCAATCAGTCGTATTTATTGAGCGCCTACTGTGTGCAGAGCACTGGACTAAGCGCTTGGGAAGTTGGCAACATCTAGAGACAGTCCCTACCCAACAGTGGGCTCACAGTCTAAAAGGGGGAGACAGAGAACAAAACCAAACATACTAACAAAATAAAATCAATTAATCAATCGTATTTATTGAGCGCTCACTTTGTGCAGAGCACTGGACTAAGCGCTTGGGAAGTACAAGTTGGCAACGTCTAGAGACAGTCCCTACCCAACAGTGGGCTCACAGTCTAAAAGGGGGAGACAGAGAACAAAACCAAACATATTAACAATCAATCAATCAATCAATCATATTTATTGAGCACTTACTGTGTGCAGAGCACTGGACTAAGCGCTTGGGAAGTACAAGTTGGCAACATCTAGAGACAGTCCCTACCCAACAGTGGGCTCACCGTCTAAAAGGGGGAGACAGAGAACAAAACCAAACATACTAACAAAATAAAATAGAATAGATATGTACAAGTAAAATAAATAGAGTAATAAATATGTACAAACATATGTACATATATCAATCGTATTTATTGAGCGCTTACTGTGTGCAGAGCACTGTACTAAGCGCTTGGGAAGTACAGGTCAGCAACACATAGAGAAAGTCCCTACCCAACAGCAGGAGACAGCCCATGGGTTTGGGTGGTTGGGCCAGGTTCGCCCGCTCCCCTAGTCTGTGAGCCTCGTGTGGGACAGGAACCGTGACCCGATTCGCTGCTCTCGATCCCAGCGCTTCGAACAGTGCTTGGCACAGAATCAGCGCTTAACAGCTATCGCTGTTTTAGGGCAGAGAGCCACGGGGGTTGACGGTGAGAGTGGGGGGCCGGGCTTAAAAGCAGGGGCGGGGGTAATCGAGGGTTTGGGGGCATTTGGAAAGAAGTCCCAAGAAGAGTGAAGGGTAGCCTCCTTGCGTTCCACGGTGTTCTCCTGGCCCCTCTTCCCCGGGCCCTGCCGTGTCCTCGCATTTCCTCCTCCTCCAGACCACTCCGTCCCACGCTGGCAGAGAGAGACTCTCTGCGCATGTAGAGCAGAGGCAACTTGGCCCAGGTTCATTTCCTAGCAAGGGTTAGCAGCGTGGCCAAATGGATAGAGCCCGGGCCTGGACAGGTCATTGCTGTTTTTGCTGTGGGACCTTGAACTTCTCTGTGCCTGCCCCCTCATCTGTAAAATGGGGATTAAGACCGTGAGCCCCTCGTGGGGCATGGACCGTGTCCAACCTGATTAGCCTGTCTCCGTCCCAGCGCCAAGTAGAGTGCCTGGCCCGTAGGACTAACAAATACTATGAAAAAGGTTGGGCGGGGGGCCTCAGTTCCCAAAAAGGCCTCTTCTTCCCTCTGGCAAGATGCTGCAACCGGCTCCCTCGCTCCTGAGTGGCAGAGGTGTCGGAGGAGCGTGTTGGGGTTCGGCAGGGGAGGGGGCCGGCTGGCCAGTGTCCCTGCAGGGTGGGGGGTCAAAGTGAAACGGGTCCAAGTGAGGCAGCTGGACTGGGCATCTCTGTGCCAGCCTTCTCAGGGTCCTTGGCAGCGTCCGGCCCGTGCATTGTCGCTTGGAAGCTCTCAGATGGAGCTCCTTGGACTTGAGCCTTGTGAGTGGGGTGGGCGCGACAGCAGAGAGAAGGGACCTTTGGGACAGGGCGTCTGCATTCACTATTGGATTCATCCCATTCTCCCTCATCTGTCGGTCTCTGATCACCCCTCACCCGCTCCCCCTCGAGTCGGTTTGACGCCTCCCCCTCCCCCCCGCCCCCTTCCTTCCAGATATGATTTGATTTCTTTTCTTTTTGGACAAATCAGTGGTTTCTGTTGTGATTTATTGTGTTGTTGTTGTTGTTTTTTTTTCCTTTTTTTTTTTCTTCCTTTTCCCCATCTAGTTATTGTGATCACTCTAAGCCCTGCTCCTGCCCCGTCCCAACGAGCAGGTACCGACCTTTTTATCATCACCGCTTGGATTTCTGCATCATTGACTTAACCTGCTACCTTCAACCCGCATAGACTTGCCGTGCGTCCAGCTGTCTCCATCCAACTGTCTTGCACTCTCAACCTGGTTGTGTGTGCGTGTGTGTGTGTGTGTGTGTGCAATTGTGTGTTTCTCACAGTGAGTCTTTCAAGGTTCGACTGTTGGACACTCTGTCTCTGTCTCTCATCTTCTCTCCCTCTTGTCCTGTGGTGCCTGTGTATTTCTCTCTGTCCAGTGACGTGTGATGCTCTCGCCGCTCTCTGTCCATAATAGTGTTGGTATGGAGAGGTCTCGTGTGTGTTTGTATGTGTGAGTTGCCTCCTGTGTGTCACTTCTGCTGTCTGTGGCTCGTGTATGTGTGTGGTCATGTTTCTCTCTTGCTCTGTCAGCCTGTCCTCACCACTTCTGATCTCAGGGCCTCATCCCCTTGCTGGGGGTCGAACCCAAGAGAAGGACCTCATCGGGGGCATCCTTATTCCATCCCTCAATGTTTGCCTCTTCCCCGGTGGCCCCGGGACACCGGGGGCCTCCTCAGGCCCTTGGGGGCCCCAACTTCCTACCCTGGAGCCCCATCTGCTTCAGGGGAGTTGCAGGGGACCCCGAACCAAACCACCCAGGGACCATTCTTGCAGCCAGGCAGAGCAGACCTCTCTTTCTTCCATTCGACCGGCCAGTTCTCCGGGCCTCCGGTCCCAGGGCCAAGTTTCTCCGGCCACCTGTTTCCAGGCTGGGCGGTTTTAGGGAGAGGTGGGTGGTGGCGCCCGGCAACGACAACCGACATTTTGCACCAGGAAGAGGGGGCGGGGGGTGACGGAGCAGAGGAGGAGGTGTCCCCCAGGTGCCAAGACCCCCGGGCTTTCGGGAAGCCGGGTGGAGTGTGAAGGGAGCCCGCCTGCCTGCGGGCCAGAAGCAACCACAGAAGAGCTCTTTGTCACAAGCCGGGGGACAGGGAAGCTTTGGCAATGCCAATCAAGGGAGGGAAGGCTCCTGCCGTCCCGGGTGCCCAGCGGCCTGGCTGGCGGGAGCACCGGTTGTTGCGGGGGGGCAGGGATTGGGCAGGTGGCAGGGTGACTGACAGCCCTGGCTGTCACTCGGCCAAAGGAACTGCTCTTATGCCAGCTGCCACCCCAGCTTGGTCTTGGATCTCGAGTCTCTCTCGGGCCACAGACATTCTTCATAACCGTCTCCCACCCGAGTCTGGATTGTTTTCCTCTGGGGGTTTGGATTGCCCTTCACCTCAGATGACACCAGAGAGGAGGGGAACGTCATCCCAGTCTCTGACTTCGGGGAAGAGACGCGGAGGGACTTCGGGGAAGACGCAGACGCTTTCCACAGGCAGAGACTGTTGGAGAGACGTGAAGGAAGGGGGGTGGGGGAGGGTAGAGGAGGAGGAGAGTGAGGGCCCTCCCCACCCCCGGTGTGGGAAGAGTACAAGGGAGCAGGAGTTACGAGCCTGGGAGCTGCCCCAGTCGCTCGTCCTGGCCAGCGGGGACCCAGCCACTTCTTTAGTCTGGAATGGAACCTGCGGTCGGCAAGGCCCTGGTCCTGGGGAGAGCGTCACCAGTGAATACCGTTCCCGGAAGTCCCAGCACCGCGCCGCCTCCCCCAACCGGCCGAATGATCCAGGACCGTGGGCTGCCCGAGGCACCTTCCGAGCAGGACTCGGCCTGCTCCCCATCCTCCCCAGCAACAGCCGGACCCCCGGAGAGCAGCAGCGTCTGCTGTCCATGGGGGTACGGGCCTCTTCCCGGGTGGACTCGACATTCATCCGCCCCGGGTGCGCCCTGTGGCCTCGAAGAGCCGAACAGGTAGCTTTGCCGAGAATTGGAGTGGACAGGAAGAGCCCTCTCAGCCGGCCAGCGAGGCAGCCGCCCGTGCTCTGCCTCTTCCGTCTCCAGCCCACCCCCAAGCAGCCTCTCTCCATCCAGAAACCCTCTCCAGACTCTGGGTTTGAGCTGGCATCATCCAGCCCAGGAAACATCCCCCCAGCCCACTCTTCTCGCCTTCTTGGACCCCGGAGGCAGCTCAGCGCAGGACTCCTGGGTTCTCGGCTGCCCCATTCTTCACCCTTGGGCCACCTCCCCCGTTCTGCCTTCTCTCTGTGGTTCCCACGCCCCTGTTTTAAGCTCCCATTTCTCCCTCTCTCTTCCCCCCCCGCCCCCACCCTGCCTTGGTTTCCCCCTTTTAACCTTCTGAGTGTCCCCCCTCTCCCCATCCTCTCCTCTTCCACCGCAGTGCCTGCCTGCCTGCCTGCAGCATGGACTGCCCCCTGGGGGCTGTAAGATGCATGAAGCGGCCAGCTCTCCGCATGCAGGCTGCTTGACGTGATTTCATTTGAGAATTTTTCACGATTTGGGGGGCGGGGGGGTGGTCGGGGGGGGGCTTTATGGTGGGGGGACTTTCCCCCTCCAATCCCCATTGTGTCCCCCAAGGGGACCCGCTGGTGGGAGCCTGCACATCCAGGCCTCTTCCCGCCCCCCAACCCCCAGCTTTCCATCCTGGAGTCCAACCCTTCTGGGTGCTTCCCTCCCTGTCCAGGTGGCCTTCTGGATCCAGGCTGTTTCTCTGGGGTGCTGTGGGGCCACTGGGCTGCTTCATTCCCTCCAGCCCCTTCTCATCCTGCCCCGATGCCCCGTTTTCAGGGGCCCAACCCCGGAGCTCGGCGGGGAAGTGCCTCTGAGCAGCAGGGCTGATGATTCTGGAGCCCCGCCCCTTCCCACCCACCCCACTCTCCCAGTAGCCCACCCCAGACCCCAACAGCCCAAAGAGCGGGACCCAGGGTCAAAGCGCCGTTGTTTGTCCCTTCTGACTAGGTCCCGGCTTGGTTTTCTTCAGGCCTGGGTTCACCCGCATGCCTAGCTTCAGTGCTGTTGCCGGATTAGGGGGTGGTGCAGAGGGATGGTGGGGGATAGACTGTGTTGCCTAGAGGATGCGTTCCACTCTCAGGGTCCTCAGCTCTAGGAGGGAACGAGACCTCCCAGGGGATGCCTGGGTCCCTCAACTGGCAGAGACTCTGTTTCCCCCCCACAAGTGGTGGCGGGGGCCGGGGTGGGTGGGAGCAGACCTAGCCTTTCTAGAGCCTGGAGGACGCAGGAGCCAGGGCTTGTTCCCTCCTTTGAACTCAGCAGGGTCAGGAGGAGAGAGCCCTTCTGCCTGGATTTGGGAGAAGCGAAGGGCTGTCCAACGCACTGACCCGAGCAGTCGGAGTAGGGGGGTCCCCCCAACCACTCAGTGGCCCCTCGGCCCCCTGGGGGGCGGTGGTCGGAGTCCCCTAATAAGAATCAGGAGGGAGGAAGTTCCCCGGGACAGGATCTAGCTGCCCTGCCCATCACCGAAGTGGGATTGGTAGGGGTGGATGTTCTCTGAGCCCTCCCTCCCCCTCCGCCCGAGAAAGGATTCAGAGAGCCCAAGCAGGAAGGTCAGGGCCCTTGGATGTTTCAGGGCGGGTCACTGCTCACTGAATCCCCCCACCCCCACCCAGAGGGGAGCAGCATTAGTCTGGGGCCCCGGTGGGGTTTGGGGGGTGAGGGCTATGGAGAAGACCTGACCAGCCCCCCTCCCCGCCCCCTCACCCTCCTCGTCCTTCCTTTGGTGTGGCCCCCCTCCTCTCTTCCCCACAGCCCTGCAGCTCCCTCTGGCCAATGATGGGGGCAGCCGCTCTCCACCCCCATCCGAGAACTCCCCCCAACACCACCCCCCTCCAGTTCGGCCCCGTCACATGCTGGGACTCCCTCCGTTCATGCCCCGGAGCATGGAGAGGTGAGAGGCTTCCCCTCCCCTCGGGGAAGGGTTGGGGGGCCAGAGCAGGCTGGGCAACTTCTGGGGCCCGCTAAGCTGGAGAAGAGAGACAAGGGGGCAAAAGAGGGGCTGGGAGTGAGAATTGCGAGAGGCTTGGGGGACTAGGGGGGAAGCGGTAGCAGGGACTGTGGGCAGCAAAGTCGGGGTGAGGGGATTCATCCCAGTGGGTCACACCCGCCGTGCCCTCTCTTTCTCCCTTCAGCATAGAGATAGACCAGAAGTTGCAAGAGATCATGAAGCAGACGGGCTACCTAACAATCGGCGGCCAGGTAAGGCCTCCCTACCCCTCCCTGGGCTCCTCGGTACCAGAAAGTTGGGGTGCAGGTGGGGGTGGGCGGGGGTGGTCTCCAATCTGTATCAAGCTCCTCAACCGGCACCGGGTGGGGACGGAGCAGCATTAGAGGAAGAACCAGAGCTGGTCCTGGCCTTCAAGGAGCTTACAGTCTAACAGTAGTAGCGGTAGTAATAGCATTTTTTAAGCGCTCACTGCGTGCAAAGCACCGAACTGAACACTGGGAGAGACGACCGTTAGCGTGCCCGGCCCTCAGCGGGGCTCACGGTTCCTTGAGTGATCAGTCAGTCCGTTGTATTTATTGAGCACCTGGAAGAGTACAACATAATGGAGTTGGTAGACACATTCCCTGCCCACAACGAGCTTCCGGTATGGAGGGAATAAAGGGGGAGGGGGGCTGGTGACAGACAACTAAGGGGAAGGGGGTGGAAATCAAACCCTGAGAACACAAAGTGAACACTGAAGACAAGGGCAGGGACAAATGCCAAAATAAAATAAATGCTGGGCTCAGTCCAGGTCCCAGTAAAGGCCAGGGCCTCCCCGATGTGTCCCAGGATGAGAGGGGGGTGGGCGGCACGGGACAGCAGCGAAGGGATTCGGGGGAGGCCGAAGCACACGCGTGGCTGCCGCTTCTTCAGCCCTTCCCATCGGTGGAACGTGGTCTGATCGGGGAGACGGGAGGCAGGGAAAATCTTCACCCAGGATAAGCTCAGCACAAGCGAGCCCGTTGCGGACCGATTCCGTTGTACTCTCCCAAGCGCTCAGTCCAGTGCTCTGCACACCATAAGCGCTCAATAAATACCTCTGATGGACTGAGAGAAGCAAACGGCCCAAGAACGGGCCAGGGGAGCGTGAAGCATGCGACCGTCGAGGCCGGAGAGAGACTTGGGTACTAGGGTGTGGGGCGATGGATCTGGCGTTGGGAAGGGGAAAGAGCGTTCTCAGCGTCCCCTCCTGTGTCGCCCTGCAGAGATACCAGGCGGAAATCAATGACCTGGAGAACCTGGGGGAGATTGGCAGCGGTACCTGCGGCCAGGTGTGGAAGATGCGTTTCAAGAAGACGGGCCACATCATCGCCGTCAAGGTAAGGGGCCGCTCCCCCCAACCCCCGCAGCGTGCTTCCTCCCTCCCCGTCCTGACCCCTCCTTCCCTCTCCCCAGCAAATGCGCCGCTCGGGCAACAAGGAGGAGAACAAGCGGATCCTCATGGACCTGGACGTAGTGCTCAAGAGCCACGACTGCCCCTACATCGTGCAGTGCTTCGGGACTTTCATCACCAATGTGAGTGAGAGAGGGGGAGGGGGAGGGTGGCAGAGGGAACCGGAGGTTGGGCAGGGAAGAATCCCATCCCCCGCCGCCGCCCCGTTGACCCCCGGCTTCCCCCTCTTGCAGACAGATGTCTTCATCGCCATGGAGCTGATGGGCACCTGCGCAGAGAAGCTCAAGAAGCGAATCCAGGGGCCCATCCCAGAGCGGATCCTGGGCAAGATGACCGTGGCAGTGAGTCGGGAGTGGGGAGCGCTGGAGGTGGAAGGGGTCCAGGGCCAGAGCCCAGGAGGATCTTCACCCCCGTTTCTGTCCCCGAGGGCACAGGAGGGGGCCCAGGGGATTCCTGTCCCTGACCCCCAGGGGTAAGGGGTCCCGGCGTGCGGTTGCAGATCGTCAAGGCGCTCTACTACCTGAAGGAGAAGCACGGCGTGATCCACCGCGACGTCAAGCCCTCCAACATCCTGTTGGACGAGCGGGGCCAGATCAAGCTCTGCGACTTCGGGATCAGCGGTCGCCTGGTGGACTCCAAAGCCAAGACTCGCAGCGCTGGCTGCGCCGCCTACATGGCGGTGAGGACTCTGTAGCCCCCAGGCCCGCCGCCCTAGGACCGGGCTGCGGGGCAGGGGGCGGGGGGGGCAGAGCCCGCCCCGGTCGGCTTCGGCTCCCCCGCCGGAGGGAGGCGCTCGTTCGCTCCGGGGGTTCGGCCTGCACGAGCCCCCGGGGCCCCAGGTCCTGTGCTGATATCTGGGCTCCCAGGGAGACCCGCTCTTCGTTGGGAGGCATAGGGACAGATGAGGAGTGGGGCTTTGAGAGCTCCCGAGAGCTGGGGAGGAAATAAGAGGAATCGGGGGCGGCTTACTGAAGCCGTTGCTGCTCCTCTCCTTTCTCCACCACCTGATCTTCACGGGCCCCAGGGCCGGACGCGAGCTGTTCTGCTCACCCCAACGGCCCCAACCCTGAAAGCCCGGTGAGGAGTGCCAGTCGACCGCCTGCCCACCCCGCTCGGGGGTGGGGTCTGCCGGAGGTCAGAGCTCTGGAGCTCGCGGGGCCCAGCCGGCACCCCCCACCCCGGACCGCACAGATGCTGCCGCTCACAGCCTGGGGTCCTCAGCTGGGGCAGTGGAGCCGGGTTGTTTCTGTGGCAGCTGAGAATCCCGGCCCACGCTCGGCAGCGTCTCTGCAGCCCCGGGAGGCCGGTGGACCTCGGACGCTCCAGACCTCCGACCCTCCGGTGCACTCCACCCCTGAGCAGGGCAGGCAGGCGGTTGCCCAGCGTTCCTCACTGGGCTTTTGGGGTTGTGGGCCGAAAGGAACCACTCGCACCCAGCGCCTGTGCTCGCTCAGGTCCAGAAAAGCAGCAGTGGGGCCAGCGCCCTCCTTCTACTACTCTTCCTCCTCCCACTGCCGGCAGGGGACAAAAGGGACTGCCACCACGTTGGCTCCACCTGGGGGTCTCCCTCCAGCTCCAAGGGGCCGGGGGGTGGGACTGACCACGGCGATGAAGCCAAGAGCTGTGCCCCTCCGGCGTCAGCCCCACCGAGCCAGCCGCCTGGGCATCGTGCCACTAGCCCGCCCCAGAACCGGTTCCATCCGACTAGCCCCGTAGACACCGTGTCTTGCCTCCCCCCAGCCCGAGCGGATAGACCCTCCCGACCCCACCAAGCCAGACTATGACATCCGAGCAGACGTGTGGAGCCTGGGGATCTCACTGGTGAGCTATACCTCCCTCACCTGGCTGGCTCTCCCAAGATGTTGTGGGGTGGGGAGGGGGGTAGAACAACTCCAGCTGCCTGTGTTCAGCTATGTTGCCAACTTGTACTTCCCAAGCGCTTAGTACAGTGCTCTGCACACAGTAAGCGCTCAATAAATACGATTGATTGATTGATTCAGCTGCCATAAAGCTGCCAGCAAAGGGAAGTGGAAACTGACCTAGGATGAAACTGATGGGAAGGAGGAAGCGGGAACCTGGAGCCTGGGGGGTGGGGGGGGGAGGGGAGAGGGCACCCAGAGGAGGTAACTGGGTTCAGGCCGGTAGTGATGCCCCCGTCTGCCTCTCCCCCTCCCCCTGCAATAGGTGGAGCTGGCGACGGGGCAGTTCCCCTACAAGAACTGCAAGACGGACTTTGAGGTCCTCACCAAGGTCCTGCAGGAGGAGCCCCCGCTCCTGCCCAGCAACATGGGCTTCTCCGTGGACTTCCAGTCCTTTGTCAAAGACTGGTGAGCGTCCTCGCCTCCCCCAGCCCACACCGCCCTTCCCCTCCCCTCCCAATTCTTTCAAACCAGTCAACCGCCCCAATGCGCACCGGAACCCGAAGCCCTACTCCAGTCACTCTGGCCGGTCGGCCAGCCGGGCCGTCGACTGCCCTCCCATCCCCGTGCCCCCGCTCCTCGGCTCTTTTCCCCACCACGCGTCCCACGTCTCCCTCCCCCCCGCCCCCGTGGGGCCGGCGGGAAGCCGAAGAGGATCCCGGCGATGAGTGGTTTCACCCCAGGCTTTCTCGTTGGCCGAATGGGGCAGCCGGAGCTGGGACCCCTGGCCGGTCCCGCCCGGGTGCGGTGTGAGAGCACGGTGGGCGGGCCCAGGCTGTTCCAGGACAGAGGAGCGGGACTCCTGTGCCTTGTCTGCATTGTGTCCTCGTCCCCCCGTAGCCCACGTGCCCCGTCCCGCCCCCGCCCGAACCGGCCTTCCTCTGAGTGTGTCTGTTTCTGCTTCCTCCCCCCCTCCCCCCCACCAGCCTTACTAAAGATCACAGGAAGAGACCAAAGTACAATAAGCTGCTTGTGAGTATCCACTGCCTGTTCCACCCCCAGCCCTGTAGTCTATTCAGGGCTCTGCAGCCGGAAAACTCTCCACCCAGTACCCCTAGCTGGGACTGCTCCCGGCGGGGGGTGGGAGGCAATTCTCCGGGGTCCTTCGGGTCAATCCGGGCCCTGGCCGGTGCCACCAGGGAGCCGGGCCCTCTGGTCTGGATTCCGCCTCCGGTCCCCCCGGGTTCTGCTGTCGCGCCACCCCCTCCACCCCCAGCCGGGGCCCCTCGGATACATCCTGGGGTGGGAATGGGAGAGGCAGAGCGTGGGTTCCTCGCCCACCTCCCGTGGTCCAATGCAACTCTCCCGTCTCGCCCAGGAACACAACTTCATCAAACGCTACGAGATGCTGGAGGTGGACGTGGCGTCCTGGTTCAAAGACGTCATGGCGAAGACAGAGTCGCCCCGGACTAGCGGCATCTTGAGCCAACACCACTTGCCCTTCTTCAGGTAGCCAGCCAACGGCCAGCCCGAGACGGGGCGGGGGCCGTGGGGGCGGTGGCAGCGACCAATCAACTCTTCCCCCTCCAACCTGGCCCCCCGCCCTGGCAGTCTTCCACCCGCCTGCCCCACACTGGCGGTTTTGATTTTCCCGTGGAGCCGAGGAGGGAGGGAGGTGGCAGAGGACGGGCCGCTGGTGGAGAGCTGAAGATACGCCAGGGGGGCGTAGTCCCCCACCCCACCCCCCCGCCCCCCCAAATCATGCAGCCGAGGATAAACTGACACCCGCTGGGGTCGTCCCTGCCCCCCCTCCAGGGGGGAGAGCCACACCCCCGACACTGTGAACAGAAGACCCCACCGACCGACGTTTGACTCGCTATTTATTCCGTCGGGACCTCTGGGCTTGACGAAGTTATAGAGACTTGGGGGAGAAGTTGCCCGTGTGACTCAGCTTCTCTCCCTCTTCCCCCATTCCCCCGATGGTTTAGAAGCGTATTTGCTCTGGCAGATCCATAGGTGGGTGGGAGCTGGCCGCTGCTCGGATCTTCCTGGGTGTGTGTATGTGTGTGTGTCTGTCCGTCGCTCTCTGTTGCTCGTCTTTGTCTCTCTGTGTCCATTTCCGTCTGTGCGTCTCCCCTCTCTCGCTCTCTCTCTCATGTGCGCTCTCTCTCCCTCCCCGCCCCCCCTCCGGTGTTTCCCTGGGGTGTTTTTTAACTCGTTAATCTCAGGGGGTCTGCTCTGAAGTTTCTGTTGTATTTTATTGTGGGGAGGGCTGGCTTTGTTTTTTTTCCCCCTTCAGTGGAATGCACAGGGGCTTCGTAAACTTTAACCAAAGTCACGTCCAGCCGCTGGCAGTGGAGCAGCTAAGCAGCAGGCGGGGGTGGGGGGTGGGTGGGATATTTAAAAAGCGATAGCAGAACCAAGGGGGAAATGGGGAGAACACTCACAGTCAGGTGGAGGGCTGGGGGGTCCCCGTTGCTGTTGATGATTGGGTCTTCTCCTGGGTGGGGCCACGAGGAGTGGGGGACAACGGGCCGGAACGCACTCTTCCCACTCCTGTTGCTGGGGCACCGGCAGCTCCCACCTCTCTCTGCCCACTACTTTGGCTTGGGGGCCAGGGGGACCCTGACGGGGCCGGGCAGGTGGCTGGGTGTGTCCCGGCTGCAGGAGAGACTTGCCCCTGAACCTGGCCAGTCCTCTGCCCCTCTGAGATCTTCCCCCTGAGGAGACAGGAGCAGGGCTCATCTGCGGGCTGGTGTCTCCCGGGCACCTCTCTTCTTGAGGTGGGCCCCTGGGCCGAGCTGCCTGGATCCCGCATCTTCCAAATCCCCCCACCCCGTCCCGCTGCAACAGCTGGGTAGAGGCTAGGGCTGGGCCTCAGTGAGGGCCTTGGCATCCGAGGCCCTGTCGGTAACTCTAGCACCGGGAGGTGGGCCAGCAGGTGATTTTTTCAGGTTGGAGGGCTGAGAAAGTCGTAGAAAGGGAGGGAGAGGCAGAAACAGGTGGGATTGAGGGGCAGGTGAAGTCAGTGTGAGGAAGTAGAGGAGCAAGAGCTGAGGGGTAGGAGGGTCTCTGCCGGAGCCCTGGGAGGGGCTGGGATCCTCTGAGAAGGGCAGGATCAGAGCAAGGGAGAGAAGTGACCAGTGGACCAGAGGAAGCAGGCTTGGGCCGGGGTCAAGAGATAAGGAACAGCAGGGAACTTGAAAAGAGCTGGGGTCAAGGGTTGGGCAGACCATGATGCAGAGGGGAAGGGAAAGTGGAGAAGGGTGCAGGAAGGGCGGGGGGTGGCCCTTTGAGGGACTGGGAATCCCATGCCAGTTGCAGCTTCACAGTTGCCAACGTCCCCAGAGCGGAGGCCAAAGAAGGGGCAGTCCCAGGCCCTCGGGCGGTCGGTGGTATTTATTGAACGTCGACTGCAGAGCACTGGGCTAAGCACTCGGGAGAGTTGGTAGACGCTATCCCTGCCGACAGGGTTTACGGACTAGTGGGAAATTGATGCGGGCCAGTGACAACTCAGCTAGAAATCCACGTCTCCGGGATTCCTCCCTTCAGTGCTGGCAGCTCCACCAGCCTATTTGGGGGCTGTCCCGCCCCCATTCCCATGTGTGTCTTCCCCCCCACCCCATCGTCCCCCCTGGCCAGTCTTCAGGGACGAATCTCTCCTGGGCTTCCACACCAGGCCGAAGGAAAAACCAGAAAATCATTCCGGCCGGCTTCCCCCTCCCACCTTGACTGCCTCTTAAGTGGGATTTCTTTCCCCGGCCTCTGTAGACAAAAGGAAAATGCAGTTTTATTGCATTTTTTTTCTTATTGTTTTTGGTGGGTTGTTTTTTTTTTTCAAACATTTGACTCGTGAACAGCTGGGGAGGGCGGGGGGGCCGGGTCCCTCGAGCCTTCCCCAGAGAGGTTGTGTCCTTGTCTTCTGGTGCCTCGGGCTTCAGGGGAGACAGGGTTTCATAATGATGTTTTTGGTGATGCATGCCACGCAAATGGAAAACAAAAAAAAAAAAACAAAAACCACAAAAAAAAAAAACCCAAAACAACCAACAAAGCCAACCAACACCAAAGGTGAGGAAACTTAGGTGGATTTAGCTGATAAAATATAGGCGTAGCCTTTCACTATATTCTCTCTATATTATATATTATTATTATTATATTTACAACAATCCGCATGTTAAATATTAGGAGTTAACTTCTCTCTGTACTGAAAGGGAAAAGCCAGCTTGTTCTCTTTCTGAGTCCGGGATCCTTGGGACGGGGCGATGGAGAGCCCCGACTCGCCAGGGCCCCCCGGGGTGCTGGTCTGCCCTTGGGGGGGAGCAGATCGGGCTTGGGGGCCACGGGAGTTCTTGCTCCGTCCCGCGAAAGGTCTGGACTCCCATCCCCGCCCCCCCTCTTACCAGCGACAGCACCAGTCGGAATGACTCACAAAGTTGCAAGGTCTCGGGGCCAGCTTTGGCCTTTTTTTAATAGCTGCCTGCTTTTGTCTTTTTTTTTTTTTTTTGGTTTTGTTTTTTTGGGTGGGTGTGAGTGGGTGGATGGGTGGGTGGGTGTACCTGCTGGCCTTGCCGCGCCCCCCATTCAGTGTTAGCCAGGGTCCCTCTTCCCCTACCCATCTCTCCTGGGCCTTTGGAGCCTTGTGAGGAAAAGGCGGGTGTCTTGCTCCTCCGGCGACTCTGGAGCTGATACCCCTCAAGCCTTCTCTCCTTCCCTCCCCAACCCCCCTGCCCAATGGTGTCCTGCTTTTCCCTGGCCTCCCTTCCCTGGGTTGTTGGGTTTTTTTTTTAGGCCTCATCCAGTCAAGGCGGGGGCTGGCGACTGGAAGGAGCCACCTAGAAGTTTTTCTCTGAGGCCTGGGCTTGATTCCCGACCCTCCCTTCTTGGCGCCTCGTGTCTTCCCTCTACTTGGGGTGCCCACCTTCCCTTCCCTCCCCCTTCCCCCCCCCCCAGGCGTGGCTCAGGAGAAGCAGGGCTAGAGTAGGGAGAGCCTCGGGCTCCTCCCTTCAGTTCAGGCCGCTCAGGATACCAGTGGGGCTGGACTGGTACCCCTGAGCAGCTCGGTTTCCCCTTTTTTAAAAAACAAAAAAAACTCCGTTGTTTGTAAACCCTTCTTAGAAGCTTGAAAATAAAAACCTCCCTCTTTCCCCAGCTGTGTGTTCTGGACCAAGCCGGGCCCCTGTCTGCTGGGAGGGGGGTGGGTGGGGGGGAGCCGGGAGGGGGCAGAGGGAAATGTGGCCCGACTTCCCACCCTGGCCAGTGCCAGCCAGCCTCTCTGTGGGGTGGGGGCGGGGGTTGCCCCTTTGGGGGTCTTGTTTGTGGAGCGGTAAAAATCCCAAGGTTGCAGAACCGGGGGGCGGGGGGGATTGGGCAGGGGAGCGGCTGGGCAGCATGACCCACCCAATTGCCGTCTACGGGGAGGTGAGGCCGCCAGCCCTGGCCCTTCTTTCCTCCCCTTCTGGGGAGGTGCAGCCCTGACCCTGTTAATCTTCCCGGAGCCACATCCGATCTCCGGAGGCCAGGCTGAGAACCCTTAATACCCAAGGCGGGCCAGTGGCACCATCCAGCCCACGCCCCCGCAGCCGTGGCCTTGAGCCACAGCTGCTGAAGTCGGCTTGGGTTTCGGCTACCCGTGGTTACACCGGGGCCCCACGAGATGGTCCAGGCAGGGTGGGTGAAGCTCCGCTTGCACAGGCGCCCACAGCATCTCAGGCTCCTGCCCCAGCCGGTCCCTGGGAGCATGTGCCCAGCGGCTAATAGACGTGGAGTAAAAGTCCCTTTCCCACCTCAGTCTGGCTCTTCCCTCTCCCCTCCCCAGAGCCTCCTTGCCCTGGAGCCTGGGTCTGGATCCCTCCAGAAGGGCTGCCCCCTGCCCGGTCCCCAGTCAGCCCTGTTCTAAGAGATCAGGGAAGAGAATTCAGCTGAGCTGGGTAGCCCCCTGACCCAGGTTCCCCCCCCCCCCCGATTCCCACAGCTCCTCTGCTGCAAAATCCCCCAGCCCGTTCTAGGAGGGGGTAGAGAAATGGACAGAACCAGATCATGCGCTGCCCTTTGTGGTGTCTGCCTCTCACTGCCAACTGCCTCTCACAGTTCTTTTAGACTGTGAGCCCACTGTTGGGTAGGGACTGTCTATATGTTGCCAACTTGTACTTCCCAAGCGCTTAGTACAGTGCTCTGCACACAGTAAGCGCTCAATAAATACGATTGATGATGATGATGATGGTGCAGGGGGAATCCTGCAGTTAGCCAGCTCCAGGGGGGCGGGGCGGGGGGTGGGGGTTGCCCCCTGCCCAGCCCCAGCTCCACTTCCTGCCTGGAGAGCACATCTACAACTTTTCCCCTTTCCGCCTGGATCCTCAAGGCCACCTCCCTGGAGTCCTGCAGTGGTTTGATCTCCAGAGCAACAGAAGACTGTTTTGAGTGGACGGGAGCCAGGAGAGGGGTCTAGCCTAGGTGGAGGCGGAGGGGAGGGCGGGCCTTAGGGTGGAGTCACAGGGTGGGGGAAGAGTGTGGTCCATCCAATTACCCTTGGCAGCCCGGACAACTTCCCTGCCTCTGTGGTCAGCAGGATGTTGGAACCGACCCTTCTCCTCCTCCTCCTCCTCCTTCACTCCTCTCTCCTCTTCCTCCCCATGCCAGGCAGGACAGGTAGGTGCAGGGGAAGAGGGAGAGGAGGGGCCGGGGTTGACCAGGGGTGCATCAGCTTTGTTGCTTCCTCGCCCTCTGAAGAGAAGCCGGACTTCTTGCCTCCCCGTGTCCCCTTGTCCCCTCCCCGACTTGCCTTCTGTCTCAGAATCCCCATGCCCTGCCCCCCAACTATCTCCCTGCTCTCCCATCCCTCCAGGTCAGAGGGGGACTCAAAGGCAGCTCGGCAGTGGGCACGGTGGAGGGGTGGGGGGAAGAGGTATAGAAAGGGAGCCTGGGGCGGAAGCAGTGGGAGGGAGCAAGAACGTGGCGCCTTTGGGGCCGACCAGAGCCCTAGCAAGCGACCCCCTCTTTCCACCTGCCTCTCTCTCTCTCATCTGTATCTCCAGTTGCCCAGACCTGGGAAACGTCCCAGCCGCCCTCCGGCTCCCTGGCGGCCCCCAAGATTCCGGGAGAGGAGTGGCGGAGGCTGGTGGGACGGCTGATGGAGGGTGGGCCCCGTGATGCCGTATCTGTTACCTGTTACCCTGGTAGGATGGTGGCCCACGTGAGCAAGGACATCCTGGCGGTGAGAGACCACCCCTCACCCCCCAACCAGCTAAACTAAGAGTTAATGAGAACCGTGGTATATGTTCAGCGCTTCCTATAGGCCAAGCGCTGTACAAGACAGTCTGGTCAGACACAGGCCCTGACCCACCCGGGGCTCAAATCTAAGTAGAAGGGAGAACAGCTATTGGATCCCCATTTGACAGTTGAGGAAACTGAGACCCGGAGAAGTGAAGCGACTTGCTCAAGGTCACAAGGCAGGCGACTGATGGAGCCAAATTTGCCGCCCAGGCCCTCCGGCTCCCAGGGCGGGGCTCATTCCTTGAAGTCTCTTCACCTTCCCGGATCTGAACCAACATCCCATCACCCCCCTTAACCCACGTCAAAGCCAGCTCAGCCCGTGCCCTCTGACCTGGATACTCCTCCTCCCCTCCCTCCCTTTCTCCTTCCCCTCCCTCTTTCCTTTCCTCCTTCCATCTCCCCCTCTGGGCTCAGGCCCAGGGACTGCTCCCCGCCCAGGTCTCCCTGGCTGACCCCAGGTGTGCCGCCACTTCCAACCACAGCCACTTTTACCTGGAGACCCCCCTGAATGGCTGTGGGACTCAGGCCCGGGGAGATCCTGCCCACTACCACAACACCGTAAGCCAGGGGGAAGGGAGAGAGCGTTGGGGCGGGGGGACGATGACCAAGGGGTGGGGGGGGGGGGGGTCTCTCTCGCTAAGATGCAGAAAGACCGGGAGCTCTTGACTCCTTGAAGAGGGGAGGGTCCCCTTGTGATGCCCCAGGGGCCTGGGTGGGGAAACCCAATCCGAGTCAGAAGAATCTGGAGCCAGGAAGAAACCTGTCCCACTTCCCCGAGGTCCGTCTCAGTCACTTGTCCCCCGGAGACGGTCCCAAGTCACACCCAGGAGAGGACAGAGTCCACACCATTAATGTGAGTAGGGCTGGTGGGGAGGGTGGGCGGGCAAAGAGCCGAGGGATGGAATTCCTGGCTTTCAGCCCAGCTGCTAGGCCAGGATTGGGGCCGGGGGGCTGGGGGAGGGAGGCGTTGATGGCTCTTTAAGGAGAAAGGGACCCCTGGGTTCCAACCCCACCTCGGAGTTCTCTCTGCCCTGAGTTTGGAGTCAGCACGGCAGGGTGTCGTTCTTCACTGGGGAATCCAAAATGGCAGCAAAGGGAGGGACCCTCTCTCTCTTCTGCCTCTCTTGTAGTTTACCTGCACCCCATCCAGCCTGGCCGGGGGCCCCCAACATCCCCAGCCCCGCCGCCCACTCTTCAGCCTGGAGGTCTACGGCTCTGACGCCTTTCACAAGCTCCCCGGGCCATGCACTGTGCCCGCCGACAGCCGTGTCTTTGTGGAGGTGACCCCTGCCACTGCGGGGAGTGGGGGGGGGGTGGGGGGTCGAACAAGCAGTGCTCTTTCTGTCACCTGAGCAATTATCGAGACCGAGGACGGGGGGAGGGGGATTGGGGCCGAGACCCCCGCATCCCATGCTGCCAGCTGACTCTCTCCACGTAGGCTGCCCTGGCCCGGCCCGGCCCCAACCGGGGCCTCTCCCTCCGCCTCTGCTTCGTGTCACCCTCTTCGGACCCAGCCCGGCGCTCCCCCTTCCTGGTGCTGCGCGGAGGCTGTCCGGCCGAGCCGTCCGTGACTTTCCTCGCAGCGTCCTCTCAAGCCCCATACCGCACCCGCCTCAGCTTCCGACTGCGGCCCCTCTTCAACGCCTCCGTGCAGTTTCTGCACTGCCAGCTGGGGCTCTGTCACCGGGGGGCTGCCCCGCCCGGTCCCCACGAGCCCCCGCCGGTCTGTGACAGAGGGAGGGGAGGCTGGGGACCCGAACACCCGGGGTCCGGGAGGAGAGGTGGGCCGGGATGCCGCCACCCCCGTTCCACTTCCTCAGCCAGTCAGAAAAGCAGAGTTTCCCGCATGGGACGGGGCCCCTGTCTGCCCCGATGACCTCGTATCCAACCCAGAGCTTAGTTTGGGGGCTCGGCACATAGCGAACGCCGCGCAAAGACCACCGTAATGATTAGCGCAGGCTGCGAGTGGGCAGAAAATGGGTGGAGGAGGCTGCGGGGTGGGAGGGAGTGTGGCGGTAAGAGCGGCAAACTGATTCCCCGCCCCATCTCAGTGTCTCTCCCAGGATGAGGCCTGTATGGGTGGTGGCGGCAGCGAGGAGGAGAGCGAGGAGTCTTGGGGGCGAGGCCGGAACCCGCGCACTCTGTCCCAGCCCATCATCGTCACCGTGCCTTGGCCTCCCCGGGCCTCCCGCCAGCCTCCCCTGGGTGAGACCCCACGGCCTCCCTCCTCCTCCTCCTCCAGATGCTTGAGGGCCGGGATGCCTCCGCCTAGGTTCTGGAAGGGGACTGGGCTGGAGTCCGGGGCAGCTGAGGTCCGAGGGGAGAGCCAGGTCCCAGGTGGGACCCAGAGCTGGTGACACTCCTAGCTGCGGGTCTTCCTGCCCCTGGAACGAGGCCCATCTCCCCCCGCAGAGCGGCCGAAGAAGGGGGGCCCACGCAAGGAGCCATCCTCCCCCGTCTCCCACGGACTGGAGCTGGCCCCTGTAGTGGGCATCGCCGTGTCGGCTTTTGTGCTGGGGGCTGCTCTCTCCGCCGGGCTCAGCCTCATCCACATCCACACAGGTAGAGTGCGGGGTGGGGGACCCGTGGCGTAGTGGACGGAGAACCATTTATTACTCTATTTATTTATTTATTTATTTTACTTGTACATATCTATTCTATTTCCTTTATTTTGTTAGTATGTTTGGTTTTGTTCTCTGTCTCCCCCTTTTAGACTGTGAGCCCACTGTTGGGTAGGGACTGTCTCTATATGTTGCCAACCTGTACTTCCCAAGCGCTTAGTACAGTGCTCTGCACACAGTAAGCGCTCAATAAATACAATTGATGATGATGATGATGATGATGAGAGCCTGAAGGTCATGGGTTCTAATCCCGGCTCCGCCACTTGTCTGCTAGGTGACCTTGGGCCCGTCACTTCCCTTCTCTGGGCCTCAGTTCCCTCATCCGTAAAATGGGGATTAAGACTGTGAGCCCCACAACCTGATCACCTCGTATCCCCCCCAGCACTTAGAACAGTGCTTTGCGCCTAGTAAGTGCTTAACAAATGCCATCAGTATTATCATTATTATTCTCTGTGCCTCAGTTACCTCATCTGTAAAAAATGGGGATGAAGACTGTGAGCCCAATGCGGGACAGGGACTGTATCCAACCGGATTAACTTGTATCCCCCCCAGTGCTTAGAACAGTGATTGGCACATAGTAAGTGCTTAACAGGTACCATTATTATCATTATTATTACGTATAGAGAAGCGGCGTGGCTTAGTGGCAAGATCCCGGGCTTGAGAGTCAGAGGTGGTGGGTTCTAATTCCGCCTCCGCTACTTGTCTGCTGTGTGACCTTGGGCAAGTCACTTGACTTCTCTGTGCCCCGGCGACCTCATCTGGAAAATGAGGAGCAGCGTGGCTCAGTGGAAAGAGCCCGGGCTTTGGAGTCAGAGGTCATGGGTCCAAATCCCGGCCCCGCCAATTGCCAGCTGTGTGACTTGGGGCAAGTCACTTCACTTCTCTGGGCCTCAGTTCCCTCATCTGGAAAATGGGGATGAAGACTGTGAGCCCCCCGTGGGCCAACCTGATCACCTTGTAACCTCCCCTGCGCTTAGAACAGTGCTTTGCACATAGTAAGCACTTAATCAATCAATCAATCAATCGTATTTATTGAGCGCTTACTGTGTGCAGAGCACCGTACTAAGCGTTTGGGAAGTACAAGTCGGCAACATATAGAGACAGTCCCTACCCAACAGCAGGCTCACAGTCTAGAAGGGGGAGACAGAGAACAAAACCAAACATACTAACAAAATAAAATAAATAGAATAGATAGTACAAGTAAGATAAATAAATAGAGTAATAAATATGTACAAACATATATACATATATACAGGTGCTGTGGGGAAGGGAAGGAGGTAAGATGGGAGGGATGGAGAGGGGGACGAGGGGGAGAGGAAGGAAGGGGCTCAGTCTGGGAAGGCCTCCTGGAGGAGGTGAGCTCTCAGTAGGGCCTTGAAGGGAGGAAGAGAGCTAGCTTGGCGGGTGGGCAGAGGGAGGGATTCCAGGCCCGGGGGAGGACGTGGGCCGGGGGTCGATGGTGGGACAGGCGAGAATGAGGCACGGTGAGGAGATTAGTGGCAGAGGAGCGGAGGGTGCGGGCTGGGCTGGAGAAGGACAGAAGGGAGGTGAGGTAGGAGGGGGCGAGGGGATGGACAGCCTTGAAGCCCAGGGTGAGGAGTTTCTGCCTGATGCGCAGATTGATTGGTAGCCACTGGAGATTTTTGAGGAGGGGAGTAACATGCCCAGAGCGTTCCTGCACAAAGACAATCCGGGCAGCAGCATGAAGTATGGATTGAAGTGGGAAGAGACACGAGGATGGGAGATCAGAGAGAAGGCTGATGCAGTAGTCCAGACGGGATAGGATGAGAGCTTGAATGAGCAGGGTAGCGGTTGGGATGGAGAGGAAAGGGCGGATCTTGGCAATGTTGCGGAGCTGAGACCGGCAGGTTTTGGTGACGGCTTGGTTGCGAGGGGTGAATGAGAGAGCGGAGTCGAGGATGACACCAAGGTTGCGGGCTTGTGAGACGGGAAGGATGGTAGTGCCGTCAACAGTGATGGGAAAGTCAGGGAGAGGGCAGGGTTTGGGAGGGAAGACAAGGAGTTCAGTCTTGGACATGTTGAGTTTTAGGTGGCGGGCAGACATCCGGATGGAGATGTCCTGAAGGCAGGAGGAAATGCGAGCCTGGAGAGAGGGGAAGAGAGCAGGGGCAGAGATGTAGATCTGGGTGTCATCAGCGTAGAGATGATAGTTGAAGCTGTGGGAGCGAATGAGGTCACCAAAGGAGTGAGTGTAGATCGAGAACAGAAGGGGACCAAGCACTGAACCTTGGGGAACCCCTACAGTAATGGGATGGGAGGGGGAGGAGGAGCCTGCGAAAGAGACTGAGAATGAACGACCGGAGAGATAAGAGGAGAACCAGGAGAGGACGGAGTCTGTGAAGCCAAGGTCGGATAGCATGTTGAGGAGAAGGAGAAGGGGATAGCATTAATAAATGTCATCATCATTATTATTATTAAAATGGGGACTAAAAGTGTGAGCCTCCCGTGGGACAACCTGATCACCTTGTAACCTCCCCGTGCTTAGAACAGTGCTTTGCACATAGTAAGCGCTTAATAAATGCTATCATTATTATTATTATTATTATTTAAATGGGGACTAAAAGTGTGAGCACCAGTGGGACAACCTGATGACCTGGTATCTCGTTCAGCGCTTAGAACAGTGCTTTGCACATAGTAAGTGCTTAATAAATGCTACCATTATTATTATTATTAAAATGGGGACTAAAAGTGGGAGCCCCCCGTGGGACAACCTGATGACCTGGTATCTCCTTCAGCGCTTAGAACAGTGCTTTGCACATAGTAAGCGCTTAACAAACGCTATCATTATTATTATTAAAATGGGGATTAAAAGTGGGAGCCCCACGTGGGACAACCTGATGACCTGGTATCTCCTCCAGCTCTTAGAACAGTGCTTTGCACTTAGTAAGCGCTTAATAAACGCTATCGTTATTATTATTAAAATGGTGACTAAAAGTGTGATCCCCCCGTGGGACAACCTGATGACCTTGTATCTCCAGCGTTTAGAACAGTGCTTTGCACATAGTAAGCACTTAATAAATGCTATCATTATTATTATTATTAAAATGGGCACTAAAAGTGGGAGCCCCCCGTGGGACAACCTGATGACCTGGTATCTCCTCCAGCGCTTAGACAGGGCTTGGCACATAGTAAGTGCTTAATAAATGCTATCATCATTATTATTATTATTAAAACGGGGACTAAAAGTGTGAGCCCCCCGTGGGACAACCTGATGACCTTGTATCTCCTCCAGCGCTTAGACAGGGCTTGGCACATAGTAAGCGCTTAATAAATGCTATCATTATTATTATTATTAAAATGGGGACTAAAAGTGTGAGCCCCCCGTGGGACAACCTGATGACCTGGTATCTCCGCCAGCGCTTAGAACAGTGCTTTGCACATAGTAAGCGCTTAACAAACGCTATCATTATTATTATTAAAACGGTGACTAAAAGTGGGAGCCCCCCGTGGGACAACCTGATGACCTGGTATCTCCTCCAGCGCTTAGACAGGGCTTGGCACATAGTAAGCGCTTAACAAATATAACAATAAAATAAAATAAAATAAAATAAAATATAATATAATATAATATAATATAATATAATATAATATTATAATATGTAATATATAATAGAATATAATATAATGAATATGATATAATGAATATAATATAATATAATATAATATATAATAATAGTAGTACTAATAATAATAATAATAATGTTCCCCCATCGAGGGGGGGGGGCAGCTGCAGCAGGCGCCATTGCAGTCCCCCCTATGGCCACCAGGGGGCGCGGAGAAAGATCGGGGCGAGCCAAGGTGGCAAGTGGCCAGCGTCTTCAATCAATCAATCAATCAATCAATCAATCAATCGTATTTATTGAGCGCTTACTGTGTGCAGAGCACTGTACTAAGCGCTTGGGAAGTACAAGTTGGTAACATATAGAGACAGTCCCTACCCAACAGTGGGTCTTCAATCAATCAATCAATCAATCGTATTTATTGAGCGCTTACTGTGTGCAGAGCACTGTACTAAGCGCTTGGGAAGTACAAGTTGGCAACATATGGAGACAGTCCCTACCCAACAGTGGGCTCACAGTCTAAAAGACAGTCTTCGCTCTGGCCCACACCTTAACTTCTCTTTTTCAGCTCACCGACCCCTTGCGATCCCCCCCAGCAGCGGCTCTTCGGACCCCTCCCACTCAAGGCCGGCTCACTGAGTCCTCGAACAGAAAGCGGTGGAGAAGCCTGTGCCCTGGAGACGAGGAGTGGGGAAGGAGAAAACCCTCATCGCCTCCTCGGGCTGCTTCTCCCAAACTGTCGAGCGGAGCGGAGCCCAGCCCGGCCAGAGGCCAAGATGATCCCAGGATCAGCGCCCCATCCCCCGGGGCCCTCCCTACAAAGCAAATAAATCGGGGTCCCTCTCTGAGCGTCATCTGGTTCCTTCGGGCATCGGGGATGGGAGGGCGGAGAGGTGAAGCAGCCGGCCGGCACCGCAACGTCCCCGCAACCTCGCATGCCAAGCAGACCGAAATGCCCCTTCAAAACACCACGACTAGCCGGGCTCCCTCTCGTGTTGTTTTGTTTTGAAATGGGCTTTTTGAAGAGCGTTTAGGGTATCCCGGTCAGGCCCCAGTGAGAAGCAATGCGGCCTAATAATAATAATGATGGCATTTGTTAAGCGCTTACTATGTGCAAAGCACTGTTCTAAGCACTTGTTTGCCATGTACTACCATGTACTAAACCACTGGGATAGATACAAGATAATAATAATAATGATGATGGGAGTATTTGTTAAGCACTTACTCTGTGCCAAGCACTTTTCCAAGCGCTGGGGGAGATACGTGGTAATCGGGTTGTCCCACCTGGGGCTCACAGTTTTAATCCCCATTTGACAGATGAGGTAACTGAGGCACAGAGAAGTTACGTGCCTTGCCCGAAGTCACACAGCTGACAAGTGACGCAGCCAGGATTAGAGCCCATGATCTCCGACTCCCTTTCCACTAAGCCACGCAGCTTTCATTAGGTCGGACACGGTCCTTGTCCCACGTGACACTCACATTCTTATTCCCCATTTTATAGATGAAGTAACTGAGGCCCAGAGAAGTGAAGTGATTTGGCCAAGGTCAAACAACACAGAAGTGGTGGTGGTGGGATGAGAACCCAGGTCCTTCTGAGTCCCAGGCCCGTGCTCTCTCCATGGAGAAGCGGCGTGGCTAAGTGGATCGACCACGGGCCTGGGACTCAGAAGGACCTGAACTCTAATCCCGGCTCTGCCACGTGTCTGCTGTGTGACCTTGGGCAAGTCAGTTAACTTCTCTGGACCTCAGTTACCTCATCTATAAAAAGGGGATTAAGAGTGTGAGCCCAATGAGGGATGGGGACTGTGTTCAACCTGATTAACTTGTATTCATTCATTCAATCGTATTAATAAGAATAATAATAATAATGATGATGATGGTATTTGTTAAGCAAGCGCTTACTATGGGGTAGATATGTTGCCAACTTGTACTTCCCAAGCGCTTAGTACAGTGCTCTGCACACAGTAAGCGCTCAATAAATACGATTGATGATGATGATGATGATAATGATACAAGGTGATCAGGTTGTCCCACGTGGGGCTCACAGCCTTAATCCCCATTTTACAGATGCGGTAACTGAGGCCCAGAGAAGTGAAGTGACTTGCCCAAAGTCACACAGCTGACAATTGGCGGAGTCGAGATTAGAACCCACGACCTCTGACTGCCAAGCCCGTGCTCTTTCCGCTAAGCCATGCTGCTTCCACGCTGCTTAGTGAGCGCTTACTGTGTGCTGAGCACTGTACTAAGGAAAGTACAGTTAGGCAATAGAGACGATCCCTGCCCACACCGAGTTGTATCTACCCATGTTTAGAACATTGCTTGGCACATAGTAAGTGCTTAGCAAGTACTATAATTATTATTATAATTAAGGCCTGCACCGGTCAGCGGCCTGGGCCCGCCCCCTCATCCCCATCGTCGTGGAGCAAACCGTAAGGAGCCCGTACAGTGGGCAATCAATCAATAATAATAATAATAATAATAACGATGGTATTTGTTAAACGCTTACTATGTGCAAAGCACTGTTCTAAGCGTTGGGGAGGTTAAAAGGTGATCAGGTTGTCCCACGGGGGCGCTCACAGTTTCAATCCCCATTCTACAGATGAGGTCACTGAGGCCCAGAGAATAATAATAATAATGATGATAGCATTTATTAAGCGCTCACTATGTGCAAAGCACTGTTCTAGGCAAGTACTATAATTATTATTGTTATTAGGGAAGCAGCGTGGCCTAATGGAAAGAGCCCGGGCTTTGGCGTCAGAGGTCATGGGTTCAAATCCCGGCCCCGCCACTTGTCAGCTGTGTGACTTTGGGCAAGTCGCTTAACTTCTCTGTGCCTCAGTTACCTCGTCTGGAAAATGGGGATGAAGCCTGTGAGCCCCGCTTGGGACAATCTGATCACCTTGTATCCTCCCCAGCGCTTAGAACAGTGTTTTGCACAGAGTAAGCGCTTAACAAATGCTGTCATCGTTATTATTATTACTATTATTGTTAGGCCGCATTGCTTCTCATTGGGGCCTGACCGGGACAACCCTAAAAGCTCTTCAAAAATCCCATCTTGCCAAGGTGACCCCGAGTTGGGAGGAGGAAAAACGGGAAAGGGAAGCCCCTACACACTCCCCCTCGCTCCGGGTTAAGACCCCACCTGAAGGGCTGAAGCAGTTGGGTGGGACGGTGTCCCGGTCCCCCAAAGGAGACACTGACCCAGACTCCCGGGGCAGGAAGGTGGCAGTTCTGTAGCCCGGGACCAGCCCGTGCGATACAATTCATTCATTCACTCGGATTTATTGAGCGCTTAGCGTGTGCAGAACACTGTACTAAGCGCTTGGGAATCACAAGTCGGCAACACACGGAGACGGCCCCTACCCAACAACGGGCTCACAGTCTAGAAGGGGGAGACAGACGACAAAACAAAAACATGTAGACAGGTGTCAAAATCGTCAGAACAAATAGAAGCAGCGTGGCTCGGTGGAGAGAGCACCGGCTTTGGAGTCGGAGGTCATGGGTTCAAATCCTGGCTCCGCCACTTTCATTCATTCATTCAATCGTATTTATTGAGCGCTTACTGTGTGCAGAGCACTGTACTAAGTGCTTTACCTCCTTCCCTTCCCCACAGCACCTGTATATATGTTTGTACATATTTATTACTCTATTTATTTATTTATTTTACTTGTACATATCTATTCTATTTATTTTATTTTGTTAGTACGTTTGGTTTTGTTCTCTGTCTCCCCCTTTCAGACTGTGGGTAGGGACTGTCTCTATATGTTGCCAATTTGTACTTCCCAAGCGCTTAGTACGGTGCTCTGCACATAGTAAGCGCTCAATAAATACGATTGATGATGATGACGATTGATGAAGTATAGGTCGGCGACATCTAGAGACGGTCCCTACCCAACAGCGGGCTCACAGTCTAGAAGGGGGAGACAGAGAACAAAACAAAACATGTTAACAAAAGAAAATGAGGGGAAGGGAGTAACATGCCCAGAGCGTTTCTGCACAAAGATGATCTGGGTAGCAGCGTGAAGCATGGATTGAAATGGGGAGAGACAGGAGGATGGGAGATCAGAGAGGAGGCTGATGCAGTAATCCAGTCGGGATAGGATTATCCCACCCACTTGTCAGCTGTGTGACTTTGGGCAAGTCACTCCGTGCCTCAGTTACCTCATCTGTAAAATGGGGATTAAAACCGTGAGCCCCCCCCGTGGGACAACCTGATCACCTTGTAACCTCCCAGCGCTTAGAACATAATAAGCGCTTAACAAATACCAGTATTATTATTATTATTATTAAATAGAATTATAGCTATATGCACATCATTAACAAAATAAATAGAACAGTAAATATGTAGAAGTAAAATAAATAGAGTGATAAATCTGTACAAATATATACAAGTGCTGTGGGGAGGGGAAGGAGGTAGAGCGGAGGGGGTGATGGAAAGGAGGAGAGGAAAAAGGGGGCTCAGTCTGGGAAGGCCTCCCGGAGGAGGCCAGATGCAACCCCCCGAAGACGAGGAAGCTGCTTCAATCAATCAATCGCATTTATTGAGCGCTTACTGTGTGCAGAGCACTGTACTAAGCGCTTGGGAAGTACAAGTTGGCAACACAAGGCCCCTATCTTATGCTTCAAGACCCCTATCACCCTCAAACACACCCGAAATGAGAGAGAGCTGAACGATGGACGGGGGTGTGGGGAAGAGTCTCCAGCGCTTAGAACAGTGCTTTGCACATAGTCTCTAGAATTTGATACCTACATGTTTATTCTATTTATTTTATTTGGTTAATATGTTTTGTTTTGTCGTCTGTCTCCCCCTTTTAGACTGTGAGCCCACTGTTGGGTAGGGACTGTCTCTATATGTTGCCAATTTGTACTTCCCAAGCGCTTAGTACAGTGCTCTGCACATATAGTAAGCGCTCAATAAATACGATTGATGATGATGTAGCTGAGCAGAAGGATTCCCAGGCGAGTGGTGGTAACAGTTGGAAATAAAGAGAAAGTGGCCCTGCCCCTGTTCTTGGAGGGACTGCTGCTGCTGGAGACAGCATTATTATTATCTCCCCCTCCTAGACCTCCCAGTTCTAGACTGTGAGCCCACTGTTGGGTAGGGACCGTCTCTATATGTTGCCAACTTGTACTTCCCAAGCGCTTAGCCCAGTGCTCTGCACACAGGAAGCGCTCAATAAATACGATTGCTTGAATGAATGAATGAATGAATGTTGGGTAGGGACCGTCTCTATATGTTGCCAACTTGTACTCCCCAAGCGCTTAGTCCAGTGCTCTGCACACAGTAAGTGCTCAATAAATACGATTGAATGAATGAATGAATGAATGAATGAATGTTGGGTAGGGACCGTCTCTATATGTTGCCAACTTGTACTTCCCAAGCGCTTAGTCCAGTGCTCTGCACACAGCGCTCAATAAATACGATTGATTGATTGAATGAATGAAAGTTGGGTAGGGACCGTCTCTAGATGTTGTCAACTTGTACTTCCCAAGCGCTTAGTCCAGTGCTCTGCACACAGTAAGTGCTCAATAAATACGATTGAATGAATGAATGAATGAATGAATGTTGGGTAGGGACCGTCTCTAGATGTTGCCAACTTGTACTTCCCAAGCGCTTAGTCCAGTGCTCTGCACACAGTAAGTGCTCAATAAATACGATTGAATGAATGAATGAATGAATGTTGGGTAGGGACCGTCTCTAGATGTTGCCAACTTGTACTTCCCAAGCGCTTAGTACAGTGCTCTGCACACATTAAGCCCTTCTAGACCCTTCTAGTCCCTTCTAGATTGTGAGCCCACTGTTGGGTAGGGACCGTCTCTGTGTGTTGCCAACTTGTACTTCCCAAGCGCTTAGTACAGTGCTGTGCACACAGTAAGCGCTCAATAAATATGATTGATTGATTGATTGATTAAGCGCTCAATAAATACGAATGAATGAATGAATCACCTGTATATATGTATATATGTTTGTACATATTTATTACTCTATTTATTTTACTTGTACATATCTATTCTATTTATTTTATTTTGTTAATATGAGCCCACTGTTGGGTAGGGACTGTCTCTATATGTTGCCAACTTGGACTTCCCAAGCGCTTAGTCCAGTGCTCTGCACACAGTAAGCGCTCAATAAATATAATTGATTGATTGATTAATTGCTCAATAAATACAAATGAACGACTGTATATGTTGCCAACTTGGACTTCCCAAGCGCTTAGTCCAGCGCTCTGCACACAGAAAGCACTCCATAAATGCGACTGAATGAATGAATGCCATAATGAATGAATTAATTCATTAAAGAGAAGCAGCGTGGCTCAGTGGAGAAGAGCACGGGCTTTGGAATCAGAGGTCATGGGTTCTAATCCCCCTCCACCACATGTCTGCTGTGTGACCTTGGGCAAGTCACTTCACTTCTCTGGGCCTCAGTTCCCTCATCTGGAAAATGGGGATTGAGACTGTGAGCCCCCCGTGGGACAAACTGATCACCTTGTAACCTCCCCAGCGCTTAGAACAGTGCTTTGCACATAGTAAGCGCTTAATAAATGTCATTTTCAGACTGTGAGCCCACTGTTGGGTAGGGACTGTCTCTATATGTTGCCAATTTGGACTTCCCAAGCGTTTAGTCCAGTGCTCTGCACACAGTAAGCGCTATAGAGACAGTCCCTACCTTCTTCAAAATCTTTGTGGAACGGTTTCAGAGCGTTTGGTTTTGCTCCTTTTAAATAATAATGATGATGAGCCCTACTGAGCGCTCACCTCCTCCAGGAGGCCTTCCAAGACTGAGTCCCCTCCTTCCTCTCCCCCTCTCCCCCCGCCTTACCTCCTTCCCCTCCTCACAGCACCTGTATATATGTTTATACATATGTATTACTCTATTTATTGATTGGTTTGCTTTGTACATATTTATTTTATTTTGTTAATATGTTTTGTTTTGTTCTCTGTCTCCCCCTTCTAGACCGTGAGCCCGCTGTTGGGTAGGGACCGTCTCTCTATGTTGCCAACTTGGACTTCCCAAGCGCTTAGTCCAGTTCTCTGCACATAGTAAGCGCTCAATAAATACGATTGAATGAATTTATTACTCTATTTATTTGATTTGTACATACTTATTCTATTTATTTTATTTTCTTAGTATGTTTGGTTTTGTTGTCTGTCTCCCCCTTCTAGACTGTGAGCCCGCTGTTGGGTAGGGACCGTCTGTGTTGCCAACTTGGACTTCCCAAGCGCTTAGTGCAGTGCTCTGCACACAGTAAGCGCTCAATAAATACGATTGAATGAATAAATACGATTTATTGATTGATTTCTAGACTGTGAGCCCACTGTTAGGTAGGGACCGTCTTTATATGTTGCCAACTTGTACTTCCCAAGCGCTTAATGCAGTGCTCTGCACACAGTAATAGCTCAATAAATACGATTGATTGATAAAAAAAACCGCTCAAATTGCGCTCGCGCACGCGCTCGCTCCCGCCCGCACGGCCCGCTGGGAAATGTAGTCTGGTTCCGGCGGGCGGCAGAAGGGAATCACTTCCGGGGCAGGAGGCGGCGCAGGCGCAGTCGCCCGCACGGCCCGCTGGGAAATGTAGTCTGGCTCCGGCGGGCGGCAGGAGGGAATCACTTCCGGGGCAGGAGGAGGAGGCGGCGCAGGCTCCGGAGGGCGGCAGGAGGGAATCACTTCCGGGGCAGCAGGCGGCGCAGGCGCAGTCGCCGTTGGAGCGTGAGGCGAGATGTGGGCCCGGCTAGCGGTGAGGGGGCTCGGGGGGCGAGAATGGCGACCGGGAGTGGGGGAGACGTCTCCAAAGCGGTGGCCCCTAAGGCTTCCAGGGGTGAGGGGGGCTGCCATGGAGGGAGGAGGGGGTTGGGGACCCCCGATTAGGGCAAGCAAGCTTTGTGTTTCCCTCGCCTCACAGCGGCCGCTCCAGCCGAAGCTGGCACTCCGAGGCCTGCACCGGTCGGCGGCCTGGGCCCGCCCCCTCATCCCCATCGTCGTGGAGCAAACCGTAAGGAGCCCGGACCGTGGGCAATCAATAATAATAATAATAATAATAATGATGGTATTTGTTAAGCGCTTACTATGTGCAAAGCGCTGGGGAGGTTACAAGGTGATCAGGTTGTCCCGCGGGGGGGCTCACAGTTGCAATCCCCATTTTACAGATGAGGGAACTGAGGCCCAGAGAAGAAGAAGAATAATAATAATGGTAGCATTTATTAAGGGCTCACTATGTGCAAAGCACTGTTCTAAGCGCTGGGGAGGTACAAGGTGATCAGGTTGTCCCACGGGGGGGGGGCCCTCACAGTTTCAATCCCCGTTTTACAGATGAGGTAACTGAGGCCCAGAGAATAATGATAATAATAATGATAGCATTTATTAAGCGCTCACTATGTGCAAAGCACTGTTCTAAACGCGGAGGGGGGGAGACAAGGTGATCAGGTTGTCCCGCGAGGGGGCTCACGGCTTCAGTCCCCATTTTACAGATGAGGTCACTGAGGCCCAGAGAATAATAATAATAATAATGGTAGCATTTATTAAGGGCTCACTATGTGCAAAGCACTGTTCTAAGCGCTGGGGAGGTTACAAGGTGATCAGGTTGTCCCATGTGGGGCTCACAGTCTTAATCCCCATTTTACAGATGAGGTAACTGAGGCCCAGAGAATAATAATAATGATAGCATTTGTTAAGCGCTCACTATGTGCAAAGCACTGTTCTAAGCGCTGGGGAGGTTACAAGGTGATCAGGTTGTCCCGCGGGGGGGCTCACGGTTTCAATCCCCATTTTACAGATGAGGTCACTGAGGCCCAGAGAAGAAGAAGAATAATAATGATAGCATTTATTAAGCGCTCACTATGTGCAAAGCACTGTTCTAAGCGTTGGGGAGGTTACAAGGTGATCAGGTTGTCCCGCGGGGGGGCTCACGGTTTCAATCCCCATTTTACAGATGAGGTAACTGAAGCACAGAGAAGTGAAGTGACTTGGCCAAAGTCACACGGCTGACAGTTGGTGGAGCCGGGATTTGAACCCATGATCTCTGACTCCAAAGCTCATGCTCTTTCCACTGAGCCAAGCTGCTTCTCAATCAATCAGTCGTATTTATTGAGCGCTTACTGTGTGCAGAGCACTGGACTAAGCGCTTGGGAAGTACAAGTGGGCAACATATAGAGACGGTCCCTACCCAACAGTGGGCTCAGGAGGGGAGACAGCGAGGGAATCCCCATCCACTCTTGGCTTCAGCCCAGCCCCAGTCCCCTCCCCCGGCCACCCCTCCGTCAGGCCCACATTCATTCAATCGTATTTGCTGAGCGCTTACTGTGTGCAGGGCACTGTACTAAGCGCTTGGGAAGGCCAAGTTGGCAACATAGAGAGACGGGCCCTACCCAACAGCGGGCTCACAGTCTAGAAGGGGGAGACCAAGTTGGCAACATGTAGAGACAGTCCCTACCCAACAGTGGGCTCACGGTCTAGAAGGGGGAGACAGACAACAAAACAAACCATAGAAACCAAATAAATATGTACAAGTAAAATAGAGTAATAAATATGCACAAACATATATATATAGGTGCTGTGGGTAGGGAAGGAGGTAAGGCGGGGGGCTCAGTTTGGGAAGGCCTCCTGGAGGAGGTGAGCTCTCAGTAGGGCTTTGAAGGGAGAAAGAGAGCTAGCTTGGCAGATAATAATAATAATAATAATGATGGCATTTATTAAGCGCTTACTATGTGCAAAGCAGTGTTCTGAGCGCTGGGGAGGTTACAAGGTGATCAGGTTGTCCCACGGAGGGCTCACAGTCTTCATCCTTATTTTACAGATGAGGTAATCAATCAGTCAATCGTATTTATTGAGCACTTACTTACTGTGTGCAGAGCACTGTACTAAGCACTTGGGAAGTACAAGTTGGCAACATATAGAGACAATCCCGACCCAACAGTGGGCTCACAGTCTGAGGCCCAGAGAAGTTAAGTGACTTGCCCAAAGTCACACAGCTGAGAATTGGCAGAGGATGTGTGGAGGGAGGGCATTCCAGGCCGGGGGGATGGAGGGGCCTGCCGCCCATGGCCCGGGGCTCCCCGTGCTCCCTCCCCGCACCCCCTGACCCGCCGGCCCTCCAGCTCCCCTCTTTCCCCTCTCCTTCAGGGCCGGGGAGAGCGTGCCTATGACATCTATTCCCGCCTGCTCCGAGAACGCATTATCTGCGTCATGGGGCCGGTGAGTATGCATGCAACTGCCCCCCCCAATCAATCAATCAATCAATCGTATTTATTGAGCACTTACTATGTGCAGAGCCCAAACCCGCTCTACCCCGCCCCATCCCTCTTCTCTGACCCCAGCCCCTCTCCCCTTAGATTGATGACAGCTTAGCCAGCCTGGTCATCGCCCAGCTGCTTTTTCTGCAGTCTGAGAGCAACAAGAAGCCCATCCACATGTACATCAACAGTCCCGGTGAGTGCCCGCTGGCCACTTCTGAAGCCAGCACCCTACTCTGTGCCTCTCTAGAACATTCCCCGGGGCCCAAAGTGCACTAATAATAGTAATAAGAATAATGGTATTCGTTAAGCGAGCACATAGTAAGCACTTAACGAATACCGTTATTATTATTATGTGCCAAGCACTGTTCTAAGCATTGGGATAGATACAAGGTAATCAGGCTGCCCCATGTGGGGCCCCCAGTCTTAATCCCCATTTTACAGCCGAGGTACCCGAGGCACAGAGAAGTGAAGCGACTTGCCCAAGGTCACACAGCAGACAGGTGGTGGAGCCGGGATTGGAACCCACGTCCTCTGACTCCCAAGCCCGGGCTCTTTCCACTAAGCCATGCTGCTTCTGGCTATTAGAGGACCGCGCACCGTACTCGGTCCCAATTCCGAGGGTCAGCTCCTAGGGAGTGGGAGACCCCTTTTGTTTCACTTACTCTGAGCAGTGCCAGGCACAGGTGGGCTCTGACCAGGTCCTCTCTGTGAGTCATTTGGTGATGAGGCGGGATTCCTCAAGGATGGAGGTAAGACGGCTGGCCCACCGGTAGATCTGGCAGCTCAAATGCCACTGTGACCGGGAGGTGGGGGCCGGGGGTCCACGGAGGAAAGTCCTTCAATCGGGGCGGCCTTCCTGGAGGGGGTCGGCTCGGGGAGCCTTAAAGGAGCAGCTTGGCTGGAGATGGGAGGGATGACTTGGTGGAAGACAAGGAGCCCTTTGAAAAGGGGGCTTGGTCTGGAACGGCCTCTGGTTGTGGAGAAAGAGCGCGTTCGGAAGAGCGACGGGGGGCGAACTCGGAGCACCATTCATCGGGGACCGCAGTGGTCGGGGGAGCAGGAGGCAGGGCCCGGGAGAACCGCTCAGGGGGATGGTGTGTCCAGAGCCCCCCGTTTCCCTCTCCTTGGCCCGCAGGAGGTGTGGTGACGTCTGGCCTGGCCATCTATGACACCATGCAGTACATTCTTAATCCCATCTGCACCTGGTGCGTGGGGCAAGCAGCCAGCATGGGCTCCCTGCTGCTGGCGGCTGGCTCCCCGGGCATGCGCCACTCTCTGCCCAACTCCCGCATCATGATCCACCAGCCCTCTGGAGGGGCCCGGGTGAGCCCGGGGCCCGGGGACACCCTGTAGGTGGGGGAGGGAGGCTGACCGGTGGCAGCAAAAGCTGGCCCTGCCCGCCTGGCATCCAACGATGCCGTGGATGACGATGGGGGAAATGGGGCCTGACCCCGCTTAGGGGCAGGAAGGTGGGTGACGGGGGATTGGTTGCCTCTGGCTCACCGGCTCCCCGCTCCCTCTCCACACACAGGGCCAAGCCACTGACATCGCCATCCAGGCCGAGGAGATCATGAAGTTGAAGAAACAGCTGTATGGCATCTATGCCAAGCACACCAAACAACCCCTGGATGTGATAGGTGAGGGCCAGGACCAACAGGCCTCCTTCCCGGTTGGGGCAGAATGACAGCGTACTCTCCCTGGCCCAGGCTGGTCTTATGACTGGTCTCGGTAGCTGGTCTGACTTCCAGGGAGGCTAGGCCTTCGCTCTACCCGGACATTCTTGGCGGGTGGGGAGGGGTGGACACAATCCTTGGTGGGAAGGGCAGATGGATGATGGTCCAGCCCCCTTCCCACCTTCAGAGTCTGTGATGGAACGGGACCGTTACATGAGTCCCATGGAGGCCCAGGAGTTCGGCATCCTGGACAAGGTACTCGTCCACCCGCCGCAGGATGGAGAGGATGAGCCCGAGCTGGTGCAGAAAGAGGCGGCGCCCACCCCTGAGCCTGCTTCCACCCCTGCGCCTGCTCCCGCTGTCTCCTAAAGCTGGTATTGCCAGGAAGGGAACCCCTACCTCCCTTGGGATAGCACGGGCTGGGGTAGAGAGGGAGAGAGCCAGAGCCCCTGGAGAGAGATGCCTGTGCCCCACACTAGTGAAGGTCATTCACTTGTCCTCAGGAGCGCTGATGCTGGAGGGGAGACACCTCCTGCCCCTCCAGAACCCTTGGGACCACAGTCCCCATGGGACTTGCTGCTCGCCACCCCCACCTTGGCTTTGGAAAATAGCTATTTTTCTAGCTTTGTACTTCAGGGGGTTTTGTGGGGCAGGAGGAATCCAGGCCCGAGGCACTTGGTCGTCGATGTTCACCGAATGTTGTTTGTAAATTAAAACTTCAGTCGTCTTCAGCGTCTGCTGTCTGTTCTTTTCTCCCCTTCCCACCTGGCTGCTCCAAGAAGCCCTGCCTCTCCCTTCTGCTCCATGCCAGGTTGCCGTGGGCCTCTTCTTGAAGCTGAGCCGCCCCTTTCCCCCAAATGTGGCTGAGGCTCTGCCTGGGGCCCTTAGACTGTATCCGATGTGATCGTATCGTAACTACTGCAGCGCTTAGCACAGCGCTTGGCATACAGTAAGCACAATAAGCACTTAACACGAGAAGCAGTGTGGTCTAGTGGAAAGAGCATGGGCATGGGAATCAGAAAGGCCTAGCCTCCAATCTCCCCTCCACCACTTGTCTGCTGTGTGACCTTGGACAAGTCGCCTCACTTCTCCGTGACCCTCACTTGCCTCAACTGTAAAATGGGGATTGACTGAGCCCCAGATGGGACATGGACTGTGTCCGACCTGATTAAGCCCTGAGTAAGCCTTCCTTTCCTCTTCTCCCACTCTGACACCGCCCTGACTTTCTCCCTTTATTCAGCCCCACATTATATAGCTGTAATTTATGTTTATAATGGCATTTATTAAGCGCTTACTATGTGCAAAGCACTGTTCTAAGCACTGGGGAGGTTACAAGGTGATCAGGTTGTCCCACGGGGGGGCTCACAGCCTTAATCCCCATTTTCCAGATGAGGGAACTGAGGCCCAGAGAAGTGAAGTGACTTGCCCAAAGTCACACAGCTGACAAGTGGCGGAGCCGGGATTTGAACCCATGACCTCTGACTCCAAAGCCCGGGCTCTTTCCACTGAGCCACGCTGCTTCTCTAACATCCATCTCCCCCTCTAGATTGTAAGGTCGTTGTGGGCCAGGAATGTGTCTGTCTATTATTGTACTCTCCCAAGTGCTTAGTGCAATTCTCTGCACACAGTAAGCACTTAATAAATATGACTGATTAGTTTCTATCTACCCCAGTGCTTAGTGCAGTGCCTGGCACATATTAAGTGCTTAACAATTACTATTAAAAGTGATATTAAGCACTTACTGTGTACCAAGCATTGCACTGAGGGCTGGAGTAGATAGAAGACAATCCAGCGGGACCCATTTCCTGCCTCATGTAGGGCTCACGGTCTAAGTAGGAGAGGGAACAGGTCAGTGGAAATTGATCTCCATTTGACAAAAGAGGAAACTGAGGCCCAGAGCACTGAGGGGATTTGCCCAAGGTCACAGAAGAGGCAAGGGGCAGAGCCGGGACGAGAGCCCAGATCGGCCTCATCCCAGGCCTGGGACTCTTTCCATGAGACCCTGCTATTTTTTAGATACCAGCGAAGTTGTGGCTATTAAGATTGTATTATTATTATTACTGAGTTCCAGATTGGAAGGTTCCAGAGATCGGATGGGATCCCGTGTTGGCTGAGTCAGGGAAGAGGCTGAGGGGTTAGGTCTCAGGGGGGCTGGGCTGAGGCTTGTTTAAGTGGGGAAGAGAGGACAGGTGGGAGAGGAAGCTGCTTCCTCCCCTGCCTAATTGGCTTTGTTCCCTGGGAGCTGAGTGGCCCGTCTTCCCTCGGCTCTGGAGCGGCGGCCAATGGAAGAAGTGAGGGCTGCTCAGAAGGGCCGGGGCTGGCTTCTGCCCCTTCTTTGGAGGCCAGTTGAGCTGGCCAAGGAGTCTCCCTCGTTCTCCAGGAATTGAGGGAAGGAAGCCTACTGACTGGTTGGCGCAAGCCTGTAACCCGCACCCTACCTCCCCTCGCTCTCTCCTTTGCTGCCCTTGACACCCGAGTGGGTTTTCCCCAGTAGCTGTTTTCCCATCACCCTCGCCTTGCTCGTCGTCTTTTGGCATCATGGATCTGGAGAGAGAGAAGGTATTGTCCGCAGGTAAGGGTGCTGCCTTGTCACCCCAGTTCTGCCCTTGCTCCTCCCTTGAGGGCGTGCAAACCCTCATGTCTTGGTGGGGGGGTTTGAGCTGAGCTTGGGGGTGAGGGGGAGCCTGCTGCACGCTCCCAATTAAGGGGTGATGGTGGGGTCTGCTGGTCAGTTTCTTCTGGATGAAGGAGGTGGGGTGTTGCCTTTCTCTCTGGGGAGAGAGGTCAGTCTGAGACTGAGTTGGGAAGTCAAGGTCTACAATGCAATGAAAAGGGGAGGTGGGGAGCCGTCCTAAAGGGCACCTTGAAGTGTGGATGATAGTTGCCAAGAGCAGAGCCGAGCCTTGCGGAGTCTTTCCCTACATTCCTAATTGCTGCAGCAAGAGATACAAGGTAGCCAGAAAGGACCGTGGGTGCAGGTGAGCTGAACAGTACTTAGAGGCTCTTGATGGCCCCAGCTGACAGCCAGGGGAGCGATGATGTGACCTCTGATGAGGGGGTGGGAGCGGCCTGGGGGTTCCACCTTGCTGGGGGTGACCCCATCTACCTCCCTCTCACTCCCTAGATAACCAGGAGCACCTCAGCGAGTACCTCTGGGGCTCAGTTGTACCAGCAGACCCCTGCTGGGATTCCCTTTATGGGTCGGGGCTGGAGAACTGGGGCTCCTTCCTGGATGAGGTAAGAGGGGGCCAGGGGAGACTCCTTTGGGTTGCCCGGCCGTCTCTTCAGCACCCTTGGCTTCTGTCCCGTGGGGTTCAGTCCTTCCTCAGCCCACCCCACTTCTCTGAGCCAGAGGCTTCTCAAACAGGCGGGGAGCGCACAGAGGCTGCCCCTGCTCATCCAGGCCCTGCTCCAGGCCTACCGCGACCCCTTCGACCGGCTGGGCTGCAGCTTGGAGGAGCCGAGGAGGGCTGGAGAGCTGGACTCTCTGAGGAGCCGGCAGATTAAGCTCAAGGTGATGCTGTTGGCGGCGGGGAAGAGTGGCAGGGGAGGAGAAGAGTTGGGTTCCCCTCACCCCCTCCCCAGACTCTATTAACTGGCTGGAGTTGGGGTTGGCCCGAAGGGAGGGGTCTGGGGAGCTAATTGGCTGGCAGGGGAGGGGATTCAGATGTGAGTTGAGATGGCTCGGACCCATTTTAGAATCCACAACTGCAGATGGGGGAAGACAATAATAATTATGGCACTTGTTAAGTGCTTACTACGTGCCGAGCGCTGTTGAAGCACTGCGAAAGATGAGAGTTAATCAGGTTGGACACAGTCCCTGTCCCCCATGGGGGCTCACAGTCTTAATCCCCATTTTACAGATGAGGTAACCAGAGAAGTTAAGTGACTTGCCCAAGGTCACACTGACATGTGGCAGAGGGAACCTGGGGGAGGTGTGAGACGGCGGGGGAGAGAGGTCAGGGGATCCATGGAGCTCGAACACGGGGGGAGAGGGGGACTAGCAAATGACCTGAGAGGCCGGGTCAGAGGAGATGAGACTGAGGTCATCCTAAAAGGAGCTGAAAGGGGGCCTGGGCCGTCCAGCCGTCTCCGGGCTCACTGAGCCAAGAACCAGGGGTAGCAAGAAGGATTTAGACTGGACAGAAAGTAACGGTGTGGGGGGAAAAGGGGGTCGGGGGACCCCAACGGCTCTCCCCGCTTTTCTACCCGGCCCCAGGCTCAGGTGGAGTCATGCGAGCGGCAGATTGAGGCTGTGCAGGCTCGGGAGCAGGAGCTACGGGAACAGAACCAGCAGCTGAGAACCACCCTGGGGAGGGAGAGGGAGGAGGTGAGACTGGGGCTCCTCCCTCTTCCTCCCCACCAAGATCAACCAATCAATGCTATTTACTGAGCACTTACTGTGTGCGGAGCACTGGACAGTATAACAGTTGGTAGAGACGTCCCCTGCACACAACGAGCTTCTGGTCTAAAGGGAGATCTGCTCCCTGAAGAGGGCTTACCCCACTTCCTGGTGAGGTGAGGATGGGGGTACGGGGAGGGAAAGAGCCCGGGGACTCCCTGCTTCTGAACGTGTGACCCACAGGTGGCCCGGCTGAAGCTGCTGCTGAGCAGCTGGGGGGCCCAGCATGGCCACGAGCTGAAGAAAAAGGAGCAGGAGTTGGGGCGTCTCAAGGAGCGGATGCAGACAGTCCTAGGGGAGCGGAAGGAACGGCGCGGGAGTGAGTGGGGACATGGAGGAGCGGTGGGAAGTTGGGGGACATGAGCAGTCTCAACTCACATCTGAATCCCCTCCCCGGCCAGAGGAGAAGTGGGGCGGGGGTGGGGGGTGAGAGAGCAGCAGGACCCTGGAAGGCCTGGGGGGCTCTGTCCTAGAGACCACTTCATCCATCCCGGGCAGATGGCTGTCTCCTCTCCGGCTTGGGAGATTTAGAAAAGCGGAGCCTCCGGCTCCCTCAGCCTCTTTCCCCTCCTCCACCTCTTCCCCCCTACCAGCCATAGACATCCTCAACACCCTGAGCCGTGGAGATGGCAGACGGGCCACATGGAGAACCGGGCGACCTGATGGCAAGTGAGGAGGGGGACCTGCCTGGGATGGGTAGGAACCAAAGGCAGGTCAGGGCTGGGGTGGATGAGGGGGCGGCCTCTGTCTTCTCCCCCCGCCCTTGGCGCATCCCTCTTGCAGGAAGGAAGGGGAGCTGCTCCGGACGGTGGCTGGGAATCTGGAACGGCAGGTGGCCGAGCTGGCCCGGGAGAATGAGGAGCTGAGGCGGCTGCAGGGCCGGTTGCAGCAGGAAATGACTGAGTTCCTGGGTGCTTCACAGGAAGACTCTGCTGTGAGTGAGGGAGGGAGGAAGCCAGCAATCAATCAATCATTTATTGAGCACTTACTGTGTGCAGAGCACTGTACTAAGCGGTTGGGAAGTACAAGTTGGCAAGCTATGGTCCCTTCCCTACTAAAGTTCCAGGCCAACTGGGAGAGCCAGTTTTTTTGAACTCCCGCCCCCAACCCAACTCAGATGGGACTTGGGAGGCAGGGGCTTTGGGGCTGAGCCCTCAAGAAATCACACCTCCCCCAACCCCATTCCCTCTGCTCCCCAGGAAGGGGAGCTGGCTGGTGCTGGGGAGGGTGACACAGTGTGGGAGCAGTGGTGTCACCTCAAAAGTCACATGGAGAAGCTCAAGGGACAAGGTGAGGTTCCCCTGTCACTGCAGCCCCCAGTATTGCCCCGGCTGTGTGCCCAGGCCACTAGGCGTGGTTCCTGACCCAGCCCCGGAGGCTTCTGCATTCCCAGTGTCCAAGTTCCAGGCCAGCTCCTAGCCAGGGGTGAGGGGGCAGAGTTCAGCCCCTTTCCCCCCTCCTCCTCCCCCTAGTCCCAGAGGGATCCCCCAGTGAGCACCCAGTGATCAGCATCACAGATCACGAGAAGGAGATTGCCCAGCTGCGGCAGGAGATCAAGCAGAGCAGAGAGCTTATCTCGTGGCAACAACTCTGTCTCCAGGTGAGCGAGTTGGGGGCGGTGGGAGAGTGGGTCCCTTGCTCCCTCCCTCCCCCTTCCTATCCAACAGACCACCACTGTCCTCATCTTCACAGCCCTACTAAAATTGCATCTCCCCCAGGAACCCTTTCTTGACTAACTTCTCATCCCCCCCCCCCCCCCATTCTCCCTTCTGACTGCATCACCTGTGCAGGTGGATCTTTCCCCACCCCACAGCACGTATGTACATATCTTTAAACTCGGTTGCTTTCCCCCTACCTTTAGTTCATTTTAATGTCTGTCTCCTCCACTAGCTTGTAAGCTCCTTGAGGGCAGGGATTGAACCGACGTATTCTGTTACATTGTACTCTCCCAAGGGATCAGTCCAGTGCTCTGCGCACAGTGAGTGCTCGATAAGTACCACTGATGGATCGATGGGAGAAAGCTGCATGTCCTTCCCCTGCCCCCCTGAGTGGGAGGAACTCTGAGTTGGGGTACAGGATACCTCGGTTTGGGGTCATCTTGGGGAGAGGCATACGGGTGGGGGGTTAGGGAGGTACCCTCTCCGGATTTGCCTGTGTCACGGTGACAGTGCTCAGAGCATCGTCGGGGTGGAGGGGCCCAGAGTCTAAGCCCGGATCAGGCAGCGGCAGGGCTTTATCAATCAAGCAGTAGCATTTATTGAGCACTCTTTGCAGATCACTGTACTGAACATGCGAGAGTACGATACAATGGAGTTGGTAGACACGATACCTGCCCTCAAGAAGTTTACCATCTAGCGGGGGAGACGGTCATTAAAATTACATACGGCTAGGGGAAGCAACAGAGTATATGAGGAGATGGATAGAAGGGCTGGAGGTGGGGTGAGTATCACGGTGTTTTTAAGGGGTATAGACCCAGGTGCATAGGTGACGTAGAAAGGAGAGCCAACAGCGTGGAGGAAAGAGAGATTAGCCAGGAAAGACTTCCTGGAGATGCCCATGGAAAGCCTTAATTTTCAGCACTTAGAACAGTGCTTTGCACATAGTAAGCGCTTAACAAATGCCATCATCATTATTATTATTTTTTTGTTAGCAGAAAGGAGGGTGAATAGGGTGGGGAAAAGAGAGGTTAGCCAGGCAACACTTTCTAGGAGAAGCAGCGAGGCCTAGTGGATAGAAGACAAGCCGGGAAGTCAGAAGGACCTGGGTTCTAATCTTGGGTCTGCCACTTGTCTGCTTTGTGACCTTGGGCAAGGCACTTCCTCTGTGCCTCAGTTACCTCGGGATGTAGACTGTCTCCAACTTGATTAGCTTGTATCACCCCAGTGCTTGGTACAGTGTCTGGCACGTAGTAAGTGCTTAAGTACCATAAGAAATGTGATTGGTTTGGGTTTTTTTTTAGGAGGGTTTTGACTATGGGGAGAGCAGCGGTCTGATGGATGTGAAGGGGGAGAGAGTTCCAGGCCAGAGGGAGGATGTAGAGGAAGCAGCGTGGTTCAGTGGAAAGAGCGTGGGCTTGGGAGTCAGAGGTCATTGGTTTGAATCCCGGCTCCGCCACTTGTCAGCTGTGTGACCTTGGGCAAGCCACTTCTCTGTGCCTCAGTTACCTCACCTGTAAAATGGGGATTAAGCCTGTGAGCCCCAAGTGGGACAGCCTGATCACCTTGTATCCCCCCAGCGCTTTGAACAGTGCTTTGCACATAGTAAGCGCTTAACAAATACCACCATTATTATGAAGGCAAATGAGTTGGGGGTGAAAGAAATGAGCCTGAGGTTCAGTGAGTAGGTTGGCATTAGAGGAGAGAAGTGTTGGGGCTGGTCTGTAGTGGGAGACGAGCAAGGTAAGGTAGGAGGGGTTGAGCTGATTAAGGGCTTTAAAGCCAAAGGTAAGGAGTTTCTGTTGCAGAGGTGGATGGGCAACCACTGGAGGTTCTCGAGAAGTGGGAAGGTGTGAACTGAGTGGTTTTGTAGAAAAACGATCCAGGAAGCTGCGTGAAGTATGGACTGGAGAGGGGAGAGACAGGAAGCAGAGAGGTCAGAGAGGAGACTGATGACTGGCTCAAGTAGGGGAGAGGGCTGAGACTTCGGCTCCAGTCTAAGCCCCAGAGGCCTGTGCCCTTGCTCCTCTAAGTGCGAAGGATCAAAAAGGACCTGGGAGGAAAGCATGCAGGGGAAATGCATAAGCTAAGGCTCTGGGATGGGGATGACGGTGGAGGTCGGAGACAGGACCTTTGGAGGCAGTGTGGAGGGGCCCCCCTGCCCCGTGTCTGGTACTAGAACCACCATCTCGGCCCTATAGGAGCAGCTGAGCCAGGGGGAGCTGCCAACCGCGCTCCGGGGCTCCTACTTCCTTGAGGAGCAGCAGAGGTTGCAGGAGGCCCGGGCCCTCTTTGCCCAACAGCAGGCTCACTTTGCGGTGGAGAGGCACCGCTTCACGGAGGCGGCCATCCGACTAGGGCATGAGGTAATGATAACGATGGCATTTGTTAAGCGCTTACTATGTGCAAAGCACTGAGGTGAGGAGAGGGACCTGGTGGGGGCAGGGGGTCTGGCCTATGGCAGTGGGAGGAAGCTGTTAAGTGGGCCACCCTCTCCTTCTCTCTCTCTCTCTCTGTCTCTCTCTGTCTCTCTGTGTCTCTGTCCCTCTCTCTCTCTCTCTGTCTCTCTCCAGCGCCGGCACTTTGAGGTGGAGCGGGCCCTGTTTCTAAAGCAACAGTTTCTCGGGGGCCCCATGCCTGGCCCAGCTGCATCATCAGAGACCTTGTCACCTGGCCTGGCCCCCCCTGAGGCCCAGGGTGAGTCTCCTGGGTCTTTCCATCCTTGTACCTTACCGCCCCCCCCACCCTTTTTTTAAAAATGGTATTTAAGCAATTACTATGTGCCAGGCACTGTACTACACGCGGGGGCAGATAGAAGCTAATCAGGTTAGACACAGGCCCTTTCCCACACAGGGCTCATGCCACTTTAAAGATGAGGTAACTGAAGCACAGGGAAGTTAAGTGACTTACCCAAGGTCACCCAGGAGCCAAATGGCAGAGCTCGGATTAGAACCCAGGTCTCTCTGACTCCTTAGGTCTGTGATTTACCCACTCGGCCGTGCTGCTTCCCTAGGCCCCCTTGTCCCTCCCTGGGCTTGCTCCTCACTGGGATGCCTTTTCTTCTCTTGGTCCCTTCTCTGATCAGCCCCAGAAATGGAGCCGGGTCCATCGTGCCCTCCTCCTCCTCCTGCTGCTGCTGCTGCAGCTCTGCGAATGAGAAGCAGCAGCCCATCTGGGCGCCTTTCCGTGGGTACTCCCAAGGGAGCAGAGCTTTCTGCACTCCTCCAACATCTTCCAGGGGGCAGGTAATTATTTATTTCAATTAATGTCCGTCTCCCCCTCTGGACTGCGAGCTCGTTGTGGGCAGGGAATGTGTCTGTTATATTGTTGGGTCGTATTCTCCCAAGCGCTTAGTACTGTGCTTTGCACACAGTAAACGCTCAATAAATATAATTGAATGAATGAATGAAAGGGAAGAGAGGGAGTGTTTTTGTTTTGTCGTCCGCCTCCCCCTTCTAGACTGAGCCCGCTGTTGGGCAGGAACCGTCTCTATATGTTGCTGACTTGTGCTTCCCAAGTGCTTAGTACAGTGCTCTGCACACAGTAAGCGCTCAATAAATATGATTGAATGAATGAATGAGTGGGAGGCTGGTAACCCCAGCTCAGTAGGATTCTTCTTCTCTTTTCCTCTTCTTTGAAGAAGCAGCGTGGCTCTGTGGAAAGAGCCTGGGCTTTGGAGTCAGAGATCATGGGTTCAAATCCCAGCTCCATCAATTGTCAGCTGTGTGACTTTGGGCAAGTCATTTAACTTCTCTGTGCCTGTTACCTCCTCCAGGAGGTCTTCCCTGACTGAGCCCCCTTTTTCCTCTCCCCTACCTCCTTCCCCTCCCCACAGCACCTGTATATATGTTTGTAGAGATTTTACTCTATTATACTTGTACATATTTACTATTCTATTTTGTTAATGATGTGCATCTAGCTTTATTTGTATTTATTCTGATGACTTGACACCTGTCCACATGTTTTTTTGTTTTGTTGTCTGTCTCCCCCTTCTAGACTGTGAGCCCGCTGCTGGGTAGGGAACGTCTCTATATGTTGCCAACTTGTACTTGAGAAGCAGCATGGCTCAATGGAAAGAGCACGGGCTTGGGAGTCAGAGGTCATGGGTTCAAATCCCAGCCCCGTCACTTGTCAGCTGTGTGACTTTGGGCAAGTCGCTTAACTTCTCTGTGCTTCAGTTCCCTCATCTGTAAAATGGGGATTAAGACTGTGAGCCCCACATGGGACAACCTGATCACCTTGTATCCTCCCCAGCGCTTAGAACAGTGCTTTGCACATACTAAGTGCTTAACAAATGCCATTATTATTATTATTATTACTTCCCAAGCGCTTAGTCCAGTGCTCTGCCCACAGTAAGTGCTCAATAAATACGATTGAATGAATGAATCTGTAAAATGGGGATTGACTGTGAACCCCCCATGGGCCAACCTGATTCATTCATTCCATTGTATTTATTGAGCGTTTACTGTGTGCAGAGCACTGTACTGAGCGCTTGGGAAGTCCAAGTTGGCAACATGGAGAGACGGTCAATCAATCGATCGTATTTATTGAGCACTTACTGTGTGCAGAGCACTGTACTAAGCGCTTGGGAAATACAAGTTGGCAACATATAGAGACGGTCCCTACCCAACAGTGGGCTCACAGTCTAGAAGGGGGAGACAGAGAACAAAACCAAACATACTAATAAAATAGAATATGTACAAATAGAGTAATAAATACGTACAAACATATATACATATATACAGGTGCTGTGGGGAGGGGAAGGAGGTAAGGGAGGATGGGGAGAGGAGGGAGGGGGCTCAGTCTGGGAAGGCCTCCTGGCGGAGGTGAGGTCTCAGTAGGAAAAATGGGGGAGGATCCCCCCCAGGCGATTGAATGAATGAATCTGTAAAATCAATCGATCGTATTTATTGAGTGCTTACTGTGTGCAGAGCACTGTACTAAGCGCTTGGGAAGTCCAAGTTGGCAACATATAGAGACAGTCCTTCCCCAACAGTGGGCTCACAGTCTAAAAGGGGGAGACAGAGAACAAAACCAAACATTAACAAAATCAGATAAATAGAATAGATATGTACAAGTAAAATAGAGTAATCAATCTGTACAAACATATATACAGGTGCTGTGGGGAAGGGAAGGAGGTAAGAGGGGGAGGAGGGGGAGAGCCCAACAACGGGCTCACAGGCTGGAAGGGGGAGACAGACAACAAAACAGAACATCAAGTCATCAGAATCACCTTGTAATCAATCAATCCATCAATCATATTTATTGAGCGCTTACTGTGTGCAGAGCACTGTACTAAGCGCTTGGGAAGTACAAGTTGGCATTCAATCAATCGTATTTATTGAGCGCTTACTGTGTGCAGAGCACTGTACTAAGTGCTTGGGAAGTACAAGTTGGCAACATAGAGACAATCCCTACCCAACAGTGGGCTCACAGTCTAAAAGGGGGAGACGGAGAACAAAACCAAACATACTAACAAAATAAAATAAATAGAATAGATATGTACAAGTAAAATAAATAGAGTAATGAATATGTACAAACATATATACATATATACAGGTGCTGTGGGGAAGGGAAGGAGGTAAGATGGGGGGATGAAGAGGGGGACGAGGGGGAGAGGAAGAGGCTCAGTCTGGGAAGGCCTCCTGGAGGAGGTGAGCTCTCAGTAGGGCAACATCTAGAGACAGTCCCTACCCAACAGTGGGCTCACAGTCTAAAAGGGGGAGACAGGGAACAAAACCAAACATATTAATAAAATAAATTGAATAGATATGTACAAGTAAAATAGAGTAATAAACGTGTACAAACATATATACAGGTGCTGCGGGGAAGGGAAGGAGGTAAGATGGGGGGGATGGAGAGGGGGACGAGGGGGAGAGGAAGGAAGGGGCTCAGTCTGGGAAGGCCTCCTGGAGGAGGTGAGCTCTCAGTCGGGCAACATCTAGAGACAGTCCCTACCCAACAGTGGGCTCACAGTCTAAAAGGGGGGAGACGGAGAACAAAACCAAGCATACTAACAAAACCACCCCATTGCTTAGAACAGGGCTTTGCCATTGTTTATTATTATTATTATTATTGTCTCACCAGGCTTCCCCTAGGCCGCCCTGGATCCGTGGCTGGGGGCAACCTTCGCCTGCCCTGGAGCATCCTGCGTGGTGGGCCGTGACCCCAGCGCCTAAGCAGGGACTTGGTGGGGGTTTTTCGGTTTCTGGTTTTTATTTGGGGAGGCCGTTTTTGGCAGCCCGCCCCCGGGCCCTCTGTACCCAATAAAGAGACGGTTTGGAAGCGGGGTTCATTGGTGGTTTGGGCGGCCGGGGGTGGAACCTGGAGCTGCTCCTCCTCCACGGTTTTCCAGCCGACGGTTGGGGAGGGGAGGGGAGGCCCGGGGGCCATGGCGGCTGGGGGCCTGGGCGGCGGGGCCCTCCCGGGCTGGCTGCGGGGCTCCGACCGGGCCGTGCTGGCCCGGCTGCGGGGCTGGGCCGTGGTGCGGCCCGATTTCCTCAGCGTGGACGAAGAGGCCGCCCTGAGCCGGGAGCTGGACCCGCAACTCCGCCGCCGCCGCTACCAGTTCGACCACTGGGACGCGGTGAGTGGCGGCATTTGTTTAAGCACCTGCCATGGGCACTGCTCTAAGCGCTGCGGGGCGGGGGGCGAGGATGCAAGGTGATCAGGCCGGCTTAATCCCCATTATGGGGCCAACTTGTACTTCCCAAGCGCTTAGTCCAGCGCTCTGCACACGGTAAGCGCTCAATAATCAATCAATCAATCGTATTTATCGAGCGCTTACAGTGTGCAGAGCGCTGGACTAAGCGCTTGGGAAGTACAAGTCGGCAACACATAGAGACAGTCCCTACCCAACAATCAATCAGTCAATCGTATTTATCGAGCGCTTACTGTGTGCAGAGCACTGGACCAAGCGCTTGGGAAGTACAAGTCAGCAACACATAGAGACAGTCCCTACCCAACAATCAATCAATCAATCAATCGTATTTATCGAGCGCTTACTATGTGCAGAGCGCTGGACTAAGCGCTTGGGAAGTACAAGTCGGCAACACATACAGTCCCTACCCAACAATCAATCGATAGTATTTATCGAGCACTTACTGTGTGCAGAGCGCTGGACCAAGCGCTTGGGAAGTACAAGTCGGCAACACATAGAGACAGTCCCTACCCAACAATCAATCAATCAATCAATCATATTTATCGAGCACTTACTGTGTGCAGAGCGCTGGACTAAGCGCTTGGGAAGTACAAGTCGGCAACACATAGAGACAGTCCCTACCCAACAATCAATCAATCAATCATATTTATCGAGCGCTTACTGTGTGCAGAGCGCTGGACCAAGCGCTTGGGAAGTACAAGTCGGCAACACATAGAGACAGTCCCTACCCAACAATCAATCAAGCAATCGTATTTATCGAGCGCTTACTGTGTGCAGAGCGCTGGACCAAGCGCTTGGGAAGTACAAGTCGGCAACACATAGAGACAGTCCCTACCCAACAATCAATCGTATTTATCGAGCGCTTACTGTGTGCAGAGCGCTGGACTAAGCGCTTGGGAAGTACAAGTCGGCAACACATAGAGACAGTCCCTACCCAACAATCAATCAATCAATCAATCGTATTTATCGAGCGCTTACTGTGTGCAGAGCGCAGGACCAAGCGCTTGGGAAGTACAAGTCGGCAACACATAGAGACAGTCCCTACCCAACAATCAATCAATCAGTCGTATTTATTGAGCGCTTCCTGTGTGCAGAGCGCTGGACTAAGCGCTTGGGAAGTACAAGTCGGCAACACATAGAGACAGTCCCTACCCAACAATCAATCAATCAATCGTATTTATTGAGCGCTTCCTGTGTGCAGAGCACTGGACTAAGCGCTTGGGAAGTACAAGTTGGCAACATGTAGAGACAGTCCCTACCCAACAGTGGGCTCACAGTCTAAAAGGGGGAGACAGAGAACAAAACCAAACATACTAACAAAATAAAATAGACTAGATATGCACAAATAAAATAGAGTAATAAATATGTACAAACATATATACATATATACAGGTGCTGTGGGGAAGGGAAGGAGGTAAGATGGGGAGGATGACGAGGGGGAGAGGAAGGAAGGGGCTCAGTCTGGGAAGGCCTACTGGAGGAGGTGAGCTCTCAGTAGGGCCTTGAAGGGAGGAAGAGAGCTAGCTTGGCGGATGGGCAGAGGGAGGGCATTCCAGGCCTGGGGGAGGACGTGGGCCGGGGGTCGATGGCGGGACAGGCGAGAACGAGGCACGGTGAGGTGATTAGCGAGCCCAACAGTGGGCTCACAGTCTAGGAGGGGGAGACAGAGAACAAAACCAAATATACTAACAAAATAAAAGAAATAGAATAGATATGTACATGTAAGATAAATGGAGTAATAAATATGTACAGACATATACAGGTGCTGTGGGGAAGGGAAGGAGGGAAGATGAGATGGAGAGGGGGACGAGGGGGAGAGGAAGGAAGGGGCTCAGTCTGGGAGAGGAAGGAGGAATAAATACGATTGATTGATTTTTGCAGAGGAGGGAACGGAGGCTCAGAGAAGTTAAGGTCACACAGCAGACGTGTGGTGGAGTTGGAACTTGAACCCATGACCTCTGACTCCAAAGCCCGCGCTCTTTCCACTGAGCCACAGTGCTTCTCGTGAAGCAGGGAAGCCCTCTCTGACTGCTTCCTCCGCCTTACCTCCTTCCCTTCCCCACAGCACCTGTATATATGTTTGTACGGATTTATTACTCTATTTATTTTACTTGTACATATTTATTCTACTTATTTTATTTTGTTAATATGTCTTGTTTTCTGTCTCCCCCTTCTAGACTGTGAGCCCACTGTTGGGTAGGGACCGTCTCTCTATGTTGCCAACTTGGACTTCCCAAGCGCTCACCTCCTCCAGGAGGCCTTCCCAGACTGAGCCCCTTCCTTCCTCTCCCCCTCGTCCCCCTCTCCATCCCCCCATCTTACCTCCTTCCCTTCCCCATAGCACCTGCATATATGTATATATGTCTGTACATATTTATTACTCTATTTTACTTGTACATGTCTATTCTATTTTGTTAGTATGTTTGTTTTTGTTGTCTGTCTCCCCCTTTTAGACTGTAAGCCTACTGTTGGGTAGGGACTGTCTCTATATGTTGCCAACTTGTACTTCCCAAGCGCTTAGTACAGTGCTCTGCACACAGTAAGCGCTCACTAAATACGATTGATTAGTACAGTGCTCTGCACACAGTAAGTGCTCAATAAATACGATTGAATGAATGAATAAATGCTTTCTTCACCCTCCTCTTTTCTCTGTCTCCTCTTCACCCACCCGATCTCCTGCCCTCCCTCCAGGCCATCCACGGCTTTCGGGAAACGGAAAAGTCGCGCTGGTCGGAGCCGAGTCGAGCCATCCTGCAGCGGGTCCGGGCCGCCGCCTTCGACCCAAACCAACCCCAGTTGCCCCTGGTCCACGTCCTGGACCTGGACCAAAGTGGCTACATCAAGCCCCACGTCGACAGCGTCAAGGTGGGCCAGCCACGGTTCCAGCTAGCCTGCCGGAGTAGTTGCCCCGAGGGGTTGCCCCTCGTTGGTTTTGACCTCTCTGCCCCTTCCGTGTCTTCTTCCCCGGCCCAGTTCTGCGGCAGCACCATCGCGGGCCTCTCCTTGCTCTCCGCCAGTGTCATGCGCTTGGTTGACTCCCGTGATCCCCAGCAGTGGCTGGAGCTCTTGTTGGAACCGCGTTCCCTCTACATCCTCAGGTAGTGGGGGGCTGGGGGAGGTGGGGTGAGTGCCCTGGATAGAGTAGGCGCTCGGTAAATTTGTGCCTTCATTGAGGCCGGGGAGGGGGGAACGGGCCGTGCCACCCTCTGGCAGAGGCCCACGAGCCTCCCCTCCGCCCCACGCTTGGGGGTGGCTGCTTACAGGAGGGAAAGGGGCCGAGGGTTTAACTGTGAGTGGGGTCACTGTAGGCGCAGCCCTTTCCCCTCTTTTCCCCCTCCTCCAGGGGCCCTGCCCGCTACGACTTCTCCCACCAGATCCTGCGGGACCAGGAGTCCTTCTTTGCAGGACGCAAAGTGCCTCGAGGTCGCCGCATCTCCGTTATTTGCCGTTCCCTCCCCGAGGGTGACCGCGGCCCAGACTTGCCCCCGCCAGTGCCTCCCCTTGCCTCCTGACCCGGGGGCCCCTTGGGAAGCAGGGGGCCCAGGAGACCGGGCCGCTCCCCCTCGCCTATGTTATTTATGAATAAAGTCACATTTTGAATGAGCCGCGCTTTGGCTGGCTCGTGCGTTCCCAGCTGTTCCCTCCCTCCTCTTCCCTGTGTTTGGGTAGAGGCGGCACAGCGGGGACAGGAGTAGGTGGAGGCCGGTCTAGCCCGTTGCGTGTCCTCCTCCCCTACCTCCCTTCTGTTTTCCCCTTCAGATCCAGAACACACTTTACCCAGCTCAGGCTCAGCAGTTTCCTCTTTATTATGAAGCGGGAATGAGGACAGACAACCACGTCCTGCCCCAGCGGCAGCCAGCTCTGACTAGCCTCCCCATCCACCAGCCCCAATAAATAAATAAGTTAGGAATGGATAGAGCAGAGCGTGCCCCCCACCCCGGATCAGAGAGCCCAGCGCAAGAAGAGTGGGAGAGGGAGAATAAGTGTCTCCCTGGTTTAGGGTGGGCAAAGAGCAGAGGTGAGATGGGGCCTCCTCCCACCCCAAGCAACCAGACACCAAGAGGGGGCCCGGTGGCTACAGAAAGAAGCGAGTCCCAGGGTGGCAGGAGGAGAGGAGGGAAGCAGCGGCAGGGGGGAGAGAGCCAGGGCTCAGCCCACACAGCTGCAGCCGCCAGCCGAGAGCTCGGGTAGGTGGTGCCACTGGTGCTGGTTGTCCAGGAACGCCACATCCTCGTAGCGGGTCGGGCGGCAGCAGGGCTCCCCCAGCCCATGCCACTGGGCCTGGCCTTGCAGCAGCCGGGCCAAGGTCAGGGCGTGCTGGGTACGGGCCCGGGGGCAGCGGCCCGCACAGTAGCGGAAGACGATGGTCTCGTCCGAGGCGTAGCCGAGGCCCAGCTCCTTCACCTGCAGGGGCAGACTCCGTAGCCGGCAAGCGGGGTCCAGCCCGCCTAGGGATCTGGGCGGCCGACCTCGGGGGGCCGCGGGCTGGGACCCTGAAAGAGATCGAGGACGCTTGAGCTGGAGGGGCAGAGGGGAGAGCGTGGGGGTGCTGAGAAATCTGGCCGGCCACCCCTCCCCACCCGCCAGTCCTTCTTACCCCCGATCCCAGGATCCTCATCTGGTGCCGGAGGTGTCTCTCCAACCCCAGGCTGGGGACTCAGGAGGAGCAAGAATCCAAGCAGGAGCAGGGCGGAGTCCATGCTGTGCCGTGGGTCCTGTGAGCCCCATGCATCTGCGCCCTGACTTTATCCCCTGCCCGCCACCCTTGGGGAGCAGGGAGGGGCAGGGGTCGGCGCCGTTAACGCCCGCCAAGCCTGGCCCCCGGCCCGGGGATGGGCCGTAAACAGGGAGACGCCCCCTCCCCCATTGGCCCTGAGCAATGAGCATCTAATCCCCCCGAGTCTGACAAGGGCGGAGGAGTGGGGACAACCCACCGGAGACATGTTCACCCCCTCCCCTTCACTGGGCTATGGGTTAAGACTTGGAACCACCAGTCAATGGAAATTCCCCATCTGTTTCCATTGCCCCCAAACCGATGAGCTGAGCTGCAAGCAGACAGCTGTTCCCTCCCTCTAGCCCTAGGAGCCACCTTTAAAGGGAGACTCCCCCACTTTTTGCAGTTTGGCGGCCCAGTCTGAGTGGGGTGGGGCAGACCCTGCTTCCCTCTGGAATGCTGAGGAATGGCCCCAGACCCCATCTCTGTGACCCAGGGAGCAGACTTGGCCCACCAGGAGAATCCCCTTGTAATGGAAGGCCCAGCCCAGGGCTGGGCTCAAAGAGCCCCCACCCCCAACCACCGGGAGCCAAGCCTGTGGGCTCGGATCAGGACTGCTAGTAGCCACCCGGGTCTCCCATCTCCCTCCTTAGCCAGGGTCAGCCTCGGGAGAGAAACGCCCGGGTCTGGCTTCCCTCTACCACGAGCTTATCCACTGCGTGAGTACAGGTGGAGCATGGGATCTGGGCTATTAGGAGGACCAACGAAAAGATGCCCCAGCCACCCCTGCTCCCTGGCTCTGCCCTGCAAGGCTGAAAGGGCCAGGTGGGAGGGTGGGGGCGGCAGGCTGGCCTCCCATTGGGAATGTCAGGAATTTTCCAGGAATTAACCTGTCAGCCCAGGCATTCCCAGAGGCAGCCAAGTGCAGCTGGAGTAGAGGGGGAGGGTGCTGCTGACAGGGGCTTTAGGCCTCTGGAAACCTGGCGGGGAGGCAGCCCAGGCCTCCTGGGTCCCAAGACAAATGTGGAAAGTGAAGGGGTAGGGCCAGGGCTCACTCCCGCCCGCCCCCAAGAGCTCACAACAGTCAGAAAAAATCGAATCCGTTTACTCTTGCAGGGAATGGGAATTGGGTTTCCTCCCCCCTCCCCCCACCCGCCAACAGACCCCAACTCAAGAGAGGGCCGGGAGCCCCGTTCACTCCTTGAGGAAGAAATGCATCTTGTCGTTGATCATCTTGCGCTCAGGGTTGAGCCGTTTGAGGATCTGGGCCAGCACGTTGACCGTCTGCTCGCTGCTCAGCCCCGTCTTCTTGGTCTGGAACTTCTTCAGCAGGTCCTTGGTGGTCATGGGCTTGCGGGTCAGGTAGCGCCGGACAGCCTCCTCTGTCAGCTGCACGTCCCTGGGGGCCGGGGGGCGAGCAGGTAGGGGCCAGGGAAAGCAGCCCACATTTCCCCCCGCAACCCCGACCACCACCGCCTCTTCCTCCTCCTCCTCTCTTCGCTCCCCTTCTCCTTACCCGCTGCTGGGGGTGGACTTCCCAGACTGCGGTTGCGGGGTGGACTTGCCCGACGTGCTCTGGGGCCCGCCGTCCAGGCGCAGGCGCTTGGCGGCTGGGGTGTCACTCGTTTGGCGTTTGCCTGGGGGCAGACGGGGGCCACCGTGTTTTGCGCAAGGTAAAAGCTGGCTCAGAATGATTGCGGGGAGGGCCGCTCCCATGGACTCGCTGGCTCTGTTCTCTCCTGGTTCTCCTACCTCTCTGCTTGGCCCGTCTCGGTCTCTTTCACAGCCTCCTCTTCCTACCACCCCTAACCGGGGGGGTCCCTCAAGGCCCAGTTCTGGGTTCCCTTCTATTCCCCATCTCCACCCACTCCCTTGGGGAACGCATTTGCTCTCACGGCTTCAGCTCCCGTCGCTCCACGGAGGACTCCCAAATCTACCCCTTCAGCCCCAACCTCCCTCCACCTCTGCAGTCTTGCATTTCCTCTTGCCTTGGGGACATCTCTCCTTGGATGTCCCACCAACACCTCGAACTTAAGTCCAAAACGGAACTCCTCATCTTCCCACCCAAACCCTGTCCTCCCCGCGACTTTCCCATCACTATCCACAGCACCGCCACCCTCCCCCTAACCTTGCCCTTTTCCTCAACTTATTTCTCATTCAACCCACACAGTCCAGCCCTCCTTCTCCATCAAAACTGTTAGGGTGCTGATCCTAGCTCTTGTCATACCCCACCGTGACTACTGAATCTCTACCCTGTGAGCTCCTTGTGGGCAGGGAACGTGTCTGTCGACACTACTGTATTGTTCTCTTCCAAACAGCAGGTACAGTGCTTTGGCACATGGTCTGGGCTCCAAAAATACCATTTATTAATCAGCCTCACTGACCTCCCCGCCCCTCGTCTTTCCCCTCTCCAGTCCATATTTCACTCTGCTGCCTGGATCATTTTGCTAAAAAAAAAACAAAAACAAAACGTTCAGGCCAAATCTCTTTACTACTCAAATACCTCCAATTTGATGCCCACCCGCCTCGGCATCAAACAGAAAGATGGGCATTACGGAATTCGGTCTGCTCTCCCCCACTTAACCTTACCTCGCTGCTCTCCCACTATACCAAACCCACACACTCCACTCTTCTAACACCAGCTTACTCACCGAACCTCGGTCTCTTCTATCTTGCCGCGGACCCCTCGCCCATGTCCCCCCTGGGGCCTGGGGGCCCCCTTCGAATCCAACGGCCCACCGCTCTCCTCCTCTTCAAAGCCCTACCCAAATCACATCGCCAAAAGGCCTTCCCTGCCAAGGCCCTCATTTCACCTCTTTATCTTCCCTTCTGCATCACCTATGCCCTCCGACCTATAAACTCTTAAACTCTCCATATTCACCCCACCCTCAGACCCACAGCACTCATGTCCATATCCTTACACTCTGCCATTTCCCCTATCCACAATTTATTTGAATGTCTGTCTCCCCCTTGGGACCGCAAGCTCCTTGTGGACAGAGAACATGTCTACCTCTGTACTACACTCCCCCCCAAGAGCTTGGTACGGTGCTCAGTCCATAGTAAGCGCTCAGTAAGTACCACCGGATTAGCATTTACTGTGGGCAGAGCACTGAACTAAGCGCTTGGAAGGGAGCAATGGAGTCGTGGATGCGTTTTCTGCCCTCTGAGGGTTTACTATCTACTACTGCTTTCTAGGATGTTACAATCCTTCTGCATCACCTGGACACCTGGGGTCCATAACCCCACCACAATACCGTAGTACGTATTCTTACACTCTACTGCTTTCCTGTATCTGGGATTCATTTTCACAGCCGTCTCCCCTGCTACAGTGTAAGCTCCTCGAGGGCAGGGATCGTACCTCCCAACTCTGCTGGACTGTCCTCTCCCAAGTGCTGAGTACAGTGCTCTGCACAAGTAGGTGCTCAATAAATCCCACAGATCGATCGATCGGTGGGTCGGGGGAGCCCGTCTACCTTGCTCCAGTTTGGAGGCGGCGGCCCGCAGGGTGGAGGAGGTGTTGGCCAGGTCGCTAATGGGGGTTCCCGGGCGGCTGTCTCCGCGAGAGCTGCTGCCGGACGGCCTCCGCTCTTTCTTTGGGGGCGTCTTCTTTTTCTGGGTTGGAGGGACAAGAGAAGAGAAGAGTCGCCCGAGGCTCAACCCGGGACTTTGAAGTCCAGTGTCCCTCACGCGTGCCGGCCGTCTCCGGCCGTCTCCCCGCCTCCTGGGCCTGGGAGGCGGCCTCGGCCTCTCCGAGGGGCTTTCAAGAGGCCCCTCACCCAGCTGGCCTGCTCACCATCATGAAGACGGCGGAAGACGCTTCGCTGTCGATATCGCTCTCCTCCGAAGTCTCCGATTCCTCGCTGCTGTCTGGGAGCGGCAGGGGAAGGGGCAGGTTAGAGCCGAGCCGGCCCCCGCCTCTGCCCCTCGGGCGGTCTCCCATCTCCACCCAAAACCAGCACTCACCTTTTCTCCTCCTCTTCTCCTGAGGAGTGGGGGCCTTCTTCTCCTCCTCCTCCTCCTTCTCCTCCTCCGCCGGCTTCTCCTCCTCACTCTCCTCGCTGCTCTCGCTCTCCTCGTCGACGCCTGGGTGGGGGGGGGGTGCGCACACAAGGAGGAAGAGGGTGAGCAGGGGTTCTGAAGAGGGGACTGGGGGGGGGCGGGGCGGGGTACTGAGCTGGGGAACATACCTTTGGGGCCTTCCTCTTCCTGCTGGGTTGTCTTGGGTTTGCCTACAGTCTCCTCCAGTGAGCTGCTGTAAGGTAGAGACAGAAGGAAGAGGGAGCTGGGGGAGCAGGAGCTGAGAGAGGGGCACCCACCCCGGGCTGCTGCTACTGGACCGAGGGGCTAGAGCTGAGAAAGCCTCATCCCAGGCTCTGGCGCTTTTAGCCGAAAAGGGGGAGGCGGGCCGGCCTGAAGGGCCTTTCTCCTGGTATGCTGACCTGGAGCCATCTGACATATAGTCCACCTCCTGGCCCTCAAAGTCCCCATCATCGCTCTCCTCAAACGCTTCATCATCCGAGCCCTTCTTCTTCTTCTTCTTCTTCTGGGTGGGGGGTGCCCCCTTCTTCTTGTCATGGAGAATCTTCTCCCCTGACAGGTGGAGGGAAAGGTCAGAGCCAGCCCGGCTGCTGCTGCCGCCGCCGCCACCTGCCTACCGGCCAAGCCCCTCCTTCCTCACCTTCCCCTTCGCTGCCCTCGCTGTCATCCGAGCTCATCTCCAGGTCGTCCTCCAGGTCGTGGATGCGCAGCTCGCTGGGCTTCTTGCGCCCTTTCTTCTCTTTGTCCTCTTCCTCCTCCTCTTCGTCGTCCTGGTCCTTCAGCCGCCGCTGCTGCATGATGCTGAAGTGGTTCAGCACTTTGTTTCTCCTGAAAGAAAAGTCCAGTGGTCACCGTGGAGCTGTTCCAGTCAGGGTCCCCTGTCGTCGTCGCCCCCCCCCCCCCCCCCCCCCAACCCTTGGCCTGCTCTCTCCACTCCCACTCTTCTCACACCTCTCCCACTCCTCTTCGGCCTCCTCAGCAGTGAGGGTGCGATGCCGGGCCAGTGGGGTGAAGTTGTACCAGTTGTGGACTGGGAAAGCCTCAAAGGCACCGTCGGGACACTGGGTGAAGATATAGTAGGAGGCATTCTCCGTCACGCCACCCTTCTTCACCCCCTTGAACCTACACAGGAGAGCGCAACTGTCAGAAGGGGATGCCCAGCAGACGCCCCCTCTGCTGTAGGAAGCCCAGCTGGGTAGCGTGGAGCCAGGGCCCAGGGAGAGGGGCAGGGACAGAGAGGTGTCCACTCACTTCCTGCCAGCTTTGCCGTTGACTTTGAGCAGCCAGGGCTGGTCCTCAGCCTTGAACTCTTTGAGCACGATACCGTACTTTTTCCGCCGCGCCTCTTCCCGCAGCTTGCGGTTGAATTCACTGCCGGCCCCAGATTCAGGCAGCTCCTCTTCCTGATATATTTTTTTGTTACTCAGGTCTCGTTCCATCTTGGCCTACGAGGGCGGGAAAGGGGGGTGGGGGGTCCTCTGGGGTCTGACCCCAACTTCAGCCCCAGATTCCCTCCCCTCCACCCAGCTGTGGTACCAAGGAGCTGTGCAGAAGCATCAGCCCGGGCCTTGCCCCAAGTGGCTCTCACCTGGTGCCAGGAGGTAAAGTTGACCTTGTCTGCGGCATTGAAAGCCATGATGTTATACTTCTTCGGGGTGTTTCTACGAGGAAACTCAGTCAGCACATCAGGGGAGTGAAGTGTAGGGCAATCCCAGAAACAAGCCTGGGCAAGTCAGGGGAGCAACTCTTTTGGATTGTTCTCTCCTAAGCACTTAGTACAGTGCTCTGCCCACTGTACGTGCTCAAATGTGATTGACTGACTATAGCTGTCAATCGATCAGTGGTACTCTGTGTTATGTGCTCCTCTGCCGCTAATCTCCTCACTGTGCCTCGTTCTCGCCTGTCCCGCCGTCGACCCCCGTCCCCCGTCCTCCCCCTGGCCCGGAATGCCCTCCCTCCCCACATCCGCCAAGCTAGCTCTCTTCCTCCCTTCAAAGCCCTACTGAGAGCTCACCTCCTCCAGGAGGCCTTCCCAGACTGAGCCCCTTTTCCTCTCCTCCTCCCCATCCCCCCCGCCCTACCTCCTTTCCCTCCCCACAGCACCTGTATATATGTTTGTACAGATTCATTACTCTATTTTACTTGTACATATTTACTATTCTATTTATTTTGTTAATGATGTGCATCTAGCTCTACTTCTATTTATTCTGATGACTTGACACCTGTCCACATGTTTTGTTGTCTGTCTCCCCCTTCTAGACTGTGAGCCCGTTGTTGGGTAGGGACCGTCTCTATATGTTGCCAACTTGTACTTCCCAAGCGCTTAGTACAGTGCTCTGCACACAGTAAGCGCTCAAGAAATACGATTGAATGAATGAATGAAGGTGCTAAGCACTGGGGTAGAGAAAAGATAATCAGGTCAGATACAGTCCCTGTCCCACATGGAGTTCACTCCCTAAGATAATAATAATGATGGCATTTATTAAGTGCCTACTATGAGCAAAGCACTGTTCTAAGCACTGGGGAGGTTACAAGGTGATCGGGTTGTTAAGACGGGGGACTCGTCTTAATCCCCATTTTCCAGATGAAGTAACTGAGGCCCAGAGAAGTGAAGTGACTTGCCCAAAGCCACACAGCTGACAAGTGGCGGGGCTGGGATTTGAACCCACGACCTCTGACTCCAAAGCCCATGCTCTTTCCACCGAGCCATGCTGCTTCTCTGATTTTACCCCTCTCTCTAAGAGAGAGGGGTCCAATCTCTTTATTTCACCCTCAATTACAGACGGGGACACTGAGGCCCAGAGGAGTGAAGTGCCTTGCCCAAAGTCACACAGCTGACAAGTGGCGGATCTGGGATTTGAACCCACGACCTCTGACTCCAAAGCCCATGCTCTTTCCACCGAGCCATGCTGCTCCTCTGATTTTACCCTCGATTTTACAGATGGGGACACTGAGGCCCACAGAAGTTAAGTAAGTGGAGCTGGTAACAGACACAGGCCCGGGTTCTTTACACCAGGCCAAACATAGTCGCCCTCACATTCTTCCTTCCTCTTTCTCTCTCCCTTCCCCCGAGAAAGCGTGGAGACTCACTTGGGGATCCGGACAACATACTCAGTGACGCTCTGGTTGCTGGTTCCCTATGGAAAAACGGGACAGGGATCACGAGGTGGGGCCGGGATCTCTGTCTCCCCCTTCTAGACTGTGAGCCCACTGTTGGGTAGGGACTGTCTCTAGATGTTGCCAACTTGGACTTCCCAGGCGCCTAGTCCAGTGCTCTGCACACAGTAAGCGCTCAATAAATACGATTGATTGATTGATTGATCCCTCCCCCCTCCCGGCCCTGACTTACCAAGGACATCATGAGAGCTGCAAGACTGGGAAGAGAAAAGAGGTGATTAGAGGCCCGAAAAGCAACTCGTTAGGGCCAGGGCACGTGCCTACTGTGGGGATGTAGTCTCCCCAGGCGCTTAGTACAGTGGTCCGCACTTGGTAAGCGCCCAATAAATACCACTGACTGACGAAATTCGCAGCACTTGCTTCTCCTTCCCTTCTCCCCCTCCCCCTCCTCCTCACGGCGTCGACAACGAGACGAGAGTTCGGACTGCGCCTGCGCAGAAGTGGTTGCCCTTTGAACCGGAAGTGAACCTCTCTCCTCCTCCCCCCTCCCCCCCCCGCCGTCGTTTCCTCAGCCTGAGGAGGCCGGTGGGCGCTCAACTAGTAGCCCACGCCTCCGGTGCGGCGCCTAACATTGCATTTCTCCCACCAAAATCTTTAAATTGTCAGCCCCCAATATAAGGGGAAAGTTCAATCAATCAATCAATCAATCGTATTTATTGAGCGCTTACTATGTGCAGAGCACTGGACTAAGCGCTTGGGAAGTACAAACTGGCAACATATAGAGACAGTCCCTACCCAACAGTGGGCTCACCGTCTAAAAGGGGGAGACAGAGAAAAAAAAAACAAAAAACCAAACATACTAACAAAATAAAATAAATAGAATAGATATGTACAAGTAAAATAAATAGAGTAATAAATATGTACAAACATATATACATATATACAGGTGCTGTGGGGAAGGGAAGGAGGAGCTACTTCCAGTTAAACAGGGGAAAATGTCAGGGGAACTACCAATTGGGGACGGGAGCTGAGGCCTTAGAAGCACTCAATCAATCGCATTTATTAATAATAATAATAATAATGGCATTTATTAAGCGCTTACTATGTGCCAAGCACTGTTCTAAGCGCTGGGGGGGGGATGCAATATATATGTTTGTACATATTTATTGCTCTATTTATTTTACTTGTACATATCTATTCTATTTCTTTTATTTTGTTAGTATGTTTGGTTTTGTTCTCTGTCTCCCCCTTTTAGACTGTGAGCCCAATGTTGGGTAGGGACTGTCTCTATATGTTCTATATACTAAGCTCTTCCCAAGCGCTTAGTACAGTGCTCTGCACATAGTAAGCGCTCAATAAATACGATTGATGATGATGATGACACAAGGTGATCAGGTTGCCCCACGGGCTCACAGTCAATCACGGGAAGCAGCGTGGCTCAGTGGAAAGAGCCCGGGCTTTGGAGGCAGAGGTCATGGGTTTGAATCCCGACTCTGCCACATGTCCGCTGTGTGGCCTGGGGCAGGTCACTTAACTTCTCTGAGCCTCAGTTCCCTCATCTGTAAAATGGAGATTAAGACTGTGAGCCCCACGTGGGACAACTTGATCACCTTGTATCCCCCCCAGCGCTTAGAACAGTGCTCTGCACATAGTAAGTGCTTAACAAATGCTATTATTATTATCCCCATTTTACAGATGAGGGAACTGAGGCACAGAGAAGTGAAGTGACTTGCCCAAGGTCACACAGCTGGCAATTGGCAGAGCCGGAATTTGAACCCATGACCACTGACTCCAAAGCCCGTGCTCTTTCCATTTTACATATTTATTACTCTATTTATTTTACTTGTACATATCTATTCTATTTATTTTATTTTGTTAGTATGGTTTTGTTCTCTGTCTCCCCCTTTTAGACTGTGAGCCCACTGTTGGGTAGGGACCATCTCTATATGTTGCCAACTTGTACTTCCCAAGCGCTTAGTCCAGTGCTCTGCACACAGTAAGTGCTCAATAAATACGATTGATTGATCTATTCTATTTATTTTATTTTGTTAGTATGTTTGGTTTTGTTCTCTGCCTCCCCCTTTTAGACTGTGAGCCCACTGTTGGGTAGGGATGTCTCTATATGTTGCCAACTTGGACTTCCCAAGCGCTTAGTACAGTGCTCTGCACACAGTAAGTGCTCAATAAATACGATTGATTGATTGGTTGATTGATTTCCATTGAGCCACGCTGCTTCTAACCGCCTCCCCCCCCCAAACCGTGCCCCCGGGTTTCCTAATTCATTCATTCATTCAATCGTATTTATTGAGAGCTTACTGTGTACAGAGCACTGTACTAAGTGCTTGGGAAGTACAAGTTGGCAACATATAGAGACAGTCCCTACCCAACAGTGGGCTCACAGTCTAAAACGGGAAGACAGAACAAAACCAAACATACTAACAAAATAAAATAGAATAGATCAATCAATTAATCATATTTATTGAGCGCTTACTGTGTGCAGAGCACTGGACTAAGCACTTGGGAAGTACAAGTTGGCAACACACAGAGGCAGTTCCTACCCAACAGTGGGCTCACAGTCTAAAACGGGGAGACAGAACAAAACCAAACATACTAACAAAATAAAATAAATAGAATAGATCAATCAATCGTATTTATTGAGCGCTTACTGTGTGCAGAGCACTGGACTAAGCGCTTGGGAAGTACAATCATCAATCGTATTTATTGAGCGCTTACTATGTGCAGAGCACTGTACTGTACTAAGTACAAGTTGGCAACATCTAGAGAGGCAACATCTAGAGACAGTCCCAACCCAACAGTGGGCTCACAGTCTAAAAGGGGGAGACAGAGAACAAAACCAAACATACTAACAAAATAAAATAAATAGAATAGATATGTACAAGCAAAATAAATCAAGAGTAATAAATATGTACAAACATATATACAGGTGCTGTGGGGAAGGGAAGGAGGTAAGATGGGGGGGATGGAGAGGAAGGAAGGGGAAAACATTCAATCAGGAATATTTATTGAAGCCCCTCAAATGAACCGGGCCATTTGGGCCTCAAATCCTTTCTGGATTCGGTTACCTGCATTTTTTAGTCCAACCGTCCCGGCTCCCGCCCTCCTCCCCCTCCCGCCAACGCATTTCCCTGAAATACGACAGTAGCTGGGGCCAAAGTCTATTTTCGGGAAAAGGAGTCCCGACTCCCACGTTCAGGGGCCAGCATTTTTGATTTTTTTTTCCAGCTCGCAAAGCCACTCCCCGCCCGCCACTTTCCTTCCCGGAGTGGGACGACTTTGGAGGACGCTACTGCCCGAAAGCAGGAGGAAGGGGTCCATGGCTTCCCACAGGTAACCCGCTTTCCCTCTCCACCCCATTTCGATGCTCGCTCGGAGGGAAATAACACATGGATCGTCTATTCCTCATGTCTGGAAGGAGCTCGGAAGAGACAGCAGGGAAATGGATGAGACCCAACCTCTTCCTATGTGCTTGGATGGGTGAACGAGTGATTGACGCCTTGCTCCTCTCCCTTGCCCGTTGAGCGCTCTGCAGGACGTTAGACCCGTTTGCCTCGACCCCCCGCAAATACCGAGGACGTGTCACCATAGCAACCGAGGTGCCGGGAAGGTTCGACAATCGATCGATCCATCGTATTTATTGAACGCTTCCTGTGTGCAGAGCACTGGACTCAGCGCTTGGAAAGTACAATTACGGTTTTCCCTTCCCATTCTCCACCTCCACCCATTCTCCTTTCCTATTCTAGACTGTGAGCCCGCTGTTGGGTAGGGACCGTCTGTATATGTTGCCAACTTGGACTTCCCAAGCGCTTAGTCCAGTGCTCTGCACACAGTAAGCGCTCAATAAATACGATTGAATGAATGAATGAATTAGGAAACCCGGGGGCACGGTTTGGTGGGAGAGGGGGGAGGCGGTTAATGACATTTGTTAAGCGCTCGCTATGTGCCCAGCACTGTACTCCTGTCTCCCCCCACCCCAGTCCACACTTCACTCCGCTGGCCGGATCATCTTTCTACAAAAACGTTCAGGACATGTCACCCCCCTCCTCAGAAATCTCCAGTGGTTGCCCATCCACCTCCGTATCAAACAAAAATTCCTCACCATTGGCTTTAAAGCACTCCGTCACTGTGCCCCCCCACCTCACCTCGCTTCTCTCAATCAATCAATCAATCAATCGTATTTATTGAGCGCTTACTGTGTGCAGAGCACTGTACTAAGCACTTGGGAAGTACAAGTTGGCAACATATAGAGACGGTCCCTACCCAACAGTGGGCTCACAGTCTAAAAGGGGGAGACAGAGAACAAAACCAAACATACTAACAAAAAAAAATAAATAGAATAGATATATACAAGTAAAATAAATAAATAGAGTAATAAATATGTACAAACATATATACATATATGCAGGTATATACATATATACAGGTTCTCTCATATATATAGGTTCTCTCCTACAACCCAGCCCACACACCTCGCTTCTCTAGTGCCAACCTCATCACTGTGCCTCGATTTCACCTGTCTGTCTCATCGCTCACCCCTGGCCCGCATCCTGCCTCCTCTAATCCGACAGATAATTACTCCCTCCCCCCCCCCCCCCCCCCGCCCCAAAGCGTTATTGAAGGCACATTGCCTCCAAGAAGCCTTCCCAGACTAAACCCCACTTTTCCTCATCTCCCACTCCTTTCTGTTTCTCCCTGGCTTGCTTCCTTATAATTTTATTTTATTTTATTTTATTTTATTTTATTTTATTTTATTTTGTTAGTATGTTTGGGCCCTACTGAGAGCTCATCTCCTCCAGGAGGCCTTCCCAGACTGAGCCCCTTCCTTCCTTTCCCCCTCGACCCCCTCTCCATCCCCCACATCTTACCTCCTTCCCTTCCCCACAGCACCTGTATATATGTATATATGTTTGTACATATTTATTACTCTATTTATTTATTTTACTTGTACCTATCTATTCTATTTATTTTATTTTGTTAGTATGTTTGGTTTTGTTCTCTGTCTCCCCCTTCTAGACTATGAGCCCACTGTTGGGTAGGGACTGTCTCTATATGTTGCCAGCTTGTACATCCCCAGCGCTTAGTACAGTGCTCTGCACACAGTAAGCGCTCAATAAATACGATTGATTGATTGATTTTGTTCTCTGTCTCCCCCTTCTAGACTGTGAGCCCACTGTTGGGTAGGGACTGTCTCTATATGTTGCCAACTTGGACTTCCCAAGCACTTAGTACAGTGCTCTGCACACAGTAAGCGCTCAATAAATACGATTGATTCCCCCACCCCGAGTCCCACAGCACATATATATCTGTGATTTTATTTATTTGTATTGATGTCTGTCTCCCCGCCTCCCCACTCCCAGACTGTGAGACTGTTATGGGCGGGGAATGTCACTGTTTATTGTTGTAGTGTACTAAACCCCTGGGTACACCTCCCACCCCCAGCCAGAACCCACCCCCTGATCTCCAGGTGTGGTGGAACTACAGGGGCTCTCCAGCCTCCTTAGTCCAGCATCACTGAGAGAAGCAGCTCGGCCTAGTAGACACAGCACGGGCCTGGGAGCTCTGTCACTTGTCTGCTGGGTGACCGCGTGGCTCAGTGGAAAGCGCACAGGCTTTGGAGTCAGAGGTCATGGGTTCGAATCCCGGCTCCGCCACTTGTCAGCTGTGTGACTTTGGGCAAGTGACTTACCTTCTCTGGGCCTCAGTTACCCAGGGATTAAGATTGTGAGCCCCCCGTGGGACAACCTGATCACCTTGTAACCTCCCCAGCGCTTAGAACAGTGCTTTGCACATAGTAAGCGCTTAATAAATGCCATTTTTATTATTATTATTATTATTCCCTGGGCCTCAGTTACTTCATCTGTAAAATGGGGATTAAGTCTGTGAGCTCCATGTGGACTGTGGCCAACCGGATTCTAGACTGTGAGCCCGTTGTTGGGTAGGGACTGTCTCTATCTGTTGCCGATTTGTACTTCCCAAGCGCTTAGTACAGTGCTCTGCACACAGTAAGCGCTCAATAAACACGATTGAATGAATGAATGAATGATTTGCTTTTATCTGCCCCAGCGCCTCATACAGTGCCTGGTACATAGTAAGTGCTTAACAAGCACTTTTAAGTATTTGTTAATACTTTTCCTCATCTCACACTCCCTTCTGCTTTGCCCTGACGTGCTCCCTTTGCTCTTCCCTTCTCTCCCCGCCCCACTGCATTTATGTATATATCTGTAATTTTATTTATTTATATTAATGTCTGTTTATTTGCATTGATGTCTGTCTCCCCCCTGTAGACTGTGAGCTCACTGTGGGCAGGGATTGTCACTTTATTGCTGTATTGTACTTTCCCAAGCAAAGTACACTGCTCTGCACGCAGTAAGTGCTCAATAAATATGATTGAATGAATCATAAAAAAAGTTTCCTCTTTCTCTCCATTCCCAGAACAACCACTGGGTCTCTTAAATCATTAATTCATTCAATCGTATTTATTATTGTTATTAATAATAATAATAATAATAATGGTATTTGTTAAGCGCTTACTATGTGCCAAGCACTGTTCTAAGCGCTGGGGTAGATACAAGGTAATCTGGTTGTCCCACGTGGGGCTCACAGTCTTAATCCCCATTTGACAGATGAGGTAACTGAGGCCCAGAGAAGTTAAGTGACTTGCCCAAAATCACACAGCTGATAAGTGGTGGAATCAGGATTAGAACCCATGACCTCTGACTCCCAAGCCCGGGCTCTTTCCACTAAGCCATGCTGCTTCTCTTTATTCATTTATTCATTCATTCAATCGTATTGAGCGCTTACTGTGTGCAGAGCACTGTACTAAGCACTTGGGAAAGTACAGTACAGCAATATGAGAAGCAGTGTGGCGCAAGAGCACGGGCTTGGGAGTCAGAGGTCATGGGTTCGAGTCCCGGCTCCACCACATGTGGGCTCCACCGCGTTGCCTTGGGCAAGTCACTTCACTTCTCTGAGCCTCAGTTACCTCAGCTGTAAAATGGGGATTAAGACTGTGAGCCCCACGTGGGACAACCTGATCACCTTGTATCCCCCCGTCCCCCCCGTGCTTAGAAAAGTGCTTCACATATAGTAAGCGCTTAACAAATGTTAAGCCAACTTATGTTGCCAACTTGCACTTCCCAAGCGCTTAGTACAGTGCTCTGCACAGCGCTCAATAAATATGAATGAATGAATGAAATGCCATTATTATTATTATTATTATTATTATAAAGACAGACATTCCCTGCCCACAACGAGCTCATGTTTGTCGGCACCCTGAAAATACGAAACAAAGTGGGCTAGTGGAAAGAGCCCAGGCCTGGTGGAAGGGAGTGGGGGAGGCTGTGTGACTATTCTTGTTCTTCTACTCCTTTTTTTTTTTTAATTGCATTTATTAAGCGCTTACTATGTGCAAAGCACTGTTCCTTCTATACCATTGTCACCTCTGTCTCAGGGCCGGGACTAGACACACTTTCCTCATATCAGAGCCGCTCGGCATTTGGTCATTATCCCCTGCTTTCCACCCAAACTGCTCCCACCCTGCTACTTGCATCAGCCATTCAGCCTCTCATTAAGCATTTACTATGTGCCAAGCACTGTACTAAGTGAAGATAATCACGTGCCACTGCACTGATCACCTTGCTGAAATGTCGCACAGCCCACAGCTCTCCTCCCAGCTCGACCACCTGTCTGCTGTGTGACCTTGGGCAAGCCACTTAACTTCTCTGGGCCTCAGTTACCTCATCTGGAAAACGGAGATTTTGGTTGTACATATCTATTACTCTATTTATTTATTTATTTTGCTTGTACATTTCTATCCTATTTATTTTATTTTGTTGGTATGTTTGGTTTTGTTCTCTGTCTCCCCCTTTTAGACTGTGAGCCCACTGTTGGGTAGGGACTGTCTCTATGTGTTGCCAATTTGTACTTCCCAAGCGCTTAGTACAGTGCTCTGCACATAGTAAGCGCTCAATAAATACGATTGATTGATTGATTGAGATTGAGTGTGCGTCCCATGTGGGACAAGGAATGTGTCCAACCTGATTAACCTGTACCTACTGCAGCGCTTAGAATAGTGTTGGGCATATAGTAAGCACTTAAAAGTACTGTAATAATAATAATAACAGTTGTTCTTGTTATTATTATTAATAAAACATTCCACTGGCTCTCTGTGTGTCTTCTGTGCCTTATCATCAGCTTCAAGGCTCTCCACAGAGGACGGGCCTGGAAGTCTGGGGACCTGAGTTCTAATCCCCGATCCTCCACTTCCCTGCCATGTGACCTTGGGCAAGTCACTTAACTGCTCTGTTCCTTGGTTTCCTCATCCGTAAAATGGGGATGAAATAGCTCTCCCCCCTCCCCTTTAGACTCTGAATCCCATCTACCCCATCAACCTCTATCTACCCCAGCATTTAGTCCAGTGTTTGCCGCAGAGTAAGTACTTAACAAAAACCGTCATCATCAGCGTGTTTATTATTAATTATACTACTACTAATAATCCTGCCTACATTCTCATCTCTGATTCTGGTTTCAAACTTCCCCTATTCCTTGCCAAAGGAGAATCTTCACTCTGGCCCAGTCCTCCCTGCCTCAGGAAATAGTACAGTCCAAGAGGGCCTTTATGACATTAGTACGCTGCTTATGACATCAGAGAACACTGAGCGAGCAAGCCATTGAAACAGCTGGGCTGGGGCAGCCAGTACAGGGAAAAGATCTTGGCAGAGTGGAAGCAAGAACACATCCCTCTCGCCTGCTGTAAAGATGGGCCTTTGTCAACCCAAACTGGCCAAGAATGCGAGAGTCCTGACTCCACATCAGAGAGGTAAATCTAAAGAGAAATAGGAAGAGCTTAAAAATAACTACTACTAGATGAATAAGTGGCTCCAAACCCTCTCCTCCTCTGGCACCTCTTAGAAGGCAAGGAAAGGGGTTGGGGTTGGGCTTGGGGGTGGCGGGAAAAGGAAACGAGCCTGAAATCAGGGGGGTCCGGGATTTCTGGCACTCTGCTGGCCCTCTTGGAAGAGGGGCGGGCATCGAGGATACCAGAGTGAATTTAAAGATGACAGAGAATGGATCCCATTCCAATCCACCCACCCGCCCATCCATCCATCCATCAATCAATGGTATTGATTGAGTGCTAACTGGGTCTTCTAGACTGTAAGCTCCTGGTGGGCAGGGGCCCTGCCTACCAACTCTGTTGTGTTATACTCAAGTCCAGTGCTCTGCACACAGTAAGTGCTCAATAGATAACACTGATCGGTCGATTACAGAGCACTGGGGACAACACAATAGAACCGGTAGACGCGATCCCTACCCTCAAAGAGCATAGAGTCTCCAACTCCCAGGTCTCGCTCCCCCTGGGGCTGGGCCTCTAGTCGGTCCCACTCTTCACCCTCCCTTTGTCTCCGTTCCTCCTCTATGTCTCCAGAGCATCTCAAGATGACCATCATCATCTTCGTAATTGGGGGACCGGGAAGCGGGAAGAGTACCCAGTGTAAGAACATAGCCAGAAAGTATGGCTTTCACCACGTGGCGCTGGGAGATTTATTGAGGCAGGCGGGGTCGGAGGCTACCTCGCGGGGCCGACAGATTGACGACATTATGAAGAAAGGATTGCTGTTGCCCACGGTGAGGACTCGCTCATCGGCCCCATCAGCGAGAACGTCCCCTCGCTGGGAGAGAAAAGTCCGTGGGGAATCATCCCCTAAACCTTGACCTAGCACTTCTTCCTGGTGGGCGGGGAGGAGCGTCTCTACATCCCCAAGTCCTTGAGACCACCGAACTAGCTGGATCCTGAGAGAAATAACTCACCCTAAGGCTCGGCAGGGAGGTAGAGCGGGCTGACACCAGGACAACGACTCCTTTGGGCTTTCCCAGGGGGGAGTCCGAGCCCACCCGAGGCTCCCCAGGGCCCCAGTGTGTCCAAGCAGCATTTTCAGCCCTGTTTTTCAGGAGTGACTCTGTAAGCAGGGAATGAGACTTTCCCAGGGACTCTGGGAGAGAACCCGGGCGCCCTGACTGCCCTCGACTCTACCCCCGAGTCCCGCTTCCCCAGCCCCCTCTCGACCCTGCTGCTTCCCAAGGCGCGGGCGGGTCTAGATGGAGGCTGAAGAGAGACGACCGGGGCAGCTCCCTCGGGAACTGGGTGCGGGGCGGTCGCGGCGGGTTCTCACGGTGTGGGTGCTCACACCTCTGTCCCCCAGGGAGCCATTTTAGATATCCTGAATGAGGACATGCTGTCTCAGCCGGAAATCAGGGGCTTCCTCGTCGATGGCTTCCCCAGGGCCCTAGAACAGGCCAAAGAGTTCGAGCAGACTGTAAGTGCTCTGGCGGAGTGGGAGTGTGGTCGGGGGGGGCAACGGGACTCGGGAGTTGGAGCGGGTGGGGGGAGCGGTGGAGGCTGTCTCATCATCCCTTTTCCCTCTGGAGGGCAGAGGTCAGAGCGGGTGGGAGTAGGCGATCAGGGGCCCAGGAGTGGATGGAAAACTGGGGAGACCCCAGGGCCACGATGGAGAAGGTCTGCCACCTCAGAGCCCCCTCAGCTTCCTGTCCTCTGTGCTTTCAGGATAGCCGCCTACCTGATGCTGTCATTGCCCTGGATTGTGAGACGGAGACCTTGATCCACCGCCTGCTGCTGCGGGGCCAGTCTGGGGCCCGGGCTGATGACAGCCAATCCCTTCTCTGGCAGCGTCTGGAAACACATTACAGCATGCATGAAGCGGTCCTTGCTTTCTACCTACAGAAACGGCTGCTTTTCAACGTAGGTACCCAGCTGGGGGCTTTTCTGTTTCGTTTTTAATGGTATTTGTTCAGTGCTTACTATGTGGCAGGCGCTGGGGGTAGATACGAGCTAATCAGGCTGGACACAGCCCCTGTCCCGCGCGGGGCTCTATGTTTTAATCTCCATTTTACAGATGAGGTAGCTGAGGCACAGAGAAGTGACGTGACTTGCCCGAGGTCACACAGCAGACAAGTGGCGGAGCCGGGCTTAGAACCCAGGTCCCTCTGGCTCCCACACCCGTGCTTTAACCACTAATAATAACAATAATGGCATTTATTAAGCACTTACTATGTGCAAAGCACTGTTCTAAGCGCTGGGGAGGTTACAATCAGGTCATCCCATGGCAGGGCTCCCAGTCTTAATCCCTATTTTCCAGATGAGGTAACTGAGGCCCAGAGAAATGAAGCGACTTGCCTAAAGTCACACAGCTGACAAGTGGCGGAGCCGGGATTTGAACCCACGACCTCTGACTCCAAAGCCCGGGCTCTTTTCCACTGAGCCACGCTGCTTGCTCTGCCCACAACTATACGCTCTGGCTGGGAGAGGCAGGACCGAGGGAGGGAGGGAGGGAGGGAGTGACCGGCTGGCATTCCCCATGTTCTCAAAGGATGCCCTCAACTCTGATCATCTCTGCTTCTCCTTTTCCAGGTCTCAGGAGAGGAGTCTCCGGAAAAAGTCTTTGCCCAGTGTTGCTCCATCATTGACCATCTCTGATAGAGGACTCCAACCCTGCCCCAGTGAAGTCATGTCCATTCAGCTGGTTTCAGAATAAACAGCAGCATTCGCCCTGCTTGCGGCCTGGTCTTTTGGGGCCGTCGGATAGTGGGGGAGTGGGGAATGGTCAGGGAAAGAGCTGCTGTGGGGGACGGGCTCACTCAGGGGGAGAGGGGTGGGTGGATAGTCACCACCCAAGAGTCAGAAATCGACTCTGACTCTGATGCGGCATTGCCTGCCGCATCACCTCGGCCTAGCTACCGGTAAGTGGTATTTACTGAGTGCCCACTGTGTTCGGAGCACTGTACTCAGCACTAGGGAGATAACAATCCAACTGAGTTGGTAGGCACGATCCCTGTCCACGAGGAGCTTACAGGCTAGTTGAGGGGGGGGGTGTCACGCACAAGTGACCTTGGTTCACTTAACTTCTCCGTGCCACAGTTGGCTCATCTGTAAAATGGGGATTAAGAATGTGAACGTGTGGAAGGGACGGTCTGCGGAATGACGGAAATGAAGAAAGAGGCCAATCTAAAGTGGGTAAATTGGCAAGAATCCTCTCCGGGAAAGCAGCAGCGGACACTGGAAAACCTGAATGGGCAGAGAGCAATCATAATTGCCATAATGAGCGCTTAGTACAATGCTCTGCACATAGTAAGCGCTCAATAAATACGATTGATGATGATAATGAGGTGCTTACTATGCGCCAAGCACTGGGCTAAGCTCTGGGGGCGAGAGGAGATCATCAGGTCGGACACAGTCCCTGTCCCACACGGGGCTTCACAGTATGACGGGAAGGACAGGTATTTTAAACCCATTTTACAGAGGAGAAATCTGAGGCTCAGTGACCGGCCCAGGGTAAAACAGCCGGAAAGTGGCCGAGCCAGGACTCCTGATGCCCGGTCCCCGGGCTCTTTCCACTAGGCTTCGCTGCCTCCAAACGGGAGGCAAAGCGTGCCATCCTAGGTAGGAAGCTTGAGGTGTGGGCGGGAAAAGGAGGCCCTCATTTTAGCAGGTGATGGTCAGCCCTGCATGGAGCAGGGCTGAGATCCTCCCTGGAGATACAGAGAGGATGTGTCGGCCCGGGGGGCCACCAGCACACCCCCGTTCCCTCAGGAGAGGGGACCCAGAGGAAGGGACAAGATAACGGGGCTTCCCGCAGTGACCAGGCCTAGTTGGACTGGGGAAGGGGGTGAGGCGTGAATGGCAGTTCTCCCCAGAAAGAGAGAACAGCTTCTTAGTTCCGTGTTCGTCTCTGTGGGAAAGGCCAGCAGAGAGCATTGGGAGACCAGAGACAGCCGGGAGGGGAGGAGCGGGCACTCGATCTTCTTAGGATCTGCCAAGAAGCTGGGTTCGCTCTCAACCTCGGCTTGGGCTGCGGAGCAGAAACAGAAGCAGTAGTATTTATTAAATGCTTTGCTGAGCGCCGTATTCACGGGGAGGGAACGCACAGGTGGAAATTCAACCCGCTCCCTGCCCCTCAGGGGTGGGGGGTCTGCAATCTCGCAAAAAGGGAGGATTGAATCATCATCAATCGTATTTATTGAGCGCTTACTATGTGCAGAGCACTAGGCAACCTGCTCCCGACCTGGAGAAGGGGAAGTGGCCGTTGGGTGTGGGCACTTGCTTGTGAGGTGCTGCTGCCCCTAAGATTGGGGGGTCTCCGCCGAACCCTGTGGGGGAGGTTCCCTTGCCCCTCGGTTCCTCCTGAGGCTCTGGGGGAAGGTCTACCCGTTCTTGAGGGTCCGCCGCCCCGCCCAGCCCTCTCCCCGCTAATGCCCGCAAACACAACTGCTCCCGAGACATCTTTTTTAAAACAAAAAAAGCATTTTATTTAATCCAAAAAAAAAAAGAAAAAAAGCACAATGCCTGCAGAAAACTATTTTCTTTTGTATTTTTGTTGATTTTTTTTTTTAAAAAAAAAAGAACACAGGAAGCTCATATTGTCAATCACCATGATCAGGCTTTTACAACATCTATAGTGAACAAACATCCGCTTCAAAACCCTACGGACAGAGAAAAGGACAGACGGCACCCAGCGGACACGGGGAGAATTTTGTTATCATTTATTGTGAAGTTAAAAACGAGCGATAAAAAGTAAAAACTGAGCATACAATTTTCTTTTGTCTTCAGTTTCAGTCTCCTGTTGAACAGATGGAATATGACAGACCCGAGGAGAGATAGGGGAGGGCGAAAGGGAGACCAGAGAGGGTGGGGACACTTGAGAGCTTAATCTGGTTTTTTTTTTTTTTAGGTTCTTTTAATTTTCCTGCAACACCCACACCTGGTCCAAGGAATGTTCCAACTAATAAAAAAAAAATTTGCCAGTGATTTCTTTTTAAAGTTTATTTTAAAAACAAAAAGGGGCTCCATGATGGTGGGGGAAATAAATGGCTACCCCGAAAGAGGCAGTTTCGGGAAGGCTGGACTTGCCTCATTGCTTTGTTTGTTTGCAGTGATTTTAGTTCACACTTTAGTTCTCACTATCGGCTACGGCTGAACAAGAAGGGGCTCGGCTTTAAGAGAGGATGAGACTCAGAGGAGAGATAGACACAGACACTTAGTGCCGTTCTTCCCAAGCACTGGCTTTTGCCGTCTCTACCCTCCCCCCCAGCCCAGGCCACCATCGCTCCCCTGCCAAAATAAAAATAATTAAAAACGACTCCCCCACCAGAAAAAAGAAAAAACCCCGAAGAAATGAAATAAAACAAACAAAAGATTTTCACAGATGAGGAAGTTCACATTCATTCGATTCATTGAGCCTGTGGAGAGGGAAGAGATAGGAATCGATCACTACAGGCGATTGGGGACAGGGTGAGAGGAGGCTGGAGGGATCTCGCCGCTGAGGTGGGGTTGGAACAGCCCACAGAGCAGTGCGAGGCTTGGGGGGCGGGGGGGGGGGAATGGGGGGACACCCCTTCCGCGCCCCCGCCCTCCCATCCTGTGGCGAGTGCAGGGTAAGTTGCAGGTCTTGAGGTCGGAGTTCAGCTTCTAGACAAGTGCTCAAGTCTCTATGTGTCTGAAATCAGGCTCTCTGGCTCCTTGATGGAGAAGAATGAGAATGATAACAGGCAGGCAGAGAGAAAGAGAAAGAGAGCGAGAGCGAGAGAGAGAGCGAGCACATGGCGGGAGCGCCCTTCGCTGTCCCTCCCCTTTCCCTCCCGCCCGACGCTTCACAGAACAGGAATTCATCAGTTCCCCACAACACCCCTGTGAGGTAGGTTCAAGAGCGACGACGACGACGGTCATCCTCATTCCGCGGACCAGAGGACGGGAGGAGTTGGGAGGGAGCGGGAGAAGGAACCGGGCCTCCTGGGCACAGCAAGGAAGGGAGTGAGACCCGGGGAGCGGGGTGGGAGCGGAGGGAGGTGACAAGTCGCACCCCACGCTGGGTGTTCCTCTCGTCTTCACCGGAACTCAACGGCCAGTGATCCCGGAGCACACGCAATCAGGCGGGTTGGGGGGGGGGGGGGGGGGGGGGGGCGGTGGGAGAAGGGGCAACCAAAAAATGTGATCACTGTAAAAAATAAAAAGGAACAAACCAACAACAACCAAAAAAGGAAAAAAAAAAACCCCACAAAGCTATTCTTTTTTTTTTGTGTCTCCAAGTGGCCAGATGTAGGGAGAGAGAGAGAGAAAGAGAGAAAGAGAGCGCATGAGAGATCAAGAGGGAGTTAAGTGGCCAGGAGAGCAACCAATTCATCCAACTCCTTGCCTCCCCCAGGACCACCCACCCACCAGTTCAAAAGTTCCACCTTTCGGTGCTCTCCCCCAACATGACGACAGCGTTACACAGGAACAAGCAGGCTGGCGGCGGGAGGCCTTCTTCCATTAACCTCTGGACCCAGCGCACACGGCGTCCCCCTTGACGCGGGGACGCCCGCAGACCTCCGGCCCCACGGCCCCTGCTGCTGCTGCTGCCGCCGCCGCCGCTGCCGCCGCCGCCGCCGCCGGCATCAAGGGCACACCCCGCAGGGGAAGGGGTTGCCGGCGCCACCCACTAAGGCAGGATGGACGGTGGCCGGGGGTTGGAAGGAAAAAGGAGGAGGAGGAGGGTGGCAATTCCCACTTGCCTGCTGTCCCTGCTGTGTGGGTGGTGGCTGGGGGCCACCGGGACCGGGGGTCTGTCCGTAGTAGGCGGCTTGCTGTCTGTAATATTCAGCCCACGCGGCGCTGTAGTCTGGCTGGGAGCCGGGGGGTGCGCCGGGGCCTCCGCCGGTGGCCACTTGCGCTGTTGGGGGGGAGGGGGACGCGGCCGGAGCGGGGAGGAAGGGGAGGAGAATGTGAGAAACAGGAGGAGGATGGGCCCCCTCCCTCCCCAGACCCCTTTCTCCCCGCCGGGGCGGCCCAGCTCACCTTGCTTCTTGTAATACTCCTCCCAGGCTTTCGTGTAGTCCTGCTGAGGAGGAGCGCCGGGCTGCTGGGGCTGCTGGCCTGAGAGAGGGAGCACCGAGAGATGGGGCCCGTCAACCTGCCCTCCTTGGGCCACTCGTCCCCCCCGCCCCCGGGCCGCCCTCGCCCGGACCGTACCGATTTTTTTGTAATACTCTTCCCAAGCCTTAGTGTAGTCCGACTGTCCGGCGGGTGGTGGCTGAGGGGGCTCCCCCTGGGCCGGGGGAGCCGTGGGGGCCGGCGCCGGGCCCGGGACGGGGCCGGGGGGCTGCTGGTAGTAGTGCGAGTAGTAGGCGGCCCAGGCTGCATTGGGGTCGGCGGCTGCAGCCGCCGCCTTGCCTGAAAAGGACGCAGAGGAGGGCCGCGGGCAGCTCAGACCGTCACTGCCGCCCGGATCGTCTTTCTAAAACCCTCAAAATCTTCCGCCGGCTCGCGGGGCCCGCTCCGCATCGAGCGGGAACTCCTCACCAGCGGCCCCGAGGCCCTCAAGTCGGCTCCCCCCCTCTCCACCATCTTACACCCCACTCCGCGTTCTTGGTTCCTCTCGAGCCGACCCCCTCCCGGGGCCTCCTTCTCGACTCTCACACCCCCGACCCCTCGCCCGCCTCCCCCGCCCGGCTTCACGTGCGGCAGACCGCCGTCACCCTTCCCGTCTTCAAAGGCCTTTGGAGATCACCTCTCCTTCAAGAGGCCATCCCAGGGCTCACCTCTCATCACTGCACCCCCTAAGCCCCGGTGCATCCCTTCTAGACTGCGAGCCCGCTGTTGGGTAGGGACCGGCTCTCTATGTTGCCAACCTGTACTTCCCAAGCGCTCAGTACAGCGCTCCGCACGCAGCAAGCGCTCGGCAAATACGACTGAATGAACTAACGGATGACCCCACTCCCCTGCACTTCCTTCCATTACTCTGGATCCTCTCTGGGATCTATCTTAGTGGCCGCCTCTCCGGCTAGATAGCCGTAGGCCCCTCGAGGGCTGGGGCCTACTACTTCTCTTGTCCTCTCCCAGGGGCTTAGGACTGTGCTCTGCGGGAGGGGCTGGTGCCAGCAGGGTACCTGAGCTGCTGGGGGAGGGGCTGCCACCCCCTCCCCCAGGCCTGGAACTTACTTGGGTCATGAGGTGCCGGGGGCTGCCACTGCGGGTAGGTGTTGCCCCAGCCCTGTGGTGGATACTGGTGGGGTGGAGGTCCCCCAGCACTATTGGACAACAAAGGAAAAAAAAGGGGGGGGGGGAAGAGGGGGCTCAGCAGGGAGCCTCCCACACAGGGGCCTGGGGAACAGTCTAGAGGCGACCAGGCCACCCCAGTGCAGCTGGGGACAGGGGCCGGGTCGGGGGGAAGGAGGAGGAGAGCCCAACACCAAATCCCTTCCGCTGCGCGGCCCGGGAGGCTGATACTCACTGAGGCGGGGCTCCGGGCGGCCCTTGGTTGAATGGTCCTGGGTTGAAAGGCCCCATCGGGCCAGCGGGACCCGGCCCTCCTGGGCCCGGGCCGACCGGGCACAGAGGGCCCTGGAGGGGAGACAGGGCAGAGTCCAGGGTCAGCGGTCTGGGAGCTTCGGCGCCCCGGCCCCCCCGCCCCCTTTCGGCCCCGGCCCTTCCGCCCACCTCGATCTTCTCCTCGATGAGCTGCTTGGCGTGATCAATCTGCTGCGGGGAGCCCCGGATGATGAACAACTTGAAGTTGGGGTCCCCGTTGGGTGGCAGCTGCCGGGAGATCTCCACAAAAGCCCCCGTCTGCTGGTTTATGGCTTTCACGTTCTCGCCACCTGAGGGACACGTGTGGGAGGGAAGTGCGAAGCTTGGCGCGGGGCGGGGCGGGCGGGGGATGGAGTCCCGGGGACACGGCCAGGCTTCCTGACACTCACCTCGGCCAATGACCAGCCCGCACTTGTGAGTGGGGATGGAGAAAGTCATCTCGCCTCCGGGAGGCCCCCAGTTCCCCTGGCCTCGCCCCCTGCCCCTACCACCTGGGGGCATGCCGGGACCCCCTGGAGGGCCGGGGGGGCCACTCTGTAAGAGATCGAGAGATACGCCGAGGCTTAGGTTAACGAAGGCCAAGCTACCCAGATTCCCCAGGAAGGCGGGCCTCCGGTGACCTGCGGTGGGTGGTCTTTGAAACCACTACCAATTACCCAGAGATGAAGTGTGTGTGTGGGAGGGGAGGTATATGGGCAGTGCTTTCTTGCTAGCTACGGGAATCGGCAGGGGGGGGGGTGAGGGGATGCAAGGAAACAGAGACACACGGACACGCGCGCACCGGAGCCCAGGTGGCTCGGCCAGCGGGGGTCAACAGTAGCCCGGGGGTGTGTGTGTGTGTGTGTGTGCCCTCAGTGGGCCAGAACTCACCCGCAGGCTCTGGAGGAGATCATTGATGATTCGGGCAGCGTGCTCACAGCGGTCTGGGGGCCCCATGATGTGGGCAATCTTCTCGGGACCCGTTCCGTCATCTGAAACCAGGAGCGGAGAGTTGTAGGGGACTTGATTTCAGCCCGTTTCCTCCTCCTCTTGAGAACGTGAGCTCCCGGAGGGGAGAGACCAGGGTCATCGCTGACCGGTCCCGCGTGGGGCCCGGCGTCAAGATTACAGACCCCGGGGACTTGGGGTTACCTGAAGATGCTGCTCACCACGCCCCCCGCCCCCACTACCTGAACACCACACCGGCCCTCCAATTTGGGAGGAGAAAGTGAACCAAGTCTGAGGGTTGGGTGGGACGAGCCAGCCTGAACTCAACCCAGGCTAGGTCTTGGCTCACGAGTCAGGCTGACTGCGGCTCTCCAGGCCCCTGACCTTGCTTGAACTGTATCCGCACCCCGGCGTCGTTCTGGATCTTCTTGATCATCTCTCCACTCCGCCCAATCACCACTCCGACCGAATGCCTGGGCACGGGGACCTAAGTGGGGGGAGAGGAGCCCGGCTCGAGGAACCCAAACGGGCCAGAGCCAACCAACCCCTGGAGCCACCCGGCCCGGGCCTTACGTCGATGCCACCGCCAATCCTGGAGCCGTACTCGTTCCGCTCCCCGAAGCCGCCCTGATCTCGTTCCCGGAGGATGTCCATCACCATCTCGCAGGCTTGCTGCAACACACATGCACGCGTGACGCCGGCAGGCCGGGAGCCAGCACGGTATGGTCCACTGACCGATTCCCTCCTGGGGGAGGTATCTGCTGGGTCCCCCACACAAAGAGCACAGAGCACTGAGAGCTTTAAGGGCACTGGGAGAGGTTTAAAGCCAGACCGACCTAGGGGCAAGGGGCAACAGGAAAAGCCCATTGGAGTCGAAGAGCCAACACCTCCACAGGGGAGGAAGATGGCGAGCCCAGGCAGAGGGCTCTTTCCACCGTGGGGATCCAGGGCGCCGGAGACCGGGTCTTTACGGAAGTCATCATCATCATCAATCGTATTTATTGAGCGCTTACTGTGTGCAGAGCACTGTACTAAGCGCTTGGGAAGTACAAGTTGGCAACATATAGAGACAGTCCCTACCCAACAGTGGGCTCACAGTCTAAAAGGGGGAGACAGAGAACAAAACCAAACATACTAACAAAATAAAATCGAATAGATATGTACAAGTAGAATAAATAAATAAATAGAGTAACAAATATGTACAAACATATATACAGGTGCTGTGGGGAAGGGAAGGAGGTAAGATGGGGGGGGAGGGAGAGGGGCACGAGGGGGAGAGGAAGGAAGGGGCTCAGTCTGGGAAGGCCCCCTGGAGTAGGTGAGCTCTCAGTAGTCCCGACCCGTGCCGGGCTCCCAGCCGCGCGCCACTCTCGAATCTATCCCCTGGGAGTTGAATTCCCCCGGCCCCTCACCTGCACTTTGTAATGGTCCCCGATGATCCGGAGAGGCTTGTCCACATTTGTGTTTTGGGAGCCATCTTGAATTAAAATCATTTTCACTCCGGCTCGCTCCTACGAAGCGGGTACCAAGTGTTAAGCGCTGCCCCCCGCCCACCACACTTTCATTCATTCAATCGCACTTATTGAGCCCTTACACTGTACTAAGCGCTTGGGAAAGAACGAGACGACAATGACAGTTGTGTGCACAGCCCCCACCCACTCATCCACACACACACACATGCCATGGGGTTAGAGAAACACCAAACCCCTGCAGGGCCAGTAATGGCGCACAGCTGAAACGGCGAGGAGAGAAAAGGAAACCGGAGTTGCGCACCCACTATGGAGGAGTCAGGGCTCCCGAGACAAGCATCCCCTCACCTGCAGCTGCTTAATGGTCTCCCCGCCTTTGCCAATCACCAGGCCCGCTTTTCCTGCCGGGATCATGATCTCCTGCACCGTGCCGTTCTGGCCCCCGTTGGCATTGTCGTGAAACTGGCCGGGAGGGCCCCCGCGCCCCCGGGACACTATGTCATCCAGCATCATTTTTGCCTTTCTGGAGAAGGGGCGAGAACGCCGGCGTGAACGGGAGGGTCCTCCTCACCCAGCCAAGACCCCCTGGACTGAGCTGGGCAGGCCATGCCCACAACTCAGTTTCAGTGAGACCTCCTCTGCCCTCGGGAAGGGGAAGGGTCAGCCCAAGGCAACCTGCTCTGGCTCCAAGGGGGCTAGGGGGCGGGAAGAAACTGCCGGGAGTTTCATCCCATTCCCTTCACCCTACCCAGCACCAGGCCCGCTAGCCGGCCCGTGGCTGGCGCTCGCTACCAGCTGGCGACTGACCGGACGGGAGTAAACAAGGGAGGATTCTGACAAGTCTTTCTTTCTCCTGGAGGCGGGACACCTGGCCCCACCCCCAGGGGCCCCAGGGCCCCGGTCACTCACTGCACAGATTCCGGGGCGCCAGTCAGCGACACACTGCGCTCGGGTAAGCCACCGCTGTCTGCAGAAGGAAAGCAATGTTCAGAGTCAGGGCCCACGGACTAGGGAGGAAGATGAGCCCTTTGGCTCCTGGCCACCACCCCGGCGAGTGCCCCTTGCCGGGTCTCCGACGGGAGGGTCCCCGCCCCGGACCCTCCGTCTCCAAAAGGGTCAGGGGGCAAGCGGAGAATTGCGGAGCACACAGTCGCACCCCGACTCGCCCCCGGGGCCCTCCACGTGACCCACGGCTGCCCCTCGGCAGGGTCTTGGGCTCATCCCGTGCCCCGGCAGAGGGGCTGGGGGTGGTCTTCCTCCCTTCCTTGGGAACCCCCCTGCCACACTTCCTACCTGGGGAGATCTGTACTTTGCAGCCAGAATCTTGCTGGATTTTGTTAATCTGTTCACCTCCTCTGCCGATAACTAGGGAGGAAAAGCAATGTGGCAAGTCAGCCGGGGGCCCTGACCGAGGCTGGGCGGGTTCAGGCGGCAAGTCGTGTAAGCATCGACAGCCCGGCAACCACGCACCTGCTCCCGTCTCAGGCCACGGAGAGGACGGGACTTCAGAGCTACCGGCCACGGGCCGGAAGAAGCGGAAACCCAGTCTCTCGGACGGGGGGGGGGGCGCACCCTCCACCCGAAACCGCGAGACACTCGGCACCTCCGCACTACAGTCCCCAGGGAAAAGGCCGGCAGGCCACTCCAAGAGTTCCGGTGTTCCCAGAAAATGAAGGAGCCACCATTACAAAGAGAGAACAAGTGCTTTCGGGCATAAGGAACTCAGTCTGGCACAAAAGTCCAGGAAGTGACCCGGAGGAAGCGAGAGAGGGGGTCTTCCCATGACCCCGAGGAGGGAAGCCCCTTTCCCTCCCTCCGGCCCCATACTTACTCAAGCCGACCATGCCGTCAGGGACCCTGTACTCTTCTGTCATGGAAGACCTGCTAGGGGATACAAGGTCAGAGACTGAGATGGAAAGAAAAGGGGGAGAAGAGGGGGCATGAAAACGGGAAGAGTGAGGCAGGAAGGTGCCCGCCCCAACCCCCACCCCCCCACAACCAGGTGCGCCAGAACCCCAAGATGGACTCGACCGGACAAATCGTCAGCAGCCGGGGAGGAACCCACCTGAATATGGAGGGCATCATGCTAGGTGGTCAAAAAGAGTGAAACAAGCCCTACAGGCACGCCCTTAGAGCTGTACTTGCAGGACCTCTCACTCCTTGGAAAGGGGTGGGGGAAGGGGGACGACAAAGAGACGGGGATCAATCACTCCCTAGCCAAGGAGCAGAAGGCTGAATATCAGCAAAGAAGGGTCAGTTGCCTGCCATCTCTGACCTCCCATAGGAGAGAGGAACTTCCCGCTTCATAAGAAACAGTAAGACTCATCTTTGAGAAGAAAGGGGGATGGGGGGGAGCTACAGAACCGATTTGGCAAACTCCTGGCCAACTCCCTCTACGGAACGGGCCGCACCCCAGGACAGATCAGGGGAGAACAGAACTCCCCTCTCCCGGCCTAAAAGATTTCTGGCTGTCTGAAAAACGAGCAGGTGGAAGAGGCTCCTGTTCACTCCGCATCGGTTGCCATTCGAGCCCTGAATCCAGTATCTAAGTGGGTGGGTGTCTTCTGAGGAATAGCCATCCCTCTATTATCTGTGGCCTTGGGTAACTAAAATATCCTCCCCCAAACCTCTATTTTTTTTTTTTTAAGCAAAGAGTCAAACCGACTGTGGCGTTCTGTATCCTTTGGTTTCCCTTCCCTTGGCCATCTTCCTGTGGAGGTACCGACAAGCAAAGACAGACAAGGCAGCGGGGTGGAGGGAGGAGAAGGAGGAAGAGGACGAGAAGGAGCAGTGGGACCTGGATCACCCCCACGTCGAATACCCAGTCACTGAATGATCTCGCAGATAGCACGGCCCAGGTGTTAAGATGGTACCTTAAGGGAGAGGGAAAAGAAGTAGCGAGAAACCGCAGCTTACCTGGGTGGAGGGTGAATGGGTCCAAGCTGAGAACCAAGCGCTGAAACAAAAACACCACGGGAAGGTTGGCTCGGACTCGGCTTGGTGGGCCGCACCAGCTCCGGATGAGGCCCCAAACCCACCCGGGGACAGAAGCTGAACCACAGCCAGGGTCGGGGCCCCGACTCCCACCCCCTCGTGGGCCCGGTTCGTCCGATGCTGCTCTGGACCGAAGGGCGACCCCCCCCCCCCCCCAACCAACCACGAGGCGGACTTACGATCGCCTTGGGCCGCCAGCTTCTTACTCTCTGGCTGGTCTGTAGAAGACAGAAAGACGTTAAGCCCCCACATCGGCCCTCCGCCACCCGAGACCCAACGCCTGTGCCACGTGTCCCGGGGGCCCGAACCTCCAAGAGGCCGAGCGGCAACTGAAAAGACCGACTTGGGAGCAGGGTGCTGGCTAGACTTGAAGGCCGGCCACCACCCCGGCATTAGAACAGCCCTTTAGAGCCGGTAAACGGTGCTCAGGGGCCTGCTGGAGGAGCTGAAAGGCAGCAGCGGCTTTCTCTGCTGGTAGGGAGATGTGCCTCTGATGGAATGAACGGCTGTTGGCGGGGCGGGGGGGGTGCAAAGGGGGTGGCTCCTTGGTGAAATTTCAGCCTTTAATGGGGGCCACTGTGGTGCAGGTGAACACAATCAGTTTAGGCCCGGTCCCAAATCGGGCCTCGACATTAACTTCTCCTGCACTGCCGGCCAGTTCCATGAGGGAAAGAATCTCAAGTAGCTTATGACTGCCTTCCGAGCCCCTCTCTCCCCACTCGGCCACACGATAGCTCAAGACACGCAGCAGCAGGGCCAGATAAGAACCGGAGGGGCAACGGCGGCTAGAGCTTTAAAGGCCGCCGCGGCCGACCTGTAACTCAAAAAGCACACCCCCTTCCCAGACCGGGCTGGAGAAGCAGCGTGGCTCAGTGGCAAGAGCCCGGGCTTTGGCGTCAGAGGTCATGGGTTCAAATCCCGGCTCCGCCAACGGTCAGCTGTGTGACTCTGCGCAAGTCACGTGACGGCATATTATTGCCATGCCGGGGGGGGGGGGGGAGACGGGGACGGGACGACGACACATCCCAGTGAGCCTCATCTTGGGTGGTTCTGGAACAGTGTCCAGAGCTTAGAACAGTGCTTTGCATATAGTAAGCACTTAACAAATGCCATCGTTATTATTATTATTCTCTGTGCCTCAGTTACCTCATCTGTAAAATGGGGATTAAAACCGTGAGCCCCCACCATGGGACAACCTGATCACCTTGTCACCTCCCCGGCGCTTAGAACAGTGCTTTGCACATAGTAAGCGCTTAACAAATACCATTATTATTATTATTATTATTTCCCCCACCCTGGCTTCCTGGGCTAGAGGTCTCAAGAATTACCTCCATCTTCCAGCTGCCTCTTTTGGCCTCCAAACCCAAAGTCTGGAGTGCTGTTATTCACCGTTGTGGCCGTGTCGCCACCAATCTTAGCTGCTATCTGTAAAACAAGGAAGTCAGTATGGGACAGTTACTTTTATAATCGTGCTTAATGAGAGCTTACTATGTGCAGAGTGCTGTACTAAGCCCTTGGGAGAGTACGGTAACTCTGGGAGAGTTACTCCCAGACAACCGCAACCATCGGCTTGAAGGGTTTGGATTTTCTTTTGCAACCCGGTGAATTCTCTTTGCGCTGCTATCTAGAGCTTGTCCCTGGGGCTTCAACGCTGGGACTGGATGAAGCTGCTTCAGGACCAACCCCGTTTGTGAGAATGCTCCCTTCGGGGTCTTTGTGTTGAGAATTTCTTCAGCACCTTAGAAAGAGGGAATACGTTTCCTTTTTTCCACCTGACTTCTTGGGACCCTCTGTCACACGCCAGGTAAAGTCGGTACTGGTACACAAAAAAGAGGAACCACTCGAGTTGCTATTTTGCTTTCTCGAAGGCTCGCTTCCCAGCTCCCAGGGCAACCCCTCACCCCAGAAGCCACCTCTACACTCTCTCCGAAATCCCCATCCGCCACCGACATCCGAGGGAGCGGGTCCGGTACGTAGAAAAGGCCCCGAGTCCCCCACTCCTGGTTCAATCTGAGGGGCTAACTTTTGGCCAGAGGCCATCAGCCCCCAATCTCGACACCGATTCTCCAACTCTACGCCACCCCCTCGCCAACGCTCACGCCTCGCAGAAACTCGTACTTCCACCCGACTCGCGGATCCTGGGATTCCAACCGAGATGGACAATGAGGTTCCCCGTCTAAGGCTGAGATGAACCCACCCAAAAGAAGATGCCACTTCAACCAAACTCAGCCTTCAGACAAATTCGTTTCGGTTTCCATCTGAGAGCAACTTTTGAGCGACCCAAACAAACGAGGTCCAGTAAGCCATTCCCCACGTGGCCGGTCACCTTCTGATTCGTCCGACGTTTGGGCCCAGGCCCCTTTGGGATGGAGATTACGGTTGCTCTCACCCCATACGATGTCGGCAGCTCGAAACACCAGGCAGAACCTCGATCACCAGCAAATGAGCAGCATTTCCACGGAACCAAACTCTGCACCCACAATCCCGACCCACCAGCTTGTGGGAAGATACCCACTGGAGCCCCGGGGGCGGCTTGCTCAGATCACCTAGGGAGCCCTTGGGTCGCCTCTTTGTCAACTGTCCCATAACAACTGGCTTTCCTGGTCTGATGTCCCCATGCTCTACCACCCTTTACACCCAAAGGAGAGAGAAACAGCCGGGTGGGTTGTTGGGCGAACACGTGACGGCATATTACTGTCATGCCCCGGGGGAAACATCCCAGTGAGCTTCATCTTGGGTGGTTTTGGACACTCCTCTGGGCAGTTTAGAATAGGAAGGCAGTCTTCCAGACAACAAGGCAGACTTGGATAAAAAATGGCAGAGGGGCCATGCCAACAGCTGGGCTTTCGGCGCTCACCTCTCAACCCCTCCACGGGTTCACCATCGCCTCTGAAGAGTTCATCAAAAGATAAACTCCCTTTCAGATGGCCACCTTAAGTTACTGTTGGGTCACTTCTGAAGTCAGAGGGATGCAGAGGAAAAACCCACATTTCCCCAGCATCCACCGAGCCAGAAGAAAAACAAATGTGGGCAACCGGGAGCTCGGCACGTTAGTCATTTTTTCCCCCCCTAAAGAGGGGCCATCGGGGGAGGGGGTGAGTGGGAGAGGGTCACAGGAGGGAAAAGCACACTGGAGACACCTCCACCCTGGTCCCTTGAAGTTCAGTTAAGCCTAAGGAGCTATTGCAGAGTCCTCCAGCTGAGAGAGAAACGAGGATCGAGGCGGGCCTTGGGACCAAGACTCAGGATGAATGGAGAGGGATTCGCCTCCCTATTGATAGGAACGATCCCTGGCCTCTTTCCCTTTCCTTAAATCCTAGCCTTGGCCCCCACTGGGGCCTGTCCCGGCCTCTTGTTCGGCTCCCGCTTCGAACGAGCTTCTTTCCCGCCCCCCTTCCCCTCCCGTTGTGAGCCACGCTGCTTCTCTCATTTTATTTACATTTTCTCTTTTTCCCCTAGTTTTCGGCTTCTCTTCTCTAACAGAATATTTACCAGTCGATTGATTTTCTTAATATGTTTTGTCGTCTGTCTCCCTGGGCCCGCTGTTGGGGAGGGCCCGTCTCTGTTGCCAACTCGGACTTCCCAAGCGCTTAGTGCAGTGCTCTGCACCCAGTAAGCGCTCAATAAATACGCTTGATTGATTGATATACAAATATATACCTGTATATATGTTTGTACATATTTATTACTCTATTTATTTTACTTGTACATATCTATTCTATTTATTTTATTTTGTTAGTATGTTTGGTTTTGTTCTCTGTCTCCCCCTTTTAGACAGTGTCGGGTAGGGACCGTCTCTCTGTGTTGCCAACTTGGACTTCCCAAGCGCTTAGTTCAGTGCTCTGCACCCAGTAGGCGCTCAATAAATACGCTTGATTGCTTGACTACAGTGCTCTGCACCCAGTAGGCGCTCAATAAATACGCTTGATTGCTTGACTACAGTGCTCTGCACCCAGTAAGCGCTCAATAAATAGGCTTGATTGATAGACTACAGTGCTCCGCACACAGTAAGCGCTGAATAAACACGGCTGAGTGAATGTCGTTGCTCCACCGGGGCTCCCTCTTTGTGCGGCCCCGACACGCTCTCTTCCTCGACCTCGTCCCCCTCTCCATCCCCCCCATTTTACCTCCTTCCCTTCCCCACAGCACCTGTATATATGTTTGTACATATTTATTACTCTTTATTTATTTTACTTGTACATATCTATTCTATTTACTTTATTTTGTTAGCATGTTTGGTTTTGTTCTCTGTCTCCCCCTTGTAGACTGTGAGCCCACCGCTGGGTAGGGACTGTCTTTAGATGTGGCCCACTTGGCCTTCCCAAGCGCTTAGTCCAGTGCTCTGCACCCGGTAAGCGCTCAATAAATACCCAGCGCTTAGAACAGTGCTTTGCACATAGTAAGCGCTTAACAAATGCCATTAATACATTACGACTGATTGATTGGTAGGGCCCGGCTCTAGATGTGGCCCACTTGGACTTCCCAAGCGCTTAGTCCAGTGCTCTGCACACGGAAAGCGCTCAATAAATACGATTGAATGGTAGGGCCCGGCTCTAGAGGTGGCCCACTTGGACTTCCCAAGCGCTTAGTCCAGTGCTCTGCACCCGGAAAGCGCTCAATAAATACGACTGACTGGTAGGGCCTGTCTCTAGAGGTGGCCCACTTGGACTTCCCAAGCGCTTAGTCCAGTGCTCTGCACACGGAAAGCGCTCAATAAATACGATTGAATGGTAGGGCCTGTCTCTAGATGTGGCCCACTTGGACTTCCCAAGCGCTTAGTCCAGTGCTCTGCACACGGAGAGCGCTCAATAAATACGACTGACTAGTAGGGCCTGTCTCTAGATGTGGCCCACTTGGACTTCCCAAGCGCTTAGTCCAGTGCTCTGCACCCGGTAAGTGCTCAATAAATACGATTGACTGGTAGGGCCCGGCTCTAGAGGTGGCCCACTTGGACTTCCCAAGCGCTTAGTCCAGTGCTCTGCACCCGGAAAGCGCTCAATAAATACGATTGACTGGTAGGGCCTGTCTCTAGATGTGGCCCACTTGGACTTCCCAAGCGCTTAGTCCAGTGCTCTGCACACGGTAAGCGCTCAATAAATACGATTGATTGGTAGGGCCTGCCTCTAGATGTGGCCCACTTGGGCTTCCCAAGCGCTTAGTCCAGTGCTCTGCACATGGTAAGCGCTCAATAAATACGATTGACTGGTAGGGCCTGTCTCTAGATGTGGCCCACTTGGACTTCCCAAGCGCTTAGTCCAGTGCTCTGCACCCGGAAAGCGCTCAATAAATACGATTGACTGGTAGGGCCTGTCTCTAGATGTGGCCCACTTGGACTTCCCAAGCGTTTAGTCCAGTGCTCTGCACATAGAAAGCGCTCAGTAAATACGATCGATCCCGCGTGCAACCTCGTTCCCGCGCCCCCAGCTCACCTGGCGGGCGCGTTGCACGGCGTCGGCGAAGGCGTCCTTGCGGATCCCCGGGCCCCCCGCACTGGGCGGCGGGGCCGGGCCGCCTCCCCGGTCCCCGGCGCTCGGCGGGCCCGTTGGCGGCGGCGGCGGCGGGCCGGCCCCTCCGGCCCCTCCTCCTCCTCCTCCTCCTCCTCCGGCCGAGGGCGGCGGGGGGCCCCCGGGGTTGTAATCCGACATGGCTTGGGGTCGCGGCGGTGGGCTAGGCCCGGGCTCGGCGGAGGCTCAACGCGGGAACAAGGCCTCGCTCCACACGGCCGCAAAGGACTCTGGGAGCGGGGCGGACGGGCCCACAGCAGCCAATACCGACAGAGCGGGCGTGTGTGTGTGAGTGTGTGTGCGTGTGTGTGTCCCCACCCCTCCCCGCTTCGCCCTTTACTGGGATCAAACAACGGAGGAGGGCGCTTCAGGCGGGCTCATCGGCCAATTGAAACCGGCCCCCCCCCCCACCAAAAAAAAAAAAACACAAAAAAAGGGGAAAGGCGGGAGGAGGCTCGGAACGCCAGCCCCGCCGGAGGTTCGCGCTGCAAGGCCGAGAAATTCGGAAGCGGGTGACGTCTTCGGCGGCGACGATTGCCGCCGGCCGCCCCGGATTGGACGGGAGGCACGTCCGTAACAAAGCCTCAGGGGGGGCGGGGCGGATTGACGGCCCCCTGGCCCAATCGAAGGCACCGCCAGGAGTTGGGGAGCGGAACGCCGGACGGCTACCGGCGATATAAACCGGCCCTTGGGAACGGCGAGGCTGGTCCGGGCGTTGCACTGGCGCGGTTGTTGGCCGAAAAAAAGCACCCCCTCTGAAGTCCCCAGCCGAGTTAAGGCTTGAGGCTGCTCATTGGCGGCCGCGCTTGATTGGCATCGGGGCGGACCAATGGCAGTGAAGAAAACAGGCCCAATGGGGCGGGGAACCAGTGGAGGGATAGCTGCATAAGGGCGGGTTTAGTTTTTCCAGACGGCGAGAGAGCATTGGTTGAGGACAAGGTGACTGACGGCTAGGGCAGCCAATAGTCAGGTGCAACACGTTTCCGACCCTATCTTGAGGCTAACGCCCAGGCCCTGGAGGGCAGGCTGAGCACGTGGTCCGGGGGGGGGGGGGGGTGGTCCTGTGGGCCTCTAGGCCTTGTGCGGGCCCTTCGTATCCTCCCAAATCCCGGTCAATCAATCCATCAATCAATCAATCGTATTTATTGAGCGATTACTGTGTGCAGAGCGCTGGACTAAGCGCTTGGGAAGTACAAGTTGGCAACATATAGAGACAGTCCCTACCCAACAGTGGGCTCACAGTCTAGAAGGGGGAGACAGAGAACAAAACCAAACATACTAACAAAATAAAATAAATAGAACAGATATGTACAAGTAAAATAAATAAATAGAGTAATAAATATGTACAAACATATATCATCATCAATCGTATTTATTGAGCGCTTACTGTGTGCAGAGCACTGGACTAAGCGCTTGGGAAGTACAAGTTGGCAACATATAGAGACAGTCCCTACCCAACAGGGATTTGAACAGTCTAAAAGGGGGAGACAAAACCAAACATACTAACAAAATAAAATAAATAGAATAGATATGTACAAGTAAAATAAATATATATATATATATATTTATATATAAATATATATATACATATATACAGGTGCTGTGGGGAAGGGAAGGAGGTAAGACGGGGGGATGGAGGAAGGAGGGGGCTCAGTCTGGGAAGGCGGTCCCACCCCTCGCCTGAAATCCAAGAGCCTGGCTTTGATTCCTCTCCAGACTCCGGCGTCCTTGTTCCTCTACCTCAAACGTACCCCACTTGGATCAAGAACCGACCCTTGAGCCCTTTCCCGTCCTTGATCCTGCTCGGCATCCAGCCCCCACCCCTGCTGCCCTATATAATGATAATAATAATGATGATGGCATTTGTTAAGCGCTTACTACGTGCAACGCACTGTTCTAAGCGCTGGGGAGGTAACAAGGTGATCAGGTTATCCCACAGGGGGCTCACAGTCTTAATTCCCATTTTACAGATGAGGGAACTGAGGCACAGAGAATCAATCAATCAATCAATCGTATTTATTGAGCACTTACTGTGTGCAGAGCACTGGACTAAGTGCTTGGGAAGTACAAGTTGGCAACATATAGAGACAGTCCCTACCCAAAAGTGGGCTCACAGTCTAGAAGGGGGAGACAGAGAACAAAACCAAACATATTAACAAAATAAAATAAATGGAATAGATGTGTACAAGTAAAATAAATAAATAGAGTAATAAATATGTACATGCATATATACAGGTGCTGTGGGGAAGGGAAGGAGGTAAGTGCTTACTACATGCAAAGCACTGTTCTAAGCGCTGGGGAGGTAACAAGGTGATCAGGTTATCCCACAGGGGGCTCACAGTCTTAATTCCCATTTTACAGATGAGGGAACTGAGGCACAGAGAAGTTAAGTAACTTGCCCAAAGTCACACAGCAGACAATTGGCGGAGCCGGGATTTGAACCTATGACCTCTGACTCAAAAGCCTGTGCTCTTTCCACTGAGCCACACTGCTTCTCAAATATAATAATAATAATAATGGTATTTGTTATGCACTTACTATGTGCAAAGCACAGTTCTAAGCACTGGGGGGATTCATTCATTCATTCAATCGTATTTATTGAGCACTTACTGTGTGCAGAGCACAGAACTAAGCGCTTGGGAAGTCCAAGTCGGCAACATATAGAGACGGTCCCTACCCAACAGCGGGCTCACAGTCTAGAAGGGGGAGACAGACAACAAAACAAAACATATTAACAAAATAAAATAAATAGAGTATGTACAAGTAAAATAGATAAATAGAGTAATAAATACGTACAAACATATATACATATATACAGGTGCTGTGGGGATGGGAAGGAGGTAAGGCGGGGGGGGGGTACGTCTACCTCAAACGTACCCCACTTGGATCAAGAACCGACCCTTGAGCCCTTTCCCTTCCTTGATCTTGCTCGGCATCCAGCCCCCACCTCCGCTGCCCTATATACTACTAATAATAATAATGGTATTTGTTAAGCGCTTACTCTGTGCAAAGCACTGTTCTAAGCGCTGGGGGGAGTCATTCATTCATTCAATTGTATTTATTGAGCGCTTACTATGTGAAAAGATTCAATCGCATTTATTGAGCGCTTACTGTGTGCAGAGCACAGTACTAAGCGCTTGGGAAGTACAAGTCGGCAACATATTCATTCAATCGTATTTATTTAGCGCTTACTGTGTGCAGAGCACAGTACTAAGCACTTGGGAAGTACAAGTCAGCAACATATAGATACGGTCCCTACCCAACAGAGGGCTCACAGTCTAGAAGGGGGAGACAGACAACAAAACAAAACATATTAACAAAATAAAATAAATAGAATAGTAAAGATGTACAAGTAAAATAAATAGAGTAATAAATCTGTCCAAACATATATACAGGTGCTGTGGGGAGGGGAAGGAGGTAGGGTGGGGGGGATGGGGAGGGGGAGAGGAATTCATTCATTCATTCAATCGTATTTATTGAGCGCTTACTGTGTGCAGAGCACTGGACTAAGCGCTTGGGAAGTACAAGTCGGCAACATATAGAGACGGTCCCTACCCAACAACGGGCTCACAGTCTAGAAGGGGGAGACAGGCAACAAAACAAAACATATTAACAAAATAAAATAAATAGAATTGTAAATATGTACAAGTAAAATAAATAGAGTAATAAATCTGTACAAACATATATGCAGGTGCTGTGGGGAGGGGAAGGAGGTAGGGCGGGGGGGATGGGGAGGGCGAGAGGAAAAAGGGGGCTCAGTCTGGGAAGGCCTCCTGGAGGCGGTGATTCAAGGTAATCAGGTTGTCCCACGTGGGGCTCACAGTCTTAATCCCCATTTTACAGATGAGGTGACTGAGGCTCAGAGAAGTTAAGTGTCTTGCCCAAAGTCACACAGCTGATAAGTGGCAGAGCCGGGATTCCGTGCCCAGGAGCCAAACCACCCCTGCCGTTGTCATATGCACCTCGGGCGTGCTGGGAAAGCTGGGGATGGAATGAGAGAGTCAGGATCCCAGTTCTCCTCTAGCCCGGCATCGGGCATTTCCCTTGCCCTGCCTCTCCTCCCCCTTGCCACCACTCTCAAACCCCACAGGCACAGGCCATAAAACCACGGGCTCTACTCCATCCTAATCCTCCTCCACCTCTCAGCAGCCTTAGACACTGTGGACTTCCTCCTTCTCCTGGAAACATTCTCTGACCTTGACTTCACTGACACTGCCCTGTTCTGGTTCTCCTCCTATTTCTCTGACCACTCCTCAGTCTTTTTTCCGCGGGCTTCTCCTCTGCCTCTCACCTTCTGACAGCAGGGTCCTTCAGGGCTCAGTTCTGGGTCTCCTTCTCCATCTACACCGACTCGGTTGGAGAACTGATTTGCTCTCATGGCTTCAACCCGCATTGCTCTGTGGACAATTCCCAAATCTACCTCTCCAGTCCTGACCTCTCTCCTCATCTTCCCACCTAAACTCTGTCCTCCACCTGTCTTTTCCCTCGCTGTAGATAATACCACTGTCTCCCTGCCTCGGAAACCTGTGACCTTGGAACTATCTTTTTCCTTCATGGCATTTGTAAAAACCTTACTCTGGTCATTCATTCAATCGTATTTATTAAGCACTTACTGTGTGCAGAGCGCTGCACTAAGCGCTTGGGAAAGAAACACAATACAACAATAAACAGTGACATTCCCTGCCCACGATGAGGTCACAGTCTAGAAGGGGGAAGACAGGCATCAATACAAATAAATAACAATACAGATATGTACATAAGTGCTGTGGTGCTGGGGGTGGGGTGGGGGAGAGCAAAGGGAGCAAGTCAGGGTGACACAGAAGGGAGTGGGAGGTGAGGAAAAGAGGGGCTTAGTCTGGGAAGGCCTCTTGGAGGAGATGGGCCTTCAATAAGGCTTTGAAGGCGGTGAGAGTAATTATCAGACTTGGGGAGGGAGAGCGTTCCAGGCCAGAGGCAGGACTTGGGCCAGGGGTCAAACACTGTTCTGAGGACTGGGGTAGATATGTGACACATCTTTAACATATCTCTCTTATTCTCCCCACATATTCAATCTGTCACCAGATTCTGTCAGTTCTACCTGCACAACATCACTAAGGTCCTCCCTTTCCTCTCCATTCAAACCGCTACTATGCTTACCCTGCGCGTTCAAGCTCTCATCCTATCCCGTCTGGACTACTGTATCAGCCTCCTCTCCGATCTCCCATCCTCTTGTCTCTCCCCACTTCAATCCATACTTCATGCCGCTGCCCGGATTGTCTTTGTCCAGAAACGCTCTGGGCATGTTACTCCCCTCCTCAAAAATCTCCAGTGGCTACCAATCGACCTACGCATCAGGCAGAAACTCCTCACTCTCGGCTTCAAGGCTGTCCATCACCTCACCCCCTCGTACCTCACCTCCCTTCTCTCCTTCTACAGCCCAGCCCGCACCCTCCACTCCTTGGCCGCTAATCTCCTCACCGTTCCTCGTTCTCGCCTGTCCCGCTGCCGACCCCCGGCCCACGTCATCCCCCTGGCCTGGAATGCCCTCTCTCCCCACATCCGCCAAGCTAGCTCTCTTCCTCCCTTCAAGGCCCTACTGAGAGCTCACCTCCTCCAGGAGGCCTTCCCAGACTGAGCCCCCTCCTTCCTCTCCCCCTCCTTCCCCTCTCCATCCCCCCGCCTTACCTCCTTCCCTTCCCCACAGCACCTGTATATATGTATATATGTTTGTACATATTTATTACTCTATTTATTTTACTTGTACATATCTATTCTATTTATTTTATTTTGTTAATATGTTTGGTTTTGTTCTCTGTCTCCCCCTTCTAGACTGTGAGCCCACTGTTGGGTAGGGACCATCTCTATATGTTGCCAACTTGTACTTCCCAAGCGCTTAGTACAGTGCTCTGCACACAGTAAGCGCTCAATAAATACGATTGATTGATTGATTGATTGACGCAGGCACTTATTATATCCCACCTTGACCCCTGCATCAGCCTCCTCACCAACCTCCCTGTCTCCCGTATCTCCCGTCCATTCCTTATTTTACTCTGCCACCTGGATCATTTTTCTAAAATAGAGTTCAGTTCAACTCTCCCCACTTTTCATAAACCTCATAAGCCCATCCACCTCCACAAAAAACAAAAACTCCTTACCATCGCCTTTAAAGCATTCAACCACCTTGCCCAAAGCCCTAATGAGAGCTCACCTCCTCAAGGAGGCCTTCCCAGACTAAGCCCCCCTTTTCGTCTGCACCTCCTCCCCTCCCCACCGCCCCTGCTCCCTCCCTCTGCTCTCCCTTCCCTGCCCCATAGCACTTGTGTATATTTGTACATATTTATTATTCTATTTATTTTATTAATGATATGTACATATCTATAATTCTATTTATCTATTTTGATGCTATTGATGTCTATCTACTTGTTTTGTTTTGTTGTCTGTGTCCCCCTTCTAGACTGTGAGCCCGCTGTTGGGTAGGGATTGTCTCTGTTGCCAAATTGTACTTTACAAGCGCTTAGTACAGTGCTCTGCACACAGTAAGCGCTCAGTAAATACGATTGAATGAATGAATGCCTAGCTTACCTTGCTGATTTCCTACTGCAACCCAGCCCGCATGCTTCGCTCCTCCAGTGCCAACCTATTCACTGTACCTCAATCTCATCTATTTCATCTCCAACAACTTGTTCACATCCTGTCTCTGGCCTGGCATTCCCTCCCCCTTCATATATGACAGACCATCATTCTCCCCACCTTCAAAGCCTAATTAAAATTACAACTCCTCCAAGAAGCCTTCCTTGACTAACCCCTCATTTTCCCTATTCCCTTCTGCTTCGCCTATGCACTTAGAGCTGTACCCTTCAAGCACTTGATATTCACCCCTCCTTCAGCCCCACAGCACTTTGTGTACATATCCATAATTTCTTTCACTGACTCCCCCTTCAGACTGTGATCTCCAGGTGGGCAGGGAACGTGTCTGCCAACTCTGTACTGAGCCCTCTCAGGAGCTTAGTACAGTGCTCTGCACACAGTAAGCACTCAATAAAAAGCCTTGATTAATTAATTGATTCTCTGCAGTCTCTCATTCCCTCCTGCCTTCAGGATGTGTCTACTTGGGTGTCCCACCGACACCTCAAACTTAACAGGGCCCAAACAGAACTCGTCGTCTTCTGACCCAAACCCTCCCCTCGCCCCGACTTTTCCATCACCGTTGACAACACCATCTTCTTCTCCATCTCACAAGCCTGTGACCTTGGCATTGTCCTCGATTCACTTCTCTCATTCAACCCACATATTCAGTCATTCACCAAATCCTGTCAATTCTACCTTCACAGCATCTCTAGTCCAATCTGCTACCACACTGATCCAAGCACTTATGTCCTGCCTCGACTACCACATCAGCCTTCTCACTGACTTACCTGCCTCTGGTCTCTCCCCTCTCCAGTCCACACTTCACTCGGCTGTCCGGATCATTTTTCTAAAAAATCGTTCTGCCCACATCGCTCCATTCCTCAAGCACCTCCAGTGGTTGCCCATCCATCTCCACATCAAGCTAAAACTCCTCACCATTGGCTTTAAGGCACTCACTCAGCTCTTCTCCTCCTACCTAACCTTGCTCGTCTCCCACTACAACCCAGGCCGCACACTCTCCTCCTTGAACACCGATTTACTTACTGTGCCTTGATTTCCTCTCTCTCGCCGTCAACCCCTTGCTCACATCCTCCTTCCTTCCTGGAACTCCCTCCCCCTTCATATTCGACAGACCACCACTCTGCCCATCTTCAAGTCCTACGATAATGATGGGATTTGTTGGGCACTTACTATGTGTCAAGCACTGTTCTAAGTGCTGGGGTAGGCACGAGCTAATTACTTTGGACACAGTCCCTGACCTCATTAGGCTCACAGTTCAATAGGAGGGAGAACAGGCATTGAATCCCTATTTCACAGATGAGGAAACTGAGGCCCAGAGAAGTGAAGTGACTTGCCCAAGGTCACACAGCAGGCAAGTTGTGGAGAAGGGGTTAGAACCTAGGTCTTCTGACTCCTAAGCCCGGGCTCTTTCCACTAATAATAATAATAATAATAATGAGGCATTTGTTAAGCGCTTACTATGTGCAAAGCACTGTTATAAGCACTGGGGGGGATATAAGGCGATCAGGTTGTCCCAAGGGGGGCTCACAGTCTTAATCCCCTTTTTACAGATGAGGTAACTGAGGCTCAGAGAAGTGAAGTGACTTGCCCAAGGTCACACAGCAGACATGTGGTGGAGCCGGAATTCGAACCCATGACCTCTGACTCCAAAGCCCGGGCTCTTTCCACTGAGCCAAGCTTGCTTCAGATCTCCTCCAAGAAACCTTCTTTCACTAACCTTTCATTTCCCCATCCTATTCACCTTCCCTTCTGCATCACCTGTGCACTTGGATCTGTAATAATAATAAATAATAATAATAATAATAAATTAGCATTTATTAAGCGATTACTATGTGCAAAGCACTGTTCTAAGCACTGGGGAGGTTACAAGGTGATCAGGTTGTCCCATGGTGGGGCTCACAGTCTTAATCCCCATTTTACAGATGAGGTAACTGAAGCACAGAGAAGTGAAGTGATTTGCCCAAAGTCACACAGCTGACAATTAACAGAGCCGGGATTTGAACCCATGACCTCTGACTCCAAAGCCCGTGCTCTTTCCACTGAGCCACACTGCTTCTCCCTTAAACATTTTGAAACTTACCCCACCCCAGCCCCAGCTCCTTAGACCCTACTGCACCGTTGTCCTGCTCCTTAGACCCTACTGCTTCCCCTAGCTGGGAATTAATTTTAATGTCTGTCTCCCCCACTGGATTGTAAGCTCCTTGAGGGCAGGAATCATGACTGTCAACTCGGACTGTCCTCTCCCGAGTTCTCAGTCCAATGCTCTGCACACAGTAAGAGCTAGACAAATACCACTGAGTGATCCCTTCCCCACAGCACCTGTATATATGTATATATGTTTGTACATATTTATTACTCTATTTATTTATTTATTTTACTTGTACATATCTATTCTATTTATTTTATTTTGTTAATATGTTTGGTTTTGTTCTCTGTCTCCCCCTTCTAGACTGTGAGCCCACTGTTGGGTAGGGACTGTCTCTATATGTTGCCAACTTGTACTTCCCAAGCGCTTAGTACAGTGCTCTGCACACAGTAAGCGCTCAATAAATACGATTGATTGATTGATTGATTGACTGACTGACTGAACCCGGCTACTGAACTCTTTTTCCGGAGCGGCACCTGGATTAGGGTTAACCCAACGGCTTGAAAAATGGGTTTGGGTGGGGAGCAAGCCCTGGGCTCTCCCCTTTCCCCAGAGCTACAGGTAATATGAGAAACACCCAGCTCACTCTCCCTTCAGGATGTTGGCCGAGCCAGCCGATACCCTCGCCCGGGGTTGGCCTGGTGCTGGGAACGACTTCCAGCTTCGGCCGGAAGACAGGTCACATTTAGATCATTACATCAGGCTGCAGAGATTTGAAACGGTTGTCTTCAGCCGCGATACTGAACACAATCCCCTCCAGTGACTGTTTGGCCCACCTATTTTAATATTGTTCCCTTGGTCTATTTCTCTTGTAATCTATTACCATTAGTCTTTGTAGCCCGTTCTAATTGTTTTATGTGTCTGTTTTCCCTACTTCGATTCAGAGTTCCGAGCTCCTCTAGACTGTAAAGTCCCCCTATAGACTATAAGCTCTTAGCGGGCAGGGAATGTTTCTACCAACTCTGTTATATTGTTATATTGTACTCTCTCAAGTGCTTAGTACAGTGCTCTGCACACAGTAAGTGCTCAGTAAATAGGTTTGGTTGATTGAGAGGGATGCGTGCCACAGGTACTGAAGGGACTGTGACTACTCTGATTAGCCTGGATTTATTTCACACTCTCCTTTTTTTTAAAAAAAATGGTATTCGCTAAGTGTTTACTATGTGCCAGGCACCGTACTAAGTGCTGGGTAGATACAAGCTAATCAGGTTGGGCACAGTCCATGTCCCACATGGGGCTCACAGTCTTAATCCCCATTTTACAGATGAGGTAACTGAGGCCCAGAGAAGTTAAATGATCACACAGGAGACGAGTGGCAAAGCTGGGATTAATAATAATTTATAATAATTGTGGTATTGGTTAAGTGCTTACTATGCATTAGGAACTGGATTAAGCTCTGGGGTAGATACAAGATACTTCGGTTAGACACAGTCCCTGTCCCACATAGGGCTCATAGTCTTAATTCCCATTTTACAGATAAGAGAACTGAGACACTGAGAAGAGAAGTGATTTGCCCAAGGTCACACAGCAGCCATGTGGCAGAGTCGGGATTAGAACCCGAGTCTGTTGTTGGGTAGGGATTGTCTCTATTTGTTGTCTCACCCCCATAACATCGCCAAGATCTGCCCTTTCCTCTCCATCCAAACCGCTACCTTGCTGGTTCCCAAGTAACCCAGTCTCTCATCCTATCCCGACTGGATTACTGCATCAGCCTCCTCTCTGATCTCCCATCCTCCCGTCTCTCCGCACTTCAGTCTATACTTCACGCTGCTGCCCAGATCATCTTTGTGCAGAAACGCTATGGGCATGTTACTCTCCTCCTCAAAAATCTCCAGTAGCTGCCAGTCAACCTACGAATCAAACAAAAACTCCTCACTCTCGGCTTCAAGGCTGTCCATCACCTCGCCCCCTCCTACCTCACCTCCCTTCTCTCCTTCTCCAGCCCAGCCCGCACCCTCCGCTCCTCTGCCGCCGCTAACCTCCTCACCGTACCTCGTTCTCGCCTGTCCCGCCGTCAACCCCCGGCCCACGTCCTCCCCCTGGCCCGGAATGCCCTCCCTCCGCACATCCGCCAAGCTAGCTCTCTTCCTCCCTTCAAAGCCCTACTGAGAGCTCACCTCCTCCAAGAGGCCTTCCCAGACTGAGCCCCCTCTTTCCTCTCCCCCTCCCCATCCCCCCCCGCCCTACCTCCTTCCTCTCCCCACAGCCCCTGTATGTCTGTTTGTACAGATTTATTACTCTATTTATTTTACTTGTATATATTTACTATTCTATTTATTTCATTAATGATGTGCATTTAGCTTTAATTCTATTTATTCTGACAACTTGACACTTGTCCACATGTTTTGTTTTGTTGTCTGTCTTCCCCTTCTAGACTGTGAGCCCGTTGTTGGGTAGGGACCGTCTCTATATGTCGCCAACTTGTACTTCCCAAGCGCTTAGTACAGTGCTCTGCACACAGTAAGCGCTCAATAAATATGATTGAATGAATGAACGCTTACTGCGTACAGAGCGCTGGACTAAATGCTTGGGAGAGCACAGTAGAGTTGGAAGACACAATCCTTGCCTTTGAGGTATTTACAGTCTAGTGATCCCGAGAGGAAAAGCCAACTTTACCTATGATCAATCAATCAAGCAATCAATCAGTGGCGTCTCTTGAGCGCTTACTTGTGCAGAGCACTGACCTAAGCGCTTGGGAGTGTCCAATGCAATCGATTTGTTAAACATGATCCCTGCCCTAAAGTAGCTTCTAGTCTTGTCTTGTCTTATGCCGTCGAGTCTTTTCTGACCCATAGTGACACCACGGACACATGTCTCCCAGAACGCCCAGCTCTCCATCTGCAATCATTCCGGTAGTGGATCCATAGGGTTTTCTTGGTAAAAATATGGAAGTGGTTTACCATTGCCACCTTCCGCACGGTAAACTTGAGTCTCCGCCCTCGACTCTCTCTCTTATGCCGCTGCTGCCCAGCATGGGTGAGTTTTGACTTGTAGCAGATTGACTTCCACTTGCTTGCCACTGGCCAAGTTAGGAATGGAATGGGTAGGCCTCTGCTTGACTCTCCCTCCCGTAGCCGAGACTGGTAGAGGACTGGAAACTCTCCAGGTGTGACCCCGAGAGAGGGGCTTCTAGTCTAGAATGCTGAAAAATAGCTGGCCAACATGGGCTGTAAACACACCTGCTGTGGGACCTTACAATCCTCTAGACTGTAAGCTCACTGTAGGCAGGGAATGTGTCTACCAAAGCCGCTTTATTGTTATTTGAGCAGCGTGGCTCAGTGGAAAGAGCACGGGCTTTGGAGTCAGAGGTCATGGGCTCAAATCCCAGCTCTGCCAATTGTCAGCTGTGTGACCATGGGCAAGTCACTTAGCTTCTCTGTGCCTCAGTGACCTCATCTGTAAAATGGGGATTAAGACTGTGAGCCCCACACGGGGCAATCTGATCACCTTGTATCCTCCCCAGAGCTTAGAACAGTGTTTTGCACTTAGTAAGTGCTTAACAAATGCCATTATTATTATTATTATTATTATATTATACTCTCCCAAGCACTTAGTACAGTGCTCTGCACATAGTGAGTGCTCAATAAATACAATTGATTAATTGATCGATTCATTCAATCGTATTTATTGAGTGCTTACTGTTTGCAGAGCACTACTAAGCACTTGGGAGAGTACAGTACAACAATAAACAGACACATTCCCTGCCCACAACGAGTTTACGGCCTTTCGTTAGGGCCGTGAAGATTGAAGCGGCTCCCAAAGCAACCACCTTTTGGGTTGGTGTGCTGTGGCACAAAATCGGCCATCTGTGACTTTGTGGACAACGTGTCATAGCCCTACCCGCCTGCTCACTTATTGCACTCCCTGCCCTAGTGGGACCACGACCGGCCGGGATGAGAGAGAGAACGCGAGTGGCACTGCACAAATCACTAGCACTAGAATCAATTCGTCCAGGCAAGTTCTTGGGCCTGGAGTCACAGGACCAAAACTCAACTGTCGTTCCTGTCAGGGGACTCCATCCCTTAGCCCCTTCCTGAGGGTGCTCAGCATTTGACCGTCTCAGTTCCTTGCTGCCACACCCTGTACCGATTTTTTTGAAGGAACAGTCGACGGTGACTCCAGGATCTCTCTTCCCGAGTTATGTTGGCTCAGAGCCCATCCTCAAGGAATTGGAGCCTGGACGGTTTTTCTCAAGCTGCATTTTCTTGTTCTTGCGCACTCTGAAGCTTGTCTGCCAGTTTCCTACCCACTCGCTCAGCTGCAGGCAGGGTGGTAAGATGCCAAACACATGGAGCCTTCTGCAGAGCCCCATCAGGCCTGGGCCATTCTACACAACCCAGGAAGCCCAGGAAGTGAGGCTTTGGCAGTGTGGAGGAAGGGAGGGCTCTCCTTCCCCATGCTAGAAATTTCTGATGAGGGGTGGAGCCATTAAGGATTTGGTGTGGGGGGGACGGGGCGGGCAGTCAGGAGGAGGGGAAGATGGAAGGGAGATTAGGTGAGTTGGAGCAAGGGCCCATAGGAATTCCAAACTGGGCCAGCTCCTTGACCAGTGGTGAAATTTTAAGCCAGGTGCCTTTCCTCCCAGTCTGGAGTGGGGGCCCAACTGAATTGAGTACCTGCCCCCCCACACACACACATCTCCAACATACACACGCACAGACTGAGAGGATTCAGAGGCAGGAAGATGAAGGATGGGAGAGGAGGGGGGCAGAACCCTGGATAAACCCTCTTCCAGGGCCCTCCCCATCCCTGTCTGAGGGAAGGGAGGCTAGAAAGGGCTCTAGCTCCTCATCTTAGGTTGGCACCCAGAAGTCCAGTCCAGGACAAAGGGGTAACCTGCCATCTGGTCACAGGTGGTGGTGATGGTCACGAATGGCAAGCCAGCTGGATCCTGCACCCTCAGGCCAAGGTGTAGCCATCCTGGGGTGGTCTGGCTAGGCCACACTTCCACAAACCCATAAATTAACTTCACCAGAATAGGGAAATAGGTGAAAGGCAACTTGAAATGCCAGACCCCTCCCTGGTGTATGTGTGTGTGAGACATTAATTTATATGACCTGTCAAGATCAGGGAAGCAGTGTGGCTTAGTGGAAAGAGCCCGGGCTTGGGAGTCAGAGGTTGTGGGTTCGAACCCTGGATCTGCCACTTGCCCGCTGTGTGACTTTGGGCACTTTGTGACCTCTCTGTGCCTCAGTTAACCTCATCTGTACAATGGGGATTAAGACTGTGAACCCCATGTGGGACAACCTGGTAACTTTGTATCTATCCCAGTGCTTAGAACAGTGCTTGGCACATAGTAAGCACTTAATAAATACCATAAAAAAAAGATCTCAGAGTGGTGATCTTGTCTGATCGTCATCAGTATAGTGCTCTGCACACGGTAAGCGCTTAATAAATATGATTGAATGAATCATTCAAGGAGATGGACACAAGGGTTGTACCTAAATGCTTAGGGGATGGGACTAAGAGCAGAGGCAAGTCAGTAGGGAGGGAAAATGGTGTTGGGGGGGGCAGTAGGGGCAATGAAAGTTTAGTAAAATATTGAGTACTTGCCATGTGAGGTTATGGGTCCGAATCCCGGCTCTGCCACATGTCTGCTGTGTGACCTTGGGCAAGTCACTCAACTTCTCTGAGACTCAGTTACCTCATCTGCAAAATGGGGATTAAGTCTGTGAGCCCCACATGGGACAACCCAATCACCTTGTATCTCCCCCAGCGCTTAGAACAGTGCTTTGCACATAGTAAGCACTTAAATGCCATCATTATTATAATAGTTATTATTATTATTATGTGCAGAACACTGTATTAAGTGCTTTGGAGAATACAATAGAATTGTATTCATAGACATATTTATATATAAATATATATTTATATATATTTGTGTGTATATATATATATACATATATATATATATATATATATATATATATATATATATATATATATATATAGTTGTAGGCATATTTCCTGCCCCCGGGAAGCAGCATGGCCTAGTGGGAAGTGTGTGGGCCTGTGCCACCTCCAGGAGGGGTGGGAAAAGAAATGACACAGTCCTTGACTGGATTGCAAATTCTCATGCAAGTAACACTGTCTTCCTTCTAGACTGTGAGCCCACTGTTGGGTAGGGACCATCTCTATATGTTGCCAACTTGGACTTCCCAAGCGCTTAGAACAGTGCTCTGCACACAGTAAGCGCTCAATAAATACGATTGATTGACTGATTGATTGAGTCAGAAGACCTGGGTTCTAATCTCAGCTCCGCCATTTACCTGCTGTTTGATCATAGGCAAGTCACTTAACTTCTCTGCGCCTCAGTTCCCTTATTTGCCAAATGGGGATTCAATACTTGTTCTCCCTCCTATCTATTCTGTGAGCTCCATGTGGGACCTGATTATCCTGTCTCTACCCCAGTGCTTAGTACAGTGCTAGGCATATTGTAAGCATTTAACAAATGCCATAATTATAATGATAATAATAATAAAATTACAGTCTAGGGGGATGACATAAAATGGAGCTCAGCCAATTCAAGGGGGAGAGTTGAACAAAGGTAGAAGATACAGATGAGAAATAAGGGTCTTTGGGATCTGGTTTCATATATGGAAACAAACGAACAAGACACCTTCCCTCCACCCACTGTGGATGGCCAATTGAAATGTAAATTTGTGTGTGTATGTGTATGTGTGTGTTTGTGTTGGGGAATTTGGGAATCCCAGATTAAATTAAAGACAAATGCCAGGCTAGGGAAAATCTGTGTTTATTTCAGGATTTGCTCTAATCCGGGTATTCCTGTTTCGACATGGGAATTGTTTTGCTACGGGTGGACAGAAAACTGCATTGGATCAACCATTGTTTCAGTGGTAAATAAGGGGTTTGGTGGAAGATGTTCGAAAACAATTGAGACAGGGTGTGGCTTCTATCTCACCTGTGAAATTCAAGAAGGTGTGATAGAAGAAAAGGCATTCTGAAGCTTATTTCAAACAGTCTGCATTGTTGGTCTCTGACACTTAACAGTACCTCATTCTCACTTCACAGGTAAACCAACTGCTTAAAATCCCGTGGCTCAGTGGAAAGAGCACGGGCTTTGGAATCAGAGATCATAGGTTCGAATCCCGGCTCTGCCACGTGTCTGCTGTGTGACCTTGGGTAAGTCACTTAACTTCTCTGAGCCTCAGTTACCTCATCTGTAAAATGGGGATTAAGACTGTGAGTCCCACATGGGACAACCTCATTACCTTGTTTCCTCTCCCCAGCGCTTAGAACAGTGCTTTGCACATAGTAAGCGCTTAACAAATGCCATTGTTATTATTATTATTATTAATAAAATCACCTTCCTGTAAATAGTGAATATAAAATCGGTGCAATTAGTTTCCCTAGTAACACTAATAACACCATTACCATATAATCCTGTCGTTTTGATTAAAACAAACTGTTAAACGGCATTACTGGCAGATCCATGTCTTGTAACCAATTCCGAACTGGGTCATGGTCATTATAGTCCCCTTTTCTTCCTTCACTTTCTATCTGAATCAAGCTTTAAAACATCTACGTCTGCCAAAAATGCCTGTTGCCCTAATTTTGATTGCCGTACTCAATGCTAACAGAGACCTAAGGTTCTGTATTTGATGTTTTTCTAGATCTAGTCAATGTATTTCTAGTTATTTCTTCTATAAAGAACAAGTTGTTGCCAACTTGTACTAACCAAGCACTTAGTACAGTGCTCTGCACACAGTAAGCGCTCAATAAATACGATTTAATGAACGAATGAATGAATGAAGGGGGTGGATTAAGCCTGTATGTGGTGAACTCTGATAAATTGGAAGGCTCAGGCTATCATTTAGGGGAGGGGGCTACCAGCCCCACTGGGTAAAGAACGGCGCCGTGAACGCTGAGAGCATCCCAGGTGTCCTCAGAAGGCAAAAACCTAGAAGTCGGGGAATGGTGGCAGTAATTCTTACCTTTGGCTTTATCGCCTTCAATCATTCATTGTTTGGCACATAGTAAGTGCTTAACAAGCACCATCATTGAGAAGCAGCGTGGCTCAGTGGAAAGAGCAGGGGCTTTGGAGTCAGAGGTCATGGGTTCTAATTCTGGCTCCTCCACATATCTGCTTGGGCAAGTCACTTAACTTCTCTGAGCCTCAGTGACCTCATCTGTAACATGGGGATTAAGACTGTGAGCCTCATGTGGGATAACCTGATCACCTTGTGTTCCCCCCAGCGCTTAGAACAGTGCTTCACACATAGTAAGCACTTAACAAATGTCATCATTATTATTCATTCAGTCGTATTTATTGAGCGCAATCAGCTGGCACCCTCCTATTTTACCTCCCTGATTTCCTAACCCCACATGCTCACTTGACTCCTTTAATGTCGACCTGTACGTTAGAGGCTGGACCTCGATCTTGCCTATCTCACCACTGACCCCTCACTCACGTGCTCCCTCCTCCTTCTTATCCGACAGACTTTCCCACTTTCAAAGCCTTATTAAAATCACTTCTCCTTTAATGAGAATGGTATTTTGTTAAGCTTTTACAATGTGCCAGGCACTGTACTAAGTGCTGGGTGGATACAAGCAAATCGGGTCAGACACAGTCCCTGTCCCATAGGACTCACAGTCTTCATCTCCATTTTACAGATGGGGTAACTGAGGCACAGAGAAGTGAAGTGGCTTGCCCAAGGTCACGCAGCTGACAAGTGGCAGAGCCGGAATTAGAACCCACGACCTCTGACTCCCAAGCCTGGGCTTTTTCCACTAAGCCACGCTGTTCCTTTAAGAGCCCTTCCCGGACTAAGCCCTCATTTTCCCCATTCCTGCTCCCTTCTGCAGTGTCCTTGCACTTGCTCCTCTTGATTCATCCCACCCTCAGTCCCACAGCCTTTATGTAATTTATTTATTTAAATTAATGCCCGTCTCCCCCTCTAGACTGTAAGCTTCTTGTGGGCCGGAAACATGTCTACCAACTTTGTTATATTGTACTTTCCCAAGCTCTGAATACAGCTCTCTGCACGGAGTAAGCGATCAATAAACACAATTGATTAATTGATTGATTCTTGCGATGCAACTAGCTGGGATCATTCCTCGAGGAGCGGAGGATGTTACAAGCCTCCATCAATTAATCAATGAAACACTAATAACACTAACATAATGCCACTAATAAAATGATTACCATTATGAGAAGCAGCATGGCCTAGTAAATAGAGCCCAGGCCTGGGAATCGAAAGGATCTGGGTTCTAATCCCAGCACCACTACGTATCTTCTGTGTGACCTGGGCAAGTCACTTAACTCCTCTGGGCCTCAGTTACCTCATCTGTAAAATGGGGATGAAGATTGCGAGTGCCATGTAGGACAGGGACTGTGTCCAACCTGGTTTGCTCTTCTCGCTCCCAGCTCTTAGAACAGTGCCTGGTGCATAATAAGTGATTAACAAATACCACAATTATGATCACTGCCACTACCTTACAAGCCTCAAGCTTATCTTCCTTGTCCTGGGACGTTTGAGGGTTAAAGGTCACTGTATTGGGGTGCTGAGGGTCACTGTATTGGGGTGATTAATCCAGTGCTCTGTGTACAGTAAGGGCTCAATAAATGCCACTGATTGATTGAATTCAGGCTGGTCCACCTTTGAAAAAGTAGACTATGCCTCCCAGAGAGTGGGAGGGAGTGGGGGTGGGGGGCAGGGGCAGTGCTGCCAGAGAACATTGGGTGGGAAAAGAGTAGGGAGCAGGGAATCAGCAAGGGAATAGGAGTCCAGCTGGAAGGGCGGGGGTCTCAGAAGGGGCCCAAACGCCTGGTGCAAACATAGGGGATGCTGCCCAGCCTGGGGGGCCAAGTAGCCACAGTAGAAGGCCCAAGTCCCTCCCCACTTCCTGATTTTCCGGGCCCAGTCCACCGACCCCCTGAACAATACTGTCATGTCCACCCCAAAGCCAGCTGAGTCCTTTTATTTTTAAATGGTATTTGTTAAGTGCTTACTATGTGTCAGGCACTGTATGTATTAAGCGCTGGAGCAGAAGCAAGATAATCAGATCAGACACAGTCCCTGTCCCGCATAGGGCTCACAGTCTCAAACCTCATTTTACAGATAGATGTAAATGAGGCCTACAGAAGTTAAGTGACTTGCCCAAGTTTGCACAACAAGTGGTGAAGCCGGGATTAGAACTCAGGCCTTCTAACTCCCAAACCCATGCTCTATCCACTACTTGGAGAGAGATTGTGAAGGCTTTTGTGAGGATACTGTAAACTCTTTGTGGGCAGGGATCGTGTCTACCAAATCTGTTAGATTGTACTTTCCCAAGTGCTTAGTATGGTGTTCTGCACACAGTAAGTGCTCAATAAATACCACTGATTGATTGGAGAGGGCAATGGGAGTCAATCAATTAATCAGTGCTATTGATTGAGGACTTTGTGCAGAGCACTGTACTAAGCGCTTGGGAGAGTGCAATCGAATCAATCGTATTTATTGAGAACTTACTATGTGCAGAACACTGTACTAAGCGCTTGGGAGAGTACCGCGACACAACAATATAACAGACACGTTCTCTGCCCACAACGAACTTAATAATTAGACACAATACCTGCTTTCAGAGAGTTTACAGTCTAGCAGGGGAGACACATTACAGTAAGTTACAGGTTGGGATATTGACTGAGGGCTTAGTCGGTGCAGAGCACTGAACTAAGCATTTGGGAGAATACGATCGAATAAGTAGACACAATCCCTGCTTTCAAGGAATTTACGGTCTAGTGAGGGAGACAGCCCCTGTCAGGGTCGCACCTGGAGAGTTTCCAGTACTCTACCAGTCTCGACTACGGAAGGGAGAGTCAAGCAGAGGCCTACCCATTCCACTCCTAGCTTGGGCAGTGGCTAGTGAGTGGAAGGCAATCTGCTACAAGTCAAAACTCACCTGTGCTGAGCAGCAGCGACATGGGGGAGAGTCGAAGGCGGAGACTCAAGTATACTGTGCGGAAGAAGGCAATGGTAAAACCACTTCCATATTTTTACCCAAAAAACTCTACGGATGCGCTACCAGAACGACTGCGGATGGAAGTGGGGTGTTCTGGGAGAGATGTGTCCATGGCATCGCTATGGGTCGGAGATGACCCGACAGCATAAAACAAGACAAGAGGGAGACAAATGTTACAGTAAGTTACAGGTAGGGGAGTGTAAGAAGATGGACACAAGGGTTGTACCTAAATGCTTAGGGGGTGGGACTAAGAGCAGAGGCAAGTCAGTAGGGAGGGAAAATGGTGTTGGGGGGGCAGTAGGGGCGATGAGAGTTTTGTAAAATATGGAAGACTTCAGTGGATCATGTTGGGCATTGCCCTTCCCCAGGACATTCCCAGCGATTCTCTTGGAAGTGAGGACCTAAGGGGCAAGGCTTTGAGGCAGTCCCCTCCTTGGGGACTTCCTTGGGGCCTCCTGTTCCAGAAAGTTCTGCCATCCAGAGCCCAAACAGCCTTGGGTCCTACAGAGTGCGAATAGGAGGTCAGGTGCAAACAGGAAATTAGTTGGCCCCGAAAAGAATACCAAAGCTAATTATAAAATACAAAGAAAATGAGGCCTGGAGAGGTTAGGCAACTTGCCCATGGTCATGCAGAAGCTATGGCCAAGTGGAAAGATCAGGGGGTCGAGGGACAGAGGACCTGGGTTCTAATCCCAGCTCTGACAGTTGCCTGCTTGTGTGACCCTGGGCAAGTCACTTGACTTCTCTGTGCCTCAGTTCCCTCAGCTTCTCCCATTCCCTTATACATTGCACTTGGATTTGCACCCTTTATCCAGCCCCACAGCACTTATGGACATATCTGTAATTTATTTATTTATATTAATGTGTGTCTCACCCTCTAGACTATACACTTCCTGTAAGCAAGGGACAGTGTCTACCAATTCTATTATATTGTACTCACCCAAGAGATTGAGGGATTGATTTTTCAAATCTCTCAAAAACAGGAAGCTGGCTAGGGAATCAGTGGGGGCCCTTGAGGATTGTGGGATAAAAGGTGCACTGACTCAGGGGTGAAAAAGGGATGGCTAAGGGGCTAAATGAATTGGTCCGTTCAGTCTCTCCTGAGGAAGATGTTGCTGTCCAAGGGATAGTGGCCCCCAAAAAGCAGCTGCAAGGGGAGTTTTTAGAGTTAGTCTTGTGGGCCAGGGCAGTGCCTGGAGATAGACTGGCAGAGGGAGATTGGGAATGTCGGGGAATGAAACAAGCCAGGGGAAGGCAGTTTGGTGGGCAGGCCCCTTTGTGTTGACAGCACGATGGCATATCCAGGCACAATCTTATGTCCTTACCCAGCCCCAGGGAGCGGGTGCCCCTTCTGGAAAATGCAGCATCCCCCCTCCATACACCCCCCTCCCCTAGCCCTTTCATAATATTTATTTTAAAAGTGCAAGTCTAAAAGGCAGGCGTCTCCCTCTTTTTTTTATGTGCTTTTTTTTTTTATGTGCTAAGTGCTTTCTATGTGCCAGGCACTGTACCAAGTCCTGGGGTAGATACAAGCTTATCGGGTTGGACACAGTTCCTGTCCCACATGGAACTCACTGTCTTAATCCCCATTTTATAGAGGAGGTAACTGAGGCAGAGGGAAGTAAAGTGACTTGCCCAAGGTCACACAGCAGGCAAGTGGTACAGCTGGGATTAGAATCCAGGTCCCCCCTCACTCATTGACTACCCCGCGTCTGGGCTCCCTCCCATCTAGAGCCTGAATGTGGCAGAGAATCTCACTGCTACTACCACACCTGCATGAAGACCAAGCACTGTTTGTTTGGGACATGGCCACAGCCCCGACTCCTGACAGGAGGCAATGCCTGGAGTCCTGAGGTGTTCTTCGCACCAACCATCCTTCCCCACTATCCAGGACCTATCCCACCTTCCCCCCAACACCCGGGTGAGGAGCGACTCAGCTGGAGTTAAGGGGTGCCTGGGTTCCCAGCTTCATCGCACGGTTCCCCCTTCCCAGATCATCACATCCCGTCCTTCCAACCTCAGCTGGTTATTGCCTTGAAATATGGGTTTTCCAGCTCTGGGGGTGCTGCCCGTGTGCTCTGGCCCCCCGGTCTCTGGATCCCATTCTGGAGTAGGAAAAGTAGCCCTGAATAGTCAGTCCCCATGGCAGGGGCCAAGGTTGAGAGACAGATGTCTCTGGGACCCTGGAGTTCAAGACAGGGAAAACATGGAGCATATTCTTTTTGGTCTGGCTACTCTGAAGCACTGGTTGCTGGGAAGAACTACTGTCCCGGGTCATCAGTGATGTCCCCAGGGCTGCACTGCCATGGTGCTTGAACTGAAAGGAGATGGAATTGTGTGAAAATAGAGGGAGGAGGGTGAGGGCAGGGTTGGGGATGGGGGTTCACTGCTGGGTCAGGTTGGGAGGAAAACATTAGGCCAAGGGGGAGGGTCTAGATGGGTTGGAGAGATGGAGAAACATGCACTGCTCGTGTGTGTGTGTGTGTGTGTGTGTGTGTGTGTGTGTGTGTGTGTGTGTGTGGAGGGGGGGATGACTCACTGCTCACAGCTGGGTGAGACACCGCTCTGAACCCCTTCTCTCCCTCACCCCCCCGACCGACCCCCACACAGAAACACCAGCCAGACACAGGGAGCTTAGAAAATTTATTAGCTTCTTTCCCTTTGAAATAACAACATCTACAGCCCACGGTGATTTGGGGAGCCCGTCTCAGGGGATACCGCCCTCTTGGGTCGGGGGAGTCAGGGAGAAAGGAGGCTGGAAAGCAGCTCAGAAAAATCGTTTCCCATCTGGGAAAAGGGACCGTTCATCCCCTCTTCCTTTGTCTCAGAGCTTCCAGGGTCACGGCCTTACAATTTGGAATCTTTGGGGAGTCAGTCTGGCACCTTCATCCCAGTGGGGTCCCCAGCTTTGAGTGTCAGAGCTTCTCTGCCCCCTGTCCACCCTGTCCTCAGCCAACATGCTGGCAACTGGAAGCGGGAGGGAGGAAGTAAACGCTTTGAATAGCTTGCATGAAGATGCCTGCTCAGATTAATCCCGCCCCACCCCAGGTGAGCCTTCCAAAGTCACGGAGTCCAACTATAAAGTGCAAAATATACAGAGAGTCCCCCAGGACAGGAGCAGGGGTGGAGCTGGGGCAGTGATCTGGCCACCTTAGAAGGGCCCCATGGTATCCCAGGAGCCTTTTCCCCCGGCCGTCCCCCAGTAGAAAAATAGATTTGACGTGGATTCTTTTTTGCATAATCGGGAGCGTGGGCGGCGGGTGACAGGGGGACCGACAGCATAACAGGGAACTCGAACCTCAAAGATAGCCACCCTGGACTGGCTGGCTCAGCAAGCTGGGGCCTGGCCGACCCCAAGGGGCTGGACCCAGGTGGGAGGAGGGAGGGGGATTCCAGGGACAGTGAAGATGGCAATCCTTGCTCCTGACTGGAAGGAGAGACCAGACCAAGCTTCAGGGATGCTCTCCTAATCCCCCCCCCCCCCCCCCAGCCCCATGAAAGGCTCTAGGAGGAGCGGGGTGCCCAGTGAACAGCTGGCTCTGGGAATCCAGGGGATCTGTTTGGCTGGCAGTGGGTCTCCTGGACTGAATGTGGTTGGGATCTGGGATCCAGTGTGAGTCGGCAGTGAAGGAGTGGCAGTGCCGGGAGTGGGGGGTGGGGGTCTCTTGGAGGGCCCCTCCAGCAGCCAGTGTCAATTCTAGAGAGATCTTGGATTCAGTGTACATCCGTGGGCCAGGTGGTTTCCACCAGGAATGGATGGGTTGTGGGGGGAGGATCCCGGAGGATCCAGTGTCAATAGCGTGAGGTGTGGACAGAGATCCTTGAGCTGGATTCCACTCAGGATCCAGTGTTGGCTCTCCGGGGAAAGCGGAGACCATTCCTGGGAGGCTTTCCCATTTTCCAATCAGGGTTTTGTCTTGTGACCAGGGGATCCAGGGGACGAGGGATGGAGTCAGCAGGTTTTCAGCAGCAGGTGGTAGTGGATCTCAGACGCCCCCTTTCCCTGCCCCCTTGACCCCTGGAAGGAAGGTGTCGCTCACCTGGAGGTGACCCCCAGGGCCATTTTCATGTTCTCATAGACAACGTAGCTGATGCTCACGGCTGGGATCACCTTCATGAAGTTGGGGGCGATGCCCCGGTACAGTCCCCATATTCCCTCCCGGGACAGGATGTGGCGAAACAGGCCCAGCATGGTCAGCTGTGGGGCACCCTCGATGGAGGCTGGGGTTGAGGAGAGCAGGAAGAGGTGGCAAGCTTGTCCATATAGACCCTATTCCCCCACCCCCACCCATGGGTTCCCTCTACCCCAAGCACCCCTACTCTGGGAAGACAGAAAAAGACTATAAGTTCATTGTGGGCAGGGGATGTGTCTACCAACTCTGCTATACTATACTCTCCCAAGCGCTTAGTACAGTGCTCTGCACACAGTAAGCACTCAATAAATACCATTGATTGATTGATTGAGGAAGCAGATATGAACTGCTGCAAGCGGAAATAAAGCTAGACAGCAGGCAGGGCTTTCTAACGGTGAGAGGTAGCAACAGGTAGTTACGGCAGTTGTGGCATTTCTTTCATCTCTACGAGGAAGGTGGCACTTCCCTGGGCTAGGGTGGGTGAGAAGAGCTGGTCCTGCTCAGAAGCAGGACGATGGTAAGATCACCTCTCAAAGTCCTTTCCAGTCCCGCGAACTCTCGATTATCCAGGCTAATGGAGTAGGTGGATAATTGAAATCCTCAGACAATCCAAATCCTCATTATTCACTAGGTTCCACTGCATTCCCATTTGAGCGGAAGCTCCTCGAGGCCAGGAAACGTCCCATGTGCCTTTCCAAGCGCTTAGTTACAAGGATGTCAGGCTCATACATCCCTAACAAGTTTCCCTGATTGTCCCATCTCCCACTCTTCCTCCGCACTGCGCCCCGTCCCCCACGCCCTGGGCCCCCCGGCTCCCTCCCTAGCCTCACCTTGGGCCTGCATCCGGGTTCGAACCAGCGCCAAGGGGTAACTGGCTATCTGACCACAAGTGCTGGAGATGGTGCCACAGGCCAGGAGGACCAGGATGCCTGGGTCTGCAGAATTCTGGCTGTACTGCTGGAGCCACCTGTTTTTCAGGGTCTGCAGGGGGAAAGGAGAAAGGGTCAATGGGGGCAAGGGGAGGCAGGGTCAATGTGGGGTAGGGGGGAAGGCTCAATGGCCAGGGGAGAGACCGAGGAGGATTGGAGTCAAGAAGACGGAGGCAGGAGCAGGGAGTTTCCAAGAATATTCCAGGGAAGTAAGAAGGGGTTTCCTGGCCCCAGCTGACTCCTCCTCGGATGTGGTCAGGGTAGAGTTAGGCCGATCACTCAGGTCTCCCAACTCCAGGAGGCTCCCCACTGACCTCGTAGACGGCCAGGTCGATGCCCGCGTAGGGGATGATGCCCAGCACGTTGGGCAGGTAGCCCTTGTAGAAGGCCTGGGGTCCCTCCCTCTGGAGGATCTGCCGGGCGCAGTCGCGGAGCCCTGAGTACTGGCCTGTCCGTCGCAGGGTCAGGCGCGTCTTCAGCACCTGCAATGAGCCCAGCTTGCGGGGAGGCTGCTGGGGGAGGAGCCCTCCCCATGGCCACCCTCACTGTCTGGATGGCTCAGGCCCTAGGCAGGACCCTCCTTGGGGGTAAGGGAGGCTCCGGGGACTTCATTGCCAGAGTCCGGTCACGCCCTGGGTCATCTCAGGCTAGAGATCCCAGGATGAGAAAGGTTCCAGCCGTCTGGGAGCAGTGGGGGGTGGGTACGGGGCAGGGGCGCGAGGGGGTGACTCCGTTCCTTCCTCCATGTCAACTTCCAGGCTGGCCTGGTCCTTGCCGCCCCCACACTCCTCTTACCTCCATGGGATAGATGATGGTTTGGGCTGTGGCCCCTGCCAGGGAACCAGCCACAAACCTCTCTTGCACCCGCAGGGTCTCCTGCTGCCCCCGGATCGCCCGCTTGATCTGATGGTGGCACAAGGATCAGTCAGAATCCCAGCGCCCGGACCCCCAGTGCTAGCTCTCCCTTCTGGAGACCAAACCCCGGAAGCCAGGCTCCCAAGTGGCAGCAGGAACACGCCGGCGGGGAGGAGCATCCGTTAACCATTCGCAAGGAAGAGCCCACGCTTCAGCGTGTTGAGGAAGAGCACCCCCTTATTCACACCTGTGGGGAGCACAGGCTTTCCCATGCTGGGGAGGAGCACATAGTGACTCATGCTAAGAAGAACCTGCATCCCCCCACACACCCCCATGCTCCCGCACACGCACACACATTCTGGGGAGGAGACCATGCTTACACACGCCAGGAAGGAGCACACGCCTACTCCTACCTGCTCATAGGCCATGAACTTGATGGCTGACTCAGGGGCGATTTTGAGCACATTGATGCCATTGCCTCGCCACAGGGAGCAGATGCCTCCTTCTCGAATCATGTTCCGCAGCCCCCCGAGCACATTCAGCTGGTTCGTCTTGGAGGCATGGACCTAGCCGGGAGAGGAGTTCCTTGAGGGACCCGGCCCAGCCAGGGTTTCCAGGCACAAGGGCCTGAGTCTCCAGGAGGAAAGGGGAGGAGAAACAGGAGCCCGCCTGAGCTGCCCGGTGGGGAAGGAGGTGCCTACCAGGGTGGTGGCTGAGGGTCATTCATTCATTCATTCAATCGTATTTATTGAGCGCTTTCTGTGTGCAGAGCACTGTACTAAGAGCTTGGGAAGTACAAGTTGGCAACCTATAGAGACGGTCCCTACCCAACAGTGGGCTCACAGTCCAGAAGGGACTATCCCTAAGAGTAATTACCCTCATCAGCCAGAGCTGCATTAAGTACTGGGAAGTACCAAATAGGTGACACAAGGCACCTACGCTGAACAGCCCGGGGCCCACCAGTTGGCGGGGGCGACAGAAAGCATCAGGGCTCCCGAGGGAGGTACCTGGGAGGCGCCCAAGGCCGCAGCCCTCACCTGCATGAAGACCTTGAGGCGGTCAAGCGGGGCTGTGCCCGTGCGCGACACGGCGCCCGCTACGGCCCCGGCCACCAGCTGCTTCCACCACATGCCCGACCGTTTCTCCTGCTCAGAGAACTCATCTGGCACGGTCAGACATTCCCCAATGTCCAGGACCTGCCAGGGAAGATGGAAACGGAAGGCTTGGAGTCACCACAGAGAGCCATCTTGGATCCCATAGCTCCCGAGATTCCCACACCCCATCCAATGGTCTGGCCAGACCCCGTCAGGGATAGGGGCACCCTGAGGGGGTGCTGAGATGAGGGAGGGGAGGGAGCATCAGCTCAGGAGGGCAAGACAAGTGTGTATGGCGGGAGAGGCAAAGACTCTCACTCCTTCTGGGTGTTGCCAGCAGCTGCTCCAGAACGAGAACCTGGGCCCTTCCCCTTCTCCCACCCCAGGGGACAAATCCCATAAGGGGATTAGATTGCTGAGGCAGGAGTGGAGAGGGAGAGGGGAGAGGACAGAGAGGGGATAGGGATCCAACATGCAGCTTTGACTGCTCCCACCCAGAACCAGGCATCCCCTCCCCATCACCCTCCATTGGGCTCCTTCAACCCTCAACTTCCCCTCTTGGACCACCCAGCCATCCTTTCCCCGGCAAGCTCCGCTCCCCCCTCCCTGGGCCCAGGAGTCAGGCCTCACGGTTGAGTGCTTCCAGAAGTGCATGACCTCCTCCATGTTCTCCAGCGGGTTTAGGAGGAAGTGATCCCGCCACTCCTGCCAGTCGATGGTCATGGTGCCGTCACGATCCATACTGCCAGACAGGGGGGGCTCATCCCAGGACGCTTAGGTCCTGGCAGGAGCTGGGGGTCAGAGCACCTGGGTCCTGGTGGAGGGTGAGGCAGAACACCTGGGTCCTGGGGGGAGAGCTGGAGTGGGGGACAGGTCACCTGGAGTCAGGGTTGGGTCCAGGTTAGGGGGAAGGACTTACCTGTGCAGGATTTTCTCGGCCTGCTGCAGGGAGATGGAGATGCCCAGGGCCTGGAAACTCTGCTGGATCTCTGAGACATCGATGTGGCCTGAGGGAAGAGAAAGAGGAGAAGGAAGAGAAGGAGTGGGAATAGCTTTTATTAAGTGCTCACTGTAGGCAGAACACTGTACAAATGGAGGGGGAATCAGACATGGGGAATCAGACATAGCCCTCGAGTCAGAGGTGGGGGAGTTCATGTTCTAAGAATATAAGTGAGGCGAGGGGACTGGTGGCAGACTCATAAGGAGGGATGAAATAATCGAACACTAAAACAACATAAAAGCCAAGGACAAATGCATAAGATAAAATCAAAAATCAGTAGGAAGCTCAGGCTAGAGGAGAAGCGTGTCTGGCTTCTGGTGGCTCAGAGTCCAGGGAAGTGGCGGGCTGGAATTGGGTGTGCTGGGTCGGGGGGCATAGGGATGGGGGTTTGGGGACTAAAGAGGGAAGAACCGGGGGCAAGAATACTAATGGGATCTCAAAAGCCAGGGAGGGATCTAGAAAGATCCTGGAATGGGATCCAGGATCACACACTCGAGGAGGCAGAAGACGTATCCTGCGGGGCAAGGGAAGGGTAGATGCTCACTCTCCCCCTTCGGTGGGGGAACCAGCCCCCGGGAGCTCCTAAAATAGCTTCGTGCATCAACACGTGAGAAGCCCCCCCACCCAATCATCCCACCTCCATCGCTCCCTGCGCTGGGGGCTGCCACAGCCAACAGGCACTCTGGATTCTGTCTCTGTGGCGCCCACATGCGCCTCCGCCCCCCACCCCCTCCTGGCTTCAGCAGCTGCTCAGAACCTCTCAGGCTTGGTGGGAATTAGGCAGGGCTGAGCAGAGCAGAGCAGAGTAGAGGCTCTGGGTTCTGGAAGGAGAGCTGAGCATCCAAGCTCCTTGGAACACAGATGGGGAACCCCAAGGTCCCCTGGAGAGCTGGGGGAGAACCCAAAGGCCTGGCCAGAGTCCAGGGCCCCCAGTTACCATCGTTGTTGCGGTCCAGGCTGTGAAACATCAGCAGTAGCCGCCGCTCCCTTTCCTGCAGATAGCGTGTGAACTCCTCCAGGTCCAACTCTCCATCACGGTCCGTGTCCCCCTCCTGCAGGATCTCCTAAGGCAAGGCAAAAAGTCTAGGCAGCATCTCCCAGGGCCCTGCCCCTCTCCTTCCCCCCTCTTCTCTTCCTCCTCCACTCCATTCCTGAGGAGGAGATGCAGTCTCTCGGGGACCCCGATCCGGCCAGAACTCAGCAACCCCCCACCCCCCCCCCCGAGCCAGGAATGGGATTCGATTGGGATTCAGAGAAGCAGCGTGGCTCAGTGGAAAGAGCCTGGGCTTTGGAGTCAGAGGTCATGGGTTCAAATCCCGGCTCCACCGTCTGTCAGCTGTGTGACTTTGGGCAAGTCACTTAACTTCTCTGTGCCTCAGTTCCCTCATCTGTAAAATGGTGATTGACTGTGAGCCCCTCGTGGGACAACCTGATCACCTTGTAACCTTCCCAGCGCTTAGAACAGTGCTTTGCACATAGTAAGCGCTTAATAAATGCCATTATTATTACTATTATTATTATTATTGCCTGGCTCTCCCAGGCTTCCAAAAGGGTCGGGGGAGGGGAAGGGGGGGAGGACAGGGTTGCAGCAACATGCTTTGGGGCTGAAGCCACTGAAAAGTCATCCGCCTTCACCAAGTGGGTGGATCGCCTTGGGGGTAGAATCTAGCGAGGGTCTGATTCCGCATGTGGTGCACCCCACAGCTCCAGTCCTGAAAGCTGGTATTGCTGTCAGGCTTTGGGCAGCTCCAGGGAGGCACCCATCACCCTGCCAGGCTGCAGTTAATCACCAGAAGGGCAAGAGCGGGCTCTCCCTGGCTCCAGACCTGTTTACATTCCCTGGCCCTCACTTGTCCTGTGACTTTCCCAACTGAGAGGAGAGAGAAGACCAAAACGAATCCCAGCAGTCTCTCCTGCACCCCAGGAGACCACCTCCACTGTCACGAGACCCTTCCTTTGCTCCCAGCTTTAAAGCGGTGCAATCTAGGTAGAATGGAGTCTTGCCTCATCACCTATGTTTCTCTGGGGGTATTTTTAGAACAGGTCGAGGCATTGGGAGCTGGCTTTCTCCAGGGATCTGGGTGGGGGCCGAGGGTGGGAGATGTGGGGAGCTCAGAGAAGGATGAGGTGGGTGGAGGGGGAGATCAGAAGTCCCAGGGGCATTCCCAGCGGGAAGAGGGGCACGAGCAGCCTGATTTTAAACAGATCCTCGCTCTTCCCCACTCAACAGGGGAAAGTGCAAAGGGAAGAATGCAAACAGTGGGGGAGGAGAGTGGGCGGAGAGGGTCATGGCCAGAGTTAGGTCTGGGAAAATAACCCTGGTCCCTGCAGTTGGACCAGCCTATGAAGTCTGGTCCGTGAAGAGAGGATAGTGACTCCATTCCAGATCTCTGCAGTGGGGACACTGCACATGCCAGAAATCAGAGCACTGATCCAAAACCTGACGAGGTATCAGCTGGGCCCCCCGGCACCCAGGCGGGGACTTTAAGAGCTTGGTCATTCCCCTGTGCTGCCTGTGAGGGGGGGGAGGCCCTTAGATATAGCATCGCTGGGCAGTGGGAAAGGAGGAGAAACAGGAAGGGGAGGAGGAGGAGGAGGAGGAGGAGGAGGAGAAGGAGGAGGAAATGAGCCTTGCTGCTCTAGTGACCTCCGTGTAGAACTTGTGTCCGGCACCAGTGGATGACCCCTGGCTGAACCAGGGCAGGTGCAGCCAGCTCAGCCTGTTTGTTCCCTACTCCCAGGGGTGAGGGTCCCTCCTGGCCACGCACATGTGTCAGAGTTCACACACGTCCTAGTGGGAGGCCCCACATATACACATGCTACAGTGTGCACCGGGGCCTTGGGTCCTCTGCCTGCGGTTCCAAAGACGCCTGTGTAGTGGGTGCTGGGAATCCTTTCCTCTGCGTATGGGATTACACTGGGGAAGCTAGGGAGCTTGGCTGTGGGTCCAGCCCAGCTCTACAGTCAGCCTGAGCCCTGGACATATCGCAGGGGCTGGTTCATCGAGTTCCCCTTTGCACCCACGCGCAGATAAAGGCACCGCCGCCCCTTCCTCCCCAACCTCTCCGCCCCGACTAGGGTTCGAGCTGCCTGATCAGGTTATTAAACCCGAGGGGCAGCGGGGTGGGGAGTGGCAGGCATCCCAAGGTGGCTCCAACGGGGCTGGGGGAGGCGGGGCAGGGAAGAGGAGAAGGGCCCAGCGAGCCACGGGGAATGAATTCAGGGCTCACAGTCACAGATCATCATCAATCTTATTTATTGAGCGCTTACTGTGTGCAGAGCACTGTACTAAGCGCTTGGGAAGTACAAATTGGCAACATATAGGGACAGTCCCTACCCAATCTCCCTATCTTCGAGGCCCACTCCTCCGCCCCCGGTACTGGTAGTTCCCCCTCTCCGGGCTGCTGCCTGCGTTGGGCTTGCCAACTTGGAGGGACCCCAGAGCAGTAGGAAGAGGAGATCAACTCCCCACCGGGGTCATTAACCCTTTGCCTCCCCCCCCCATCCCTCCGCTGACCCCATTACCTGCTCTGCGTTGGAGCGGGCACCGGTGCCCAGCCGTGCCAGCCCCTCCCGCAGCTCATGGATGTCCACCCGGCCGTCCTTGTTGCTGTCCAGCTCTTCGAACAGTCGACCCCAGCGTTGCTCCCTTTCCGGGTCCCCCGGCGGCGGGGTTGGAGCCCCCCGCATTTCGGCTGATGCCAGCCCCAGTGCCGCCTGCCCCCTTTAAAGCTCCAGGCCCTCCTCTGCCCACCCCAGAGGGCACCGGTTCATGCCACCTTCCCCTCTTCTTCCTGATCCCTCGTTCTGGGGGTCGGGCCTCTCTCCCCGGAGAGGGGGGTAGGCAGGGTCCGCGGATCTTTCCCCCCCCCCCCCCCCGGGGCAGGAGAGCTCGCTGCTGTCACCGCCTCCTCCTCCTCCTCCTCCAAAGGAGCCGAGCCAGGCTCCGGGAAAAGGGCAGCAGCGAGCAAGACGCCGGTTGTCGTCGCCGCCCGCGGGGGAATTTGGGTCTCCTCCTCCGCCCGGCTCAGAAGGAGGGGGCGGGGAGGGAAAGGGACAAACGCGGGGTGGGGGGGAGACGTGTGGATAGGGAAGGTGGGAAGGGGCGGCAGCCGGGAAATCAGGGCGCCTGGGTTCCTTCGGGAGATGATGGAGAAGAGCCGAAGAGTCGAGGCGCCTGGCTTCTAGTCCAAGAGAGAAAGGGGCGGGGAGACGGACGCTTTGGGCTGAATAAGGAACACACGCCGCTCCGGTTTTATTTTGTGAGTATGTTTGGTTTTGCTCTCCGTCTCCCCCTTTTAGACTGTGAGCCCACTGTTGGGTAGGGACTGTCTCTAGGTGTTGCCAATTTGTACTTCCCAAGCGCTTAGTACAGTGCTCTGCACAGAGTAAGCGCTCAGTAAATACGATTGATTGATTGATTAAAGCAGGAGAGGATGGGCTGGGTGCCCATCCGTCTGACATAGTAATAAATTACTATATTAGTAACAATAATTTATCACTACTAATAATTATTAATAATTATAACTAATAATTTATTAGTAGTAATAAATTACTCCTATTATTATTACTAATAATCAATTGTAATAAATACAATTGGTTGATTGATTGATTAAAGCAGGAGAGGTTGGGCTGGGTGCCCATCCGTCTGACCCCGGCCCTTTCTCTGACTCGGAGTATGGAGGGGCTAATGATCGGAGGCAGGACGATTGGATTCGACTCCCTGCTCGGTTGCATCCCGGGATCAGCCTCTCTCTCCTTGGCTCACTTCTCGCTCCCTCGGGAGATGGGGTTGGGGGGGTTCGCCACTTCCCCCGTCCCAGGAAAAGTCCAGGGCTCCCAGCAGGGACAGATTCAATCAATCGTATTTATTGAGCGCTTACTATGTGCAGAGCACTGTACTAAGCGCTTGATTCGGGGTAGGTCGGGCCCGAGGGTGGGCTAATCCCCCAATCCGGTCACGGGGCCCCCCCTGAGTCCCAGCTAATCTCCTTCCGCTTCAATGCTCTCCTTGTCTCCTAGGAACGCAACGACAAAGCTCGTCGCCCGCCCGCCCGCCCGGTTCCCGACTCCAACTCGGGTGGTGAAACCAAAGATCAAAGTCGGCATCGCTTTCTAGCCGGCCTCTCATTGGCGTGGAAACCCAAGGCTGTGTCCGTCCCTCTCAATCAATCAATCAATCAATCAATCGTATTTATTGAGCGCTTACAGTGTGCAGAGCACTGGACTAAGCGCTTGGGAAGTACAAGCTGGCAACATATACAGTCCCTACCCAACAGTGGGCTCACAGTCGAAAAATCTAGGGGGGGGGGGTCCCCTCGCCTGCTCCCTCCTGCTCGTGCTCAACTCCGACCGGTGCCATCCCTCCCCTGACTGGCCGTTTTTAAAAAAAGGTTGCCCCGATTAGGATGGGGACCCAGGGTTGTAGAGCTACTGGCTACCGGAGGGTTTTCCCCCCATTCCCCCGTCTTCATTAGCCTGTCCAAAGAGACATTTCTATACGCGGTGTAGTTAATCGATCCTCTGTTGCTGGCCAACTGGGGTCTTTTTTTTTTTTTAATGTTATTTGTTAAGAACTAACTATATGCCAGGCACTGTACTAGGCGCTTGGGTAAATGCAAGCTGATCAGGTTGAACAGCCACTTATGTTCATATCTGCTCGCTTTGGCAGCACATATACTAAAATTGGAATGATACAGAGAAGATTAACATGGCCCCTGTGCAAGGATGACGCGCAAATTCGTGAAGCATTCCATATTTTTATTTTACTTGTACATATTTATTCTATTTATTTTATTTTGTTAATATGTTTGGTTTTGTTGTCTGTCTCCCCCTTCTAGACTGTGAGCCCGCTGTTGGGTAGGGACCGTCTCTAGATGTTGCCAACTTGTACTTCCCAAGTGCTTAGTACAGTGCTCTGCACACAGTAAGTGCTCAATAAATACGATTGAATGAATGAATTCCTTGGGCCGATTCCTCTGCATGCATCTGTCCAAATGCACGTTCGGCACCTAATACAGAGCTTTGCGCAAAGACCTCCCTAGTGCTGATGATGTGCTAAATATACATGTAAAAACACACCTGGCACAATCATGCGTGCACACACATGCGTGAGCCACCCTTGCATACGTATCCACCCTTCTCAAGCCGTACTTGGGCACATGTATACACGGGGCGGGGGAGAGAATTTCTCTCTCCCAATCTCAGGGAACCCCGAAGTCATAGCCCCCAGCTACAGTTCCCCTGCCAGGTTCTCGCCCAAAACCACATTCTTGGAAGTTGGCCGTGTATATAGAGTATGGGTGAGGAAGTGGCTTTAGGATTAGGATAATGATGACTTTGCCGATGATAGTAAAAATATAACAAACACACCGTCAGGAGGCACCAATAAAAGCCTATTTAAAGACAAGAGGTCTGGGAAGGGGAAAGGAAGTGGAGATAGAAATTCAACCAAATCTTTTGCTTTCCTTTGCTGGATTGTAAACTTTTGGGTTTCATTGTACTTAATCAATCAATTGTATTTATTGAGTGCTTAATGTGTGCAGAGCACTGTACTAAGCGCTTGGGAGAGTACGATATAACAATATAACAGACACATTCCCTGCCCACAAAGAGCATACAGTCTAAAGTGTTGAGTAAAGCGCTCTGTACACAGTAAGCATTCAATAAACGCTATTGATCCACCCGACTTGTTTCACACAAAGCCTACAACACTGCTCCCATTAACCTACAAATGGAAACGCTTCCAATCTCCCAGTCCTCAGACCTCTCCAGCAAATTCCAAACTAGGACAAAAATCTCTACACTCCAACAACCCAAGTGGCCGGAGACCTGCTTCTTAACAAATCCCCCTTTCCTCTCTAAGGTCTTGGAGCATAGGGTCCCAAGGTTTTTTTAAAATCTCATTTTCTTTTCCTCTGAGAGTTTTGAAGAGCCTCTGGCTAAGAGAGGCAGAGACTGGCACCCACAGGCTACAGAGGAGGAAACAAACTCCAGTTAATTGTGGTATTTGTTAAGCGCTTACTCTTTGCCAGGCACTGTACTGGGGTGGTTACAAGCTAATCAGGTTGGACACAGTCCCTGTTCCACATGGGGCTCACAGTTGAATTCCCATTTTTCAGATGAGCTAACTGAGGCACAGAGAAGTGAAATGCCTTGCGCAAGGTCACACAGCAGACAAGGGGAAGAGCTGAAATTAGACTCCCAGGCCCCTGCTCCATCCAATAGGCCATGCTGCTTCTCTGAGAGTATCCCTTGGGGGACTCGAACTCCACTTTCCCACCTGACAGGCGGGAACACTAACCACTATACTGTAGAGGGGGAGGAGACTCAAGGACACTCAGAGGTCAGGGCAGAGTTCAATCAATGGTGTTTATTGAGGGCTTACTGTGTGCAGAGCACTGTACTAAGCAGTTGTGAGACGACAGTAGAGCAGAGTTCATTCAATCGTATTTATTGAGCACATACTGTGTGCAGAGCACTGTACTAAGCGCTTGGGAAGTACAAGTTGGCAACATATAGAGATGGTCCCTACCCAACAGCGGGCTCACACAGGTTCCTTGCCCATGGTGAGTTTATAGTAGTTAATCTGGGGAACAATGGGTTGGAGGCTGGTCTAAAACCACAATCTCACAGACCCTGCCCCCACCCCAACACAAACACACACACACCCTCCAAGCCCAGCAGTTCCCCTCAGACCTGAAGGCAGTAAGGACACTGGACATTCAGACTCCTGGATTCTGGCCCCAATTCTACATACATACATTCCCTGGGAAAACATGGCCATGCGGGATAAAGGGTGAGTAGGGGAAGTGGAAAGTCTGAAGCTAAAGGATCTAATGTCCGGTCAGTTTGGATGTAGTGGCTACCAATCAACCTACACATCAGGCAAAAACTCCTCACCCTCCGCTTCATCCCCTCGCCCCCTCCTACCTCACCTCCCTTCTCTCCTCCAGCCCAGCCCGCACCCTCCGCTTCTCTGCCGCTAATCTCCTCACCGTGCCTCGTTCTCACCTGTCCCACCTTCGACCCCCGGCCCACATCCTCCCCCTGGCCTGGAATGCCCTCCCTCCGCCCATCCACCAAGCTAGCTCTCATCCTCCCTTCAGGGCCCTACTGAGAGCTCACCTCCTCCAGGAGGCCTTCCCAGACTGAGCCCCCTCCCCACCCCCCCACCTTACCTCCTTCCCCTCCCCACAACACCTGTATATATGTTTGTACATATTTATTACTCTATTTTATTTGTACATTCATTCAATCGCATTTATGGCGCGCTTACTGTGTGCAGAGCACTGTACTAAGCCCTTGGGAAGCACAAGTCGGCAACACATAGAGACGGTCCCTACCCAACAGCGGGCTCATATTTATTCTATTTATTTTATTTTGTTAATACGTTTGGCTTTGTTCTCCGTCTCCCCCTTCTAGCCTGTGAGCCCGCTGTTGGGCAGGGGCCGTCCCTCCATGTTGCCAACTTGTCCTTCCCAAGCGCCTACTTAGTACAGTGCTCTGCCCACAGTAAGCGCTCACTAAACACGACTGAAGAATAATAATCCGACTAACAATGGCCCTTGTTAAGCGCTTACTGGTTCTAAGCGCCAGTAAGCGCTCAAGAAATACGATTGAAGAATAATAATCCGACTAACAATGGCACTTGTTAAGCGCTTAGTAAGTGCTTACTAGTTCTAAACGCTGGTTGAATGAATGAATTCCGGACAAGTGATGCTCCAGCCCCGACTGTTCTCTGTCTCCCCCTTTTAGACTGTGAGCTCACTGTTGGGTAGGGACTGTCTCTAGATGTTGCCAATTTGTACTTCCCAAGCGCTTAGTCCAGTGCTCTGCACACAGTAAGCGCTCAATAAATACGATTGATTGATTGATTGTTAATATGTTTGGTTTTGTTCTCTGTCTCCCCCTTTTAGACTGTGAGCCCACTGTTGGGTAGGGACTGTCTCTAGATGGTGCCAATTTGTACTTCCCAAGCGCTTAGTCCAGTGCTCTGCACACAGTAAGTGCTCAATAAATACGATTGATTGATTGATTGTTAATATGTTTGGTTTTGTTCTCTGTCTCCCCCTTTTAGACTGTGAGCCCACTGTTGGGTAGGGACTGTCTCTAGATGGTGCCAATTTGTACTTCCCAAGCGCTTAGTCCAGTGCTCTGCACACAGTAAGCGCTCAATAAATACGATTGATTGATTGTTAATATGTTTGGTTTTGTTCTCTGTCTCCCCCTTTTAGAATGTGAGCCCACTGTTGGGTAGGGACTGTCTCTAGATGGTGCCAATTTGTACTTCCCAAGCGCTTAGTCCAGTGCTCTGCACATAGTAAGCGCTCAATAAATACGATTGATGATGATGATGATGACTCGGGCGAGCTCCCCTTTCTTTTTTTACAGGCGTGACCCCCGGTTTTCGGTGCATCATGGACGCAGGCCGGGGGTTGCAGGTGGCGGGGGGCCCCTCCCCTCCCCTCTCACCTGGGCTTCAGGTGCGCTGCAGGAAATGCGCTTCCCCGCCCAGGTGAGTGACTAAACTTTCCGGGTCACGTGAGCGGGCGGAGCCGGTAGGAGCCGGTCCAACCGACCGACCGACCGACCGACGAATACCGGCCAAGGTAGGGAGAGCGACCCAGTTGATCTCTTTCTCCCGCTTTGGAGCCCCCTCCCTTCCTAGGCAGTCGGCCGTCTTGGGAGAGGGAGTTGGAAGGGGCGGCCCTCGCCCCTTATCTCTCCTTCTCCCTCTCTTTCTCTCCCCTCCCCCGCCTCCCGTCCTGAGCCACTTACCCCCCGACCAGGCCGGAATCCGATCGGTTGGGTTTAACTATTAACCTCCGGCCCCTGGGACGGGGGAGGGGCTGGCACTGCCGGACCCCGGAGTTCATCAGTCGCATTTATCGAGCGCTTACTGTGTGCAGAGCACTGTACTGAGCGCTTGGGAAGTACAAATTGGCCACCTATAGAGACGGTCCCTACCCAACAGGGGGCTCACAGAAGTTCGGCTCCCCTGGCCCCGTCGCGGCCCAAAGAGTCTGCCCTAGGGGGGTGATGAGAAGGGGGGAAGGAGGGGACAGTCCTCGGGACTGGGGGCCCAAATTCCTGGTTTTCCCGCAGGCCAAGAGCAGCTCCCTCCCACCCCCACCCCCTCATCACCTCGTGGGCCTTCTTGTAGGGGTGGTCTGGGATCTGGCTGGGGGTGGGTCTTTCCCCGGGGTCCCCTTCTTGGGGATTAGGGCTGGAGCCGGGGGGTCGCGGTGCCACTCCATCCCACTGTCCCCACGTTCTCTGCCTCCCCTCCAGGTATTGTGGCCGAACGGGCCTCCTCCCCTGCCCAGCCCGGGAGATGCGTTAGCCTCAGGCCGACGCGGGGAACGAGTTCGAGGCGACCCTACCCCTCCGGTTCCATGGCGAGTGGCCGGGGCTTGGGGCTGCTCCTGGTGCTGGCTTTGCAGCCGCCGCCGCACCGGGTCCTGGGGCAAAGTAGGTACCAAGGGAGAGGAGGGGCTCCAGGTCTGACGCCAGGGAGGGAGTGATGGTTACAGTTTGGAGCAAGACTTCTAGATTCCTGTCTCCGGAAGGGGGTGAGCCTTCGAGAGGAGTGATAAGGCAGGACTTCTGGAGGGCTCTGTCACCTTCCTGGGGCCCGTGACCGCTTAAGTCGCTTGTCTAGACCCCGGAGGGGTACCCTGAAATTGGGGCTGGGGGAGCTCCGGGACGTTGGCTTTAGATCCCAACTCTTTTGGGGGTCCATAATTTCCTTAGGCCGGGGACTGGCCCAAACCAGTTTGTCCTCCGGGTTTCAGCTTGAGGGGAGGGGGGGTGGGTGAGAGAGAAAAGTGAGTCAGGGACACTCAAGGGTTGAGAAGGAGCTGAGACCACGCCCAGGCCATTGCCTGGGGCTCTGCCTCCTGGGGTTCCCGAGCAGGCGGCCAGCTTGGGTTGCCCAGGCTTCTAGTACTGACGTCCTGACTTCCCTGGTGTTTGGAGAATGATACCCCCTCGTGCCCACCCGCCCTTCCCCCGAACATGCTTTGTCTCCACTGAGACCGAGGGACTGGGGAGAGCTGGGCAATTGGGGTGGGCGGGGGAGGAAAGACACAGACGTCTGGCTGCTTAGAACTGAGGGGGACCTGCCCTTCACCCCTGCCATCTCCCCAGCTATTCTGGCATCTGTGGATCCTAGAACAAATAACAGCACCTCTCAACCTGAGGGCCTGGTGAGTAACCAACCATCCACTCCCCCACCCTCCACCTTCTCCCCTGTCCAAAAAAAAATCCAACCCTTCCTCAAGCAGAGACATCTTGGGAGTCTCCTTGAGACGTAAGGAGAGGGAAACAGTGGAGAAACTGCAGCTCAGATGTGACGGGGAACAGGGGTGCACTCACCCCAGGTGTGGTAGAGATGAACCGACGGGACCTAGGAGTGCCATGGGTTCGCCCAGAGGGCGAGAGGGTGTAGGGGTGGAGACTAGGCCCAGATGCATCTGAGTCCCTGCTGGGCTACCCTGGCCAACTGTGGCTAACTCCCCTCCCCTCTCCACACAGTCCCAGGAGGCCGTGATAGCCATCAGCGTAGTGTTCTCCTTGCTGGGGCTGCTGCTGCTGGCCATGGGCCTGTACTTCCTGGGGCAGAAACTGCGGGAGAAGCGGCAGACGGAGGGGACCTACCGGCCAAGCAGTGAGGAGCAGGTGGGTGCCCGGGCCCAGCCACCCCCTGACCTCAAGCGGCCCCCCGAGGAGCGGCTCATCTGAGCCGGCTCCCTCTTGCTACGGACAAGGAGGAGGCGGAGGAGGAGAAATTCATTTGGGGCTGGACACCCAGAACTTGTGCCCAACTTGGAACTGGCACTCTTCCTGCCATCTAGAGCCCCCAACACACTGTGATTCCCCCCCGCCCCCCGATGTGTTTCCCTGGCACCTTGGCACCTTGCCTAGCACCTGGGAAGTGGCGCCTTGGAGCCACGAGGCCTCAGCCTGGCCCCCGTGAACTGTGATGGCCAAGTCCTACTGTCCAGCCTACTCCCTGCCCTTCTGACTGAAGCTCTGGCTCCCCTCTGGACTGGGGTTGTATGGAGGGTGGGGCCATAAAGGGGAGAGAGAAAGAGCACATGTGCGCACGTCTGTGTGTGTGTGTGTGTGTGTGTGTGGTAGTTTGCAGAGAAAGGTGAGGGGACCATCTCCAAGTTGCACACTGAATTTTGGGTGTTTTTTCTGAAGTTTGACCAAGAAACTGTTCTGAAAACGGGGTGTGATGCCTGGACTGCTGGCATTCCCGGCTCCTACCTCTCCACTCTTCCCCCCCCCTTTAGCTGCTGCCACCGCACCTCTCACCCATGCCCCACCCCTTCACCCCCACTCTTCTCTCCTTTCAGTCATCCCACGCTGAGGCCCGCGGTCCCGAGGACTCGAAGGCAAAAGCTGCCAGGTGTCTGCCATGCTAGGGCTGGGGCTTCACGAAGCCTGGATCCCCAAGCTGGGCCCTGCATTGCCACCCTTGGTAGGGGAAGGAAGGGGGGGGGGGGGGGCGGTGGCCACTGGGAGAAGTGGGCAAGTGTACCCTGCTCAGTTCCTTCTGCTTTAATACTGGTGGCCTCTTCTGTTTGACCTTGGGCCAACCCAATCAATCAATCAATCATATTTATTGAGCGCTTACTGTGTGCAGAGCACTGTACTAAGCGCTTGGGAAGTACAACTCTCACTTCTCTGGGCTTCTTTCTCCAGCTGTCACCATCCCTCCCCTCTCCCCACCCTGCTCTTCCATTTGCGTTCGCCCCCCCAATTCTGAGGATAGAACTCAGTGCTCTAAGTGTAAGCCTAGTATTCCTGCCAGTTCTCCCCAGGTGCTCCCCCACTCTCCCTGAGCCAACCTAGACCCCTGCCAGCCTCTCCCCTGTCTCCTCCTGCCGGACTTGGCCTGGGGGCCTGTTGGGGAGTGGGGCAGAGGGCAGGACTTGTATTTTTTATATATATAAAGGACAGTGGCTGTGCTGTCAAATGAAACTGTGTTCTGGAGATTGGGGGCTGGTGGTGTGGCTGCGGGAGGGGGTGGATTGAGCTGCTCTGCTGGGGCCCCAGCCTGGACAACTAGGCCTGCCTACATGTTGGTTTGGCCTCTGCCGGGGTCCTGAAGCTGCGGGCCATGGATGGTGGCCTCTCCTGGTCCTGGGGCCAGGGGCTCTTCTGGTGGGACCTTTGGGCTGGGAATGGGGACCCTGCCAGGATTCTGATCCTCGCTCAGGAGTGGGGATCTAGCTGGTCCCTTGGCTCTGAGGTGAGGGGATCTTGACATCCTGGGCCTCTCTTCCCTCTTGTTCTTTCTCTCCACTCCCCCTGGATAGGGTCAGCTGAGAGGGTCGCAGAACCATGACCCTCAGCTCTCTACCTCCATCACTTCTTCACTGTCCTTCCAGCCCACCCCTGTGCTGGCAGTGAAAGAGGAAAAACCAGGTGTTAGGATGGTGCAGCTTTATTATCTCCTCTGCCTCTCTTGCCCTTTCCACCCCCGCCCCCCCCCCCCCCCACCACTCCTGCTACCTGGGGGGGCAGCCTCAGCAGCAAAGGGCGATGTAAACCAGGTGGGGTGCAGGAGGGGAGGCAGCCGGGCTGTATTCCCTAACTTTCAAACCGTTTCTTGAGCTCAGACACCCTGGGCAGGGCCAGGATTTCGGGCTCTCTGTCACCAGGGGCCGAGTGACTGTCCTCCACCCCCCGATTCCACATCCCACTGTTTTGAGGGCTCTGGCTTGGGGGTCCAAGCAGGGTGGAGGTTGGGTGCTGGGAGAAAGCCGAGATCTCTGAAGGCTGGGGGGTGTTTAGGATTTTGGGTTCGGGTACGGGCTCAGGCACGGGTTCGGGTTGGGGCACGGGCTCAGGCTCAGGTTGTGGTTCTGGTTCTGGCTGTGGTTCCGGCCTTGAGTCTGGCTCTAGTCCGGGCTTTAAAGGGCTCTCGAGGGGCTGGAGGGGCCTGGGGCTCTCGGCCAGCAGGACTGTGTGAGGAAGCAGTTGGGATTCTGGTGCCTCCTCTTCCTCTTCCTCCAGGAGCCAGCGGGGCCAGCCCAGGGCCCCCAGTCTCTGGGTCTGCAGTGGGGTAGGGCCATTCAAGAGGGAGAGGAATTAGGGAGATGGGCGCCAGGGGGAAGCTGAGGGTGGGAGTGGGGAGAAGGGTTTTGTTCTCTGTCTCCCCCTTTTAGACTGTGAGCCCACTGTTGGGTAGGGACTGTCTCTATATGTTGCCAATTTGTACTTCCCAAGCGCTTAGTACAGTGCTCTGCACATAGTAAGCGCTCAATAAATACGATTGATGATGATGATGAGAAGGGTAAAGCAGGACTCAGGAGCACAGGAAGGCACGTCTGTCTTACCGGAGTGAAATAGCTGCCAGTCTCCAGGTTGCAGCAGTCGAGACTGCGGCTGCTGTGCAGCCCTCGGGCCTCCCTGGGTTCTGGGGTCCCCAGGTTCAGGCTGTCCAGGATCTCTCCCAGTAGGTCCAGCTCCCCCGAACCGAGGAAGCTGCTATCTAGTGGCTCCTCTCCCAGAAGCTCTCCTGCCTCCTCCAGGGGCAGCCCAGCAGAGCTATGAAGAGGGGAAAGGAGTGTCACCCCTCACCTCCTCCCTCCCACTTCCTCCCCCCACCCTCCTCCCTTACTGGACCGCATGCGCTTCCCTACCTCAGTCCCTGCTCTTCCAGCCCCTGCTCGCTGCAGGGCTGACAACGCCGGGCTGGCCTCCGAGGCCGAGACTGAAACAGATAGAGATTGGGGTCATCACCACTGTTCCCCCCCCCGCCCCCTCCCCTCCCGATCCCTGAAACCCAAGCCAAGTTGATGTAGGGAAGGAGATCCAGCATGGGGCGAGGAAGGATGGAATTGCAGACTGAGCCCGTTGTTGGGTAGAGATTGTCTCTGTTGCCGAATTGTACTTTCCAAGCGCTAATACAGTGCTCTGCACACAGTAAGCGCTCAATAAATACCCCCTTCTAGACTGTGAGCCCGCTGTTGGGTAGGGACTGTCTCTATATGCTGCCAACTTGTACTTCCCAAGCGCTTAGTACAGTGCTGTGCACACAGTAAGCGCTCAATAAATACGATTGAATGAATGAATGAATGGCATTTGCTAGGAGGCTCTGGGTAGGGAGAAAGCTGATGGGAGTCAAGGGTCTGGCCAGGGAGTGAAGGGGAGGAAATGCCACTTAGAGGTCGGGGTGGGGGGGGATCCAGTGGTTCTTACCTGGCCGAAGTGCTGTGTGATGGGCAGGCGACTCTGCAGGCATTCAGAGCGGTTGCTGGGCATGAGGCCAGGGGGTGGGCCCCGCAAGGAGCCACCCCTCTGCAAGCGGGGGTCACCATCCTGTGTCGGAAGGATGGAGACGTTAGGTGGGAACGGATTGCAGTGGACCCCCACGGCAGTGTCTGCCCCCCGGCCTCTCACCTTGTAAAGCAGCCGGCTCTGCATGCCCTTCAGCCCGCTCTTGGCCTGGGTGGGACAATGGCAGGGGGAATAGGAAGAGACTTCTGACCCAGGGCAGAAGCCTCAGAGCAATCTCTGCTGTCCCCTTCCCCCGCCCCGGACCTCCATTCCTCCCCCTGCCCCCACCGAAACCACTCCCCAACTCCTTTGTCCTGTTTGCTGCATCTCTGCCCTCCCAACCCCGCATCCCCACCCAGGCAAGGCCTCACAGAGCGGTACATGTTCTTGACAGCTGGCTGGGTCCGGGTCTTCACGCTGTGAAGGAGGGCCCCACCGCCTTTCTGGGGGTGAGGGAGAGACGTGGGAGAGTCACCGTCACAGGTCCCAGTGGGAGAGCTGGGAGGCAGGGGCCCATCTTGTTTCTGGGAGAGGGTGGGGTGGGTACATGTATGGGACCCCTGAGGTCTGGTGGGAGTAGGAAGCTTGGGCTGCCCTCTCTGTGGCAGAGGAATTATTACCTTCAGATTCTCAGCCCAGAGCTGATAGGAGCGCATACTGCCTGTGGGACGGAAGGAGAGTGTTAGGATGGGGAGCAAAGGGGCCTGTCAGGCTGGGTTGTCAGGAGGAGCCCGATAACCAAACCTAACCCCAAGCTGACTCCTCTTCTGGACCGGGGAGGGCAACTGGCTGGGGGGTCTCACCTGAGGCCAGCCCACTCCTGGTGATTTCCTGCTCAAACAGGTCGGAGAAGCCATCCCCAGCATTGAGCCTCTCCAGCCGCCCGTCAATGAACTGGCACGGGTTGGGGAGACGGAGAGAGAAGTGAAGCTGGGCCCCTCTGCCCTTCTCAGGCCCCTACACCCCTCCCCGCCCCCACGGGCCGCACCTGTTTGAAGAGCTGCAGGTGCACGGCAGCCTGGCGGAAGGTGTGTAGGGGCCCTGGCTTCAGGTCCAGGAACCTCTTCTCGCAGAAAGTCACGGGCTGCCCCTGAAGATGCACAGGCTCGCGCTAGCCTCGGGTCCTGCCTTTCACCCTGACTCCTGTCCCTCTTGACCTTGACTTTGACTGAGCCTCTTGGGAAGGGTGCTTAGGGAGGCCGAAGAGGAATCCTGTGCCCCGGCCTCCCCCGGCCCCCAAACCCACAGCTCCCAACTCTTCTCACCTGTGTGTAGAGGAGGGCATCCCTGTAGTCCCCGAAGAGCAGGGCCTGGGCCCTCAGGAACACCCGGGCCAGCCCATCCCCCGCTGCCAGAGTCATTTTCCGCAGGCGCAGCCGCAACAGTGACACCTGGCCAGGTCGAGGGGGGAATATTCAGTGTGGGTGAGGGACCAGCCCAGCCTCCCCCAACCAGTTAGCCTGAGCCTGGGAGAACTGGGGGCCAGAGGAGAAGTTGGCTGGGTCCACATTGGTCATGGCAGCGAAGTGGGGGAAGGTTGCTGAGGCAAATGGGCCTGAGGGTTAGGGTGAGTAGTGTTGGCCCTGACCACTTCCGTGGGCAGGGTCTGCAGGTCCTGAAAGGGTGACTCCAAGGTATTGGTGTCCACGTTGAGGAAGACTACGTCCTCCAAGGCCTTGTCCCGCACTCTCTGGGAATGGAAGGGGGAGGGAGAGTGAGTACCCACCTCTGGGCATGGGGCAGTACCATGTGGGCAGGGCCACCGCCCCAGTCCCAACCCCGAGACTCACCTCCATGAGACTGGAGTGCACACCAATGAGATAAGGCATGGGGGCGCTGTGGGCAGAGGGATGCGGCGGGTGGGTGTCGCCCAGGGCCGGAGAGGTCAATTCATTCAGCCCTCTGCTTCCTGCCCAGCCGAGGGGTGGGGGAGCAGAGCTTCTCTCCAAGATCTCCAGGAGTGGAGATGCTTTTTCCCTCCCCCTGGCCCTGTGGTCCCTTGGGCCCCCTGGGAGTCTCACCAGCAGTAGTCCAGCAGGTGCGGGGGCAAGGTGGGGATGTACACATGCTGCCACTGCATGGGATAGAGCAAGGAGGCGGAGGCGTGGATGCAGGCGGTCAGCTGGTGGGGAGAAGAGGGGTCAGGGGGGCCAAGAGCACTTCCCCTTCCCCTGAATACACACACACACACACTTCTCTCCCTCTCTCTCTCTTGCCTGCCCTCACCGTGCTGAGCTTGCTGGCTGTGAGTAGGATGCGGCGCTCACAGAGCAGGGAACTGTACAGGTGCAGAATGTTCTCCGGAGTCATGGCCACCACCAGTTCTGTCAGGTTCCTCTGGCCAAGGAAAGGCAGAGAACCAGCTGGGCCCGGGCACCCCGGTGGGTGGGGGGTCCAGGTCTCCCGGCTCAGAGTTCTCCCATACCCCACTGGCCACAGGTCAGACTCACGCTCTCTGGGATGGAAGGCAGGCTATTGGCATCAGGGGCAATGAAGTAGGAGAGCTGGGGAGGGGAGAGGGGACATGAGACCACAGCACAGGCAGCTTCTCCTCCCTCCCTTCTTCCTTCCCTCCCTCCTTCCCTCCCTCCTTCCTCCAGCTGGTTGACTCCACCCTGAGACCCTCTCACTGTCTGGCTCTCCCCAGGGCCCTGGGGCAGGGGGCAGCTGCAGCTGGTGATTTTCAGTTTGCTGTGCTGTTGGTCCTGGGGAGAGGAAGGGGATGTGATGAATGTCGGGGGGGGGAGTGCAGGGAAATGAGGCCCAGCGCCCTCAGTCATGCCCCCCCCACCCCGACCTCCAACCCTCCACGTGGGCTGGACCCCAGAGTTCACGGCATAAGCAGCAAGACTCCCAGAGGCCACAGAGACTTACCAGCTCCAGCCCCACGGGTGAGTGGGGCCCAGGAACAGGGTGCAGATGGAGGGCAGAGAGTAACTCCTCTGCCTCGCTGACCTAGGTGAAAAAGAGAGGGGGACAGGAGCTGACACCAGAGATTGCTTAAGAGCCGGCCAGGGGCTCCACTGGAGAGCTGAGTTGGGCGGCCGACGGGGCCGGTGAAGGATCCGGTAGAGAGGGAGAGGACCTAGGAAGCTGGGGTGGGAGAATGGGGACCTTGTAGTTGGCTGTGGCAGAGGTCAGGGGCTCTCACCTGCCCCTTGGCTAAAAGGTCCCCCACATTGTTGAGCAGTTTGTAGAAAACCTCAAACCAGGGCAGGTAGCTGAAAAGAAGGGAGATGGTGGCTCTGAGGTGGGACCTTGGCTTCCTCCTGTGGGAACCCCCCCTCGCCCCCCCGACCTCTGCTGAGTCCCCAGAGACAACCCGCCCCGCCCACCTGAGGATGCACAGACAACTCAGTGCGCCCCCAGCCAGACGACAGAAGCCGAAGCGCCGGTTCCCATCCAGGTCGGTGAGGACGAAGGTGAAATGTTGTACCATGGGACTGGGGGTCACTCTGGAGGAGAGGGAAGGGGAAGGGCAATCAGGGACCCAGCATGCTCAGGCTCACCACGCGCCCAGGGATGACTTGTGCCCCTGGCTGCCTTCACCCCTACTCCCCTCCCGGAACCCAGGTGTCCTGCCCCCAGCCTCCCTTTCAAGCCCTAGATGTCCTGTCCCCTCCCCCATTTCCTGCCTTCACTCCCTCACCCGGATGTCTCACCCTCTGTTCTCACCTCTCCACATCATATGGGAAGCAGAACTTAGGCAACATCTGAATTGAATCCTAGGATGGGAAAGATGGAGGTAGCATCACTACGATAGAGCTTCCCCTCCCCCGCCCCCACCAGCCCTGAACCCAGTCCCCTGATCCCCCTCAGCACAGAGGAGGGGCTAACCTAACCTCCAGGATGGACCCAGGCACCTGACCCCCTGATCCACACTCTTCTCCCAGGGCATCGGGGATAGGGGCCCACCCTACCTGGTCACTGAAGTCCTTGGGGAACTGCCTCAGGATGGGGGGGTCTGTAGGAAGAGTGCAGTGCCCACACTGCTTAGCTTGGGGATTTCCCTCTCCCCTCCCAGGACCCAACTTCCACAATTCCTTCCAACTCTTACTTACCCTCCTGCAAGGAGGCAGGGCAGGCAGCCTCAAAGAACCAATCGAATGTGCTGGGGGGTGTTTCCCTGGGAGAGGGAGAGAGGGAGTGCTGCAGAATCTCCTGGTCTGGAACACCCTCCCTGGGAGTTCTGGCTTCCCACCAGCTCTGCTGCCACTCAGGTTATGGGAGAGGAGGGTATAGGGGAGGGCAGGGTTAGCCAGATACTTGGGCCCTAGGAAGAAAAGGAGCACTGGGAGGGGAGAGCTGGGGGCCAGGATCCCTGGCTTTACTCTCACAGCACTTATTTCCTCCCCGCTCCGGAGTCTGGGGGTGATGGGATTGAGGGGCTGCCTGGACCCCACAGCTCTCCCTAGCCCTGTCCCTTCCTTTCCTAGAGAAGCAGCATGGCTTAGTGGAAAGAGCCCAGGCCTGGGAATTAAGGACCTGGGTTCTAATCCCCACTCTGCCACTGGCCTGCTGTGTGACCTTGGGCAAGTCACTTTAACTTCTCTGGGCCTCAGTTTCCTCATCTGCAGAATGGGGATTCAATAGCTGTTCTCCCTCCTGTCCCAGGTGGGACAGGGACTGTGTCCGACCTGATGATCCTGTACCTACCCCAGAGCTTAGTACAGTGCTCGGCACATAGAAAGCGCTTAACAAATACCACAGATGTTATTGTTTTTATTACAGCATAGGGCCAGAGCCGGAGGGGCAGGGGCCTTGTGATGAGGAAGAGGAGGAGGATGAAAAAGAGAGATTGCATTTGGGGGTGATGGAGGGAGGGGGTGGTGGAGGGGCTGCAAACTCCAGGTGAGTAAAAATTCTGGCCCCAGGGACAGGCACCCCAGGGAGGCAGAGCCCTGTGGGGCTGAGGGGAAGTCTGCCTTTCGGTCTCCGTGGAAGAAATATGCCCACTGGCCTTTTCTGTTCTGGTCTGCTGACTGCAGGGAGCAGAAAGATGCCTGTTGATCCAGGGTTAGGGGATGGGGGAGCAGAGAGTGGAAGGAGGTTGGGAGGGGACGGGATGGTGGTGGTGGTGGTGGTGGCAGCGGCGGCAGCACCTGTGGCGGTGGTGAAGGGAAGAAGTGAAGGCCTTACTTGATCCTGGAGCCCATGGCGTCTGGTGCGGACCAGCTCCTCGCCCCTTCGCCCCTGCTTTGTCGCCCCCCCCCCACCAAGGGTCACAAATCTGCCATCTGCATCTAGTTCTCTGGGTGGGGGGGGGTGGCTGCCCGGGCCCAGCTCAGCTCAGCTTCCTGTGTGGCTATGAGAGGAAGTCTCGGGGTGACGTCCCTAAGGGCAGCTTCCCCCCACACACACTCCGCCCCCCGCCCCCTGTTCTACAGGACCCAGGCGCCCTGGTCTCCTTCAGGCTAACCCCTAGGGCCCTGCTCCCTCAGAGCCCTGAGTGGAACTCAGGTGTCCTGGCATTCAGCTCTGCCCTTGGGAAGCACCTGGCACATACACACACACACACAGAGAAAATGGCCGAGAGTTTTTCTGAGGTTTAACCAGACACTTCAGCCATGGCTAGACCTCACTAGTTCGCTCTGTTTCATTGGTGACTCTTCCGGCTTCTCAAGCCAGTGGGGAGACGGCAGGGTAATGGGAAACCAGGTATGTACACAGGACATTTGGGCCCTGAATGGAGAGGGTGGGTGGGGCAGGGCAAGGACTTGCCTCTCCTCTGCCTAATAGTCGTGGTCTTTGTTAAGCACTTAGTACGTGCCAAGCACCTACTAAGCACAGGGTAGATACAAGATTATCAGGAGGGAGAACAGCTAGTGAATCCCTGATTCGTTGATGAGGGAACTGAGGCACAGAGAAGTTAGGTGACTTGTCCAAGGTCATCCCATAGGTAAATTGTGCAGCTGGGATTAGAACCCAGTTCTTCTGACTTCCAAGCCCGTATTCTTTCTACTAGGTCACACGGTGAGTGAAAATTCTTCCTGTTTTCACAGTGGTGGGAACTGCCTTCCCACATTGCAGAGAGGAAGCATTTAAAGACCAAATATTCTCTGGTCACATGAAATCTTTCAGGGGTGGTCCAGTTGTTCCCTTTTTCTCAGCCCAGGGGACACCTCCTCTGGGATTAGTCTGTTAGCTGGCAGGGTCGGGCAGGATAATAATAATAATAATTGCCATACTATACTAAACACCATACCAAGCACTGGGGTAGATACAAGATCATCAGGCCCTACGTGAAAACAGGTATTGAATCCCCATTTTGCAGATGAGGGAACTGAGGCACAGAGAAGTTAAGTGACTTGCCCAAAGTCACATAGCGGGCAAGTGGCAGAGCAGGGATTCCCCCTAGACTGTAAGCTTGTGGGCGGGGAATGTGTTTATTATACTGTACTCTCCCAAGTGCTTAGTACAGGGCTTTGCGCACAGTAAATGCTCAATAAATACAATTAAATAAGTAAATGAATGAATTAGAACTCAGTTCCTCTGACTGGGTTCTAGGAGCAGAGATATTAGCACTCAGGAGCCTTCCAGCCCCATTCTTCCCTCTCTTTTCCCTGCCCCTTATTTCTCCAGGGACACCCTCCCACTTCAACCCTAATCTCCCCCTGCTCAAAGATACAAGGAATTCCAATAATAATGGATAATGTAATACTATTACATGCCAAGCATTGTTCTAAGCACTGGAGTAGATACAAGATACTTGGGTTGGATGCAGTCCCTGTCCCACATGGGGCTCACAGTCTTAATCCCCATTTTACAGATGGGGTAACTGGGGCACAGAGAAGTGAAGTGACTTGCCCAAGATCACACAGCAGGCAAGTGGCAGAGCCAGGATTAAAACCTAGGTCCTTCTGAATCCCAGGCCTGTGCTTTGTTCTCTAAGCCATGCTGTTTCCCTAAAGGAAGTTCTGAATGGAAGGTCGGGGTTAGCCTCCTCCGAAAGACCCTACTCCGCAGCCCTCCCCACCTCCCTGATCTTGGAGTCTGGGATGTCCAGAGTGGCCCATTGGGCAGCCCAGATGTTGGACATGGATGGCCATGACATCACAAGCATCACCCCAGGGGCACAACATAATGGGATGTCTTCTGCACAATTTTGCAGAAGGACATCATGTCCATCTGATCCTAGGGCATTTTCCAGGGGGTGGGGAGAGGGGAACATGACACACCACTGAACCCTCCCACACACTTGCTCCAGACCTGTTGGATTCCCCTTCCAAGTCCCTGGGAACACTGATGCCACTTCTGAGCTGCAGGACTTGGGGGTAGGAGGTTAGAACCTGAAAATTAAAATACCAGTCCCAAAGGCATCCGAAGCTGGGTTGGAATCGGGCAGGGAACTGACCAGCTGAAAACCAGACTGTTTGGGTCAGAAGCAGACAACTGGTTACCCCAGTGTCCGACTCAACCAGTCATTCAAGCAGCGTGGCTCAGTGGAAAGAGCCCGGGCTTTGGAGTCAGAGGTCATGCGTTCAAATCCCTGCTCCGCCAATTGTCAGTTGTGTGATTTTGGGCAAGTCACTTAACTTCCCTGGGCCTCAGTTCCCTCATCTGTAAAATGGGGATTAAGACTGAGCCCCCGTGGGACAACCTGATCACCTTGTAACCTCCCCAGCGCTTAGAACAGTGCTTTGCACATAGTAAGCGCTTAATAAATGCCATCATTATTATTATTCAATCGTATTGAGTGCTTACTGGGTGCAGAACACTGTACTAAGTGCTTGGGAGGATGCAAATCAACAATAAACACATTCCCTGCCCCCAGTGAGCTTACAGTCTGGGACGGGGGTGGGGGGGCTGGGGGGGAGGAGGAGACAGACATCAATACAAATAAACAAATTACAAATAGGTACATAAGTGCTGTGGGGCTGGGAGGAGGGAAGAACAAAGGGAGCAAGTCAGGGCAAGAGGAAAGTTGGGTGGGGCTTGGTCTGGGAAGGTCAATCAATCAACGGTATTTATTGAGTGCTTACTGTGTGTAGAGCACTGTACTGGTTGGGAGAGTACAACACACGTATTGATAGACATGTTCCCTGCCCCCCAAGAGCTTACAGTGTAGAGGGGCCCAGTTCTTGGTCCCCAAACGTAAAGAGTATATTAGGGGAGGAGGGGCAAAGAGGCAAGTGGAACAATGTAGTAAAATTGGAGTTTCTTTTTAGCTCCCCAAAGAAATGGTGCCTGCTATCATTCAATCTATCAATGGTATTTATTAAGCACTTACTGTGTGCAGAGCACTGTCAGCCTGGGGTGTGGTCAGTCCTTACGTCTCTGCTCAGAAGCCAGGCCCTTGGCTCTGTTCCCAGTTGGCCTGGGGCCCTTAAGAGAGCAGGGCAGGGTGAATGGTGTCTGGTTGCTGGGCATAGCTCTGGAGGCTATTTCAAGCAAGAAGGGGGTTGGGTGCTCTCTCCTCAGCCCAGCTACCTTGCACTCTTGCCAGCCCAGATGTCCCTGGGGCCCAGGGGCAGGCCCAAGCCCCAACCACCTTCAAATCAGAGCCAGTACTCAGGGGCCTTCCCAACTCTTCATCTTGCTCCCACCCAGACAGCATCCTCCAGCCCTAAATCCCCCAATAAGACACAAAAAGTCCCGGGGTCTGGGGATTTTTATTGCGGCAACAGATACAACCAGGTTAGCACACACTTCCCCCCCTGCCCTCCCCCTGCCCTTCCCCTCCCCCCCCCAAAACCAGCCCCCCTCTTCCCCCCACCAACCCTCCCCGGTCCCTTCGTCACCCAATCCCACCGCAAAAAAAGTGCCTAGAAGCTAAGTTAGTAGTTAGTGCACTTCCATCTCCTGAAAGGAAAGCATAAGTTACCAGAGACCAAAAGCATAGAACAGGATTCCCGCCTGCTGATAGGGCAGGCTTGACCCAAGGGGCAGGGAGAAGAGGGGGCACAGCCCCCCGATCCCACTCCCAAGCCCCCCATCCCGGCCCCATCCCTCTGCTCCCCCCAGAAGTGAGGTCAAAGCAAACAGGCAGAGGGTGGGCTATCTCCTTGCTCCCTCCCTGCTCCCCACCTCCACCTCAGCTCTCTCTCCCCAGCTCACGCCATCTCCTCCTCAGCCTCCTCTTCGAACTCGCCTTCCTCGGCCGTGGCGTCCTGGTACTGCTGGTATTCGGAGACGAGATCATTCATGTTGCTCTCGGCTTCGGTGAACTCCATCTCGTCCATGCCCTCACCTGTGTACCAGTGCAGGAAGGCCTTGCGGCGGAACATGGCAGTGAACTGCTCCGAGATGCGCTTGAACAGCTCCTGGATGGCCGTGCTGTTGCCGATGAAGGTGGCAGCCATCTTGAGCCCACGGGGCGGGATGTCGCAGACGGCCGTCTTGACGTTGTTGGGGATCCACTCGACGAAGTAGCTGCTGTTCTTGTTCTGCACGTTGAGCATCTGCTCATCTACCTCCTTCATGGACATGCGTCCACGGAAGACGGCGGCCACGGTCAGGTAGCGGCCGTGGCGGGGGTCGCAGGCGGCCATCATGTTCTTAGCGTCGAACATCTGCTGGGTCAGCTCGGGCACCGTCAGGGCCCGGTACTGCTGGCTCCCGCGGCTAGTCAGCGGGGCGAAGCCCGGCATGAAGAAGTGCAGGCGGGGGAAAGGCACCATGTTGACGGCCAGCTTGCGCAGGTCGGCGTTCAGCTGGCCCGGGAACCGCAGGCAGGTGGTCACCCCGCTCATGGTGGCCGAGACCAGGTGGTTGAGATCGCCATAGGTGGGCGTGGTCAGCTTGAGGGTGCGGAAGCAGATGTCGTACAGGGCCTCGTTGTCGATGCAGTAGGTCTCGTCCGTGTTCTCCACCAGCTGGTGCACGGACAGGGTGGCGTTGTACGGCTCCACCACCGTGTCCGACACCTTGGGCGAGGGCACCACGCTGAACGTGTTCATGATGCGGTCGGGGTACTCTTCGCGGATCTTGCTGATCAGCAGCGTGCCCATGCCCGAGCCCGTGCCCCCGCCCAGCGAGTGGGTCAGTTGGAAGCCCTGCAGGCAGTCGCAGCTCTCTGCCTCTTTCCTGACCACGTCCAGGACCGAATCCACCAGCTCCGCCCCCTCCGTGTAGTGGCCCTTGGCCCAATTATTGCCGGCCCCAGACTGACCTGGAGGACGGGTGGTGAGTTGGGGAGAGGTTAAGGGGAGAGGAGGGTCAGGGCAGAGAGGGGAGAGCAGGAAGGAAGTTGGGAGGGTCAGGACTTGAGGGGAGAAGAGTGTCTCCCCACAGCAGGAAGTGCCTGGAGGACAGTTCCAGGGCACCCCCGAGGGTGGTACAGTTGACAGTTCCCGCCAAGCCATCTGGGCAGGGGGACGTCAGAGAAGGGGACGCCATGCTCCGGGCATGCGTGTCTCACTGGCTTTATGTCCCGGATAGGGGACCGCCAAGGGAAGTTGGCAGGGGTTGGCGTGGGGTTGCGTGCGTGTGTGTGACTCTGTGTGCTTGTGCATGTCTCCGTGTGTTCGTCTGTGCCTGTGACTCACCGAAGACGAAGTTGTCCGGACGGAAGATCTGTCCAAAGGGGCCGGAGCGGACAGAGTCCATGGTGCCCGGCTCCAGGTCAACAAGAACAGCTCGGGGCACATACTTCCCGCCTAGGGGGAGTCTCTGGTCAGAGCTGAAACTGAACCCAGCCCCCTCCCTGCACCGGAGCATCCCGCGACCAAGAACACATTTTAGGCTGTGTCCCCGTCCCATCCTCCAGGCCCCTGGATGTGGCTCGCCCCACCTGAGGCCTCATTGTAGTAGACGTTGATCCTCTCCAGCTGTAGGTCACTGTCCCCGTGGTAGGTCCCCGTGGGATCAATGCCGTGCTCATCACTGATCACCTCCCAAAACTGTAAGAAGACCCCCCCAGCGGTCAGGAGGCAGGACCAAGGCTGAGGAGGCTCACCCCAACCCTAGCTGGGGTGATCCTTCCCCCACCCCACCCCGACCCACCAATGCCAACAAGTTACTAGGTCTCGGGGAGCTAGGCCCTGGAGGCAGAAGAAAAAGGAAAAGAAAAAGAGATGGGGAGAGGAGATCCAGAAAGGCAGGAAGAGAAAGAAATCAGAGAAAAGGGGAGAAAGAGATAGGGACCAGAGCCAGATATCTGGGTGCAGCCATGTAACACAGGCATAACACACACACTCTCTCTCTCTCTCTCTCTCTCTCAGGGTGGCTAGCTGTAGGGACTCCACTCTTGCTTTCTTGTTCCACCTCACTGCCCTCCTGACTGTCCAGACTGGGTGGGCTTCCCACCACCCAGGAGGTCCTGCTTCCTCCTGTCTCTGACCTAGGGACGAGAGAGGTTGAGTCAGAGGAAGATGTGGAGGAGTCGGGGGAACTGGGCTCTGGGAGAAGATGTGGGGATCCCTCCATTCCCAGCTTCAGCTTCTCCCAGGCAGGTCTAGGCTGTGTCTATTTAGACTCTGGTGGAGGAGGGAAGGCAGGGGCGAGCCAGTGACAAATACTGCTGGGGAAGGCTGCGGGGAGGTTAGATCCAGCCAGCTGTGCAGTCCCACTCACAATGGTCAGGCTAACTTCACCAGGGGCTTCTCTGCCTTTCCTCAGACCCCCTGAAGGATTTTTAAACTGAGGACCCCAGCATCTTAAAAGATCAAACAGGGGAGTGGGAAGGGGGTCTGGGTTGGCATTCCGGGGTGACGCTGTGCCCGGCTCTGGCTTTCCCCAAGGCGAGGGCTGCCCCACCCGGCTGGACTCTTTGTTCTGCAGTTACAACTGAGCAGCAGCCTCGCCTGATCTCATTACCATACAGGGTGAGGCTCTGCCAGCCAATGCTGGCCAAGTCCAGGGGCAGCTGCAGGGAGGAGGGGAAGTCCCCTCCAAGTGAGGGACACTTACAGAGCCGCCCTCCTGGGTTCATCTGAAGAGAGGCTGGGTTGGGGGGTAGGACAGGTGGGAGCAGAGGCTCCTGAAGCGAGAACGGGCTTTGGAGTCAGAGGTCAGGGGTTCAAATCCCAGCTCTGCCAATTGTCAGCTGTGTGACCTTGGGCAAGTCACAACTTCTCTGGGCCTCAGTTACCTCATCTGTAAAATGGGGATTGAGACTGTGAGCCCCCCCCGTGGGACAACCTGATCACCTTGTAACCTCCCCAGCGCTTAGAACAGTGCTTTGCACAGAGTAAGCGCTTAATAAATGCCATCATTATTATTATTATTTGGGGACCCCCAACTTTACCCGTCAGGGCCTCAGTTTCCCTTCAAACCAGACACCTGGTTGAATCTTCTGGGCAGGCACCAAGGTGTGGGGGGAGGGCAGAGGAGGACTCTTCGCCCTCCCCGCTCCCAGCACTGCAGGCTGGAAGGGGGCCGGGGAAGCAGAGAGCTCCCTGCCTGGAGAATTAATAGCCGCCTCCTCCTCCCCGCCTCCCCACCCTTCAGCAGTGGTTCAAGCTTCAATCAATGGAGATGCGGTAACCTGGGGGTGGGGTGGGAACCAGGCTCCGCCTGGCACTGTCCAGCCCAGCGCCAAGATGCAGGCTCTGCCCTCCACCCCCCGCCCCACCCCTTCTCTTCCCAGGGATGAATCTTCAGCTGCCCAGCCCTGGAGCACCCTTTCTCTCGCTGCCAAGTCTGTGAGTGGGCATAGTTGAGGGGGCCTTCCCCAGCTCTGCCCACCCCTGGTTTCATTCCGGGAGCCCTGAGACTTACTGTGGGGCAGTTCACCGCTACTCCCAACCCCCAGATAATGTCCCGGATGGAAGGGGCAGCAGCTCCACTATTAGAAATAATTCCTGAGAGATGGGATGGAGCCCAACGGGGGCAGGCACCAGCTGGCAAGGGCAGCAGCAGCACCCTAAGGTGGGTCAGATGTTGGAGGGGATGGGGGAGAGTACCCCTCCGTTCCCACCCTCAGCTCCGCCCCCGGCTCCCTTTAACGAGCCCAGGTTAATTAGGGGATGCCACATTGCAGGCTATTTGATCTGCTCCCAGCCCCTTTCCATGCGGAGGTCCCTGGGGCAAGGACGAATATAGGGGTGAAGGGGCACGTAGGGTGCCCTGGCCGCACCCCCTGAGTCAGCCCTCAAATTGAGCCCTTTAAGTGCAAGCCCTGTGATGGGAATGGAGGAAGGGCCCCTTGAGCTCAGTTTATGGCAGGGTGAGTTAGACATTTTGACGCTCTCTTCTCTCTCCCTAGTTCATTCGTATTTACTGAGCGCTTACTGTGTGCAGAACACCGTACTAAGCGCTTGGGAAGTACACGTCGGCAACCTCTAGAGACGGTCCCTACCCAACAACGGGCTCACAGTCTAGAAGGGAGAGACAGACAACAAAACTGGGGCTGGGGAAGAGGTGCTAGCCAGGTCGAGGACCCCCACTCCCCCGGATCATCATCATCATCATCAATCGTATTTATTGAGCGCTTACTATGTGCAGAGCACTGTACTAAGCGCTTGGGAAGTACAAATTGGATCTCCAGGCCCAGCCCATCCTGCCCCTCCCCTTTGGCTGCACCTCAGTTGCCGCCGCCCGTCACCCTGACAGCCGGAGTCTGTGTCGTGGGAGAGAAACTCACCCGGGCAGTGCCCCCACATTCACCCCGCCCCAGGCCGGGAGGAATCCTTGCCCGGACAACCAAACCACCATAGATCCCAGGCCTGGGCGCCCCCCTACCACCCCTCCCCGCATCCCTGGGCTCCCACGCCTCTGTATCCCCCGTCCCCGTCCTCCCCACTGGAGCTACCAATCAATCAATCAATCGTATTTCTTGAGCGCTTACTATGTGCAGAGCACTGTACTAAGCGCTTGGGAAGTACAAATTGGCAACATATAGAGACAGTCCCTACCCAACATTGGGCTCACAGTCTAAAAGGGGGAGACAGAGAAAAAAAAAAACCAAACATACTAACAAAATAAAATAAATAGAATAGATATGTACAAGTAAAATAAATAGAGTAATAGAATTGGCAACATATAGAGACAGTCCCTACCCAACATTGGGCTCACAGTCTAAAAGGGGGAGACAGAGGGAAAAAAACCAAACATACTAACAAAATAAAATAAATAGAATAGATATGTACAAGTAAAATAGAGTAATAGAAATCCGGCCCTCCCAGGAAGTTCTTGCACCGGTTCCCGCCTGCACCCCGCCCCTCCCGACCGGTTCCCCACCTCTCGGGCCCCTGGTTCCCGGTCCCCGCTCACGCTACCTTGGCGCCGATTTGGTTGCCGCATTGGCCGGCCTGCAGGTGCACGATCTCACGCATGTCGCCGCTAGAGGGCGCGCTCGGGGAAGCAGGGGGGGGTGCTCGGCCTCGCGCTCCGGGAGGAGACAAATAAGTACCGCGCGGCAGCTCGCGCCGACTGTCCGTCCTCCGCGCGCGCGCCGGCTGCCCTGCCCTATTTGCCTCCTCGCCCGATGACGTCACCAATGACGCGAACAGGCCCCGCCCCTCCCGCCTTTACCCCTGGGCGCGCGGGGCCGCGCCTCCAGCCCAGGACGTGCGCGCTCCCGGCTCGTCAATCAATCAATCGTATTTATTGAGCGCTTACTGTGTGCAGAGCACTGTACTAAGCGCTTGGGAAGTACAAGTTGGCAACATATAGAGACAGTCCCTCCCCAACAGTGGGCTCACAGTCTAGAAGGGGGAGACAGAGAACAAAACCAAACGTATTAACAAAATAAAATAAATAAATAAATAGAGTAATAAATATGTACAAACATATATACATATATACAGGTGCTGTGGGGAAGGGAAGGAGGTAAGATGGGGGGATGGAGAGGGGGACGAGGGGGAGAGGAGGGAAGGGGCTCAGTCTGGGAAGGCCTCCTGGAGGAGGTGAGCTCTCAGTAGGGCCTTGAAGGGAGGAAGAGAGCTAGCTTGGCGGATGGGCAGAGGGAGGCCATTCCAGGCCCCGGGGAGGACGTGGGCCGGGGGTCGATGGCGGGACAGGCGAGACCGAGGTACGGTGAGGAGATTAGCGGCAGAGGAGCGGAGGGTGCGGGCTGGGCTGGAGAAGGAGAGAAGGGAGGTGCAGTCATAATCTCCATTTTACAGATGAGGGAACTGAGGCCCAGAGAAGTGAAGTGACTTTGCCCAATCGATCAGTCAATCGTATTTATTGAGCGCTGACTGTGCAGAGCACTGGACTAAGCGCTTGGGAAGTCCAAGTTGGCAACATAGAGAGACGGTCCCTACCCAGCAGTGGGCTCACAGTCTAGAAGGGGGAGACAAAGAACAAAACCAAACATATTAACAAAATAAAATAAATAGAATAGATATGTACAAGTAAAATAAATAGAGTAATAAATACGAACAAACATATATACATATATACAGGTGCTGTGGGGAAGGGATTGATTGATTGATTTGCCCAAGGCTTCACGGCAGACGAGTGGTGGAGGCAGGATTAGAACCCAGGTCCTTCATTCATTCAATTGTATTTACTGAGCGCTTACTGTGTGCAGAGCACTGTACTAAGCGCTTGGGAAGTACACGTCGGCAACCTATAGAGACAATCCCTACCCAACAACGGGCTGCTGCTGGAGGGGCAGCATGGCTCAGCAGAAAGAGCACAGGCTTTGGAGTCAGAGGTCATGGGTTCTAATCCCGGCTCCACCAACTGTCAGCTGTGTGACTTTGGGCAAGTCACTTCACTTCTCTGGGCCTCAGTTACCTCATCTGTAAAATGGGGATTAAAACTGTGAGCACCCCGTGGGACAACCTGATCACCTTGTAACCTCCCCAGTGCTTAGAACAGTGCTTTGCACATAGTAAGCGCTTAAAAATACCATTATTATGATTATTATTATTATTACAGTCTAGAGCGGGGAGGGGAGGAGATTTTGTGAACCTAAGGAAATCATCAGTTCTGCTTTAGCATACCTTTTTAATTTGGCCATGTGGATAGACCACTGCTGGAGAACTAGGGACTGTTCTTCCTACAGCATCCGTCTTTCCGGGTACGACACAGTCCCCGTTGGTGCACAGAGACGTTTTAGAAGGAAAGTTGTGTGCAAAATAATTGTGGTATTTAAGCCCTTATTTACTATGTGCCAAGAACTAAGCCCCGGCAGAGTTATAAGACAATCAGATCCCACTCCCTGATCTAAATGGAACTTAAGGTTCACAGAGTGGAAGTACATAATGCAACTCTTCTGTAGCACGATGTTCTTAGAGAACACAACTACCCAGTTCTAGCAGAACCGGGAAAAGGGTGTCCCCCCCTCATCAAAGTGTTGCTAAAACATTTTCCCTCCACTTCTATCTGGGGCAGCGTTTTCTTTCCTTAGTGTCCGAATCCTTATTTTCTTTTCTTTCCGCTAAAGTTATTTTTGTGTCGGGGGGTCCATTTGGTATCTAGGCTATCGATCTAAATCTTGTTTTTTTTCCTTTTTTCCGCTCCGATTTCTTTCTCCCTTCCCTCACAGCTTCTGTTTCTTGTGACCAGCCTAAAAGCCTGAAAAGCCGCCGGTATTGACGCCTGTCGACTTGTTTTGTCTCCTGTCTCCCCCTTCTAGACTGTGAGCCCGTTGTTGGGTAGGGACCGTCTCTGTATGCTGCCGAACTGGACTTCCCAAGCGCTTAGTACAGTGTGCTGCGCACGGTAAGTGCTCAATAAATACGATTGAATGAAGAATGAATGACATCGAGTGACCCGGGCCGGCCCGAACTGCAGCCCCCAACTCGTCCCGTGTTTTAACCCTTCTCACCCACAAATGCCTCCACCGAGAAACCCAAGGCCTCTCAGGTGGCTCCCTGGGCTTGGGGACGGAGGCCTGGGAGCCAGGACACATGGGTTCCTGCCCCTGCCCTGCCCTGTGAGTCACAGCCCACCCATGAGGCAGGAGGAGGGGGCAGGCAGGTCTGGCTGGGGCTTTGAGCTCCCTGGACCCAGAGGCGCCAGCAGGACGAACCACCCCCGCAGCCGGCACTGCCGGGCAGTAAGCCCTTTGAAGCCCACGGTGCAAGGTAGGAGGGGGATGGAGGGAGGAGAGTGCCCACATCAAAGCTGGCATGGGGGCAGGAGAGGCTGAAAAACATCTATCAGGGATCTGGGCATCTGGATGGGCAGCAGAATCCTTCAGTCCATCCTACTGCCCCCACTGAAGAATAATAGTGTTATTATTCTATTATTATATAATATATTATATCATCTATTGCATCATTATAGCATATTATTTATTATATGTATTATTATATAGTGTAATGTATTAATATATGATATATTGTATATATTATACTACTAATAATAGTCTAGAATAATCTTCTAGACTGTGAGCCCACTGTTGGGTAGGGCCCGTCTCTATATGTTGCCAACTTGGACTTCCCAAGCGCTTAGTACAGTGCTCTGCACACAGTAAGCGCTCAATAAATACGACTGATTGATTAATAGTGGCATTCATTAAGTCCTCACAATGTGCCAAGCACTGGGGTAGATACAAGATCATCAAGTCTGGAAGCAGCACGGCATAGTGGAGAGAGCACAGGCCTGGGAATCAAAAGATCGTGGGTTCTAATCCTGACTCTGCCACTTGTCTGCTGTGTGATATATATATATATAATATATATATATATACATAATTGGCATTTGTTAAGCGTTTACTATGTGCAAAGCACTGTTCTAAGCGCTGGGGCTGATACAGGGTGAACAGGTTGTCCCACGTGGGGCTCACAGTCTTAATCCCCATTTTACAGATGAGGTACCTGAGGCCCAGAGAAGTTAAGTGACTTGCCCAAGATCACACAGCAGGCATGTGGCGGAGTTGGGATTCGAACCCATGACCTCTGACTCCAAAGCCCGTACTCTTTTCACTGAGCCACGCTGCTTCTCTAAAAATTGGAGAATGCGGGCATCGATCCTGCTAGCTCTCGCATGCTAAGAGAGTGGTGATCTTCTCTGGGCCTCAGTTCCCTCATCTGTAAAATGGGGAAGGAGACTGTGAGCCCCACGTGGGACAGGGACTGTGTCCAGCCCGATTTGCTTGTATGCACCCAGCGCTTAGTACAGTGCCTGGCAACATAGTAAGTGCTTAACAAATACCGTAATGATAATTAAGTCCCCGTCCCACATGGGTCACACAGCCTAAGGTGGAGGGAGAACATGTATTTTATCCCCGTTTTACAGGTGAGGAAACTGAGGCCCAGAGAAGTGAAGTGACTTGCTCAAGGTCGAGTAACAGCTAAGTGGCAAAGGAAAATTATAATCCAGAACTCTTGATTTTCCAGCCTCTGGTCTTTCCACTATCCCTTCCCCAGCTAGGAGTGCCAGGTTTCCTGGACTTTGTACAGCGCTTTGTACAGTACTTGGCACATAAGTGCTTAACAAATACCACAATTCTTAATTCTCTTTATTCTGACGGTTTTGACACCTGTCTACATGTTTTGTTTTGTTGTCCGTCTCCCCCTTCTAGACTGTGAGCCCGCTGTTGGGTAGGGACCGTCTCTAGATGTTGCCGACTTGTACTTCCCAATGGCTTAGTACAGTGCTCTGCACACAGTTAAGCGCACAGTGAATATGATTGAATGAATGAATGATTATTACTAGCCAGCAGAAGATGGTGAGAAAATCAGGGCAATGGAAGAGGGGAGGAAGGGCTTCCCAGAAACTGGGACTCCTTATCCTTATCTTGTCCCCGTCCTTGGGCCCAGCTCCCGGCTTCTTAGCCTTCCTCCTGTCTGTGTAACCTCCAATCTGTAACCAGTGGCTCCCTTTGGCCCCGAGTCGGGGTGAAGAACGAGGGGATGATGTCAAGAGGTGCAACAATGAGGCGAGGGACAGCCGGGGAGGTTGGCATGCTCTGTGACTCTTCCTTCCTGCCGTCTCCCAGCCGGCAACCCTCACGACATTGCTAAGAAGGCAGGCGCGCCCGACTGAATATTTGGTCTAGGGCCTTGGCCGAAGGAGTGGGAAGGGAGGAAGCTAGGGACGATGTGGGAGTCGAGCTTGCGGGGTGGTGGACGGGACTGGGGAATCCTGGAGGGAGAGAGAGAGCAACTAGAGAAAGGGGAGAGGCAGTGTTGTCTAATGGATGGAGCGCTGGTTTAGGGAGTCAGAAAGACCTGGGTCCACCTGACTCCACCACTTGTCTGCTGCGTGACCTTGGGCAAGTCACATCCTTCTCTGGGCCTCAATTACCTCAACTGTAAAATGGGGATTGAGACGGTGAGCCCCATGTGGGACAGTTCATTCATTCATTCAATTGTATTTACTGAGCACTTACTGTGCACGGAGCACTGTGCTAAGCGCTTGGGAGAGTACAATACAACAATAAACAGGCACATTCCCTGCCCACAACGAACTTACAGTCTAGAGGGGGAGACAGGCATTAACATAAATAAATAAATTACGGTTATGTACATAAGTGCTGTGGGGCTGGGAGGGGGGATGAATAAAAGGAGCAAGTAGGGCCTTGCTAAAGGGAGTGGGAGAAGAGGAAAGGAGGGCTTGGTCAGGGAAGACCTCCTGGAGGAGATGTGTCTTCAATGAGGCTTTGAAGCGGGGGAGAGTAATTGTCACATATAATAATAATGGCATTTATTAAGCACTTACTATGTGCAACGCATTGTTCTAAGCGCTGGGGGAGATACAATGTGATCAGGTTGTCCCACGTGGGGCTCACAGTCAATCCCCATTTTACAGATGAGGTAACTGAGGCTCAGAGAAGTTAAGTGACTTGCCCAAGGTCACACAGCAGACATGTGGCAGAGTCGGAATTCGAACCCATGACCTCTGACTCCAAAGCCCGGGCTCATTCCACTGAGCCACGCTGCTTCTGGCAGGATGTGGGAGAGAGGTCCGTGGAGAGAGAGAGATTGTGAGCCCGTTGTTGGGTAGGGACCGTCTCTATATGTTGCCGATTTGTACTTCCCAAGCGCTTAGTACAGTGCTCTGCACCCAGTAAGCGCTCAATAAATATGATTGAATGAATCCAGTGAGAAGGTTGGCATCGGAGGAGCGAAGTGTGCGGGCTGGGATGTAGTAGGAGAATAGCCGGGTGAAGTAGGAGGGGGCAAGGTGATTGAACTCGTATCTCTCGTTGCCTCATGGAATCCAGCTCCCCTCACTCTTCTTCTCCTCTCCTTCTCCTTTCTTCCCTCCTCACCCCTCTCCCTCCTCCCCATCCCTTTTCCTATCTTTCCCTCTTTTCCCTTCCTCTATCTCTCCCTTCCCTCTCTCCCACCTCCTTTTTCTCCCTTCCCCTCTCTCCTCCCTCCCCTCTCCTCCTGGCTCAGTGGAGAGAGCCCGGGCTGGGGAGTCAGGGGTCATGGGTTCTAATGCCGACTCCGCCACTTGTCAGCTGCGTGACTTTGGGCAAGTCACTTCACGATGCCTCAGTTCCCTCATCTGTAAAATGGGGATCAAGACTGTGAGCCCCACGGGGGACAATGTGATAACCTTGTATCTACCCCAGCGCTTAGAACAGTGCTTGGCACACAGTAAGCGCTTAACAAATACCATTATTATTATTATTATTATTATTATCTACCCCTGCGTTTAGTACAGTACCTGGCACATGGTAAGCGCTTAATAGATACCATAAAAAAAAAGAGAAGGGCGGTGCTACGCCACGTGTGTCCATGGGGTGGCGCCCCAGGCCCGCCGGTCACCGCCCCCTTCTCCCCTGGCTCTTCTGCTGCTGCCTTCTCTGTGCCTCAGTCACGAGCAGTGAAACCGGCCCCAACCGTCTCCCCATTGTCCCCTGCGGAATCCAGGAGGAATTCTGGCTCCCAGCTTCCCATCCCTGTCCCCTCCCTCCCCCTAAAATCGGGACAGTTTAGTTCACCTTCCCTGCCCCTCTCACTCTGCCCCCACCGTTTGGAAATGGAGCTCTGTCTGGGTGGAACTGAGCAGCTTCTCCAGTCCAGGCGATCCTTTTCCCAAGGGCAGGACAATCAATCAATCAATCAATCAATCAATCAATCAGTCGTATTTATTGAGCGCTTACTGTGTGCAGAGCACTGTACTAAGCTCTTGGGAAGTACAAGCTGGCAACATCTAGAGACAGTCCCTACCCAACAGTGGGCTCACAGTCTAGAAGGGGGAGACAGAGAACAAAACCGAACATACTAACAAACTAAAATAAATAGAATAGATAGGTACAAGTAAAATAAATAAATAGAGTAATAAATATGTACAAACATATATACATATATACAGGTGATGTGGGGAAGGGAAGGAGGTAAGATGTGGGGGATGGAGAGGGGGACGAGGGGGAGAGGAAGGAAGGGGCTCAGTCTGGGAAGGCCTCCTGGAGGAGGTGAGCTCTCAGTAGGGCCTTGAAAGGACAGAGGGCGGACAATAATACTAATAATAATGGTATTTGTTAAGGGCTTACTATGTGCCAAGCACTGTTCTAAGCGCTGGGGTAGATACAAGGTTATCAGATTGTCCCCCGTGGGGCTCACAGTCTTAATCCCCATTTTACAGATGAGGGAACTGAGGCATCGCGAAGTGAAGTGACTTGCCCAAAGTCACACAGCTGACAAGTGGCAGCGTGGCTCAGTGGAAAGAGCCCGGGCTTTGGAGTCAGGGGTCATGGGTTCGAATCCTGACTCCGCCAACTGTCAGCTGTGTGACTTTGGGCAAGTCACTTAACTTCACTGGGCCTCAGTGACCTCATCTGTAAAATGGGGATAAGGACTGTGAGTCCCCCGTGGGACCACCTGATTATCTCCCTTCTAGACTGTGAGCCCACTGTTGGGTAGGGACCATCTATATGTTGCCAACTTGTACTTCCCAAGCACTTAGTACAATGCTCTGCACACAGTAAGCGCTCAATAAATACGATTGAATAATGAATGAATGAGCCGGGATTAGAACCCATGACCCCTGACTCCCAAGCCCGGGCTCTTTCCACTGAGCCAGGAGGAGAGGGGAGGAAGGAGAGAGAGGAAGGGGGAAGGGAGAAAAAGGAGGTGAGAGAGGGAAGGGAGAGGAGGGAGATAGAGGAAGGGAAAAGAGGGAAAGATAGGAAAAGGGATGGGGAAGAGGGAGAGGGGTGAGGAGGGAAGAAAGGAGAAGGAGAGGAAGAGCAAGGGGAGCTGGATTCCACGAGGCAACGAGAAGTCAATAAGACCAAGAAAGGAACAGTGCTGGCAGGAAGATGTCAGACAGTGCTAGATCTTCCTGCTCCTGTCGGCCACCTCCTGTCCCTCCCTCCCTTTAAATTAGGGAAGCAGCGTGACCTAGTAGAGAAAGCCCAGGCCAGAGAGTCAGAGGATGTGGGTTCTCATTTGGGCTCTGCCACGTGTCTGCTGTGTGATCTTGGGCAAGTCGCTTATCTGTGCCTCGGTTTCCTCATCGGTAAAATGGGGATTCCATGCCTGTCCTCCCTCCTACTTGGGGAGCCGCGGTACAGAAAACCGGAGGTCCTGGGTTTGAGTTCCAGCTCTACACGCGTACCCTGTGTGGCCTTGGGCAAATCACTTAACCCCCCCTTGCCTCAGTTTCTCCAGCTGTAAATTGGGAGTAATAATACCTAAACCCTACCTCGCAGGGGTGTCGTGAGGGGTAGATGAGTAATGTAAGGTGCTTTAGTAATAAAAGCACCACCTAGAAACACAGGCATTATTATTAAGCGCTTAGTACAGTGCTCTGCACACAGTAAGCGCTCAATAAATACAATTGAACGAACTGAATGAGTATTTAGACGTGAAAACCATGTGGGACCTGATTTTTTTTTTTTTAATGGTATTTGCTAAGTGCTTACTATGTACCAGGCACTGTTCTAAGCTCTGGGTTAGATAGAAAGTAATCAGGTTGGACACAGTCCATGTCCCACCTGGGACTCACAGTCTTAATCCCCATTTTACAGATGAGGTAACTGAGGCCCAGAGAAGTTAAATGACTTGCCCAAGGTCACACAGCTGACAAGTGAGGGAGCCAGAATTAGAACACAGGTCCTTCTGATTCCCAGGCCCATACTCTATCCACTAATAATGGCATTTGTTAAGCCCTTACTGTGTGCAAAGCGCTGTACTAAGCACCGGGGTGGATACAAGCAAATCAGGTTGGACTCAGTCCCTGTCCCACATGGGGTTCACAGTCTTAATCCCTATTTTACAGATGAGGTAACTGAGGTACAGAGAATAATAATAATAATAATAATGTTGGTATTTGTTAAGCGCTTACTATGTGCAAAGCACTGTTCTAAGCGCTGGGGTAGATACAAGGTAATCAGGTTGCCCCACGAGGGGCTCACAGTCTTCATCCCCATTTTACAGATGAGGGAACTGAAGCTCAGAGAAGTGAAGTGACTTGCCCAAAGTCACACAGCTGACAAGTGGCGGGGCCGGGATTTGAACCCGTGGCCTCTGACTCCAAAGCCCAGGCTCTTTCCACTGAGCCACGCTGAGAAGTGAAGTGACTTGCTCAAGGTCACAGAGGAGACAAGGGGCAAAGCCAGGATTAGAACTCATGACCTTCTGATTCCCAGGCCCATACTCTACCCACTACGCCGTGCAGCTTCTTACTAAGCCACCCTGGTTATCTTGTATCTACCCCGGCCCTTAGTACAGTGCTTGGCACATAGTAAGTGTGTAACAGATACTACAATTACTATTACTATCTATAATAATAATAGTAATAATAGTTGCAGAACGTAGCCACCCCCTCTAGGAAGCTTTCTCAGACTAACTCCATCCCTTTCATCCACCCACCAGCAGAAACAGTGGCCCTCTACTCTCACCTCCACGCCTGCAACATCTGCACGTGTGTTTATGATGACGGTAGGTCGGGCTTGCCTCCAACAGGTAGGGAGCTCCTTGAGGGGAAGGACTTGTACTTCCCAAGCGCTTAGTACAGTGCTCTGCACACAGTAAGCGCTCAATAAATACGAATGAAGGAATCTATTCTCTAAGAAGGTTCCGGGCACCTAATCCAGCCTTCTGCATTACCGGGGACTCTTGTTAACTCTCCAGTGTCCAGCGGGGAGAGGTGGTGTCTCTCAGTGAGGGGACTTGATGAAAGAGGTCCTTGTAAGTAGGTAAATCATCTTTATCCTGGTGGTGGAGTGTTCAGTCTCCCCCCACCCCGCCACCCCATGGGCTCCATCTCTTCTCTAGGGGTGGTTTCCTCATCCTGACCCCTTAGGAAGTCATGTGTGTGTTGGGGGGGTTGGTCTATTTGTGTATGCCTGAACGTGTGCTTCTGTGCATGCACATGTGCACGTGTATTGTGTATGTGCCCACAGTCTGTCAGGTGGCACTGCCCGCTCCCTCTTGGGGCCCGGGGAGAACGGCAGCTGCAGCTCTTCATTTCTGGGAAGCGGGCTGAGAGCTCCAAGGAATCCCTATTTATAGTTCTTGGCAGGGAAAGGGACATGGTGGGGGACCAGGGTGTGGTGGGCGGGGGCTTGAGGAACTGAGAGGTTGGGCTGGGGACAGAATTGGGAAACAAAGAGCAGGGCTGGTGGTGGAGGGACTGGGGAGTAGTCGGGGAGCAGAAGGTGTGGTGGTAGTAGGGAAGAGGAGGAGGAGGAGGGGGAGGAGACAGCTGTCAGCTGTTCCTGGAGCCTCCCTCCCACCCTGAGTGGAAGATAGGGAGCCCCTACATCCCAGGGTAATGAGTAATGGGCCTAGGACATCCCATTCAAGCTTCTTCCTCTCCTCCCTCTCTGTGAACTGCCAGCCAAGTCCATCATCAGGGGCTTGGAGTCTAGCCCTTCCTCCCTCCCCCACCTCCCTTAGTCCCAGCCCCTGGCCTGTATGGCTAAGAAGGGGCACTTTGGGGAGGCAGGCTCCTGTCCTCCTGCCCTCTCCCCAGAGCTCCTTTAACCCTTTAGGGGTTGGAAGCAGGGAGGGTGGGTGAGGCTGTGGGTCTGATGAGTCAAGGGGAAAGGAAAGGACGAGGAAGCTGAGTGGTCCACAGCCTGCCTTCTCCAGTCCCCAGGAGAGGCTGTGGGCGCCATGCGGGAAGGAAAGGGGGACACTTGAGACTGGGAGCAGCCCTTCCCTCTTCTGACCTGGCTAGGCTCCAGCTGAGGAAGCTCACACAATGGGGGTCCTCTGGTTAGCCAACCCTGTGGTTAGCTGCAGGTCCTCCTGCCAGGGGCCATTCCTGTGTGCCCCTGTTAGCGCCAGCCTGGCCCAGCACGTCCCTCCACCCTATTCTGCCCTGCCCCTTCAGGATCCCCCCCCACAGCCCACACCCATAGACACAAGCTAGCAACCCCGGGGGTCTCACCACATGCCTCACATGGCTCCTCCCCCACCATAGGGCTTTTCACTCCCTAACAAGCAGCAGGGGTGGGGCTGGCCCAGGTGCAAAGACTATGCACAGCATGAGTATCCCTGCAAATAGCCTCTGGGCCATGCTCCTCTTCCAGCTCCTGCTGCCGGGAGTTGAGGAAATTTCCTGGGCCGGGGTATACTTCTTGCCCCTACCCCCAAAAGCCTTCTTTTGGGAAAGGCTCTTAATGAGCTTGGCTATCCTTAAAAACTAATCCTACTCCCCTGAGCCACTCTGCTTCTGGGGGACCCTGCACCCTCCCCGCTATCTTCCCTGTCCAGCCCGTGGTGGCCAGCTGCAACAGACAGGGACAAAGTTCAGGCTGAAAGTAATTTGTAGTCTGGGTTGTTAGCCAGGACATTGGGGTTCATGCCTTGATGGGCCTTCCCCCACCCCCTATTCCCTGCCTTTCATGTCCTCCTCCATGTGGTTGGAGAAACCTAATCTGGCCCCCACAGGGCAGCCCCTCCCTCCTGTCTGGGCCCCCAGCTTTGGATGGGGCAGACTTAAAGCCAGAAAGGCAGGAGGGGCTGGGTCTGATGATCCCCAAGGTCTGGGGTGGGAGGGCATTCTGCATGGCGTGCCTGCCTCCCCACCCCAAGGCCAGGAAGTGGCTCTTATCAGTCTGGAAAGAATGCACTGGAGTTTCTGCCCAGGCCCAGCTGTCCTTCCACCCTGCAGCCAGCCTGGCTCCAGCCTCCCTCTCCATCCCCCACCTCACTTTCCAGGGCCCCTCCTCCTCTTCCTTTCATCCCCCAGGTGGAGTCTCTTAGTGAGTCCCACTTGACTCAGACTTTGGGGGACCCTGGAGGATGATGGAGGCACCTTGGGGGTTCAGGTCTGTCCCCCAGCTTGGCCACCAAAATGTGTAGGGGTGAAGGGAGGAAGGCTGTCTGCCCAGTCTTCAGATCATCTGTAACCCATTTGGAATGAACACATCTCCAAGTGGCCTTCTCCAACTAAGCCCTCATTTCCCTTACTCCCTTTCCCTTCTGTCACCTTATATGCACTTGGATCTGAACCCTTTAAGCACTTGATATTCATTCCACCCGCAGCACACGTCCACATCCTTACACTCTGCCATTTCCCCCTGTCTGTAGTCTATTTTAATGCCTGTCTCCCCTTTCTTACTGAATGCAGAACACTGTACTAAGCACTTGGGAGAGTACACTATGATCCTAGCCTGTAAACACTTAGCGGGCAGGGATTGTGTCTACCTACTGTGTTGTACTGGACTTTCCCAAGTGCTCAGGACGTTGGTCTGCACAGAGTAAGCACTCAAATACCACGGGTTGATAGGGCCAACATTGGGCACCTTCAGGTTTGGGGCTTTTCTTTTCAGGGCCCAGCCCCGCTCCATTCCTCTGTTTCAGGGAGGGGAGCGCAACAACTGCGGAACCAGGGTAGAGCCAGGGGGACTGGATTATAATATAATTGTGGTATTTGTTAAGCACTTACTATGTGCCGGGCACTGTACTAAGCACTGGGGTGGATACAAGCAAATCGGGTTGGACACAGTCCCTGTCCCATGTGGGCTCAGTCTCAGTCCCCATTTTATAGATGAGGTAACTGAGGCCCAGAGAAGTGAAGTGACTTGCCCAAGGTAACACAATAGCAAGTGGTGGAGCCAGGATTAGAACCCATGGTCTTTTGTCTCCCAAACCCGTGCTCTACCCACTATACCATGCTACTTCAAGCTCCAGGATGCACGTAATACGATGTATCCTGTGGGCCAGCAGGTCTGAGGCGGGCCTGAGATTGGGGTTGGAGCGCCTGCCTCATGTCTTCTCCTTTGTGACAGACTCCTGGTTTTCAGCAGCACCCCTCCACCCGAGGTGGGCACTCACAATGGGTTAGGTGGGATAGGGCCCTGGTGAAGGTGACAGCAGGTCCTCAGGGGTTAAAGGGGCCACCCCCGGCTCCAGCTGTACCGTTTATTAAAAAACACATACCATACTGTACACTTCACATTATTGCTGGGGCAGGGCGAAGAGCAGGGGGAGGGCCCAAGGGCCCCGGCCTACTCCCTCTGGCCCCCTCGCTTCTTCATCCTTGGGCTATACCCAGTTTACCCAGAGACTAGGGCTCAGATCTGGCCCACGCTGAGAGAGGCTGAAATGTCAAGACTCAGAGAAAGGGCAAGAACAGTCCTACCCTTGGGGAGGATTTCGGTATCGCTTGGCCAGAAAAGGCAGGCCTTCCTATGCCATACTCCAGGGAAGGGGCAACTTCCTGTCCGAGGCTTCCTGGGTCATCCGCCAGGTCGAGGTGGGCCTTCCTGAATCATCCGACTTCCTGTGGTGGTATCCCGTTAATTACCTTCCTTGAAAGTCCAGGGAAGGCTAGGAGAATCCTGGAGGCCTAGGTCTTGGGGCCCAGCCGCCGAGAAGACCGGCTGCATGGGGTCTCAGAAGTCCGGGCCAGGCTGGAGGGCCGCAGCCAGCGGAGAAGTCAGGGTGGGCGGGGGCGGACCCTGGAGGAGCCCCGGGAGCAGGATGGGGTTAGCAGTTGGTGTGGCCATTGGAGTCTGGGCTCTCGGGGCAGGAGGAAGAGAGCAGGGCCGAGCGTTTCTTGGAGCGGAACATGGATGAGATGTGAAATGCCTGAGGGGGAAGGCGAGGGGGGCTGGTACACCTGGGCCTCCGGGCCCTGGCCTGGACACGTTGCTTTTCTTCCCAGCACTAAGCCCTCTTGGGCCTTCCAGCCCCCTGGCAGCCTCCCCGAGGACACTCCCCGACCCTCCAATCCTGGATGAGGTCAGAGTCAAGGAGGGATCAGGCCCCCTCCCTGAGGTCATGGCTCCCAGTTCCTCCAGCTTTTCCCCCCACCCCCTCTGATAACCCACCAGATTTCTCCCAGAGCCCTCCTCCCTGGATGCCTGGGACGCCCACCCCGCCTCCCTGGGCTGGGACGTACCACCCAGTAAGCCACCAGGGCTCCCTGCAGGAGCCCAGCAGCCACATCCGAGGGGTGGTGGCGGTAGTCGGAGACCCGGGTCAGTCCGGTGTAGAGGGCCATGAGGATGAGGATGAACTGGACTAGTGGGCGCAGCAGGCGGGCCCCATGCCACGTGAACCGGGCCTGCAAGTAGAACTGGGGGAAAAGAAAGGGCAGGTGAGGGTCTCGGTCCCAGGCTTGGGCAGAATTGGCACCCTCCCACCGGACTGACACTGGGTGGATTTGTTTCACTCTGTCTTTATAATCAGTTGTATTGGGGATTTTCTATGTGTTCCCCTGCCCCCCCCGGGGGAGGGGGGCCCAAATGACCAGAAAGGCCACTGATTCCACAACAGGATGCCTACAGGGCATGGGACACCACCGAGTGGAAGAAGAGCAGAGGCCGTTGGGGCTCAAAACCCTCCCGGAGCCGCCAGGCTCAGCCTAGCGGCTGGAGCACCCCGAGCGAGCCCGGACAGATGGGCATTGTTACCGGGGCCGCCCCCCCCTCCACTGCTCACTCGGGAGTGAGCTGAGGAAGGGGACAAAAGGCATCTGAGAGGTTCCATTCATGGGGTGCCGTGCTGAGCCGGCGGGCTTGAATAGGGTCTGGGCTTCGGGGCGGCTCTCCAGCTCCCGCCGCTTGCGGGCCAGGGATACACAAAGGCCTCATTTGTGCCCGGCTCCGTGGGCATCATGGGCACAATGGGGCCTTCTCTGTCCCTTGGGGCACAGGCTGAGCTGCAGGGTGTGGAGGGGGAGGGGAAGGTGAAGCGGGAGAAGAGACGGGGCTACGAGGCCTACAGGACTGGGGAGGGGAGCAGCTCTGGACTGGGCAGAAAGGCAGATGGGGAAGAGGCCGGAAGCAGGTGGGGGAGTTTGGAGAGTCGGGAGGGACCAGGGATGCAGGTGGCCGAGGCGTCAGTGTTCACCTCTTGCCTTGCAGTGTCCCCGGGGAGACTGTCCCTTAGGGTGGGGACACCAGTCGGGGAAGGTGTCGGCCTCTCTCGCCTTTGCCAGAAACTCTGTTTCTGGCTGGAGGGGAGAGGGGGAAGGGGGACCCACCCCGGGGAAAGTTGCTTCTGAAGGCACTTACCACCAGGTAGAGCATGCTGTACATGGCAAAGGAGGCGTGGCCTGAGTAGAAGGATTTCCTGCAGAGAAAGAAGAGGCCGGGTCACTCGCTGAAGCCCCTACCAGCCCCAGCCCCACTACCCTCTCGGAGGTGCCGGCCAGGGAAGGAAGGAGGAGCACCCTGGTACTGGGTGGGCTGTGGCAATGGAAGCCTGCCAGCTCCGGAGCCAGGGTGGCTCTCAGTTCGGCGTCGGCACAGCGTTCCCCTGGGTCCCCCGGCAGCACCCGCTCTCACCTGGCCTCCCGGACTTCAGAGGGGCGGCCTGTGCAGACGTAGTCCAGCACGTAACCCCTGGAACAGTCGAGCTGGGCAGGGTCGGGCTGGCAGACGGCCAGGAAGTGGGGACGGAGACGGCCCACGGTCAGCTTGGCGATGCTGGTGAGGGACTGGCCCACGGTGCAGCCAAACAGGAAGGCACCCACCTCCTTGTAGAGCACAGCCACGTAGGAGTTGCCCACGAAGGAGCGGGAGCTCAGGCGCCGGTAGCGCACACGGTAGGTCTCCCCCAGGGCGATCTGTGGCAGCATTCGAACTTGTGACCCGGGGACCCGGGAGGTTTCGGAGAACTGGGAGATGGTGCCCAGGTGGGGGCAAGCTCCCGTTTCCCTGGGGCAGGCTCCCGTGCTCCCCCGTTGACCTGCAGGACACCCTTGTGGGTCTGAGCAGGTGGGAGAGGTGGCTCCCGCAGCCATCGAGGAGCGGTTCCCAGTGTCCTGGCTGCCCCATTACTCAGGAGGCAGTGCTCCTCTGGCCCCATCCAGGGGGACGCCAGGAGTATGCTGTCCTTCCCCATTAGGCTGATGGGGCAAAGGTGAGACTTCCTCTACTGCCCTGCCAAGGAAAGGCAGGACTTTCTGTCCTGGTCTCTAGAGGAGGCACTGACACTTCCCGTGGTTCAATTTCCCTCCCCATCCTCCAGCTGTGGACTTCGCTCACCGATAGGGCAGAAATGAGGATGCCCACGGAGATAAGGACCGTATCGCTGACTGTCTCCACCCGTTTCAGAGGGTAGCGGATGCTGCTGTCGTTGCAGTAGAAGCCCCGATGGGTGGGCTGCACTCGGCTGATCTCACATACGAAGAAGGGGATGGAAGCTGGGGGAGAGGGAAGTTGGGGGCCGGGAAGGGGGATGGAGCTGGAGTCACCCAGGAACTGAGGGCACCCCAGTGGCGGGCACAACTATTGAACCCGAAGACCCCTTCCAGGGCAATCACAAAGGCTTCTTGACACCCCCCACCCCAGATCCAAGGAGCTGTCAGTAGAAACGGAGACCTGCAGCTGCCAAGTCCCCAGACACAGGGCAGGGCCAGGAAGGGGACCCAGGCGTCCTGCCCACTAGCCTTTTCCTGGGGGTGTGGCCTGGGCTGTGTTTCCCGTCCCAAGTCCCCGGTTTCCTTTCCAAACAAGCTGCTTGGCTCCCGCCTGTCCTCAGTCTTGTCTTTCTGCTGCTGGAGTCAGCAGATCCCTGTGTGATGCCTCTCGCCTCCCCTAACCTGGCCCCCAGGAATTGCTTGGGGATGGGGGATGCATCTTCCAGAGTTTGGCTAGCGGTTGAGCTGGCCTGCCCCCTCTGACTTCCAGCATGGACTAGTCCCCTCCCCCGTAACTCCCAACATGCAGAATGGAGGGGCTCCCGACCCCTGCGACGTCCAGGATGGGACCCCCTCAACTTCCCAAATGAAATGGGCCCTCCCCTGCAACTCCAGAAGAAAACGGGTCCTGGGCCCCTCCCTTGGGCATCAACCAGTTCTCTAGTGTAGTAATTCAGAGGCCTCCTCAGCAGGACCCAAGAAAGAAAAAGGTGTGTATGTGTCTTTAGGCCAAGGTGCGTGTGTATTGATTGGAGTTTGTTAGGAAACTCTGTAGATATGAGTGTCAAGGTGCACGCATGGGTAATGTGTCCATAGGCATGCAGCTCTGGATGTCAGAGGGTGGCTGACGTGTATGAGTGCATCTCTGTGTATGACAGTGAGGGGGTGTCTGCTTGTGAATGTGTGTATATGCGAATGTGTGTGTTTATGTGTGCTGCGGGTGGGCTTGGGGATTTCTGAGCATGTGTGTGGGGGCCCGGGTGGACTGTGTTTATGGTTAGAAGCTCTGAAACTACCTCTCTGGATGGTTGTGGGGGCCAGAGCAGTTGCCCTGTCCCCCACCCCCCCGTTGCTGCCCCTCCCCCAGCCTCCCTCTTCTCCTACTTCCCTGGCCCAGTTCAGCCAGCTCATCCGGCCCTGCCACCTTTGCTCTGAAGTGCCCTGGGGCTCTGTCCCCCCTCCCCCCAACCCCAGGCTTTTCCCCTTCGGAGAGTTTTCCCAGTTTTCCAAAGGAAATTACCGGAGAGAGAATCCACCCGGCCTGTTTCCTCCCTTCAGCTGTGCTCCCTCCCTGGCCTCAGGGCTTGGGTGTGAATGCCACCTAAGGCCTAGGGGCCCTGGGAGTACAACTTGCCATGCTGGGAGCCCTCTCTTCTCTCTCCTGGGCAAGCCCCTTCCCCTCTCTCCCTGCAAGGGCTCATGCCTGGGAGACAAGTAGGAACCTGCCCCTTCTCCATGGCACAAGTTGTGCCCTGGCCGGCCAGAGAGGAAGGTGTGGGGGCTGCGTGTTTTGGCCTGCACTACTGGGGTGGGGGCGGAGCGCTAGGAACTGGGACAAAAGATGATCACGGGGAAGTAACCGACCTTTGAGCTGACAGGGGGCTGGGTGGGGGGCAGGTGGGAGCCAAGGCCTCAGGGAGGCGAGTGGGATGAGGTTGAGAGGCAATGAGCCAGGACCCTGAGGCTCTCCCCCCTTAGGAGGGGTCTCTGAGATCATCCCTTAAGCCGACCCTCCTACCTCGAGGTCTTTCCCCATCACCCTTCCCTTCTCAGCCAGCCTGGGGCCTAGCTCCGTGCGGATGCATGGGGTACCGGCTGCGCCCAAGGTTCGGGTTTCACCGATCCGGGGCAGGCTGTTGTGGCGTCTCCCCAGAAGCCGCGGCAGGTCCTCGGGAAGGAGTGGGGGTCGTGGGCCCCCGGGGCACCTCGGTTTCCCCGCTGCCAGACTCACCCACAAGGAGACAGACGATGTCTATCAGGACCAAGGTCTTCCTGCGGCCGGTGCCAGGTGCCCCCAGGTCATCAGTTTGGTTGCTGAGCGGCCTCCGGGTGACCCGAATGTCCGCGGGGTCCCCGGGCCAGACCCGCTGTTCCCCGGGCAGCTCAGGCAGGAACTGGCGTTTCCCCTTCTGCATGGTCTGGCTCGGGGCGAGGGGTGGGTCAGCCTGGTGGGGAGCGGGGCCCGAGGCTGGTACAGGTGGTGGTGGCGGGGATGGGGGTCCAATCTATCCACCTGGTGCGGCAGCAGGGGAGAGTGGCCAGGAGGAAGGCTCCGGGTTACTTCTTTCTCCCTTACCTGGGCTTAGGGCTGGGGGGTCGGACAGCACATGGCTCGTGGCCCCCGGCCCCCTGGGGGCTGGGGGGCGGGACGGTGGCAACCCCGGCTCCAAACTCGGGTCCCGGTAGCCGGAGCAGCCGGGGGAATCTTGTGGGGCTCCGGGCTCTCCGGCAGCGGCGGCTTCGGGGGGCGGGAAGAGGGGAGGGAGCAAGGGGAAAGGGGGAGGAGACCGGGAGGGGAAAGGAAAAGGGACCGGGCACCCGGCCAGGGAGCAACCACCTAGTCGGGAGGCTTGCCCGGCCGGGTGGGCCTGGAGGGTTCCTGGCAGGAGACGCTCTGCCAGGGCTAGGACTAGGGCTTGGAAGGAGGCCGGAACCGGACAGGCCTAGGGAGGCTTTTCCATTGGATTGGAAATCCACTCCATTCCAACAAAAATGCCAAACTCCCTGCAGAGGAGCGAGTACTCCGTAGTTTTGAGTAAACAGCTTGAATGCTTTTTTTTTTTGTCATGGATCCACAGCCTGGGGGAAGGGGAGGAAGGAAGAAGCAGAATGGAAAGAAAGGGGTCCTGGATATAGCCCGAGGGATGGGCAGGGAAGCCAGAGACCGGGTTAGCTTGGACGAGGCTGGTGGGGGGAGGGGGGAATGGGAGTTTCGGGGAGCAGTTCACGAGCTGTAAGTTCGTTGTGGGCCGGGAACGCGTCTACCAACTCTGTTGTATTGTACTCTCCCAAGCGCTCAGCCCAGTGCTCTCCACATAGTAAGCGCTCCATAAATACCATCGCTTGATTGAGTGGAAGTCGGCCCTGGGCCTTGAGAAGCCATTTGTGGCCCTTCCCAAAAGCTCAGCACAGCGGTCTGCCCAGAGTAAGAGAGCAAAACTGAAGGATCCAGGCAATAACATTGCGGCAGAGACTAATGATTGATTGCTAGAGGTCAAGGCCAGTGTGGGGGAGAGGAGCGGCCCGGGATGGGGCTGGGGTTAATCAACAAGCCCAGAGCTTTGGCTGTTCTAGGGTTTAGCAGGGGTTTAGTTAAGGGTGGGGGGGTCTGGGTGCCCCCGGGGCAGGCGAGGCAGCTGGAGGTGACACAGGGGCAGCCTGTTTAGCTGGATCTGTTCACTTGCCTGCTCCTCCTCCACCCACACCCTTGAGCAGCTTCGGGTCAGGGAGGAGCCGTGGAGGGTGTGGGGGTCACCCTATAACCGGCCCAGCCTACCCCCCCCCCCCCCCCATCCAGGCCCCCGTCCTGAAGAACTATGCTGGCACTGCCCTGGACCAAGCGCTTAGTACAGTGCTCTGGCCACAGTAAGCGCTCAATAAATGCTATTGACTGACCGCCCCTAGGTCACAGGTGCCTGCTCTCTGCTCTCCTCCTGGCCTGGGCGGGGAGGTGAGGGATGATGGCTAGGCAAAGAGGGCCCCCTGGTGGTGACTTGAGGGCGCTGCTCTCGTGTCTTCGCTAAAGGGACCCCCGGGACCGAATCGAGCCTGAGTCCAGTTCTTCGCCAGCCCGGAGGATCGATCGATCATCATCATCATCATCATCATCAATCGTATTTGTTGAACGCTTACTGTGTGCAGAGCACTGTACTAAGCGCTTGGGAAGTACAAGTTGGGAACATATAGAGACAGTCCCTACCCAACAGTGGGCTCGCAGTCTAAAAGGGGGAGACAGAGAACAAAACCAAACATACTAACAAAATAAAATAAATAGAATAGATATGTACAAGTAAAATGAATAAATAAATAGAGTAATAAATATGTACAAACATATATACATATATACAGGAGCTGTGGGGAAGGGAAGGAGGTAAGATGGGAGTCCAGTTCTTCACCAGCCCGGAGGATCGATCGATTAATGAGTCGTATTTATTGAGCGCTTAATGCGCCCAGAGCACTGTACTGAGCACCTGGGAGAGTACGATATAACAATATAACAGACACATTCCCTGCCCCCAACGAGCTTACAGCTTAGTCTGGCCCACCTCTGGCCTGGAATGCCCTTCCTCCTCACATCCTCCTCAAATCCCCCCCCTTAAAAGCCTACCGTGGCTCAGTGGAAAGAGCCCGGGCTTTGGAGTCAGAGGTCAAGGGTTCAAATCCCGGCTCCACCAATTGTCGACTGTGTGCTTTGGGCAGGTCACTTAACTTTTTTTTTAATGGCATTTGTTAAGCGCTTACTATGTGCAAAGCACTGTTCTAAGCGCTGGGGGGATACAATCAATCAATCAATCGTTTATATTTATTGAGCGCTTACTATGTGCAGAGCACTGTACTAAGCGCTTGGGAAGTACAAATTGGCAACACATAGAGACAGTCCCTACCCAACAGTGGGCTCACAGTCTAAAAGGGGGAGACAGAGAACAAAACCAAACATACCAACAAAATAAAATAAATAGGATAGAAATGTACAAGTAAAATAAATAAATAAATAAATAGAGTAATAAATATGTGCAACCATATATACATATATACAGGTGCTGTGGGGAAGGGAAGGAGGTAAGATGGGGGGATGGAGAGGGGGATGAGGGGGAGAGGAAGGAAGGGGCTCAGTCTGGGAAGGCCTCCTGGAGGAGGTGAGCTCTCAGCAGGGCCTTGAAGGGAGGAAGAGAGCTAGCTTGGCGGAGGGGCAGAGGGAGGGCATTCCAGGCCCCGGGGATGACGTGGGCCGGGGGTCGATGGCGGGACAGGCGAGAGGGAGGCAAGGTGATCAGGTTGTCCCACATGGGGCTCACAGTCTTAATCCTCATTTTACAGATGTGGGAACTGAGGCTCAGAGAAGTTAAGTGACTTGCCCAAGGTCACACAGCAGACGTGGCGGAGCCGGGATTCGAACCCATTCGAACTTCTCTGTACCTCAGTGAGCCCACTGTTGGGTAGGGACTGTCTCTATATGTTGCCAACTTGTACTTCCCAAGCGCTTAGTGCAGCGCTCTGCACACAGTAAGCGCTCAATAAATACGATTGATTGATTGATTGATTACCTCATCTGTAAAATGGGGATTAAGACTGTGAGCCCCCCGTGGGACAACCTGATCACTTTGTAACCTCCCCAGCACTTAGAACAGTGCTTTGCACATAGTAAGTGCTTAATAAATGCCCTACTGAAAGCTCACCTCCTCCAGGAGGCCTTCCCAGACTAAGCTCCACTTTTCGTCTGCTCCCCCTCCCCTCTCCATCACCCGGACTGGTTTCCTTTGCTTACCCCCGTCCCCGCCCCATAGCACTTGTGTGTATATGTACATATTTAATCATTATAATTCTATTTTTACTAATGATGTGTTTATATCTACAATTCTTTTTATTTATAATGATGCTACTGATGCCTGTTTACTTGTTTTGATGTCTGACTCCCCTCTTCTAGACTGTGAGCCCATTGTGGGCAGGGATTGTCTCTGTTGCTGAATTGTACTTCCCAAGTGCTTAGTACAGTGTTCTGCACACAGTAAGCGCTCAATAAATACGATTGAATGAATGAATGAATAGAATGAATAGAGAAGCAGCGTGGCTCAGTGGAAAGAGCCCGGGCTTTGGAGTCAGAGGTCATGGGTTCAAATCCCGGCTCCACCAACTGTCAGCTGTGTGACTGGGCAAGTCACAACTTCTCTGGGCCTCAGTTACCTCGTCTGTAAAATGGGGATTAAAACTGTGAGCCCCCCATGGGACAACCTGATCACCTTGTAACCTCCCCAGTGCTTAGAACAGTGCTTTGCACATAGTAAGTGCTTAACATATACCATTATTATTATTATTATTAATGAATAGTCTACTGATTCATGCATGAATTCATCCAAACCCTATGGGAGTGCCTTTAGCATCTTCCTTTTTTTAAGCATCTTCCTCCAAGCAGTGTGTTCATTTGCGGCTATCGTTTCAGCCGTCCTTCCAGAGGATCAATCAATTAATCATCAATCAACAATACTGACTGCATACCCACTGTGTGCTGAGCACTGTGCTAAGACTTGGGAGAGTACAGTAGAGTTAGAAGACATGATTGCTACCATCAAGGAAATTGCTGCCTATTAAGGGGACAGCCACAAAATCATTTACAGAAAAGAAAGGGGAGCCCCCCCATCCTCCTCCCCATCGCCCCTATTCCCTCCCTCTGACCTACCCCCTCCCCCTCCCTCCCCCTCCCCACAGCACTTGTGTATATTAGTACATATTTATTACTGTATTTATTTTATTAATGATGAGTATATGTCTATAATTCTATTTATTTTGATGGTATTGACACCTGTCTACTTGTTCTGTTTTGCTATCTGTCTCCCCCTTCTAGACTGTGAGCCTGTTGTTGGGTAGGGACTGTCTATGTTGCCGAATTGTACTTTCCAAGTGCTTAGTACAGTGCTCTGCACACTAGTAAGTGATCAATAAATACGATTGAATGAATGAATGATATGTTGATGAGTAGGAGCTTACATAGTATTAATCAATCACTCAATCAGTGGTACTTACTGAGTGCTTAATGTGTGCAGAGCACTGTACTAAGCTCTTGAGAGAGGACAGTACAACAAAGTTGGAAGACTTGTTCCTTGCCCACAAAGAGCTTACAGTCCAGGGCATGCAAGTGCTATGACTGCATAAGTGCATAATTGGCATAGGATTATTGAGGTGGTGGAAGGAGGATATGACCTGGGGAGATGAGAGATTAATCATGGAAGGCCTCCTGGAGGAGCTGCGATTTCAGAAGGGCTTTGAAGATGGGGAGAGAGGTGGTCTGAGGGAAATGAAGGGGGAAGGAATTCCAGGGAGAAGGGAGGCTGTGAGCACAAGGATGGCAGTGGGAGAGATGACAACAAGGCACAGTGAATAGGTTAGATTGAGGGGAGCAAAGAGGGCAAGATGGGGTATAATGATAGAAGAGGTCATGGTCAGAGGTCATGGTGTCAAATCCCAGCTCTGCCAAATCAATCAATCAATCAATTGTATTTATTGAGCGCTTACTGTGTGCAGAGCACTGTACTAAGCACTTGGGAAGTACAAGTTGGCAACATATAGAGACAGTCCCTACCCAACAGTGGGCTCACAGTCTAGAAGGGGGAAACAGAGAACAAAACCAAACATATTAACAAAATAAAAGAAATAGAATAGATATGTACAAGTAAAATAAATAGAGTAATAAATATGTACAAACATATATACATATATACAGGTGCTGTGGGGAAGGGAAGGAGGTAAGACGGGGGGGATGGAGAGGGGGATGAGGGGGAGAGGAAGGAGGGGGCTCAGTCTGGGAAGGCCTCCTTGAGGAGGTGAGCTCTCAGTAGGGCCTTGAAGGGAGGAAGAGAGCTAGCTTGGCAGATGTTGGGAGGGAGGGCATTCCAGGCCAGGGAGATGACGTGGGCTGGGGACACCTGTCTGCTGTGTGACCTTGGGCAAGTCACTTCACTTCTCTGAGCCTCAGTTACCTCATCTGTAAGATGGGGATTAAGATTGTGAGCCCCACGTGGGACAACCTGATCACCTTGTATCCCCCCCCCAGCGCTTAGAACAGTGCTTTGCACATAGTAAGCGCTTAACAAATGCCATCATTATTAGTATTATTATTAGAAGAGAATGAATTAAGAAGAGGGAGAGAGCTGATGGAAAGCTGGTGGAGGATAAACAGTCTGCCAGGGAATGTAGGCATCACCCCTCCACCAATCAATCAATCAATCAATCAATCATATTTATTGAGCGCTTACTATGTGCAGAGCACTGTACTAAGCTCTTGGGAAGTACAAATTGGCAACACATAGAGGCAGTCCCTACCCAGCAGTGGGCTCACAGTCTAAAAGGGGGAGAGAATTTTGCCTGTGCATTTTCTAGAGACTATGCTTGCCCAAGCGCTTAGAACCGTGCTCTGCACATAGTAAGCACTCAATAAATACCAGTGATTGATTGATTGACTAGCCAAATAGCAGATACAAGGGATATTTTGGATTCCAGAGAGGGTGGACCAGAGCATGGCAGGGAGCCCAAAAGAACCCAACCCCATAACTTGGGCTCATACGTGCGTACACAGCTCAGTAGAAGCATGTACACACACACACACACACACACACACACACACACACACACACACACACACACACACACACTCTCCTAATTCCCCTTCCCATCCAGATAGTCATAGCCCCCCAATTTTTTCCAGTGGCATCCTACTCGCAGGCCCTCCCCGCTGCATTTTTCCCCTTCATTCATTCATTCATTCATTCATTCATTCATTCATTCATTCAATCGTATTTATTGAGCGCTTACTGTGTGCAGAGCACTGTACTAAGCGCTTGGGAAGTACAAGTTGGCAACATAAAGAGACGGTCCCTACCCAACAGCGGGCTAACAGTCTAGAAGGGGGGAGACAGACAACAAAACATATTAACAAAATAAAATAAATAGAACAGTAAATATGTACAAGTAAAATAGAGTAATAAATATGTACAAACATATATACAGGTGCTGAGGGGAGGGGAAGGAGGTAAGGTCGGGGGGATGGGGAGGGGGACGAGGGGGAGAGGAAGGAGGGGGCTCAGTCTGGGAAGGCCTCCTGGAGGAGGTGAGCTCTCAGTAGGGCTTTGAAGGGAGGAAGAGAGCAAGCTTGGCAGATGTGCGGAGGGAGGGCATTCCAGGCCAGGGGAAGGACGTGGGCCGGGGGTCGACGGCGGGACAGGCGAGAACGAGACCCAGTGAGGAAGTTAGCGGCAGAGGAGCGGAGGGTGCAGGCTGGGCTGTAGGAAGAGAGAAGGGAGGTGAATCTGAACACAAGTGGTTTTCTGAAAACCCAGGTGTGTGTGTCCTCTCCAAGGACACGGCATTGCTGACTGGATGCTGAGCATCTCCCAAAGGCCAATGGACAGACTCCTGCTGGATCACCACATTTTTTTTACCCCACCCCTCCCTTCCTTCTGGGAGTAGAAACCCTGGGGAGAAAGAAAAAAAAAAGGCTTTGGCTGGTGAGGGGCAAGGAGCTTGGTGGGGATGGGTGGGGAGGGAAGAGGACTGTGGGGGAGGGCAGCTATGAGGGTGTGTGTGTGGTGTGACAAAGTAGTTTCTGATGTACAGGGTGTATTGGGAGGGTGAATGTGATGTGGGAGATAGCAGGGGAAGTGTGTTCATGGGGTGAGTGAAGTTAGTTGAGGAACACACACATGCAGTGCAGAGAGTTAAAGGAAGCAGAGAAGCAGCGTGGCTCAGTGGGAAGAGCCCGGGCTTGGGAGTCAGAGGTCATGGGTTCAAATCCCAGCTCCGCCGATTGTCAGCTGTGTGACTTTGGGCAAGTCACTTAACTTCTCTGGGCCTCAGTTTCCTCATCTGTAAAATGGGGATTGACTGTTAGCGCCATGTGGGACAACCTGATCACCTTGTAACCTCCCCAGCACTTAGAACAGTGCTTTGCACATTGTAAGCGCTTAACAAATGCCATCATTATTTATTATTATTTATTTATTAAAGGAAAGCAGGTGGAGGGACCAGCTGGCTGCCCTGACCCCATAGAATAAAACCCCCTGAGCCAGAGCTGCAGTTCAGTCAGGCAGCAGGTGGCCGAGGAACTGTCCTCTCTTCCCTGTTCCCGTCTCCATCCCTGCTGCTCTGCCCCATTTTTCTCCATTTCCTTGTCCCCGTCTCCATCTCCACCTCTCCCCATATTTCCTTGCTCTTTCAACACCCCTAACTCCATCCCTGTCTCCCTTTCCCCATCTCTGCCCCATCTCCATTGCCCCGGATCTCCCTGTCTCACCTCATCAGGGCAGTGCAGCTTCAGTGCCAGGAAGGACGTGACAGCTTGGGTGAGTGGGGAGAGGTGTGGGAATGGCTGGCCAGGGGAGCAGAAGGCTGGATTTTTTTTCTAGGGGGAAAATTGCCAAACAATTGATGGGAGTTTAGGGGCGCTAAATTAGTAGGAGGAATTGAGACCTCTTAAGACTGTGACAGGCAAGCAGTGTTGAAGTAAGGAGTTGGGATCAGGAGAGTGGGTAGAGGCTGCAATTAATTCAGTGCTAATAATAATAATGTGTGGTGTTAAGCCCTTACTATGTGCCAAGAACTGTAGTAAGCAGAGGGGTAAATACAAGAGAATCAGGCCAATCACAGTCCCTGTCCCATATGGGGCTCATAATGTAATTGCACATGCCACAGAAACCACACACACACACACACACCCTCTCACACTCTCTGTCAATTTAAATACAAAATAAGAGCAAAATCACAGGCTGCATCTGGACTGATTTGTGTGTGTGTGTGTGTGTGTGTGAATGTCTGAGAGGAGACCACCCAAGCTCTGTGCCCCCCCTCCATCTTCCTCCTCCCCATGATTGCTCTGCCAGACCCTCCTCCTCCTGCTCTTTTCACTTGTTCCCTGGGAGCATGAAATTGCAAACATGAGCCCTCCGGAGTGTAGCCCTGGTATTCTCCCCCTACCCCTCCTCCACCGTGGGGGGGGGAGAGAGAGGATTTCTCTTCTCTCCCCCAAAGGATCCACCCGCACCTTGACTTGCTCCCCCATCCCTTCGCAGACACCGCCCCCCCCCCTTCCTGTTGTGGGGGTTGGGGGGGATTGGCAGTTACAGAGGAGAGGCGGGGACCACCAGTCTGAGATGGGCTGAGCTGGATGATGTATTAGCCTCTAGAGAGTACTAAGGGGAGGGGTGGGGCAGGGCCCTGCCCCCAGAGGGGCCCTGCTGGGATTCAAACCTGGGGTCCGCAGTCTCTGCCAGTGGTAGAGAAGGGCTGAAGACCAGTCGAGACCACAGGGAACCGAGCAGAGAGCCCAGGGAGCCTCTTCCATCCTGGTTTCCAGTTGTTGTCCTGGAGGTGGGAGCGTGGCCGAGACTGGGGAGTGGCAGGTGGGGAACAGCAGTGTGGACAGGAAGGGGCCAATTCAGCCCCTGGGGGATGCTGCCGGAGTGGGAAGCTTGACTGAATGGGGAACCCCAGGCAGGGGTTGGGCCAGCAAACCTGGGTTCTTGGTCCCTATGGGTCTGATGGGGATGGGACTATGTGTCCATCTGTGCTTCCAGGTACCAGTGATGGACAATTCCTCAGGCCTCCTGAATCCACTGGCTTCCCCGGCCCTCCTGGTCGTGGCTTCATCCTCAGAAGCGCCCCGGGGCCCCAGTCCCCCTTGCCCACAGCCACATCCCTTCGGGGTGCCCGTGAACCTGGACAAGCCAGCCCAGGTGCCCTTCCTGGGAACCAGCTACTCCCTCATGTATTCACCCCCCGAGCACCCAGGCCGAGAGTACCCATCCCCGCTGCTGCCCCTGACCTTTGGCCCCCCTAGCCTAGAGCAGGCAGCAGTGGGCATGCTGGGCTATGGCGCTCTGTATCCTTTCACCCCATTCCCCCTGCCTGAGGAACTGGGCAGCTTCCTGGGAGCCAAGCAGCTGAAGAGCCAGTACCTGGTGCTGGAGAAGGACCCGAAGGATCAGAGGGATCTTGGGACGAGGGAGCCAGGGCCAGGCTTGGCCAGCCTCAGTCTCAGACCCTTCCAGGCATCCTCTGGTTCCCGGCTCTCTCAGAGCAAGAAAGGTAAGAGGGATTCACCCCAGCCTCCTTTTGGGTCCAGGGGTGGGCAGAGTTGGAGCAGCCAGCCCCTCATCAGAGAGCCCTGGGCTTCACTTTTCTGGCCCTGGGGTTGGGGCAGAGGGAGCTGGGGAGAGGAAAAGGGATGGGGGAGAGACGAGGGAGAGGACTCTGGGCTGGGACACAGGCACAGGGAACTTCCAAGAACCCAGGCCCCCACCCCACCAGCTGGCCGCCTTCTTGGGCATGGGGCTGGGACACAGATGGGGTTGCGGTGCAGTAGGAGCTGATTTGGAGCTGATTTGGGACGGAGGGCAGTGAAGGCCGCCGCATCTCTAATTGTTGTACTGAAGAGGAGGAGCTGTGGGATTTCTAAACAGGCCTGCCATGTGGGTGGGAAGAGAGGAGTAGGGAGGGCTACAGGCACTGCGGGGTTAATGCTGGAGTTTGATGTCGTTTCCTGGGAGCAGGATTACTCTGTTTTATTGAGGGGGCTAATCTAGCAGAGGGGAGAAGACCAGGCATTTGATTCCCAGTTTCTCTTTCTCCTATTTGTATGTGTGTGGGCTGGACTGACAGACCAGTTTCAGTTTTTTTCCGGCAAATCTAGGAGGCATCACTTAGGGTTTGGTGAATGTAGTGCCCCCACCCCCGCAAAACCAAAACTTCATTTTCAGTGCAGTTAAGGCAAGCAGGAAGATGCTAAGGGAGGAAGGGGGGACACGAGGGGGCGGGGGCTACAATCACTGGCAGGGAAGGGGGCAGAGAGGGGCAGCTCCCTCCCACCTCCGACCCTGACCACACCTGCAGGTGCAGTCCGGGAAAGACTGCTTTGTACTGTATTGCATTGTACTTTCTCGGACGCTTAGTACGGTGCTCTGTACACAGTAAGCGCTCAATACATATCACTGATTGATTGATTGATCGAAAGGGGAGCCCGGGAAGCCGGAGGCGGGGGCAGCTTTTGTCTGCGGGTGAGAAAAGCTCAATAGGGGCCACCCCCCCTCCCCGCTTCCCTCCTCCTCCTCCCTCCTCCTCCTCCTCCTCCCTCCCTCTCGCGTTTACTCGCCCACCCGCGGCTGGGAAAAGCAAACAGGCCTTGAGCCCCGGGGCTGAAGATCGCCACCCACGACCATCTCAGGCCGGGCGGGCGTGTGACCCTCCCTGTCTTCTCTCCTCGCCCCCCATGGGGCCGGGACTCCTGGAGGGAGGTGGGGGGGTCTTTCCTTCCATACCCACTGCCCAAGTGCCCCCCTCGCTAAAAGGGGACCGGATTCTGGGTTGGAGAGGGGAGGATGGAAGGGTCAGGGTTTGGTGTCACCATCGCTTCGCTCTCTCAGGCTGCTTCCCTCTGAGAGCGGGCAGCTCAGCGCGGGTAATTGAGCAACCCACACCCCGGAACGAGGAGGCACAAGCGAGATCTTTTCCGGAGCCACCGCATGAGCCCGTCTTCCCCCCAACGCCTGCCCACTCGGCTCTCCTCGGCCCGGCCCCCAACCCGCCGGCACCCCCGCCCAGCTCCCACCCCCGCTTCTTTCCCTGCAAGTTGTCGCTTTCTGATGTTAATTTCATTCTCCCGGTTCCCTGGGAGCGGGGGAGCAGGTGGCAGATGGGGAGGGCCGGGAGAGTGAGCCCCACCGCCCACCCACCCCTGCTCATCCATCATGACGGGCGGGAACAGTGTCCCCAGTCTGGAAACACCCCGGCCTGCCCTTTGAGCCTCCCTCCCTTCCCCTCCCCCAAACGGGTGGTATTTCGGGGGAACTGGTACAAGGTGGTACCGTGCTTGCACGGCCTCTCTCCAGCGGGTACCCAGCTTGGCCTAAATCCAGCCAGTAGACTTTAGGAGCTGAGGGTGAGCTCCCAGACTGAGCCCCTTCCTTCCTCTCCCCCTCGTCCCCCTCTCCATCCCCCCCATCTTACCTCCTTCCCTTCCCCACAGCACCTGTATATATGTATATATGTTTGTACATATTTATTACTCTATTTATTTTACTTGTACATATCTATTCTATTTTATTTTGTTAGTATGTTTGGTTTTGTTCTCTGTCTCCCCCTTTTAGACTGTGAGCCCACTGTTGGGTAGGGACTGTCTCTATATGTTGCCAACTTGTACTTCCCAAGCGCTTAGTACAGTGCTCTGCACACAGTAAGCGCTCAATAAATACGATTGATTGATTGATTGAGGGTGGGACCCAGGCGATCAGACCTCTTCTCTTTGTCTCTCTCTCCTTGCCCTTCTCCCCGTTTTCCCTGATGCCCTGTGAAGGACAAAGTCCTAGGGGCTGGACAACAAAACAGGAGAAGAAAACCTCCCTGAGTTAGCCGTTCCCCCAGCGAGGACCATCGGGTCCGCTGGTCTACAGTGACAGACACATGTAAACGCGCGCACCCCCCTCCCCTCCATGCCCCCTCAATCTGCAGCAGGTGTCCTCTCCCCGCCTCCCACCCTGAGACTTCTTCACAAAGAGTCTCATTAACCAGTCATTGACCTGGTGGGGAGGAGGAGGGGCGGGAAGTTAGGGGTCGTGTCCCAAGGAAGAGGGTCTGGGGCCAGGGTGAAACCACCCGATGGCCACTGCCTCCAGGCAATAGCCTAGGGCATCTTTCTTCTCCCCTTCCCTCTCTGCTCCTCTCTTCCCCTCCCTTCTCCCATTCCTCCCCTCTCCCATCCCTTTCCTTCCCTCCCCTTCCCTTTCCTCTCTTCCTTTCTCCTCACCTAGCTGAGGAGTGAAGGAATCCTAACTCTGCCCGTGCCCCGGCCTCCCCTGTCATGCTTCATCTCCTCGTTCCAGGAGACAAGAAATTGGATGGCTTCCCCTGGCGCTGCCCCTTGTGCCAGCATGAGCTGCTCGGTGGGCACCTAGAGGCGCACCTGCAGTATGAGATGGAGGGTCTCACCCACCTCCTGGACAGGTGACTCTCCAGCCTTCTCCCCTTGCCCCACCCTTTCCATTTGGAGCCCATTTGTCCAATCCCTTGACCCTTCCCCTTCTCTTCCATAGGGAGGCAGAGCCAGCCTCAGGGGAGGATGCTCCCGGCCTGTCCCAGGTGAGGTGGCATCCCTAGATCTCTGCCCATCAAACAAACAGTCAGGGGAATGAGGTTTGGCAGTGCTAGGATCGTCCTCAGGCCCCCGCCCTTTCCTGGCCTGTCCCTAGCCTTCACCTCCCGAGACAGGGCTTGAACCCTTCCTCTCTCACCACCTCCCAACTACTCATCCCAGCTGCTTGGGACTCAGCACCTCTCTCCTGTCCTTCCAGTCTCCCCCCGGGGCAGAGGACAGGAGGCCGGCTTCGCCGTATGGTGCCCAGCCGATCAGCGGAGGTGGACACAAAGAGGACAGACAGCAGGTACGGGGACAGGCCAGGGACGGCAGGTTGAGTTGGTGGGAGGGGGCAGAGAAGCTGACGGCCACAAGGGCTGAGGGGCAGAATGCTTGGGATCCTTCCTCACCAGGTCTGTTTTGCCCCTGCTATTCGCTAGACTGTGAGCTCCTGGAGGGCAAGGATCGTGTCTGCTAACCCTATTGCATTGTACTCTCCCAAGCTCTTAGTACAGTGCTCTGCACACAGGAAGCACTCAGTAAATACCGTTGATTGATTGATTGATTGTTTGGGTGAAAGACTCGCCCTTCCTCCTGAGGAGCAGCAAACGTGTCCGTGCTTGCCACCAGGGGGCACTGTAATAACAATAATACTAAACCTATAATTATAATAACTATAATCATATACAATAATTATATATTCTATATTATAATTATATATAATTATATTTAATAGAAAATATATAACTATATTATATACAATATTACATATTACATATAATAATAATAATAAAATCTATAATATCAATAGTACTAAATACTAAAATCAATAAATACGATTGATTAATACTACTACAACTACTACTAATGATGATAATAATAGTAATAGTGGCCTTTAGCCCCGGACAGTGCCCTGTTTTGCCAAGAACTTCCTCCCTCACCCTACTACTTTCTCCTACTCCTAGACCTTCTTACAAGTCAAGTCCAACCGGGAGGCTCGTTTGGGAGGTAAGGTCCCTGGGTGGGATTGGCAGGTCAGTCGTCAGGGGGTCGGGGGGTGGGGGGGGAGGAGGAGCGCATAGGACATATGTATCTATATATCTGTAATTTATTTATTTATTTATCTCCCCATTTATTTATTTATGTTAATGTCTGTCTCCCCCTCTAGACTGTGAGCTCGTTGTGGGCAGGGAATGTGTCTGATGTTATATTGTACTCTCCCAAGCGCTTAGTACAGTGCTTTGCACACAGTAAGTGCTCAATAAATACGATTGAATTGAATTGGGAGGGAGGCTGAATTCTAGGTTATGAATGAGTGAGTGGGATCTGGTGGAGACAGAGACGATCCTCTCTCCCTCCCTACCTCACCCCAGGAGGGAGATATACCTGCTGGGAGATGGAGTCTTCTGACACTCAGAGCCTCAAGGGGCTGGAGGCGAGGCTTGGAATTAAAGAATAGAGGGACTGGGGGGAGCTCCTAGATTGATTTCCTACATCTGCCGCAACTCACTGCCTCAGTTTCTTCCCTGACTGTGTGGGGACACAGAACCAGGCCAGAGCCATGTGGGCAACAGGGAGGAAGGGGGCCTTGCCCCTGGCATGGTTTAGGGCTGCTACAGGCTGGTAGGAGGGTGGGGGTCAGCCCCTTTCTTGTCCTTGGCAGCCCGAGTCAGCCGATGCAAGCGAATAAGGTCCAGTCTGGATGACCAGGTAAGAGCAGATGCCCTATCCTGGCGGGTTGGGAAGGGCAGCCAACAATTCCCCCTCCCTGAAACCTCCCACAGTGCCTCTCTGATGGCATGTGTATATCTGCATGGGCACAGGTGGAGTGCCCACTGCCTAGGGGTTCCAGGGCAGGTGAGGCAGAGGACGAACTTTCAGAGGGCAGCCGCTGTGGGGACGATGAGTACCAGGCCCTAGGGAAGAGTTTCCTGGGCATGAAAGGTGAGTGTGGGGAGAGGGCTGTGGGCTGTTCTTGGTTAACCACTGCCCTTTTATTCCAGAACAGCATCTTGTAAGTGCTTTGAGATCCTCAAATATAAAGGGTTGGGCCTGGGGTAGAGCCATGATCCCTCCCCGCCTCCCCCTGCCCCCACCGTTGAAGGTCTTGGGTGGTGGGAAGTCTCACGAACTGGCAGGGTGGACCCAGGCTGGGAACTGATGGTCTCAGAAGTCCTTCACCCCAGTTGTTAGCCCAGGATTGGGCGGAAGGGTAATGCCAAGAGACACAGTTGCTGCTTCAGAAGACCATCCCAGCTCTGCCACTTGCCTGCTGGGTGACCTTGAGCAAGTCACTTCACTTCTCCCTTTTTAGACTGTGTCTCCCCCTTTTTAGACTGTGTCTCCCCCTTTTTAGACTGTGAGCCCACTGTTGGGTAGGGATTGTCTCTATATGTTGCCAACTTGTACTTCCCAAGCTCTTAGTACAGTGCTCTGCACACAGTAAGCGCTCAATAAATACGATTGATTGATTCTCTGGGCCTCAGTTTCCTCATCTGTAAAATGGGGATTCAGTAGCTTTTCTCCCTGTCCCTTAGACTGTGAGACCATGTAGGTCAGAGTCTGTGTCTGCACCGGATGATCTTGTATCTACCCCAGCACTTGGTTAAGTGTTTGGCACATAGTCAGCGCTTAACATACTACCACGATTATTACCATTCCTGCATAGGACAGGTCCTTTCTCGCCTGCCTTCTCTTCCCACCTTAGAGTGTTCCTGTCTTTCTCTCCAGAGTCCATCCCCCTGATCTCGCTTCCCACCTCTGTTGCATCTGCTTCTTGCTGCCCTTGACCTCATCCCCAGACTCCCTCTGGCTCCCCACTTCCCTGGAACCTTCCTCACAGTTGGCTTCAGGTTCTCTGCCATCTCTCCCTCTCTTACCTAGCTGATCTCTTCTGCTCCTCCCCAGCTTGCTCTCTTTTCTCCTCTCAAAACAGCCTTCTCACTATTCCTCACTCTTGCCTCTCCTGCCTCTGTCCCCTTGCTCCCCATATCCTACAGACGACAGGCTCCCCACATTCAAAGCCCTCCTAAAATCACACCTTCTCCATCAAGCCTTCCCCAATTAATTCCCAGCACCCCAAGCTTTACAAACCCACCAGCCGTCTCCATGCACAAAACCTCTCTGAGTACTTTTGTCTCTCTGTTGGTCAACTGTACACTCAATTACTTCTTTTGATTAGTCTAGTTGTAAATATTTGTACAACTGTCTTCTCTGTTAGACTACACGCTCCTTGTGGGCAGGGAACATATCACTTCTCTGCTCTGTTCCTCCCAAGCGCTTAGTGTAGTGTGTTGCATCCAGTGGGTGCTCAATAAATACTCCTCCTCCTCCTCCTCTCTGAGATTCAGTGGAGGATCTCAAAGCACATCGCAAGGATTGGGTAGTCTGAAGAGCTGGGGAATGGAGGGGAGACCCCTCCTCAAACCTAGTGAACTCCCTGACCTTTTTACCTCTCTCCCAGGTGGCAGACTACAGGCCACACCCTGCAGCAGCTCAAGCCGGGACAGCGATGGGGATCTGGACTCAGAGGGCGAGGACGACCCTCCGAAGTATCTTCTGTGCCCACTGGCACCCAAAGATCCCCTTGGGAGGTACTTGGGGCTGTCAGCAGAACTGTCTGGTGAGGGGCTGGGAATCCCGGGAGCTCAGAGGGACCGGGCTATTTATGGACTGACCCCAACTGATCCTGCGGTCCCTGCAGGGAGGAAGGAGCTGGTGGGAGGGCCGAGGACCAGGCCACTCTCTCCTCCCTGGAGATACTACAAGCCCAGGTCCGGGAGCTGACCCATAGGCTGCTCCGCACAGATGCTTACAAGTGCCACATCTGCCTGGTGAGTCGAAATCCCCCGCTTTCCCTCCTCCCAGCACACGTTGGCTCCCCCCAGAGCTGCCCTAGACCCTCCACTTCTCCTTCCTATGTTCTCCTTCCCAATGACTGCCCCCCACCAACCCTTGCCTATCTTCCTTGCTTCCTCCTCCTCTCATGGTTTCCAGAGCCCTCTGATTCCCCTTCCTCCGCTCTTCCTGCAGGATTCCTATTCCGTGCCCCTGGCCTCCATCCAGTGCTGGCACATCCACTGTGAGCTCTGCTGGCTTCGTACTCTGGTAATAATGCCTCTAGTTCCTTGCCCCTGGTTCCGCATGATTCCCCCCTCCGACCCCCCCACAACTCACTTCTGAGACCCCTTTCTGCCTTCTTCAGTCTCAGCCCTGACTCCTCCTTTTTGATAATGATAAGTATGGTCTTTATTAAGCACTCGTGTAGCTATAGCAATATCTGACTGGACAGTCCCTGTTACACACGGGTCACAATCTAAGGAGGAGGGAGAGCAGATATTTTATCCCCATTTTACAGATGAGGAAGCTGAGGCCCATAGAGTTTAAGCAACTTGGTCAAGGTCACCCAGCAGACCAGTGGTAGAGCTGGGAGGGAAAACCGGGTCTCCTGACCCCAAGTCCTTTGTTCCTTCCATTTGGCCACACCGCCTCCCTCTTTCCCTTTGCTCTCCCTCCTGCCCCCTTTATTCTGCCCCGCCCTTCCCTTCTACCTCTCCACTGTTGCCCCTGTGTGTTCTCCCAACCCTGAGCCTGGGAACCTGGGAGAGCACCATTTCCTGACCTGGGCCAGTCCCCTGAATTCTGGGGAAGAGGGAAGAGGGGGCATGTATCATGTCTACTGACGTAGGGGAAAAACTGTGTGTGTTTATTGCATGCATGCACATTACGTGCACGTTCTTTCACAGGGCTCCAAGAAGCTATGTCCTCAGTGTAACACAATCACCTCCCCTGCGGACCTCCGTCGCGTGTACTTGTGACCTCCTCAGCTCTACTCAGCCACCTGCAGAGGACACAGGGAGAAGATGGGGTGCTGAGGATGGAGGGTGGAATTCCCCTGCTCCGTAGCTCTCTCCAACCTACAGGATGGTGTGCACAGTCCCAGCTGAGAGATGATGCCCCAGTGGCTCCTCTCCCTCCTCTGTAACTCCAGGATCCCCATGTGCGACAGGTTCTCAGCTTTCCCATTCCTCCCGTCTCTCCTCTGCTCCAATTTTGCCATCCAATAAAAAGGGTTCAGTGTAGTACACTGTGGGCTGTATGTCTGAGGAGCAGCCAGGAACCAGAACCAGCAAGAGATTAGGTCTCAGATCAGAACTGGGCAAACGGGGGGGAGAGAGAGAGAGAGAGAGTGTGTGTGTGTGCACGCGCACGCATGTGTAGGGGAGGAGTAGGAGTCTGTCTCTAACTGGAAAGATGCTGAGAATGTTTTAGCTCCACTGCCCCTCCCCAACCCTGCTACCCCTAGGGATGGTGGATCAGAGCCAGGCTTGGGGCTCCAAGGTCTGGATTTATCCAATTGGCTGTCTAAGTAGCAAGTGTGGGGATGGCGATGGGGATGGGGTGGGGGAATGACAGGCAAGGGAGTCCCAAACAGAAGTCCCATTTCAAGTCCATATTCTCCACCTAGCTGAAGAAGCAGAATCCAAGAGTCCCTGGCTCTCGGCAGTTCTCGCTTCACTGTCCTACTTGACAGCTAAATCACCCAAGTGGGCAGTGTCGTTGGGAGAGAGAAGTTCTCCCTGGGATCCCGAAAACCACCTGAGTTGGGGTGTGAGACGAGAGAGGAGGTGGGAGAGTTAGGGGGAGGAGGGGCTTGCGGCGACCTCGGCACTTCCCATTCCTGGGGGTTCGGTGAGAGCATGACGACAGGTTTGAATTTCCAGTTGGTTTCGGTTTTTAACCCAGGGAAGATTTCTCATCATGGGACATCCCTTCTGGGCAAGCGTTTCAGCTGGAAGCATTTTCATTCATAAATCTACTCTCCCACCTCATGAACAGATAGACACAACCACATACACAAACACCACCTCCCCATAAACACAACTCACAACCACAGCACCACTGTACAACCACACAACCCCACCCACATCTGCTACATAGAACAATGAAATACATACCCCACACTGCTGGCTGCTCAGTCTCGCCCGTTTCCCTCCTCCCACCCCCAGCCCAAGGCACTCAAACACAAGAACAGCTGGCCAAGAGGGCAGGGCAGCAGAATGAGGGGGCAGAAAGTGTGGGATGTGGGAGAGAGGAGGGGAGAAGAGCTGTAAGTTCTATTCCCAGCTGTGAGCCTGAGTCTCAGTTTCTCTGCTGTTCGGTTGGGAGGGCCCACCCAAATCCCTTTCCTCTCTTAAATAATAATGGTATTTGTCAAGTGCTTACTATGTGCAAAGCACTGTTCTAAGAGCTGGGGTGATACGCACTGGGGGGATACAGGTTGATCAGGTTATCCCACGTGGGGCTCACAGTCTTTACAGATGAGGTAACTGAGGCACAGAGAAGTTGAGTGACTTGCCCAAGATCACACAGCTGACAAGTGGTGGAGCCGGGATTCAAACCCATGACCTCTGACTCCCAAACCCATGCTCTTTTCACTGAGCCACGCTGCTCTTGGAAACGTAGGGGCTGGGCTTTTACTGGAGGGAGGGTGAAGGTCTGGGGAAGGTTCTCGGGGTGGGGGGGCCTCAAATGAGCAATCAATCAATCAATCGTATTTATTGAGCGCTTACTATGTGCAGAGCACTGTACTAAGCGCTTGGGAAGTACAAATTGGCAACACATAGAGACAGTCCCTACCCAACAGTGGGCTCACAGTCTAAAAGAGCAGAAGGAAGGGGTCGGGAGGGTGGTCGCCTGCTGCCCAGAGGGGGAATTTTGGATTTCCTCTCCAAGCCTCTAGGAGCCCCTTCCTTTTCCCTCTGAAGGGGAATTTCCTAGTAGGACTCCCCAGCCCATATAACGTGATGGTTTCGGATCGTGGGCGGAGCTGGAAGGGAGAGCGGTCAGTTCTCCAGCCTGCTCTTTGGCTGGAGCTGGGGATGGGGCAGGGCCTAGCCCAGGGGGTGGAGCCCGGGCCGGGGCCTACAACAGGGACTCTGACTGATGGGAACTGTCAGAGCCGAATGAGTCACCGTTCTCCACAAGCTCAGCACTTTTTATTTCAGGTGCTGGTGACATCAGTCCCGCTACACAGGGAACCCAGAGGTCTCCCTGGCTAGCCTTCCCCTCCCTCAGCAGCCACTCCATCCTTCTGAGGGAGCCTGGGAGCTGGGGATCTGTGGTGGGAAGGGAATCCATGGGATGTGGGCTAGGGATGGGCTGGGCTCGGGGGATGAAGATCTTGCAGAACCCCAAAAGGTCCGGGGGGCGGGGGGGAGTATGTGTGTGTGTGTGCTTGCGTGCATGCGTATGCCCTCCAAATGGGAGTCTGCTGCCTTGAGCCAAAGAAGCAGAGGAGCAGAGAGGCCAGGTATCCCTGTGGCCCCAACAGCCCTTGAGCTCCTCAACCACAGATGCTGATTTTCCAGTCTAGGCAGGCTTTACAGTTCAACCGGGAGGCCCTCTGATTTTGTGGGGGTCTGGAGATGAGGGAAGCGGGGGGAGGTCTGGCCCAGATAGCTGCCCTTTCTTTCCCAGTGCCTCTGCCCCCCAGCCCTGCCCCTCTTTTCCCAGGGCCCGCAGCGCTGCCTCTCTTTCCCAGGCCCCCCAGCCCTGCCTCTCTCTTTCCCAGTGCACCCAGCCCTGCCTGTCTCCTTCCCAGTGCCCCCAACCTTGCCCCTTCCCTTCTTAGTGCCTCAGCCCTGTCCTTTTCCTTCCTAGTGTGCCCCCAGCCCTGTCCCCCTTCCCAGCGGGCCAGCCCTGCCCCCTCTTCATCCTGTCCCCCAGTGCTCTCCAGCCCGGCCCCTCCCCTCCCTCTTCGCCTGACTACGCCTTGCCCCCGGTCTATGTCACCACTCCCGGAAGCTTCCCTTCCTGGTCGCCGATAAAAACCGGTTGCCGGCGGCGGTGGCCCCACAGCCCCACTGCTCCAGCCCCACGCCCACAGCCCGGCCATGAGCTGCGCCGACCCCGAGAGCCTCCAGACGCCGCCCGCGCCCCGCACCTGCCGCGCCCTAGACTGGGCCGTGCTGGCCGCCCTGCTGCTGCTGGCCACCGCGCTGGCCGCACTGGCCTCCTGCACCGTCCTAGGGGTGTCGCTCGGGCCCCAGCCGCTGCCCACCCCAGGCTTCCTCACTTCATCCTCTCAGCAGGTCAGGAGCCGCTGGCTGCCCGGCCGCCCGGCCACCCAGCCTCCCTCCCCATCCGCCCCAGTCCACTAGTGCCAGGGCCCGAGCCCTGTCTGGTTCTCCTGGCCTGTCGGTGACTCTGAGTCTTTGTCTTATGTCGCGATGTGTCTCTGTGGGCGCGCGTGTGCATATCTGGCTTCTGGGCCTTTGTGCACAGATCAGTGTCTCTCCACACACATCCACACATCCCTGTATTTGTCCGTCCGCTTGGGTGGACAATGTGTGTGTATCTGTGTTTTCTGTGTGTATGCCCAGGTCTTTGTGTCCGTGTGTCTGTGTGTCTCTGGCACTTCACTGTGGGTTCTGCACCGTTGTGTGTGTGTCTCCGATGTAGGCCATGCCTGTGTCCCTCCGTGCATGTGTGTGTGTGTCTGCCTGCCTGAAGGTCAGAGTCAGGGCTCCCTGGTTGGGTAAGGACCCCCATCGCAGGGTCCCTGGAAGTTTTGATGATCCCGGGCCAGGCTGTTGCCTCCCGAGCAGCTCCCACCCCTGGTCTGTCCACCGCTCACCCCGGGCTCCACGCAGCCCATCGCTGCCACCGTCGGAGGAGCTACGTGGGCTGGCGCCCAGATCTGCCTGGGCATTCTCAGGCATCGCTGGTCGGGTCCCTGCGTAGCTGGAGCAGAGGACGGTGCTCGGCTCCCAGCTGGGCTGAGTTGGCAGGGGGAGAAGGAGCAGTGCGCGAGACTCCTGCTGTCGGCAAGGGGAGATCCCCGGGGCCACGGAGAGCGTCAACCTTCTCTTCTTCCCTTGCAGATCCCTGGAGCCCATCTGATCGCCAAAGACTGTAAGTGTCTTTCTTTTCTCTTTGGAGGGAAATGCATATCTCATCTCTCCCTTTCCCTGCCCTCTCCTGATCCCCTACTTGGTTTTCTGTCTCCTTGGGCGGCCCCCTCCCCAGCTGCCACTGGGCGTCAACAGGAGTTAGGGCGTACCGGCCCTTGGGACGCAAAATGTTAAAGGGTGGGTGGGAATGGTTTTTAGGAAGGTAGAGTCTGAGCTTGATGGGTGGGCGGTGGCGTCTTCGTGGGGGGAGTTTCCAGCCTCCCAGACAGTTGGGCAGATAGGAAGTGACTCCCTATCAAGCCCCCACATCTGCAGCCTCAGCAACTTCCTCCCTTGGAATCTACCCTAGCGTGGGAGGGAGAGAGGCAGTGGGAAGAGGAAGGACACCTGTCCACCTGGGCCGGGGGACCCCGATTCCTCGGGTCCCCAGTTGGTCAGGCGCTGGGGCAGATCACCTCTGGGGACCAGTCGGTGGCTGGGCTGGGGTTGAGTTGTCAAGTTCCCGTTGGAGTTAACAATACGGTTTCCACTCTGTGTCTGCAGCGGTCCTACAGTCCGGAACACTGTCTTGGGACAGCAACGACAGATTGACAGGGGTCATCATGACATCGGACTTCTCCTATGACGACAAAACCAAGGAGCTGGAGGTGAAGAGGGCTGGGATCTACTACGTCTATATCCAGCTGGCACTCAAGAGAGTGGTCCTGCCGAACTTAGAGGAGAGCAATGTCACTATTGCCGTCCATCGGACCTGGGACAACAGGCCGGAGCTGTCGCTCACCACCCACTTGAAAGGCGAAACCCCCAATTCTGTCTCTAAGTTCTCTGCCTCTCTGCTGTCCCTGCACACCGGGGCCCGCCTCCATGTGAACTTGACTGTGCCTCATGAGCTCCATGGGTGGCAGCTGAATGAAGAAAAGGTCAACTTCTTCGGACTCTTTCGGGTGGCTGAGGCGGGCAGGTAGCTGCCGTGAGAGTGCCTCAGGGGTCCGGGTCCTGGGGCGAGGAACCACGAGCTGGCTTCTTCCAACCTCCCCTCCCCCCAACGGGGGTCCCCTGGCATCTGGGCTCTTGGCCACCCACAGTGTGAGCCACAAACAGAGGGTTGGTTGTGCGGAGATACCTGGCCACATGCCTAATGGCAGGGGAACTCGGCGGTCCGGAAAATGCCACTGGTATCAACGTGCCAATCTTTGCCGGGGCCTCCTTATTTATTATGACTCTTATTTCTAATTTATTCCAGTTGGGAGATTGATGGGCGTGCTGCTGCTGCTTTTGATTTTTCTGTTTTGTAGACCTGAAGGGCCTGGACTGGCCTAGGCTGTTGGAGGAGGAGGGCCGGAGGCCCCTGTGATGGGGGCAGGGGGTGGCACTCGTACTGACCAGGCAGGTTGGGTGTTTGCTTTCGAGAGATGGGATGGCGTAGTGACGCGGTGGTTCGTGGGTATGATGAGCCTCTCTATCAGGGAGGAGGTCGGAAGGCCTGAGAGCAAAGGAGAAGGATGAAGGGGAAGCTGTTAGTTGTATTCCTTTGCCTGCTCTCCCTCTGTAGTTACCTTTCTGCTCCACCCTGTGCTTTCTGATTTCCGCCGGCTTCCCAGGGTTGGGGGCTGAGTGGTCCAGGCCCAGCCCTGGGAGGCTGAGGCAGCAACAGGAGGTTGGGGGTTCCCTCTCAGGTAGGGGCACACTGGCTCAGACCCTTCCTCCTCCAAGTCAGATGGCAGATTGAAGGAAGCCAGAGTTTTAGGAGCTTTGAGACCGCCAGAGGAGAGCCCCTCCCCTCCCAGACTGAGCCTTGGAGGGTTTTTTTTTTAATGGTATTTGTTAAGCACTTACTCTGTGCCAGGCTCTGTACTAAGCCCTGGGGTAGATTCAAGATAATCAGGTTGTCCCGCGTGGGGCTCACAGTGTTAATCCCCATTTTACAGATGAGATAACTGAGGCACAGAGAAGTGAAGTGACTTGCCCAAGGCCACACAGCAGGCAAGTGGCAGAGCCGGGATGAGACCCTAGGTCCTGGCTCTTTCCACTAGGCCACACTGCTGGGAGGCTCACTGTTGCTGCCTTTTAATGCCCTGAGCTCCTACCCCTTTCTGGGCAGCTGGGTTTAGAGCGGGGCTCGGGGGAGGAGGGTTGGAGGCAGGTGAGGATACACTTATGTTGGGGACCTGGCAATCTTCCCTCCCTTTCCGTTCCATAAATCCCACCTCTCAGCAGAGTGGACCTGGAGGACGGGGTGGGCTCACGGCTATGCCAGTGCTGGCTGCTCCTCTGCAAGCCTGGGCTGAGGCAGAGGGCGGAGGAGAGGGAGAATCAGATTCCCCCGCCCTGCCGGCTCATCTTTATTTATTCTGAGCCCCTCACCCCAAAGCTGTCCTGGAAAGCCAGGCGTTGCACTTTACACAGCTGATTTATTTATTAATGAACTTGTATGCGTCCTGACCGACATGGACACGACTTATTTATTTTATTACTACCCTATGTGTATTCTTGCCAACATGGAGGGATGGATGTAGAACAATGAATAAAAACACATTCTGAAAGTCTGCGGAGCAGTTCTCGTGTGTGTGTGTGTGTGTGTGTGTGTGTGTGTGTGTGTGTGTGTGTGTGTCTGAACGTGTGTCTCGGGCTGAGTGGCTTTGGGTTCGCCACTTCAGCCTGGCATTGAACTAACCCCCACCTGGTGGGCAGACCCTCTGACCCCAGGGCTGAAGCTGGGGAGGTGCTTTGGACTGGGCAGTATCTGTTCCCAGTTTCTGCTCTGGATCTGAGCAGTCCCTGGCTTATCCTTAATGTTCTGGGTCTCCTCTCCTGGGTGGAGCAGGAGGGGGCACCGTGGGGAGGAGAAGAAGAAGAAGCAAGGAGGGAGGGGGCTCCAAAATCCATTAGCCTCCTCACACCACAAACCAAAGCACTAGCCGCAGGAGCACACGTTCACAAGTTAGCCAGGACCCAGAGGGACACTCCCAAAGCCAGGCAGGCCCAGCTGCTGCCCAAGTGGGCCCTGGGGAAGACCTGCTTGGGGGAGGTCCAAAGCTGGGTCACTACCAGCCAGTAGGTCTCAGGGTACTCCCTTCCCCAGTTTCTTGGTGGGAGGCTGGTCTGGCCCCTCCTAGGCAGGGCCTGGTGGGGGAAAACGGGACTCATTCACTAGATCGATTGATTGCTCCATCATATTTACTGAGGCTTACTCTGTGCCGAGCACTGTACAAAGCACTTAGGAGAGTACCTCAGAATTCAGAGTGGGCAGCTGGTCCCCTTGGAGCTGGAGGTTTGGGATCTCACATTTGGGAATTCATTCATTCAATCGTATTTATTGAGCGCTTACTGTGTGCAGAGCACTGTACTAAGCGCTTGGGAAGTACAAGTTGGCAACATATAGAGACGGTCCCTACCCAACAACAGGCTCACAGTCTAGACGGGGGAGACAGAAAACAAAACATGTGGACAGGTGTCAGGTCATTAGAATAAATAGAAGTAAAGCTAGATGCGCATCATTAACAAAATAAATAGAATAGTAAATATGTGCAAGTAAAATAAATAGAGTAATAAATCTGTACAAACATATATACAGGTGCTGTGGGGAAGGGAAGGAGGTAGGGTGGGAAGGAATGGGGAGGGGGAGAGGAAAGAGGGGGCTCAGTCTGGGAAGGCCTCCTGGAGGAGGTGAGCTCTCAGTAGGGAATGAAAGCGACCCATAGCCTCCTCTTGTCCGGAATCGGATCCGCTCAGGGGGACCTGGAAGGGGAAAGACCTGAGCCCTGAGGAGTCCAGTGCTCTGCAAACAGTAAGCGTTCAATAAGTACCATCCATCAATCGAATGATATTCAGCAGGGGCTGCAGGCACTGTTGATGGGCCATGGCCGTCCTGCACCCAGTGATCCAGAGGAGAGGGGACAGATCTAGACAGTCCCCGCCGGTCCTGTGGTTGCAGCCCCTGGGCCGGCCGGGCCCTTGAGCAAGAGGTAGAGGGCAGGAAATGAGAGGTCATTTAAGATCGGCCAACAGTAGCCAGCCAAAGTTTAGCCTGGGCTCTGGCCCATGGGACCTGGGACCCAAGACCCAGCAGAGAAGATGCCCAGTCGGGCCCACCTAATTGCCTCCTACAGTGTGTCTAGGTGGGGGGCCTGGTGGGCAAGGGGCCGGTTGAAGTTCCCTGTGGTTGCCGGGCCAAGGTCCTGCAGGCCCACTTCCGACGAGGACCCAGAAGTCCTGGCTACCAGCTCTCTGCTCAGTACCGGCGTAGGGAGAAGGGGAAGAATGGGTTCCCACGTTTTGCCAACCGCCGTTGGCTGACTCGAAGTGGCACTTGGCTTCCTGCTCGAAGGCCCGGCTGGGCAAGGAGGGGCAGGGGGCCGGTCCCACCCCCGGAGGGCAAAGCGGAAAATCCCAGCTGTCCAGGGGAGGGAGTTTGGGGGGAGAACTGAAAGCTGGCCAGCCCCTGCCCCCATATGAAGATCTCTCACTCCCGCAGGAGGCCCGGGGCCCCTGGGCTGTGCCTCTTGGTGGGGCAACAGGGTAGAAGACACTGTGACGCAGCTGGGATTTGGCTCCTTGGGGGAAAACTCTGGAAGGGAGTGTGTGGCCGGGGCCGGGGCCGCCCCGAGGATGAGCCCGGCTAGCCAGCTGCTGCTGCTGCGAGGCTCGGTTTATGGAAAGACCGTGTGGGGATGGGGTAGGGGGCGGGCTGTGCGTCATTGCCGCAGCCCACTACAACAGCCTGCAACAACAACACCGGGAAGCCATGGTGACCACATCCCCATCCGCTCTCAGCCAAGCCTGCTCAGCACCCCCCACCCCGTTACACAAATTTCCCTGCATCGGCCCTTTCCCCTCCGCGGCCAATCTTTCCTCTCGACTCGGGCCGGAGCCCCAGGGCTGCACAGTTCTGTTCCAGCAGTGGCACTTTCCTGTCTCCCTGAGGCAGATTCCGGGCGGTGGTGGTATATATATATATATATATATATATATATATGTGGGGGGTGGGGGTGGGGCAGGGAGGGTTGCATTTGGGGAGAGGGGATGGGACAAGGAACAACAGCTAATGCTGCACTGCCAGCTGTAACCCTGGCCTCCACCACAGGTTCCTTCAATAATAATTCATTGACTCAATCATATTTATTGAGCACTTACTGTGTGCAGAGCACTGTACTACGCGCTTGGGAAGTACAAGTTGGCAACATAGACAGACGGTCCCTACCCAACAGCGGGCTCACAGTCTAGAAGGGGGAGACAGACAACAAAACAAAGCGTATTAACAAAATAAAATAGAGTAGTAAATATGTACAAGTAAAATAGAGTAATAAATCTGTACAAACATATATACAGGTGCTGTGGGGAGGGGAAGGAGGTAGGGTGGGGGGATGGGGAGGGGGAGAGGAATGGGGGGGCTCAGTCTGGGAAGGCCTCCTGGAGGAGGTGAGCTGTCAGTAGGGCTTTGAAGGGAGGAAGAGAGCTAACTTGGCGGATGTGTGGAGGGAGGGCATTCCAGGCCGGGGGGAGGACATGGGCCAGGGGCCGACGGCGGGACAGGTGAGAACGAGGCACAGTGAGGAGGTTAGCGGCTGAGGAGCGGAGGGTGCGGGCTGGGCTGTAGAAGGAAAGAAGGGAGGTGAGGTAGGAGGGGGCGAGGTGATGGACAGCCTTGAAGCCGAGAGTGAGAAGTTTTTGCGTGATGCGTAGGTTGACTGGTTAGCCACTGGAGATTTTTTGAGGAGGGGAGTAACAAGCCCAGAGTGTTTCTGCACAAAGACGATCCGGGCAGCGGCATGAAGTATAGATTGAAGTGGGGAGAGACAGGAGGATGGGAGATCAGAGAGGAGGCTGATGCAGTAATCCAGTCGGGATAGGATGAGAGATTGAACCAGCAGGGTAGCGGTTTGGATGGAGAGGAAAGGGCGGATCTTGGCGATGTTGCTGAGGTGAGACTGGCAGGTTTTGGTGACGGATTGGATGTGAGGGGTGAACGAGAGAGCAGAGTTGAGGATTGCTTTCTATGTGCTAAGTGCCGGGGTGGCTACAAGACAATCAGATCAGACACGTGGTCCCTGTCCTACACGGGGCCCGTGGTCTAAACAGAAGAGAGAACAGGTATTTTATCCCCATTTTACAGATGAGGAAATGGAGGCCCAGAGAAGTGAAGTGACTGCCCAAGGTCACACAATAGGAATGTGGCGAGACTGGGATTAGAACCCAGGTCTCCTGACACCCAGGCCCCGGGCTCTTTCCCCTAGGCCATGCTGCTTCCTCTGTCAGGGGAAACTGTTGGAGTTGCTGGGGGGTGGGTTGTCCTCAATGTGGCAGGTGAGGGTACGGGGATGCCCCGAGGATCAACCAGGAAGTGCCAGTCCAACCTGGGGAGCCTCAGGGATCAGGAGGAGTGCAAGAAGTTTGCTGGGCTTCAGATGTTTGGGTCTCAGTCCTTTTTTTAATGTTATTTGTTAAACACTTATGTGTCAAGCACTGTTTTAAGCGCTGAAGTAGATACAAATTTATCAGGTTGGACACAGCCCTTGTCCTCCATGAGGCTCACAGATTAAGTTGGAGGGAGGAGGAGTTAATCCCCATTTTACAGGCAAGGAAACTGAGGCACAGAGAAGTTAAGTGACTTGTCCAAGGTCACAAAATGGGTAAGTGGCAGTTGGTATTAGAAGCCAGGTCGTCTGACTCTCAGGCCTGTGCTCTTTCCCTTAAGCCATGCTGACTCCCTTTCTCCTAGGTTTGCTTTCACAAAGATGCCTGCATCTTGACAGCTCCAATATCTACACACATTGGCCATCTATTGTTGGGGAAGGGTCAACTCTAGAATTCCCCGCTACCTGCCGGCACGGAAGAGCTGGAAAGGTTAAGGCCTGCTGCACGACTGCATCCTCATTCGTTGGGAAGATTGCTTGATGAACAGCGCTGTCGGAGAGCTCTGAGTTACCTTACCTCTTACCTCTCCGGTCGTTCTTTCTCAGTCTCTTTTGCAGGCTCCTCCTCCCCCTCCCATCCTCTTACTGGGGGGGTTCCCCAAGGTTCAGTGCTTGGTCCCCTTCTGTTCTCGATCTACACGCACTCCCTTGGTGACCTCATTCGCTCCCACGGCTTCAACTATCATCTCTACGCTGATGACACCCAGATCTACATCTCTGCCCCTGCTCTCTCCCCCTCTCTCCAGGCTCGCATCTCCTCCTGCCTTCAGGACATCTCCGTTTGGATGTCTGCCCGCCACCTAAAGCTCAACATGTCGAAGACTGAACTCCTTGTCTTCCCTCCCAAACCCTGCCCTCTCCCTGACTTTCCCATCTCTGTTGATGGCACTACCATCCTTCCCGTCTCACAAGCCCGCCACCTTGGTGTCATCCTCGACTCCGCTCTCTCATTCACCCCTCACATCCAAGCCGTCACCAAAACCTCCCGGTCTCAGCTCCACGACATTGCCAAGATCCGCCCTTTCCTCTCCATCCAAACCGCTACCCTGCTCATTCAAGCTCTCATCCTATCCCGTCTGGACTACTGCATCAGCCTTCTCTCTGATCTCCCATCCTCGTGTCTCTCTCCACTTCAATCCATACTTCATGCTGCTGCCCGGATTATCTTTGTCCAGAAACGCTCTGGGCATATCACTCCCCTCCTCAAAAATCTCCAGTGGCTACCAATCAATCTGCGCATCAGGCAGAAACTCCTCACCCTGGGCTTCAAGGCTCTCCATCCCCTCGCCCCCTCCTACCTCACCTCCCTTCTCTCCTTCTACAGCCCAGCCCACACCCTCCGCTCCTCCACCGCTAATCTCCTCACCGTACCTCGCTCTCACCTGTCCCGCCATCGACCCCCAGCCCACGTCATCCCCCGGGCCTGGAATGCCCTCCCTCTGCCCATCCGCCAAGCTAGCTCTCTTCCTCCCTTCCAGGCCCTACTGAGAGCTCACCTCCTCCAGGAGGCCTTCCCAGACTGAGCCCCTTCCTTCCTCTCCCCCCTCGTCCCCCTCTCCATCCCCCCCATCTTACCTCCTTCCCTTCCCCACAGCACCTGTATATATGTATATATGTTTGTACATATTTATTACTCTATTTATTAATTTATTTTATTTGTACATATCTATTCTATTTATTTTATTTTGTTAGTATGTTTGGTTTTGTTCTCTGTCTCCCCCTTTTAGACTGTGAGCCCACTGTTGGGTAGGGACCGTCTCTATACGTTGCCAATTTGTACTTCCCAAGCGCTTAGTACAGTGCTCTGCACATAGTAAGCGCTCAATAAATACAATTGATGATGATGATGAGTTGTTCTGACCCTCCCCCCGCCCCCCCCCCAAGTCCCATCAGCTTGTCAGCCTGCCTTCTGGGGCCTGCCCTGAGGCCACCCAGGGCAGCAGTGGGAAGGCGGGGTGGGCGGAAGGACTGCCAGGCAATCGTGCTAATGATGGGGATCCAGGCCGGTTTCGGGGGGTGGAAACAAACGGTATGTGGCTCCAAAGAGGTTGAATCAGTAGGTATACTGCACACCCTGCTTATGTAAAGATGACGCAGATTGTTGAGCTTGTCCTGAGTCAATGCGGGCAGAGACAGAACTTTCTACGGAAAATTCTCTTCCAAAAGAGGCGGACCTGGTCTGTGCTCCCGTGACTTTATCAAGCGCCTTATCAAGTGACTTATTGAGTGCTTACTGTGTGCAGAGTATCGTACTGAATACTTGGGTAAGTCCAATATAATAGAATTGTTCGACACAATCCCTGCCCAGAGGGAATTTACAGTCTACAGGGGGAGATGGATATTAAAATAGATTAGGGACAGGGGAAATAGCAGAGTTTAAGACTATTTACATGATTATTGTGGGGCTGGGATGAGAGTATCAAGGAGCTTAAGGGGTACACAGTCAAGTTCATAGGCAATGGAGGGGGAGGACAGATAGGGAAGCAGGGAGGGATAAGGATGAGAAGCAGCGTGGCTCAGTGGAAAGAGCCCGGGCTTTGGAGTTAGAGGTCATGGGTTCAAATCCCGGCTCCGCCAACTGTCAGCTGTGTGACTTTGGGCAAGTCACTTCACTTCTCTGCGCCTCAATGACCTCATCTGTAAAATGGGGATTAAGACTGTGAGCGCCCCGTGGGACAACCTGATCACCTTGTAACCTCCCCAGCGCTTAGCCATAGTAAGCGCTTCATAAATGCTATCATTATTATAAGGGAAATAGAGGGCTTAATCTGGAAAGGTCTCTGGGACTCTTTGGGCTGAGGGCGGAGAACGGTGCTTTGCACATAGTGAGCGCTTAACAAATACCATTATTATTATTATCTAATAATCTAATAGAATCTTATCTATTCTATTTATTTTATTTTTTAGTATGCTTGGTTTTGTTCTCTGTCTCCCCCTTTTAGACTGTGAGCCCACTGTTGGGTAGGGACTGTCTCTATATGTTGCCAACTTGTACTTCCCAAGCGCTTAGTACAGTGCCCTGCACACAGTAAGCGCTCAATAAATACGATTGATTGATTGATTATTATGCCCGAAGGCGATCTCTCTGCTGCAGGCCCGTGGAACCGGGGAAGGAGAGGGAGATGCCAGGCTTTTGGTAGGGGCCAGTAAGCGTTAGACTGTGAGCTCGTTGTGGGCAGGGAACGTGTCTGTTTATTGTTATAGGGTACTCTCTGAAGCGCTTAGTACAGTGCTCTGCACACAACGAGAGCTCAGTAAATACGATTGAGTGAGTGAGTGAGTGAGTGAATGAATGAATGAATGAATGAATGAACAAAGGCAAAAGCTGGTTCCCTGCCAGGGACTCATTCTTGAAGTGAGCACGAGGGGGCAGCACTGATCCAAGCCGGTCGACCAGAGGGACAGAAGGCAGAGCTAGCCATCTCCATCCATCCATCCATCAATCAATCAATCGTATTTATTGAGCGCTTACTGTGTGCAGAGCACTGTACTAAGCGCTTGGCAACATATAGAGACAGTCCCTACCCAACAGTAGGCTGAACTTTGGAAACCAAGATTGGATGGACGAAGTGGCCCCCCGCCTGAAGCCGCCGCAGCAGAAGGCCTCAGGATTAGAGCAGCAAAGGGACAGAGGGACAACATTATGAGAAGCAGCGTGGCTCAGCGGAAGGCGCGCGGGCTGGGGACTCAGAGGTCGTGAGTTCTAATCCCGGCTCTGCCGCTCGTCAGCTGTGTGACTTCGGGCAAGTCACTTAACTTCTCTGGGCCTCATCTGTAAAATGGGGATTAAGACTGTGAGCCCCACGTGGGACAACCTGATTGGCTTGTATCTACCCCAGCGCTTAGAACAGTGCTTGACACATAGTAATGATAATAATAATAATAATAATGATAGCATTTATTAAGCACTTACTATGTGCAAAGCACTGTTCTAAGCGCTGGGGAGGTTAACAAGGTGATCAGGTTGTCCCACGGGGGGCTCACAGCCCTCACCCCCATTTTACAGATGAGGTAACTGAGGCCCAGAGAAGTTAAGTGACTTGCCCAAAGTCACACAGCTGATAAGTGGTGGAGCCAGGATTTGAACCCATGACCTCTGACTCCAAAGCCCGGGCTCTTTCCACTGAGCCACACTGCTTCTCCAAGCACTTCCTCCGCACATCCGCCAAACTAGCTCTCTTCCTCCCTTCAAGGCCCGAGAGCTCACCTCCTCCAGGAGGCCTTCCCAGACTGAGCCCCCTCCTTTCTCTCCCCCTCCTTCCCCTCTCCATCCCCCTGCCTTACCTCCTTCCCTTCCCCACAGCACCTGTATATATGTATATGTTTGTACGTATTTATTACTCTTTATTTATTTATTTTACTTGTACATATCTATTCCATTTATTTTATTTTGTTAATATGTTTTGTTTTGTTCTCTGTCTCCCCCTTCTAGACTGTGAGCCCACTGTTGGGTAGGGACCGACTCTATATGTTGCCAACTTGTACTTCCCAAGCGCTGAGTACAGTGCTCTGCACACAGTAAGTGCTCAATAAATACAATTGATTAACAAATACCATTATTATTATGATTGTTATTAATAACATTACCCCTGGCACATAATAAGCACTTAACAAACACCATTAAAAGACAAAATCACAAACCGGGTTAATGGGGCAGGGAAGGGGAACAGGGCATCTTGGCTTTTTCCCTTCCTTCCGGGCAGCTGTTAGGAGAGAAACTCTCCAATCAGTTGTTTGCCTGCTCTCTCAGGGAGGAAGGAGCAAGAGGAACTCAAAGAGGAGGGGCAGAGCAACAGGGGAACCCCGGGATTCCTTTGTTAGTCTGTCTCCTCCAACCGCCCATGACACAGTGCACGAGAGAGTTTTCTCTGCATAACCTGGCTAGTCTACCCTTCTTTGCTGAGCCAATGAGTCATCAGGGTTGCTGTTGGTGGCAAATAGGTTTCCACTTGCCAACTGTAGGAAACGAACTCTCATTACCCGAAGAACTGAGCCATTCAGACTGTCAGAGCAGGTGGCGAGCACATGGACCTCATGAGCCCAGGAATAGTGCAGGCAGAAGTTAGCAGTCAATCCAAAAATAATAATTATAATTGTGGTATTTGTTAAGCACTTACAATGTGCCAAAAGGGCTTGAGTAAAATCGGGTTGCTGGAGGGGAAAAGTTAGCGATGATGATGGTGATATTTGTTAAGCGCTTACTAGGTGCCACACACTTTACTAAGTGCCGGGGTGGACACAAGCAACTCAGGTTGGACACAGTCCCTGACCCACATGGGGTTCACAGTCTTAATCCCCATTTTACAGATGAGGTAACTGAGGCACAGAGAAGTTAAGTGACTTGCCCAAAGTCACACAGCTGATAAGCAGCAGAGCTGGGATTAGAACCCACGACCCTTGAATCCCAAGCCCAGGCTCTTTCCACTAAGTCACACTGCTTCTCAATATTAGTGATATTAGAAGGCTGAAGAAGCAGCAAAGCATCGGACAGAAGGTCCAGGATGGATTGCCGGGGGAAAAGATGACCAAACCCTAACTGTGAGGATGGGGGTCCAGGAGACGGAGTCCCAGGCCTGAGCCGGGAATGGCAAGGCTCTTGGTCTCCTGTCTCTGGGACTATAGTCTCCCAGTGTTGCCTTGTTTGGGGTGGGTTTGTTTGCTCTTGATTTTGTTCTACCTTCGATTTCTTGTGCATTTTTAACAACTGGAGAAAGTCATTCTCCTCCCCTACTTGTACCATACTCAGCAGTGATTTAGGAGACGAGGGAGAATGCAGCAGGGCTGACTGCTCAAGAATCTCATGGAGATTTTGCTCTGAGACCACAGGTGTCTTTCACCACCCCTGCCTGCCGACTCCCAGTAGGGACCAGGACCAGGTGAGAGAATGGGGATGGCTCGGGTGCAATCCATCACCACACCTGCCAAAACAACTCGAGAGGGCATATGTCCTCCAGAAGGTTGGACATCCTTTCGCTCCCCTCTCTTCCCTTCGCTCCCAAACCCTGACCTAAAGTCCCCTAATAAAAATAGTAATAATGATGGTATTTATTAAATGCTTACTATGTGCCAAGCACTGTTTGATAACTTGGTGGCTTGGTTGAAGAGACAGCAGAGTCAGCACCATTGCATCACTTTCGGAATGTAAGTGGCCAAACAAGAGATACAATGCTTGCCTCCAAGAAGCCTTCCCTGACTAACCCCTCATTTCCCCACCCTATTTGCCATCCCTTCTGCCTCTCCCCTGCACTAGGGTCTGTTTGGGTCTGAGAGTCAGAGGACCTGGGTTCTAATTCTGCTCAGTCACATGTCTGCTGTGTAATCTTGGACAGGTCATTTCTCTTCTCTGTGCCTCAGTCATCCCATCTGTAAAATGGAGATTAAATCCTACTGAGCCCCATATAGGACAGGGACTGTGTCCAACATGATTAAGTTGTATTTACCCCAGCGCTTAGAACAGTGCTTGGCACATAGTAAGTGCTTAACAAGTAGGATAATAATAATACCCCGTAAGCACTAATAATAATACTTATCCCATCCCCACAGCACTTATGTTCATATCCTTATGCTCAGTTGGTTCTCCTATCTGTAACAATTTTAATGTTTGTCTCCCCAACCCCAGACAATAAGCTCCTTGAGATCCTGCTGACCAACTGTATTGTACTGTAATCTCACAAGCATTAATATAGTGTCTCTACAAACAGTAAATGAAGCAACCTGGCCTAGTGGAAAGAGCATGGACATGAGAGTCAAAGCACCTGGGTTCTCATCCTGGCTCCATCACATGTCTGCTGTGTGACTTTGGGCAAGTCACTTCACTTCCTCTGTGGTCCAGTTCCCTCACCTGCCTCAGTTTCCTCCTACTGTGAGCCCCACAATTATTATTAATAAACATCCAATAAATACCACTGATGGATTGATTGGAGCCCAGGCTAGGGGTGGTGGGGCATTCAGCAGTTGGAGCCCCATGTACCCAGGCAATTTAGGTCCTGTGGAGGAAGCTGGCCCAGGATCATTCATTCATTCATTCAATCGCATTCACTGAGAGCACTGTACTAAGCGCTTGAGAAGTACAAGTCGGCAACAGCTGGCTGGGGCAACTGTGGTTTGATTGAGGCTGTACTGAGATCCATACAAAGCAAAGCAAACAGAGTCAGGTCTCATTCTGAGAAAGGCGCCAGGCTCATCATCATCATCATCAATCGTATTTATTGAGCGCTTACTATGTGCAGAGCACTGTACTAAGCGCTTGGGAAGTACAAATTGGCAATACATAGAGACAGTCCCTACCCAACAGTGGGCTCCAATGGAGAGTGCCAGGTGCAATCAGAGAAAAGGGCTGACAGACACACACCTGGAATTTCGAGGCCAGAGCTGGAGTTCCAATCAACCGGCCTGGTCTATGTGCCTGGGAGTCAGAGAACGTGGGTTTTAATCCCTGCTCTGCTAGTTGTCTGCTATGTGACCTTGGGCAAATCATTTCACTTCTCTGGGCCTCAGTGACCTCACCTGTAAAATGGGGATTAAGACTGTAAGCCCCATGTGGGACATGGACTGTGTCCAACCTGGTTATCTTGCATTTACCCTAGTGCTTAAGTACCATGCCTGGTACATGGTTAGCGCTTAACAAATACCATTAAAGAAATAACCAGAAACCTGGGGAGGAGAGAGGGGTGTGTGCGTATGTGAGATATAACATGGCCAAGAGTGTGGTCAAAGTGGCACTGAGGTAAGGGGGTGTGGCACACCTAATCATTGGGTTCTTGGCCCTGCTGTTGCCATTGAGTAACTTGCAACATGTTTACAAGTTAAGGCTTGCGGGTAGGAAACTTAACCAATTTGCCTTCAGGGCCAGAGCTATCAGTTTGGGAGGTCAAAAGGGGATTCCTTTGGGAGAAGGCACCTCCCTCCAGCAAACGATTGCCTCCCTCTCAGTGAATGGTTGCCCATCTCAATGTAAAATACCTCCCTCCCAAAACTACAATGGCGGTAATTGGGAGTGAATTTGCCATTGTTCTCCCAGCCTAGGAATAACTGTAGGGGTGGTGATTTAATCATTATTTCTAAAATTCTACTGCATTAAAATTTTGCTAAATTGGTAAAGGAGGTATAAAAGCAAATCAAACACAAAAAGTCATCTTGATATATTTGAAATATAAATATATATATTTTTAGACTGTGAGCCCACTGTTGGGTAGGGACTGTCTCTATATGTTGCCAACTTGTACTTTCCAAGCGCTTAGTACAGTGCTCTGCACACAGTAAGTGCTCAATAAATACGATTGATGATGATGATGATATCTGGCTGGTATAAATGCGATGGTTTGAATAAGGAAGCCTACCTCGACATGTGCACTATGGGATTAACCAAATGTGTGGTGAAAAGAAAATGTGTGGAAGATATGTGGTCACTTGTATAATTTTTGATAAACTGGAATATTAAAATTTGGCATAAAGAGATATTGTTGGGGTAAAGGTAGGACTAAGATTGGAAGGGAAACTTGGAATGATAATTGAATCTGGAGTTTTCTTCTCCTTAAATGGATTTTTAAGAAGTTAACTAAAATAGGGTTAGGCTGAGAAACTTTGTCAGCCATTGATCTTAAGGAGTTTAGTAGGGGGACAGCTGCACACAAAGTCCAGATTTAATTGCTGCATATTATAAATTGGATGTATTAGAAATAGGGTTTGTTCATCTTGGCTTGTTAAATTGGCTCAAATGGTCTTTAATATAAAATTTCCATTATGTTAAGGGTTGACAATGCAAGTTCTGCATGAAACAGCGTGGCTCAGTGGAAAGAGCACGGGCTTTGGAGTCAGAGGTCATGGGTTCAAATCCCAGCTCCGCCAATTGTCAGCTGTGTGGCTTTGGGCAAGTCACTTAACTTCTCTGGGCCTCAGTTACCTCATCTGTAAAATGGGGATTAAGACTGTGAGCCCTAGTGAGACAACCTGATCACCTTGTAACCTCCCCAGCGCTTAGAACAGTGCTTTGCACATAGTAAGCGCTTAATAAATGCCATTATTATTATTATTATTATTGAGGAGCAGTGAGGCCTAGTGGACAGAGCCCGTGACTTGGAGTCAAAGGACCTGGGTTCTAATACCAGCCCTTCCAGTTGCCGGCTGTGTGACCTTGGGCAAGTCACTTAACTTCTCTGGGCCTCAATTTCCTCATCCGTAAAATGGGGATTCAATATCTTGTTTGCCCTTCTACTTAGACTGTGAGCCCCACATGGGCCAGGGACTGTGTCCAATCTGATTATCCTGTCTCTAACCCAGAACAGAGGAAGGTTGGTATGAGCCCCACAGTCTTGACCATTTCTCAGCTGCCCAGAACAGGATGGGCAAGTTTGAGTTCACTTTTATGTGAATTCAGTGGTGTCAGACTCCTTGATCAATCAATCGTATTTATTGAGCGCTTACTGTGTGCAGAGCACTGTACTAAGCTCTTGGGAAGTACAAGTTGGCAACATATACAGACAGTCCCTACCCAACAGTGGGCTCACAGTCTAGAAGGGGGAGACAGAGAACAAAACCAAACATATTAACAAAATAAAATAGATAAGTACAAGTAAAATAGAGTAATAAATATGTACAAACATATATACATATATATAGGTGCTGTGGGGAAGGGAAGGAGGTAAGACGGGTGGGATGGAGAGGGGGATGAGGGGGAGAGGAAGGAAGGGGCTCAGTTTGCCCGCTGAATCTCTGCTCCATGTGACCGGCCTGGGCCAAAGCCCCCTTGCCGGTCTGTCCTCTCAGCCTTTCTGCCCCCTCCTCTCCCCCCGACGTCCCCGGCCCAGGCCTTCTCCGGAGGCCGCCCCCGCCCCTGCGTGAGCCCCGGGGTGCCCACCTGGGCGCTCTCATCACTGAAGCTGTTCCCGTACATGAAGCAGCCCCTCTTGGAGGCGTGGCCGTGCAGGTCCACGTAGTAGGCCACGCCGCTGTCCTGCGGGGGGATGACCTCTTTGGCCACCGGGTTGCGAAGCTCACCCGGCCCGGGGGCCAGGATCCACAAGCTGCCGGGGTCCCGGTCGCCCGGCTCAGCCCGGACCCAGGGTTCGGGGCGGCCCCCGCCGGATCGGGGCTTCAGCTGGGCCCCGTCGTGGAGATCATCGGCTCGGTCGAGGTAAGAGAAGGGGGCCGCCTGTGCGGGGTGTGGGCCCAGACGCGAGTGGACGTGGTGGTAGAGCAGCACCGCCTTGGCTCCGTAGATTGCCGGGTGCAGGACGGCATCTGGCTTCAGATACTGACGGTTCAGGTTCACCCCTCGCGAGTCCGTGCGGTAGTGGCCCCGCACTACACCATCGGGGTTCAGCATGGGAATCAACTTGAAGACAAAGAGACGACGCAAGGTTTGGGCCCGGGGGTCGTCGGGCCGCAGGATGAAGTCCAGAAAGCCGTTAAAGACGAAACTGGAGGGCGTCTCCCCGGGGTGGACTCTGCTGCTCAAGAAGAACACCTTCTTGCCGGAGAAGCAGAAGGGCCGGGGAGTGCTGGTGTCAGGAAACAGCTGGTCCAGCCGGGGCTCTCGCTCCTCTTGCCGCCCATGGCAGGAGCTGACCGTCAGCAGGTCCACACGCAGCCCATCCAGAGAATAGCACAGGAGTTCCCGGTGGTAATAAATGGAGTCCAGGGGGCTGCTAAGGGAAGGGTGGTCCTCTCGGAAGCGCTGGTCGAGCTGGTTCAGCAGCTCCTGGCAGTCACTGTAGGAGAAGGGGTAGCAGAAGGCAAAGAAGGTGGTGGCCCCGCGGCCCTCCAGGAAGCGGTGAATGAAAGACAGCACGAATTGCGTCTCTGTCATCTCAAAGGTGGGCCGGTCGCGGACCCGCTCCCAGCGGGGACGGGTGGGCAGGGTGCGCACGAAGGGAGCCATGCCCTGAGAGTACAGCTTGCTCTGCTTGTTCATGTTCATGATGTTGATCTTGATGAGTTTTCCTGGAACGCCTCCCCGCACGCTGAAATAGAACCAGGACCTGTTCCCATTCTCGAACTCAGTCTCGGCACAGTCGGGCCTCGTCCAATCAATCAATCAATCAATCGTATTTATTGAGCGCTTACTATGTGCAGAGCACTGTACTAAGCGCTTGGGAAGTACAAATTATCTTGGCTTGGGAAGTCCACACGTTGAACTCGTAGTCAGGGGAGGGGGAAATGCTGCTGGTGGGGAGTGGACCCCCGTCCCCGCCCCCCTCCCCCTCACCAGCCTCAGGATCCACCTTCTCCACATGGGCCAAGTTCCCTGAGTCAAAGCGGGAACTGAAGAGCAACCCCCCACAGCGCAGTTCCATGGTAAGGCTGAGCATGCATCCTCCTGCCCCAGACTGGCCCTAAGAGCTCTCTCCGGGGCCCGGCGCTCTCTTTCCGCCTCCCGCACCGGGCCCAGGCGTGGGCCCGGCCCCAAACAAAACCTTGATCGGTGCAGCATAAATAAGGACAGATTTATTGGGTTACCACCAGCTCCCAAATCACCCCATTCCAACCCTGCCTCCTCAAGCCCAAATTAGGATTGGCGCTCAGTTGGGCCAACCACAAGCCTGTGGGCTATCTGGAACCCACTGACTCGCTTGTGCGAGTTTGTGAGGGTGAGATAGAGTGCGTGTGTGGGTTGAGCTCCCCATCTTCACTTCTGATGTGTTCCCAGACCTGGCCATCAGAACTGTGGCTATAAAAACTCCTTGAAGAGTATGCATTGCACCTGTCTTCTGTTCCCAGTTGGCGAGCCTGGGGAGGAAAGGTCCGGGTGGTGGCGGGAGGTGCAGCCATGCACAAACATGTACATTCTCTCTCTCTCTCTCTCAAACACACACACACACACACACACACACACACACACGGCACCATTTTTAAAATGGTTTTGGTGGAGCCAGGAGCTGAGGGTGAAATCCTCTCCAGCCAGAGGTGAGAACCACAAGTTGGCTTGGATAAATCTTCCTTCCTCCTCTAAGGGAGGCAGGAATCAGGATGGGGCCGGGGCCAGAAAGGGAGGAAGGAGGAGAGAGGCATAGAAGAGAGGAGGAAAAGGGAGAGAGGGGGGCAAAGGAGGCAGAATTCACCTGCTGCTCTCAGTGGGCCTCCTCCTCCTTTTCCTCCTCTTCCTCCTTTTCTGCCACCCTCCATGGTTCCTGTGGAGTTGCACGCACTGAGCCTCCACTGCTTCTGCTCAGGCCATCGCGGCGGCACTGGCCACAGTACTGCGTGAATCAGCCCACCCTGAAGGTGACGGAGGAAGCGACATGGCCCAAGACGGACTGTTTCATACGGGGATGTCACCAAGTGCTGCCCAACGCAACCTGAACAGAAGAATCGGCCATCGCCGTTGCTTAGAAATGGTGGGGGCAACCCCGCCTGGCACCATACCGGTGTGAATAGGAGTTTTGCATGCAGTAGGGAACACGAATTTCCAAACTCCCTGGAAACTCTTGTTCAAGCCCAGCACCAGCAAGGCCATGTGTGTTTGGGCAGAAGGCCACCCTTGATCTTAGAGAAGCAAGACTGTAAGCCCGTTGTTGGGTAGGGACCGTCTCTATATGCTACCAACTTGTACTTCCCAAGCACCTAGTACAGTGCTCTGCACACAGTAAGTGCTCAATAAATACGATTGAATGAATCAATGAATGAACATGGTGTAGCGGGAAGCAGCGTGGTGTAGTGGATAGAATAAGGGCCTGGAGTCGGAAGGTCATGGGTTCTGATCACGGCTCTGCCACTTGTCTGCTGTGTGACCTTGGGCAAGTCCCTTCACTTCTCTGTGCCTCAGTTACCTCATCTGCAAAATAGGGATCGAGACTGTGAGCCCCATGTGGGACAGGGACTGTGTCCATCCCAATTTGCTTGTATCCACCCTAGTGCTTAGTACAATGCCTGGCACATAGTAAGTGCTTAACAAATACCATAATTATTATTATTAGAGGACAGCTGAGAATTGGGTAGTCATGGACCCAGCTCCATTAACATCTGAAAGGGGCAGTCAGCTCAGAGCCCCATGGGAAGCACGACTTGGGCAGTACATCCACGAGGATCAGGGAGGTTGTGGGGGGATCTCAAAGAGCTGCCCGCACACACCGTCTTTGTCTCTCCACATCCTGAGCATCTCACATCTGGACCCGGGCCCAGAGTGACTGGCCAGCAGAGGGGAGAGCCATTACCTCCTTTGAGGAGGACTGAGCTGAGTTACTTGGCCATTTACAACTCGGGAGGGAAACCGACCACAGCAGAGATCTTCACTGCACCTCAGCACATGGTTCGGGGGGGCGATGTCACCGGACAGAGCTCTGCTCTTTGAAAGTGGAACTCTCAGAAAAAAGGCTGAGTGAAAACGCTTCACCCAGAAACCAGCTGAGTGGTGGGGGGAGGGGGAGGCGTGCCGTTGGGGCAGTGGCTTGTCTCTCCACAGCCTTACCTCAAGTCAGCTGCTGACTTTGGGCATATGCCTCCCTGCCCCTCCACCTCTAAACTAGGCCTCCCAGAACATGTGGCCTCTAGTAATTCTCCCATGTGCATACATACACACACACACATGACACAGCTCTCTCCATACCATGGGGGTGAAAGCCCAGCCTTCCCCCACCTCCCTGAGCCCCCAGCTTGGTTCTGCCTCTGTCTTCCCCGGGGGGGCAAGAGAATGAGTCCCAAGGACCGCTGGGGGATGGGAGGGACCCACTAAGGCAACTGGAGAGAAGAGGCTGCAGAGAGGAGGGAGGCTGCACCCAGAGAGGGGAGGAGCCTGAGGACAGCAGAAGTGTAAAGCTGCTGGGGGTGGGAGGGGAGGTGGGTGCGCCAGGAGGGGACTCCAGGACAGCATCTAGGACCATGTGGGGGATCTGCCTGATCCCAAAAGGCAGAGAATTGGAACTTGCACCAATCTCATAGCTTTTGTCCCCCCATATCCTCTTCTGAAAACGGAAAAGTCCCAGAGGTTTGATGTGTGGGAGGCGAGAAAGGGGCAAGCTGACCACAACCCTAGGAGGAGCTTCATTTGGGATTTCCTCTCTGTGGGGCGTGCACATGTCTCTCGCTCACACACACACACACACACATATACACACACACTCATACATCATTCTCACACATTCACAAACCACACACATACACTCATATACACACAGAGACCTGCAGCACCTTGCCCAGGGCAGGATACACTGGAGCTCTTCCCGTGGCTGGTCCTAAAGAGGAGGGCCATGCCCTTTTGGGAGAACCGAAGGATGGTCTGCCTTGTGGCCTGGCTCACTCTGCTCAGCTTCTTCCAGCTGGCACACTTCTTCTTATCTCTATACCCACTGGCAGGCAGGGACCCCACGGTGAGTGTCTCTTTTTTGTAGCTTGAGGTTTGGGGTGGGGAGTGAGGGAGGTTGCCGGGTCCCTAGGGGTGGGGGAATGGGAGACAGAGGGAGTGGCTGGCCCTGGTCGGGAGAGGGGAAAAGGATCTCTCTTTCCTCTCCACCGGCAAGCTTCCAAGCCTTTAGTAAGAAGCAGAGGCAGGTGCTTGTGAGCTGGGGGGGGTGGGGAGGGAGCTAGGGAGTTGAGACTCTGGGAAGGATGGGATGGGGAGGATGAGAAGGATGGGATGGGGAGGATGGGAAGGAGCAGAATTGGGATCTGTCCCCAGGGGCTTCCTGGGGGGCTTTCAGGGACAGGTGTTTTTTCCTACTTCTGACCCCTCCAACAGCCACCAGGTCCCAGCAGGATGCTTGGGGCTCAAAGGGGCCTCGGGAAACTGCCCTCTTCCTCTGCCCAGAGGGGCAGAAGCCCTAGGAGGAGCAGCAGTGTGGCTCAGTGGAAAGAGCACGGGCTTTGGAGTCAGAGGGCATGGGATCAAACTCTGGCTCCGCCAATCGTCAGCTCTGTGACTTTGGGCAAGTCACCTAACTTCTCTGTGCCTCAGTACCTCATCTGTAAAATGGGGATTAAGACTGTAAGCCCCCCGTGGGACAACCTGATCACCTCGTAACCTCCCCAGCGCTTAGAACAGTGCTTTGCACATAATAAGCGCTTAATAAATGCCATTATTATTATTCTTGCTTTCGAGCCCGGGAAATTTAATCTCAGTCCTTCCTGTTGCAGTGAAAGTCCATTTTCCCCTTCTTCAAAGCGTTCCTTCTACCTGAGGTTGGGTGTCAGTCTGGAGGGAAAAAAGGCACGAAATTTGGTAATTTGGTTGAGCCTAGTCTCATGCTGAGGCCTGGGGAGAGAAAGCTGACGAGAAGGAAGAAAACAGAGGAAAAAGAGAGAGAGAGGCAGAGAAAGACTTAGAGTGGAAGGCAAAGGGAGGGGGTTGGAGTGGGGTTGCAGGAAGGGCTGGGGAGCAAAAGGGAGAAAAGGTAAGAAGCAGGGGCTAGGGGAAGGAGCAAGGATTGGAATGGGCCACTAAGTGGATATTAAGCCAATCGTAGGCCAAACACCTCCCAAACATGCTAACTGAATGGATGATTTGGCAAGTGGGGAAGGGGCCCTGGGATGTGACTTCATTTCTGTATCCTCAGTGAGCCGAAGTTTAAGGGAGGGGCTCTGGACTTCCCCTGTCCCTCACAACATCCATGGCTCTCTGTTCTTTCCAGCTCTTGTCGAAAGAAAAGGTTAAATTCCCTACAGCTCATCTTCTCCTCAATCACTCAGGTGAGTGCTGCTTCCCTCAAGCTCCTCTCTCCCCTTGCCCCCCACGCCTCACAGTTGTTGAGGTGCAGATCGGGGTTGGGGGGCAGGGGTGTCTGGTAATGGAGCTCCCCAGGGGATGGAGGAGGTGGAAAGCTGGGGCTCCTGGGTCCTCTCCTATTGAGCCAAGAAGGCCTGGTCTAGGCTTCAGGTTTTCCTTCTCCCTGGAAAATGGGGGAAATTCTGGGCAAGGGGGTGGGTGAGGTGCGGTAGGGGCTGATGAACTCTTCCCACACCTGCCTCCCAGAGAGATGTGAAGGCAAAGTAGGGGGCTGGGAACCCTGTGGGGTGGTCCTGCTGCCAGGAGAGAGGAATCAGGGTTGGAAGAGAAGAGGGAGTGGGAGGGATTGGTGGTCAGAGTGGGAAAGAGATGAGGGCTAGCTGACCTCTCGTGGTTGATGGTCCCGCCACCCCGAAATCAGTTTGGCTCTGGGGGTCCTGAGCGTTCCAACTCCAGCAGCAGCCCATGTTGGGGCAGGGGGTCTTCTTGAGTGGCTCACCCTGCTGCAGGATGGGGGCATAGGCAAAGGGCCACCTGCAGAGGAGGGGGCATTCAGGGTCCCTGACACGTCTGCTCCTCTCCTAGATGGTTTGCCGGTGAAGCGGCTTCAATGGATGGGGGGCGCCCAACAGGGCCGCTCCTTCGTGCAGGGGATGGAGCTGACGGCGGGGAACCTGAAGGTCCTCCAGGGCGGCATCTATTACATCTACATCCAGGTGACCCTGAGCAACTGCTCTCTGGGCCAGGAGAGAACCTTGTCCATCAAAGTCCACACCCCGCAGTGGTCTGCCAAGCTGCTGAGCCATGAATTTGGCAGAAGCTGCTCCCTCTTCATGGGTGGCCAGTTCCTGCTCTCTTCCCAGGACGTGCTCGAAGTGGAGTGCAACTCACCTGAGGTCCCCTGGGGAGGCAGAGATGAGACCTTCTTTGGAGCCTTCCTGGTGGACCGAGGCTCCCCCTGACCTCCCGGGGACAGCTCCCTATTGGCTGCTTGGAGCTCCCAGCACCCTGAGGTGGTGGGGTTGGAGGGGAGTGGGAGCTGGGGGATTTCATTTCCGTTTTAGCTGCACGCGGGACTCCAGATCTGTTGAGTGGTGTTCTTTGCCTCTTTGTGCCTCAGTTTCCTCCTGGGTTCCATGGGAAGTTGGGGAAAGTGTGGGGAAGGAAGGGCCCTCCCTGCCTTTGCCCTGCTGGGCTTGGCGGGCAGAGAAGGGGGCCAGGAATTTAGGCCTCCAGATCCTCCCCAGTGGAAACAGGCTAGGCTGGTCCACTTCCAGGCCCTCTGAGCCAATAGGCCTCTTCTAGAGGGCACAGACCTCTGGCTGTTAGCTATCATACATCCACCCGGTCTACTGGAATTGGAACGCAGGACTCCTGGGTCCTCGTTTCACTCCCCTCCAACCTGTTGTGGAACCCAGACAGCCCCTTCAAATTCTGCTGTAGCCCCTGGTGGGCTGGGGAGTGGGGGGACAAAGAGGTCTATCAAATGCTTTAAGCTATTTGTGGAAAAATGTGCAATAAATAGGTTTCCTTCTTTGAGGAATCAAACTGTTTCAGGAGGGCCTTCTCCTCAGCGTCCCTCACTCCTGGACCATGAAGTTTGCAGGTCTTCATCCAGCCAACGGGACAAGGGGTTTCCCAAGGTGCCGCCTTGGAGAGTGGAGGATTTTGTGAGAGGAGGAGGGGAACTACCAGGCTACTGGGCCTTAGATCTTGAGCTTCGCAGTCAGGCCTTGGGCTCCCCTCCACCCCACCAAATCCAAACCCCACTGCCCCACGGTAGCTTTAAACCAGCTCTGCAGATGGCCTCAAGTCCATGCACACCTAATTGAGTGACTGATTGATTGAGATTGTTGGGAGGCTGGCTGCAGGGAACGTGGTTTGTCTCTCTCTTTGGAGGATTGAGTTGGACTGCTGAAGAGGCGAGCAGAAGGCTGGGGAGTTGGGGTTGGGGGGGATGGAGTGAGGGCAAAGATGGTTGGAAAGGCCTGTGGGTCAGTCTGAGATGCCGAGGTGGAAGAGATTCAGTCCTCTCCACATCACCCTAGAGAAGCAACAATGGTCTCTTTCACTCTAAGAGGCTGCAACCCTACGTCTGACCCTCTGGGGTTTTCCCCTCAGAGAGATCTGTGGCTCGTTGAGCAGAAGGGTGGGGGCTTGGCAAGCTCTAACTTGCTCTAGCCTGGCCCCCAGGGACATCTGCCCCCCCCAGTCTTCCTTAACACCTCTCAAACCCATCTGGCCCCCAGTCAGCCTCTTGGCCCTGAGCCCCTTCTCCCAACTCGGGCCTGCCTAGTGTTCAGGGGGCCCATCGGGGGTTGGGGGGTAGGGAGAAAAGGGGACAGGGAGTCAGTCCATCGTATTTATTGAACCCTTACTGTGTGCAGAGCACTTTACTAAGCTCTTGGGAAAGTACAATATAACAGACACATTCTCTGCAGGGAGGCATCTGGGCTGGGCTTGGGCCCTGCTGATTTCTCAGTGAATTCCAAAGCAACCAGGAGGGACAGTCCCTGAAGTGTCTGGAAGAGCCCCAACATCCAGCTTCCCCTGGAAGCAAGTGACCGTGGGGTGAGAGGTGTGTCTACCGCCGTCAAGGAAGGGGGCTCAGATCAGAGCCCTGCTCTTGGAAGGTGGGCGGATGGCTGGATGCCAGAGGCCCAGGAGAGGGGAGGGGACTTACCCGAAGCCACAAGTCAAAAGGAGTCAGAGTCGGGAATCCAAGTCCCACCACCAAGTCGGCCTTCAGAGCCTAACCACTGGGCCCTCTACCTCCCACAGCTTCCATGAAGCTCACAAGACACATCATCCTTGGCAGAGAAGCAGCATGGCCTAGTGCATCAAGCACGGGTTTGGGAGTCACAAGGACCTGGGTTCTAGGCTCCCCCCGCACTTGTCTGCTGTGTGACTTGGGCAAATTACCTCACTTCTCTGGGCCTCAGTTACCTCATCTGTAAAGGGGGGATTAAGACTGTGAGCCCCGTGTGGGACATGGGCTGTGTCCAACCTGATTATCCTGTATCTATCCCACCATGAGTACAGTGCTTGGCACATAGTAAGTGCTTAAAAATACCATTAAAAATAAATGAATAATCCTTCCCTGCTCCCTAACCCTCCCTGCCCCCCGCAAGCTGAAAAAGGGCTCCACCCTTGCCCCGACTTCTGCTACTCAGGTTCCTCCCTCTATTTCAAAGATCCAGGCCCCAAAAAAGACACACCTAGCTTGCAGGTGTTCAGCCCATTTGATAATCTTTCATTTGCATGATGTTCTCTTCATTCATTCCTTCATTCAATCATATTCATTCATTCAATCGTATTTATTGAGCACTTACTGTGTGCAGAGCACTGTACTAAGTGCTTGGAAAGTTCAAAATAGCAATGAAGAGAGACAGACCCTGCCCACAGTGGGCTTACAGTCTAGAGGAGGGGAGATATCAATACTAGTAAACAGGCATCAATATAAATAAATAGTATTGTACATATATACATATATACATAAGTGCTGTTGGGGGGGGAGAGCAAAGGGAGCGAGTCTAGGTGACGTGGATGGGAAGAGGAGCTGAGGAAAAGGGGGCTTAGTTTGGGAAGGCCTCTTGGAGGAGGTGTGCCTTCAATAGGGCTTTGAACAGGGGAAGAGTGATTGTTTGGTGGATTTGAGGAGGGAGGGCATTGCAGGCCAGAGGTAGGACGGGGGCCAGGAGTTGGCGGCGAGACAGGCAAGATGGAGGCATGCCTTCCTGCTTGCTCCCAATTTTTTCCACCACGCTTGCCGGCTCCACTAGGGTATGGTGGGAAAAGCCCAACCCCAGAGGGCTCCAGGGGGGAGGAGTGGTCCAACCTCAGCTCCTGGGCAGGGTGGCTCATGCTCCATCTCCCCACTCCGGGTCCTTCCTCTTTGAAGAGGGGGTGAGAGTGAGGGTGCCTTGCATACAGTGAGTGCTCAATAAATACTACTGATTGATTGATTCTTGAATATTCACGGGGGTTTGTGATGGCAGCCTGGCCCTCAGTTGATTACTCTGCTTTTAGGCTAATACTATTACTAATTATTAGTATTAGTAATAGGACAGCAGCTCCTGGCAAGAACTCCCCTTGGGGCATCGCCACACACTCACATGCGGAAATGCACATGTATAAGTCCAAGAAGAGCACAGGGAAAACTGAACCTACTCATCGCATCTCATGTGTGTGATACTAATCACAGTATAATAAGGATGGCTTTGATTAAACATAGGACAAGCACTATTCTTAGCGAAGCACTAGGGTAAACAGTTATGGTATTTACTGAATGTTTACCAGGTGGAAACCACTGTGCTAAGCACTGGGGTGTAGAAAAATCAGATCGGATACAGACCTTGTCCCATTCGGATCTCAAAGCCTACGAGGGAGCGAGAACTGGTATTATATTCCCTTTGTCTGGATGGGGAAACTGAGGCCTGGTTAAGTGACTTGCCCAAGGTTATACAGCATTCATTCACTCATTCATTCAATCGTATTTATTGAGTACTTACTGTGTGCAGAGCACTGTACTAAGCGCTTGGGAAGTACAAGTTGGCAACATATACAGACGGTCCCTACCCAACAGCGGGCTCACAGTCTAGAAGGTGAGCCAGCAGGCCAGAGGCAGAGCTAGGGTGAGAAGTAGGCTGCCCAACACCCAGTCCTGTACTCTTTCCATGAGGCTGAACTTCTTCCCCCTCCTCAATCTCTTCCTGTCATCTCCCCCACCTCCTCCCCAAAGTCCTGTCGGGTTCAGCCCTCACCCATCAGCCCCTTCCATTGTTCATCTCTCCTGAGACACTCCTATTCAATCTTTCCACTTTTCATCGTTCAACGATGCACCGATTGACAAGGAACTAGACGCCCACATAGTGAAAGTCAGCTAACAGGGCTGATCAAAACCGTTGAGCTTCCAAAGAGCTGTTTTACAGAGGGTGGCTGGAGTAGAGGGCCAGAGCAGTGTCAATCAAGAGCGTGGTTGATGAAAAAAGTTTAAAATATTCCAATCATGGAAAAACAAATCATGTGCATGTCTTGCTGGCGGCAGGATATACCTTTCCTTTCCCTCCCCTCAACCCTGAAGTCCTGGGTACTATAGGCTAACCCATTCTGAGCTCCTGTGAAAGAGGCATCAGGGACTTTTGAAAAAAATCTTTGCTCTTTAAAAAGCTCTGCTTGGGGATGTACTGCTCGCCCTGTCTGGGCAAGGGGTTAGTGAAGCAGCGTGGCTCAGTGGAAAGAGCACGGTCAGAGGTCGTGGGTTCGAATCCCAGCTCCGTCACATGTCTGCTGTGTGACCTTGGGCAAGTCACTTAACTTCTCTGAGCCTCAGTTACCTCATCTGTAAAATGGGCATTAAGACTGTGAGTCCCATGTGGGACAACGTGATCACCTTGTATTCCCCCCCCAGCACTTAGAACAGTGCTTTGCACATAGTAAGCGCTTAACAAATGCCATCATTATTATTATTGTTATTAGAGAAGGTGTTTGCTCCATTTCTTTTTTTGAGAAGCAGTGTGGGGTAGTGGAAAGAGCACGGGCTTGGGAATCAGGAGACTTGGGTTCTAATCCCAGTTCCTGCACAAGGCTGCTGTGTGACCTTGGGCAAGTCACTTAACCACTCCATGCCTCAGTTTCCCCATCTGTAAAATGGAGATTCAAAACCTGTTCTTCTCCCCCCTCTGCCCTTGCTTTGGCAGTGAGCCCTTTGTGAGACAGGGATTATGTCCAATCTTCTTATATTATATTGCTTAGCATGTAGTAAATACTTTACAAATACTACAATTATTATTAAGGGGGGTTGTGGTGGTAGTAGTAGTAGTAGTAGCAGTAGCAGTAATGGTATTTATTGAGCACCCACTGAGTGAATTCACTGTAACAAATACTTGAGAAAGTACAACAGAAGCACAAGACGTTCCCTGCCCACAAGGAGTTTACATTTTAATGGGGGAGGAAGATATAGAATCAAGCAGCAGAATCAGAATAAATAAAATTGAATATTCAATCAAATATACACATCTATACAAAAACTGAAGCTAGACAAAAATAAATCCAAAAGTACAAGAGGTGGCTGTTGGGTCGATAAGACTCGGGATTCTGTTAGCTAGGGAAGGCTTGTTGGAGGAGATGGGATTTTAGGAGAGCTCTGAGATGGGGAGGACTGAAGTCCGCTGGGTTTGTGGGAGACAACATGAATAAGAAGTTGAAGGCAGTGAGAAGCAGTGTGGTCCAGTGGAGAGAGCACGGTCCTGGGAGTCAGAAGGACCTGGGTTCTAATCCCAGCGCCGCCACATGTCTGTTGTGCAACCTCAACTTCTCTGTGCCTCAGTTCTCTCATCTGTAAAATGGGGATTCAGACTGTAAGCCCCACATGGGACAGGGACTATGTCCAACCTGATTTGCTTATATCTACCCCAGCGCTTGGTATGGTGCCTGGCACATAGTAAGTGCTTAACAAATACCATAATTATTATTACTATTACTATTAACAGTGCCTGGCACATAGACAGCACTTAACAATTACCATAAAAAAAAAGGATGAGAGCCTGGTATAGCCAGGAGATGGGCTTGGGAGCCAAGAATGTGAGCAGGGGAGTACTGGGTGAGAAGAGCTGATAAAGCCAGGTAGTGGAGACAGAGCTGGTGGAGAACTTCGAAGTCTTTGTTTGAAGTGGCAGGAGAGGGGGAACCACTGGAGGGGCTCTGAGGAGAGGAGAGATGTATGCTGAGCACCATTTCAAGACGATGATCTGGGCAGCAGAGTGGAATATGGACTGAAAGGAGGGAGAGGCTGGAGGCAAGGAGACCAGCGTGGAGCCCGATATAATATGTGACATGAAGAGCACCTGGACCAGAGTAGTGGCTGTATGAGACGTTTTGGAGGAAAGATTGGCAGGTTTTCGCAGTAAATTGTTAGGACGTGAGAGCAGGACAGTGAGGAGTCGAGCTACAGTAGACGTGGATGAACTCTCAGCAGCAGCAGCCAGCTACTTGGTCGGGTGGCTAGAGAGGATTCAGTGCCAGAGGCGGTGGATTTGATCTTTGACCCGCGAACTTCTGTTGGGCCACCTGAGCTCCGCAGGTTCAGATCTGGGAATTCCTGGACCTTGAATATGGTGGGAAGTTTAAATCAGTCTTTCCCAATTCTGCTCCTCTTCATTGGAATCATCTCCCTTGCAGCCCTTGATATCTACTGCTGTGGAGTCCCTGTCCCTAGGGATGAAAGGGGAACCAGGCTGAGTCTATCTCCTGGAGCAGTTTGGGTGTAGGCTTACATGCCCAGTTTACTAGACCAAGTCTATTGAATTGTACTCTCCCAAATGCTTAGTACGATACCATTATTGGTTTGATTGATTGGGTGGGTAAGGGCAGGGTTAGGGTTAGGTTTCCAAATAGAGGTAATATCTGGCTAGAGAAGGTGAGGACGGTGACAAGGATGATGATGATGATAACGATGGACTCTCCCATTGAGAATGGTGGACAAACTTGAGGGTTCATTCATTCATTCAATTCACTCAATCATATTTATTGAGCGCTTACTGTGTGCAGAGCACTGTACTAAGCACTTGGAAAGTACAATTCAGCAACAGAGACAATCCCTGCCCACAACGGGGGGCCTGTGACTTCAGGCCCGAGAACCTGCCTGAAGGAATTGATTCTAGTGCTAGTGATTTGTGCAGTGCCATTCATGATCTCTCTCTCATCCTGGCTGGTTGTGTTCCCGCTAGGGCAGGGCATGCAATGAGAGACCTTAGACTGTAAACTCTCTCTAGACTGCAAGTTCCCTCTAGATTGTAGACTCTAGACTCCTTCTAGACTGTAAGCTTGTTATGGGCAGGGAATGTGCCTGCTAATTCTGTTGTAGTGTACTTTCCCATGTGCTTAGTACAGTCCCTACACATAGCAAGGACTCAGTAAATACCATTGATTGATTGATTGAGTAGATCTACTTTCAGGATTGCTAAATGAATATAAAGGTAGAAAAACAAACAGTATATTCATTCATTCAATCGTATTTATTGAGCGCTTACTGTGTGCAGAGCACTGTACTAAGTGCTTGGGAAGTACAAGTTGGGAACATATAGAGACGGTCCCTACCCAACAGTGGGCTCACAGTCTAGAAGGGGGAGACGGAGAACAAAACAAAACATATTAACAAAATAAAATAAATAGAATAATGAGCCTATAGAAGGGAGGGCTGGCTGTGATCATAGGAGAGTCATGTCCTTGTTATGTTCTGATTATACATTTGGCTCCAGTGACTTGGATGGGCCTGGATCTCCAGCAGGACCGAGACATTGGATTTATAATAATAATAATAATAGTGTTTGTTAAGCGCTTACTATGTGCCAGGCACTGTTCTAAGCACTGGGGTGAATACAAGAAGCAAATCGGGGTGGATGCAGTCCCAGTTGCACTTTGGGTTCAGAGTCTCAATCCCCAGATGAGGTAACTGAGGCCCAGAGAAGTGAAATGACTTGCCCAAGGTCACACAGCAGACAATAATAATAATAATTATGGTATTTGTTAAGCACTTACTATGTGCCTTGCACTGTTCTAAGCACTGGGGGAGATATGTCTTGCACTGTTCTAAGCACTGGGGGAGATACAAGGACAAGTGCAGGAGCCAGGATTAGAAACCATGACCTTCTGACACCCAGGTCTGTGCTCCCTGCACTATGCCATGCTGCTTCTAGTAAGAGCATTTCAGGAGGAATTATCTGGAAACAATCATCCTTTGGTTACTTCCCTGACTCACCCCTTTCTCCTGCCCACCAAACCACTCCCTTTCCAAGCTTGTGTCCAAGTAGCTAACCTCCTTTCCCAGTGGCTCACTACCCACTCCAATCCTTCTCTTCCACCTACTGGGCCACATTCTCTTGCCCAGATATTTGTCATCTTCTTGCCTTTGGCTCCTCACCTACCTTCTCTCTTCATCCTTTTTTTTTTTTTTGTCCTTTCCTCTCACAGCTGCGTTCTTTCATCTTCACTTGTGCTTATTCTCTGGCATTTTCAAGTACAGTGCCTGGCACATAGTAAGCACTCAACAAATACCACAACTATTATTATTATTATTATCACTAAATAATATTTATTGAGCACTTACTGTGTGCAGAGCACAGTACTGAACACTTGGGAAAATACAGTACAACAGAGTTGGGAGATATGTTTCCTGCCCACAATAAGATTACAGTCCAGAGGGGGAGACAGACATTAATATAAATAAATTATGGATATGTACATGGCTGCTGTGGGGCTGAGGGATGGGACAATATCAAATGCCTAAAGAGCACAGATCCAAGTGGGTTGATGATGCAGAGGGAGCCAGGGAAAAGAAGGTTTAATCAGGGAAGACCTCCTGGAGGAGATGTGAAAATAAGGCTTTAAAGGTGGGGAGAGCGGTGGTTTGACATGTATGGAAGGGGGAGGGAGTTCCAGGCCAGAGGGAGGACTATTTCTCTAGTCTGGAAGTGCCCTGTGGGTAGGGATCATGTCTATCATCATCAGTGCAGATCGCTGTTCTAAGCACTTGGGAGAGTACAATACAACAGAGTTGGCAGACACATCCCCTGCCTACAACAAGTTTACAGGCTAGAGGGGGAGATAGGGAGATAGACATCAAAATAAATAATTTATAATATAAACTCTTTTGTACAGTGCTCTCTGCACACAGTAAGCACTCAATACCATTGATGGCTAAATTGTTCTGCTTTTCCCCTTGTCCTGTGCCATACTTTGCACTTCTTTTACTTGTTCCTCTCTCTTTTCCCAATCTTCTCTCTGTACCCTGGCTCTTTTCCAGCCTAATCCTTTGTCTCCCTACTTTCTTTTCCATCTGGTTCTTCCCTTTCTCCTTGCTCCTTCTGTCTTTATTCTTTCATTGTATCATCTTCATGCCCCCTCCCCTCCCAGTCCTCCACCTCTCCGCTGAGCGCCTGGACTACTCCCCTGCTCCTTCCCAAAAAGCCACACTCGGCCATTTCTGGAGCTGCTCAAGAGCCCAAGCAGAAACATGAACACCGAGAGTCTCACTCTCTGGGCTGACATAGAGGAAGGTGGCTGGGCCTGAGGACTCCTGACTGGTGGGTCCCTAGGGTCCAGAATCAGGGGGGAGGGATGTGCCCCTGACCCCCTCTCGGGAGGCTCTGCTCTCCAGGAGATTCCAGCAAGGACCCCTTGGTTGCTGATGCCGGCATCCTTGGGAAGAATTGGAGAGCAAATTCTCAGGGGAGAGATGTGGTAGAGGGGATGTGTGAGAGGATGAGTGGGGCCTGGGGAATTTAGGTCAAGAAACTACCACCGAGAAATAGCAGGGGGGAGAAGGAAGAGGGGATAGATAAAATAAAATAAAGTTTTCAGAATGCACCAGGCCGAAATGCACTGGTTCAGTGGGTGAGGACTGGGCCGGGGCTGGTACACTCCCCGACAACTGGGGCTGTTCTCGGGGCAGGGCTCGTGTGCTGGCCCACGGCACTGATGCCTTAACCTGAGGAGGTCCTCCTAGAAGGCTTGTGGTGGGCCACAGTCCACCTCCTTGGCCAAGCCACCACAGTCCCAGATAACTCAGGTTTCTGGGCGTTTGCCTGGGCACTGCTTGGAGAAGCAGCCTGGCTCAGTGGAACAAGCCTGGACTTTGGAGTCAGAAGTCATGGGTTCAAATTCCGGCTCCGCCAATTGTCAGCTGTGTGACTTTGGGTAAGTCACTTCACTTCTGTGGGCCTCAATTCCCTCATCTGTAAAATGGGGATTAGGACTGTGAACCCACCATGAGACAACCTGATCACCTTGTAACCTCCCCAGTGCTTAGAACAGTGCTTTGAACATAGTAAGCGCTTAATAAATGCTATCATCATCATCATCATCCATGCTGAAGTGGTCTGATGGCAAGAAGACCTGAGGAGCTGCTGAGGAACAGGGAGGACTGGGGAGCCTAAGGGACCAGGACTGGAAACTGTTTGGTCCTTTTTTGCTTTGATCTCTCAGGCGGGGGCTTCCCCCCACCAGGCTGACATCATCCTAACAAAACAGTAATTGTCTTAAACCCAAAGCCCCAAGCCTGACCTTCCGGGTTTTTCCCCTCAGAGATGCAGGGGGTGCCTGGCAGGTCTGGGCTTGTCCTGAGTTCCCCTTCCCTCACTCCAGCCCTCCCAGCAAGCACCATCTGGACACCCCCTACCCCCAGCACTTATTAAACTTACTGTTTGTCTCTTTCGACTCTCACTTGGTTCAGGGGAGACTTCCAACCCTAAGACTACCTGAGAAAGGACCCCCTTTGTTATTAATGACAAAAAAGTGGTGTTTGTTAAGCACTTACTCTGTGCCAGGTACTGGACTATGCTCTGGGGTAGATACAAGATCATCAGGTCAGACACAGACCCCATCCCTCATTGGGCTCACAGTCTAAGTTGGAGAGAGAAGAGGTATCAAATCCACCTTTTCCAGATGAGGAAACTGAGGCACAGAGAAGTTAAGCAACTTTCTCAAGGTCACCCAGCAGGCAAGTGGTGGAACTGGGATTAGAACCCAGGTCCTCTTGACTCTCAGGCCCGGGGTCTTTCCACTAGGCTGTGCTGCTATAGACCCCAAGTAACCTGCATCCTACCTTTCCCTTCCTTGGCATGTAACTCCAACTGGGGGCCCCCATTCAGCAGCCTTTCTTCCTCGAGTCTAATGAAACTAGCCCAGACCTGATTCTGCCTCCGAGTGCTCAGCCTGGACAGAAGCCCCCTGCCCTCTGGCGCCTATATGTTGGGTAGAATCTTAATACTTCCATTAATTGTATTTATTGAGCACTTACTATGTGTAGTGCACTGTACTAAGCACTTGGAAGAGTACAATACAAGAGTTGATAGACATGCTTCCTGCCCATAATGAGCTTAGAATCTACGGGACTGTAATCCTTGCCCCTCTAGGAGTGCTGGGGGAAGGAGGTGGGCTGGGTCTCAGTTAAACTCTGCTCTGCCCATAGCCTGGGGCCACCCACACCTAGGGGGGCCTGACAGATGCAGTTATTAGTGCTTGGAGTGGCAATGGTGCATTCTGAAGACTTTATTTTACTTTATCTATCTCCTCTTCCTTTCCCCCCCCTCCCCGCTATCTCTCAATGGTAGTTTCCTGACCTAAATTTCCCAGGCCCGTCTCATCCCCTCCACTACACCTCTCCCCGGAGAATTTACTCTCCAATTCTTCCATCATCCATTGTCAATTGATGCACTTATAGACAAGGAACCGCATTGGGAAAGCCCCATGAGCTCATCTCTTCCCCTGAGCTCACAGGGAGCTATTTTGCATAGTGTTGCCTGTGGGTAAGGTATCAGAGCACTCTTTAATAAAAGTGTGTGACCTGCTCAAACTTATGGAAAGCACTAAAATACACCAGGAGGTAATAGGTCAGATTCCACTTCTTGAGAGCCCCTGCTGGTACCATTTCAACCCAGACTCAGTTTAGGAATCACTCTGGAGGAAAATCAAACCCTCCTTTCCCTTTGCCCCTTCTCATCTGTGGTCTCTCTCTCACGCCCAACCGGGCCTAGATCTCTGTGGCTGCAGTACTTCACGGTCTAACAGAGGGGATCCGCAACTTGGGATCTTCCCCAACTCCTCACAGACTTAAGGAACTTTTGGAGGTGTTTGGACACTAGACTTATTAACTCACTTCTGGGTCCCTGAATTCTTATTTAGCCTTATAGTCTCTGCAGCCCAAGTGAGTATTTCACTATTCACTCAGGTGATTCCCAGAGAGTATGGCAGTGGTGGCTGCTTGCTGTGGCCACCACCCACAGTTTTTCTATAATTTGGCTAAGAATGATGAATGGTTTCAAGCTTCAAGCAACAGGTGTCTAGGTCAATATATAGACAGCTATGCCTGCTGATAGTGTGATTTAGTCCTTGAGTGTATCAATCCCCATGGAGCCCAGGAAAAATTAAGTAGTCTCCTTCACTAGCCCTGCTCTTATTTGCAGTGCACTCCTAAGTAGGGCGGTTCGGACACCAAGGGTGCTGCCAAGTCAATCAATGATATTTAGTGAGTGTTTACATTGTGCAGAGCACTATACTAAGTGCTTGGGGGAGTACAATACAATAGAGTTTTTTTATGGTACTTGTTAAATAAGTTCTTACTATGTGCCAGGCACTGGATTAAGCACTGGGATACATACAAGCTAATCAGGTTGGACACAGTGCATGTCCCACATGGTGCTCACAGTCTTAATCCCCATTTTACAGATGAGGTAACTGAGGCCCAGAGAAGTTAAATGACTTGTCCAAGGTCACACAGCAGGCAAGTGGCAGAGCCAGGATTAGAACCCAGGTCCTTCTGATTCCCAGGCCCGTGCTCTATGCACAAGGCCACACTGCTTCATGCTCCCTGCCCACAACACGCTTACAGTCTAGAGACTGGTCCCAGTCTCCCCCCATGAACAAGAGACAGTATTACCTGGGACAGCATTCCACAGAGCTTTAGTCCCTTCTGCGTCACCCTTGCACTTGGATTTTTACCCTTTATTTACCCCACCCTCAGCCCCACAGCACTTATTTCTTTAGATTAATGTCTGTCTCCCTCTCTAGACTGTAAGCTCGTTGTGGGTAGGGAACATGACTACCAACTCTGTTATATACTGTATTCACCCAAGCACTTCATACAGTGCTCTGCACTCAGTAAGTGCTCAATAAATAAGATTAATTGATCGGTTAGAAGAGGACACAGCAATGTCAATGGCATCTGAGCATTACTGCTCTTCCTGAATAGGTGAGGGGCTAGAGAAAGGGCTTACTATATTCTTCATGGACTGAATTTCACTGGCAGCTGGGCTAGTTTAAAAAATGAAGGACATGTGAGTAGACATCCAACCATCCAACATGCCCCTGAGTGGCTTTTACAGTAGTGGTGGTAGTTCACACAGAGCCATCCACACCCTCTCACCCACTCCTCATAGGGCCTAAAGCACACACTGAGAGAAGGCTGGCAGGGGTAGCCAGGGCCCAGTGCTAGCTCTGGGGCAGCTCTGGAAGGGGAAGGGGACAAGATGGTCAAAGGGCAGAATTCACTGCCACTCCAGTTGTCCTGCTCAGGATCGACCCAGGGAGGCATTGGTTCTGGGGGCCTGGGAATCTAATAGATTCACCCTTTAAATCCCTTAGGCTGTGGACTGAGATGCCACCTTGCCCGGGGCTACTGAACCATGGAACCTTGTCAGGGCAGGAAGGAGAGTCGCAGTGGGCCCTGCAGCACTCAGGGAAGAGGCAAGGCTTGGAAAAGGAGGCTCCGGGCAAAGCCCATTTGGCCTGTCCCTAAACACAGCCCATGCTCCTGGGAGATTCTGCAGTAGCAGCAGCGGCAGCCATGGCTCCGACCGGTTTCCTAAGCTATTGTTTGTGTGGGTCACTGTGGTTGGCTGGAATAGGGGTTGGGGATACTATCGTTTCTTGCTCCAACTCAGGGGAAAAACAAAACAAAAAGAAGATGGAAAAAAGAAAAGTAAAATAATGGGCTGGGGAAAAGTTTTCTTTCCTGGTTTGCCTTTTAGGGAGAAAAGGATTTCTTAGATATGGGTGCCAGCCCATCCCCACCAGGCAGCCCCCATCCTCTAGGAATGAGATCAGCTCCTTTCAAGGGGTCTCCCCTGTTAACACCCTCTACATCCCTGCTGCCAGACAGCTGAAGATGAAGCTACATGCTACCCTCGTCTTCCCCTGGGAGTTGTCAAACTGATGATCAAACCCTCCCCCTGAGTGTAGAAAAAAGCCCAGCACTGGCTGTGCCCCCACTTCTGCCTGCCCCCAAGGGGAAGAGAAACATGTCTTCAGGAGTCAGTGGGCTGAAGTTGAGACCGTGGATGCGAACACCTGACTTGTTTCCTTCTGTCCCTCTGCTGCGGAGACCTCCCCCTGAAAGGACAGTACTCAGAACTGACAGGCAGGAGCTGAGGCCTTGGGAGTTAAATCTACATGGTGCCCACCCTGCCCCACATTCTTTCAGCTGCTTTGGGAACAACAGCATCTTGGGGAGGGGGGAGGATTCTAATGAAGTGAGAGAGTGAAAATTCACAGTTGGGGGCAGGTGGGGTGGGAGGGGGAGGAAGACAGTGGATGGAGAGCCAGGAAGCTGGGGCTTTGGTCTGAGGGTCAGGTGAGATGGTCTCTCACTCCCATCTCTCCCAGCCCACTGTGTCCGTCTCTCCCTCCTCAAATCCACCAACTCCACAAAGCCTCTTAAATAGCCACCTTCTCCAGGAGGCCTTCCCCAGCTAATCCCCACCAACTTGTTAGCCACCCTTAGCACTCAATATGTGTTTACTGTTTCCTTCTTCAGACTTTTGGGGGCTTACTTATTTTTTTAACCAGTTGTGTCTATTTTTTTCCCTTCTGCAGGCTTCAGGCTGAATCCTGATGGACCCAAAAGCAGAACAAAGGTCTGGTTCCTCGGCCCTCAACATGACCCTACTGACCTTGGAGCCAGAAGCTTCCCCTTCCCCAACCCTGCTGGATTCCCTGTAGAGGCTAGGTGAGAGGGTGGAGGGACGGAGGGGAGACAGCCGGGATGGGGGCAGGAGGCAGCGGGAGTTTCTGAAAAAGATGTTAAATGACAGTGTAGATGGTGCTTTGCGCTCTGTGTGTGTGTGGGGAAACAAAACAAAACAACAACAACGAAAAAACAGTGGTTTCCCTTCTCAGGGGCCCCTGGGAAATGGGACAGGACCACACGGGGCCAAGGAGTGTGATGGCAGGGAGAGGTAAAGCGTTCTCTAGCACAAGTCCCGTCAGGGAGGCTCCTCCAATCTGTTGTGGGTGGAACTTTCCAGCCTTTGGCTCATTTCAGCCCAAATCAGAGGCAAATCTTCAGTTTTGCCCACTCCTCATGCAAGCGTATTCTATGAAGAGGGAACGGAAGCCTGCGGGTGGAGGGGGAGGGAGAAGGAGCAGCAGAGCAGAAGCTTGGAGATGCCGCCACGCAGGGCTGGGAGAAGCGGTGCATATATGGTGTCCACATAAGCCGGAAGCTGGACACGATGGAAACGGAGCCCAGCCCGAAAACCATGGGGAGAAGACAGAGGCTGCTGATGAGGGGCCCAGGAGCGGCCCCCCCTTGCTCCCCCGCCCCACCAGGGGACCGAGGCAGTGGAAGTGGAGGTGTCTTTCACTCTTCCCTTTGAAACAACCAGAGAGTCTTAGGGTCCCCACCCCTACCTCACCCTGCAGGGGGTGGGGAGTTTGATGTGGCCCCGCTCAGGGGGCTTTCATCCGAAAAGAGGAAGCCACAAGCAAGGCCACAGGTGCCCTTCATGACTTCAGCCCAGGGTCCCCTTTGAAGAGCTGCCAGGAAGTGGGGGAGGGGAGGGGGAGGAGGAGTCCAAGTAAAGTAGCGGACTGGTAGCTTAATCTCTGCGGACAGAAGGGTTGTTTTCTGGAGAAGGAATTGTGACAGAAGCAAAAGCTTCTTTTTTAGACTAAGAATACGGCTCTACTCTCCCCTTCCCACACCTCCCACCGGTGTATTGGACTCCAGGGGACCTAGGATTTGATTTCTCCAGGGAGAGGGGCAGAGTCTGGGGCTCTTTCCCCTGGATTTTTAGCTCCTAAGGCTCACCCTCTGAGATCCTTCACATCTCCTCCTCCTCTACAGTCAATCAGTGGTATTTATTGTGCACTTACTTGGTGTCAAGAGCTGTACACAGCACTTGGGAGAGGACAAGAGAGTAAATAGACATGATCTCTGCCCTCAATCAATTGGATTTATTAAGCTCTGACGGTGCAGAGCACTGATCTAAGTGCTTGGAAGAGAACAATACAATAGAGTTGGTAGACATGATTCCTTCCCTCAAGGAGTTTTTAGACTCTGAGGGAGACTGGCATTAAAATAAATTCCAGATAGGGGAAGCAACTGAAATTAGAACTGTGCTTTGCACATAGTAAGCGCTTAACAAATACCATTAAAAAAAAAGTGCTGTTGGGGGGTGAAGAGGAGGGGGTGAACCAACTGGCAATTCCTTTATACTCTACTACTTCCCCTAGCCAAAATCTGTTTTAATGTCTATCTCTTTCTGTAGGCTGTAAGCTCCTTGTAGGCAGGGCTCGTGTCTACCAACTCTGTTGTATTTTACTTTCCCAAGTTCCTAGCATAGTGGTCTGCACACAGAAAGCACTCAATAAATACCATTTGTAAACTCCTTGAGGCTACCAGTCTCCACTACGGGAGGGAGAGTCAAGCAGCGGCATACCAATTCCATTCCTAGCTTGGCCAGCGGCTAGTGAGTGGAAGGCAATCTGCTACAAGTCAAAACTCACCTGTGCTGGGCAGCAGTGGTATGGGATAGAGTCGAGGGCGGAGACTCAAGTTTACTGTGCCAAAGGAGTTAACGGTAAACCACTTCCATATTGTGACCAAGAAAACTCTATGGATACACTACCAGAATGATTGCAGAGTGAGGTGGAGGGTTCTGGGAGAGATATGTCCATGGCATTGCTATGTGTGGGAGATGATCGCATAAGACAAGATAAAACTCCTTGAGGGCAGGGATTATGCCTACCAACTCTGGTACTGTACTCTACCATTCATTAATTCAATCGTATTTATTGAGCTCTTACTGTGCGCACAGCACTGTACTAAGCGCTTAGGTGTTTAGTACAATGCTCTGCACACAAAGTGCTCAATAAATACCGATGGATGGCTTGATTGGCAACCTCTTCCTCCACCCTCTCCTCCTCAAAAACATCATGTGTTGAGCTTTTTCTATATGCAGAGCACTGCACTAGATGCTTAAGGAATTTATAGAAAGGTATGGTTACTGTCCTCAAAGACCTTACAGTCCAATAGAAACACAGGCAAATAACTGGCAATGAGTGTACAATTAGTTAACAGTGTTACATATGTGTGTTTTTAACGATTAATAATTTACATTTCTAGATATGGGTGTATATTCAAATACTTGCTCAGCTGCTGTGTTTGTACTGCTTCCTGCTGCCACTATTTGTAAACAATTTTTGTCTGTTTCCTCCATTCATCTGGGAGCTCCTTGAAGGCAGGGCACATGTGTCTAGTTACTGTTGGATGCTCCCAAGCATTCAGTAGTGTCTAGCACACAGTAGGTGATTAATAAATGCCACAGCAGCATGGGAAGCATCATGGCCCAGTGGAAAGAGTACCTGGGTTCCAATCCCAGCTCTACCAAATGCTTGTTGTATGACCTTGGGCAAGCCAATTAACTTCTCTGTGCCTCAGTTCTCCTGTTCTCCCTCCTACTTAGACTGTGAGCCCCACGCAGGACGGGGACTGTCTCCAATCTGATTAACTTGTATCTACCCCAGCACTTCGAACGGTGTTTGACACATAGTAAGCGTTTAAATACCATAAAATAAACAAACAAAAAACACAGATTGACTCATGGTTCATGATAGTGAAGAAATAGGTGAGTAATGTACCCGTGCGATGTAACATGCATGAGGGCTGAATGTTCTGTAGTGATGGCATGCGTGGGAAAGTAGGAGTTAGACGCGGAGGTGGCTTTGCAAAGGGAAGGGAGGTGAAGGCATTTCAGGAAGGGGGAATGGCATGAGTGATAGGCCAGAGGCAGGATCTGGGCTTCTGTCAGCTCCTTGTGAGGGAGGATCATGTCTATCAACTCTATTGGATTGTCCTCTCCCAAGCGCTTAGTCCAGTGCTCTGCACACAGTCAATGCTCAGTAAATACCATTGGCTAATGGACTGATTGAGGAAGTGAAAGGACAGAATTAGCTGCGGAGCCAGTATTTGTGCTCCTCAAACTGCTCCCTCCCTGGATGGAGACAAGGAGGCTCTTGTCCTGAGATCCGAATCAATCAATTAATGAATGATAGTTATCGAGTGCTTACTGTGTGCAGAGCACTGTACTAAGCTGCAGAAAGGTCTCCTGGAACTGAGGGAGTGGCCAGAAAGCAGCAGACAGCTTCAGTGTGAGCCCAGGTCAGGGGAGGCCCTAAGGGAGAAATAAACCAAATCACAACTCCCAGGGTGAAATAATACAAATCACTGCTCCGGGGTGAGGGGCTTGGAGCGCCCAGTCACATCTGAGGGAAAGAGATCTCTCTGCGTTATGGTTGACTGTCCTTTTACATCATAGAAGCAGTGTGACCTAATGGATAGATCAATCCATTGCATTGATTGAGCGCTTACTGTATGCAGAACACTGTATTAAGTGCTTGGAAGAGTACAATATAACAGAGTCGGTAGAAACATTCCCTCCCCACAATGAGCTTACGGTCTAGAGGGGGAGGAATACATTAGATAAATAATGTGTAATATATAATTTATAGATATGTACATAAGTGCTGTGGGTCCGATCAACAGGATAATTAATGGTATTCATTCATTCAATCGTACTTATTGAGCGCTTACTGTGTGCAGAGCACTGTACTAAGCGCTTGGAAAGTCCAAGTTGGCAACATATAGAGACGGTCCCTACCCAACAGTGGGCTCACAGTCTAGAAGGGGGAGACAGACAACAAAACAAAACATATTAACGAAATAAAATAAATTGAATAAATATGTACAAATAAAATAAATAAATAAATGGAGTAATAAATACGTACAAACATATATACATATATACAGGTGCTGTGCGGAGGGGAATTTATTGAGCGCTTACTATATGCAGAGCACTGTACTAAGCACTTTTTAAAAAAATGGCATTTGTTAAGCGCTTACTATGTGTCAGGCACTACAGTGAGTGCTGGGATATAATAATAATAATGATGGCATTTGTTAAGCGCTTACTATGTGCAAAGCACTGTTCTAAATGCTGGGGGGATACAATGGGATCAAGTTGTCTCACGTGGGGCTCACAGTCTTAATCCTCATTTTACAGATGAGGTAATTGAGGCTCAGAGAAGTTAAGTGACTTGCCCAAGGTCACACAGCAGACATGTGGTGGAGCCGGGATTCGAACCCATGACCTCTGACTCCAAAGCCCGTGCTCTTTCCACTGAGCCACGCTGCTTCTCTCTATATATACACAATATAATCAGGATGGACACAGTCGATGTCCCGCAATATTAATCCCATTTTGCAGATGAGGTAACTGAGGCACAGAGAAATTAAGTGGCTTGCCCAAGGTCACACAGTAGACAAATAGCGGAGCCTGGATTAGAACTCAGGTCCTTCTGACTCCCAAGCCTGGGCTTTATCCACTTAGCCAAGCATTTGGGAGAAAACGATATAACAGAATTAGCAGACACTTTCCCTGTCCATAACAAGCTTTTAGTCTAGAGGATAAGCTGCAGAAAGGTCTCCGGGACCTGAGGGAGTGGCCAGAAAACAGCAGACAGCTTCAGCGTGAGCCTGTGTTAGAGGATGCCCTCAGGGAGAAATAATCCAAATCACAACTCTGGGGTGAGGATCTTGGAGCGCCCAGTCACATCTGAGGAAAGAGATCGCGGCTCAGTGGAAAGAGCACGGGCTTGGGAGTTAGAGGTCATGTGTTCTAATCCCGACTCCGCCCCTTGTCCGCTGTGTGACTTTGGGCAAGTCACTTCACTTCTCTGTGCCTCAGTTACCTCATCTGTAAAATGGGGATTAAGACTGTGAGCCCCACATGGGACAACTTGATCACCTTGTGTCCCCCCCCAGCGCTTAAACAGTGCTTTGCACATAGTAAGCACTTAACAAATACCATCATCATTATTATTATTATTATTATCTCCACGTTATAGCTGACTGTCCTTTTTACACCATAGAAGGAGCGTGGCCTAGTGGATAGATCAATCCGTCGAATTTATTGAGCACTTACTATCATCATCATCATCAATCGTACTTATTGAGCGCTTACTATGTGCAGAGCACTGTACTAAGTGCTTGGGAAGTACAAATTGGCAACATATAGAGACAGTCCCTACCCAACAGTGGGCTCACAGTGCAGAGCATTGTATTAAGTGCTTGGGAGAGTACAGTACAACACAGTTGGTAGACACATTCCCTACCCACAATGAGTTTACAGTCTAGAGGGTGAGAGAGAAATTAAATAATATATAATATATGATTTATAGATACGTACATAAGTTCTGTGGGTCCGATCTACAGGATAATCAATCAATCAATGGTACTATGCTATGTCATGTCAGAGTTGCTATGTCAGAGTTGGTAGACATGTTCCCTGCCCACAACAAGCTCCTGGGCTAGAAGGACCTGGGTTCTAATCCCAGCTCTGGCACTTTCTGCTGTGTGACCTCAGGCAAGTCATTTAACTTCCCTGGGCTTCAGTTACCTCATCTGAAAATGGGGATTAAGACTGCGAGCCCCATGTGGGACAGGGACTGTGTCCAACCTGATTAACTTATATCTACCCCAGCGCTTACTACAGTGCCTGGCACATAGTAAGTGCTTAACAAATACCATAACAACAATCATTGGCCCACTGTGTGGCAGCACCTAGACAGGCCAACCAAATGCTGGGCAGTAGGGGAGGGGGAGAAGAAACTCAACCAAAGGCTGAATTTTCTCCCTTATAAGCCCCTGGGGCACCCACACCTGGAACATCGTGTTCTGTCCTGCTCATTGCCTCTCAGGGCAGACATAACCCAGCTGGAGAAGGCACAGGGGAAGGTAACCAGGGGGATCAGGGTAGCGGGGAGATGGAGAAACTTCCGCGTGAGGACATCATCATCATCATCAATCGTATTTATTGAGCGCTTACTATGTGCAGAGCACTGTACTAAGCACTTGGGAAGTACAAATTGGCAACATCTAGAGACAGTCCCTACCCAACAGTGGGCTCACAGTCTAAAAGGGGGAGACAGAGAACAAAACCAAACATACTAACAAAATAAAATAAAAAGAATAGATATGTACAAGTAAAATAAATAGAGTAATAAATATGTACAAACATATATACATATATTCAGGACAGCCCAGAGAGATCGGGACTCTTCTGTCTGGAAAGACACAGACCAAGGCGAAGTCAACAGAATCATGAAGGGTGTGGACGGGGCAAGCACGAAGTTGTTGTTTGCCAAATCCCTCAACATTAAGGTGAGGAGATACCTATTGAAGCTAGAAAGTGGCAGGTTTAAAACAGAAAAAAAAAATGGAAACACTCCTTGGCAAAGGGAGAGGCAAGTCTATGGAATTCCTTCCTGCAGGAAGTGGTGCAGGTCGAAAACAGCAACAGGTTCAAGAGGGGTTCGGATCAAGGAGGGTGTCACGAGAGGGAAAATTAAGGAGTTTTAGATGTATAATCCTAAACGTTGTACAGAAGGGCAGCTAGCAAGTTTCTTCCAAGCATCCTGGGCTGGATGGATCAATGGCCTGATCCTGGCACAGCATTTTTGTCTAATATTCTTCTGTAAGTTCTTTGAAGCCAGGGACCGTGTCTCTTACTCCTTCTGTATGTTATCTGGGTACTTAGTACCATGCTGTGCACACAGTAGGCTTGAGGTAAATACTGTTGAAATGGAAGGGGTAGATTTGCAAGATAGTCGGGAGGAAGAACAGGCAGAGCTTGGAGTGGGGTGAATGAGAGCTCAGAGTCTAAAATGACTCCTCGGTTGCCAGCACGGGAAACCAGAAGGATGATGGTGTGGTCAGCAGTGATGGGAAAGTCAGGAAGAGAAGGAAAGATGAGGAGTTCAGTTTTAGGTTCATTAAGATACAGTAGGCTTGCAGGATCTGCAGACATTTAGCAAGAGGAGGAGGAGGATGAAGAGGAGAGGCCAGCAGAGGAAACCAAGGAGCGGCCGGAGAGATCAGGGCAGAGCCAGGAGAACCTAAGCCTGGAGAGAGTTTGAAAAAGGAAAGCGTTGAAGAAGGAGGATTAGAATTAAGGCAAGACTGATTAGACTAGAAGGGGGTCATTGGAAACCTCAGGATAAGCAGTCTCAGAGTAGTGAAGAGGGTGAAATCCAGCCTGCAGAAGGTAGAGAAGGGAGCCGGCAGAGAGACAGAGAAGGCTGCTGGTTTAGGCAATTCGTTGGAGCGATTTAGTTTGGAACAAGAGACGGGCGAAGGATGACATAGAGAGGAGGCAATGGGGAGTAGGGACGATCCCAGTGAAGGCCAGGGAGGATTAGGAGAGGTGTGGGAGACACTCAGTTCTGGGCCCAGGCTAATCTAGAAGGGACCGAGTTAGGGTTTGCAATGCAAATAGTAATGGAAGGAGAGTTTTGCTTAAACAGGCTGGCATGGCAAGGATTGAAAATAGTTCTGAAAAAGAAGTTAAATAAAAATAGAAACTTCACTATCCCCCACACTTTTCTCCACTAACTGCCGCTGGCACCCAGGGGAGCTTCATCTTCACAGGAACTCCTGATGGGGTGGGAGTAAGGAAGGGGGCGGGAGGGGGGGGTGGCCTCAAGGCTGGGGCCCTGGGAAAGAGCCTAGCATCAGTCATTCAATCGTATTTATTAAGTGCTTACTATATGCAGAGCCCTGTACTATGCGCTTTCAGTAGTACTTATAGGGCACCTACTGAGTGCAACATGCTGTACTAAACATTTGGAAAAGTCCAACAGATGCACAAGACACATTCCCTGTCCACAAGGGGCTTTCCCTCTAATGAGGGAGACAGACGTAGACATAACATTTGCAAATGGTGGAAGCTGTAGGAAGAACAACCATCAGATAGGGAGTAGAATGAATATGGCAGGATGGGATTTTTGGGAAAAAAGAAGAATAAAAATAAACAACTGAATAAACACTATTTGTCCACTATGTGATCTCAGGCAAGTCACTTAACTTTTCTGTGCCTCAGTTACTTCATCTGTAGAATGGGGATTAAGACTGAGCCCATGTGGAACATGGACTGTGTTCAACCTGATTAGCTTGTATTCATTCATTCAGTCGTATTTATTGAATGCTTACTGTATGCAGAGCACTGTACTAAGCGATTGGGAGAGTACAACAGTAAACAGACACATTTCCTGCCCACAATGAGCCTACAGTCTACCCCAGTGCTTAGTGCAGTGCCTGGCACATAGTGCTTAGTAAATATGATTAAAAAAAAGAGTCACCCTGCTCTCCTATCTTGCAAGATGGCTTTCTCACAAAACCTTGTATTAAGGAAAAATTTGCACTGCCACGTGTCAAGAAAGGGGCACAGTAGTGGGTTCAGAGCAGAGCAAAGAGTGTGAGTGGGAGAGTATTGGGGAAGAAATCTCTGAATTAAGTGCTTGAAAGAGGAAAGCTGACATGGTTCTGGCCCTCAAAGGATCTTACAAGCTTATGGGGGAAACTAAAGACACATATGAGCCATTCATGGCACTCAATGGCTATTGAGAGCAAAAGTATGGAAGGAGAAATAGACGAAGCCACTCAGCTCCCGTCATGCTGGGGTTACATTCCCGGTGAGCCACACGTTAAGAAAAACTTGATCAGCACCACACAAGCTGGCACAACCCTTCCTGCCAACATCCCAGTGTGATCTATTCAAGTGGTTGAGCGATGGCAGAAGAATGCACCCTAATTCTCTAACAGTGTTCAAGCTAAAACACATAATAAACACACACCTTTTGGAAGCCCTAGGTGTCAAAAAGGGAAAATTGATGTAATTTGAGAATATGCACAAATTCTAAGACGTATAAATATAAATGCTTAGGGCAATCCATCAATCATATTTATTGAGTGCTTCTGTGTGCAGAGCACTAGACGAAGTGCTTAGGAGAGTACACTATAACAGGGTTAGTAAACACTTCCCTGCCCACAACAAGCTTAGAGTCTAGAGGGGGAGTTGGATGGCTAAGACCTGAAAAGGTGGAGCTTAAATTGGGGAAGGCCTCTTGGAGGAGGTGAATTTTCAGGGGGGCTTTGAAGATGGGAAGAGTTGTGGTCTAGTTGCTGGAAGCCATAAACCAGTGGTAAGAAATTTCTACTTGACGCCAAGGGAGATGGGTAACCATTGGAGGCTTATGAGGTGGGAAAAGGTGTGTGCCCAGTGGCGCTTCAAAAAGAACATCCCAGCAGCAATGTGAAAGTACAGACTGAAGGGAGGAGAGACTGCAGGTAGAAAGGGCAGTGAAGAGGCTGACACAGTATTCTAGTTGGGGTAGGACGAGTGCTTGGACCAAGATGGTGGTCATTTGGATGGAGAGGAAGCTTTAGATGAGGGAAATGTTGTAGAGGAGGAACTGTCAAACAGGATGTGAGAGTTGACAGACGGTGAGGCATCAAGGATAATACCAAGGTTCAAGGCTTCTGGAACAGGGCGGTTGCTGATTTTGCCAACTGAGATGGGAAAATTAGGTGGAGGAGTCAGTTTGGGATGGAAGATGAGGAATTCAGTTTTAGACCTATTCAAGTTGAAGTGCTCTGGAATGTTTGTATGGAGCTGTCCTGGATGCAAGGGGAAATTCAATATTGCAGAGGAGGTGAGAAGTCAGGGCTAGCGAGGTTTGGGAGTTACAATACCATACTTATGGTTATGAGATTGGGCACAGTCTCTGTCCCACACAGGGCTTGCAATTTATCATCATCATCATCAATCGTATTTATTGAACGCTTATTGTGTGCAGAGCACTGTACTAAGCGCTTGGGAAGTACAAGTTGGCAACATATAGAGACAGTCCCTACCCAACAGTGGGCTCACAGTCTAAAAGGGGGAGACAGAGAACAAAACCGAACATACTAACAAAATAAAATAAATAGAATAGATATGTATCTTATCCCATTTCATAGATGAGGAAACTGAGGCCTAGGGAGGTTAAGTGACTTACTCAAAGTCACGATGTAAGCCAGTGGTGGATCTGGGACTCAAACCTGAATCTCCTAACTTTCAGTTCTTGGTTCGTTCACTAGGCCACCCAGATGATGAGGATAATAATGATAATAATAATATTTCTTAAGTGCTAAACTGCTACCACACTTGTTCATAACACTTGCCTGTCTCAACTACTGTGTCGGCTTCCTTGCTGACCTCCCTGCATCCAGCCTTTCCCTTTCATTCAATCGTATTTATTGAGCGCTTACTGTGTGCAGAGCACTGTACTTGTCTGGTCCATACTTCACTCTGCTACCTGGATCATTTTTCTACAATATTGTTCTGCACACATCTCCCCAATCCTCAAGCACCTCCAATGGCTGACCATCCATCTCCGCATCAAGCAGAAACTCCTCAGCATCAGATTCAAGGCACCCAATCAGCTCTCTCCTCCTTACTTATCTTGGCCCCTCTCCCACTACAACCCAGCCCCATACTTGGCTTCTCTAATACCAACCTACTCACTGTTCCTCGTTCTTGCCTCAACCACCATTGACTCTTGCCCAAGTCCTCCCTCTGGCTCAGAACTCCCTCCCCATTCATGTTTGACAGACCAGCGCTCTCCCCATCTTCAAAGCCCTACTGAAATCTCCTTCAGGGAACCTTCTAGAATTAAGCTCTCAGCCTTCTACCCTATTTTCTCTCTCTACTGCCTCTCCCATGCACTTAGTCCCACCCCTTAAGTACTTAGATCCTCCTCCCCATGCCCATCCCACAACACTCATGTCCATATGCTTATACTAGGCTACTTCCTTTACCTGTAATTTATTTTAATAGCTGTCTCTCCCATTAGACTGTAATAGAGTACTATTGTATGATCCTCTTCCAACCCCTTAACACTGTGTTCTAAACAAAGTAAGCGCTCAATAAATATCACTGATTGATTGCCTGCTTACTATGTGTTAAGCACTGCACTAAGCTCTGGGCTAGATGCAAGACGATCTGATTGGATACAGTCACTGTCCCAAATGGGACTAAGGTGGGGAGAACAGGGATCTTATCCCATTTTACAGATGCCTCAGGAAACTGAGGCACTGAGAGGTTGAGTGACTTGCCCAAGGTCACAGAGCAGATCAGTGATTGGGCTGGATGGGACCCAGATCTCCCAACTCTCAGTCCCATGCTCTTCCCACTAGGCTGCATAGATGTCATAGCTGAGGCTAGGAGAGTGGATGAACGTCCCTGAAATAGATAGTGTAAAATGAGAAGAGTGAGGGATCCAAAATGGGGTGAGAGAAGGAAGAAAAGTTAGCGAGAAAGATGGAAAAGGAGGGGACAGAGAGGTATGAGGAGATGACTGGGTCAGCAAAACCAAGGTTCTGGGATAGCGTTAGTGGTTCCAGGAGAAGGGAGTGGTCCATGGTGACGAAGGCAGCTGAAAAGGGGAGGAGGAGTAAGACAGAGAAGAGACCATTAGACTTGGAGAGAAGGAGGTCATTGGTAACCTTGGAGACAGTGGTCTCAGTGGAGTGAAGGGGGTGGAAGCCAGACCATAATGGGTCAAGAAGAGAGTCAGAGGAGAGGAAGTGGAGATAGTGGTGGGGGTGGGGCGTATACATCCCATTCCAGGAGTTTGGGAGCAGAGAGGTGGGGTGAGAGCTGGAAGGTGCAGTGGCATCCAGCATTGCTCCGGGCATGGAGTCCCCTGGAAGTGGGGAGGATGGGGAGGGCAGGCTGTATTGGTTCCAAACTTCTTCAGTGGGTTTAAGGCTCCTACAAAACCCCTGCCCCAGGCTAAGTCAGAAAGGCCCAGGGACCAATGCCAATTTCCAGGAGAGAAACAAATCTCCACGGCAGGAGAAATTGTGCGCTCAGTCATGTCTCTCTCAGATGGAGCAGGGGTCACTCTCCTCTCAGCCTTGACTGATGACAGAGGAGAGTGGAGGGGGCACAGGAGTTGGGACAGGAAGGAATGCTGTGGAGGGAGGAGTTAGAGTATACTTTGGAGCCTTCTCCAGGTGGGTGAGTGAAGAGAAAAGGAAGGTAGGTTAGTGGGTGGGGAGAATAAGAAGCCCGTTTCAGCCTTTCTGGGCCTAGGGAGGCCTGAAGACTCCATCCGTGGAGTTCCCCATCAACCGACCCCTCCCCGCCTTCCTAACTCACTCACTCACTCAATGGAATATATTGAGCACTTACTGTGTGAAGAGCACTGCACTGAGTGTTCCCTGTGTACCTCATCAAAACCCTGCTCAATTCTCCTCCAGGTGACTCCCTTTCGGCAGCTCCCAAGGTGTGTGACTTTTCCCCTCCCGCCCTGGGGCCACAGAGCCAGAGTGGAGCACAGGACCGAGCCCATCCTTGCCCATCGTCGCCGAGTCAGCCCGACTACAATTTAACTTTCTGAAAAGAATTACCTGATTGGCTCTGGGGTGGGAAGACAAAGACGGTTAGTTTCTCCCTTTCTACTCTTGTGGCGGAACCCCCAGCAGCTGTTTCCCCTCTTCTCTGCCCACAGCCTGTTGGGGATCCATCGCTGTCCTCCCATTCTCGCTCTGAGTTTGGTGGTGTGATATGTTGATGTCAATACCGGAGCAATCAGACCTGAAACTGACAGAGATGGGGAACCTCTGGCCCACCAGGTGGCCCCAAGGGGACAAGCCAAAGGTCGGGTTTGGTCCAGCTCCCTAGAGAAACACCATGGAGGGTCTGGAACAGGGAAGTCCAGAAATGCTCCCTGCTGTCCTGCCTCCGGCCCTGTCATTCTGAAGTTGGGGTGACTAAGCCCAGCTGGGCCACCGCATTTCCACGGAGGTCTCATTGTTGCCTCTGTCCCTTATCGGGGAGGCGATGAGGGTGACCTGAAAGAGAGAGCTAGGGAGAGGGCCAGGAACTGGGAAAGGAGGGCCATGCTGGGAAGGTGGGGTGGGGGAACGGGCTGTGGTTTGGGGGCAGGATGGAGGGAAGAGGCGGCTGGGGAGATTGCCATGACGTTTGCTCGAAGGGCTAAAGATATGCCCTGATAAAACAATAATGAGGCAGAAAGCTATCTTTAGATAGCTAAGCAAAGACAATGCCTATTTGGCCAATAATACATATTCACGCGTGTACATATCCCCTCCCACTCTCCATCCTGCTCCATCTGCTGAATGACTCTAGCTCATTCACCGCAGGAACTTTTGCAAGCTGAAGAAACTACCATTTCCTTTCCTTTCCATTCTCTTTCATTATCTTTTTTTGAATCTTTTCCTCCTTTTTTCGGTCTGTCATTTTCTCGATTTTTTTTTTCTTTTTTTGGCCTGCTGCTGCCTCCTGTTCCTCTCCCCCTCTCCCTCTCTCTGTTGCATCCTGTTTGGTGTGAGAACTTCACTGTTTTGATGTATCTGCCGAATGGAAATCCTGTGTCTGGGTCTCTAGGTTTCTAGAGAACATTTCCATCTTGGCTGGTGGTGATGGTGGTGCGGGTGTGGGGGTGATGGAGGGAGAGGAGTAGGGAGTGCAACCCACCAAAGTTAAGATGCAAGAGGAGCTGAAGACATTTCCCTTAGCCCCTTTCCCAGGCTCCCAGCCTGCCTCACCTCCTTCCTGATCCTTGTGGGTCTGACCTTCTCTGCCCCATTCTTCCTCTTCCTGCCTTCATTCATTCAATCGAATTTATTGAGCGCTTACTGTGTGCAGAGCACTGTATTAAGCACTTGGGAAGTACAAGTTGGCAGCATATAGGGACGGTCCCCACCCAACAACGGGCTCACAGTCTAGAAGGGGGAGACAGACAACAAAACAAAACATGTGGACAGGTGTCAAGTCATCAGAACAAATAGAATTAAAGCTAAATGCACATCATTAACAAAATAAATAGAATAGTAAATATGTACAAGTAAAATGAATAGAGAGATAAATCTGTATTAACATATATACAGGTGCTGTGGGGGGGCAAGGAGGTAGGGTGGGGGGGATAGGGAGGAGGAGAGGAAAAAGGGGGCTCAGTTTGGGAAGGCCTCTTGGAGGAGGTGAGCTCTCAGTAGGGCCTTGAAAGTAGGAAGAGAGCTAGCTTGGCGGATGTGGGGAGGGAGGGCATTCCAGGCCAGGGGGAGGACGTGGCCTGGGGTTGATGGCGGGACAGGCGAGAACGAGGTACAGTGAGGAGGTTAGTGGCAGAGGAGCGGAGGGTGCGGGCTGGGCTGTAGAAGGAGAGAAGGGAGGTGAGGTAGGAGTGGGCGAGATGATGGAGAGCCTTGAAGCCGAGAGTGCCTCTACTTGATTAGGCCCCAGAGCCTGGGGGCAGGGTGCTACCCCAGATGCAAGTAGGAAATCATTTGGTTCCTGGAAAACCTATGTGGTTTTCTAGCCCCTTCCAATCTTATCAGTGTGGCTGTGAAGGGGTTAAACCGCTGGGTCCAGCCCCCAACTCTTTGCTCCTGGAAAAACAAGCAGATCATCAGATTGGGAGCTCTGTCTTTCTGAGTTCTGGCCCTGGCTCTGCCCCTGGCTTGCCATGTGGCTTTAGGCAGTTCCTTTGACCTCTCTGGTCCTTTGTTTCACCCACTGCCCCACAGGGAAGCTATCCAGTCGATTCTCCCATGAGCTGTGCCAAAGATCTGGGAGAATCTGGCTTCCCTCGGGACTAACAGGATCAGTGTTCCCTTCCCGAGAGAGTCGAGCGGTCTGGTTTACAAGAAGTTACCAGTCTTTTCAGTTCCCTCTTGTAAGGGGTGAATGAGCGGAGGAACAACCTAATAGATGGACAGCTGGAGGCAGGAGGAGAGGGGAACAAAGGGATCCAGATAATTCTCAAACTGAACAATCGGCCCCCTCTCACAGGGCCAGCCTGGAGAGGGGAATTCGTTGGCTTCATTTGCTATTTCCCCTTCTGCGGCTTGGCTAGCAGTGATGGAGATGTGGGACCCTGCCACTGCAGCCCATGTGGCTGCCCCATGTGTTTCTGGAACTTCAATCCATACTTCATGCTGCTGCCTGGATTGTCTTTGTCCAGAAACGCTCTGGGCATGTTAGTCCCCTCCTCAAAATTCTCCAGTGGCTACCAATCAATCTGCGCATCAGGCAGAAACTCCTCACCCTGGGCTTCAAGGCTCTCCATCACCTTGCCCCCTCGTACCTCACCTCCCTTCTCTCCTTCTACAGCCCAGCCCGCACCCTCCGCTCCTCTGCTGCTAATCTCCTCACCGCGCCTCGCTCTCGCCTGTCCCACCGTCAACCCCCGGCCCACGTCATCCCCCTGGCCTGGAATGCCCTCCCTCTGCCCATCCGCCAAGCTAGCTCTCTTCCTCCCTTCAAGGCCCTACTGAGAGCTCACCTCCTCCAGGAGGCCTTCCCAGACTGAGCCCCCTCCTTCCTCTCCCCCTTGCCCCCGCCTCCATCCCCCCGTCTTACCTCCTTCCCTTCCCCACAGCACCTGTATATATGTATATATGTTTGTACATATTTATTACTCTATTTATTTATTTATTTTACCTGTACATATCTATTCTATTTATTTTATTTTGTTAATATGTTTGGTTTTGTTCTCTGTCTCCCCCTTCTAGACTGTGAGCCCACTGTTGGGTAGGGACCGTCTCTATATGTTGCCAATTTGTACTTCCCAAGCACTTAGTAGCAGTGAGAAGCAGTGTGGCTCAGTGGAAAGAGCCCGGGCTTTGGAGTCAGAGGTCGTGGGTTCGAATCCCGGCTCCGCCACCTGTCTGCTGTGTGACCTTGGGCAAGTCACTTCACATCTCTGCGCCTCAGTTCCCTCATCTGTAAAATGGGAATTAAGACTGTGAGCCCCACATGGGACAACTTGATCAGCTTGTATCCCCCCCCAGCGCTTAGAACAGTGCTCTGCACATAGTAAGCGCTTAACAAATGCCAACATTATTATTAGTAGTAGTAGTAGTACAGTGCTCTGCACACAGTAAGCGCTCAATAAATACGATTGATTGATTGATTGATTGGGAGTGTTTCAGGGATCTCCTGCCCCCAGTGTTTCCGGAACAAAGAAGTGGTCCACTTTCCCTTCTCTCTCCATTCTCATTTCAGGCACCAGGGCCTGCATCCCCGCAGCGAGCCCTCCTCCGCCGGTGTCCCCGGGATGATCCAGGTGAAATGCAGGATGATATTCTCTACAACCTGCTGCAAAGCTGGTCCTTCTACAGTGGCCAGTCTCATGTCGGATCTGCCATCTACTGGCCGCTGCTGTAATAATCTTAATGATGGAATTTATTAAGCGCCTACTATGTGCAAAGCACTGTTCTAAGCGCAGGGGAGGTTACAAGGTGATCAGGTTGTCCCTCAGGGGGCTCACAGTCTTCATCCCCATTCTACAGATGAGGTAACTGAGGCCCAGAGAAGTCAAGTGACTTGCCCAAAGTCACACAGCTGACAACTGGCGGAGCTGGGATTTGAACCCATGACCTCTGACTCCAAAGCCCGTGCTCTTTTCCACTGAGCCACTCTGCTTCTCTTCCCGCAGCCAGAAGCAGCCCGAGAAGCCATGTGGCGTAGTGGAGAGAGCATGGGCCCGGGAGACAGAAGGACCTGGGTTCTAATTCTGCCTTCACCACTGGTCTGCTGGGTGACTTTGGGCAAGTCGCTTAACTTTTCTGTGATTCATTTACTTCATCTGCAAAGTGGGGATTAAGACTGTGAACCCCATGTTGGATATGGACTGCGTCCAACCTGATTAGCCTGTATCCACCCCAGTGTTTAACACAGTGCCTGGCACATAGTAAGTGCCTTACAAATGCCATTAAAAAAAAGTCAGAGCTGGAATTTAAAGTGTGGTTCTTGAAAGGGGAGGCAGTTAGAGTCCGGGCAGGATTTTCCCTGGTCTCCTCCCCTCCCACCCCTCACTAGTCCGGGCAAGTCTAGGAAATGCCCCTAGATCCTCGGATGAGTTGACTCTCCTCCAGCTGTCTCCATATTAGACGTCAGCTCCCTTCATCCTCCACAAACTCGGACCACACCGTTTCTTCACATGATCACCTTCTTACCGTACCTCACTTTGAACACTCTGGACTCTGACCCTTGCTCACACCCTTCCCCTGACTGCCTGTTCGACTGTCTGTCCCCCCTCCCCCTGCAAATTGGCCAGATCAAAGCTCTCCCCATCTTCAAAAGCCCTCTGGTAAACCCACCTCCTCATTCATTCAATTGTATTTATTGAGCACTTACTGTGTGCAGAGCACTGTACTAAACGCTTGGGAAGTACAAGTTGGCTACATATAGAGACGGTCCCTACCCAACAACGGGCTCACAGTTAGAATATAATGGTATTCTAAGCACTGGGCGGGGGGGACACAAGGTAATCAGGTTGTCCTACGGGGGGCTTACAGTCTTAATCCCCATTTTACAGATGAGGTAACTGAGGCCCAGAGAAGTTAAGTGGCTTGCCCAAAGTCACACAGCTGGCAAGCAGCGTAGTGCAGTGGAAAGAGCTTTGGAGTCAGGGGTCATCCTGGCTCTGCCAATTGTCAGCTGTGTGACTCTGGGCAAGTCCCTTAACTTCTCTGTGCCTCAGTTACCTCATCTGTAAAATGGGGATGAAGACTGTGAGCCCCCCGTGGGACAACCTGATCATCTTGTAACCTCCCCAGTGCTTAGAACAGTGCTTTGCACATAGTAAGTGCTTAACAAATACCATTATTATTATTATTATTATTATTATTAATAATATTATGGGTTCAAATCCCAGCTCCACCAATTGTCAGCTGTGTGACTTTGGGCAAGTCTCTTCACTTCTCTGGGCCTCAGTTACCGCATCTGTAAAATGGGGATTAAGACTGTGAGTCCCCCATGGGACAACCTGATCACCTTGTAACCTCCCCAGTGCTTAGTACAGTGCTTTGCACATAGTAAGCGCTTAATAAATGCCATCATTATTATTATAAGTGGTGGAGCTGGGATTAGAACCCATGACCTCTGACTCCCAAGCCCATGCTTTTTCCACTGAGCCACGCTGACCCTCAAAGAGCTATCACTCTAAAAGTTGGGGAGACATACATCAATACAAATAAATACAATTACAGATATGCACATAAGTGCTGTGGGGCTGGTGGGGGGGGGAAGAGCAAAGGGAGCAAGTCATGGCGATGCAGAAGGGTGTGGGAGATGAGGAAAAGTGGGGCTCAGTCTAGTAATGTTAACTTTTCATTTTGAGTGTGGGGGTAAACTGGGGGTGGGGAATGGAGGAGGTGGGGTTTTGAGGGGTTGAGGGAATAATAATAATAATTATCATATTTGTTAAAGGATTACTGTGTGCCAAACACTGTACCGAATCCTGGGGAAGATACCAGGAAATCAGGTCAGATACAATTCCTGATCCTCCTCCTCCTCCAGGAATTTCCACCAGCCCTGGTCTTGTCATCCCAACACTTATCACTCACTCCGTGCATACATCAATTTATAACATATTTTGTCACTGTGCATTTTGGATAGAGCACAATGGAAGAGTTAGGGAACTTTTCTTCTGACAACACACATCTGTCTGGACACAGTGGGGTCGGAAGAAACTGTGTCAGACCTGGGTTGAGCATTACAATTAATCAGTGGGATTTATTGAGCGCTTACTGTGTGCAGAGCCCTGGACTAAACACTTGGGAGAGGACTGTACTAAGCACTTGGGAGAGTACATTAGAACAATGTGACAGAGACATTCCCTACAAAAACTCCTCACTATTAGCTTCAAGGCTCTCCATCATCTCGCCCCCTCCTACCTCACCTCCCTTCTCTCCTTCTACAGCCCAGCCCACACCCTCCGCTCCTCTGCCGCTAACCTCCTCACTGGGCCTCGTTCTCGCCTGTCCCGCCATCAACCCCAGCCCACGTCAATCAATCAGTCAATCAATCGTATTTATTGAGCGCTTACTGTGTGCAGAGCACTGTACTAAGCTCTTGGGAAGTACAAGTCGGCAACACATAGAGACAGTCCCTACCCAACAGCGGGCTCACAGTCTAGAAGAGGGAGACAGAGAACAAAACCAAACATACTAACAAAATAAAATAAATAGAATAGATATGTACAAGTAAGATAAATAGAGTAATAAATATGTACAAACATATATACATGTGTATATATATATACATATATACAGGTGTATATATATATATATATACACATATATACAGGTATATATATATATATATATATACACACACACATATATACGTCCTCCCCCTGGCCTGGAATGCCCTCCCTCCGCACATCAATCAATCAATCAATCGTATTTATTGAGCACTTACTGTGTGCAGAGCACTGTACTAAGCTCTTGGGAAGTACAAGTCGGCAACACATAGAGACAGTCCCTACCCAACAGCGGGCTCACAGTCTAGAAGAGGGAGACAGAGAACAAAACCAAACATACTAACAAAATAAAATAAATAGAATAGATATGTACAAGTAAGATAAATAGAGTAATAAATATGTACAAACATATATACATGTGTATATATATATACATATATACAGGTGTATATATATATATATATATATATATATATATATATATATATATACACATATATACAGGTATATATATATATATATATACACACACACATATATACGTCCTCCCCCTGGCCTGGAATGCCCTCCCTCCGCACATCAATCAATCAATCAATCGTATTTATTGAGCACTTACTGTGTGCAGAGCACTGTACTAAGCGCTTGGGAAGTACAAGTCGGCAACACATAGAGACAGTCCCTACCCAACAGCGGGCTCACAGTCTAGAAACAGCGGGCTCACAGTCTAGCTCTCTTCCTCCCTTCAAAGCCCTACTGAGAGCTCACCTCCTCCAGGAGGCCTCCCCAGACTGAGCCCCCTTTTTTCTCTCCTCCTCCCCATCCCCCCCGCCCTACCTCCTTCCCCTCCCCACAGCACCTGTATATATGTTTGTACAGCTTTATTACTCTATTTATTTTACTTGTACATATTTACTATTCTATTTATTTTGTTAATGATGTGCATCTAGCTTTACTTCTATTTATTCTGATGACTTGACACCTGTCCACATGTTTTGTTTTGTTGTCTGTCTCCCCCCTCTAGACTGTGAGCCAGTTGTTGGGTAGGGACCGTCTCTATCAGCGCTTAGAACAGTGCTTTGCACATAGTAAGCGCTGAATAAATGCCATTATTATTATATGTTGCCAACTTGTACTTCCCAAGTGCTTAGTACAGTGCTCTGTACACACTAAGTGCTCAATAAATACAACTGAATGAATGAATGAATGAATAAATAAATACACCAGAGTTGGTAGACATGTTCCTTACCCACAACGAGTTTACACTGCAAGTTTTCCTTAATGTGGGGCTTTACAAGAATGCCACCTTCGTGTTATAGGAGAACTGACTGTCCATCGTTTATTTATTCATTTTTCTAAATTCTTGCTGTACTCTTTGCTCCTCCCAAATTCCTTAACTGTACCACACTCATCTTGCCTGTCTCTGATCCCTTGTTCACATTATTCTTTCATTCAATCATATTTATTAAGCACTTACTGTATGCAGAGCATTGTACTAAGCACTTGGGAAAGAACAATACTAACATAAACAGTGACAATCCCTGCCCACAATGAGCTCACAGTCTGGGGGTGGGGGGGGGAGACAGACATCAATATAAATAAAATTACAAATTATTTCTCCAGCTGGGAAATTTTCAATTTTCCACCCCCCTCCCTCCCCTCACAGCCCCCACCCCCCCACCAATCTGCCAGTTTTCAGTCCTCTCCACATTCAAGGCACTCCTAAAAATCCCACCTCTTCCAGCAAGCCTTCCCCAATTAATTATAATAATAATAATAATGATGGTATTTGTTAAGCGCTTACTATGTGCCAAGCACTGTTCTAAGCACTGGGGTAGATACAAGGTATTCAGGTTGTCCCACATGAGGTTTATCGTCTTAATCCCCATTTTACAGATGAGGGAATTGAGGCACAGAGAAGTTAAGTGACTTACCAAGGTCACACAGCAGGCAAGTGGCGGAGCCAGGATTAGAACCCATGACCTCTGACTCCCAAGCCCGTGCTCTTTCCACTAAGCCACGCTGCTTCTACCCCCCACAAAGCACTTATCCTTATACTCAGTTTATTCTACCTATAATTTATAATGATAATGGTATTTGTTAAGAATTTACTATGCCCCAAGTAGTACTGTACCAAGCACCAGGGTGAATCCAAGATAACTGGTTCAGGCACCATCCCTGTCCTACACTAGGCCCACAGTCTAAGTAGGAGGGAGAACAGGAATTGAACCCCCATTTTACAGATGAGGAAACCAAAATCCAAAGAGGCAAAGTCACATAGCAGGGATTAGAACTTGGGTCCAGGCTCTTTCCATAAGGTCATGCTGCTTCTCCATTTCTTTTAATGTCTGCCTCCCCCAAGGTACAGTGCTCTTCACAGAGTAAGTGCTCAATAAATAGCAAAGAAATAGCCAACAAATCAACCTATCAGCCACTTCTAGCACTAGAGTATTTATACCCACCGTCAGCACTTGTGTATGTGTGTATGTGCTTAATAAATGCCATTATTATATTATTATGTGTATATATATGTATATATATTTGGATTCCACTATTTGTAAATATTTTTATGTTGTCTCCATTAGAGTATAATCCCCTTGTGGAGAAGGTGTACATAATAATAATAATAATAATGATGGTATTTGTTAAGCGCTTACTATGTGCAAAGCACTGTACCTTCTCAAGTAATAATAATGATGATGGTATTTGTTAAGCGCTTACTATGTGCCAAACACTGTTCTAAGCACAGGGGTAGATAGTGAAGCAGCCTGGCTTAGTGGAAAGAGCATGGGCGTCAGAGGTCATGTGCTCTAATCCCGGCTGCGCCACTTGTCAACTGTGTGACTTTTAGTTGTGAAAATAATTAACCCCTCCCAAAAACTTTATCCCTAAGTTGTTACAAAAAAGGCTACCCAACTACAGAGATCCTAAAGAAAACCTAGTATTTCTATCCTTTTTCAACAGTTTTGTATGTAGGGTATATATAATCAATTGCACATTCGGTGATTAAGTCTGATTACTCTTTCTGCAAATACTTTCATGCACTTATGTACATTGAGAAGCAGCGTGGCTCAGTGGAAAGAGCACAGGCTTTGGAGTCAGAGGTCATGGGTTCAAATCCCGGTTCCGCCACTTGTCAGCTGTGTGACTTTGGGCAAGTCACTTAACTTCTCTGTACCTCAGTTACCACATCTGTAAAATGGGGATTAAGATTGTGAGCCCCACGTGGGACAACCTGATCACGTTGTATCCCCCAGTGCTTTGCACATAGTAAGTGCTTAACAAATACCATCATTATTATTATTATTGTTATTACCCCAGTGCTTAGAACAGTGCTTGGCACAGAGTAAGAACTTAACAAATACCATCATTATTATTATTATTACAAGGTAATCAGGTTGTCCCATTAAGACTAAGCCATTAAGAATAGATTGTTATTTAGATCTTTGGATCAACATCATCAAGTTTGTACAGGACATCCCCAAAGCACAGAGCATTGTACTAGGCAGTAGGGGTTCGAGTTAATCAATCAATGGTATTTATTGAGCACTTACTGGGTGCAGAACACTGTACTAAGTGCTTGGGAGAGCACAACACAGTAGCATTGGTGGATATATTCCTTGCCTACCAGGAATTTACAGTTTAGGGTGGGGGGACACAGAATAAATTATGAATAACAATAATAATGGCATTTATTAAGTGCTTACTATAATAATAATAATAATGATGGTATTTATTAAGTGCTTACTATGTGCAAAGCACTGTTCTAAGCGCTGGGGAGGTTACAAGGTGATCAGGTTGTCCCACGGGGGGCTCACAGTCTTAACCCCCATTTTACAGATGAGGTAACTAAGGCCCAGAGAAGTGAAGTGACTTGCCCAAAGTCACACAGCTGACAAGTGGCGGAGCCGGGATTTGAACCCATGACCTCTGACTCCAAAGCCTGTGCTCTTTCCACTGAGCCACGCTGCTTCTCAATGTACATAAGTGCATGAAAGTATTTGCAGAAAGAGTAATCAGACTTAATCACCGAATGTGCAATTGATTATATATACCCTACATACAAAACTGTTGAAAAAGGATAGAAATACTAGGTTTTCTTTAGGATCTCTGTAGTTGGGTAGCCTTTTTTGTAACAACTTAGGGATAAAGTTTTTGGGAGGGGTTAATTATTTTCACAACCAAAATTTATCATTTGTGTGCTGGGTACATTTTTACCCTTCTTGACATTTACAAAAATAAAATTTTAAACGTTCATGTTTTTTCTCCTTTTCTTCCAAGTATAAGACTGTTAGCAGACATCAAAAGTTCTATACCTTATTTTCATTTAAGCTTAAACAGCAACTGTATCGATCAAGACAGTTAAAATGAGACCAACTCCATCAGTGACCATATTAAACTTAAGTATAAATTAATAAATAAAGAGCACGGGCTTTGGAGTCAGAGGTCATGGGTTCAAATCCCGGCTCCGCCACTTGTCAGCTGTGTGACTTTGGGCAGGTCACTTCACTTCTCTTTGCCTCAGTTACCTCATCTGTAAAATGGGGATTAAGACTGTGAGCCCCACATGGGACAACCTGATCACCTTGTAACCTCCCCAGTGCTTAGAACAGTGCTTTGCACATAGTAAGTGCTTAATAAATACCATTATTATTATTATTATTATTACCCCAGTGCTTAGAACAGTGCTTGGCACACAGTAAGCGCTTAACAAATACCATCATTATTATTATTACAAGGTAATCAGGTTGTCCCATTAAGACTAAGCTATTAAGAATAGATTGTTATTTAGATCTTTGGATCAACATCATCCAATAATAATTATTATTATAAGTGCTGGGTGGGGGGTGTGTGAATATAAAGGGCTTAAAGGGGACAGATCCAAGTGCATAGACTATGCAGAAGGATGAGGGAGTAAGGGAGATGAGGGTTTATTTGGGGAAGGCCTCTTGAAGGAGATGTGACTTTAATAAGGCTTTGAAGGTAGGGAGAATAGTGGTCGGTCATATGTTAAGGGGGAGGGAGTTCCAGGATAGAGGGAGGACATGGGCAAGGGGTCAGCAAGAGACAGATGAGACTGAGGTACAGTGAGCAGGGTGACATTAAAGTAGTGAAGTGTGCGGGCTAGATTTTAGGAGAAAGTCAGGGAGGTATGATAGGAGGCGACAAGTTGATTGAGTGGTTTAGACCTGCTGGTAAGAAGTTTCTGTTTGTAGCGGAGATGGATGGGCTACCACTGGAGGTTCTTGAGGAGTAGGGAGTTGTGGACTGACATTTTTAGAAGAATGACCTGGGCAGCAGAGGAAGTGTGGATTGGAGTGGGGAGAGACAGAAGGCAGGGAGGTCAGCAAGCAGCCTGATGCAACTTGTCCTTCCCAAGCGCTTAGTACAGTGCTCTGCACACAGTAAGCGCTCAATAAATACGATTAAATGAATGAATGATGCAGTAATCAGGTGAGACAAGATAAGTGCTTGGATCAGTGTAGTAGCAGTGTGTGTGGACAGGAAAAGGTGGACTTCAGCAATACTATGAAGGGAGAACTGACAATAAATATGCGGGTTGCATGAGAGATTAATCAATCCTATTTAGAGTGCTTAATGTGTGCAGAGCACTGTATTAAGTGCTTGAAAGAGTACAATACAACAGAGTTGGTAGACATATTCCCTGCCCACAAGGAGCTTACAGTCTAGAGAGAGAAGAGCCGAGGATAATGCCAAGATAACAGGCTTGGGAGGCAAGGGGAATAGTGGTGCTGTCTACAGAAGAGAAGCAGTGTGGTTTAATGGAAAGAGCATGGGCTTGGGAGTCAAAGGACATGGGTTCTAATCCCGGCTCTGCCACTTGTCTGCTGTGTGACCTTGGGCAAGCTGCTTTACTTCTCTGTGCCTCAGTTACCTCACCTGTAAAATGGGGATTAAGACTGTGAGCCCCACGTGGGACAACCTGATTACTCTGTACCTACCCCAGCGCTTAGCGCACAATAAGCGCTTAACAAACACCATATTATTATTATTACTATTATTATGATTATAGTCATCATCAATCGTATTTATTGAGCGCTTACTGTGTGCAGAGCACTGTACTAAGCGCTGATGATGGGAAAGACAAAGGGAAGACAGGGTTTGGATGGAAAGATGAGGAGTTCGGTTTTGGATAAGTTTAGTTTGAGGTGTCAGCAGGTCATTCAGGTAGAGGTATCCTGAAGGCAGGAGGAAATGCGAGACTGCAGAGAAGGAGGGAGGTCAGGACAAAGGAGGAAAAGAGGAGATGATAGTTGAAGCACTGGGCGTGCAGAGAAAATCATCATCATCATCATCAATCGTATTTATTGAGCGCTTACTGTGTGCAGAGCACTGTACTAAGCGCTTGGTAAGTAGAAAATGAGTTCTCCGAGGGAGTGGGTGTAGATGTAGAACAGGAGAGGACTCAGAACTGAGCCATGCGGGACTCCCACAGTTAGGGGGTGAGAGGCAGAGGAGGAGCCAGTAAAAGAGACTGAGAATGAATGGCCAAAGAGATAGGAGAACCAGGAGAGGACAGTGTCGGTGAAGGTAAGGTTAAAGTTAAACCTAAGCTTTCTGATTAAACTCATCCATTCTCCCAATAGAAACTTCTGTGCCTATTCTTTAAAACTGGTAAGTGTGAGACATGAAGTTGGGTCTACTTTTCTAAAATCACTAAATACCAGATCAGTACTGGATGGCTTCCCGGGCTGGCCCAGCACCCCCAGACTTGACTGGGTTTGAGCAGGACTCAGCCAGTCCTCCCACAATTCCCCAAACAAAGAATTGGACTTACTTAGGGCTGAATTTGCAAGTCCTCAAGATGGTGGCACAGCAGGGGATTCTGGGAGATGAAGTTCTTCCTGCTGCATCAGGCAGTAGCAGAGGAAGTAGGGGGAGGAGGAAAGGAGGGCTTAGTAGTCATGTCTCTGCAGCTGCTCAGTGTTGTGAAGGAGGCGGTGCATGCTGGGCTTTATAGTCTCAGACACATGGGGCCTGTGCTAAGTTCCTGCCATTCAAGCTCATCCCAGAAAGCAGCAGACATTTTCAATCAATCAATCAATCGTATCTATTGAGCGCTTACTGTGTGCAGAGCACTGTACTAAGCACTTGGGAAGTACAAGTCGGCAACATATAGAGACAGTCCCTACCCAACAGCGGGCTCACAGTCTAGAAGGGGGAGACAGAACAAAACCAAACATACTAACAAAATAAAATAGAATAGATATGTACAAGTAAGATAAATAAATAGAGTAATAAATATGTACAGACATATATACATATATACACCTTCGAATCACCATATATACACCTTTTCCAGCCCAGGGAAACGTTGGTGAAGAGAGGAGAGAGAGAAAGAGACTGACTGACTGACTGACTTACTAGTGGGGGAGAAGGAAGCAATGTAGCCTGGTGGAAAGAGCCCAGGCCTCTGCCATTTATCTACTCTGTGACTTTGGGCAAGTCATGTCACTTCTCTGGGTCTCAGTTCCTTCATCTGCAAAATGGGTTTTCAGTACCTGTTAATAATAATAGTAATAATAATTGCAGTATTTAGGCATTCATTATTCATTCATTCAATCATATTTATTGAGTGCTTACTGTGTGTAGGGCACTGTACTAAGTGCTTGGAAAGTACAATTCGGCAACAGATAGAGACACTCCCTACCCAACAATGGGCTCACAGTCTAGAAGTGGGGAGACAGACAACAAAACAAAACAAGTAGATCGGCATCAATAGCATCAAAATAAATAAATAGAATTATAGATATATACACATCATTAATAAAATAAATAGAATCATATGTACATATATACAGGTGCTGTGGGGTGAGGAGGGGGGTAGAGCAGAGAGAGGGAGTAGGGGCGATGTGGAGGGGAGGAGGAGCAGAGGAAAAGGGGGGCTCAGTCTGGGAAGGCCTCCTGGAGGAGGTGAGCTTTCAGTAGGGCTTTGAAGGGGGCAAGTGAGCTAGTTTGGGGGATGTGAGAAGGGAGGGCATTCCAGGCCAGAGGTAGGACATGGGCCAGGGGTCGACGGCGGGACAGGCAAGAATGAGGCACAGTGAGGAGATTAGTGGCAGAGGAGCAGACTGTTTGGGCTGGGCTGTAGGAGAGAAGGGAGGTGAGGTAGGAAATGGCAAGGTGATGGAGAGCTTTGAAGCTAATAGTGAGGAGTTTTTGCTTGATTCGAAGGTTGATAGGCAAGCACTGGAGATTTTTGAGGACGGGGGTGACATGCCCAGGGCGTTTCTGTAGAAAGATAATCAGGGCAGCAGAGTGAAGTATAGACTGAAGTGGCGAGAGATAGGAGGTTGGGAGATCAGAAAGGATTATCATGTGCCAGGCACTGTACTAACCACCTGTACTAAGTGAACACAAGTAAATCGGGTTGGACACAGTCCCTGTCCCACAATGGGGCTAGCAGTCTCAGATGAGGTAACTGAGGCCCAGAGAAGTGAAGTGACTCGCTCAAGGTCACACAACAGACAAGTGGCAGAGCTTGGATTAGAACCCATGACCTTCTGACTCCTGGGCCCATGCTCTATCCACTATACCATGCTGCCCTCATTCTTTGGCTGTGAGCCCTGCGTGGGACCTGATTATCTTGAATCTACACCAGTGATTGGTACAGTGCTTGGCACATAGTAAGCATTTAAAAGTACTTATTATTATCATTAATAATAGTAATAATAATAAAGATTTGAGCACACACTGGGACATACAGCATGTCCTGAACCCCTAGCTGAACCTCATGTGCAGACTGGATTGGAAAGACTTCGAAACAAAGTTGAGAAAATGGTGAAGGAAGGAAAAAGTGATTTGTGGAAAACTTTTCCTGAAGTTATTGGTGAAGTTTCCACCTCAATTGTCTTCTTCAAAATTAGTGTTGGAAGGATGAGTGATCATGGAAAACTTTTTCCATCAACCCCCATTGTCTGCGCCAGAACAGGTGAAGGAAAATCAATCAATCAATGGTATTTATTGAGCATTTACTATGTAAGGGGGGAAGAAAACATCTGTTTCTCTGTATTGTAAGGGCGTCAGCCTTTGATACAGTATTATCACTGGCCCTGGATTCTTAGAGTTCTCCCAGACTCTAGTTTGGAAATTTGAATGCCAAAGATTTACTCCCAAGCCCCATAACAGTTTCTCGGAAGACCCAAAAAAAGATAGAAAATTTCTGCCAGATACTCATTCCTAACTTCCAGACATTCTTTGAATTAAAGCAGTGCCTCATGTCCATTGAGCTATGGGCTGGTAATTATCAAAACATTTCTAATGCCACACTAACCACTCACTTCATTTCCAGACTGGAAGTTTCAGAATAAAGTGCTTTTTACATACCAGCTTCTTAATGAAAGAAATAATAACAATAATTGTGGTATTTGTTAAGCTCACAGTAAGCGCTCAATATATACGATTGATTGCATTTACTATATGCCAAGAACTATACTAAGCACTGGGGTGGATACAAGATAATCAAGTCCCACATGGAGCTCACAGTCTAAGTAGGAGGGAGAACAGGTTTTGACTCCCCTTTTTACAGATGAGAGAACTGAGGCATAGAGAAGTTAAGTAGCGTGGCTCAGTAGAAGGAGCATGGGATTTGGAGTCAGAAGTCATGAGTTCAAATCCTGACTCCACCAAGTGTCAGCTGTGTGACTTTGGGCGAGTCACTTCACTTCTCTGTGCCTCATCTGTAAAATGGGGATTAAGACTGTAAGCCCCCCGTGGGACAACCTGATCGCCTTGTAAACTCCCCAGCACTTAGAACAGTGCTTTGTACATAGTAAGTGCTTAATAAATGCCATTATTATTATTATTAAGTGACTTGCCCTAGGTCATCCAGCAGATAAGTGGTGGAGCCGGGATTAGAACCCACGTTCTCTGACTCCCAGGCCCCATTTAAAAATAATAGAAAGGGAGGCTTGTAAAATTAGGTTTCAACCTGATAACCTACCAAAAATAATTTTCGTAACTGACCAGAGAGAAGTATTGTATGCGCACTGAAGCAGGGTGGCCTAATAGAAAAAGCACAGGACTGTGATTCAGGAGGTGTGATCTAATCTCATCTCTTACCTTTTATGTGATCTCTGGCAAGTCACTTAATTTCTCTAAGCCTTAGTTTCCTCACCTGTAAAATGGGGCCAAATACTTGTCCTCCCTCTCCCTTAGACTGTGAGCCCTAAGGTGCGACAGGGACTGTGTTTGATCTGACTGAATCTACCACAGTGCTCAATCTGGTGCTTGGCACATACTAAGTGCTTAATCAATGTTATCATTATTTATTACATGCACTCCCAGCTTACTAAATTGTAGCCCACGTGCTAATTACAGTTTTAAGAAATGCTTTTCAAAAGCCAAGATCATATGGATTTTGTAACAATTACCTATCGAGAAGCAGCGTGGCTCAGTAGAAAGAGCATGGGCTTTGGAGTCAGAGGTCATGGGTTCAAATCCCAGCTCCGCCAATTGTCAGCTGTGTGACCTCGGGCAAGTCACTTAACTTCTCTGTGCCTCAGTTGCCTCATCTGTAAAATGGGGATCAAGACTTTGAGTCCCCAGTGGGACAACCTGATCACCTTGTAACCTCCTCTGCGCTTAGAACAGTGCTTTGCACATAGTAAGCGCTTAACAAATGCCATTATTATTATTATTAACCCAACTCTCGGTCAGGAGGGTGGTTTCAACTCCAGGTATAAAAATGATGGTATTTGTTAAGTGCTTACTATGTGCCAAGCACTGTTCTAAGCACTGGGGTAGATACAAGGTAATCAGGTTGTCCCATGTGGGGCTCACAGTCTTAATCCCCATTTTACAGATGAGGTTACTGAGGCCTAGAGAAGTGAAGTGGCTTGCCCAAGATCACACAGCAGACAAGTGGCAGAGTCGGGACTAGAACCCACATCCTTTGACTCCCAAATCCGTGATCTTGCCACTAAGCCACACAGCAGAATAGCCATATATGTGTCCCTGGCTACAGACTATGAAACGTTGAATACCTTTTAGGAAGAAGAAAGGAGCATGAGCAGCAGTGTGACCTAGTGGAGAGAGTATGGGCTTGGGAGTCAAAAGGATCTGGGTTCTAATCCCGACTCCACCACTTCTCTTCCGAGTGGCGTTGGTCAAGTCACTTAACTTTCCTGTCCTCATTTGTAAAATGGGGATTAAGACTGTGAGCCCTATGTGGGAGAGATTAACTTGTATCTACCCCAGCGCTTAGTACAGTGCTGCCACATAGTAAGTGCTTAACAAATATTGTAAAAAAAGAAGAGAGTCTGGCCCATATTCAATGTGAGATGCTACACTTTAATAGATTTTCTTACACGCCTTAAGGAAACCTCACTGAGGGTACCCAACCCTTATTCACAGTAAGAGACCATTTACTAAGTCACCTCCTCACCATGGTCACTGACCCAGATTGCTGAGTTGCACTGAAAGACTGAGAATAAGTGATTTTAAATGAAAAATTCACTGTCGTTAAATTGCACAGGACCGCTACATTTTTATGGCCAATTTCCTACAGTTAGTAATAATAATCATCAATCGTATTTATTGAGTGCTTACTGTGTGCAGAGCACTGTACTAAGTGCTTATGTTTAGCACATACTACGTGCCAAGCGCTGGGGTAGGTAGTCTGTAAGCAGGTTGGACCCAGTCCTTGCCCTCCTGGGGCTCACAGTCTAAGGGGAAGGGAAAAAAAGGTATTAGATGAAGAATCTGAGGTAGAGAGAGGTTAAGTAACTTGCCCTAGATCACACAGCTGGCAAGCAGCAGAGCTGGAATTAGAACCCAGGTTTCTTGACTCCCAGTCCTGCACTCTTTCCACTAGGCTGTGATGTTTTCTCAGCAAGAACGAGAGGAAACCATCTAAGCTGTGTGAAAATTAATGGAGGGATTTCAGCAAGAAGAACAGCACAGATCAAATCCAAATCCTGATGATCTTGACCCTCTGGCTGGTACATCATTGATTTCAGTTCAATAGCAGCTGCACCAGGCTCGGAGTCAGCATCATTATCATCATAATCATCAATGGCATTCACTGAGTGCTTACTGTGTGCAGAGCACTGTACTAAGCACTTGGGAAAGTACAGTACAATACAATTGGTAGACAGGATCCCTGCCCTAAAGGAGCAGTTGAACCCGATGAAGTCCAGTGGTTTCTGTGATTGGAGATGGGTCTTACTGAACTGGAGAGTTCACTTGCCTGGTGGAAAAGTCAGAAGAGAGACCTGTGTGTTTGTTCAGAGGACACAAACCCATTCCCTCAGCGCCAGCTGCAAGGGCAAATAGTGCAACGAAATGTGTGGTGTGGAAACAATGGACCAGTTTAAGGGGTGAAAGTGTTCCTGCACAATGTAATATGCATGCAAAATCCCAGCGTTGCTCTCCTCCCTCCCCCCCAACCCCTTCTCCTCCTCCACCAAGCTTTTCATTTATGAGAATGCATAAAGCCGGGTAATACCCTATATTCTTCTCTCTCTGAGGAAAAAATGTCCCCAGTGAGCCTGGAATGTGTTGTTGGAGCCTGAACTTTTAGAATGTCTTTTTATTAAAATTAAAATGTCACTCAAAGCGGTGAGGGGTGGCTGACCAAGGTCAAATCCTTCTCACCCAGTTTTTTTTTTGGGGGGGTAATCGTTTCTCTGGGGCCCAGAGGGGAGGGGGGCAAGAGAGAGAGAGAGAGAGAGAGAGAGAGAGAGAGTGAGAGAGAGAGAGAGAGAGAGTGAGAGAGAGAGAGAGAGAGAGATAGAGAGTGTGTATGTGTTATGTCCTTGAGAACCAGCTGCTGCGGAGGAAGCGACTGCCAAAACAGACCCTGTCAATTCGGTTTTTCTAGACGGCTCTTGGTGGCCCAAGCACACCCATGAGCACTTGCCACCAGTCCACATGTGGGAGCCGCCAGCCCTGCAGTTCGGGAAGAGCCTTTCCTGAGCCCCCGCCCTGTGTCTAGGGTCTCGCTCTAGGTGCTGAAGGCACAGGTTTCCAGAAGAATATCCTGACACACCGGTTCCGATATACTCTTGCAAGTGCAGGGACACACTCATGCCCCCCCAAAGGTAAATGCACTTGTCTACAAATGTGCTCACCCCACCCACACTCATAAATTTAAACTTTTAGACTGTGAGCCCACTGTTGGGTAGGGACTGTCTCTATATGTTGCCAATTTGTACTTCCCAAGCGCTTAGTACAGTGCTCTGCACATAGTAAGCGCTCAATAAATACGATTGATTGATTGATAAATTCCACCCAGAGGCACAACACACACACACACGCACGCACACACACACACACACACACACACACACACACACGATACATGTGTTGTTGGATGGCTCCAGAAATTATTCCCTGCAGCTTCAGTCTCTCACTCTCTATTAGCCCGTGAGGGAATCAAAGGGAGAGTACCTGGTTTACACATCCATCTTCCAATAGTGGCCGCAGCCCTTAGTTTCGCAGCTGCCTCTCCCTGGTTCAAAGTTTCCACCTCAGTGATTCATTCATTCAATCGTATTTATTGAGCGCTTACTGTGTGCTAAGCGCTTGGGAAGTACAAGTTGGCAACATATAGAGACGGTCCCTACCCAACAGCGGGCTCACAGTCTAGACGGGGGAGACAGACAACAAAACAAAACATGTGGACAGGTGTCAAGTCATCAGAACAAATAGAAATAAAGCTAGACACACATCATTAACAAAATAAATAGAATAGTAAATATGTACAAGTAAAATAGAGTGATAAATCTGTACAAACATATATACAGGTGCTGTGGGGAGGGGAAAGAGGTAGGGCGGGGGGGATGGGGAGGAGGAGGAGAGGAAAAAAGGGGCTCAGTCTGGGAAGGCCTCTTGGAGGAGTTGACGGGTAGAAAACCAACCCTGCCTTGTCCAGAGCTGCTGAGAGGGCAATATGAATTGATTTGTGTTTCTTAAATGAAATGGCAGAGGGAAGGAGGAGGAAGAGGTAAAGCCCAGGGACCTGGCTAATCTACAAGATGGATAATTGAGACTAAGCTCTTCAGCTCATTTTACTTCCATCTTGTCTATCTCACCGCCGACCCCTCACCCCTCTGGCCTGGAACTCCCTTCCCCTTTATATCTGACAGACCACCACTCTCACCACCATCAAAGCCCTATTAAAATCAGATCTCCTCTAAGAGGCTTTCCCTAAGCCCTTATTTCTCCTACTCACTCTTCCTTTTGCATCGCCTATACACTTGGATTTGTACGTTTTAAACACTTGATATTCACCCCACCCTCAGACCGAACTCATGTCCATATCCATAATTTATTTTAATGTCTGTCTCCCCTCTAGACTGTAAGCTCCTTGTGGGCAGGGAACATGTCTACCAACTCAGTTGCATTACCCTCTCCCAAGCGCTTAGTACAGTGCTCTGCACACAGTAAGCACTCAATAAATACCATTGATTCATTGATTTATTGATGGGAGCTGCTCATCAGTGAAGGTGAGAAATTCCCAAGCAACAATTCCTGCAACAATTCTTTATCTACCAATCAATCATATTTATTGAGCATCTACTGTGTGCAGAGCACTGTACTAAGCACTTGGGAGAGTACGATATATCAATAAAACAGAGTTGGCAGACACATTCCCTGCCCACAGTGATCTTACAGGTTTCCAGAAGAATATCCTGACACACCTGTTCAGATATATTTGTACTTCCCAAGCGCTTAGTACAGTGCTCTGCACACAGTAAGTGCTCAATAAATACAATTGAATGAATGAATGAATGAATATACTCCTGCAAGTGCAGGGACACACTCATGCCCCCACCCCTGCCAGGTAAATGCACTTGTATACAAATGTGCTCACCCCACCTACACACATAAATTCTCTCTAGAAGGGGAGACAAACATTAATACAAATAAATAAATTAAGGATATGTATCTGCTGTGTGACCTTGGGCAAGTCACTTAACTTCTCTGAGCCTCAGTTACCTCATCTGTAAAATGAGGATTAAGACTGTGAGCCCTACGTGGGACAACCCGATCACCTTGTATCCCCCCAGCGCTTAGAACAGTGCTTTGCATATAGTAAGCGCTTAACAAATGCCATTATTATTATTATTATATAGATGCTGTGGGGCTGAGGAAGGGGTGAATAAAAGGAGCAAATCCAAGTGCAAGGGCAAGGCAGAAGGGAGTGGGAGAAGAAGAAATGAGGGAAGGTCTCTTAGAGATGTGTCTTCAATATGGCTTTGAAGGTGGGGAGAGAAGTCTGTCCGGTATGAAGAGGGAGGGCATTCCAGGCCAGGGACATCCAACGTGGAGCCTTTGGCTTCAAAGCCCCTCTGACGTCCAGCTAAGGATGGATCATCATCATCATCATCAATCGTATTTATTGAGTGCTTACTGTGTGCAGAGCACTGTACTAAGCGCTTGGGAAGTACAAGTTGGCAACATATAGAGACAGTCCCTACCCAACAGTGGGCTCACAGTCTAAAAGGGGGGATGGATGAGTTTCCTACACCCTCTGTCCCCTGACTCCATGCCGTTAAACGCTTAGGACAAACTCTGCACACAGTAAACGGTCAATAAATACGATTGAATGAATTGAATAAATAAACGGAGGCTTCAGGGGATCCCAAGGCCCCTTGACTGGCTATTAAAATCTCCACGCGGCCTTGCGGGGAAGTTTGTTCTTTTCTTGTGGAACTGAAGCACCCTCTGCTGGAAGGATGGGAGGTTGCAGCTTGGGCCCCCTGATTTTTGAACGTCCAGGTCTCTGAGGCCTGGCTGGGTGGGGGAAATTTGGGGAGGTTTGGGGAACTGGGGGAAGGCAAAGGTGGAATTCATTCATTCATTCATTCATTCATTCATTCATTCAATCGTCTTTATTGAGCGGTTACTGTGTGCAGAGCACTGGACTAAGCGCTTGGGAAGTACAAGTTGGCAACATATCGAGACAGTCCCTACCCAACAGTGGGCTCACAGTCTAGAAGGGGGAGACAGAGAACAAAACCAAACATATTAACAAAATAAAATAAATATGTACAAATAAAATAGAGTAATAAATACATACAAACATATATACATATATACAGGTGCTGTGGGGAGGGGAAGGAGGTAAGGCGAGGGCAAGGGAGAGGGGGAGGAATGAATGAACATGCAGTTCTCTCCTCCGCTCCCAGGGGGCAGCGTTCTCAACCTCTCTCCTCTAGACTCTGTTGTGAATGGGCTATTTTTTTGGAAATTCGACTTCCAGGGGGGTGCTTATCTGCTTATCCCAGCTCCACCAACTGTCAGCTGTGTGACTTTGGGCAAGTCACTTAACTTCTCTGTGCCTCAGTTGCCTCATCTGTAAAATGGGCATTGACTGTGAGCCCCCCGTGGGACAACCTGATCACCTTGCAGCCTCCCCAGCATTTAGAACAGTGCTTTGCACATAGTAAGCGCTTAATAAATGCCATTATTATTATTATTATTAGGATCCATGTGGGGAAAGGACCAGATTTCATATGTTGAATGAACATCATAATAATAATAATGGCATTTGTTAAGTGCTTACTATGTGCAAAGCACTGTTCTAAGCGCTGGGGAGGATACAGGTGATCAGGTTGTCCCATGTGGGGCTCACAGTCTTAATCCCCATTTTACAGATGAGGTAACTGAGGCACAGAGAAGTTAAGTGCCTTGCCCAAGGTCACACAGCTGACAATTGGCGGAGCCGGGATTTGAACCCATGACCTCTGACTCCCAAGCCCGGGCTCTTTCCAGAACATATGAAACATATTCAGCTACATAGACACTGGAACTAACTTTCAGACAAAAGCCTGCTAACTGTAGGGGTCCTGAAAAATCTTGTTACTTCACTGGCTCCAAAGAGAGTCACCTTCAGGAAAAGAAGCAGACAGCCCGGGGACTTCTCCACCTCGATGACATCTCGGAAGGCTGAGCTCAATAGAAAATGGGTCTGGAGCTGGGATCAGAGGAAGGTGAAACAGAAACAGACAGAAAGTTAAAGGTGTTGGTCAGCTGGGCAAAGGTGGCCAAAGCAGAAAATACCATGGGATCTTGAGCTGTCAGTGAATGGCTGGCTGGCTCTCCCCTTTTTTTCCTTTCTCCTTTTCTCCCTCTTCTTTCTGGTCCCTTCCCCTCTTTCCAGTCCCTTCTGTCCCTACTCCCTTTGGCTCTGCCCCACCTCTTGTTGCTCAAAGAGACCAGATTTCTGATCACTTTTACACCACATGCAAGGTGATAAGGAAGTGATGGTGGTTGGAGGAGGAGTTGGGGTGGGGGTTTGGGGGAAGAAGGTTCTGGTGAGAGTGTGAGGCAGACACAGAAAGACAGAGAGTTAGGCAGAGGCAGGCTCATCAACAGAGGCCTCAACATGGATATAATATTAAAAAAAATAATAGTATTTTTAAAGCAGTTACTGTGTGTCAAGCACCGTTCTAAGCACTGGGGTAGATATGAGGTAATTCGGTTGACCCACATAGGACTCACAGTATTAATCCTCATTTTACAGATGAAGTAACTGCGGCACAGAAAAGTTAAGTGGCTTGCCCACACACGTGGTGGAACTGGGATTAGAACCCACGTCCTCTGACTCCCAAGCCCGCGTTCTTTCCACTAAGCCACGCTGCTTTTCTAGAAGCCCAGAGTTAGAGAGCTAGTCAAAGAGACGTGGGCAGAGACCTAAAGAACCAGAAAGACAAGTGACTGTAAATTCTCTAGTCTGTAAGCTCACTGTGGGTAGGGAACATGTTTACCAACACTGTTGTATTGCACTCTCCCAAATGTTTATTGCAGGGTTCTGCACACAGTAAGCGCTCAGTAAATACCATTGTAATAAAAGTGCAGAGAGATCTAGTTTGGAAGTAGAAAAAGGAGAAAAAAGGGAAAACAGAGAGTAAGATGCAAACAGAAAGATAGAGGCAGAGAGACCAAAAGAGACAGATAATCAAAGCCGGAGATAGGCAGGAATAGGCAGAGACCGACAGGCAGGCACAGGCTGAGGCAGCTGGCGATGACCACATACCAGGTTCCCGTTGGGCCACAGATCCGCCTGTCTTGTCGCCTGAGGTTTTTTTTTTTTAATGGTATTTGTTAAGTGCTTACTATGTGCTGTACTAAGCACTGGGGTAGATTCAAAGTAATCAGGTTCAACACAGTCCATGTCCCACATGGGGCTCCCAGTCTTCATCCCCATTTTACAGGTGAGGTAACTGAGGCACAAAGAAGTGAAGTGGCTTGTCCAAGGTCACACAGCAGAGAAGTGGCAGAGCTGGGCTTAGAACCCAGGTCCTTCTGACTCCCAGCCCTTGCTCTGTCCACTGGGCCATATTGAGAAATGCTCTTTCTCCCAGGCCCCAGGGACCGGGAGTGGGTCTTGGAAAGGAAGAGGAGCCCACTCATTCATTCAGTCGTATTTATTGAGCACTTGCTGTGTGCAGAATACTGTATTAAGCATTTGGGAGCATACAATACAACAATAAACAGACACATTCCCTGCCCACAATGAGCTTACAGTCTGTGGGGGGAGATGGACATTAATATAAATAAATAAATTACAGATATGTACATAAGTGCTGGAGGGCTGGGATGGGGGAATAACAAGGGAAGGGGAGGGGCTTAGTTAGGGAAGGCCCCCTGGAGCAGATGTGCTCTCAATAGGACCTTGAGGAGGGGGAGAGTAATTGTCTTTCGGATTTGAGGAGGGAGAGCATTCCAGACCAGAGGTAGGATGTGGGCGAGGGGTCAGTGGCGAGATAGACAAGCTCGAGGCACAATGAGAAGGTTAGCATTAGAGGAGTGAAGTGCTCATTCTGGGTTGTAGTAGGAGAGTAGTGAGGTGAGGTAGGAGGGGGCAAGATGATTGAGTGCTTTAAAGCCAATGGTGGGGAGTTTTGGTTTGATGCAGAGGTGGATGGGCAACCAGGTGGATAGGAGGTGCCTCCCAGGGATGGCAGGGAGAGAAAGAGACCTGGCCCAGAGTGGGGATGAGGGGGAAGGGCCCCACCAAAACCCGAGGGCAGGACCAAAGGGATAGCTGCCTCAGGCCCACATCTTCGGGTGAGCCTTCCCACGCAGTTGGGGAGCCCCATCATGGCCATCCAACAACACCTACCTTAACTCACCCTTGGCTGCCATTGGGGTCAAAATAGTCCCAGCAGTGTTGGGGCCGAAGCAGGGGAAGTGGAAGAGGGTTAATTATGACCTGGGGGGACCTGAGCTTCCTACACTGTGCCCAGCAGAGCCCAAATTTGGCCCTGGCCAAAGGGGTGGTGGGGCTCCTGAGCTGGTCAGTGAGTGAGAGATGTGTGTGGAGCTGGGCCAGATCTCTAGCCTGACCTATAGAAACCTGAGCAGGTGAGGGCTGAGCTGAGGCCTGGATAGGGTCCTCTACTTCCAGCCATTTCAGGCCCCCGCAATTGTTTTCCAGAGTAGGGATGGGGCTACAGGTGCAGCAGGTCAGCCTTGGGAGGGAGGGGGAGAGAGAGAGAGAGAGAGAGAGAGAGAGAGAGAGAGAGAGAGAGAGAGACTCCAGGCTTCAGCAAATCCCACCCTACCAACAGTTTACAGGGTACCAGGAGCAGCTGGGAGAGTCCACTGGAGTCCTGAGGGTCAGCCCAACCAGGGTGGGGAAGGAGCAAGGGAGAAAATTTGGGCTGCTTGAGCCTCGCTACAGTGGAAAGGCAGTGAGGCCATGTGCACACCATTCATTCATTCATTCATTTATTCATTCGTATTTATTGAGCGCTTCTGTGTGCAGAGCACTGTACTAAGCATTTGGGAAGTACAAGTCGGCAACATATAGAGACGGTACCCAACAATGGGCTCACATTCTAGAAGGGGGAGAGAGACAACAAAACAAAACATGTAGACAGGTGTCAAAACTGTCAGAATAAATAGAATAACAGCTATATGCACATCATTAACAAAATAAATAGAGTAATAAATATGTACAAGTAGAATAAATAGAGTAATAAATATGTACAAATATATACAAGTGCTGTGGAGAGGGGAAGGGCTGGGGGGGATGGGGAGGAGGAGAGGAAAAAGGGGGCTCAGTCTAGGGATAAGAGATAAGACCAGGGATAAGAGCAGGGAAGAAGCCCCCTCTAGACTGTGAGCTCTTTTTGGGCAGGAAACATGTCTATCAGCTCTGTTATATCTATCTGTTTCTTTTCTATGGTATTTGTTAAGAACTTACTATGTTCCAGGCACTGAACTAAGCACTGGGATAGACACAAGCTAATTAGTTTGGACACAGTCCCTGTCCCACATGGGGCTCACAGTTTTACTGTATTATCCCAATTGCTTAGTACAGCACACAGAAAGCGCTCAATAAATACCACTGATTGATTGAAGAAGAGAGAAAGAGCAGTCAACACAGTCCCTGCAGCCCCAGCACCTCAGGACGAGTAAGTGCTCAGCAAATCCTAGAGATTGAGTGATTGCATGACTGATTTCGTTGCCTTCCCCAACTGCTCCCTGGAGTTTCCATCTCCACCAGCCTCAGTGAGCAAGGTGGCCGGTCGGGAACTCCGAGTGTTTGTGAGAGCATGTGTGATGTGTTTGTGTGTGAATCTTGACACCCCTGCCTGTGTGTGTGTGTGTGCACGCCGCTCTGTCTATTTCTGTCTTTTTGGGTGTCTTGATCTGTCTCTTTGAGTCTCAATTCTGTCTCCCTTTTCTGCCCTTTCCTCCCCATTGACATTCTCCGGCTCCCACTCACTTCCCCTGCCCCATTTTCAGCTCTAGAAAATATGGACAGTGTTGGTGGAGGGGGAGGGGTGTGTTTGTCTGTGAGCTGCAGCCTCAGCCTCCCTGCACCTCTTCTCTAAATAGCTTCCTGTAGAGACCTCACAGCAGCAGCCCAGCACCCAGCACCCAGCACCCATCTCCCCCGTACAGATAAGAAAGAGGCTGCAAGGGCCCCTTTCCGCAGGAGGTGGTGGTGGTGGGGGGAGGAGGGGGTGGCTGGGGGCCAACTTAGAGCTGGTTTCATCTTTAATTGTTGGTTTTTCCAACAGAAAGGTTACTATCACTGCTTTGCCCACCTTGTACTTCCACCCCCTACCCACGTCCATTCACAGCCACACTCCACAGATTCAAATACAAGCACACTCACAGGTGCTCCACCCTCTCTGTACCCTCTATACTCTGCTCCCTCCCTAACCCGGCTTCTGACCTCCTTCCTCCCTGTCTCCCTAATTCTTTGGGGTCCCAGATTGGGTCCCCAGTTACTCTCTGCCATCTTTTTGTCCCTAGTGCCCAGTTCTGATGACTTGACACCTGTCCACATGTTTTGTTTTGTTGTCTGTCTCCCCCTTCTAGACTGTGAGCCCGTTGTTGGGTAGGGACTGTCTCTATATGTTGCCAACTTGTACTTCCCAAGCACTTAGTACAATGCTCTGCACACAGTAAGCACTCAATAAATACGATTGAATGAATGAATGAATGAATGAAGAAGCCCGTTGTTGGGTAGGGATTGTCTCTATCTGTTGCTGAATTGTACCTTCCAAGCACTTAGAACAGTGCTCTTCACACAGTAAGCGCTCAATAATTATGATTGAATGAATGAATGAATGAAGAAGGACTCCTGGGTCTTCCTTCCTAAGTTTTGCCTCTGATGTGAAGGAGATACTTCTTCACTCTTTCTCCTTCTCCCCGCTCCCACTCCCCATCAACAGTAGCAGGGTCAACAGTATGTAACTCCTTATTCATTCATTCAATCGTATTTATTGAGCACTTACTGTGTGCAGAGCACTGTACTAAGCACTTGGAAAGAACAACTCAGTGACAAATAGAGACAATCCTTGCCCACAACGGGCTCACAGTCTAGAAGAGGGGAGACAGGCATCAAGACCAGTAAACAGGAATCAATAGCATCAATATAAATAAATAGAATTATAGATATATGTACATCATTAATATAAATAAATAGAATTATTCATTCATTCATTCAATCATATTTATTGAGCGCTTACTGTGTGCAGAGCACTGTACTAAGCACTTGGGAAGTAAAGTTGGCAACATATAGAGACAGTCCCTACCCAACAACGGGCTCACAGTCTAGAGGGGGGAGACAGACAACACAACAAAACATGTGGACAGGTGTCAGGCCATCAGAATAAATAAAGATAAAGCTAGATGCACATTATTAACAAAATGAATAGAATAGTGAATATGTACAAGTAAAATAAATAGAGTAATAAATCTGTACAGACATATATACAGGTGCTGTGGGGAGGGGAAGGAGGTAGGGTGGGGGGGATGGGGAGGAGGAGAGAAAAAAGGGGGCTCAGTCTGGGAGGGCCTCCTGGAGGAGGTGAGCTCTCAGTAGGGCTTTGAAGGGAGGAAGAGAGCTAGCTTGGCGGATGTGCGGAGAGAGGGCATTCCAGGCCGGGGGAGGACGTGGGCCGGGGGTCGACGGTGGGACAGGCGAGAACAAGGCTCAGTGAGGAGGTTAGCGGCAGAAGAATGGAGGGTGTGGGCTGGACTGTAGAAGGAGAGAAGGGAGGTGAGGTAGGAGGGGGCGAGGTGATGGAGAGCCTTGAAGCCGAGAGTGAGGAGTTTTTGCTTGATGAGAAGGTTGACTGGCATCCACTGGAGATTTTTGAGGAGGGGAGTAACATGCCCAGAGTGTTTCTGCACAAAGATGATCTGGGCAGCAGCACGAAGTATAGACTGAAGTGGGGAGAGACAGGAGGATGGGAGATCAGAGAGGAAGCTGATGCAGTAATCCAGATGGGATAGGATGAGACTATGAGACTATGAGAATTATAAATATGTACATATATACACAAGTGCTGTGGTGGGGGTAGAGCAAAGGGAGCAAGTTTGGGCGATGGGGAGGGGAGGGGGAGCAGAGGAAAAGGGAGGCTTAGCCTGGGAAGGCCTCCTTATGGGCAGGGAACGTGTCTACCAACTCTATAGTATTGTACTCTCCCAAGCACTTGGTACAGTGCTTTGCTCACAGAAAGCACTCAGTAAATGCCATTGACTGCTTGCTTGATTCACTGAACACCGATTGTGTGCAGAGACCACTTTTAGGGTGACCAGTCTGTTGGGTTTTCAGCTGGTCTGTCCTCTGTTCCTTGCCCAAAACGGTGCCAGGTGCTTTTCTGTCCATTGACAAACGTTCAGAACCAAGCCTCCCTCTGCCAGGGCTCTTGTTGCCGAGTTCCACCACTAAGACATGGTGCCCAGCACTTCACATGGACCCAAGAGGGGAAAGGAGAGACTCTGGAGCAATTGGGAGGGTCAGGTGACCCCCACCCCACCCCGCCCAGAGAACCAGTCTACAATCAGACTGAGCCTGGCCGAATTGAACAGACTACCACAAAATGGTTGCCGTGTGTCATCATCGTGTCACGCCACATGCAACGTAGCGTGTGTGGGATCGCATGAGCCTCTGGGTACTGTTTTTTGGAGTGCCTTTGCCGGCCATCCTGGCTGTGCTAGGTACTTGTAAGATGCTCAGAGGAAGTAGGAGGTACAGCCATGACACATGGATTCTTCTTCTGTTGGAATTTCCAAAGTAGCAGCCCCCTGTCCCTCTCCCAGCTCCCTGTTCTTACCCATGTCAGACAAGAAGCCAGGAAGCCAGTAAGGCTGCTCCCCTCAAGGGGGCCAAGGAGGCTCGGGCTGAGATGATTTATTGGTGGTTGTGTTTTTGAGAACAGAGTAGCACTGAGAAAAGAGAATCTCAGAATAATTGGTCCCCAGCAGGTCAGAAGAGAAAATCTGGACAGTAGAGTGAGTATAGGAAACCAGGACTCGGAAGTTGTTAGCATCTCTCCCTTGGCAACTGACTCATTCATTGTCTGAGTCCCTTGCTGGGCTCATTTGGGCATTGGGGGTTGGGAAGGGGAGCATCAGCCTAGAGAGTCTGGCAATCAAGGGTGCCTAAAATGGAAAGTAATAATAATAATAATAGCTCTTATTAAGCACTTCCTATGTGCTATGTGCTGTACTAAGCACTGAGTTAGACCCCACATATGCCAATTGAACCCAGTCATTGTCCTGTACGGGGCTCACAGTTTAAGGGAGAGGGAGAACCGGAATTGAATCCCCTTTTCATAGATGAGGGAACTGAGGCCCAGAAGATCACTCAGCAGGCAAGCGGTGGAGTTGGGGTTTGAACCCAGGTCTCTAGACTCCCAAACCTGTGTTCTTTCTAGTGGCCATGCTGTTTCTCTTCCTCCTTCATAAGAGCATGAGCACCGGGTCAGATGAATGATTCAGCCAATGGCATATTCCAGCCCTGATAGGGGCAACAGAACGCTTGGAGGAATCATGAACATTGAACCTGATGTTTAAAGAGTTACCATCTAACACTCCTCTCTCTCCCCAACTTTCCCCGTCATGATCCAGTGTGGACCACTCGTCCATGAATTTATCTAAACCCCTCTTGAATTACTGATATTTTCTACCTGCACAACTTCCTGCAGGAATGAATTGCATATGTTTACTATCCTGTGGGTGAAGAAGGATACAGGGAATGACAACTCTATGTTCTCCCTGTCCTCAATCCCCTTCGTGACTGTCAACTTCAATCCCCTCCCCTCCCAGCCGTCATCTTTCCAGATGGAAGAGTCCCAGGCTCTTTGGGCTGTCCTCATGCAGAAGTTCCTCCATTCCCCTCCCCACCACCACCCCATATTCCTGGATGCTTTCCCCTCAGCCTTCTCCAACTGGAATTTTGCACACAATAAGTGCTCATTAAATACCACTGATTGATTGATGGTGGCAAGCTCGGCCTTCGGTTGCGTTTCCTCTCCCCTTCTTAGAGGTATGGCAGCCTTGGGGGCTGGAGCCCAGATCTGGAAGCTCGAATTCCTGTTTGGTTTGAGTCACTGTGTGACCTTGGGCAAGTCACTTCATTTATCTGCGCCTCAGTTACCCCATCCTTCCTAGAGGTGTGGCAGCCTTGGGGGCTGGAGCCCAGATCTGGAAGCTCGAACTCCTGTTTGGTTTGAATCACTGTGTGACCTTGGGCAAGTCACTTCACTTCTCTGTGCCTCAGTTATCTCATCTGTAAAGTGGGGATTAAGACTGTGAGCCCCATGTGGGACAACCTGATTACTTTGTATCTACCCCAGTGCTTAGAACAGTGCTTGGCACATAGCGCTTAACAAATACCATAATTATTATTAATTATTATTATTACCCCTGAGGTCCTCTGCTTCCTCCCCAGCTGAGCCTCAGTGTCTCAGACCTACAGATTTTCATCTCAGGCAGATCTCCCAGGCAAAGCCCTCGATGTTTCCTAGGGGCAGAAAGGTGTCCTGCTTCCTTTTTCCTCAAACCGAAAGAGGAGAGGGAAACGAGGAAAGTTGTTGCAATATTTTGGGATCTGCTTGGAGCTCCCAGCTGCTCGTTTGAGCCCAGGGAGAGGTGAGGATTTGGTGCCATTTGTCACTGTAAACTCGTGGGTGCCTCTCGATAGCCCATAGATAGGCCTGGTTGGCAGTTTTTGTCTGTGAGTTCCGGGAGCTCTACACTGTTCCCTTCACTTCTCTGGCAGTCTGCCTGGTGTTGAGGGGTGGCAGGGGGTGGGGGGATGGTCAGGGGCAGGGCTGGGAGCTGGAAAAGCCAGAAATGCTGACTGTCAGTCAGACAGATAGGCTGCCCCGTGATTCCCAGGGAAGGCTGTGAGTTGGCTCTGGACAGACTCAGAAATCGAGAGGATTTTTTTCCAAGGAAACGTCTTGCCCCAAAGACTTGCTCCATCATTTGCCTGCTGGGTGACCTTGGGCAAGTGACTTTACTTCTCTGTGCCTCAATTTCCTCATCTGTGCATTGGGGATCAAATGATAACTGTGATATTTGTTAAGGGGTTACTATGTGTCAAGCACTGTACTAAGTCCTGGGGTAGATAAAAGATAATCAGGTCTCACAAGGGGCTCACAGTCTAAGTAGGAGAGAGTATAGGTATTGAATCCCCATTTTGCAGATGAGGGAAATGAGGTACAGAGAAGTTCAGTGACTTGCTCAAAGTTATACAGCAGACAAGTAACGGAGTCAGGATTAGAACTCAGGTCCTCTGACTCCCAGACCCAGGCTCTTTCCACTAGGCTACATTGCTTCTCAACTACCCCATTCTCCCTCCCCCTTAGACTGTGAGCCCCATGTGAGTCAAGGACTGTGTCTGAACTGGTTATCTTGCATTTGCCCCACCGTTTAGCACAGTGCTCAGCACATTTCCTGTTAGCGCTTAGCAAATTCCACAAGGATTCTTATTATTATTGCTAATCCTGGCTCCACTACGTGTCTGCTGTGTGACTTTGGGCAAGTCACTTCACTTCTCTGTGCCTCAGTTACCCCATCTGTAAAATGGGGATTGACACTGTGAGCCCCACGTGGGGCAGGGACTGTGTCCACTTGATTTGCTTGTATCTACCCCAGCGCTTAGTACGGTGCTTGGCACATAGTAAGTGCTTAAATACCATACAGTTATTATTACTATTGTTTTTTTACCTCCTGCCCTGAGGAGACCTGGTCACAAAATTGGGGAGCTGGTGGATTGATTGATTAGTCCTCCTCCCTCCTCTCTGGCATCTCCAGCAGGTTTTAGACAAACACTAAACTGGAGGGCGGCCTACCCACCACTGTTGTTTGGCATTAGATTGGGGAAGCCCTCGCGATCTGGTATGCTTAAATCACTCATTACTTAAGCTGATACTTATCAAAAGTTGCTTTGCCTTTTCTCACCTCCTTCATCAGCAGCCGCAAGAGCCTGTAGTCACAAAATGACACACGCGAACAATTGCGTGCCCGGAAACAGGGGGAGCGATGGGAAAGGGAAATTGGTGTGGGGGTTGGGTCCCAGGCATCCTGCCCCCAGCCTGTCTGCTTTCAGCCCTACCCACCTCTCCCTCCCCAACAAATGGTCTGAGTTGGTGACTCACCTCACCCTGAGAGTTCTGCTCCTTTCCATATTACTGGGTCCTGCATCCAGAAGGATCAGAAGTCCACTTTTGCTTCTTGGCCTTAACCACTGGGGCTGGTTGGGCAAATAGGAATAAAAGTTTGGAAACAGGTGGGATGTTCATGCTCTGCAGGGTCCTGCCTCTCCTCCCTCTTGATATTCTGCTTTTGGGCTGAGGGGGATGAGGGGACCCCTTGGCCAATGGAATGGTGGCAGTGGGATGGCAATAGGAAGGAGGAGGGGAAGAGGAGTCTGCCCAGCGTTCCTTTGACTGCAGCACCAGAAATTGCTGCTGGTGTCTTATCACAGCCTAGGGCTGGCCAGTTCAACCAGAACTCCTGCTGCTTCTGCTAGGGCCGGGTGGGATGGGGCTGGGGCGGGGGGCGGGGGGCGGTGATGGAGAAAGTGGTATGTGCTCAGTGCTTACTATGTTCTAAGCACTGGGGTAGATAATCAGGTCAGACACAGTTCTTGTCTTACACAGGGCTCACAATCTAAGTAGGAGGCATTGAGGAGCAGTTAAGTGATTCGCCCAAGGTCACACAGCAGACAAGTGCTAGAGTCAGGATTAGAACCCAGGCCCTCTGACTCCCAGGCTCAGGCTCTTTCCACTAGGCCACGCTGCTTCTTCCTCTGCTCCTCTTCCCCACTTCTATTCTTTCTCTTTCCCCTTCTCCCTCTTTCTGCCTCCCCTCCTCGGTGACCAGAGATCTGGCTACCTAGGGTTGAGTAAGAGAAAATCCTGGATAGTTCCAGGTAGGTGCCTCCTACCCTGAGCCTCCATCTGCCCCACTCTCCTTTTCAGAGGGTACCAGGCCCTCTCTGATCAGCTACATGGGGCTCTGGAATGGCAGAAGGGAAGAGCTGGTTCCCAAGGGAGCTGAGGATGGGACGTAGGCACCTCTTAGTCCTGCAGCTCCCCTCTCCCCACCACCGGCTAGGCTTTTGGAGAGAGGCCTATATTGGGGTGGGACTAAACAACTCCTTCCCCTGTCCCTGTCCTCTGAGGGAAAGTGAAGCCCAGCAGATGGCAGTGCCAGGCAGCTCACCTGCCCCATGGAGCTGCTCTGACACCTCAGGGAGCCCTCCCGCCCCAGCTGGGATGTGGTTTGGCAGAGAATTGAGGAAGCTATGGGCACTGACTCAAGTTTCTGTGGTTGGAACTAAGTGAGGCTTGGGCAGGTGACAGAGCAATGCCCCAGATTTCAGGCTCTGGGTTGTGGCAAGTGGGCATCATTGCCCGAAGGAATCTCAGGGACTCCTGACCAACTTCTGGGTTGCAGCCTTTGTGCTCAAAGGCCCCTGGCACTGGCAGAGCCCTCCAGAAGGCTTTCCCCTTATTCATATCCCTAGAGGGCAGGGATACTAAATTGTACTTCTGTGGACTTTCCCAAAGGCTTAATACAGTGCTCTGCCCACAGTAGATATTCATTAACTACCACTGATTGATTGATTGGGAATGCAATCCTGGGGCATCCATTCAACCCTTTGCATCAGAAATTCTTCTCTGTGTCTAACCTAAATCCCTCCTGCTGCAGTTTCTGTCCATTTCTTTGAGATTTGCCCTCCATAGGACCCCTCCTGAGAAGACAGTCACTAAGTACCCAAGTACAATCTTGTGTTCTGGGTGAAAGATCCTAGCACCCATGGATCTCATTTCCCACTCTGAGAGGCTGAATCATCCTGAAGTGAGCTAGTTATGAGAGCTGAAGCTTCCTGTTCTTCCTCCTATTCTCTGCTCTGCTTCCAAGTCACCTTGGTGACTTTGAGGGTCCTGGGCCTCCTCCTATCTTGTTCATCCCAGGTTGCGACCCCCAGGTCCAACCTGGTGTTTCTGATGGAGTTGGGGATGCCGAGTAGTCAAAGAGGCAGAGCACCCTGCCAATTGGGTGACAGGATCCTCAATCTGTCCCACACCCCTAATTCCCTCTCTTCTCATTCCTGGAGCTTCCCTGAGGACACTGTCCAGGAACAGGGGGGAGGATACCACATTGGCCTGCTCCTCTATGATAAGACACCAGGCACCATGAGCTCTGCCTTCAGGGTTTCCCAGAATAGGGACCCTTGAGAAAGTGGGACAGAGAGAGAGAGAGAGAGAGAGAGAGAGAGAGAGGGGGAGAGAGGGAGAGAGAGAGAGAGAGCGCTTTTTTGGATTGGTGTGTTAGGAGAGTGTCCCTTTAAGAGGGGAAATTCCCGAGAGAGAGCTAGAGTGAGAGAGAGAGAGAGAGCAGGGGAAATCTGTGGAAAGCCACAGCCTAAAGAGCATGCAACTCGCTTGAATGAAGCTACACTCGGTCAATAAACAAGTCATTTGTTGTTCGATTAAACTGAAGGTGACAGGATTGCCTCTCGATGAAGATGCACAAAGTGGCACCAGAAAGTGAACTGGAAACAGAATTCAAGCTAGTAAGTGAGAAAAAAAATCCCTGCTAGACCTGGAATAGTCCAGAGCATCCAGGGCCTTAAAATTAGCAGGGAATGCTGGACAGGATTTATACCAAAATTTGATTTGTTCCTGAGACCAAGTGGACTGAACCTACAAGATGCCATGATATTCCTAAAGATGACAGAGGAAAAGCTGTCTCTTCATTTAGAAGCATTCATTTATCAGAGCCCAAAAAGAGCAAAGAGAGAATTCAACTGTTTTCCCAAAGGCCAATTAGACACATGCATTAGATTAATGTCAATTTCCTGTACTATATCAAGCAGATGACAAAACTTTGGCTTACGGATTTGCAAGTCACAGCTGCAATTGGGAGCACAAGAAGATTCCTTCATGAGAGATCAAATAGGAATTGAACAGGAAATGTGCACATAGGGGAAAAAAACCCATAATAATAATAATAATAATAGCATTTATTTAATGCTTACTATGTGCAAAGCACTGTTCTAAGCGCTGAGGAGGTTACAAGGTGATCAGGTTGTCCCACGTGGGGCTCACAGTATTAATCCCCATTTTACAGTTGAGGTAACTGAGGCATAGAGCAGTTAAGTGACTTGCCCAAAGTCACACAGCTGACAAGTGGCGGAGCTGGGATTTGAACCCATGACCTCTGACTCCAAAGCCCGTGCTTTTTCCACTGAGCCACACTACTTTTCAGAAGTGGATAAACTGGATTTAAATAATGCCAATGGGCTAAAGCTGGTTGGGGGCGGGGGGGGGGGGGGGGGCAAGGGGAAGAGGAGACAGCCATACTGGCAGTTTCTTTTCTCCCATCCAACACCACTGGGATGAAGTCCCTAGAACAGTGCTCTGCACACAGTAAGCGCTCAACAAATACGATCGAATTAAGTCCCCAGCAGAAGTAGAGAACACTGGGAAGGCTGTGGCTGTTTCTCACCAAACACTCTTTTTATCTGAGAGATTTTCCCACTGATGATCAATGAGATTATATTCGTATTGTCCTATGTGTCTCTCCACCCTGTCTTAGACTGTGAACTCTTCGTGGGCCAAGGATCTCGTCTGGATTGATTTTCATGTAATTCCCCCAAGGCTTAATACAGAGCTCAATGTTAGAAATGATTAATGATAACAAAATCCAAACTGGATTGAGATGGCTCAAATAAGAAAACAGGACAATTGAGCAAGGATGGAAAAGACATTAAGTTGCCAAGAACAATGAGAGGAGCCATCTACCATAAAGAAGACCTGAATTTGGAAGACTCTGTTATTGCTGCAATGGAAAGAGTTATTTTGGCATTAGTTTATAACAGTAAAAGGAATAAAAAGGAAGCAATTTACAAGACATTAACTCCGTACTTATAAACACACAGGAAGACTGTAAAGATAAAAACAAATGGAAAACTCTAGATTGGAATATAAAGATAATATTTAAATGGAAGGGAAGTAGAGTTTTGGGTGTCTAAGCAATTATATACCCTAATACATTTGCATCCAGTTAAAAACTAAACCACACTATTCAAATATACAGAGGCAATACTCAGATTAAACCCCACAAGTAATATTTCAACCATGGGTTCTTGAGCTAGATCAGTATAATTTAAACATAAGGAAAAATTATAAAATTTATAGTTTTTAAGGGGAACAGGATGGCAATTTTGAGATTATAAACATGCTTAGTGGTCTAGTTAATTTAAAAAAGTATATAATTTGCCACAAGAAGGTAGTGTAAATGTTAAAAATAGATACCCAGAGGTATTTGAAGGCACAGTAAAGTAATACACCAGCCGAAGATGTAAGCTTATGAAAAATTACATTCTAGTAATACACACTCAGAGGAATGTACCATCACAAGAACAATTTAGCATATTAGAAATGCAGAATGGGTGCACTCAGAAACAGTAGGAAAACAGGGTGGATCACTGGATTTCAAAGAACTGAATAAATGCATTAGAAGAGGCCATTTCCCCACTCTTAAAAGAGATGAGTTTTTTTGATCAAATGACAGGGGCCAAGTACTTTCCTTCCCTAGATACTTCTTCAGGATTCTAATCGGGGCTGTGTTCTGCACTCCACGAATGCTTTAAAGTCTAAACATGTCCACTGATGGTGCCTGCCAACTCTGTTATATTTTACTCTCCCAAGCACTTAGTTCAGTGCTCTGCACACAGTAAGCACTCAATAAACAGAATTGATTGATGACATACTGATTGGGGAGCATCACTAGAGGAACCAGATAGGGGACAGATACGTGAGTATAAGCAAGAATGAAACAAAATAAAAATAAATGTAAATTGAGAGTGAAGGAAATGTCGTATTTAGGGGAAATTGTCAGGCAAACATGAAAACATGACTGTTCTAAAAGACAAGGCTTGTTTACAGGTGGAATAGGAAACTGTCACAACCACTATCAGCTGAGAAGAATAAAGCATTCAAGCACAGACAGCATGGTTTTGGACAAAAATGGGTGTAAGAAGATGAAGCTGGTGGAAACCAGAGGAACAGTGATGATACCGAGGGTGAAGACACCTGGAAGATCAGCTAGTCCAACTGAAACACTGCAAACCATTTAAATTGCTTGTTAATTTTAGCATATCTAATATGTTCATGTTTATAATTAACTAATTAAGGGGTAGATTTAAGAAAATACACTTTTAGGAGGGAAAGTGTCACAGAGGGACAGGAGGTGCAAGGAGAGCCAGCAGAAAGGGCAGAGGAAGTGAGAGTAGAGAGGCTCACTGCTGCTCAAAGGAGGTTTGAATTGTTAACTGCTGCTTAGTGAAACATGGAGTGACTGGATTGATTTCAGTAGAGATACACCACAGAACAGTGTGCCCAAGGGTACTGGCAAGTGCATGTTCCAGACTTGTATTCTGGAGTGTGGCTGTGTATATTTACTGGTGTGTGCGTTTCTGCACACATGTCTCCAAACATGACTGCTTAGACACATGTCTGCCTGTTTGCGCACAGCGCTTAGTACAGTGCTCTGCACATAGTAAGCGCTCAATAAATACGATTGATGATGATGATGATGATGGTGTGTGTGTGTGTGTTGTGTGTGTGTATGTTTCAGAGCCTCCACTCACCCAGTCTCCAGCTGTGATCAGAGCTCTGTGTCCACCTCTTTATTCAAATAGCTAAAGTGTCCTCATTCCAGCAGGGGAGGCGGTCAGCTCTCCCTCATTTCCAGTTCCCCGCTCCAAAGAGAAGATAAATATCTAGCAGGGACCCCTCCACCCCCACCCCTGCCCTTCCCATACCCCTGTTCTCCCCTCCTGAATATCAGGCAAACCAGCTGCAGTGAACTACAGCCCAGCTTAAACCTCATTAGAGATCTTTGCCATCCAAGCACCTCGGGTGAAGGAGGGGAGATGTCCCACAACCTCTGAGGCTGGGTCTGCCCCACCCAGCCATCCTCCTCCTTCTTCTCCGGCTGCTGGGAGGGCTGAGCTCAGATCATGAATGCCCCAAAGTAGGAGCGAGTCCCATCCTTGACCCTCACCAGCCTCTTCTTGGACACCCTGATAAAGATCTTCTCCTCCTCCTCCAAGTGGACAATACCCCCCAGGAAACTGTTGTCCCACCAGAGCTCATTGCCTGGCCGGTCACAGTAGGGCCTCCGGTTGATCATCAGCTCCATCTCCTCAGGATAGCGAGGCGTCCGCTTGTAGAGCCCATGGGTGATGAAGGTGTCCCCGTCCCTCCGCCCAGACGAGCAGCTGATATCCCCCAACTGCACCTTCGAGTAGACAAAATAATAACCGGGGTGTGTGCAGATAAGCGATCCTTCGTGGTAGCTCATGCTGTGCAGGAAGGCCAGACCCAGGCTTGGTTCCCAGAGCAGTCCGCTCTCACCCACCAGACTGTAGTTGGCACCTGAGAGAGAGAGAAAGTCAGTCAATCAATCAATCAATAGTACTTCTTGAGCACTTAGTGTGGGCAGAGTATTGGACTAAATGCTTGGGAGAGAGAGGGAATCAATCAATCGATCATATTTATCGAGCATTTACAGTTTGTAGGGCACTGGACTAAGTGTTTGGGAGAGCACAGTATAACAGAGTTGGTAGACACCTTCCCTGCCCAGAAGGAGCTTACAGTCTAGAGGGAGGGAATTATAGTCTAGAGTCACTGAATTAGCCTCGGCAGCAGTAGCAGCAGCATTGACTGAAGTCTATTGGGTGCAGAACACTGTGCTAGGCGCTTGGAGAGCTGACAGACTTCTACAAAACATTAAACTCCCCTCGACCACTTGAGGGTCTTACTGCCTAATTGGGGAGACAAGCACACCTAAGACAATGAATGTTGAAACAGAGAAGCAGCACAGCCTCGTGGAAAGTGCAGAGAGTTGGGAGTCAGGAGACCTGGGTTCTAATCCCATCTCCATCACCTGCCTGCTGGGTGACTTTGGGTGAGTCACTTAACTTCTCTGGACCCCTATTTTCTCATCTGTAAAATGGGATAGCTGTTCTCCCTCCCCCTTAGACTCTGAACTCAAAGAGGGACAGGAACTGTGTCCTATCTGATGATCTTGTATCTGCTCCAGTGCTTGTCACAGTGCTTGGCACATAATATGCACTTAAAATTTTATTTTGTTGGTATGTTTGGTTCTGTTCTCTGTCTCCCCCTTTTAGACTGTGAGCCCACTATCGGGTAGGGACTGTCTCTATGTGATGCCAATTTGTACTTCCCAAGCGCTTAGTACAGTGCTCTGCACATAGTAAGCGCTCAATAAATACGATTGATTGATTGATTGATTAATAAATGCCATAATTTATTATTATTAGTAGTAATATTGTTATTATTGCCTTTATTATTGCAATCAATATCCAGAAAAGTACATGGAGGGCTGAGATCGCTGAGGAGAATGGCCCAACTGAGATGATGGGGGGGATGAATCAGTGAAGGTTTATCGGCAGAGGCAATTTTTAGGGACATCTTTGAAGAAGGGGAAGGATGCAATTTAGCGAAGTGACAGGGTGGAGAATGTTCCAGGCAAAGGAGGTGGCAGGGGGTGGGGAGAGGAAGGGGAGGTGTGAGCAATAAGTCAGAGGTGGGAGCGAAGAAAGCAATAACGGGATGAGGCACCTGAAGTGTCTCATATTAACAGCATGACCTGGTGGAAAGAGTCCAGACTTGGGAGCCAGAAGGACCAGTGCTTAGAACAGTGCTTGACACAGAGTAAGTGCTTAACGAATACCACCATCATCATCATCATCGTCATCACCATCATCATCACTGTGGTATTTAAGTGCTCACTCCGGGCAAAGCACTGTACTAAGCCCTGAAGTAGACACAAGATCATCAGGTCACACATGAGGCTCACAGTCTAAGTAGGAAGGAGAACAGGTATTGAATCTCTCTGGACGGGTAAGTATCTCAATGCCAAAAAGGAGTCCTGGGGAGAGGCAAGTCAGGTAACGTGTGGGGTTAATTGGGAACTGCTTCGCAGAGGAAGTAGCCTTTCATTCATTCAATCGTATTTAATACGTTTAATACGTATTTAATCGTATTCAGCCTTGTGTAGCAACTTAAAGGGGAGGGGCACTAATTAACAGGATCAGATAGACCGTCCCATCCACAAGGGAGAACAAGGACATTGGGTTCTAATTCTGACTCCACCACTTGTCTGCTGTGTGACCTTGGGCAAGTCATTTAACTGCTCTGTGCCTCAGTTACCTCGTCTATAAAATGGGGATTAAGACTGTGAGCCCTATGAGGGACAAGGACTGTGTCCAACCTGACTAACTTGTATCTACCCCATCGCTTAATACAGTGCCTGACACATAGTAAGCACTTAACAAATACCATAAAAAAAGGACCAAAGTTGAGGTTGGCTCAGAAGGGGCATTTTGGCAGAGAGTGGGAGGTGAGAACCAGCCAGAGCCCCTACTTTTTCATATCCATCTTCTCTCTCCATTACCCCACCCCTCCTTGTAAGCAGCGTGGCCTAGTAGAAAGAGCTCGGGTCTGTGAAACAAAGGACCTGTGTTCTAATCCGGATTCTTCCACTCGTCTGCTGTGTGATCTTGGGCAAGTCATTTCCCTTCTCTGGGCCTTAGTTTCCTCATGTGTAAAATGGGGATCCAATACCTGTTCTCCCTCTCGCTTAGACTGTAAGTCCCGGGTGGGACAGGGACTGCATCTGACCTAGTTAACTTGTATCTACCCTAGAGCTTAGGGTAAATAAATACCATCATCACCCTCACTCTCATTGGCCCCCATCCCCATCTTCATGCTCCTCCTCATCACTACCCCTGACATGATTCCATCACTCAGTAATAATAATGGTATTTATGGAGAACCTACTGAGTACAGTGCATTAGAGTAGGTGCTTAGGAAAGTCCAAGGCCCTTTCTGGAAATTTCAGAGCAGGTGGAGAGCCCCGAGTCAGTTCCCTGACTCCCATCCCACCCCCACCCTCAGCCTCCCATCCACTCCCCTTCCACCCTCCCCAGCGGCTGCATACCTGTGAGATGGGCTGCTGGCTTGTCTTGCTGTGATTTACGCTCTAGGGAGAGGTCAAAGAGGTTAAGAGTCAGGGGGAGGCTTGTTTCTTTGTGAGGGTGAAGGGCTGGAGGAGAAGGGAAAGGGGCACTCAGTGGAGTAGCCCTTCCCAAGACTTGGTCAAATTGGCCGGTGGACAGAGTTCAAAAGGTCAAGGGTTAGAGGTTACCTGCCTTTCTTAGGTCTCCTAGCAGAACAGATCAGGGGCTGCTTAGGACTCTCTAGCTTTCTCCATATGGAATCCCAGACTCCTTAAATCAGGAGGGGCCTGGTGAAGTCTCTGTCTCCATTCCCCTGCCTCCAGGCAGGTTAGCATCCAGACTCTACCAGGCTAAAGAGCCCCAGAGCAGAAGAGGGTCCCAGCTCCTGGGGTAACCTATCTAATACCTTTGTACTTTGGTTTGTGTTTCTGTTTTCCCAATCCCTGCCCTTTCCCTGCCCTGCCCCAGTTATCCCCGTCACTGTCCCTGACTCATCCCTGGCTTACAGATTTCCTCTTAAACCCCAAACTTCTGCCTTCTGGTCCTTGCATGGACCAAGCTTTCTGCTTTCCTCCTAACTCTCCTACACTCTCTGCCCACCAGTCCTCTACCACTTCCTCCATCCTAAACCTGGCCCTACGGGGAAATTGGGTAGAGTAGTAGTAGTAATCGTAGTAGTAGTAGTAGTAAGAGGAGGAATAGGAGTACTAGGAGCAGCAGCAGTGGTAGTAGTAACAGAAGCAATGTGGTCTAGTGGATAGACCACAGGCCTGGGAATCAGAGGACCTGCATTCTCATCCTGGCTCCTCCATTTGTCTGCTGTCTGACCTTGGGCTACCACTTTACTTCTCTGGGCCTCAGTTACCTCAACTGTAAAAATGGGGATTAAGACTGTGAACCCACTGTGGGACATGGACTGTGTCCAACCTGATGATCTTATATCTATCCCAGCTCTTAACAAATACCATATAAAAAAAGTGGTATCAGTAGTAGTAGTAATAGTATTTATTAAGTGCTTTCAGTGTGCCAAGGACTGTACTAAGCCCTGGGAAAGAATCCATGGGTGAGCATTAGACAGGGTCCCTGGCCCTCAAAGGTAGGTCCGGCCGGCCCAGGTCCCAAGCTAGGCTTGACAGGAGCGTACGTTGCTGGACCATCCAGATGGCTGTTTGTCTGTCTGCCTGGGAACATGAAACTCCGGGGTTTGCGCAAAGCCCCAGCCCCATTGGGCAACAGGATTCCCAGCTGGGTGCCTGAGAAGGAGGGTAGGGGAGGAAGGCCAGGGAAGGGGCAGCTGGAGGAAGAAGATAGGGCCAGGGTGGGGCAGCTGCTACAAACAAGAGTCATGGAAACCGAATGCAGAAGCTATGGGCAAGGAGCAGAATCTTCCCACCCTGGTCTCCGACCACTGGCCTGGCCCTCTGCCCAAGTCCCTGCTCTGTTCTATTGCTTTGACCCTCATCCTAGTTGTAGCCCTGGATGAATCAATCAATCAGTCAATCAATCAATCAATCATTCAGTCAATTGATCGATCAGGAAAGTCTGTGTTATCTGTGCATGTGTGTGTGTTCATGTGCATATAGGTGTGTGCAGTCAGGGTGTGTGTGTGCGTGGGTGAGACCTGAAGCCCTGAACAGGCAGGTTAAAGGCAGGTTCCTCTCCTGAGTGCCCTCAGTGTGGGGGGCACTGGGCCAGAGGGCAGAGATTGGACCTGCATCATCAAGTGGGCATTTGCCTCCTAAGTACCCCATGAGGGGGTTGGCAACAGTGCCCAGCGGCCCTGGCCTCTAACCCACACTCACCTTGCACCATCTTCTCCAAGGAGCTGTGGTCTCCGCTCTGAAACCCAAAGAGTCAGAGTTGTGGGGCTTGCCCTCCCCGCATGCTCCTTCTCTCACCCGCTGACTCCCAGCAGGCAAACCGTGGAGTCAGGGGCAAGGAAGCCGTCCGAGGAATTCCCTTCTCCCTCCCCTCCCAGTCCCAGAGCTGCTGAGCCAGTTGGCTGTTAGGTGAGGCTCTGGGGGTGAGGGACCGGGCGGGACATGTGGAGTAAGAGGCCTGTAATCTGGGCAGCGCCTGGTGGAGCCAAACCACCCTGGAGTCTAATCGGCTGGGGGACAATCTGGGAACCAGGAGGATCTGTCTGGGCCTAGGGTTGGGGTGAAGGGGTCACTCCTCCCTGTCCCCCAGCTCCTGTCCCCTCACCTCCACTAAGGGAGGTCCCACGTGGGCATCAACTAGGGCACACATCACACAGACACTGAACTTCCGGCACGTGGAAAGCCTGTTGAGACACATGCATATAGACTTATATACTAACTCATGTACACAAATTCACACATGTATTCACACACACACACACACACACACACACACACTCACAGAGTCACACACCATCTGAGAGAGAGAATGAGAAAAAAACAGGTATACCAATAAGAGCAACCACAGAGATATACAATCCACTTTCAGAGGTACAGTGGGGCACCCAGGAACAGAAATAGACACCCCACACACACACACACATACAGTCACAAACACACACACACACACAGTTGAACACACCAAATTCTCAGATACTGGCTTACAGACATCCTAGTTCTGACACACAACTACTCACACCGCATGCTCTCCCGATGCCCTGCTTGTCTTTTGGGGGCTTGGGCCCATCCTCCCACAGGCTCTACTCACCGCCATCTGGGCACTGATCCCCTTTAGGTTCCTGTGGAGGCCCAGCAAAAAATATGCCTCACTGGCCACTCCGATCAGTGCCAGCAGCACCAGGATCCCCAGGGCCAACTGTGTCCACTGACATGTCCGCCGTTTGCTCAGTCGTGGTGGGGCAAAGGGCAAGTCCTGCTGCCCATCCACAACGAAGACCGAAGGATGCACGATCTGCTCCTCCATCCCTGTCCGCTTCTGCTCTAAAGGTGCCCGCGACTCAGCTCGATGCCAGGTGAGTGTCCCCACTGTTCAGCTCCAGTGCCGGAGAAGGCGCCCGCTGGCAGGCTCTGGTGCTGGGCTCCACGAGTGCCAGATAATAGTCCTGGGGCTCTGAGGGACTGTGCGTTTCCTTGGCTGACCCGAGTGAAAGTTGAGAGAAGCAGTGGGTGCAGGTTCTGGGGAGGAAACCACGCTATGACCTCACCCCCACCCCCACCCCCCGGTTCGCCCGCCTGCTGTACTTTCCTCTTGCTCACCACATTTGTTCTGCTCCCCACCCCCAGGTTGCCGCCCGCATGGCGGCCTCAGTGCTCTGGTCCCCCTTAACCCTGACTTCTTTAAGTTGTCTCCTCCCCGTTTTCCCCGTCTGCCCTCACCACCTCCCCTTCCTCCACACGATAGATCCACCACCATGCACACGAAGAGTTTCCACGCCGCATGAGCCGTCAGGGAATCTTCCCCTGGGACAATCTGGGGTGACCACAAGACCCATGATCTAAAAGAAGTCAGACAGCAGATCAAAAGAGAAATGAGGTGCGGAGACGGAGGAGGAACTGGTTCATCTCCGAAGCCAGGGAAGGCACCTGCTACCCAGTTTTGATGCCAGGTGGGGTGTCCACTGGGCTCCGTTTCCGCTAGGGCTCTGGGCCCGAGGGGCAGGGGGACAGGGGATCTGACTGTGTTAAGGGCAGACAGCAGCTTAAGCTCAGGGGGGTGAGTGCAGGAGGCTGGTGAGACCATAGGAGGAGGGGGTTAGGATGGTGGGGATTGGGGCAAGGAGCTGGTCTCAGGGCCTAGAATAAGCGTACCGGCCCCTCCAGACCCTCCCTTTCCAGTTCCGACTGTCGTGAAGGATGAGATTGGGATCCCAGGGAGAGGGACTCCAGAAGGAGATTCGAACCTGGAACTGGTGAGGCCGTTTGGTTGGGAAGCTGTGTGGCCTAGTGGAAAGAGCATGGGCCTGACAGTCACAAGACCCAGGTTCTAATCCTGGCTCTCTTCCCAGGCTGCTGTGTGACTTTGGCCTTCCCAGTCTGAGCCCCCTCCTTCCTCTCCCCCTCCGCCCCCTCCCTATCCCCCCCGCCTTACCTCCTTCCCCTCCCCACAGCACCTGTATATATGTATATATGTTTGTACATATTTATTACTCTATTTATTTATTTACTTGTACATATTTATTCTATTTATTTTATTTGGTTTATATGTTTTGTTTTGTTGTCTGTCTCCCCCTTCTAGACTGTGAGCCCGCTGTTGGGTAGGGACCGTCTCTATATTTTGCCAACTTGTACCACCCAAGTGCTTAGTACAGTGCTCTGCACACAGTAAGTGCTCAATAAAAACGATTGAATGAATGAATGAATCTCTGGGAGGCTACCATATGGAACAATCAATGGTGCTGACTGAGCACTTCTTGTGTGTAGAACCCAGTACTAAGTACTTGTGAGAGTCCAATAGAGTGAGGTGACAAGATGCCTTGCCCTCCAAGGAGCACCAGCCCTGGTTATGGTCTATAGGGCCAAGGAAATAGAAGAGTAGCAGCTTCACATCAGCCTTCCACTTGAGACAGGCAGACAGACAGAGAGCACTTCAGCTCCTTCATCAGCTAATGTCTAACTGCTCTGCCAATTTCTGTCTTCTGCAGCCATGCTAATGAGTAGTGATCACAGGCCAGACAAAAAAAATTCAGGGAGCAGGACTGAAAGAAATCAGGCAGTGGACTGAAAATTAATTCGGTGGCCAGCCATTCAGGGGAGAGGATTCAGGAGTGAGGGTTGGCTTGAGGGTTTCTGGGGCCTGGGTTTTTCTTCCCTCACCATCTTGGGACCAGTGTCTAATAATCAAAATAATGATGATAATAATAACAGCAGTATCCTTTAAGTGCTTTCTGTATGCCAAGCACTGTACTAACCACTGTTGGGTTAATAACAATAATAATAACAATAATGATGGTATTTGTTAAGTGCTTACTATGTGCCAAGCACTGTTCTAAACACTGGGTAGATACAAGGTAATCAGGTTATCCTACATGGAGCTCACAGTCTTAATCCCCATTTTCCAGTTGAGGTAACTGAGGCCCAGAGGAGTTAAGTGACGTGCCCAAAGTCACACAGCTGATAAATGGCAGAGCTGGGATTAGAACCCATGACCTCAGACTCCCAAACCCGTGCTCTTTCCACTAAGCCACGCTGCTTCTCAATCAATCGATCGTATTTATTGAGTGCTTACTGTGTGCAAAGCCCTGTACTAGGCACTCAGCAGAGTTGGTAGACACGTTTCCTGCCCACAACAAGTTTACAGTCTCACCAAGTTATCTTTATTTGGGAGTCCAGTGCCTCTGCTCTCAATCCTTGGCTGAAGGAACAGAGCCCATTACGCTGGGAGCAGCCCTCCAGCTCTCTTGTACAGGTCCAGCCCTGCCCGCTCTTAGCCTCCGAGCACACTGCTCCCCCAACTCTCACCCCCATCCCAGGCTCAGGGGCTTGGAGACACTGGGCGTAAGAGTTTGCTCAAGGGGAGAGCTTGATAACCACCTTGGGAAACTGGACTGATGTTGGTCAATACAGAACCTTAAGGAAAAGCCACCCAGGAGACGAAGAACCCTGTCTCTCTGTCCCAGCCGCCCCCCTCCCCACCAATCCAGGAAGAGACAACCCTGAGCCCTCCACTGTGGGGTCCCCCATCCCACCCCCTCACCACCCCCGCTGTTCCCTAGCTGTGGTTGCAGCGTCAGAAAGCATCACTGCACACACTCCTCCTGGTTGCCCCCACCAGACCCCAAGACTGCTAACTTACCCCCACATCCTTCCCCTGGGTACCTGGACCTTTTCTAGGAAGCTCTGAGACACCCCCCTTCTCAAACTTGGGGAGGGATGGGGGTGGGGCAGGTATTTGGGGGGGACGGGAGGGGGTGGCAGCATAAACAGGAAGCTGCTGTGGTCAGACTTGCGCCAGAACCCGGAAGCACCTGCCCAGGGCAGACCCACCCAGGCGGAACTCTCTTTCCCTTTTTGTCTCCTAGGCATGACCAAGCCAGCCTGGAGATAGAGCCAGGGCAGGAGATGGAGCCTAACCAAGCTTTTTTGTTTTTCCTGGCTGACCCAGTTCAACCCACCCAACCTGGTGGGGGTGGGGCAGGGGACTGACCACTTGACCACCATGCAAATGAGGAAAGCCAAGCTGCCTGCCAAAAAGCAGCGGGCATTCTGGAATCACCAGCCCAGGTACTGAACTGAGAGGCCTCCCACTTCCATCCTGAAGATGCCCGTGGGTAGGGGCTCATGTCTTAGAGCTGCCCTCTGCCCTGGGACCTTATCCTTTCATCCCCCTCTGTGAGCGAGGGAGGGAGGAAGGAAGGGAGGGAAGGGTGGGAGGAGTTGGGGGGAGTATTCAGGGCAGGCTCCCTTCCGAAACCATCAGAACCCCAAGGACCACACCAGCAGAGAACCAGGGTAAGAAATGAACCTGCTAGAATTTATTTCAAAACAACCAGCTTGAGGGGTTGGGGGGGGGTGGGGGGTGGCACAAGGGAGGAGAGGAGAGGAGGAAGATGTGAGGGCCCTCTGGTCCCGGGGACTCCTAGTTGGGGCAGCCAAAAGACACCATGTTCTCAGCGAAAGAGGCCAGTTCCTGGCATTTCTGCTGATAGTTCTCATCCTGGCATTCGTCCTCATTGGGCCACATCTCAATCCAGGTGTCTTTGCTGATGATGTAGCTGTACCTGAGTTAGGAGGAAGGGGTGAGTGACTTGAACCCCTTTCTCCAGGCCGGGCCCAGGGAGAGGGGGACAGGATGGGATTCTGAAGGTGCTAAATCTGCCCCTGGCTGCACCCAAGGGACACAGATTTAATGGACAACCGGAGGTACCCAGGACTGAGAGTCCTAACTAGTGAAAGACTGGGCAGACTGGGGGAGGAGGCCTGGCGTCATCTTGGTACCACCCTCGCCCACCCTGAGCATCACCCTATGGCCCTAGGAGGTACCCAGTCCCACTTTCAGGCTCTTACTCGGGTTTCCTGTACCACAGGTCCGTGCTGACTCCCCAGATCAGGTACTCCCGCCCAACCTCCATCTTCAGCGTCTTGCGGCATTTAACGTGGCTGATGAACTTGCGCTTTTGTTTCAGAAGTTTCTCGTCGGAACCTGGGGAGAGGGCAGGTAGGTGGTAGAAGGGGATCAGCCAGAGGAAATGGGGAACATGGGGGACCTAGCTGGATGGGGGAGTTGGGATTGGGAAGCTGGACGAAGGAGAGAGAAGGCAGAGAGAGGATGGAGCAAAAGAGAGAGGACAAAGGAAAGGAAAAATGGTTGAGGAGTGACATAGAGACAAAGCGCACACAGAATCACAGGGAGAAGAATGTAGAGATGGAAAAAGGCAAAAGGCCCTCCAGAGAAACAGAGACATACAAAGACAGAGACACAGAAGACTTTGGTAGATATAAGACCATTAACAATGCCACCCTGGCTCAATGCCATGGTCCATCCAGCCCAGAACTCTGTCTCGGACAGTGGCCCCAGGATGCTTGGAGGAACCAGGTGACCTTCCCAACTGCAGAGTTAGGGATGAACAATCCAACACCCCTTATTTTCCCTCTCTACACTCCCCAAATTTCCACCTAGCAGCCCATTATGGACCTCTTGTCCATTAATAAATCCAAGCCCCTCTTGAACCTATTTCTAGACTGTGAGCCCACTGTTGGGTAGGGACCGTCTCTATATGTTGCCAACTTGTACTTCCCAAGTGCTTAGTACAGTGCTCTGCACACAGTAAGCACTCAATAAATACGATTGATTGATTGGTATTTTCAATCTGCACAGCTTCCTGTGGGAACAAATTGCATACATTTACCACCTGCCACATGAAAGATGGTTTCCTGTTGGTGGCTGGAGACTCAGTGAGTGTACCTGGTCCTGGGTGGTGGGGCTCGGCGAATGACAATTCTGAGTGGGCCTTATTTCACTCTTCCTGGTTTTATAGACTTCAATTTTAAAGCCCTCCCCACCCCTGGGCCCCAAACTGTGTCTTTGCAGGGTGAAGAGTCACAACCCTTTCGGCCTCTCCTTAGAGAAGCAGCGTGGCTCAGTGGAAAGAGCATGGGCTTTGGAGTCAGAGTCATGGGATCAAATCCCGGCTCTGCCAATTGTCAGCTGTGTGACTTTGGACAAGTCATTTAACTTCTCTGTGCCTCAGTTACCTCATCTGTAAAATGGGGATTAAGACTGTGAGCCCCCCGTGGGACAACCTGATCACCTTGTAACCTCCCCAGTGCTTAGAACAGTGCTTGGCACATAGTAAGTGCTAAATAAATGCCATTATTATTATTATTAATTCATTCAATCATATTTATTATAATAATGATGGCATTTGTTAAGTGCTTACTATGTGCCAAGCACTGTTCTAAGTGCTGGTGCTTACTGTGTGCAGAGCACTGTACTAAGCACTTGGGAAAGAACAATAAAATAATAAACAGTGACAATCCCTGCCCACAATGAGCTCTCCTCATAAAGGAGCCCCTTGGTTGTCCTCTTCTGTACCTCCTCCAGCTCTATTCTGTCTTTCCTATGGTGTGGTAACCAGAAACAGCCCCCAGTATTTCAGGGGTGGGTGCACCAGGGTTTTAAAAATCATTATTATTATTGTTATTATTATTGTTATTTTCATTATCGTTATTATGGTAGTTGTTAAGAGCTTACTATGTGTCGAGCACTGTTCTAAACTCTGGTTAATCTGCTCAGACACAAGGGACTCATAGTCTAAGTGGGAGGGAGAACTGGTATTCAATCTTCATTTTACAGATCAGGAAACTCAGCCATTTGTTGGGTTTCTTATCCCCTTCCGGATGCTTCTCTGGGGAGATTGAGTGGACAGAGAGGTAGAACACAGATACAGGACCAAGTTGGATTGGGAAGCAGCAGCTGGGAAGAGGCCTGGGATGGGAAAAGGGGCTAGAACAGGAGCTAGCATCTGAGCCAGACAATCAATCTGCCCATTCTCTCAGCTCTCTCTCTCTCTCTCTCTCTCTCTCTCTCTCTCTGCCCACTCATTTCTGCCTCTGCCTGCCCAACTCTCTTTGTCTCTGCCTCTGTCTGCCCATATCTCCTGCCCCCTCTCTTTGTCTCTGTCTCCATCTTCTCATCTCTGTCTCCGCCTCTGCCTCACCTGACTTGATGATAGAGATGATCTCCATCACGTAGTTGTCGTGGCTGCTGGATTCCTCAATCTTAATCAGCTTGGTCTTGTAGACTGAGGAGTAAAGCAGAGAGGTTGGAAGTCACCGGGGGGAGGGGCCACATAGTCACGGAGGGGCACCAGATGGAACTGCTAGGCTGGGCTGAGTAGGCGAGGGGTTGGGAGGAGCTGGGGAAGGGAAAAAGGGGAGAGCGGGACGGGGCGGGAGTCAGACTCACCATAATCCACCCCAGGCTCACAGGCCTCATCGATCCGCTTCTCTATGGAGATCTTGTCTGCCATCTGCTGCAGGAAGCAGTTTTCTGGGGGTACAGGGAAGGTGGGTGAGGCCTGCCCCCCCAGGCAACCAGCCAAAGCCCAAGGCCCCAGGACCGGGAGGAGAAGGGAGGAGCCAACCGAACTCATGGTGCCCCAGTTACAAGCAGGGTGGCCACTGGAACTGGCTGAAGTTCCAAGAGTGTCAGCAGTGGGGAGAGAGGGGTGGAGGCCCACCTATCCAGAATGGATTAAAAAAAAGCCAGCCTCTCCCTAAGCAGGCTGCCTCCCTCTCTGCACCCCACCCCAAACAGACCGAGGGACTCAGCAGATGGCTCCCCTTGCTTTCCCAGGTGCTCTGGTCCCCTCCCAGTCACTCTCCCCAGGACCCAGCTCCAGGCCTGGCCCCTGTCCGGGCCATCTGGGGAGCGTTACACACCCTCTGCGCAGCGGCAAAGGTCTCCATGACAGATCTTGTTGAGCATCCCTCTCTCTTTGCTTGGGTGGTAGAACTTGGTGCAGCTCTCTTCTGCAAAGTGGGAGAAAGGGAAGGAATCAGAGGCCACACTCCCTAGGGACCTCTGCTCTCTACAGTCATTTCAGCCAGCTCCAAACCAGGACTCCAGTCTTGCTCTTCCCCAGAATAAGAAGGGACAGTTCACAGGCTCCAGTCGCAAATGGTGCCATGTTGCCCCTGCCCTAGTCTCGGAGCCTCATCGCTTCCGCCTTACCCCTGCCCTCTGCTCCTGGGTCCCAGACCCCTGTTTCCTCCCACCTTCTCCCCGGCGTGGTCCCAGCTCCCAGACCTCCCAGTTCCCCTCTCCACACAGCCCTACTCCCCTGAGGAACTGACCCAAGTTGTAGTAGGAATAGACCTTAACCGAGCCTGGCTGGATCAGACCAACTTCAAAAAACTTGTGAGCTTTAAACCGGAGACATTCTTCCTCCTTGTGGGAGATCTGGGCAGAGAGAAAGTGGCAACTCAGGAGGGTGGTACTAGGGGGTCCCGGCCAGAGATGGGGCAGAAGCCGGAGAGAGGTAAAGCCAGAGGAAAAGAGGAAAAAGAAAAAGGGGCAAGGAGAAGGTGGTGGTAGTGGGGGTGAGGGGCAAGGGAAAGAGAGGGATAGAGTTACAGAGAGGCAGAGACAAAGGAGAAGACGGGATCATGGGAAGGAAAATGAGAAGCAACAGGGAGAGGAAAGCTCACTGACCATGGGGGTGAGCTGCCTGGGTTGGGGATGGACAGGTCACCCTTAGTCAGGGATGGGGAAGTGGGGATATTCTAGAAGGCCAGGTGGAGGGCTCCAGGGATATCACTGAGGGTTGGAGGAGCTGGGGTGGGGGGGGGGGGTCTCGCTGGGTTAAGGAGGAGACCAGAAATGGGGAGAGACTCACCTTTTCCAGGTAGATGATGAGAGTGTTCTTGTCTGACATGGCCTTGCCCAGATCATACTTGGCGATGTATCTGTCTTCTCCCTGGCTCAGCTAGAATACAGGGCCACCCACCCAGTCAGCTCCCTCCTCCCCTCTTCCCCCAGACCTGCTTACCACCTACTCCCCAGAACCTGCCCAGTCCACCCTACCTCATTGAGGTCCTCTGTGTCCGGGGAGTAGCCTGTCAGCATGGAAATGTCCAAGATGGACATGGTGGCATCCGAATCCCCACGGTATCTGAGCAGGAAAAAAGGTGGAAGGGGCCCTGAAGTCAGTGGCAGATTCCTGCTTCCAGCTAGCTTCTTCCCCCTGAGCCACCCAGACAGCACCATGGGCACTGTGGCAAGACCCACTATCTCAGGGGGGAGGACAGTCTTCTCCTCCTTCCCCCACCCTCTTGACTTCTATATTCTGAGGATATTGGGCTCGGGGGAAGGCTCAACTCTAGGGGAGATACTGGAGTCCCCTTCCCTGGAGCCTTAAGAAGGGGAACCTCCCACCACACCTCTGACTCCTCACCTGGTGCAGATGTCGATGTATACTGACCCCAGGGCTCCCTGTGGCCTCTTAACTGCAAATACCCAAGAGAAGAAACAGGCTGTGAATTCTCACCCCCTTTCATCACCTTTCCTCTCCTTCTCCCCTTTCCCCTTCCCCCTCCCAGCTTTTACCCTTTCCCTGCATTACATCTGGGGAGGATTGAGGGGAGAGGGGGAATCATATCTTTGTTCTTCTGACAAAAGATCTCTAGGGTTGGGGAAATCAGGGTCTTCCGGACGCCTATGCTCCACTCTGGCTACCAAGAGCAAATTTGCTTTCGAGGTTGGGGAAGAGGTGGGGTGCAAAAGGACCCAGGGCTGAGGAATCTCAATGTCTTGTTGGGAAAGAACAGGGTCAGTCCCCAGTTCTCGCCTCCTTGGGCCTCCCCAGGCTCTCTTCCTCAGCTCCCACCGGGCTCCAGGCCCCACTCACCATCCTCTGGAGCATTGCTCACTGACACACGCAGATCAAACTTCTTGCACTCGGCCTCATCCTCCTTCAGCTTGGCGTTGTAGGTGGTCACCACCTATTCGCAGAGCAAGGAAAGCAGGGGGTCAGGCCGTGGAAAGGCACCCCATGGGGACTGGGACAGAGTTGAGGCTAACCACATACAGCAGAACTGAAGCTGAAAGTGCCCTGGAGTGCCTACACCTTTCGAGGTCTACACTAGGACCAATTGAATGACTCGTTTGGGATCTTCTTAGTGAATGCAATTATTCCTCTAGTAACACCATGGGAAAGGGATTTTCATTCTTACAACTGGCCCTGCTGTGTAGACCCAGGACTCTTAAACGCCCTTTGCCTGGTTCTGTGTAGATAGGTAACCCTAAGAGCATACCAACTGGATTCCAGGCTACTTGGGTGGACCTTTGTATAGGGGAGAGAGCGGGGGGAAAGGATGGGAAAGGTCCTGGCTCTGGGGTCTCCTCTTTTGGAGGGTGAGGATCCATTTTGCCTATGAATGGCTGTCTGAAATGTTTCTGTAGGGTCTATTTCTGTCCACTGAGTTATTATGGGCTTTGTTTGGAGAGTTAGCCCTTGTTTATGTGACTCCCGGGTCGTTTGGGAGTCCCATGGGTGCAGGGCCCATGTGTTCATCTTCCCTTGTCAGCCTAGTGGAAGGATGGGCTGGCTTCGGCCCAGTACACTATGCTCAATCAATCACTACCCTGTGCTGACCTTAGCAACCCTGGACTTACTCACCGTTAGCGTTCCTTGCCCCCGGCCTTCAGCTGTCACTGTGAATCCCTCATTCAACTTGGTCTGGAGAGAGGAGAAGGAAAGGGAAAAGGAAGAAGTGTGAGAGGGACAAGGAGGAAGGGGAGGAAGTGGGGGAGGAGAACGTTCATTAGAGTAGTCCCTGAAAGGGCTGGTCCAATTTTTCCTTATAATGAATCCACAAGGAGCTCTGCCAACCAGCTCCTTTCCTCTACCCCCATGACTGCTTCCAAGATTCCTAGGAAGGGTCATAATAGGGAGAAGGTGACCATCCAACTGGGCACCTGGGGACAGGACAGTAGGGAATGGGCCAGTGCTGGAGCGAGAGGGATCTAGGTGAGGCAGCAAGACGGAACTTCTTGACTGAGGGTGGGGGTGGATGATGGAGGAGGCTGTGGAGTCTCGTTCCAATCAGGCCTTCTTCTTCCTGGCCTGGGGCCAGTCAGGGGGCAGGGGCATGGATGACATGATGCCACATAAGAATCATGGGACATTATTCTCCCACAGCGCTTTGGGGAGTTAGGGTGGGGGAGATTTTTCTGGCTCAGAACTGCCCTCAGTCAAGGGTCCTCGGAAGAGAAGGCAGGGCATGATATGGGCAGAGGAAGAGGGAGCCCCACCTCAGTCGAACGGAGCAACTGAGAGTTCTTGGCATCAATCCTGAACTTGACAGGGCTCTGACGACTGGGCAGGTGGATGGAGACGTCCAAGTTGAGGTCTTTATACTCCGGAACTGCCAGCTGGTACTCGGCCAGAGCTTGGAACACCATGATGGTGGCCTAGAGACCCACCCCAGAGGAATGAACAGAGAGAGGGTCACATGAGTCTGGAAGTCATCCCTTGGCCCGCTTACCAAGGGCAAGTGCCAAGTCAGGCAAGTCCTAAGTGGCAAGAAAGCTGACTTCAATCATTTATCTCTGTGGGTCACCCCTATGGGCAGGGCAGGTTGGTAAAAATGCCATTTGGCTGGTCAATTCCTGGCCTGCCTGGAAGGGTGAGTTAGAAAGCCATGTCTGTGCCCCACCCGACAGCTTGACTGAGGCTTTTACCCCTGGGATTGGTGAGTGCGAGCCTTTGGCAAGGGAGAAATAGGGACAGAGATTTTACAGGAGGAGGAGGGATGAGGAGGGAATGGTTTTCAGTGAGTTAATAGGCCCCCCTCCCCAAAGACACCATCCGTGGTCTTTCCAGCCCTGCTTGGAAATTCTCGGCTCATTTCCGAGACCTGGGATGACTGAGGTGAGGATGGGAGCCCAGCTCAAGTAGCTGTCAGTGCCACCACGACCATTGCCCCCCATTGTCCCCATGGTGTAGGTTAGGAGTGGGCATTTAAGCCACTGAGAACCCCTGAGACCCTCCCCCAGCTTGTCATCCTCTTTCCCATCTGTCTTCATCTCCCCAAAAGGCCCCTACTTCTTCCAGGGGCGGCTTTCTGGGGCTCAGAGGGAAGTGAATGGAAAGCAATCCTCCCAAGTTTCCCCCAAGTCCAGATCTGGGGTCCCAGGTCCCCTCCCCCGACTTGCCTGAGTGGAGCCATAGCCGCCCCCATAGTATCTCTGCTCGTTGAGCCAGCGGACGACGCTGGCTGCCACGTCAAAGTTCTTGATCTGTAGCAGGGCCAGCAGAGCGTAGGATGTGCCCTCCACGTTGTAGGTGTGAGCCCCCCGCTCCTCCCAGTGGTTGCCACCTGTGCCCGGAGGAGACAGGAAAGGAGTCTGATTACTGCATCGGACTCTTCGCTGCCCTCCCTGCCTCCTGTCTGTCCCCACTCCAGTCCATACTTCACTCTGCTGTCCAGATCAGTTTTCTACAAAAACATTTAGTCCCTGTGTCCCCACTCCTCAAGAACCTCCAGTGGTTGCCCATCCTCCTCTGCATCAAACAGAAACTCCTTACCTTCGGCTTTAAAGCACTCAATCACCTTGCCCTTTCCTATCTTACCTCCCTGATTTCCTACCATAACCCAGCCTGCACACTTTGCTCCTCCAAGCCAACCTATTCACTGTACCATGGTTTTGTCTAGCTCACCGACGGACCCCTCGCCCACGTCCTGCCTCTGACCTGGAACTCCCTTGATATCCAACAAACGATCACTCTCCCCACCTTCAGAACCTTATTAAGAGTACATCTCCTCCAAGAGGCCTTCCCTGACTAAGCCCTCATTTCCTCTTCTCCCACTGTCTTCTGCATCACTCTTGCACTTTAATTTGTACCCTTTATTCACCCCTCCCTCAGCCCCACAGCATTAATGTACACTTGTGGAATGTATTTTTATTGTCTGTCTCCCACTCTAGACTGTAAGGCAGGAACATGTCTACCAACTCTGCTATATTGCACTCTCCCAACTGTTTAGTACAGTACACTGCACACAGTAAGCACTCAATAAATACAATTGATTGATTGATTTAGCCTAGGGCCAGGGTCCCCCCACGACTCCCCCTTCTCTCTTTCCTCCCTGCCCAGGCTTTACAGCAGAATTCTTAGGTTGGGGCTGGGGCTCCCTCAGGACTGAGTTCTCCTAATTAGGGTTCAGGGTGCTCAAGGTGATGGAAAGGGGAGAAGGCCTGGAGATGGTGGGGGAAGGAGTTCAAGAGTCTTTTCTCCTTCTCCTTGGGGGCCCCTGGTGGAGCTGGAACCCTTACCAGTGGCTGATTTCATGAGGAGTTTTCCATCCAGTTTCCCAAGCAGCGACAGGGCATAGCCGGCAATGGCTGCGGTATATGGCCTCCTCACATTTTCGTACCTGGGAGCCAAGTACTCCCCGGCTTTCTTAATGCTGTTTTCCAGGCTCTGTCAAGCAAACAGTGTCAACACTCTGGGTCTTTGGCTTGGCTGGGGACCCTCTGTCAGGTCCCTCTTCCCTAGAGCCACTGCCTTCCAAGAAGTAGCAAGGTGGAGGTAGATGGCAGCCTCTCCTGTGCCCACTGGAAAGGTTGCTACCCCGGCTGGGGCAGTGCCCACTTTCCTCCTCCTACCCCTCTAGTGATGAAGGCTGGCTTCTTCCCTGGGCATGGAAGTAATTGGGGAACTAGAGGAGAAGGAGGCTGAAGGGAAAGTTGCTGGGTTTCTTGGATCCCAGGGAACAGCAAAGGCTTCTGGGATACTCACATTGACTTGCAGCTTGCAGATTTCCTTAGCTTCTTGCAGTGCGATGAGGACAAATGCAGTTAAGGAGATGTCTCCCTCTTTCCCCTTAAGGCCACCCTGCAGGGAGTCAGGAGGGAGAGTGAGACAGAGACAGACAGACACGGGATCAGATCGAGCCCCTGGGTCACCGAGTCCAATCCTCTGCCACGGTTCTGTCCCCCTTGACCTCCTCTCACAGCCACCCAGGCCATCAGGGTTCAGTCCTCTCCTGTTGTCCAGGAAAGGAGATTCTCTAGTAATAATAATGATTATGGTACTTGTTACTATGTGCCAAGCACTATTCTAAGCGCTGGAGTAGATACAAGGTCAACAGTTTGGACACAGTCCCTGTCCAACATGGGGCTCAAATCTAGATAGGAGGGAGTAGGATTTAATCCCCCTTTTACAGATGAGGAAACTGAGGCACAGAGAAGTGAAGTGACTTGCCGAAGGTCACACAACAGGCAAGTGGAGGAGCTGGGATGAGAACCCAGGTCCTCTGACTCCCAAGCCCCGAACTTTTTCCATTAGGCCATGCTGTTTCTCCCCTGATCATTCATTCATTCAATCATATTTATTGAGCGCTTACTGTGTGCAGAGCACTGTACTAGACACTTGGGAAGTACAAATCGGCAACATATAGAGACGGTCCCTACCCAACAACGGGCTCACAGTCTAGAAGGGGGAGACAGATAACAAAATAAAACAAGTAGACATTCAGCTCACTGCTGTCAGGACAGTGGAAAAGCTCTTCCTGATTTCTAAACTAAGTTTCCAACTCTTTTCTCCCGTTCTGTCCTCCAGAGGGAAGAGACGGGTGTCCACCCAACCCACTTGTGTCGTGGGGTGGTGCTTTGGGCTTGATTCTCCCTGAGTCAGTAGGTGGGTTGCCCTGGAAGATGGGGAGCTGGGACCCCAAGGGAACGTACAGTCATCTCCTGGTGGACGACCGGAGCATCCTCCTGGAACACGCCATCGGGCTTCTGCTTCTCCAGGATCAGCCATTTGACGCCACCACAGAGGACATGGGAGTCGATGGGGATCAGATTGACGCTCATGGCAAAGACTTTGACCACGTAGGCCGTCAGCCTGGAGGGGTCAGGACAGGGACGCAGAGCGTTACTTTAAGCTCTCACCCTGACAGGTGAACTGCTATCACCCAGCCCAAGACCAGGCACCTCCTTTGGTGGCTCACCCCAGTGTCTCGTAACTCTGCCCACCAGGAAGTTCTTCCTGATGTCTCCTCTAAATCCCTCCAGCTGTGATCTAAACTGACTCTCTTGGCCTGGGCTTTGACTCTCTAGGAGTCGCGGAACTGGACCTGCCCAGATTATTGCCTGCCTGGCATCTGCCTGGCATCTTGCTGATTGGGAATTGGAATATCCCCCCACCCCCCTGCCCCCACAACCCAGGACTCACCAGGTGCTGGCTGGACGGTCTTTAAAGGCTGCATAGGACTGGTCAGCTTTCTTAAAGTTCAGCTGCTGAGTGTAACCTGGGAAGTGAGGGGGAGAGGGGGTTGAAGGGGTGGGGGTTGCCTCCCTCCCTCACTCCCTCCATCCCTTCCTCCTCCTCCACTCTCAGGGTCCAACTGACAGGTAGAATCAGAAATCTGGATGGCTGTTGTCTTCTTGAGGTGTCCCTAAGGCTGCAGCACAGTAACCTGAACCCTTGTGGGGCAGAGGTTGCCGGGGAGGCCCTGGACCCAATTTGGCTCTTCTGGGGACCCTGGGCTAAGGTTGGCTTGAGACCAGTGGGGACCCCCGTGGTCACTGCTTCCCAGGGGAGCCACGGGAAGGCCCCCTCCTTCAAATTGCAGTTCAAAGGCCACCTCCTCCAGGAAGACTTCCATGATGGCCTTTCTACGTGCCCAGTGGGGCTGGGCCCATTTTGCCTGCATTGGCCTTTACACACAGATCCCTGCCCCAGGGGTCCAGACACACATACACTTGAAGGTCAACTTCACCGTCAGTGGTATCTCCTTGGACAACAAAGTTCAACAATACATATATATATACATATATACACAGGTTGCCACTATTGTTCAACTCTAAACTGCCTGAGGGCAGGGACCAGGCCTGCTTTCCAACCTGGACCTTTAATGTCTAGGGCTGTGCTGTGCTCTGCTCTGCTCCTCAGATTGCCCCAGGTCAGAACTGGTCAGGATCGACTGACCAGTTCTGGTTCGGACCCCTGGGAGTCCCCTGGCTAGCAAAGAAACTGCGGTGGCCTCCTGCCTCCCTCCAGCCTGGTCCTGCCAAGCCTCCCAGATCCCCTTACCCTTCTTGATGAGCTCTATGGCTTCCACTCGCCGCTCCACCCCGAATGACTCCCACTGCTCGGTGGCATCCAGGTAGTGGACGGCGATGACGGTGGGCGTCATGCCAATCATGTTTTGCTCCCCGCAGCCCGCCGGCGTGACGATCAGGTGCTTCAGGTTATTGCTGTCAATGGAGTCCTCCACCAACTGGGTCGTGAGGGTCCCTGTGGGGTGGACAGAGGGCTTCCATCTGCTCCTGGCAAGTGGGCCTAGCCCTCTCTGGTTTGGAGCTGGTGGGGGTTGTGAGGATGGCTCTCTCTGGCACCCAGACCTTCTTCACCAGCTGCAGTTTGGCTCTCACTGGCAATTCGTTTTATCTAAACTCTTCCTCTCTGGGAGTTGGGTTCCCCCAGTCAATCACCTAACCAATGGTATTGAGCATTTAGTGTGTGTAGATCACTGTACTAAGCACTTGGGAAAGTACAATACCACAAAGTTGATAGACACAGTCCCTGCCCACAAGGAGCTTATGGTCTAGAGGAAAATAAACTGGCTCAAAACTGCCTCCTCCTGGATTCTGCCCTTCTCTCCTCTCCCACTTCCAGTTCCCGACAGAAAGGAATCTCTTTCTTTTGGAAACGAAGCCAAACCAACTCCCAGAGCCCCCGGACCCCTGTCCTCCTCCCCACTAAGATGATCCCCTTCAGATGCTGGGGAGGCTCAGTTGTAGTGGGCCACTTCCTGTCTCTCTTTTGCTCTGTCTCTTGCTCTCTGTCTCTCTTTCTCCATCTCTCTCTCCCTCTGTCTCTCTCTGCCTCCTTCGGCCCAGCCAGCCCCATCCCGGAGACTCAAAGCCTCTCCCCCACAGGTGAAGCTGACAGACCAAATCTCACCTTGGACGCCGATTTTGGTCTCGGAATCAGTGCCTGGAACCATGTCCCGGAGATCAGGTGCTTCGATGTCTTCCTCCTGCTTTCCTTCTGCAGCAGGGATGGGTGGGGTGGGGGTGAACCAGAGTCCTAAGCACAGGCCCCAGCCCTCTCCCCCAACCCCCAACCTAGTGACTGTGAATGGCACTTCCCTACCTTCCTGCCCCTCCCTGCCACCCCAACCCCACATCCCCCAGCGAACTCACCTTTCCCTTTAACCACTGGGTCCAGGGTGATGACTTTCACTGTCTTGGACATGCGCATCCCCTCCGCCTGGAGAAGGGCAGAGAGTGGCAAGCATTACAAACCTCTCTGAGTTCCTGCTCCCTTGTCTTGCCTTGCTGCCAGCCTATCTGCCTCTCCCTCTCTGGGAAACCCCATCTCTCTGAAAACTCTGTCTCCTTCACTGCCTCTTTCTCCATGGCATCATGGAGGACAGCAGGGGAAAACAAAGCCCTAAGTGGGGAAGAGGCTTACCCAAGAACCCCGCCCTCCGGAACCCTTGTCACGGCAGTAGAAGCAGAGCCAGATGAGAACCCAGAAGCCAGAATAGGGCTCAGTGCTCTAGCCCACTTTGTCCCTGCCATCTTTGGAGGGGAAGGTACGGGGGAGCCAAGTTGGCTGGTGGGGGGCGTACAGAGTGGGCAAAAGTCCCCCGATTCCTGGCCTCCTCCAGCTCCTCTGTGGCATTCCCCCTGGAGGCCCCAGAGGCCTGGGTTCCAAAAGACTCACCACAACCTTCAGCTTCTTCTTCACACCGTCAGTGATGTACTGGCCATAGACGGCCCCCTTGACCTCAATGTCGTGGTTGCCAATCTCCAGGGGTACGATGATAAAGGGCATGGCTCGGGAAGACTTGGCCGGGATTTCCACCACCTGCTGGAATTTCTTCTTGGAGGTGGAGGCGCTGCAGAAGGCCGGGTTGTGGAGCAGTTCCAGCCGCACCTGACACCAGCGGGGAGAAGCCCGCAGTGGCTGGAGCACTCGGCCGGCATCCCCGTGGGCCAGACCGTGCTGAGCCAGAGGCAAGTCCGCCTTCTCCGGAAAGTCTTCCCTGATTTTTTTTATGGTACTTGTTAAGCACTTACTACTTATGGAGCACTGTTCTAAGCACCGGAGTAGAGACAAGATCATCAGGTCGGACATAGTCCCTGCCCCATTTTGCAGTGGCAGAGAAGTGGACTTACTCAAGGTCACATAGCAGGCAAGTGGCGGAACTGGGATTAGACCTGGGATTAGGTCTTCTGGCCCACAGGCCCGAGCCTCATCCACTAGGCCATGCTGCTTCCTGATTAACCCGATTGCTACCCCACCCCCTGCCCTCAGTACACTCTTCCAGTCATGCCCGCTTGTTTACGTTCATTATGTGTCTGATCTTTGCCATCAGCCTAATCTCTGTCTATTTTCCAACAGGGAACCCCCTAAGTAGACAGAACAGCTCATTACACTCAGCAGGTGCTAAATGTGGATGTGTTAACTGACTGAGACTCCAGTCCTACAGCCAGAGCCGGGCAGGGGCTGCCAGGGAGAGGGACGGAGCTTACCTTGATGGAATTTTGCTCGTTGTAGTTGTACAACACAGCCCGGATCTCCACCTGCTCATTCCTCACTACCGAGTAGGGCAGCCGCAGGTCAATGAAGAAGTCCTGCATCACGGTGATCTCGTAAGGGTCGGCCACGCAGATCCCTGCAGGGGAAGAGGAGCGGGAGGGGCCAGAGTCAGTGCCTGGGATGGACTGGGCTGCCTGGCTGCCAAGATGGTTGACTGGCCAGTCTGTTCCCCGAGAGGGGCTGTGCTCCGTGGAGGGAAAACAGAACAACTCTACTCTCCCACTACCCCACAGCTCACATTCTGTGCTGCTCTCAAGCCTCCTCTGGACCTCATTCTCCACTCATCTGCCACCAACCCCTTTCTTAGGCCTTCCCTCCTGCCTAGAATTTCCTCCCCTTTCACAGACTGCTGCTCTCCCCACCTTCGAAGCCCTATTAAAATTGCATCTCCTCCAGGAAGTTAGTCCTTCCCTGACTAACTTCTCAATCAATCAATCGTATTTATTGAGTGCTTACTTTGTGCAGAGCACTGTGCTAAGCACTTGGGTGGTTACAATATAACAGAGTTGGTAGACATATTCCTTGCCCACAAGGAACTTACAGTCTAGAGGGGGAGGACAGACAGTAATAAAAATGAATAAATTATGGATATGTCCATAAATGCTGCGGGTGGGATGAATAAAGGGTGCAATTCCAAATGCAAGGGATACGCAGAAGAAAGTGGGAGAAGGGGCAATGGGGACTTAGTTGGGGAAGTCCTCTTCGAGGAGATGAGATATTAATAAGGCTTTGAAGGTAGGGAGACTGATGGTCTGTCAGATATGAAGAGGGAGGGAGTTCCATGCCAGAGGCAGGATGCCTCATCTCCCCACCCTAATCTCTCTCCCTTCTGCGTCATCTAGGCACTTGAGTCCATACCCTCTAAGAACTTTGGTACTCACCCCAACCACAGGGCACTTCTGTACATATCTTTATACTCAGCTGCTTCCCCTATCTGTAATTTAATATCACTCTACCCTGCTAGATTGTAAGCTCCTGGAGGGCAGGTATCATTTCTACTAATCCTCAAAAATCTCCTCAAAAATCTCCAGTGGCTACCAATTAATCTGCGCATCAGGCAGAAACTCCTCACCCTCAGCTTCAAGGCTCTCCATCACCTCGCCCCCTCCTACCTCACCTCCCTTCTCTCCTTCTACAGCCCAGCCCACACCCTCCGCTCCTCTGCAGCTAATCTCCTCACCGTGCCTCATTCTCACCTGTCCCGCCGTCGACCCCCGGCCCACGTCATCCCCCTGGCCTGGAATGCCCTCCCTCTGCCCATCTGCCAAGCTAGCTCTCTTCCTCCCTTCAAGGCCCTACTGAGAGCTCATCTCCACCAGGAGGCCTTCCCAGACTGAGCCCCCTCCTTCCTCTCCCCCTTGCCCCCGCCTCCATCCCCCCGTCTTACCTCCTTCCCTTCCCCACAGCACCTGTATATATGTATATATGTTTGTACATATTTATTACTCTATTTATTTATTTATTTTACCTGTACATATCTATTCTATTTATTTTATTTTGTTAATATGTTTGGTTTTGTTCTCTGTCTCCCCCTTCTAGACTGTGAGCCCACTGTTGGGTAGGGACTGTCTCTATATGTTGCCAACCTGTGCTTCCCAAGTGCTTAGTACAGTGCTCTGTACACAGTAAGTGCTCAATAAATATGATTGATTGATTGATTAATCGTATTGTACTCTCCCATGTGCTTAGTACAGTGCTCTGCACACTGTAAGAGCTCAATAAATACCTTTGATTGACCTAGTGGAAAGCACAGGACTGGAGGTCAGGAGACTTGGGTTCTGATCCTGACTCTGCCACTTGCCAGTCATTTACCTTCTCTGTGTCTCAGTTTCCTCATCTGTAAAATGGGGAACTGTAAAGTGTAATCCCTCCCCTTTAGACTGTGAGCCCCGTGTGAGACACTGTATCTGATCTGACGATCTTGAATCTAGTTCAGTGTTTAGTACAGTGATAGACACATACTAAATGCTTCATATCTACCACTGTTATCATTATGAACATAATGCCAGGGAGCTTTCTCCACACCGCTGTTGGGATCCAACCATTCACTTCCACCTAGTACTCACCCTTGGTGTCGGACAGACTGACAGCCAGCACCTCCCAGGTGGTGATTGAGTCCTTCAGGAAGATGTTGAGGGTTTTGGAGGAGACGCTGAAAGGGCAGGGAAAGGAATGGGTGTCTAGGAGTGGCTAGAAGGCTACAGCCCAAGGGAGCCACCCCTTTGGGTAGGGGGGGTGGAATAAGGGCAAGGGCTGGAGTCTGGGAAGCCCATCTTGACCCAGAGAGGACAGGAGCCCTGGTGGAGGAGAGAAGCAGTGTGGGCTAGTGGAAAGAGCTTGGGCTGGGAGTCAGAGAACCTGGATTCTAAGTCTCGGCTCTGCCACTTAATAATAATAATAATAATGATGATGGCATTTATTTAGCATTTACTATGTGCAAAGCACTGTTCTAAGTGCTGGGGAGGTTACAAGGTGATCAGGTTGTCCCACGTGGGGGGGGGGGGGTGCTCACAGTCTTAATCCCCATTTTACAGATGAGGTAACTGAGGTCCAGAGAAGTTAAGTGATTTGCCCAAAGTCACACAGCTGACAAGTGGCAGAGTCAGGATTTGAACTCATGACCGCTGACTCCAAAGCCCAGGCTTTTTCCACTGAACCACGCTGCTTCTCTGTCTGCTTGTCTGCTTGTCTGCTGTGTGACCTTGGGCAAGTCACTTCATTTCTCTGGGCCTCAGCTTCCTCAACTGTAAAATGAGGACCCAATATCCAGTCTCCCTCCTTGGACTGTGAATCCCAGGCGGGACAGGGACGGTGTCCAATCTGATTATGTTGTATCAGTCCCAGCGCTTAGTGCAGTGTGGGGCACAGAGTAAGCCCTTAACAAATACCATCGCTGTTATTACCCAGGGCAGCACTGACTCAGTAACTTGGAGTTTTTGATCAAGTGGTACTTCCCGTTCCCCCAGCTTGAAGGTAATTGAAGCTGTGATAACCTGGATGGTCAACCAGGGGAGATTGTGTGCTTTGTAGGTGGGTAGGGGCACAGCAGAAATGAGGGGAAGAGAGAGTGTGTGTGCATGTGTGTGTGTGTGTGTGTGTGTGTGTGTGTGAGAGAGAGAGAGAGAGAGAGAGAGAGAGAGAGAAGGAGAGAGCCAAGGATCCCTCCCATTGCCTCCAATGTACCCGGTTTTGTCTGGCTTATCTGAGAGGTCCTCCACCTGCCACAGCCAGCTCTCTGGAAACTGGCTCCGAGAGACAAATTCATCATCTTGGAGGAGGTCCTCATCCACTTCACCTAAGAAGGGACAGCATGCTCAGTACTGATGGCCACCTGCCATCCCAGGCCCCACCCACCCCATCCCAGAACCACAAAGAGCCTCCCCATCCCACTCAAAGACAGAACCACCAGCAGCAAGAGGGTTCTCAGTTAAACCTCCAGAAGAATTTCTATTTCTTGCCTGCTAGGGTTGGGAAACTGTAGACAAAAAGTGACCTCCCCACAGATCTTTAAACCCAGAAGAGAAATCCATCTGGCCAGAGTGGGTTTAGGGGTTTGGTGTAGTCCAGAGGTGGTCGGGGGGTGGTTTAGCTTAGATGATTTCTCAAGATCCTTTTCAGCCTCAGGAGCCCAGAATCTCCATTCAGGAACACTGTGGGCACTCAGGGAGGACCAGACCCACAGCCAGGAGGCTCCAGCCATTCCACCCGCCACCTCCCTCTCCCACTCAGCTCCCGATACGTGCTTCTGGATAGGTTGAGCTTGTTGTCTCTCTGCTTCTGCAGCCGCACTTCCTTGATGTAGTTACAGCAGTCCAGGAAGGCCTTTGTACACTCCCCCTTGTCCAGGATGTAGGTCGCCCGCTTCTCACAGCTGTAGCCCATTGGGTTCACCCTCATTCCATCCAAACAGCACTTCCGGATGGCCGGGTCCTGGTACTGACTTGCTGTGGGACCAAGCACGCCAACCCCGCTGCTCAACTTCCTTCCGGGGCCCCTCGGGCCAGTCCCTGCCATCCAGAGGCCCGAGGGCAGGGGAGGCGAGGGAGTAGACCCAGACTGGGGAGGAGCTTCATGTGCAATGGGAGAGATTTAGGGTAGACTTTGGGATGGGCTTCCTGACAGAGAGGGTGGGTTTGAGGCCAGGGAGACTGAAGAAAGCTGTGTGTATGTGGCGGGGTAGTCTTTCACAAGAGAAGGGGGACTCCAGCCTGTCTGGGGTGGGCTAGAGGAGGTAAGGGAAGGAGCAGCATGACCTGTGGGGAGGTCTGGGGGTGGCCCGGGAGCAAGCCACTAAGTTGCGGGACACCATTGCTGGCACCCACCCACCTTTGTCTGTCCTCTTCTCCATGAGCTGGACGGAACGGCGACGGCGTTTCTCTGGCTTGGGGCACTCCAGGTCTACAGGGGAAGGCAGGGAGGTGAGCCCTTATGCAGGGAGAGGCAGAGTCCTCTGGAGCCCAGCAGGGAGAGAGCCACCCTCGACAATGGCTTATTGTGGGGGCTGCCCCCACTGGGCCCACTCTGGACCCTGGAAACCAACTCACAGAAGCAAACTCAGCCCCATCACCAGCCCCACCAAGGCAGCACTGCTTGAGGCTCGAGGCTTTGAAGACCCTTCCAAATGCCAGCCCTATCCTGGGCCCAAACGGAGTCCAAACATCCCAGAGCCCAAGTTAGAACAGCCCCACAGAGTGGAACACAAGCGACTTGACCTCTTCCCTCGTCTGCCACACCCCTCACAACTGGCTCCAGGTAAATGGCCCAGGATCCAGTGCCAGGCCATTGTGGGGGAGGGGGGCCCACTCCCTTCCCCCTGCAAGGTTGGGCCCTGGAGAGGGTCTCCCTCTCCATAGCCTCTCAGTCTCACTTGTCCTCTGCTCAGTTTTGGGTGCCATGTTGCTCTGTAGGGCCAGCCCAGCATCCCTAAACACGCCGGCGTAGTTTTGCCCGCTCCCTGGGGTGCAGCCGATATCACTCTTCTCCACCACATTCCAGATCTGCAGAGAGTGGACACCCGGGCATCAGAGAACAGTGGGTCTCCTGGGGCCGGAGGGAGCCCCATCCAGTCCTACCAGATGGGAATCCTAGCCCCCCTCCAATCCCTTGCCCAGAACTGTAGTCCAGCCCCTTCTGACAGGCAGCCCTGCCATGTCCACCCTAACCTGGCCTCTACACTTACTTTGGTCTGAGTCAGTTTGTTCTCCTTGTTCAGCACAAAGACACCCTTGTCCACAGCTACCAGCCCTACACGGGACCCAGGATCCCCTTCGATCTTCAGTTTCATCTGTTTGCCTGGAAGTTGATTTTTATCCTTGTCCCCTTTTACCACCAGCTGGATATGGGGGAGGGAGGAGAAGGAATGGAGGGAGAGGGAGAGAAAGAGAGAAAGAGAGACAGTTATCCTCAATGGGAGTGCCAGTTGCCTGTATCCCCATCACTTATGGACAGAGGAGAGTGGGTTTGGAGCAAGGAAGAGGGGCAGAAAGACCTGCATAGTTGTGAATAAACAGAGAGATTCAGGGATGAGAACCAATAGGGACAGGCCAAGACAGGAATGATCATAGATATAGGGAGACAGAGATAGTCATGAACAGAGAGAAAGAGAGACAGAGAGAGAGAATGAAATGATCAGGCAGAGGGCCCCTTCTCCCCCCAATCAGAATGTCCTGGGTGGATTCCCACAGGGAAAGGGTCAGGGTTCCCAGGGTTAATGTTTCCATTTTCAGACCAGCCCCAGAACTCTTAAATACTGGAGGGAGGTGGGAGAGAGAGAGAGAGAGAGAGAGAGAGAGAGAGAGAGAACACAAAATCTCGGGGTGCGGGAGAATCAGAGGTTGAACCAGGAACCAGGACTGCTCACCTTGCCCATACAGGTGTCCTTCACATCTACCCACACTGAGTCAGCCACCACCTCCTTCTTCCCATTCCCGAGGGTCACCTGGTAGTAGGCGACCATGCGGAAGGAGGGGATAAACTCGGGCGTGATGGGCAGGGCCAACACCACCAGGTCTTGCCCCACCTGCCGTGCCTGGCGTCCTGCTTTTAGGATCTTGCCCTTGTTCAGAATCTGGCATGAGAGAGATAGAGAGAGAGAGATAGGGAGGGAGGCACACATACACACACACACGTGTGCGCACACCATGAGACAGGGTAGGACAGAGCCCCAGAGCCTCTCACCACCGCCCCCTTCCCCTCTGAGTCCTCTGCCCCAAATTCCCACCTGGTCCCCCAGGCAGGGTCACCCCAAGGGGAAAGGATTCTTGGGGAAGAGGCGGGCTTTGTGAAGGAAGACTCTTGGAGGGAGGAGAGATGTCTCCAGTGGGAAGGAATGGGCATGGTTAGGGTGACTGGGGAGAAGTGGGATTTCCGGGGCCCCCTCCATCTCACCATGTAGGTGAAGTAGCGTATCTGATTCTGGACACTTGGCCCGTCAGTCTTGATGTTAAAGTTGATGTTGAGATTTTCTCCAGGCAGCACCTCAGAGCTGGGCACTGAGAGGTGCAGGTAATTTTGGGACCCTTCCTGGGTGTGGTAGGGCAGAGCCACCATCTTGTTGGAAGCTTGACGCTCTTCTGGGAGGTTGGCTACCACTGTCTGGACCTGGTAGTGGGGAAGGATGAGAGGAATAGTTGGGGGTGGGGAAGAGGGAGGAAAATAAGGAGGTCTGTCATCTGGTTCCTCCTCTTCCTAGGGCTTTGGCCCAGGGATCCATCGACCCCATAGGGCCATTATACTCTACTGCAAATAAGGTGCTTATATCAGTGGCCTTCAAACTGAGGCCCAGTGAGGGCATCTTTTGCAAATGGTATGCAAATGGGCACAGTCACTACTTCAGACAATTGGCTATGACTTTTAGGAGCATCTTAATCCCCTGATTTGGAGGCAGAGGGATGGACAAGATGACCTCTGGAAGGCCCAATCTTGGGAGGAAAAGGCATGCACTTATTTGCACAAACAAAGCCTTGGCCTGTCCTTCCCTTGTGTTTTGTGACTTAGCAAATTAAAGAGCTGAACAAAGTGAAGCCAGAGGAAGAGACTCCCCTGCTCTCTTTAGAGGGAAGATTCTCTCTTTAGGTCTAAAGAAGATATAGATGGCTCCTCAAACAGATGGACAAATAGCAGACCCTGACCCCCAGCAAGATCCCAAGCAAACCCAGGCCCTGGCACTCACAGTGATAGTGATGGGGTTCTTGTTGTTGGGAGTATTGATGCCCAGTTTGGCGGTGCCCTCCTTGTGAGTCATAGCCTCCACGTTGAACTCCCGGGCTTTGACGGAGATGTGGCTGGCAGGAGAGCCATCGGGGTTCGTCACGAAGACCTGAGGTGAGGGGAACAGAGAGGTCAGTGAGCCAGAGGAGAGGGGAAGCAAAGAGGGCAGGAGCCACCCCATGGAGAGTGGCAAGCCACTCTTCCCCATCTCTGATCCAGCTGGGGTTGAAGAAGAATGACTTTGATTACAGCATGAGGGAATTAGGTGGAACAGAGAAAGACAATCTGGGGTGGTTAAAGGCCAAACTAGGTGATGGGGCTCTTTTCAACCCGGGTACTGCCCACCCACTCACATCCCCTACTTTCTGTCTGGGGTACATTCCTGTTAAAGTCATCAAGAAGGCAGAGGGCTGGATAAAGTGACCTGTGGAAGGCTCTGAGCCCCTGTGCCCGGCCCTATAAAAGAGACCTGAGCCCTCTGGACACCCCATGCCCAGAGTCTGGGGATGGATGTCTGTCGGGGTTGTTCTTCCTGCCCCCCAGTTTTGCTCCTCTCCCTCTCCAGAAGCGTCTTGCTTACTGACCGTGAGCTCAAAGGGCATGCCTGGCTTGAAGTACTTGGGTGTCTTGGTGAAGTGGATCTGATACGGCGAGGTCACGATGGGGATCCCAGTCTTCTCCGCTTCCACCATATCGCTCCCTGGGAGGGTAGGAAGAGAGACAGTCTGAGGGTTCTGCGGCACCTTAAAGGGGCCTAGAGACCTGTATGGGCAGGGCTCCATGACGACTTTGCCCCTGACATGCTGCGGGCAGGTGACTTCACCAATCTGGGCTCCATTTCCTCAAGAGTCAAGAGGAGAAAATGCGAGACAGCCTGAAGTCTGAATGGCCAAGACTCACTGGGTTCTGTAAGTGGCATAGGAAGAGCTGGAGGGAGGTGTTCTCATTGCGCTGGTTCCTCCCATGGGGAATACTGCTCACTCCTCTGGTGCCAGAAGGGGAGAACTGGGGTCAATCAATCAATCAGTGAAATTTATTGAGTGGTTATTCTGTGCAGAGCTCTGGGCCAAGCACTTGGGAGAGGATAATAGAGTTGGAAGACACCATCCCTGCCCTCAAGGGATCTGGTGGGGGAGACTGTCATTAAAACAAATTCCAGCTAGGGAAAGGGGCAAAGTTTAAGAATGTGTACATAAGTGTTGTGGGGCTGGAGTGAGTACTTAAGTGCTGCAGGGGTACAGGCCCAAGGGGGCTTAAAGTCCTTGGTGAGTTCAAGAGGAAAGGGGCCACAAAGCCTGAAAAGATTACTGTTTAGTGCCTTTCGCCTCTTGGAGGGCAGGAAACGTGTCTACTGACTCTTTCTTCTCTCCCAAGCACTTAGTAAAATGTTCTGCACACAGTAAGTGCTCACTAAACACCACTGACTGATCGATTGATCAATTTGGACTCCAGGAGCTCCAAGAGAAGTTCTCCCCTCTCCTGGGCCTCCTTATCCCTCAGGTTGATAAAGTGCGTCAAGATTATTGGTCGAAAAGTCCCAAAGAAAAGGAAACCACGAGGAGCCCAAAGGTCCCAAAGGAACCGCTCACCCATTCTCCTCCCCACCTTCCCAGGTCGCCTCTGTGGGGGATCATGTCCCCATTCACTCACCTGAGTCCAGGATGACAGTGACGGAGACATAGAGGGAAAGGTTGATCAGCTGGTTGACATCCGGAAACTGCTTCAGCAGCACTTCTCTCGACAGTTTGGCCTCCCCGTGGCCGTCCATGATCTGCGGGACAGCTCTATTGAGGATCCACAGAGCTGATTGAGGGGATGGGGGGCTGGAGGGACACCCCAGGGCGAACTTGGACTTATCAGACCCTGGAAGGTTTGGCCATTTGCCCAGTGCTCAGCTGAAATTAAATCCATTCTAGCCCCAGCCCTTACTCCGCTCCATTCTTGACATCATACAGGAGACCATCAGCCCCTGTCTGCCCCAAAATAATAACTGTAATAATAATAATAATAGTTTTTGTTAAGTGCATACTATGTGCCAAGCACTGTACGGAGCACCATGCTAAGTGCTGGTGTAGGTACAAGATAATCAGACACAGGTCCTGTCCCACATGGGGCTCACAGTCTAAGTAGGAGGGAGAACAAGAATTGAGTATCCATTTTACAGGTGAGGAAACAGAGGCACAGAAAAGTTCAATGACTTGCTCAAAGTGCCACAATAGCCTTCTCCCTTCCCCTCCCAGAGCTCTCACTTTGCTGAAGCCCTATTCAGGAATTTAGCAATTTGGGGATGGGCCAGGGCTGCTGGGCAGAGAGTAGCCTGACCCTGGCGCTGCCTCAGTCTAGCAGAAGCAGCAGGCCCAGGGCAGGATTCACCTTCCCTGGGGGCTGGGCCCTCTCACCTGAACGCGGCTCAGTGATGCTGGAATGCTTTTCTTCCCTTCCTTTGTGTTCACTCCAAAGAGCACAAAAGCGGTGCCTTCTACCATCTTCCCGTACAGGAACCTGGGGCCAAGGGGACCCATCAGAACCCCAAAGGCTGGTCCCCACTCCCTCCCCACTCTTGTAAGGAGAACCCTGCAGAGGAGGGCAGCTGAAGGACTCCAATGGGGCCGGAGGTCGGCTGGAATTTTTCTTCCACTCTTAAGATCTTCAGGGAAGGAGATGTCACTTCCTCAGTCACCTGTCCCGACCCTCATTGCCAAAGAGCTTATCCCACTGTTTCTAATCTAAAGCCCTCCTGCAGTAGTTGAAACCCATTTTCCCTTGCCCTATTCTTGGTGGAGTCCTCCTTCTCTGTGGATAACCTTCCTCTGAGTGGTCTGCCCTCCCCAGCCTCCTTCTCCCCACCCCCCGCTCACCCTCAACCCCATCCCAGATCCCTCCTGGTGCTCTGGAAAACCATCCCTACCTGGCTGTGATGTCCACAGACAGTCCCTCTTTGTCGTCAATGTAATAGAACTTTTCAGTCGGTTCCACCACCACCTCGAAACTGGGCAGCACTGCCGGGGGGAAGGAAGGAAAGGGTTGGTGATATCCCGCAGGTTGGAGTGAGGAGGACAGGGCCAGAGCAGACAGAGATGAGGGTGAACTGACGGCACATTGCGGCACGGGTGGTGAGGGGACTGGGAGGCACCTCCAGCCTGTGGGGAGGCTGGCGACACCACCGAGGTTGTTTTTCCTGGCTGGATTAGCCCAGTGGGCTGGGGAGGATTTGAGTGGGACAGGAGCAGGGGATTGGAAAGAGCTGGGTGCAAGGGAATCGGAGACGGGAACGTAGGAGCAGGGAATGGGGGCAATGAGGGTCGGGCCACTGGGAAGAGAGGAACAAGACCCGGGTGGGAGCAGGGGTGTGTCTAGAACACCCCTGGCAGGAAAACAATGGCATGCAAGTGATATGCAAAAATGACACACAATCACCCGGTCCCCAACACAGGCCCTGGGCGAGCTGACTCCGGGCTGGCCGAGCTGCTTACCATACTCCTTCACCTCAAACTGGGCGAAGAAGGTCTGCTCGGGGGCATCGTCGTAGTGCGCAACAATCTTCCACTGTCCTAGGCTGGAGCCCGAGGCGGGGGGATGACCGTCGGGACCTCCCTCCCTCCCTCCAACTCCAAAGCTGCCCTGGTCCCTGCAGCAGCAGCTGAAGACCCTCCCCACTGAACCCTCCACCACCACCAGCTTATCCCAACACTGGCAGGCTCCTTGACTGAGGCTCATTAGATCAGTTGTCTAATTTTGTTTAGGCTCTGAGCACATGGGCCAGGGCCTATTTTCAAGTCAAGGACAGTGTGAGGATTAACTGATTTGCATGGGTTTCCATAGCATTTGGCTGGCACCCACCTACACTGGATCAACCCTTCAGACTTTGCCAAATCATTTTGCTGCCTTAGAAGGAGAGCATCTCTGTGACCCGATCTGGCCCTGTTCCCAACTCTCCCGGCTCCCCAGCCCCACGCACTCCCCAAACCACCTCGCCCCTGCTCTCCTTAGAAAACAGCAAAAGTCTTTCGGCCGAGCCTCTGGGTCCAGAGGAGCGAGGAGGCCACCTAACTTCTGCACAGCGCTGCAAAGGCTGGGGGGCCACCCCAGAGAGGGATTCGCCGAGTGGCTCTTGAGCGAGACCCTAATGCGCATCCCCCGTATTCCATGGGCCAAGACTCACTTGACCACCTCAGGGATCATCCAAGAGAGGCTCACGATGCCTTGTTTCTTCTGAGAGTCAGTCTTGATGGTGATGCCCTCAGGGGTCTGTGGAGCAGAGGGGGTGTGGGGGGGAAGTAGGGGAAGGGAGGTGTCACTAAGTGAAAGTGAGTGATGGGAAGGTACGCCCCCCCCCCCCCAACCTCCCCCCACCCCTGCCTCCTGAGGCTCCCACCTTGAGCCTGGTTCCTGACAGTCAGTCAGTGGGTCTCATTTTCTCTTTCTCTTCCCCCAACAGCCCAGGCCCCACCACAGACCCAGGCTAGTCCCTTCTTGGTCAACCACTGGGATGGGGAAGGGGAGATTTCCAGCTTGTGGCCACTCTGCTGGTAGCTCAACATCGCCCCCTGCTGGACTTTCAGAGTCAAGTTCCGGCCCCCCCCACCTGGAATCCAGAGGCAGGAGGTGGGTGAGATGGGCCTAACCAACTCTACTGAGGCCAAACACTGGAAAGAAATTCCAGAATGTCTTCTTTGGGTGATACTGGAATGGGGGAGGGAGAGAGGGAGACAGGAGAATCCCTAGAGCGTCTCCACAACTGGTGGCTGGGAGGGAAGGGCCACCTGGATCAGAGGCAGGGTGATGGACAAGAAGACTCAAGTCTTTTTCCAGCCTGGACGCCTAACTCTCTTCGGCCTCATTATCTGATCCCAAGTGCCACCTCCACCTTCTCCTCCAGGATCTCACCTGAATGTTAATGGTCAGCGTCTTGGAGACAGGTTCCAGCTTGTGGCCCACGGTAAAGATCCGGTACAAGACTGGGAAGGGGTGAAGAGGCTGTGAGGCTCCCCCATATCTCCCACCCTCAATGCCCACCCTCGATGCCCTTTCGACCCTGCTGTACTCGCTATCTCTCAGCCAGTGACCCCCCCCCCCCTGCCTCCACCCCTTCCAATCCCCACAGAGCCACAGTGAAGTGGAAGAAAGCAGGGGGAATAGGGAAAGGATGGCAAGAAAACTGAGATCGGGGACCCTCAAGCCACAGAGAGATGGTTGGATGGGAGTTACATGGAGCAGCAAATGGGGCCAGTTGAAAACGGCCCAAATCTCTGGCCAAGTTTGACCCTGGCTCAACATACAGTTTTCTGGAGTTTTTCCAGGACCAATGAATAAGCACTAAGGAGAGGTGGGCACCCAAGGTGGGGGTGTTGGGATGGGCAGGGGTGGAGTGGGGGTGCTGAATGAAGGTGTTCCTGTCAGCATACTCCCAATCCTTCCCCATTTCACCAAGAATATGCAGGGCCCAAAACAGAACCTTTCTCCATGGGGCAGCAACCTGAACCTTCCCCAGAGATTGAGGGGGAGGGAGAATCATCCTGTCTCTTTGGGGTCTTTAGGACTAGGGGTCGGCTGGGGGAAGCTGATGAAGGGAGAAGCAGTGTGGCCCTGTGGAACGAGCATGGGCCTGGGAAATCCCAGCTCCACCACTTGTCTGCTATGTGACCTTCTCTGTGCCTCATTTAACTCGTCTGTAAAATGGGGACTAAGACTGTGAGCCCTATGTGGGACAGGGTATGTCCAACCCAATTATCTTATATCTATCCCAGCGCTTAGCACAGCACCTGGCACATAGTAAATGCTTAACAAATGCTATTAAAAAAAAGGAAGGGACTGTGAGCTCACTGTGGGCAGGCAATGTGTCTACCAACTCTGTTATACTGTACTCTCCCAAGCATTTAGTATAGTGCTCTGCACACAGTAAGCGCTCAATAAGTATGATTGATTGATTGAAAGGGAGAGAGAGGGGACCGAACCTGTAGACCCTGGGGTGTAGATGGTCTTGTCAGTCTGGATGAAAAGGTAGCCACTGTGAAACGTCACCAACACCACCTTCTCCACAACCACAGTTCCAAACTTGGCCTGGATGTTGACGTACTTGTTGGCCTTTGAGTCCTTCTTGATATCCTTGGCTAGAAGCTAAGCAAAGAAAGGGGAGAGAGGATCTCACAGTCCTGTCCCTGGCATGGTTCAGCCCCTTGCCCCCAACCCGGCCAACCAGGCCAGCCCCGAAGGATACGCGGAGGGACCCCATGGGTAGGCTGCTCTCTGAGCGGGATGGTGCCTAGGGGGGCACCCACCTTGATCTTGATGATGCCCAGGTAATCAGTGGCCGAGGTCAGGATGATCTTCTCATTGTAGAGGACCTGTCTCTTTTGGGGGAAATCCTGGACTGTGACGTCTACCTCCAGGTTTTCTTTCTGCCCGTGAGCCTCCAAGACCACCTGCTCCTCACTCTCCAGACGCAGGACATTGGGAGTGATGATGGTGAAGCTGGCAGAGAGAGGAGTGGAGAGAGGGTGGACTCAAAACTACTCAACTTCCATATTGCCCCAGAGAGAGGGACTACCAAATCTAAGGTCACCACCCACCTGCTGGTGAAGAGAAGGCAAATACACTACCCACAGTATTATATTACGCTCTACCAAGTTCTCAGTTCAGTGCTCGGCACACTGTAAGCGCTCAGTAAATACCGTTGATTGATGGAACACACATCCTCCTCTTCGGCCCCAACTTTCACACCTCAGAAATATTTTTCTAGCACATGTCTTTGATCTGTGGAAAGATTCTCTTGTAAAGTGTCCATTCTACCCCCGTCCTGCCTTGAAATGAAGGCCAAGGCTTGTTAAAGGAGGAAGAAGTCCCAGTCTTATATACTCAGCAATACGGTAACTGGCAACTCTCCCAGGTTTGGACACCTAAGGTTTCTGCCAACTGTGGCTGGGCCGGTTCCAGCTCTTCCTTTCTCACTGCCCTATCCTTTCTCCTTTGGCATCCAAGAGTTTCTTCCTCCCCTTCCCCCAACTTCCCACCCACTCCTAGACCTGATCACCTAGCCCTGGAGACAAAATTGAATCCTTCCTCCCAATAAAAGCAGCCTGAATAATAATTAATAATTATGGTATTTCTTCAGTGCTTACTATGTGCCAGGCAGGCACTTTTCTAAGCGCTGGGGTGGATACAAGCAAAATCTGCCTCCAGACCTCTCCAGCCAGCACTCAACATCACCCAAATCGAAAGCCATCAGATTCCAACTGAAAAGTCACCCCAAACTGACAGTTAAACAGCAACTGAAATGGTCTGGAGGGAAAGCGGGGGTGAGGGGCTGCAATTCCCAGTGTACCCATCCAGTTGGTCATCCAAGTGGAGAGAGAGGAGATGGGCCCTGTCCAGGTTCAGAAGTGGGTGGCGGGGAATGGGTAGCTACTTACAGGGGCTGACAGTGCGACGGCAGCACCCAGCTCAGCGCCAGCAGGGCTCCCAGCCAGGGAGCCACTCCCCTCATGATGCCAGGGGAGGGAAGGAAAGAGCAGTGGGCTCAGGGCTGGGTGGACTTTTATGGCAGGGCTCTGGGCCCCCCGCTACTCCCTCCTTGGGGGCATGGTTAATCAGTAATGGGGAGGAGTTTGGTGCTGCAGAGATTTCTCAACCCGGGAAAGAGCAAAACTCCCTTTCGGTCCATTTCCCAAATCCCTGGCAGGCCATTGAGGAAGAATTTGTTTTTCTCTTTTTTGTTTAACTTCATTCCTCTCTGAGGTCAGAGGCAGGATCAGGCCCCTCAGGAACAGGGAGGTCACAGAAACTGGTCCAGGAGGGTGGAGGGAAAGTGGGGCAGTGTGTGCTGAGGCCCCCTAAAATCCTATTCTGTGTCACCCTGACTTGTTCCCTTTATTCATCCCCCCTCCAGGCCCCAAAGCACTTAGGTACATAGCTGTAATTTCTTTGTTTAATATTAATGTCTGTCTCTCCCTCTAGATGGTAAGCTCATTGTGGGCAGAAAATGTATCTGTTTTTTGGTATGCTGTACTCTCCCAAGCGCATAGTACAGTGCTCTGCACGCAGTAAGCACTCAATAAATACGATTGACTGACTGCTCTTTCACATGCTCAGACACACCCAAGGGGCAGAGGGCTCAGGCTCTTGGGTCCTGTCTAATTTTCATCTGAAGTGGGGGTGTGGGGGAATGGCTTCTAGAGCAAAGTCTCAGGGAAGGGGGTTCTTTGGGTGGGGATGCAGCTTTCAGGCCTCAGTTTCCAGGCTGCTGAAAAGCCTTGTGGCCTAGTGGAGAGAGCCTGGGCATCAGAGGGCCAGAGTTCTCATCCTGGCTCTGTCATTTCTGTGACCTTGGGCAAGTCACTCTAACTTCACTGAAGTGTTTAGTTCTGTACACAGTAAGTGCTCAGTAAATAAGTGCTTAGTACAGTGCTCTGCACACAGTAAGCGCTTAATAAATACGATTGAATGAATGAATGAATAAATAATATTGACTGATTTTCTGAGCCTCAGTTTCCTCATCTGTAACATGAGGATTCAAAACCTGTTCTCCTTCCTACTTAGTCTGTGAGCCTCATGTGGTACAGGGACTGCATCCAGCCTGGTGAACTTCACAAAAACCACAGTGATGATGATGATGGAGATTATTATTATTAGTAGTAGTTTCAAGTAGTAGTACTAGTAATAGTAGTAGTAGTTTCCCCTTCAGTGGGCTGGCTTGGCCTTGGGTGGTGGATGTGACACCTGAGCTCTTTTGTCACAAAATTCCATAATCCCTATCTAGTCCACTCCATTGCCTCCCTGCTGGACAAGGGTACTATTTGGTGCTGGCAGAGCCCCTTGGGAATAATAATAATAGTATTTGTGAAGCACTTATTATGTGTCAGGCACTCTACTAAGCAATGGGGTTCACAATCTAAGGGGGAGAGAGGACAGGCAATGAGTCCCCTTTTTACAGATGAGGAAACTGAGGCTCCGAGAAGTGAAATGACTTGTCCAAGGCCACCCAGCAGACAAGTGGCAGAGCCAAGATTAGAATTCAGGTCCTCTGACTGCCAGGCCCGGGCTCTTTCCATCAGGCCACACTGCTTCCCCCTTGACCTCTCACCAGAGAACTGCTAAAATAGCTTGTCAGAGTTGGGGGAACCACCCTCTTCCTCCTTTGCTCCCCAGGGCCTGCTGCCCACTCCAAAGGAGACATACTGGAGGGGAGGGAGCGAGGAGAGGGGGCAGGGCACAGCATGGCAACTACCCAGGGCACAAATCTGTGGGTGGGGGAAGGGGAAGCAAAAAAGTGGCAGCTTCCAGCAATCTGACATTTCCCAGCCCTGGGGCATTGAGGAACAAGGGGAGGGGAGGAAGAAGAAAGGGTTCAAAACCAGAACTACCTGCTGTTCTAACGGGCCATTCTAACGGGCCCCGCCCCGGGGCCAGCCTGGGACCAGGTCAGACTGGCCCAGAGCATCCTGGGCTGCATCCAGGGAGGGGGTAGTTCGAGGAGCAGAACTACTTGCACGGCAGCCAGTTCTGCCCTTTCACTTCCTCTTCTCCCTTCTCCCTTGCCATAAAGTGCCAGCTTGTCTGGGGTTGCAAAGTTGCTTGTGCTGGCCTTGAAAACGGGCTCAGGCAGGGGCTGAGCTGCTGGCCAATGGGCACGGTACCCAGATGGCCATTTGCCTGCTCTTCACTTCAGGCCCAATTCAAATCATTCATTCAATCATATTTATTAAGCACTTACTGTGTGCAGAGCAAATCAGATCAAAACTCCCGAACTCGACTTCGAGCCTTCCTACCAACTGCCCTCAACTCCTCCGATTGCCCTCCGGGTGCCCTCCCGCTCACTATCTCTGGCACTCTCTTCTCCTCTTCTCCCTGCCCAGAATGTCCTCTCACCTCTTCTTCACCAAACCACGTCTTACCTGCCTTCACAACTTGGCTACAGACCCACCTCCTCCATGTAGCATTCCTGGATTAGCCCAACCGACTGAGCACTGAATCAAACTAGTTCTAGACTGTGAGCTCGTTGTGGGCAGGTAACGTGTCTGTTGTTGTACTGTACTCTCCTAAGTGCTTAGTACAGTGCTTTGCACACAGTAAGTGCTCAATAAATACGATTGATTGAATGAATGCATGAATAGCCTCCCCCAAGCCAGTGCTGGCAGAAGGCTGGAACTGGCTGCAACTCAGCTCCGGTAAAATCAATCGATCACTCGTATTTATTGAGCACTCACAGCACGCAGAGCACTGTCCTAAGCACTTGGGAGAGTATTATGTAACAGAGTTGGTAGACACATTCCCTGTCCACAAGGAGCTTACAGTCTAGAGGGAGAGAAAGGCTTTAAAATAAATTACAGACATGTACTTAAGTGCTGTGGGGCTGAGGGGGGGATGAATAAAGGGTACGAAGCAGCATGGCCTAATGGATAGGACAAGGGTCTGGGTTTTAATCCCAGCTCTGCTACTTGTCTGCTGTGTGTCCTCAGGCAAGTCACTTAACTTCTCTGAGCCTTAGCTACCTCATCTGTAAAATGAGGATTAAGACTGCGAGCCTTATGTGGGACAGGGACTGTGTCCAACCTGATTAACTTGTATCTACCCCAGTGCTTAGTACAGAGTCTGGCGCATAGTAAGTGCTTAACAAATACCATTAAAAAATAAATGAATAAAGGGTGTAAATCCAAGTGCACAGGCAATGCAAAAGGGAGAGGGAGGAGGGGAAATGAGAGCTCAGTCGGAGAAGGCCTCTTGGAGGAAATGTGATTTTAACAAGACTTTGAAGGTGGGGAGAGCGATTGTCTGTCATATATGAAGGGGGAGGGAGTCCCAGGCCAAAAGCAGGGCGTGGGTGAGGGTTTGGCAGTGAGATAGATGAGACCGAGGTATATTGAGTAAATTGCTGTTAGAGGAGCCAAGTGAGTGTGTTGGGCTGTAGTCCTGGAACAGGTGTTTGGTGGAGGGGGGTGGGGGGTGGGGGGCATGGGAAGGGGATAGGGGAGGGATGATGGTGGCAGGGGGCAGCCCCAGTCCTTGCTATCTGCTGTCTGGTTGGTCACCGACTGTCACCACTCCTCCTCTCCCAAGGCCCTGAGCTACCTGGCTGGCTGGCCCCTCCTCTCAGCCACCTGAAAGGCTACTTGCTTCTGGGACTGCCGGGCCAGGGTGAGGGGATGGCGGGCGATGTTTCATTTGAAATTTTTTTGACTTGTAGCACTGCCCCTGGCTCTTGTTATTCCTCTGTAAGTTCTGTTTCCGAGCTTCTGTAACAAAGTTCATCTATTTATATGTTCCAGTTCTGTGGGATTCCTGCATCCCCCATTAGACTGTAAGCTCTTGGCAGGTGGCAAGATTATCTTATTTTTTCTTTTGTAATTCCCCACCCTGTGCCCAGCACGGTGCTCTGCAATCAATCGTATTTATTGAGCACTTACTATGTGCAGAGCACTGTACTAATCAATCATATTTATTGAGTACTTATTGTGTGCAGAGCTCTGTACTAAGCACTTGGGAGAGTACAATATAACAGAGTCAGTAGACAGGTGCCCTGCCCACCAGTCTAGCGGGGGAGACAGACATGAAGGGCAATGCAGATGGGAGAGGGAGTAGGGGAAATGAGGGCTCAGTTGAGGAAGGCATCTTGGAGCAGATGTGATTTTAATAAGGCTTTGAGGATGGGGAGACTGATGGTCTTTTGGATATGAAGGGGGAGGGAGCTCCAGGCTAGAGGCAGGACAAGGGCAAAGGGTTGGCAGCAAAATAGATGAGATCAAGGTACAGTGAGTAGGTTGGCACTAGAGGAGGAAAATGAGTATGCTGGGTTGTAGTAGGAACCCAGAACTGGGTTGAGTTCTTTCAAGTCAACGGTAAGAAGTTTCTGTTTGGTGTGGAGGTGGGCAACCACTGGAAGTTCTTGTGGAGTGGGGAAACATGGACTGAAATGGTTTTGTAGAAAAATGATATGAGCAGCAGAGTGAGTACAGACTGAAGTGGGGAGAGGCAGGAAGCAGGGAGGTCAGTGAGGAGACCAATACAGTAATCAAGAGAAGCCCTGTGGCTTAGTGGGTAGAGCATGGATCTGGGAATTAGAAGGACCTGGGTTCAAATTCTGATTCTGCCACTTGTCTGCTGTGTGACCTTGGGCAAGTCACTTCACTTTCCTGTGTCTTAGTTACCTCATTTGTAAAAAATGGGGACTAAGACTGTGAGCTCCATGTGGGACTGTCCGACCCAATTTCCATGTATCCACTCCAGTGCTTGGTTCATAGTAAGTGCTTAACAAATGCCATTTTAAAAAAAGGTGGGATAGGATAAGTGCTTGGTTTAATGTGGTAGCAGTTTGGATAGAGAGGAAAGGGCAGGTTTTAGCGATGTTGTGAAGACTGAACCTAAGCACCCGGGAGAGTACAAGAGTTGATAGATATGTTCCCTGCCCACAAGAAGCTTACAGTCTAGAGGGGGAGACATAATAATAATAATGGCATTTGTTGAGTGCTTACTATGTGCAAAGCATTGTTCTAAGTGCTGGGTGGATACAAGGTGATCAGGTTGTCCCACGGGGGGGCTCACAGTCTTAATCCCCATTTTACAGATGAGGTAACTGAGGCTCAGAGAAGAGAAGTGACTTGCCCAAAGTCACACAGCTGACAAGTGACGGAACAGGGATTAGAACACATGACCTCTGGCTCCCAAGCCTGTGCTCTTTCCACTGAGCCACGCTGCTTCTCTATATAATAATGTTGGTATTTGTTAAGCGCTTACTACGTGCCAAGCACTGTTCTAAGCTCTGGTGATCAAGGTTGTCCCATGTGGGGTTCACAGTCTTAATCCCCATTTTACAGATGAGGGAACTGAGGCCCAGAGAAGTGAAGTAACTTGCCCAAAGGCACACAGCTGATGAGTGGCAGAGCTGGGATGAGAACCCATGACCTCTGACTCCAAGCCCGTGCTCTTTCCACTGAGCCACGCTGCTTCTCTATGTATATAAGTACTGTGGAGGATGGGGTGACTATTAAATGCTTAAAGAGTACAGATCCAAGTGCATAGGTGATGTAGAAGGGAGAGAGAGTAAAGGAAAAGAGGGCTCAATTGGGGTAGGTCTCTTGGAGGAGGTGCGCTTTTCATAAGACTTTGAAGGTGAGGAGAGTGATGGTCTGTCAGATATGTAGGGGGAGGGAGTTCCAGGCCAGAGACAGGATGTGGGTGAGGGGTTGGAGGCGAGATAGACAAGATTGAAGTACAGTAGGTTGGTTGATAATAAAGAATTGGACTGAGAAGCCCGGGTTATATTAGAAGAGTAGTAAGGTGTGGTAAGAGGGAGCAAGGTGAATTGAGTGCTTTAAGCCGTTGGTAAGGAGTTTCTGTTCAATGTGGAGTGGATGGAAGGTCTTGAGGAGGGGTGCTCCATTCAGACTATTGAACAGATGAATGAAATAGACAGTGATCCTTGTGCTACCCTTTCCTCACAGGGCTTCCTTCCTCCTCCATTGCCTTCCTAAGTCTAGTCTGGAAAAGTACCTGATTGAAGTCTCTCTCAGTGTGTCCAGCCTGGATAGAAGGGGAATGGGGACAGTATGGAGATTGGATTACCTCTGCAGGAGTGACAGTGGGCAGGGAGCAGTGGAGTTAGAGCTGAGGACTGACATGGCCGCATCAGAACAAACCAGGATGCCAAGAAGGCCTGGGGGGATAAGGAGGGTAGGAGTGAAGCTGGAGGAGGAGTATTATCTTACTAAGAGTTCCCAGGGGAAACTAAGGCACATAGAGGCCTTAGTCACTAACTCACTGAGCAGAGTAGGAGATAGAAACCAGATTCCCGAGGCTCAGTGCTCTCTCCAATGGACCAAATTCCACCTTCTCCACTCTCGGCCTCATTCTGTCCAGGAACTCTACCTGGCTGCTCCCAGTTAAGGGTTAACGGGAATGAATGCTGAGCTGATTTCCCGTCAACAGGGTTCTTTCTTGGCAACCGGGAAGATGGGGGAGTTACATTTGGTCAAACCGGCTCCCCGGACACAGAGGTGGGATTGCAAAATATTGACTTTGCCAGAGATTGGGAGCTGCTAACTGGGCTGGATCAAGGAGACTGAAAAACCCTACAGGAGTGGAGGTGGGGCCCCAAGACCTGGGCAAGGAGGGACCTGGTTGAGGGGAGACATTCTGAGATCCCCTGCCTCATGAAATCCATTGTCTCTTTCCTGCTGCCAAGTTTTTGTCCCCTCTCCCCACCCCCTTGACCCTCATCAATCAGTCAATCAATGGCGTTATCACTTTTCCTTCCCTTAACAAGGTTATGGTCTAAAGGGAGAGACAGACATTAATGTAAGTAAATAGTTTTTATGGTATTTAAGTGCTTACTATGTGCCAGGCACTGGGGTAAATACAAATTAATGAGATTGGACACAGTCTACGTCCCAAATGAGGCGCTCAGTCTTAATCCCCATTTTACATTTGAGGGAACTGAGGCACAAAGAAGTGAAGTGACTTGCCCAAGGTCACAAAGCAAAGTGGTGGAGCCAGGATTAACACCCAGCTCCTCTGACTCTTGGGCCCGTGCTCTTTCCCCTAGGCCACACTTTTTCTCAATTACAGATATGTACAACATGCATGCAACAGCATCTCTGCCCCTGTCCACCTTGTCTCTTCCCTTCCTCAAATTGAAGCTTTAGCTCTTCCAGGATGTTTTCCCAGAATAACCCCACCTGCAAACACAATCCCTAGCCCACCCCTCCCCTATCAATTAATCAATTGAGCCCTTACTGTGTGCAGAGCACTGTACTAAATGCTTAAGGGAGTACAATACAACCGAGTTGGTAGACACAGTCTTTGCCCACAAGGAACTAACAATCTAGTAGGGGAGGCAGACACTGAAGTAAAATAATAATAATAATAATAATAATAATAATAATAATAGCATTTATTAAGCGCTTACTATGTGCAACGCACTGTTCTAAGCGCTGGGGAGGTTACAAGGTGATCGGGTTGTCCCACGGGGGGCTCCCAGTCTTCATCCCCATTTTACAGATGAGGGAAGTGAGGCCCAGAGAAGTTAAGTGACTTGACCAAAGTCACACAGCTGACAAATGGCGGAGCCGGGATTTGAACCCATGACCTCAGACTCCAAAGACCGGGCTCTTTCCACTGGAAGTGGCAGAATGTAATAATAATAATAATAATGGCATTTGTTAAGCACTTACTATGTACAAGGCACTGTTCTAAGCACTGGGGGGGGATACAAGGTGATCAGGTTGTCCCACGTGGGGCTCACAGTCGTAATCCCCATTTTACAGATGAGGTAACTGAGGCTCAGAGAAGTGAAGTGACTTGCCCAAGGTCACACAACCAAGTGGTGGAGCCAGAATTAACACCCAACTCCTCTGACTCCCGGGCCCATCCTCTTTCCACTAGGCCACACTTTTTCTCAAGTACAGATTGAGACATGTGGCAGAGCCGGGATTCAAGCCCATGACCTCTGACTCCAAAGCCCGTGCTCTTTCCACTGAGCCACGCTATGGACATAAATGTTGAGGGTGTGGGTTGGAGTGAGTATCAAAGTGCTTAGAAGGAACAATCCCAAGTGCTTTGATCTCATCTCTCTTGCCATCAACCCCTTGCTTCCACCCTCTCTCTGGCCTGGAACTCCCTCTCTCCTTCACATTCAACAGACCTAGAGCAACGCTCTTCCCATCTTCAAAGCCGTACTAAAATCATATCTCCCCTAGGCAGCATTCTGACTAATCTCTCATTTCCCTCACCCTCTTTTCCCTCCCTACTACATCACCTATGCGTGTGAGTCCGAACCTTTCAAGTACTTAGGTATTCATCTCCCTCCCAATGCCCACAGCACTTCTGTACAGATCCTTATACTCAGTTGCTTCTCTTACCTATAATTTATTTTCATGTCTGCCTCTCCTGCTAGACTGTAAATTCCTTTTTTTTAATGGTATTTGTTAAGAGCTTACCATGTGCCAGAGAAGCAGCGTGGCTCAATGGAAAGAGCCCGGTCTTGGGAGTCAGAGGTCATGGGTCCTAATCCCGGCTCTGCCACTTGTCAGCTGTGTGACTTTGGGCAAGTCACTTCACTTCTCTGGGCCTCAGTTCCCTCATCTGTAAAATGGGGATTAAGACTGTGAGCCCCACGTGGGACAACCTGATTACCTTGTATCCTCCCCAGTGCTTAGAACAGTGCTTTGCACATAGTAAGCACTTAACAAATACCATTATTATTATTATTATTACTGCACTAAGTGTAGGGGTAAATACAAGCTAATCAGGCTGGACGAAGTCCATGTCCTACATAGGGCTCACAGTCTTAATTCCCACAAAGGGATCTCCACACCACAGAGGCACAAAGAAATTAAGTGACTTGCCCAAGGTCCTACAGTAGGCAAATGGTGTAGCCAGGATTAGAACTCAGATCCTTCTGACTTCTGGGCCCATGCTCTATCTACTAGGCCACACTGTTTCTAGAGGGGGTAAATGTGATCCTTGAGGGGAAGGATCACATTTACCAATTCTGTTGCATTGTATCCTCCTGCTTGTTTAGTACCGTGCTCTGCAAATGCAAGCACTCAATAAATTCAACAACGACAATAATAATTTTGGTATCTATTAAGCACTTAGTCTGAGCCAAGCACAATACCAAGCTCTTGAGTAGATACTAGTTAATTAGGTCAGATGTAATAATAATAATAATAATAATAATAATTATGGTATTTGTCAAGCACTTACTATGTGCCAAGCACTGTTCTAAGCACTGTGATAGAATCCCTGTCCCACACGGGGCTTACAGTCTAAGTAAGAGGGAGAACAGGTATTGAATGCCCATTTTGCAGATGAGGGAACAGAGAAGTGAAGTGACTTGCCCCAGGTCACGCTACAGACAAGTGGTGGAGTCGAGATTAGAACCCAGGTCCTTCTGATTCCCAGGCTTGTGCTCTGGCCACTAGTCTATGCTGCTTCTAATGGGCACTTAAATTACAGAAAGGAGAAAAAGAACAGAAAGATGGATGAGCCCCCCAACATGGGCCCTGGTTATCCTGTATCTGCCCCAGCGCTTACTACAGTGTTTGATGCTTAGTAAGAGAAGCAGCATGGCTCAGTGGAAAGAGCACGGGCTTTGGAGTCAGAGGTAATGGGTTCAAATCCCTGCTCCGCCAATTGTCAGCTGTGTGACTTTGGTCAAGTCACTTAACTTCTCTGTGCCTCAGTTACCTCATCTGTAAAACGGGGATTAAGACTGTGAGCCCCCCGTGGGACAACCTGATCACCTTGTAACCTCCCCGGCACTTAGAACAGTGCTTTGCATATAGTAAGAGCTTAATAAATGCTATTATTATTATTATTATTATTATTATTATTAAATGCCACAATTATTATTAGATTGTGAGGTCCTTGAAGCCAGGAATCTTATCTTCAAACTCTACTGTACTCTCCCAAGTACTTAGTACAATGCTCTGCACAGAGTAAAGGAGGCAAAAAGAGAAACAGTGCCAGGCACTGCAATCATTAAACATAACCACACCATAAGCCTCCTCCTTCCTCTCCCCCTCCTCCCCCTCCCCATCCCCCCCGCCTTACCTCCTTCCCTTCCCCACACCACCTGTTTATATGTATATATGTTTGTACGTATTTATTACTCTATTTATTTATTTATTTGTACATATTCTATTTATTTTGTTAATACGTTTTGTTTTGTTGTCTGTCTCCCCCTTCTAGACTGTGAGCCAGCTGTTGGGTAGGGACCATCTCTATATGTTGCCAACTTGTACTTCCCAAGTGTTTAGTACAGTGCTCTGCACACAGTAAGCACTCAATAAATACGATTGAATGAATGAATGAATAAGGGACATCCCTTTTTGCAGACACAATGGGGCTGGGGCCATGGGTCCCACATTGGCCTTTTCAGCCAACCATAATAATAACTGTGGTATTTGTTAATTTCTTACTATGTGCCGAGCACTGTACTAGGTGGGACTCACAGTCTAAGTAGGAGGGAAAACGGGTTTTGAATCCCCACTTTGCAGATGACGGAACTGAGGCACAGAGAGTTTAAGTGATTTGCCCAAGGTCACACAGCAAGGGAAGGGGCAGAACCAGGATTAGAACCAGGTCCTCTAACTCCCAGGCCAGTGGTCTTTCCACCAAGCCATGCTGCTACGCATGCACTCAGAGGTGAAGTTCACCCTCAGTGGTGACTTCCTCAAATAAGGACAACTATGCGAATTACAGATGCTCAATAAATATCATTGATTGATTCAATGAATGGTATTTATTGAGCACTTACTGTGTGCAGAGCACTGTACTAGGTGTTTGGGAGAGTACCAAATAACAGAGTTTGTAGACACGTTCCCTGCCCACACAAGCTTACAATCTAGAGGGGAAGACAGACAAAATAAATTACAGATAGGGGAAATACTAGAGTATAAGGAATTGTGCATAAGTGTTGTGGGGCTGGGGAGAGTATCAAAATACTTAAGGGATATACGCCCAAATGCGTAAGTGATGTAAAATGGAGGATGGGTAGGGGAAATAAGGGCTTAGTCAGGAAAGGCCTCTTAATCAATCAATCAATCAATCAATCGTATTTATTGAGCGCTTACTATGTGCAGAGCACTGTACTAAGCGCTTGGGAAGTACAAATTGGCATCACATAGAGACAGTCCCTACCCAACAGTGGGCTCACAGTCTAAAAGGGGGAGACAGAGAACAGAACCAAACATACCAACAAAATAAAATAAGTAGGATAGAAATGTACAAGTAAAATAAATAAATAAATAGATAAATAGAGTAATAAATATGTACAACCATATATACATATATACAGGTGCTGTGGGGAAGGGAAGGAGGTAAGACGGGAGGATGGAGAGGGGGACGAGGGGGAGGAGGAGGAGATGTGTGGCTCAACGGAAAGAGCACGGGCTTGGAAGTCAGAGGTCATAGGTTCAAATCCCGGCTCCGCCAATTGTCAGCTGTGTGACTTTGGGCAAGTCACTTCACTTCTCTGTGCCTCAGTTCCCTCATCTGTAAAATGGGGATTAAGACTGAGCCCCACGTGGGACAACCTGATCACCTTGTATCCTCCCCAGAGCTTAAAACAGTGCTTTTCACATAGTAAGAACTTAACAAATGCCATCATTATTATTATTTTAGGAGAGGTTTGAAGATAGGGAAAGTGGTGGATTGTTGGTTATGGATTGTTGGATATCCAGGCCCAAGGGAGGGTGTGGGCAAGGGCTTGGTGGCAAAATAGACGAGATCAAGATACAGTGTATAGGTAGCATTGGAAGAGAGAAGACTCCAACTCTCCATGAAGCAATCCCTCAGTGATCTATATTGAGCACTTACAATGTGCAGAGCACTGTCCTAAATGCTTGGGAGAGGACAATAGAGTTGGCAGACAGGACTCCTGCCCTCAAGGAGCTTACAGTCTAGTGTGGAAGGAGCTCACTTGCAGTCTTTTATGTATTCAGTTGCCAGACCTAGGCAAACCACCCACACCACATCTGACTCCTAGAGCATCTTCATCAGAGATACATGATACATGATCTCTGTATACATGATACATGTATACATGTCATTCTTAACATCAAATGGATCACAGACTATGTGGAACTGAAAGCAGTCAATTAACCAGCATGAGAGCAGTGCTTTCCTCAGCTCTGCTTCAATAAAATGTGAAGAGAATGAATGACAGCAGGGTGCTCCAGCAGAAGTGGGGCGAGTGCAAACAAGAAGGGCAGAAGAAAAACATTGAAGATACAATGGAGTAGAGCCTTAATTGACTTGGCACAGCAGTGGACTGCTGGGAGAACAGGGCAGACAGACCAGCCTGGTACGCAGCAGTCAGGAAAGGAGTTTTCCTGGAGCAGAGCCCGTCTTTGCTGCATAAGCCTCCTCATTGACCTTCCTGCTTCCTGTCTTTCCCCTCTCCAGTTCTTACTTCACTCTGCTGCTCAGCTCATTTTTCTAAAAAATATGTTCAGTACACTCCTCAAGAACCTCCAGCGTTGCCCACCCACCTCTGCAACAAACAGAAACTCCTTACCATCGGCCATAAAGCACTCAATCACTTTGCTTATACTATACTACCTCCTATACTACCTATATTACCTCCCTGATTTCCTACTACAAACCAGCAAGCTCACTTTGCTCCAACACCAACCTACTCACTCGAGTTCACCTATCTTGCAGCTTTCTCGTCCGTGTCCCACAACTCCCTCCCTCTTCATATCTGACAGACCATCACTTCCCCCACCTTCAAAGCTTTATTAAAAAATCACATTTCCTTCAAGAGGCCTTCCATCACTTGCTCCAGAGACTCTGTGTTCCTCTCCTGGGTGCTTGTGACGTGTCTGATTCAGTGTCCAAACTGCAGAACTCAGAGGAGGGAGGTTCAGTGCTGAAAGTTTGTAATTGGAAAGAAAAGTGTCCGGTACTCTATCAGAACCAGGCAGGGGACAGATCGGCTGAAAACTGGACCATCCCTGTTGATCCCACATCCATCTTTTCAGTCACACCTTCATCCACAGATTCAGTTCATCATCTTTAGCATCAAATGACTGATCATATCTATCGAGCACTTATTGTGTGCAAAGCACTGTACTAAATGCTTGGGAGAGTACAATATAACAGAGTTGATAGACATGCTCCCTGCCCACGACGAGTGCTATGTCTAATACAAAACAGACCAAGGGTACAAAGGAGATATACAACAAAATTCTACTGTAAAACAAACCTTGGTCAGCCACCTCTGCCCCTGCAGCCCCCACTCCCCACCTCCATGCAATTACATCCTTGCCCAAATAGGTAATTGTCATCAATCCCCTTTGCCTTTGGAGCTCAGCCTGGGGTGACAAGGTAGATCACCTTTCCCCCAGCAGGAGGGCCAGAAGGGACAGGGCCAGTCCCAACCCCAGGGCCAACATCAACACTGAGAAAATGTCCAGTTCCCCGTGGATCAGAAACCTCTGCTGGGATTGGAATCCAGAAGGAAACGTTTAAGTCCTGCTTAGACTGAGCCTCTTGTGGGACAGGGACTGTGTCCAACTTAATTCATTTGTATCTACCCCAGCGCTTAGAACAGTGTTTGACACATGATAAGCATTTAACAAATGCCAAATTTTAAAAAAGTGCCTAGGGTTGTTTAGTTCATAGAAAAGGATCCTGCTTGGAGAGAGAAGACTCAAGGCCTGGTTTTTAAGCTCCTGAAAACCTCCAGTATTGCAGCAGGACTGAAGCCAACTCCCACACTAGTGAAGGGACATCCGTGCCCCAGGAAAGAGGGAGGAAGGTCTCAGAGGTATTTCATTCATTCATTCAGTTGTATTTCTTTGCCACGCAGGCCATCTCAGAGGCAGGGGGCTAGACTAAATGACCTCTGGTGGGCCGGGCCAAGTGGAGCTGCTCAAATTTTATGGTCTGGCCTTCCAGGGTGAATGAAAAAAGATAGAACTCCTTTCCCGTCAGGGTGAATGGGGGAAAGGCTGAGAGATCATGACCCCTTGGCCCTAGCACCCACGCCAGGCCCCAAGTAAACACACCATGGACTCTGGACAGGAGTGGGGAAACCTGCAGTTTGTCAGAGCTTGGAGAAACCCAACTGGGAATTTTTCCAGTCGATCCTAACAGGGCTGAGGAGATAACTGTGCATTTCCCATGAAATATGTTAATCAATACCTGTCCTGCAGTCCACAGCTTGGGCAGTTTTTGTTACGGGACAGGCAGAGTGAGTCATGGTCCTTCGACTAATTGCCCATCACCCACACAGCCATGTTCTCCCTAGGGCAGTCAGGTTGGGGAAGGAACAGAAGCTGGAACCCATGCCCTCTAGCTTCTATGCCCTCACTGCTAGAGCTCCTCATTGGCCCAGACTGAGCCACAAACAGATGGCAAGGCTTATGTCTATCCCATTTCTAACCCCCACAGCAAGTACAGTAGCTGTGTTCCCATCACACATGGGCAAATTTTGGTAACCCCACACCCAAAGCCTTGGACCTCAGTGTCAGCTGCAACTAATCTCTATCGTTCAACCTTCACGTCTCACACCACCAAGTCCTGCCGGTTCTCCCTAAACATTTCCCAGATCCTCCCCATTCCTCTCCACCAAAACTGCTCCTAGGCTGGTACAAACCTCAGGTTTTGCCTTGGCTAGATTACTGCTTCAACTTCCCTGCGGGACACCCAGGTTTCTTCAGTCTGTCTCTGCTCCACTCTCTAGCACCCACCGCTGCACGGATCGGCTTCCTGGAGTGTCACTCGGCCCACATCTCTCCTCAAAACCCTCCCTGGCTCCCTGGGTCTCTGATCATCAGATTTAGACTCCTCACCACCTGCTTCAAGGCTGCTCTCCCCCATCTGGCCCCACCTGACCTACCTGTTCTCTTCTCCCTCTTACCCCAGCTCCTTCCTTCGTTCTTCCCAAGCCACCCTTTTAGCTCGACCTCGCTCTTGGCTCTCCCGTCTCCGTCCCCTCACTCACCCTGTTCCACCAGCTTGGAACTCCCTCCCCACATCCAACAGACCACCCCCAGCTCTCCCCACATTCAAATCTCTCCTAAAATCCCACCTCCTCCAACAAGCCTTCCCTACTTAATTTCCCAGTCCCCAAGCCATATCATCCCTTCGGCCAACTCTAGTACTTTTGAACTTATTTATACCCTCCTAGCATTCATGCATATGTCTCCGCTTTGTTTATTTTTGACCACTCTAGTTGTCAGTAATTTTATGCTGGTCTCCCCCGTTGGAGCATTAGCTGTTTGTGGTCAGGGAATGCGTCACTTTGTCACCTGTATTTCCCAAGAGCCTAGTATGGCTCACCACACCAAGAGGATGCTCAATTAATTAATTCATTCATTCAATCGTATTTATTGAGCGCTTACTGTGTGCAGAGCACTGTACAAAGCGCTTGGGAAGTACAAGTTTGCAACATACAGAGACAGTCCCTACCCAACAACAGGCTCACAGTCTAGAAGGGGGAGACAGACAACAAAGCAAAACATGTGGACAGGTGTCAAGTAATCAGAATAAATAGAATTAAAGCTATATGCACATCATTAACAAAATTAATAGAATAGTAAATATGTACAAGGAAAATAAATAGAGTAATAAATCTGTACCAATATATATACAGGTGCTGTGGGGAGCGGAAGGAGGTAGGGTGGGGGTGATGGGAAGGAGGAGAGGAAAAAGGGGGCTCAGTCTGGGAAGGCCTCCTGGAGGAGGTGAGCTCTCAGTAGGGCTTTGAAGGGAGGAAGAGAGCTAGCTTGGCAGATGTGCGGAGGGAGGGCATTCCAGGCCAGGGGGAGGATGTGGGCCGGGGGTCGACGGCGGGACAGGCGAGAATGAGGCACAGTGAGGAGGTTAACGGCAGAAGAGCGGAGGGTGCGGGCTGGGCTGGAGAAGGAGAGAAGGGAGGTGAGGTAGGAGGGGGTGAGGTGATGGACAGCCTTGAAGCCCAGAGTGAGGAGTTTTTGCCTGATGCGTAGGTTGACTGGTAGCGATGCAGCCTTAAAGTGAGTTTGGACCTGACATATGGAGCTTATATAGAGTATATAGGTATATACTCTATATATAGCACATATATATGTATGTATATATGTATAAGCACTTAGTACAGTGCTCTGCACACAGCAAGTGCTCAGTAAGTACGATTGAATGAATATAGAGCATATAGGGCATATAAAGACCCACGCTTCTGGAGATTGGGCCAAGACCAGGCTCAGGCTGGGCTGGGCAGGACCCCAGAATTGCAGCCCCCATCGAAATCAGCCACTTTGAGCCTCCCATCCCCTCTCCTCCCTTTTTCCAAGAGATGTCACGGGATTTCTTCTCTTCCCACTAGCTTTACAAAGCTAGTTTTCACTTCCCTCTGGGTATCAGTGGGGAGAGGGAGGGTGACTCTTTCCCATTCTCTCCAGCCCCTGCCCTGCTATTCAGAGGTGGGAGGGAGAGGGATCATATTCCAGCCTACACTGTTTGCCACCCCCTCACCATCCACCTCTTGCCCTTCTCCAAACCTAATCAGAATTCCTGTAACCATTGCCTGGCTCTCCCCTCCCGACCCCGAGTCCTGCCCGAGCACAGACCCAACCCAGAGCTTGTTTTGATCTTCGTTTTTCTGTAACCATTCCAAACCTTCCCCAGGCTCTGCCTCCCTCCAGGAGCTTCAGGAAGGCAAGGAACCAAAATTGGCTGGGTGAGGGACAGTGGAGGAGGGAGAGGCCTTGAGCCAGCATTGGGCAAGAGGCAAAGAAGTAAGTTGAGGAGATGAAAGAGGCGGACGTGGCTGCTAGGGTATGGAGATCAGTGTTAGATGAGCCAGGAAGCCAGGAGAGAATAGATCTAGCTGACAACTCTCCTGTCTGAATCAACCTGGACTCTTTGCAGTATCTTTTTACTTTATTTTGTGGTATTTGTTAATCAATGACTATGTGCTATGCACTGTACTAAACGCTGGAGTAGATACGAGATCATCAGGTTGGACAAAGTCCAAGTCCCACATGGGGCTCACAGTCTTAGTTGCAGTGTGGCCTACTGGAAAGAGCATGGGCTTGGGAGTTAGAGGACGTGGGTTCTAATTCCGGTTCTGCCATTTGCATGCTGTGTGGCCTTGGGCAAATCACTTCACTTCTCTGTGTCTCAGTTACCTCATCTGTAAAATGGGGATTAAGACTGAGCCCCCTGTGGGACAGAGACTGTGTCCAACTCAATTTGCTTGTATCCACCATAGTGCTTAGAACAGTGCCTAGTACATACTAAGTGCTTAACAAATACCACTATCATTATATCATTATTATTAAATGGAGGAGCTGGGATTAGAACTAGGTCCTCTGATTCCCAGGCTCATGCTCTTTCCACTAGACCATGCTTAATAATAATAATAATAATAATAATAGCATTTATTAAGCACTTACTATGTGCAAAGCACTGTTCTAAGAGCTGGGGAGGTTACAAGGTGATCAGGTTGTCCCACAGGGGGCTCACAGTCTTCATTCCCATTTTACAGATGAGGTAACTGAGGCACAGAGAAGTTAAGTGACTTGCTCAAAGTCACACAGCTGACAATTGGCGGAGCCAGGATTTGAACCCCTGACCTCGGACTCCAAAGCCCGGGCTCTTTCCACTGAGCCACGCGGCTTCTCATGTGGCTTATGTTAGGGTACCCCAGAAAGACAAGTGAGTGACCGGGTTGTTGTCAGCTGAATAGCTTGAGGGTGCCCTTCCCATACCCACTGTGAGAACCTGTTTCTTCAAGGATCACCAAGTCTTGCCTGGCTCATGCCTCACTTGCCCTGGAGAAAAAGTCAGCCCTCTCAGGGTGCTGGGGAAGGGAGGTGCCTCTCAGGTGGAAACTGAGGCACCGATCAAGGCCCAGCCTTGCCTGAGGGCTCATCCTATGGCAGAGACCAAAAAGAAACTGGTAACTAGCCCTCTCTGCCTGACAGTGGAGCAGCATTGCCTGAGAACTCTCTGTGGGCTCCTTCAGCTCTTCCCTCCTTCTTCCCGGCCATTAACTGGACAACAGAAGGGGCCCCTTTTTGGGCCAGGTTCCAATTACTCCAATTATTCATTAACTCCACGTTCCCCTAAGCTGGAGAGATGTCTCAGCTATAAAGCTGCAGGGCGGTCCCAGGGAGCTGAGACTGCTAAATGCCATGGGTTCCCTTGGCTTCTACCTGGCAACTGTGTTGGCCTTAACCGTGGCAGGCAGGGCTTCTGATCAGTCACTGTGAGTACAGGTCCAGCACCTGGCCTGGGGCTGGGCCCTTGAACCCTTCCAGGCACCACGGGTTCTAAGTGGGTAGGGAGGGGAAGGGGGGCAGAAGCGTCTCCCAGCTCTTGGGGAGTCAGTGGTGGGGGAGAAAAGATGGGGGAATGTGGGTCTCTCTAGAGCCTCTAATCTCCCCACTCAGGTTTGACGGTCCTATGGCTTGCATCTGTTTGGTCCTTAGAACACCTGGTGCTCTGTGGAATCTGTCTTTCTGCCCACAGACCCCGTCATTCAGGCCTTTTACAAACCCCTACCCCACTATCTGGGCCTCTTCCCACTGTCTTCCCTAGCCCATTCTGCTAGATGACTCTCCCTGAGATCCCTGCAGTCCAAAAGGCCACTCCACTCCATTGGGGAAAGATGGGGAGCAGAAAAAATGCTTTCTCCACCCTCCCCCACCTCCCCTCCCCAACCCAGGCCTCCTACCTGCTTGCTTGGGATTGCTACCCCAGAAGGTTTTCCCTCCCCAGAAAAGGGCAATGACCCTGGAACTGGCTCAAACCTAGATCCCATCCAACTCAGGAGGCTCCCAGGTCATTTTCAGTTAGACCCTGCCCCCTCCCCCTCCAACTAATGTCAAAGGATCAAACCTCTGAGAGGCCATCTTGTCTACCCTCTTGCTTCTGGGCTTGGCCTATTGGCAAGAGAATGGGCTTGGTAGTCAGAGGACGTGGGTTTGTGGCCACTTGTCGGCTGTGTGACTCTCAGCAAGTCACTTCGCTTCTCTGTGCCTCACTTACCTCATCTGTAAAATGGGAATTAAGAATGTAAGCCCCATGTGGAACGTGGACTGTGTCTAATCTGATTACCTTGTACCTACCCCAGCGCTTATAACAATGCCTGCCACAAAGTAAGTGCTTAACAAATGCCATTATTATTATTATTAGCGTGTGTCTACCCCAGGGCTTAATACAAGGCTTGGCACATAATAAGCGCTTAAAAATACCATTTAAAACAAAAAACTCCACAACCCCGAGCAGATGAGACCTATACTTTATTTTAAAATTTATGGGAAAGGAGAGCCCAGCCTTTGGGTCCCCCTTTCTAATAATAATAATAATTATGGTATTTGTTAAATGTTTATTATGTGCTAGGCACTGTTCTAAGTGCTGGGATGGATTTAAGCAAATGGGGTTGGACACAGTCCCTGCCCCACGTGGAGCTCACCATCTCAATCCCCACTTTACAGATGAGGTAACTGAGGTGCAGAGAAGTGAAGTGACATGCCCAAGGTCACACAGCAAACAAGTGGCGGAACTGGGATTAGAACCCACAACCTTTGGACTCCCAGGCCCACTATGCCATGCTGCTTTCTCCCCTCTCTTGAGTTGTGTAGGCCCTCCTTCCATCTAACCCGAGTCCTGCATATTGCGATACGAGCCCATTCCCTCCCTTCTAAAAGGGTCTACAAACTTGGTCAGGGAGAAGAAGGGGCTGTTAGACGCAGTTGATTTTTTACCCTTAAAATACCCCAAGAGAGCTATGTCAAGGGGATGACAGATGACAACTGCCCCAAGCTAGGTAACTGGAGAAGGGAGTGGTGGAAAGAGGGGGAAAGAGGGTGATGGGCTTTAAAGAACATAAATGGCTGGGGATTGAGAATCAAATGAAAGAGGAAGTAGAACCTTCATAAGAAATTTAGTCCTGGAGGCTTGGAGGTGACAGTCAGTCGAACCCAGAAAGGGAGGGATCTGTGGACTCAGGGCGGGAGTCTTATGTCACACCTTCTGCCTCCTAGCTTCACCCTTGTCACGCCCAGTGTGCTGCGTGTGGGCAGCAAGGAGACCATTGTGGTGGAAGCTCCTGGGGTCAGTGCACCGCTGGAGGTCAAAGTTCGCGTGTTGGATTTCTCCCAGAAGAGAACGCTCCTGGATGAGGCTACCGCCCGGCTGGGTCCCGAGAATCAGGGCCTAGCCTTCGTCACGGTCATGGTACAGATCTGGGGATGGGCTGCTGGGGTAGGGGCTGGGCTCCAAAGGGTCATCAGAGTCAAAGAAACAACCTCGAGACCTTGTCAAAACACTCACCCCCCTCCCTCCTTCCCTCCCTGACCACCATCTTCAACCATTCACTTTCCAATGGCTTCCTCCACAGTGCTTTCAAACATACTTAAAAAGCACTCCCTTGATCCCATGGCTCCCTCCAGTTAACACCCCATCTCCCTCCCACCACTCCTTTCCAAGCTCCTGGAGACACTTGTCTGCATCTTCTGTCTCCACTTCCTCTTCTCCAGTTCCCTCCTCAACCTGCTCCAATCTGGTTTCCACCCGCTGCCCCTCACTCCCAGAAGCTGCTCTCTCTAAAGTCACCAATAATCTTCTTGCCAAATCCAAGAATCCATCCTAATCCTCCTCTACCTCTCAGCTACTTTCAACTCTGTGGACCACCCCCTTATCCTGGAAACATTTTCCAACATTGATTTCACCGACACTGTCCTCTCCTGGTTCTCCTTCTAGCTCTCTGGCCACTCTCTCTGTTTTTTCGCTGACTCCTCCTCTGCCTCCCATCCTCTATGTGGTGGGAGCCCCTCAAAGCTCAGTTCTACATCTATAACTACTCCTTTGGAGAACTCACCCATTTTCATGGCTTCAACTACCATCGCTACGTAGATGATTCCCAGATCTACCTCTTCAGCCCTGACACCTCTCCTTCTCTGCAGTCACACATTTCCTCCTGCCGCCAAGACATCTCTACTTGGATGTCTCACTGACTCCTCAATCTTAACATGTCCAATATTGAACTCATCTTCCCACCCAAACTCTGCCTCCCCACATCTTTCCCATCACTGTAGACAACACTACCACCATCTGTCTCATAAACCCGTCACTTTGACGCTACTCTAAACTCATCCCTCTTATTCAACACATTTATTAAATCTGTCGCCAAATCCTGTCGGTTATATCTTCACAACATCATGAAAATCAGCACTTTCCTCTCCATCCAAACTGTGATTAAGTTTATCTAAGCACTTACGTTCCACCTTGACTACTGTAGCAGCCTCCTCACTGACCTCCCTGCCTCCTGTCTTTCCCCACTTCGGTCCCCACTTCACTCTGCTGCCCAGATCATTTTCTAAGAAACCATTGAGTCCATGTCTCCCCACTTCTCAAGAACTTCCAGTGGTTGCCCATCCACCTCTGTATCCAACAGAAACTCCTTATCTTCAGCTTTAGAGCACCCAATCACCTTGCCCCCTCCTACCTTACCTCACTGATTTCCTACTATAACCCAGTCTTCACACTTCACTCTTCTAACACCAACCTTGTCCACGTCTTTCCTCTGGCCTGGAACTCCCACCCTCTTCATACCCGATAGACCAACACCCTCCCCACCTTCAAAGCCTTATTAAATCACATCTCCTCCAAGAGGCCTTCCCCGACTAAGCCTTCATTTTCCTTATTCCCTCCCGCTTCTGCATCCCCTTTAAATACTTGATATTCACCCCACCCTCAGCCCCACAAAACTTAAGGACATATCCACAATTTATTTTGATTTCTGTTTCCCCCTCTAGACTGTAAGCTCCTTGTGGGCAGGGAACATGTTATACTGTAGTCGCCCAAGTGCTTAAGTGTTCAATAAATGCTACTTATTGATTGAGACCCCCCGGATCTAGGAAGTAAGGTCAGAATAGTTGGGATCCTTTCCCTTTTAGGAGGAACGTGTGAGACAGACAGACAGACAGACACACACACACCCCAGACCATAATATCCATTCACCTGAATAGAGTTAAATTTTATCAGCAAACAAGCCATTTAATAAGACATGCAGTGGCAGACAGAATTTCCCGTGGGCTTCTTAGACATTCCTGAGTCTCTCCTATCCCAACATCTCCCTCCTGCTTATCCCCTTCTTTCCAGTCAATCAACAGTGACGTATTTCTTGAGCCCTGGAACACTACACACTTTGGGGAGGGTAATAGAAGCCTCGCTGCTCCACTCAGCAGGGGGAAAATCACTTCCTCTTCAAGTGATAGCTGCTGCTTGGGTTTCCCCTTTTGCCAATTGGCCAGTGAAGTAACCCTCACCCCCTAGCCCAGCCCAGTTCCTATCCTTTCCTTTTCTGGCACCCTTTCCTATACCCCAAACTTGTTCCCCTGCCTCCCCACTCTTCTATTCTTTTAAATGATTTGGTTTCTACACAGCTTCAGTGCTTCTGGGTTCCACCAGGGGACTTCATGTTTTGGGTCTAGGGTAGGGTAGGGAGCAGGCATCAGTGGAGGAGGAGAAAAAAGAGGAGGAGGAAGGTAGTGTGCAGGAGAGAAGCCCAAGGCAGAGTGGAAGGAAGGGACTGCCAACAGGCATCTCCCCACCACCCCCCACCCCCGGCCACACACAGTACCTGTTCTCTCCCATCCCACCCCAGCCAACCAACACGGACCACCCAGGAGGCAGGGACTACCAGCCCCAGAAGTGGTTGGGGCAGCAGCCAAAGTGATGTTGCTAATAGAACCCAACAGCATTGGAATTGTTCCAAAAGTGTCAACTTAAAAACTAGAAATCAAGGCAAAGAGGATGAGAGCTGAAGGACTAAGGAGAAGGGACATGGGGAGGTTTGGGGGACAAGTAGGCCAATGTACTTAACAGGAAAGAGGCCATGTAGATTAATTCTGGGGGTCCCAGAACAGTGTTGCCTAATAGAAAGAGCACAGGCCTGGGCGTCAAAGGACTTGAGTTCTAATTCCAACCCCACCACTTTGCTGTGGCACCTGAGGCAAGTCACTTAGTTTCTCTGTGCCTAAATGACCTCATCTGTAAAATGGAGAGTAAGACTGTAAACCCCATATGGGACAAGGACTGTGTCCAATCTGATTAGTTTGTATCTACTCCAGCACTTAGTACAGTGCCTAGCACAAGACTGTGAGCCCATTGTTGGGTAGGGACCGTCGCCATATGTTGCCGATTTGTACTTCCCAAGTGCTTAGTACAGTGCTCTGCACACAGTAAGTGCTCAATAAATACAACTGAATGAATGAATAATAAGTGCTTAGCAAGTAACATTTTTTTTTAATGCCATACTCACTGTGCTTATGGGTAACTCTGGGAGGTAGAGGTGACCCTGGCGCCAAAGTAATCTAACTGCCCAGCAGCTAGCAGAGGATTAGTATCAGCGGGCAACCACCCTGCTGAAACCCTAACCTCCACAAACATGCCCCTGAATACCCTCTATCAACTCAGGCCAACAAAAAGCTCAATTTAGCAATGTCCTTGGGAAACGCCCTCCCCCACTCCTTAAACAGGTGTAAACTAAAGACAATTACACTCCACACAGCTGCCCTCCTTGCACTGAGAGTAGTCCCCACTCCAGAAACACAGTTCTCTCTCCACACCCACCACTCACCCACCACTTAGTAGGGAGGCTGGGCCAAGAGTATTCATTATGATACTTCAAATCAGTCACTCAGATTTCTTCTGCTGTTTGCAGGGAGGGATGGGCTGGAAATGGCAGTCCCACGTGCCTGCCATAAAATCCAGCTCTGAGGGGGAGGAAAGAGGCAATAAAGTGTTCCAAGTGTTCCTGTGAGGCAGAACCATAACAAACCCAAGAGTCCTGGCTCCCATCAAATTCCCCAGCCCTGGTACTCATCGTCCCCATCACCATCATCAACAACAAAGGTAGATTGTAAGCTAGTTGTGGGCAGGAAATGTGCCTACCAATTCTGTTATATTGTACTCTCCCAAGTGCTTTGTACAATGCTTTGCAAATATGATTGTTTATTGAGTGCTTAAAGAAGATGATTCCAGCCTGCCAGGAGCTTCCTGTCTAATAAGGGTGGACAGGCAGGCAAGCAAAGGCCATTTACAATTAGTGGTACAAGAAGGGCAAGCAAGGATAGAACGGGAAGAGGGGATTGGAGAAGCAAAGAATCCAAAAAATTAGAGGGCATTCATTTATTCAATCATATTCATTTATTGAGCACTTACTGTGTGCAGAGCACTGTACTAAGCACTTGGGAAATACAAGTTGGCAACAAATGGAGACGGTCCCTACCCAAAGGAGCTCGCAGTCTAGAAGGGGGAGACAGACAACAAAACAAAACATGTAGACAGGTGTCAAAATCGTCAGAACAAATAGAATTATAGCTATATGCACATCATTAACAAAATAAATAGAATAGTAAATATGTACAAGCAAAATAAAAGGGCACCTCAAAAAGTTAAAATAAGGATCGTATTTGTTAAATGCTTACTATGTGCCAAGCACTGTCCTATACTTTGAGAGCAGATATAAGAGAATCAGTCCCTGTCCCACATGGGGCACATAGTGAAAGTGGGAGGGAATCCCTATTTTACGGATGAGGAAACTGATGCCCAGAGAAGTGAAGTGGCTTGAGAAGAAACATGACCTAGTGAATAGGGCACGGATCCGGATTCTAATCCTGACTCTGCCATTTGTCCACTATATGAACTTGGGCAAGTCATATAACTTAACTTCTCTGTGCTTCAGTTACCTCATCTGTAAAATGGGGATTAATACTGTAAGTCCCATGTGGGACATGGAATATATCCAATCTGATTTGCTTGTATCTACCCCAGTGCTTAGTACAGTGCCTGACACATAATTAGTACTTAGCAAATACCATTAAAAAAATAAATAAAGGTCACCCAGCAGACAAGTTACTGAGTCAGGACTGGAACACAGGCCCCCCGACTTCGGCTCAGGCCCTTTCCACTAGGACACACTGCTTCTGTAGGTGTAAGCTCCTGCTCTAGACTGTTATCTCCTTGTGGGCAGGGAATATGTCTACCAACTCTGTTGTACTCTCCCAAGATCTTAGTCAAGTGCTCTTCACACAGTTAGCGCTCAATAAATACCACCAATTGATTCATCCGGCCAACCTTTGCCTCCAGGTGGGGGAATGGTAAAGTCGGGGTGGGGGGTTGAAATTTTTCAAAATTATTCTCCTGCAGCCTCCAAGTTTCACATGAGCTGCCCCCTCAATCACTTACCTCCCCACCTACCCAGGCTCCTCCCCTAACATACATGCCCCCCTGCAATGCACCCCTACACACACAGCAGGTAGTGAAAGAAAACCTCCTGTATGTCTCAGAGCCAAGAGGGAGCAAGTCTTTCATCCTTTGGTTTTTGTGTGGCTGCTGCTACTGCTTCTTTCTGGGTCCACACGAGTCCCCATTGTTTGCCCTACTGGCCACACGCCCTTCAGGGTCTTGAAGTAGCCTTCAACATGTCCCCATTTGCCAACTTCTGGCCCAAACCTTCTAAGACAGATGACGGTCTCCTCTTCTCTGGAAAATCTCCAGAGATGGAGACTCCACAGCAGCCTTCCCTACTAGTCAGCTGACTCTCCCTGACCATCAAGAGGTTCTCCTCCCTCTAGCTGCAATATAAGCCCATTTCCACTTGTTTGCTGTTCTCTGGGAAAGGAAAGCAACTGGTCATTGCCTTCTTCAGGAGAGCCCTCATCACAAACGTAAAGCCAGCTAGTCCCCTTCCCGTGGATTTATGCCTTTGGAAAGGAGGTGCAAGGGCTCCCAGCACTGAGGGGTGTTTCCTCTCCTTCCAGGTCCCAGCTGAGAGACTGCCCAAGGACTCCAAGGGCAAACAGCATGTCCTTGTCCAAGCTGAGTTTCCGGATGCTCCCCTGGAGCGGGTGCTGCTTCTGTCCTTCAACTCTGGCTACATCTTCACTCAAACGGACAAGACCCTCTATGCTCCTGGGAACACAGGTAGGCCACCCTCAGAAGCCAGCTCTTGCTTGGGGTGGGAGAAGGACGGGAAGGGAAATAAGTCTTCCGAAGGAGGGACAGCAGGACTCGAACTTGGAGCTGGGATGCAAGCCTGGCCCTCCTTCTCCTCCCTGGTTCAGCCCCAGGGTGAAGGACAGGCCCGTAATAGTGTTCCAGGTCTTGCTTGACTCCCAAGCTGCTGCAGGTCAAACTCCCCAACCCCCTCAGTTTTGGTCCACCAGGCTGGGAAAATTCCCAATCAGGGTCCAGTACACGGACTTTTTCTTTAGCTCTTACCATCTCTGAATCGCATGCCCACCTGCTGCCCTGCTGTTGGCCCCTCTCTGCCCTCCCCCACCCCCCCCCCACTGCCCAACCCTCTCACCCTCTCTCTGCCCCTCCCAGTTCGGTTTCGACTCTTCTCGTTGGCCAACTCCTTGGACCCGAGCCCCACGCCAGTTGCTACGGAGATCATGGTGAGTCTGGCCAGGGGAGTGATGAAGCCAACGTTGTCTCCCTGAGTGGCTCAGGCCCGGGGATCTGGGGCCGGGGCCGGGGCCGGGGAGTAGGAATTTGGCCTCTGTTAAAGGTCTGATGAGCTAGACCCTGAAAAGACTGGGGGCTGATCCCCACTTGCCTGAATGTCAAGAAGAAGTCACCGTGGCCAGGTTTTCGGCCATGGTTAAAATGTCGTCACCATTTAAGAGGGCTGGAAAAGAAAATGCTTCCTTCTGACTGCATAAACCACTTCCTATCCCTCCATTTCCTGACCCTATACCACCCCCAGCCTTCAATGCCAGCTCCTATCTCTGCCATTTTTGGTCTTCAGGCAACTTTCTAACTCTCTACTTCCTGTCCCTTCCATTTCCTGTCCCCCTATCACTTTCTCTCCCCCATCTCACTTCCTGCTCTTATATCAGCTTTATTTTCATTATCTCCAGCAGCAGCAGCAGCTGTAAGCTGTACATTGTAAACTCCTTGTGGGAAGGGATCATGTCTATCAACTCTATTGTATTGTACTCTCCCAAGCACTTAGTACAGTGCTCTGCACATAGTAAGTGCTCAGTAAATATCATTGATTGGTGGATTGACAGCTGACAGGACTGAGGGTCTCTGGGGTATGTTGCACTGAAATAGAGAATAGATGTAGTGTCAGCCTTCAAGGATCTTCCACTCCAATGGGGTAAACAATGCAAGCACAAATACTAGCTGGGAGGGGATGGGGCCTCTGGGGGCGGGGGGGACTGAAGAGAGGGGGCGTCCAGAGGTAGAGAGGGAGGGAGAAATGGGTAGAAGGAGATAAAAGCAGATAGACTGGATCCTGCTGACTGAGAGCTTTGAAGGCCATCGATAGTATCATGTGTTTGATCTATTAGAGGATGCTGATTGAGGCTGTCAGTAGACGCAGCAAACATTCTGGGTGACCTGGCTTGCATTATGTGGAGCACTCAGGGAATGGGGAGGTTGGGAGGAGGGCAGACAGGAGACTGTAGTTATAGTAATCCTGAGGAGAAGAGGCCAGGGCCTGAACTGAGGATTTACTGGTGAGAACAGGGAGGACTGGGCAGACCAGAGGGATGTGGCCACTGGACCTGGCCGTTGGTTGTATGTGGGGGTAAGAGCCAAAGGGGCAGAAAAGATGCTTCCCAAAATTTCAGGCTTGAGGGACAGAAAGGAGGGTGGCACTGTCCACTGTGAGTTATTACACTTGCTGCCTGTCCCTCGTCCTCTCGACTCTAACCTGCCCGGGCATTCATCATGGCCTATCTTTCTTGGGGCTGCCTTCCCTCAGAATCCAGATGGGATTGTCGTGGAGAAGTTTCACATGATCTCGGTGAACCACAGCGGGATTATCCCAGGGAATTACAAGCTTCCTGATATCACCAAGTGAGCAGCCTATTCTTGAGAATGGGCGGGTTTTCGGGAGGAGGGAGAAGGGAGGAAGAAACTGAGTCCCCTCTCCAGGGGGAATGGAAAGGGGACTCTCCTTGGTGTTCCTAGTGCTGGCTCCCTCAGAGACCTGAGGGCCAGTGGCTCTCACCATCTGTGCCTCAGTTTCCTCCAAGGAAATGGCTTCCTTCTCTGCTTGTTGGGTGTGTGGGTAGGTGGTCAAAGCAGAAGACTAGGTTGAGCACTTCTGAGCTCCTCAGAGATGAAGACTAGGAAGTATTTGGCCCAACTATTAGAGAAGCAGCATGGCTCAGTGGAAAGAGCACAGGCTTTGGAGTCAGAGGTCATGGGTTCAATTCCCAGCTCCACTAATCATCAGCTGTGTGACTTTGGGCAAGCCACTTAACGTCTCTGGGCCTCAGTTACCTCATCTGTAAAATGGGGATTAAGACTGTGAGTCCCCCATGGGACAACCTGATCACCTTGTAAGCTCCCCAGCACTTAGAACAGTGCTTTGCACATTCCTAATAAATAAATACCATCATTAAGTCCCAAGTGGTTAATACAGTGCTCTGCACACAGTAAGACCTCAATAAATATGATTGAATAAATGAAGTCCCAAGTGTCCACGTGCCCCTATGTCACCAGCATTCCCCCTCCTCCCACCCCTCCGCCACACACAAAATATACACACATGTCTCCTCTGCAGCCTAGGAACCTGGAAGATCGTTTCTGCTTTCCAGCATACACCACAGAAGACCTTCACAACCGAGTTTGAAGTCAAGGAATACGGTACCACCTCCTCCCCAGTGCCAGACGGGGCATGCAGCCTCTCACTCTGCCCCTTTTGGTGGCCCAGGGCAGGGAAGACAGAGATGCCCCTTCTGGATCCAGCTCCTCTTCTCCCTGCCCACTGTATGGCGTGTGTACCAGCTGGCGTTTCCCTAGCCAGGCTGTTGGGGGTGATGCCAAGGGACAGGTGGGGTCCTGGAGAGCTGATTTCTCCCTCAGCTCCTTGCCAACCCGTGGGCTTTGGCATCCCTAGGGCATCTGTCTTTGAACTCTTTACCCTCTCCCGGCAGTGATGCCCAGTTTTGAAGTGCAGGTGGAACCTGAACAGAATTTCTTCTTTGTGGACGATGAAGAGTTAACCGTGGACATCTCAGCCAGGTAGGGACCAGATTCTCTGGCCAGGTGGGGCATGGAAGGGTCATCTTGTTCATCCCTCTGACCCTGGGCAGGGTCTCACCTAAACCATCCCAGCCCTAGGGGAATCTGCCTGTTTATAAAGACCTCTGGAGGACATGCTGGAATTGACAACCAACTTTGAGAGGAGCAGAGACCCTTTATTATGGTATTTGTTAAGCACTTACTATATGTCAAACACAGTTCTAAGTGCTGGGGTAGATGCAAGTCAATCAGGTTGGACAGAGTCCCTGTCTCGCATGGGGCTAATAGTCTGACCCATGTGGGCCAGGGACTACGTCTAACTTGATTATTTAGTCTCCTCACAGTGCTTAGCCCAGTGCTTAACAAATACCACCAATATTATTATTTTTCTTTGTTTCCTACCTAAAATCCTTCTGCAACAGAAGCCCACTAATTCTTATTCTGGCCTCGGTGAGGATGGAGAGCAGGGCACGCTAGCCTGCAACGAGGAATTTAGGGGCTTGGAAAGCACGGTTAAATTGCCACTCATCATGTGGCTGCCAACCTCATGAATCACCAAAAGCCATTGTCCACATTCTGAACCAGCTCCTCACGGGCCAACACAAGCCTGACTATCCCTGTCGAACTGGCTTCAGGTTGCACTGCCCCTTTCTGGTCAACTGGCCAGAGTGGTCCACTGAGGTGGGGAAGGTTGGCCCACGACTCATTCAGCATCACAACCCTTCTCACATGATGGGGTACAAGTAGTCATGGGGTCTTCTTGGATCCAGACTTCCACCCTGCTGACACAGGCAGAGTGGATTTTCTTCTTGGACAGCAGATGCTGAGATTAACCCAGCTCCTTGACATGTCCCTGGGGTGCAGGAGCCCCTGGGTCAGCTTGTGGTCTTCATGATGACCTAGGGAAAACATGCCCTGGGGTGGTTGGTGGGCAAAGGTGCCTTTTGACCCCCTCAACTGGGCCACTTCTACCACTGGGAAGAATTCTGCAGTGGTAGAATGACAAGGCATCTTGTTGAGCCACAAGTTGAGTACAAGTTATGTTGCCAACTTGTACTTCCCAAGCGCTTAGTACAGTGCTCTGCACACAGTAAGCGCTCAATAAATATGATTGAATGAATGAATGAATGAATGAATGAGCAACTGTTCATGCAGTAGTCTCCAGCCCAGGTCACAGTGGCCCCCAGCCTTCTCTTCTCTGGGCTAAGTTACCCTCCCCAATTCCCTTCCTTGCCCTGTACTCAGGTTCCTGTATGGGAAGCCGGTGGAGGGCCAGGCCTTTGTTCTCTTTGGGCTGATGAAAAAGGAGGAAAAGAAGAGCCTCCCCAGCTCCCTGCAGAAAGTGCCGGTAAGATTCCTCTTTACCCTCACCATGCCACTCCTCTCCCTTGAGCCTCCGACCCCTTCTCTCTCTTCCCGGGGTCCTCAGCCCCTGCTCCCCTTCCTCCCTCCCCTCTCATACTCCCACCCCCAGGTCCCATCCCCACGGAGTCAGGTAAGGCCACCCCTCCCATGCCCCCTTCAAACTCCTAGTTGGGTAGTGCCTCAGTGCCCCCAGGCTTGCTCATAGCCAAGCATAGCTCCACTATGGGGCCAGAGCTGCCCACCAGGGCCCCGATTTGGAAGCTGCCCAATCCCAAGGCAGCAGGGCAGACATGAGGGTGAGTGGACTGGGGGAAATGAGCAGGGGCTGCTAAAGGCAGAGGATGGCAGCAATGTGGGGCCACCAGGTAGGAGCTCAGGAAATCTTGCTCTGGGTTCTAGGTACTGGGTGGCAAAGGAAAGGCCACCCTGACTCAAGCCATGCTCCAGAGCCGGTTTCCTGAACGCCGGAAGACCCTAGAGTATTCCATCTATGTGTCTGTGACTGTTCTGACAGACACTGGTAAGAAGCCCATATCCCTTCCTTGAAGCAGGATTTGAATGAAGGAGGAGGCGAGACCTCAGGCCGGATGGACAGCCCCAGGGCCCGGTCCTCCAATTTTGTTGGGTGCTCCCAGATGCTTAGCACAGTGCTCGGCACACAATAGGAAAGCAATGTGGCCTAGTAGAAAGATCATAGGCCTGGAAGTCAGAGGACCTGAGTTCCAATCCCTTCTCTGCCACTTGTCTGCTGTGGGACCTTGGGCAAGTCACTTAACTTCTCTGGGCCTCAGTTAGCTCATCTGTAAAATGGGGATAATAATAATAATGATGGCATTTATTAAGCATTCACTATGTGCAAAGCACTGTTTTAAGTGCTGGGGAGGTTACAAGGTGATCAGGTTGTCCCACAGGGGGCTCACAGTATTAATCCCCATTTTACAGTTGAGGTAACTGAGGCACAGAGAAGTTAAATTGACTTGACCAAAGTCACACGGCTGAAAATTGGCAGAGCCGGGATTTGAACCCATGACCTCTGACTCCAAAGCCCGTGCTCTTTCCACTGAGCCACGCTGCTTCTCTAATACTTATTTTCCAATACTTATTTTCCCTCCTACTTAGACTGTGAGCCCCATGTAGGGCTTATCTTGTAATTATCTAATAATCTAATTGCCTTGTAATTAGGTTATTTTATAGCTACTGCAGCGCTTAGTACAGTGTTTAACACATAGTAAGCACTTAACAAATACCACAATTATTATAATGGATGAATGAATGAAGGGTGAGCCTCCAAAGTCCATCTCGCCCCTCCCCCTCTCCTCACTCATCTCAAGCATCTGGGATTGCTCTCTCCTTCTGAGAGCTCTTTACCCCGACCTCCTGTGAGATCCAGTGCCTCTCTTACCGCCCATTCGGGAAGGCCTTCCTGTTATCCTACCTTAGTCTTTTGCCCTGCTCCCATCTTTTCCTCTCTTTTCTCCACTCAGGGAATGACATGGTGGAGGTGGAGAAGACTGGAATCCCCATCGTCAATTCCCGCTACAAAATCTTCTTCTCAAAGGCATCAAAGTACTTCAAGCCAGGCCTGCCCTACAACCTGAGGGTCAGACAATCTAGGGGTTCCCCCATTTCCTTGGTTCCTATTTTCCAGCCCTTTCCTTCACCCCAGGCATCTCTTTTGACCCATCTCCAGGGTCTTTCTGACTTCCTGAAGCTGTGGGGGCCCAGAAGCCCAAAATGGGACCCAAGATGCTTGCTGATTGGGAGGTCCTGGCCCACCCAAAGTGGGATGAGGTTGGGGGAACCTCAGGGATCCATCCAGCTGGTCTAACGGTTCCTCCCCAAATCCAGAGCTGGACTATCCCAGAGTCCACAGGAACATTGGCCCATTTGTGCCCTGGGCCAGGCCAGGCTTCTCCCGGGAGGAAGGGTATTGTGATTGTATTTTTCCCTCCCTGGTAGTGGTGTAGCATAGGATGCCATCAATCCTCAGAAGTCCCACCCCTGAGAAGTCTTGGAAATTTCGCACCCCCAACTTGTCAGTGATAGTTCAGCCCTGCCTGTCTGAGGCCTCACAGCTCCTCCCCGTATTCCATCATCTCCATTAGGAAGACACAAAGTCACACTTCTCTCCCCTTCTCCGGCCGCAGCTTTCCGTGTCAGATCCTGATGGTTCTCCGGCAGCTGGAGTTCCCGTATCTACCGATGCTCCCTGGGCACTCTCTGGCGTGACACAGGCTGATGGGACACTGGAGTTAGTCATCAACACCCCAGCCCACGACAGTTCCTTGGAGCTGAGGGTAGGTGAGGCAGGGGAGCCCAGCACTCGGTCTGAGGGGTGTCACGGCTGCACATTGCCACGGACCCATCCTCCTCCCCAGGTCAGGACCACCGCACCGCACGTCCCAGCCCACCGCCAGGATTCGGCCTTCTGGAAAGTCCTTGCCTACCAGCCCCAGGGCTCTTCCAAAAACTACCTCCACCTGTCAGTGCCCAGCGGGCAAGCCCAGCCTGGAAAGCCCCTGAAAGTCAACTTCCACCTACAAAGCAACAATGCAGATGTCCAGAGATCGGTCGACTACTTCACCTATTTGGTAGGGCCCAGTTGGGTGGAAGGAGGGCGGGGGAGGGAGTCTGGGGGTCTGGATCAGAAGGCAGGTGAGGAGGACCCACTCGATTCACCATGGACTGGGCCAGCCAACTCAACCAGTCTGTTTCTCTTTGTCCCCTGAATATCTCTTCTCCTTCCCACTTCCCCTCTCTTCCCACTTCTCCCTTCCCCTTTCCCCTTTCTTCCGTCCAGGATTCCCAGGAGTGAGGGGTCCTGAAGCCTCTGGGCTTTTTCCTGAACTCCCAGGAGTTGACCCTTGTCCCTAAACAGTGGGCGTTGGGAGAGGGCATCTGTGTGGGATTATTGGCAGGTGAGGGAGGGCCGAGAGCCAAGAGAGAAAGGAACAGCAGAATTTGTTTGCTTGTTTTATGGTACTAGTTAAGCACTTACTATGCATCAAACACTGTACTGAGTGCTGGGGTAGATACAAGTCAATTTGATTGGACACAGTCCCTGACCTGCATGGGCCTCACAGTCTGAAGTAGGAGACAGAACAGGTTTTGAATCCCCAGTTTACAGTTGAGGAAACTGAGACACAGAGAAGTTAAAGTGAATGGCCCAAGGTCACAAAGCAAGGAATTGGCAGAACAGTTGGTAGAGCTGGGATTGGAACCCAGGTCCTCTGACTCCCAAGCCTGTGATCTTTCCACTAGGCTACACTGCAGAGGGCATGAACTTTCTTGGTTGCCCACTGCCTCATTTCCATTAAGTCCTGGGCTCTGGGTTCAAGGAGTAAAGGACTTTGCCCCCCTGAATAGCAGATTTCCCTCTTTCCACAACAGGTCGTGAATAAGGGGAGGATTGTGAAAGCCGGGCGACAGCCTCGTTTGGTTGGCCAGGGATTAGTGAACTTGGTACTGCCCATCACTTCAACCCTTATCCCCTCCTTCCGCCTGGTGGCCTATTACCGGGTGCCCGGGACTGGTGAGATCGTGGCAGACTCTCTCTGGGTGGACTTGGCGGATACCTGCATGGGCACGGTAAGTGAGGCAGGGAACCCTAGAGTTTGGCACCTGGTCCAGGGCCAGGCTCACATCCCAGCAGTCAATCAGTCAGTCAGTCAATCAGTACATGAGCCTGGGCCTTGGGATGGGACCATATCCTGACAGAGTGGCCAATGCCAAGTGGGGGGGCCCTGCCTGTCTCCCCAGTGGCCACTGGGGGAAAAGTGGGGCCCACTGGGACATTCTGAAGCCTTGGATTTCCTGTGGGAAAGCTGGGATGCAACCACAGAATGGTCCCAGCCCACTCAAACCTATGGAGGGCTGCCTTAAGGGGTTTGAGTTACCCTGTTCTTCTGCCTTCTGTGAGTGAGTTTCCTTCAGGCCTCTGCTTCTCTCCTCCCAGGACACCTGCTTCAGCCCTTAATTCTCTCTCCCCAGTTCTTCCCTTAGGATCCACCCAGAAAAACAATCTGTTGGGCCCTCCCAAAAGGAGACAGTTTTGACTGTCCACCCTGTGCGGATCATACTATCTATCAATCAATGGCATTTATTGAGCATTAACTGAGTGCTGAGCACCGTATTAAGTGCTGGGGAGAGTACAAAACAACAGAGTTGGTAGACACAATCCCTGCTCACAACGGGATACGGCCCCCGTCTCTTCTTCCTGACACCCCCAGCCAGGCTCTGAGCCGCTCCTTCTTTTTCGCCCTCCTCTCCCAGCTACGGGTCACGGAGGCCACCCCCGGGGCTGGCAGGGTGCACCGCCCTGGTGAGCACAGTAAAATCAAGGTTCAGGGAGACCCTGGAGCCTCTGTGGGTCTGGTGGCTGTGGACAAGGCTTTGTACACCCTCAGCAAGAAGAAACCACTGTCCCAGGCCAAGGTGAGCAGCTCAATATGGGGGAAGTGGGCAGAGGGGGCAGACTTAGAGATGGGAAGTTGGTGGGTGGAGCAGAGGAGCATGGGGATGTTTGGCATAGCCTGGGAGCCTGGCAGGGGGCAGGGGAACTCCAGGAGGCCCTGAGAAAGTCCCTTAGAGGAGAATTGGAACCAGACATGAAGAGGAGCAGGACGGGATGAAATGCCAACTCTACCTACTATGATCAATGGATCGGTAGTATTTATTGAGCACTTACTGTAGGCAGAGCACTGGGCTAAGCACTTGGGAGAGCAATAGAGTTAGTAGACATGCTCCCTACCCTCGAGGTGCTTCCAGGCTAGTGGTCCAGGCAGGGAATGCCAACTCTACCTATGATCAATCAATCAATCAATGGTGTTTATTGAGCACCTACTATGTACAGAATACTGGGCTAAGCATTTGGGGGAGAACAATACAATATAGTTGGTAGCTTCAGCTATGATCTGAGAATCTCCTGCCCCCGCCCCCCTCAGGAACTCCTTCAGGGCCCTGACTCTTAATAATAATAATAACAATAATGATTTTGGTATTTGTTAGGTGCTTACTATGTGCCAAGCACTGTTCTAAGCACTGGGGAAGATACAAGGTAATCAGGTTGTCCCACATGGGGCTCACAGTCTTAATCCCCATTCTCCAGATGAGGTAACTGAGGCATAGAGAAGTTAAGTGACTTGCCCAAAGTCACACAGCTGATAAGTGGCGGAGCTGGGATTAGAACCCCTGACCTCTGACTCCCAAACCCGTGCTCTTTCCACTGAGCCACGCTGACCCTTCCCACTGCTGACTGGCTCAATCTCTCCCCAGATCTGGAATGCCGTGGAGAAGAGTGATCTGGGCTGTGGCTGGGGCGGGGGTGCCAACAGCAGAAGCGTGTTTGTCGAGGCCGGTCTGGGTCTGCAAACCCACTCTGGAGCCTGGAACCACGAGAGAGCATTTGAGCCACTGAAGAGCAAAAGTTGGCATCGATTTCTACTGCCCAAGCTTCCTCAGGATCACTTGCTAACCTCCATGCCAGAGACACACTGCTCTCCAACTGGCCAGCGGCGTCGCCGCCGCTCTCCCCTCCTCTCCCAGGAAAAAGCAGCCAAGGGTGAGGGTCCTCCCCCCCCACACCTCGTCTTCCCACCCCAGCATCCCTCCCTATCTCTGACCTTTGGAGGTCCCCTGCTCCCTGGTAGGCACCCCCAACCTTGTGGTTCTCTGCCCCCCTTACTGTTGTCCTCTCACCTCTCACCTAGACACCACCCCCCAACACACACACCCAGCCTCTCCACCTCTCTTCCCTTGCCTGCCCCTCCCCTCGCTAAATAATTAGGGTTAAGGTTAGTGACTTGCCCAAGGTCACAAAGTGAGCATTTGGCAGAACAAGGATTAGAACCCAGGTCCTTCTGACTTCCAAGTCCATGCTCTCTCCACTAGGCCAGCCTCTCCACCTGTCTATTCCCCTGCCCAGCCTCCTGCAGCCTCCTGTACCTGCCAGTTCCCTTCTCTGCTCTCCCCACTCTCAGCCCAGGAGTACCAAGACCAGCAGCTGAGACGGTGCTGTGAGGATGGGATGCAGGAGAACCCCATGGGCTACTCCTGTGCTCGACGGTCCCGCTATATCCTGGAGGGCCAGGCCTGCGTGACCGCCTTCCTGGCTTGCTGCCACCACATCTTTGGGGAAGTCCTGATGCCCGAAAACACTCAGCTCCTCAGTACCATCAGCCTCTCCAAGTTCATGGAGTTCAGCAGCTTCGAAAAGAGTGAGCCATCTCAGGACCCTATGTGCCAAGCTGACTGAGGCTGTCCGTCTACCCGTCAGTCTGTCTGTCTGTCTGCCCCATAATAAATCATAATTATGGTATTTGTTAGGCGCTTACTATGTGCCAAGCACTGTTCTAAGCACTGGAGAGGATACAAGGTAATCAGGTTGGACACAGTCCTTGTCCTACGTAGGGCTAGCATTCATTCATTTATTCATTCATTCAATCATATTTATTGAGCACTTACTGTGTGCAAAGCACTGTACTAAGCACTTGGGAAGTACAAGTAGGCAACATATAGAGACGGTCCCTACCCAACAACGGGCTCACAGTCTAGAAGGGGCTAGCAGTCTTAATCCCCATTTTACAGATGAGATAACTGAGGCACAGAAAGTAAAGTGATTGGCCCAAGGTCACAGAATAGACAAGTGGTGGAGCCAGGAATAGAACCCACCTCCTCTGATGCCCAAGCCTGTGCCCTTGCCACTAGGCCATTCTACTTCTTATCTATCCTCGTTAAGGCTTTCTAAGCCTCACTGTCCTCATCTAACCTCACTAAGGTAAGCAAAGCTGGAGCCAGATGCCAGCCCAGGGGAGGGAGCCTCCCAGTGCCTGGTGCCGGAGATCACTGCCAGTCTGCTCTCTCTCTGCCATAGTCGCGGGTGACTGGGAAAGCAGCATGGGCTGCTGTGGAGCAGGCTCAGTGAGCACATGGGAAAGTTTCGAACCAAGCTGAGCCTCCCAGAAGTTCAGAACATACACCCTTTATTCATCCCCCCCTACCAGCCCCACAGCACTTATGGACATATCTGTAATTTATTTATTTACATTAATGTCTGTCTCCTCCCTCCTCTAGACTGAAGCTCTCTGTGGGCAGGGAATGCGTCTGTTTATTGTTATATTGTACTCTCCCAAGCACTTAATACAGTGCTCTGCACACAGTAAGCACTCAATAAAAATGATTGACTGACTTCACCTTTGCCCCGGCCAGTGAGAAGCACGAGTCACAATCCACACCGATCAACCAATCAATCTAGTACTTATTGAGTGTTTACTATGTGCAGAGCACTGGACTAAGCATTTAGGAGAGTACAATGCAACATATCTGGTCGACTAAATTCCTGCTCTCAAGGAGCTAACAGTCCAGCGAGGGAGACAGACCTGAAAATAAATTACAGATAGAGGAAATAGGAAAGTATAAGGATAACGTAGATAAGGGCTGTGGGGCTGGGGTGAGGTGAGTGTCAAAGTATCAGAGTTTTTAAGGATGATGTGGGGCTGGGGTGGAGAGAGAATCAAAGCGCTCCAGGGGTATAGACCTAAGTGTGTAGGCGATGCAGAATGGGGGAGAAATGACAATGACAGTTTAGTCAGGGAAGGCCTCTTGGAGGAGATGTGATTTAAGTAGGACTTTGAAGGTGGTGAGAATGGTGGTCTGTTGGATGTGAAGCAGGAGGGAGTTCCAGGTTGGAGGGGGACGTGAACCAGGGGTCGGCGGCGAGACAGACAAGCTCGAGATACAGTGAGCAGGTTGGCGTTAGAGGAACAAAATTGTAGGAGGAAATCACTAAGGTAAAATAAGGGCAGAGTTGATTGAGTGCTTTAAAACCAATGGTGGAGAGTTTCTGTTTGATGCAGAGATGGATAGACAACCACTGGAAGGTTTTGAGGAGTGGGTAGATGTGGACTGAACTTTTTTTAGAAAAACAATCCAGGCAGCAGAGTGAAGAAAGGACCGGAGTGGGGAGAGACTGGATTAATCAATCAATCAATCAATGTATTTATTGAGTACTTACTGTGTGCAGAGAGTCCTGTACTAAGCATTTGACTGGAGCAGTGTGGCCTAGTGGAAAGAGCCCGGACCTGGGAATCAGAGAACTTGGGTTTTAATCCCAGCTCTGCCACATGTCTGCTGTATGGCCTTGGATCTATCCACCCGCAGGACAGCCTTTCACATGGGTTTTAATCCTGGCTCTGCCCCTTGCCTGCTGAGTGACCTTGGGCAAAGTCACTTAACTTCCCTGTGCCTCAAATTTCTCATCTGTAAAATGGGGGTGAAATACCTGTTCTCCTTCCGCCTTAGACTGTGAGTACCATGTGGGAAAGGGACTGTGTCCAACCTGATTGGCTTGTGTCTACCACAGTGCTTGACATATAGTAAGCATTTAAATAATAATCAGAATAACATTTGTGGAATTTTTTTAAGTGCTTACTATGTGTCAAGCAGTGTGCTAAGCTCCGGGATAGTGTCTGACCTGATTGATGATGCACCTGGACTCCAGTGCCTTCAATACCTGAACGTGTCCCTGAAAGCCTGTGCCATTGCAGATGTCCGGCACCAGCAGACCCCAGAGAACCATGACCTAGGGCTCTGAGAACTCCTTTTTTTGGTTGTTGCTTTTTTAAAAAAATGATATTTGTTGAGCGCATACTATGTGTCAGGCAGTGTACTAAGCACTAGGGTAGTTACAAGCTAATCAGATTGGACACAGTCCCCATCCCATGTGGGGCTGGTAGTATTAATCCCCATTTTGCAGATGAGGAAATTGCGGCCCAGAAAAGTGTAGTGACTTGCCCAAGGTCACACAGCAGACAAGTGGCAGAGCCAGGATTAGAACCTTCTAACTCCCTCTTGCCTGTGAGCCTTGTCTCAGGCTCTGTGCTCTGCTGGCTGATTAACTGCTGCTTCACCGGCAGGAACCAGGCTGCCAAAAGTGACAAGGCTCCAAAGCTAACCCGAACCCTGTTTCTCTCTCTCCCCTGCAATTCTCACAGTCAATTTACAGTTTCACGCAGAAACCACTGAGCTTCTGGTCTTGAGGGAAGAAGTGAAAGAGGAAGAAGAGGACGAGGAAGACGAGGAAGACGAGGAATTTTTTCCATACGAGAATATCGTTTCCAGGAGTCAGTTTCCTGAGAGCTGGCTGTGGAAAATGGAGACGCTGCCCCTGGAGGTGGATCGGGAAGGGTGAGGAGTTGGGGACGATGGCCCCCCAAAGTTTGCTGAAGTAGATTCCCAGGCTTACTCATCCCAGGTCTCTGACAAGACCTGAGAGTCTCCAATCAGGGCTGAAAAAGACCCCAAGTGGCGGCTCTCTGACCTATTAGAGCTCTGAAGCTAGTCTCCTTCCAGTCCTCATCCCTACCAAAATCCCTTCCCCATTTACTTTCCACACGCTCCAAATGAAGTCGCCCCCTCCACCTGACAGTGGGGGTGAGAGGGGGATCCTAGCGTCGGAGTAGACCCCAAGCTGAAGTGGATAAGATCAAGACCAGTAGAAGTCAGGAGAAGTTCAGAGGGCATGGGGATGGGTCAGCAGTCATTCAATCAATCGATGGTATTTTTTGAGCAGTGACTGCAGAGCACCATACTAAGTGTTTGGGAGAGGATGATCCAATAGAGTCCATAGACATGATCCTTGCCCTCGAGGAACTTCCATGTGAGCTGGTGATGGGGAAGGGAGCTAGGGCAGGGGTAGGAAGAATTGAGACAGTGGGGTGGCTCAGGGAACATCATCCTCACTCCCTTGCTCACTCTCTGGGACTCTTGATGGCCGGCAGAAGGTGGTAAAGGGGTGTTTGGGTGGGCAGGGCAGGTGGTGGAAAGGGAAGGGGGGAGAGCTCAGCAGAAAACCACCCCAGGATATCCCCACTGGAGGGATGGTGTGGGTGTGGGTGGTTCAGCAACTCCTCTGCTCTCTCCAGATTGGCCTCCAAAATGGTAGACTTGTACCTGAAGGACTCTATCACCACCTGGGAGGTGCTGGCTGTGAGCCTGGCCCAGGAGAGAGGTGAGAGGGCAGTAGGCAGTCCATTGAGAAGCAGCATGGCGGAGTGGATAGAGCCCGGGCCTAGGAGCCAGAAGGTCATGGGTTCTAATCCTGGCTCCGCCACTTGTTTTCTGTGTGACTTTGGGCAAGTCACTTCACTTCTCTGGGACTCAGTTACTTCATCTGTAAAATGGGGATTGAGATGGTTAGCCCCTCGTAGGACAAGGGACTGTATCCAACCCAATTTGCTTGTACCCATCCCAGCACTTAGTACAGTGCCTGGCACATAGTAAGGAGAAGCAGCATGGCTCAGTGGAAAGAGCACGGGCTTTGGAGTCAAAGGTCATGGGTTCAAATCCCGGATCCGCCAACTGTCAGTTGTGTGACTTTGGGCAAGTCACTTAACTTCTCTGTGCCTCAGTTACCTCATCTGGAAAATGGGGATTAAAACTGTGAGCCCCCCGTGGGACAGCCTGATCACTTTGTAACCTCCCCAGTGCTTAGAACAGTGCTTTGCACATAGTGAGCACTTAACAAATACCATCATTATTATTCATTCAATCATATTTATTGAGCACTTACTGTGTGCAGAGCACTGTACTAAGCGCTTGGGAAGTACAAGTTGGCAACATATAGAGACGGTCCCTACCCAACAACAGGCTATTATTAAATACCATTATTATTATTATTACCGCTTCCCACTACCACCTTCTAAGTAGGCTCCTCACTATTCCTTCAGAGCTGGAATCAGACAAAACATCTGACCCAGCTCCTCCATTCCCCCACCCCTCTGCCCCCGATCTGGCCAGGGCTCTGTGTGGCGGCTCCCTACGACATAACCGTGATGCAGGACATTTTCATCGACCTACGGCTGCCCTATTCGGTAGTGAGGAATGAGCAAGTGGCTGTCCGGGCTGTGCTATACAACTATGCTTCCCAGGACATCCAGGTGGAGTATTCCCCCTTCCCCTCCAACCCAACACCAGCAGAGAAATGGAGGAGAGGAGGTGGGGGATTAGCCCTAGAGAAGGTATTGGGAAGCAGGAAATTTAAGAGAAGGAAGGGAGATGAATGCCCAAGCAACTCTCAAGTCTCCAAGTCACTGCAGGGACCAAAAATGGATCGAGTGGACAATCAAGTATTGACTTTATTTCTTCCTTTTTCCATCATCATCATCATCATCATCATCAATCGTATTTATTGAGCGCTTACTGTGTGCAGAGCACTGTACTAAGCGCTTGGGAAGTACAAGTTGGCAACATATAGAGACAGTCCCTACCCACCCTCCTTTATCATCTCCCATAGTCTCATTCCTTCCTCTTCCTCTTCCTGAGTGGTGAAAACTTTCCCTGCTGCAGTAAAAAAATAAAATAAAATAAAGTCATCAGCAATGCCTCCTTTGGGAAAGTCCATCTCCAAGACTCTGGTCTCCCTGTCTAGAGCCCAGAGAACAGAGAGCCCACCTCTAAAGAGTGAGCTGAGAGAGAGGGAGAGAGGAGGAAAGGAGAAAGAATCCCATCAGGGTCACCTTACCTCTTGCAGTAGATTAAGAAAATCCCCATGATAGCTTCCAGGCATGGGACTTGAGGGGTGGAAAGATCTCCCACTCTTCTCCTCCTCCCTCAAAGGAAAACTTTGGGCAAATACCTATCTGCTCTCTGGGAGAGTCCAACCCTTTGTCCCAGGATGAAGGGGAGGTGGCTTGAGGGAAGCAGCGGTGACAGATCAGGTGTGTGGGTTGCGGGCTTGGGCGGATGCTGATTCCTTTCTTCCTCAAAATGCCATCTTTCATCCTGGGGTGGGGGATGGATGTTGGGGGGGCTCCCAGGTCCGGGTGGAGCTGATGCACAACCCCAAGCTCTGCAGCGCCAGCAGCCCCACCAGACCCTTCCAGCAGGAGGTCACGGTTCCAGCCGGCAAATCCCACGCCATCAACTATGTGCTGATACCGTTAGAGCTGGGAGAGGCAGAGGTGGAAGTCAAGGCAGCTGTGCGGGGCTTCCCTGTGGGTGATGGGGTCAGAAAGCCGCTGAGAGTGGTGGTGAGTTAGGGGAAAGGGAAATCAGAGGCTGGGAAGGATGGTGGGAAGGGCAAGCTGGGGATGGGAGGCTAGAGGGACATAGAGTCTGGTCCCAGGATGGGGAGAGTGGGGATCCTAGGGCTCCTAGTTAAAGTCTGGATGTTCGCTTCAGGCACCTACAGCCATGCCAGTACTGATTTGTAAAATTCTCCCTTCTTCCCCCTCCTCTGTAGCTTCATGGGTAGGTGAGAAATGGCTGCATTTTAGCACTTAGTACAGTGCCTGCTACATAGTAAGCGCTTAACAAATATTATTATTATTATTATTCACTGGGTGGGGGGCATGGGGCTGTGGGGGTCCAGGGAGCCTCCCACCCCAGCCAAGGGGACTCGCTGGTCCTGAGAAAGTTCAGGGTCCTTACTGTCCTCTCCACCTCATCTCACAGCCAGAAGGGGTGAGAATCTTCAAAACCATCAAGAATCTCATCCTTGACCCCAGAAACAAGTCCGGGAGCACATGTGAGTCTAAGGGTGGGAGTTGTTGAAGGGCTGGAGTTGACACTGGATGGGCTGGGTACATTCCCATCCTCTGGGTCCTGCCCCCCACCTCTCCCCAGCCCAACCCAGTTTCCCTCTGCAGCATGGCTCCCTGTTCCCCAGACCATTCCTCCCCAAGGGGTAGAGTGCATGTTCTCTCTCTCTCTCTCACTCCCTTGCCTCCCCTCCTCCATCTCCCTCTTCCTCTCCCCCCAACCCAACCACCCAAATGGGGACTGCAGCGGGACAACAACTGGAGAGAGTTGAGCCTCTGGATCTCAGTGATGTCGTCCCCAACACCGAGCCGGTGACCTTCATCAGCATCAAGGGTGAGGGACAGGGACCCCGGAGGGCTAGGCAGCTGAGGAGGGGATGGCAGAAGTGGTTCCCTGCTCTGCTCTGCCCTGCCCACCTTAGTCTAGCACTGGGATCCTGGCCCCACCCAGAAGTGAGCCCAAGAGGGACCAGAATTGGGCCCTGGCCCCATTTCCACATGTGCTGCCATGGATGTGCAGATTTTCTGCACCCGTGGAGCCATCCCAGGCAGCTGCTGGGATTTAGAGTTCCCACAGCCCACTGGAATGATTGCACATGTGGGAACAGCTGCATGTTTATGCTTGTGCCTGGTCTAGTTTACACCACACACCCCAGCCGGGATAGGCCCTGAGAGGGGAGACTGTGGTCACGGCCCCGGGGAATATTTAGACCTGATCTGAGCCTGATCAGATTTGGTTTTGTGCTGGCCCAACTCGGTCTCATGGGACTTGGGACCAAGGGATGGAATCTGAACCTGGATGGCGCAGGGCCCCAGGAGAGAACGAGGGGGATTGAAGCTGGGGTCAGAGTTCCCAGAAGACTAGGGGAGAACAAAGGGACTGAGTGGGACCAAGAGGCAATTTTCACTTTGGGGTTCAGGGTTTGAGGGGGTGGAGTGAGGGCAGGAGTCTTCTGGGCTGCTAGTCAAGAGCCCTGGGGTCTGGCCTTAGCTCCTCCCCTGACATGCCCCTCCGTTATCCTCTCGGGTTTCAGCCCCAACCCTCACCCCTCCTCCACACAAGCACACACAATATAAATGAGGGAGAACAACCCTTAACCCCATGTCAGGGACTACAGTGAGATTAGCAATGGGAAAATGAGAGAATTCTGACTGTTCTTCAAGCCGTGTGCTAAGCAGCCTGATAGAGCACGGGCCTGGGAGACAGAAGGACCTGGGTTCTAATTCCAGCTCTGCCACTTGTCTGCTATGTGACCTTGAGCAAGTCACTTATCTTTTCTATGCCTCAGTAACCTCATCTGTAAAGTGGGGATTAAGACTGAGCCCCATGTGGGGATGGTCAACCTGGGCCCTGATGGGGGAAGGAGGGAGGAGGATGGCTAGGAGGAAACGCCAGGACACCTCTCTCTCTTTCTCTCTCACTCCCTCTCCCTCCTTCCTACCTCTTCCCCTACTTGTCGCTCCTGTGGGGTGACAGGAGACCCCCTAGCAGACACCGTGGAGAATTCCATCGATGGCGCCAACCTAAAGCACCTGATCCGAGTGCCTTCGGGCTGTGGGGAGCAGAACATGATTGGCATGACGCCCTCTGTCATTGCTACCCACTACTTGGATGCCACAGGGCAGTGGGATAGGATTGGTGTGGAGCGGCGGGCAGAGGCGATCCGGCTCATCAAACAGGGTGGGTATGCTCAGCCCAGGAAGTGAGTGTATAAGTGTTGAAAGTGGGGTGGGAGGCACAGTAGACCCGTGAGACCGCCAAGGTTCCTGCCACTCCAACTGACTGGCTTGTGGATGGTGGGAGGGGGAGAGGACTCAAATCCCAAATGCTCTCCAGATCTCAGTCCAGAGCGAGGGGTGGGAATCCAGGCTCCTTGGTTTGCCCAGCACCCTGGGCCCACTGCAGGGGCTGCCCCATAGCATTCTGCCACTCCACCCCCTTCCCCGGGCTTCTTTTCTGCTGGGCAAGGGCTGCCGTCCCCGAGGCCAGTTCAACCAAGGTCCCAGGGAACATGTTTGTAAGGTAACGAACGGGGCCAGGCATGTGTGCGTGGGGTTACATTCATCTGGGAGTGGGCATATGCACGTATGCTCCTAGAGGCCTGGGCAAAGGGGTGTACATATGAGTGTATGTATGATTGTGCATGTGTGCATGTTTGTGCATGTGTCACTGGGTGAGTGAGCATGAAGATGTGCAACCTCATGCAGACTGGGTGGGTATTACATTGTGTGCGCGGGAGAGAGAGTGTGTGAGTGTGTGTGTGTGTGTGTGTGTGTGTGCAGTTGCCTGATCAAATAAACCCAGGTTTTTAGCTCTAGCTCTGTCTCATTGGACGTTCCTTCCTCATTCCCCAACCCTGGGTCTCGGTTTCCCCATTTGTCTGAAAAGGGGAATCCCCCTGCCCTCCAGGGGTGAGCGGCAGGGGAGGAACTGAATATTGTCAGCTGCTCAGAGCCACTCCAGGTCCTGGGTGTTGGATAGCTTCACCGAGAAGCCAACAAGTCAGTGCATGTTTTATGAAATAACACGCATTCATAGGATTAAATTATTTACAACTGAACCTGGCTCATGATCGGTTCTGCTACTTATACTCTGCTTTCCTCTTGGCTCTCTGCTCCAGTACCTTCGCGTGTTCCCTTAGACTATTCCTGTTCTTAAAGGTATATAGTCCCAACACCTTCCTTTGTGGTTTATTTTATATCCCTCCATGAACGTTTACTTTAAAGGCTTTTCATAGTTGCAATTCATGTTTCAGGCTTTTAATTTTAGTTGACTTTCTTAAAATATGTTATCCCTCCCTATTTTCTTGCCCCTTGATGTCACTGTAGTATTGTCATGCAGTCAGCACATAACAAATGCTCCTATTATTATTACTTTTTTTGGTATTTGTTAATAATAATAACAATAATGGTATTTGTTAAGCGCTTACTATGTGCACTGTTCTAAGCAGTGGGGTAGATACAAGGTAATCAGGTTGGACACAGTCCCTGTCCCACATGGGGCTCACACTCTGTCCACTAGGTCATGCTGTTAAGTGCTTACTATGTGTCAGGCACTGTGATAGATACAAAATAGTCAGTCTGGGCACAGTCCATATCCCCCATGGGGCTCACAGTCTTAATCCCCATTTTACAGATGAGGTAACTCATTATTCTTATTATTATCCTGGCCTGAAAAGGGAAGCAGCGTGGCCTAGTGGCTAGAGCCCAGACTTGGGAATCAAAAGGACCTGGGTTCTAATCCCTGCTTGGCCACTTGTCTGCTGTGTGAACTTGGGCGATTCACTTCACTTCTCTGTGCCTCAGTTACCTCATCTGTAAAATGGGGATTGAGACTGTGAGCCTCACATGAGACAGGGACTTTGTCCAACTCTATTTGCTTGTATCCATCCCAGCGCTTAATACAGTGCCTGGCTCATAGTAAGCGCTTAACAGCATGACCTAGTGGATACAGTGTGAGCCCCATGTGGGACAGGGACTGTGTCCAACCTGACAAACACCATCATCATATTATCATTAGGAAGGTATATTATATTGCAGATTTCCTTCATTCAGCACTACTAAATGGTGGTCTGTTATCTGTCAGAACTTTAGACAGTATAGTGTTTTGCAAAAACAGACTTCATTTGACTGATCACATTTGATGTAGATAGTACAGCAATTTCTGCAATGTTGGAATAGTACTTCTGCAAAGTAGTCAGTAGCCACAATATACGTGTTCCCATCAAATAAAAAAGTCATTTTCCCACATTTGACCAAGTCCCAGTATCTTCTCAGCCACCAACATTGCTTGTTAATTGATGTTAACATTTGGACAGATTTGATATGATTGTGCAGTTTTTTCTCTCTCAGTATTAATTTGTGGCTAGCCTATCATGTCTCTTCATTTCTCCATACCCAAGGGCTCTCGTGTATTCCCAATAACAAATCTAAGGGCCTGGTAAGTTACCAGAATTTTTTTTGGACACATCTCAACTAAATTTCATTTATCCCTTTTTAGTCTGGTAGCTTAACAAATAGCCTCTGCAAAACCTTCCACATTTTGCTTGCAATTCATTGCTCTTTGTTTTTTTTTTCCCCACTACATTTACATGTTTATGTTATTCAATTCAGACTTCAAGTTGGTGTTATTCTTTATCGGAATCTCTTGATAGCATACTGGCAACAACTAATTATCTCCCTGGGGTCTAACACAACTTCATTATTGTATCATCGTTGTTGAAAATGTCTTGGTAGTCATGGAGGTTCATCTCATAACTTTTTTGTACTAATGATTTTTGGATCTGTTTCTGTCATGACTGGTTTTCCATACAGAAAGACATGATATTTTTTTGTGTGCCAAGGCAAGTGCTTCCTTTAGCAGAATATCCCATAGTCCAGTAGGCACTCAGTGACCACTGATGAATGAGTATTGTTCAAAGCATATGCTGAGAATTTAGTTTCTCATGATCAGTGGTATTTATTATGTGCTTAATTGTGTGCAGAGCACTGAACTATGCATTTGGGAGGTTCTCTTACTACCAAAATGCCTTTGCAGTAGTGCTCCTTGAATCAGTATTTTCAACTTGCCAAACTCTTTATGACACAATCCCCCCCAGCACTATTAAACTTTTTCCAGTAATAAAATCTTCTACATATCCATGTTCAGCACTCATTTATACACATGTTCATGCAATATTCATTTTGACTACTCTATGTATAAATATTTTAATGGTTGTCTCTCCCATTAGGAAAGTAAGCTCCTTGAGGATGAGAAATGTGCCACTTCTTCATTCTGTACTTCCCAAGCACATAATAGTAATAATAATAATAATTGTAGTATTTGTTAAGTGCTTACTATGTGCCAAGCACTGTCCTAAGCACTGGGGTAGATGCAAGATAATCAAGTCCCACATGGGGCTTACAGTCTAAGTAGGAGGAAGAACGGGTATTGAATCTCCATTTTGCAGATGTAAAAACTGAGGCACAGAGAAGTTAAGTTTCTTGTCCAAGGTAACAGTGTGAAGCAGCATGACTTAGTGGAAAAAGCAGGGGCTTGGGAGTGAGAGGGTGTGGATTCTAGTCCCGGCTCCGCCGCTTGTCAGCAATGCGGCTTTGGGCAAGTTACTTAACTTCTCTGTGCCTCAGTTACCTTATCTGTAAAATGGGGATTAAGACTGTGAAGCCCACGTGGGACAACCTGAGTACCTTGTATCTCCCCTAGTGCTTAGAACAGTGCTTGGCACATAGTAAGCACTTAACAAATATCATTATTATTATTATTATTATTATTAACAGAGCAGACAAGAGGTGGAACTAGGATTAGAACCCAGGTCCTCTGACTCCCAGGCCCAAGCTGTTTCCACTAGGCTATGCTACTTCTGTCTAGTACAGTCCACAACACCATGTGGGTGCTCAGTAAATGCTCCCACTATTTCTACTACTACTACTTCTACTACTCCCTGACATGTCCCTTTTTGTGTGCCAGATTTAGAATGTTACTTTACAACAAAGTTGAAGTGGCTTCTGTAACCCTTCTTTGTCCTTTGGAACAGTCCAATTCATAATTGTCTGTATTCTGTTTTCATCTATTGCTATGCAAGCAATTTTCCCCTTAAATATGGCATTCCCAACACTCTAAATGTACATTTACTTTTATTCAGATTCATTTCCACAAGGCTTACTTTAAGGAATGTCTGTTCAAGTTTCCAGCCCTGTTCCTCTAGTGAAACTCCCCGAAACAGTGTGTCATTAATGGACACATTTGTACCTTCCTCCTCATTCAGTATTGACTGTGATCTTTTATTGGAAACCTTCAAGAACAGACCCCCAACCCAAAATTGTAGCTTTAATCAATCAGTCAGTCATATTTGTTGAGCACTTACTGTGTGCAGAGCACTGTACTAATCGCTTGGGAAGTACAAGTTGGCAACATATAGAGACAGTCCCTACCCAACAGTGGGCTCTTTATAATTCAATACCTCCCAAAGAGTGTTGGCATTTACACAGCGGCTTACTAGATTCTTCCAGTGGGATCTGCCAGAATCCTGATGATGCATTTAGAGAGAGAAGGTATTTGACCCCTGCAATTACCCCCAAAATCCTATCTCTCTTAGGAATTGGGGATGTGTTCTCTTTTAATGCACTTAATCAGTTCTCTGAGATCCAAACACAGTTTAAGTGATCCGTCTGGTATCCATTCCGTAGGTCTGCCGACTTTCTCTATCATTCCTTGCATTTCTAATATGCTAAATGCCTCTTTTAATTTTTTTGGAGGCAGCAGCTTCATTCCAGAATAAATGTTAGCCCGGTGCCTAGCAACCGATATATACTTTATCCGCCTAAAATGGATGTATTCCTTTGCGTATGCATTCCCATACAGTGTCATTTTTCCTAAACTCATTTTTATAGCTGGTGTGAAACTCCGCCCCACCTGCTTTCAAATGCCTTCCTCTGCCTAATGAACCCGAGTTAACCAAGTTTGTAAATCCCCAAGTTGCCACATTATTCTTGACAATAATGAATTGTGCAATTTCCTCTTTATCTTTAGATTGTACTGGTATATTACAAAAGCCCATTGTTAGAATGTTATTGCCAGTGCATGATCTGAGCATTGTTTCTGAGCATTGGTAAACTTTGGGTTTAATTTTTAACCCATGATAAGTTTGTTACAGCATAATATTTACTCGACTTCAGTTTTATTTGTATTAGCTTTGGGCTTCAGTCTGGTCTGCATCCCTTCAGTTTTATGTTTCCTATTGTCAGGTCTGTTTTGACAAATCCCTAGTTGAATTCTTTCTTGTCATTTCGTGGAGTGCTGTTTGACTTCACAGAGTTCTGCCACAACACGGCTTTCACTATGTGTTCTGGCTAGACTACTGTCAGGGAATCTCAGGGAACACTCACTATGGCCTCTGAAGAAAACGTTTGCTTCCCTCAAAGCCCCGCCCCTTTCAAGTGTCCACCCCCCATCATGTTTAAAGTGAAAAATTGCCAGCCCTGAATGTGACCCCCCTCCCCCAATTTATAGAGCTAGGAGTATAGCAGTAACAGCAATAACAGATTTTTCCAAGTGTAGGTCATCTTCGAGGTTACTGACTCCTACTACATTTGTTGCAATTTAATTTCTTTTCCATTCTCCCCCATTGACGTTTTCTCCTTCCATTTCCCTCTACCCAATACTCATTTTTCTCCGCCACACAACTTTGTTCGTTGTTGTTTCCCCTGTATCCATAATGAATTTGTTTGAGCAGCTTGACGAATTTTGATGGCGATGGATTCTCCCGTCAAGAACGACGGATGAACCTGGCGGTCCTGAGGCTTCAGGCCCGCATGGAGGAATTGATTCTAGTGCCAGTGGCTTGTGCAATGCCGCTCCTGCTCTCTCAGCTTGGCCGGCCGTGTTCCCGCTGGGACGCGGAGTGCAACGAGTGAGGAGGCCGGCCCGGGGGCAGCAGGTTGAGAAGTGCTTATGTGGTCTTTGTCCATGCTAGCCAGCTCCAGATCTCCTGCTTCTCTGGGCAATACCCCTTCCACTGACTCCACAGCAGGGTTCTTGACCACTCCTAATGGTTTTAGTTAAAAACCACTTCATCTGCTCCCTGTAAGGGTTTCTTTTTTTTTATGGTATTCATTAAACTCTTACTACATGCCATGCAATTTTACTAAGCACTGAGGTAGATGCAAGCTAATCAGGTTGGACACGGTCCATGTCCCACGTGGTGCTCACAGTCTTAATCCCCATTTTACAGATGAGGCACAAGGAAGTGAAGTGACTTGCCCAAGGTCACACAGCAGACAAGTGGCAGAGTCGGGATTAGAACCCAAGTCCTCTTACTTTCAGGCCCTGCTCTTTCCACTAGGCCACATTGCTTCCCACTGCAGGTTAGATTCTGTAGGTCCCCATTTCCTATTCTAATCGCTATTTCACACCTAGTGCTGCCATTCCAAAATCGCAACTTTAATTTAAATTTTCCAGAATTTTTTTTAATGGTATTTATTCAGCGGTCCCCATGTGCTGAGCATTGTACTAAGTGCTTGGGAGAGTACAATACAACAGAGTTGGTAGACATGATCTCTGCCCACAGCATTTACAGTTTAGAAGGGGAGATGAACATTAATATAAATATGCACTTTATAATATTTAACTTATATATATGTACATAAGTGGTGTTAGAATGGTAACAAAAGTTTCACCGTCTGCCTGTGACTGCTTACTCTATGGTACTCTCCCTGTACACAATAAGCATTCAAGTGTTACCACTGATTGACTGGTTTATTTCTTACGTGAAATTTGAATCTTTCCATTGTCTCATGAGCCTTTGGTAAACATTAGTACTAAAATATCTGGACTCTTTTTGCTCTGAATGATGAAAGCCACTGAAGGATGAGACAGCTTCTCCTCTAGCTAAATTTAGAAATTGGATCAGTTCTCCTTCAGTGCAGAGGTTGTATTCGTGCAGAATCACACGTTAAGGAAAGCTCATGCTTTAGCACTCACCCCATGGCCAACGCCACACATATGTCATTTCTTCTGACACCAGCTGCTAAGTGCTGGAAACTCTTCATTCAGACAGCGTGACCTAGTTGAAAGAGTACGTGCCTGGGAGTCAGAGGATCTGGGTTCTAATCCTGGTTCAGTCATTTGCCTTCTGTGTGACTTTGGGCAAGTCACTTCACTTCCCTGTGCCTCAGTTACCTCATCTGTAAAATGGGGATTAAGACTGTGAACCTCATGTGGGACATGGACTGTGTCCAATCTGATTAGCTTGTATCTACCCCAGCACTTAGTACAGTTCCTGGCACATAGTAAGTGCTTACCAAATACCACTAAAAAAATCAATGGTATTTATTGATCAGTAATTTATTTTGACCCCTGTCAGGGTCTCACCTGGAGAGTTTCCAGTACTCTACCAATCTCAACTATGGGAGGGAGAGTCAAGCAGGGGCATATCCATTCCAATCCTAGCTGGGGCAGTGGCTAGCAAGTGGAAGGCAATCTACTACAAGTCAAAACTCTCCTGTGCTGGGCAGCAGCAGCAAGGGAGAGAGTTGAGGGCAGACACTCAAGTTTACTGTGCGAAAGGAGGCAATGGTAAACGACTTCTGTATTTTTAATAAGAAAATCTATGGATACACCACCAGAATGATTGCAGATGGAGGTGGGGCATTCTGAGAGAGGTGTGTCCATGATGTCGCTATGGGTCAGAGATGACTCAACAGCATAAGACAAGAATTTATTTTAATGTCTGTCTCCCCCTCTATATTGTGAGCTCTTTGTGGGCGGGGTACGTGTCTACCAACTCTACTGATTTGTTCTCTCCCAAGTGCCTAGTACAGTGTTTGACACAAGATAAGCACTCAATAAATACAGTGAATTGAAGGAGCCTACAATCTAGTGGACACAACACCATGTCATGTTCCCTCCAAGACAGGCACATGCCATCTGGAAGAAAGTTCCCTAATCCTGCCTTCGCATTCTCCCCAAGGCTAATAGAAAAATCACGGTTTATGGGAGAACTGACTGTCTACTTAGATTTTATCTACTTGCTCTCTGGAACAAGTCAACTCCTGAATAATAATAATTGTGGTATTTGTTAAGGGCTTACTATGTGCCAAGCACTGTACTAAGCGCTGGGGTAGATACAAGATAACCAAGTCCCACACAGAGCTCACATTCTTAAGTAGGAGGGAGCACAGATACTGAATCCTTATTTTGCAGATGAGGGTACTGAGGCACAGAGGAAGTGAAATGACTTGCCCAAGGTCACACAGAAAGGCAAGTGACTGAACCGGTATTGGAACCCAGGTCTTCTGACTCCCAAGCACGTGCTCTTTCAACTAGGTCACGCTGCCTGAATGAAGAGTTTCCAGCACTTAGCATCTGGTGTCAGTCATTGGTTTTATGTTGCTGGAAACTTTTAGCTGGGCAACGTGCCCTGAGGGGTCTTAGTGCTTGGCACATAGTAAGTGCTTAACAAATACCATAATTATTATTTCTTCACTCCCATTGGATTCCTTTCACACCTGTTAGCACGTTGGGTGTCTTCACAGGGAAGCCAGCAAGTCAGGGCAGGTTCTGTGAAGCCACAAATACCATCTGTGTAGAGATTTAAACTCTTTCCAGTTGAACCTGGCTCCTGCTGTATTCTGCTACTTGTACTCTGGGCTCTCCTCTCTGCCCTCTCTTAAAGATCCCCAGAAATAGGAGGGAAGAGGGATGAAAGTACAGGGGGGTGGCTGCTGACTGCCATTCTTGGCCTTTCCAGGATACACCCAGCAGATGGTTTATCGCAAAGCAGATGATTCCTATGCTGCCTTCACCAACAGGCCTGCCAGCACCTGGTAACCCTTTCCTGAGCCCCTCCTGCCCCTGGATTCCCTGGTACTGGCCCTGCTGGGCCCCAGGATCTCAGGCTATGCCTGGTCACCAGGCTTTGCTAGAGCTGGGCATCCTTCCTGGCTGAGCAGGGGCAGAAGTGGTTCTAGGTCCTTCCTGGGGTGATCAAAGGTGGGGGATGTTGGGTGGGGGTGTGATGAGGGGGAATCTAAACACCTGGTCACCTGGCATCTAGTTCCAGGCTTTGGGTGAAGAGGATCTTGGGACCTTTTCTGCAAATCTAACCCAGACTCTAGACTGGGCCTGTTTTCCCTTCTGCCCTGAAGAAGTTGAAGCCAATGCTGCCCATCGTAATGTTGAAAAGCAGGGCTCCTGGCCCCAGAGTGGGTGTGATTGTCCCTCCTATCCATCCAGGCTGACTGCCTACGTGGTGAAGGTCTTTGCTACGGCCCATTCTCTGGTTTCCATCAACCCAGAGGTCCTCTGCGGGGCCGTCAAATGGCTGATCCTGGAGAAGCAGAAGCCGGACGGGAAGTTCCAAGAGGATGCGCCCGTCATCCATGGGGAGATGGTGGTACAGTCACTGGGGGGACCCCTCCCCCCAAAGGTGGGGGTGGGCCTGGAGCCTGGGACCCACCCCCCCCATCCCAGACCCAGAGGCAATCGATCCATCAATCAGTGGCATTTACCAAGTCCTTGCTGTGTGCAGACACTGGACTAAACCCTTAGTACAGAGACTCTTCCCCAACCTGACCTCAGCCCCAGGACCTGCCCATCACCCCAACTCTAACCCTGGCTCTTTCTGAGCCCAACAATCCACCCCAGCCAGGGGGGATCTGTTTTCCATTCCCTGCTCAGGCCCAGGAAGCACTCTCTCACCAAGGCATGAGGGAAGAGGGTCTTTGGAGGGGGTGGGGAAGAAAAGGACTCTCACCTACCCGTGCCCTCAGGTGCCTCCTTTTGGCAGGGAGGGACCCGTGGCTCGGACCCCGAGGCCTCCCTCACAGCCTTTGTCCTCATCGCCCTCGTCGAGGCCAAGGATATCTGCGGCCAGTATGTGGGGGTGAGTCCCTAGGGCAGGGAGCTTTTTAAAGCCTCATCTCTGGAAGGGAGTCTCAGGGGGCAGGTTGGGGGTGGGGAGGCAATGACATGAGATGCTTGGGTTCTCCTCCCTCCTTGGGCCCTTTACAGTCGGGGAGGGATAGTAGGGCAGGGAGGGGCTGGGGCAGGGAAGGAGGCATTTGGGCCTCTTTCCAAGAGACATTGGTCCTTGTAGAGCCTGGACAGGAGCATCGAGAAATCGGGGAGTTTTCTGAGAAGCCGTCTGGGTAAACTGAGCAAGGCCTACTCTGTGGCCATCACGTCCTATGCTCTGGCCCTTCAGGATCCCACCACCGAGGCCACGCTACTATTGGCGCACTCACAGGGTATGTCAGGTGCTGCCCACCCCCACCCTTGGGGTCCCCACGTGGCTTAAAGGTCCCCCAAAACCCAGATGGTGATTTCCATGTTCAGGCATACCATCTGCATTTACTTTGCCTGGCTTATGTCAGGTGAGGGTAACTTCAAGTCAGAGCATAGAAATTTCCCCTCAACCTTTACTCTCTCAGCACCAACAACCCTCAACCTGCTCACCTGCAACCTGGAACTCCTAGGATACCCTGCCCCAGGCCCGGCTAGCAGGACAGTGGTGGGTGCCCAGGGCTGGGCTGAGCAGGCTCTTGTTTGCAGGTGGCACTCACTGGCCTGATCCCCAGTCAGACCTGTACACCCTGGAGGCCACAGCCTATGCCCTTCTGGCCCTGCTTAAGATGGGGCACTGGAAGCTGGCCACCCCCATCGCCCAGTGGCTGGTGGAGCAGCAGTACTACGGAGGGGGCTATGGCTCGACCCAGGTGAGTGGGCCTGGCAGTTGCCTGTCTCTCCCCACAATGTCCTTTGCTCCCAGCCCCAGTGTCTCACACCCACACTGTCAGGGACCATCCAAAATAGAGAGAGGGAAGGAGGAAGGGAGAGAGGGAAGGAGGAAGGGAAAGAGGGAGGGAGAGAGAGAGACAGTGAGAGAGAGAGAGAGATGGGGGAGAATAATTGTGGCATTTGTTAAGTGCTTACTATATGTCTAAACCCTGTGGTAGATACAAGGTAATCATGTTGAACACAGTCCCTGTCCCACATGGGGCTCACAGTCTAAGTAGGAGGGAGAACAGGGATTGAATCCCCATTTTACAGATGAGGAAACTGAGGAACAGAGAAGTTAAGGGACTTGCCCTAGGTCACACAGCAGGCAAGTCACGGAGCCAGGATTAGAACACAGGCCTTCTGACTCGCAGGCCTATGCCCTTTCCACTAGGCCACGCTGCTCCTCTGAGCCCCAAAGGGCCATCTTGGCTGTGAGGAGCTACCACCTGGAGGGTGGGGGTTCAGTGACTCTCCCCACTCCTCCGAAGAGAGACACTAGAATGAGTGAACAAAGGAAGCAGTGGAATCTCCTACACTGGAGAGCTTAAAGAAGAGAGATTCCTGGGTGTCGTCCCTCTTTCCCCACCAATGCTGTCTGGGCAAGAGCAGTCTGATGTGGGAGTTAGATGGGTGGACTTTAGAAGGGCCAGATTCTTGGCTCCCATGTAAAGGGGTAACAAGGCCTTGAGTGAGTCAGATAATTGGTTTGGGAGCTAAGAAGTAGGAAGACAGTGAGACAGAGTTGGAAGAGAGGAGCCCTGGGATGGAGACTGTGAGCCCATTGTTGGGTAGGAACCGTCTCTATATGTTGCCAACTTGTACTTCCCAAGCACTTAGTACAGTGCTCTGCACACAGTAAACGCTCAATAAATATGATTGAATGAATGAATGAATGAATCAGGCATGTCCAAAGCTCTCTGGCCACCCAGTCTGCTTTGGGTGGTGCCATCTGTTGCCCTGGGAGCTGGGGCAGGATGGGACTCCTGGTGTCCTTGCTTCCCCTCACTCACTCCTACTCTTCCCACCCCAGGCTACCATCATGGTGTTCCAAGCCCTGGCCCAGTACAAGCTGACCACCCCTCAGGCCCAGGACATGACCTTGGATATCACCCTGAACCTTCTGGGCCGTAGCCAGGCCACCCATTGGAGGATTCACTCTGATGACTCCATGTTGGCGCGGACAGAGCAGGTGGGATCCTGTAAGGTGTTGGGAACGGGAGGATGGTGATGAGGAACATCACTGCTGAGGGGGTGGCTTCAAAGCCTGGGGGCCCCGTTGCTGGGTCACTGAGCTGGTGGGGACTGAGGGCCCCAGGTTTGTGACTGCAGAGAAGGGGAGCAGAAGGGGAGGGGCTAAGAGAGGCTCACTCTGTCTGACCTCCCAGCTACCTGTGGAGAGGAGACCCAGCGGGCTGGGGCCGGAGTGGATGAGACAAGGGGTAGGTGTGGCAGCCCAGATTCCTGGGTCCTGTGGGAAACATGCGGAACCCTCAAACAGGCAGTGGGGACAGCTGGGATCGGAGACTCTTGGCCTGTGTTCCCGGCCCTGATGACCCAAGGGGACCCAAGAGAGCTGGGCCTCCTGCCTTCTCTCTCCGTTGTCTCCTCACCCCACTCTTCTCTCCGGCAGACCAGACTCAATAACGGCTTCACCGTGACGGCCACGGGGACAGGCAGGGCTACCCTGTCGGTGAGTCTGAGGGCTGAGGCTATCCCTTGCTCTCCTTTCCCCTCACCCCCTGGGCCTCCTTGCCCTTCCCTTGCTTGCCCTCTTTTCCAAGGAATTGGAGGTTTTGGTCTCTCTCTTCAGTGAGGCTTTGTTTTGGGGGATTCTCCCTATGGATAGCTTGGGATCAGGAAGCCTCCAGGATCCCTTTTATGGGCCTCAGTTACCTCATCTGTAAAATAGGGATTCAGTACCTGTTCTCCCTCCTACTTAAATTGTGAGCCTTATGAGGGATAGGGACTGTATTTAACCAGATCATCCTGCATCTTCCTCAGTACTGCATCTTTCTCAGTAATAATAATAATGATGATGGCATTTGTTAAGTCCTTACTATATGCCAAGCACTGTTCTAAGCACTGGGGAGGATACAAGGTGATCAAGTTGTCCCACGTGGGGCTCACATTCTTAATCCCTATTTTACAGATGAGGTAACTGAGGCACAGAGAAGTTAAGTGGCTTGCCCAAAGTCACACAGCTGACAATCGGTGGAGCAGTACTTAGAACAGTGCTTGGCTCATAGTAAATGATTAACAAAAATCACAATTATTATTACGGTTATTCCCAGGGGGAAATCTCTGGACGCTTGGAGCTCCCAAGCTTGGGAGACCCCCACCCCCTGTCATCCCAGAGGCAGGGTTGGGCCTGGGGCCCCAAGGGCCATCTCAGGCTCGCAGGTTTCCTCCTCTGAGCCCTGGCCTCGATCCTCTGCAGGTGATGACTGTGTATTACCAGCCACTGTCGGACGCCACGGCCCCCTGCAAGAACTTTGACTTAAGGGTCTCCGTGAGGAATGCGCCCGAGGGTGAGAGGGTGAGGGTGAAAGCGGGGGAGGGCGGGGGCATTTTGGAGGGTGAAGAAAGAGGGGATGGAGGTAATGCCTTCTCTGTTCCTCCAGCGAAGAGGCCGGAGGGCTCCCTGGGCTCTGTGGACATTGAGATCTGCATGAGGTGAGGCTGAAAGAGTGGCCGGTGGTGGGGGTGGGCAGGGGGCTCCCAGGCTAGTGGGCGGGAGAGTTGGGTGGGGGGGAAGGAGGGCCATTACCACTTTCATTTCTCTGAAGGCTCAGGCTCTGCTGTGGGGATACAGAGCAGCCTGGACAAGTGGAAAGAGCACCAGCCTGGGAGTCAGAGGGCCTGGGTTCTAATCCTGACTCTGCCACATATATGCTGTGTGACCTTGAGCAAGTCACTTCACTTCTCTGTGCCTCAGTTTCCTCATCTGTAAAATGGAGATTCATTGCCGGTCCTCCCCCCTACTTAGACTGTGAGCCCCATGTGCGACAGGGACTGTGTCTGACCTGATTAACCTGCATCTGCCCCAGCACTTAGAATGGTGCTTGACACATAGTAAGCATTTAACAAATACATTATTATTATTATGAATAACCATAATAATCATAGTAATAATTTTGCGGTCGACCTTTGGGACACGGCTCTCCCAACAGGACACTTAGGTGGAACAGCAACTCCCCGTCTACCCGATGTGGGACCATGTCCTATCTCACTCTGTGGGTCATGGCCTCTGCCCTCCTTCTACCCGGGCTGCAGGTATCTAGGGGACGATGATGCCACCATGACCATCCTGGACGTCTCCATGCTGACGGGCTTCTCTCCGGACACAGGCGACCTTGAGAAGGTGAACCCTGGACCCAGGCCGAGGGGGTCCCGCACCAACAGGGTCCAACCACGTGGTTGAGGGGGAGGTTCTGCCCCACAGTGCCCTTCAGTGATCACTCCCTCCCTCCCCACAGCTGAGCAACCAGGTGGACCGCTACATCTCTCAGTTCGAGCTGGACACCGCTCTGTCCGAGCGGGGCTCTCTCATTATCTATCTGGACAAGGTACCTGGAGAAGGGGGAGGAGGGAAGAGAGAAGCAGTGTGGCCTAGGGGAAAGAGCACCCGCCTGGAAGTCAGAGGACCTGGGTTCTAATCTCAGCTCTGCCACTCATCTGTTGGGTGACCTTGGGCAAGTCGCTTCACTTCTCTGGGCCGCAGTTTCCTCATCTGTAAGATGGAGATTCAATTTGCCCTTCCACTTAGACTGTGAGCCCCGTGGGGGCAGGGGCTGTGTCCGACCTGATTATCTTGTATCTACCCCACCACTTGGCGCATAATAAGGGCTTAGCAAATGCCATAATTCATTATTATGCTGCTGGAAGAGGTCGGGAGAGTATGTCTGTCTGCCTTCTGCCCACTAACCCTTGTAGAGGGACAGAGGCACTCTGAAGCTGGGCCCCAGGGTCCTCACTGCACTGCCGAGTCCCTCCCCTTCCACAGGTGTCCAGGACCGAGGAAGAGTGTCTCAAGTTCAAGGCTCACCAACAGTTCCAGGTGGGGCTAATCCAGCCTGCATCCGTGACCATCTATGAGTACTACGCCCCAGGTCGGAGCCCCGCCATTCCCTCCCCAAGTCCCATCATACTTCGTGACCTGTGGTATATTGACTGTTAAACTCATTCTGGGCAGGGAATGTGTCTACCGACTCTTGTGCTCTCCCAAGAATTTAGTACAGTGCTCATTTAGTGCAGTGCTCCACACATGGTAAGTGCTCAATAAATACCATGGATCGATTGACTGATTGATTGCGTGCAGGGCATTGTACCAAGTGCTTGAGTGAGTACCAAAGAGTTAGGTGACATGACCCCTGCCCTCAAGGAACTTGCAATCTAGCAAGACACTCCACTTACCAGCCCAGCCAGTCAGTCATTTTTATTGAGTGCATACTGTGTACAGAGCACTGTACTAAGCGCTTAGGACAGTACAATATAACAGTATAAAAGATACATTCCCTGCCCACAACAAGCCTAGGGGTCACCAGTGACCACCCAGATGGGGTCCTTTTACCTTGTCTCTTCCTTAGGAATGGAGCCCAGAGTAGGGGGGATTAAAGGTATCTTGGTTCTTATCCCAGCTGCCCCTAGCCTGGCTGAGGAACCTTGAGCCAGCAGCTGTCCCCTCACAGCCTCAGTCTTTCTCTTGGGGACCAAGACTGACCCATTTCCTTCCTCCTCGCTCTTCCCCAGAAAACCGCTGTACCAGATTCTACCACCCGACCAAGGCTGGGGGTCTCCTCAGCACCCTCTGCCAGGATGCTACCTGCCGTTGCATGGAAGGTAATGAACGGGCTCTGATTCTTTACCATTATAGAGGCTGATTGGCATTTTCTCTTGCTCACGATTTGCATGTTTTTGCTTAATCCAAATCATAGACCGGCAGCCAACCACTTTGCTTCCCCTGTGCCCTTAGTTTTTTCTTCTCTTGCCTCCTCCATCAGTGTCCTTCCCCACTCCCCAGCATCTCCATGCTTCGCCCGCTTCCCCCGAAAAGTCCCATGACCCTTTCTCTCCCTCTTCACAGTGTCCCCAGCCCTTTGTCCCCACTCCCCTCCATCTCTGTTCCCTCCCCCCTCTCCCAACATGCCAATTCCACCTAGAAAAATTGCCACCTTGGGCTTCTCCTAGGTGTGGTCAGCCTCCCCTGCAAGCCAGGGTAACCATGCAAGCAACCAATCAGTCAATGATGAATTATTGAGCACTTGCTGTGTGCAGAGCACTGTACTAAGCACTTGGGAAAGTACAATACAATAGAGTTGGTAGACACGTTCCCTGTCCACAGGGAGCTGATAGTCTTTGGAAGGAGACAGACATTAAAAGAAATTACAGATTTTTTTTAGTGGTATTTGTTAAGCGCTTACCATATGCCGGGCCAGGCACTGTACTAAGCACTGGGGTAAACACAAAATAATCGGGTTGAACATGTTCTATGTCCCACATGGGGCTCACAGTCTTAATCCTCATTTTACAGATGAGGTAACTGAGGCACAGGGAAGTTAAATGACTTGCCCAAGTTCACACAGCAGTCAAGTGGTAGAGCCAGAATTAGACCCCAGGTCCTTCTGTCTCCCAGGCCTGTGCTCTATCCACTAGGTCACACTGCTTCTCTATAGGGCTGAGATAGGGGAAGTAGTAGAGTAGAAGAATATGGACTTCAGTGCTGAGGGACTGGGTTGAGCATCCGAGTGCTTCAGGAGTACACAGCCAAATGTGATATGATTGAATAAGGCATTAGGATAAGGGCCCAGATCCAGGGTCCAGCCCAACCAAGGACCCCTGGGATTCTCTCCTCCAGAGCAGTGCACCCTAATGAAGAAATATGAGAGACATGTGACTGTGACTGAGAGGGTGGAGGCTGCCTGTGAAGGTGGCATGGACTATGGTATGACTCAGACCCTCTCCCTGGAGCCACCCAACCCACTGGGTCGGGGGTAGGGTGGGAGGGTGAATGGGGAAAACCAAAGCACAAAGTCCAGACAAAAAAATCCCGGGACTGAGTCCCTGAATCCCCAAATCTAGAGCTGGGCATGGAACCTAAGCATCCTGGCTCCCAATCCTTTTGGAAAAGCACCTGAGGTGGGATTGGGGAGCTCATGTAGCCGAGTTTGGGGGAGGGGACCCCCCCAACCTGGAAAGCGTGGTCTTATGGGGAGGTGGGGGGAGCAGTGTTTTGGTCCCTTGACTGGCTTTGCCCCTGGGTGTTAAAAGGAATGGGCACTGTACTGTTTGCCACCTGCGTCTGCATGGGGAAGGGAAACTGGCCAAGAGACAACAGGCACTCCTCCCTCTCCTGGAGAGTTTTCTGAGCCCGGCACCAGCCCCCCGTCCTGTGTGTGCCTACAGTGTTCAAAGCAGAGTTGCTGGAAGTGCAGCGAAGTGGCATGTACAACTTTTACACCATGAGGGTCCTGGAGGTGATCAAGGAAGGTACAGGAGTGCACCCCTCTTGTGGGGGAGATCCAGAAGCTTCTGCCCCCCGGCCCAGTCCCTCCTCCAAAGCCTTCTCTGCCTGTCCGCCTCCAGATGGCAGGTGGGGAACCAGGACTGGAGTCCGGTTGGTCCCGTTACCCTTTCCCCCCCTTCAAAAAAAACCTTCACCACCCCGACTTGGCATAGCATTTGCATTCACTTATTCAGAATGCACAATTCCCTGTGCCCTTGCCCCCTGGGCTTGGCTCCTCTGCCTCCATGACAGAAGGGGCCCAGCCCAGGCTCCAACTCGACTGCAGCCTCCCCAGGCCCGGGTGGAATGGGGCTGTCTTGCAGGGAGCGAGGCCGGACTGCAGGGAAAGAGTCGTCGGTTTGTCAGTCCCATCGCCTGCCAGGAGTCCCTGGGACTAGTGATACATCAAACCTACCTGATCTGGGGGCAGGGCCAGGACTTGTGGAACCTGAAACCTGAGTAAGTTCCCCTCTCACCTCCTCCCCACCCCTACTCATCCACCCATCCCGGGTCACTGGCCTTCCCCATGGGGTATGGGGAACGGAACTCAAGAGGAGGAGATTCTGCCCTGGGGAGAGGGAAGGGGGGTTAAAATTGCAGTCAGAGGGCTTGCAATTAGACTGCTGGAGGACCCTCCTGTCGGCCCACATGGTGAGAGCCCGACCCAGGAGGGCTCTGGCCCTAGGAGAGCCCCTCTGAACCAATCTGGGCTGGGAGCGGGGCTGGAAGCTGGAGGAGCCAGGCAGCGTGGCCCCACTGAACCCTCTCTGGGCCCGCAGAATGGCGTATCTGTTGGGGAGCAAGACTTGGATCGAGTGGTGGCCCCACCCTGACGAATGCGGAGCAGGGGGCCGGCCCGCCACGGCCCAGACTGGGAAGCCGGAGCCAAACCCAAGCACCCGCTGCTCTGACCTGCAGGCCTTTGCCATACACATGCAGACCCAGGGCTGCCCCCAGTAACGGGGCTGGAAGGAGGGCAGCCACTGTCTACTGCCCACGCACTCTGTGGCACGTGGAACGGAAAAGCCTGTGTTCCCAGACACTGTCTAGAGGGAGGAGGTGAATTTTGCCCACTCCAGGGGCAGATGCCGGTCTGAAAGAGCCAAATCTGTATGAATAAACCTGCTCATAACAACTGTGGTCTTTGTTAAGCACTTACTGTGTGGTAAACATTGTACTGAGCACTGGGTAATTGTGATATTTGTTAAGCGTTTACTATGTGCCAGGCACTGTACTAAGCAGAGGTAGATGCAAGTTTATCAAGTTGAACACAGTCCCTGTCCCACATGGGGCTCACAGTCTCAATCCCCAGTTTACAGATGAGGTAACTGAGGCCCAGAGAAGTGAAGTGACTCACCCAAGTTCACCCAGCAGACAAGTGGTGGAGCCAGAACCCAAGACCTTCTGAATCCCAGGCCTGTGCAATGCAATCATATCAGTCAGTAATAGTTATGGTGTCATTTAAGCCCTTACTTTGTGCCAAGCTGTGTCCTAAGCACGAGGACAGCAGCGTGGCTTAACAGAAAAAGCACGGGCTTGGGAGTCAGAGGTCGTGGATTCTAAACCCGGCTCTGCCACTTGTCTGCTGGGTGCCTTAAGGCAAGCCACTTAACTTCTCTGTGCCTCAGTTACCTCATCTGCAAAATGGGGATTGAGACTGTGAGCCCCACATGGGACAACCTGATTACCTTGTATCCCCCCAGCGCTTAGAACAGTGTTTGGCACATAGTAAGCACTTAAATACCACAATCATCATCAGGATAATCAGGTCACACAAAGTCCTTGCCCCACATGGGGCTCACAGGCTAAGAGAGAGAACAGGTATTGAACCCCCATTTTTACAGATGAGGAAACTGAGGGTCAGAGAAGTTCAGTGACTTGCCCAAGATCACACAGCAGGCAAGTGGAAGAGTTAGGATTAGAACCCAGGTCTTCCAACTCCTAGGCTCAGACTCTTTCCATTGTTCCCACACTGCAAGCAATAGATCAATTATATTAAGTATTAATAATTATCAATCATAATTAATTGATCATATAAATCACTGCACATACCTCTTGGGGGTGGGGGGTGGTGTGTGTGTGTGTGTGTGTGTGTGTGTGTCTGTCTGTCTGTCTGTCTGTCTCTCTGCTGAAAAGAAAATCCAATCCAGGCCCACAGGCTTGCCCCAGCCCATGCCAGGCGACTCCATGGTGGCAAACTCTCCCCACCTCTAGGGCTCAAGGCTTTGAGCTAACTTCTTTGCCACATTCCCTTCTCCCTGCTCTCCTCCTCCTCTCCTCCTCCCTCCCCAACTCTTTCCTTCCCTCACCTTGTCACTTTCCCCATCTCCTCCATTTCCCCACCTCTTCCATCCCTGTACCTCCTCTCTACACCCTCACTTTTCCCAACCTTAATAATAATTATAACAATAATAATAATAGTAATAATGGTATTTGTTACGGAAGCAGTGTGGCCTAGCAGTTAGAGCATGAGTCTAGGAGTCAGAAGTCAGTGAGTCAGTCAATCATATTTATTGAGCTCTTACTGTGTGCAGAGCACCATACTAAGCGCTTGGGAGAATACGATATAACACAAGAATCAGTGTGGCTTACTGGAAAGAGCCTGGGCTTGGGAGTCAGAGGTCATGGGTTCTAATCCCCGCTTCGCCACTTGTCTGCTGTGTGACTTTGGGCAAGTCACTTAACTTCCCTGTGCCTCAGCTCCCTCATCCGTAAAATGGGTATTAAGACTGTGAGCCCAACATGAGTTAACCTGAATACCTTGTATCTACACCAGTGCTTTGAATGGTGCTTGGCTGTGCTTAAGTGCTTAACAAGTACCATTATTATTATTATTACTATTATTGTTGTTAATAATAATAATAATAATAATAAACGGGCACATTCCCTGCCCACAATTAGATTACAGTCTAGAGGGGGAGACAGACATTAAAATAAATAATTACAGATACATAAGTAAGTGTTGTGGGGTTGGGAGGGGGGATGAATAAAGGGAGTAAGTCAGGGCGAGGCAGAGTGGGAGAAAAGGAAAGGAGGGCTTAGTCAGGGAAGGCCTCTTGGAGATGTACGGTTCAGTAAGGGCTTTGAAAGGGGTGGAGAGTAATTGTCTGTCGGATATGAGGAGGGAGGGCATTCCAGGCCAGAGGCAGGAAGGATGTGGGCGAGAGGTCTGCGATGGAATAGACGGACTAGAGATACAGTGAGAAGGTTAGCTTTAGAGGAGCGAAGTGTGTGACCTGGGTTGTAGTAGGAGAGTGGCGAGGTGAGGTAGCAGGGGGCAAGGTGATTGATTGAGTGCTATAAAGCCAATGGTGAGGTGTTTCTGTTTGATGTGGACCTGGGTTCTAATCCTGACTCTGCCAATTTTTCTGCTGTGGGACCTTAGGCAAGTCACTTAACTTGTCTGTGCCTCAGCTCCCTCATCTGTAAAATGGAGATTAAAACTGTGAGCCCCATGTGGCAGGAACTGTGTCCAACCTGATTTGCTTGTTATCTCCCCTAGCACTTAATACAGTGCCTGGCACAAAGTAAGTGCTTAACAAATACCATTAAAAAAAAAAAGACTGACTATGTGCCAAACATTGTACTAGGTGTTAGGGTGGATATAAACTCATCAGGTCTCACATGGACCTCGCAGTCTACGTGGCGGGGAGAATGGGTACTGAATCCCCTTTTTGCAGAAGAGGGAACTGAAGCCCGGGAAGTCAAGTGACTTGTCCAAGGTCACACAGCAGACAAGGGGCGGAGCTGGGATTAGAGCGCACCTTCCCCTCCCCCGGCTCTCCACTTCCCCCCTCTCTGGGCGTCTTCACCTTCCTCTCTCGCCTCCCGCGGAGGGGAGGGCCCACCCGGGAGCTGGGGCTGGGGGCGAGCGGGCAGGGAGATGGACTACAAGCCCCAGTATCCTCTGGGTCGGGAGGGGGGCGGATCCTGGAGCGGAGCCGGCCCACGGTGGAGGGAGGAGGGAGGGAGGGAGGGAACCAGCCCGGAGCCGGAGCCGACGCTCTTCGTAGCTGCAGGTAGCGGGGCCGGGGGAAAGGGTCAAAAGCGGGATGCGGCTGCCTCCGTCAAGGGACCGGGGCCGGGGGGTGATGCCGGGGGAAGATCCCGGGTACCCGAACGGTTGGAATACCTCTAGATGGGGAGTGGGGGGAAACCCCCACTACCATCCCATCCGGCCTGGAGCACCGGTGGGAAGGCTGCTCCCCGAAAATCAGGGGAGCAAGACTGGATTGGGGGTAACCTCGCCATCCTTGGGCATAGGAGAGTGGGGCCCCCCCGTTGCTCCTCCTCAGGCCTCCTTCATCCTCTTCCAGGACCTAATCTCCCATTACAAGCCCATTAATCCCCTTGCCTGCCCCCCCACCCCCCAACACTCTCTCTCTCTCACTCTCCGTGGGATGAGCACCTAGCAGAGGAGCACCAAGTGGGGAGCTAGTCTCGTGCCTGGTTACCTGCAGGCAGGAGGCACCCAAGGGACTGAGCAGAACAAATTGGTCTTTTCCCCTGACGATCCAAATCCGATCTCCACGACCCAGATCTGCCTCTGACCTACCTTGGGCCCGATGCCTTCCCCACCGTTCCAGGAATTTGGTGCCCCCAGCAGGGCAGGGGTTAATCAAACCTAGGCCATTCATTCCGGCACCCTCCCCCACCAGTTCTCCCCAAAGACCTGACCTCCAGGTTTGGCTCCACTCATCCTGGTTCTCAACTTGAGTCCTGAGGGACGTGACCTCTGTAGGGCCCTGCAACCTGGGGAATTGAATCCAATGGAAAAAGGAGAGCCACTGTGGCTCACAGACTCCCGTCCGGGGGCCAGAGAGGGGAGGGAACGGTGATTCCCAGGAATTCACCGTGCCCTTCTACCCCAGCCATGTCCTTCAAGAACGTCCTGTTGACTGGCTGCTCCTCCGGCATCGGCCTGGCCTTGGCCGTCCGCCTGGCTAAAGATGAGCTGAAGCGATTCCGAGGTGAGCCAGGGTCCTGGAGGAAGTGGGAGGGGAGTGTGGGGGGAAGGAAAAATAGGGAGAGGAGCCCCAGTGCCTTAGGGAAGTCTGGCCAGGGGTACCAAGGACAGCCGGGCAGCACTGTGGCCTGCAGGCGCTGAGAGAGAAACAGAGCAGCTGGAGAACCTGACTCTTCCAAAAGGTGCTTGGGGATCCCAAAGGCACCTGCCTTGTTTCTGCCCCCACCCTGCCCCCCCAAAAGCATGAAATCCTGGGAGGAGCCTCACCCCCTCCTCTCCACCTCCCCTGAGGCCACCCTCTGTATTAGCAGGGAGCTAGAAACACTTCGAGTAGCAGATGGCAAGCTACCCTGACACAGGCAGCTAGGGGAGAGGTGAGGCCTGAGATGTGGGGCCCATTCTCACCCATCCTCTCTCCAGTGTTTGCCACCATGAGGAACCTGGAGAAGCGGAAGACACTGGAGGAGCAGGTGGGAGAGAGCCTGGAGCAGACCCTGGAGATCCGGGCTCTCGACGTGACCAGTGAAGACTCCATCCGCCAGTGTGTGGCCAGTATTCCCGACCGGCGGGTGGATGTGCTGGGTAGGACAGATACCTCTGGAGGTGGGGCTTGGTGCACGAGGCAGTCTTCCAGGACCTTGGGGTGGGTGCACATGTGTACGTACGTATGTACGTACACGCACACACACACCCCTTTGTTTGGGGGGCAAGGGGTGGAAACTCTGCCTCTCAGGGTGGTGGGAGTTGGGGTTCACAAAGGAAAGGACCCAGAGGTCCTACCCTCTGCTGCCCAGTTGGAAGATGTCAGGGAAGGTGGGTAACTCCATCATTCCTGGGAGGAACTGGAGAAGGCTGCACAGAAGCGCTGAGTATTGAGGGATTTCCAGGTGAGAATAGTGGCCTAGGGAAAAGAATGGGGGCCTGGGAGAGGTCCTGGGTTCTAATCCTGACTCCGCCACTTGTCAGTTGTGTGACCTTTGGGGAAGTCACTTAACTTCTCTGGGCCTCACTTACCTCATCTGTAAAATGGGGATTAAAGCTGTGAGCCCCATGTGAGACATGGACTGCGTCCAACCTGATGATCTTGTACCTACCTCAGCACGTAGTACAGTGCCTGGTACTCAACAAATACCATAAAAAAAAAAAAAGAATCACCTAGCTGGGGGCGGGGGGGTGGGGGGGGCAAAGCAGAGGAGAAGGAGGAGCAGGGAAAGGGAGAAAAGATGCTAACTCTTTGGCCCCACAGTGAACAACGCCGGTATCGGGCTGATTGGGCCAATGGAGAGCCAGAGCATAGGCACCATGCAGCGGGTCTTCGACACCAATTTCTTCGGCCTGGCGCGGCTGGTGCGCGAGGTCTTCCCCGATATGAAACGACGACGCCAGGGCCATATCGTGGCCATGAGCAGCATCCTGGGCCTGCAAGGTGGGAGGGGGCAGGCTTGGGGAATGGTGGAGGGAGAGAGGAACAGATAGAGGGCGGAGGGTGTTCTGCACCACCTAGGCCCAACTCACCCTGCCTAATCTCCTTTGCTCAGGTCTCCTCTTCAATGACGTCTACTGTGCTTCCAAGTTTGCAGTGGAGGGGTTCTGTGAGAGCCTGGCCCTACAAGCCCTTAAGTTTGGGGTGAAGTGAGTCCTGGGACCCCAAGCTGATGACTCTTTCCCCTCACCCCATCCTGAGACCACTGTTAGCAGGAGGGGCTGGGGAAGACCCAAAGTTGCTGGAGACAAGGGGGATTTTCCCTTCCACAAAGAGCCTGGAACACATAATAATGGTATTTATTAAGCACTTACTATGTGCCAGGCACTGTACCAAGTGCTGAAAACACATCCATCCACGCCCACTCCCAGGGCCCTAGGTCTGGGGAGGAATCGACCCTAAATCTGTGTCCTTTTCACTGTTGACGGACAGCAGCTGGGTCCAGAGCGGGGTCACTTTAGCCTTATTTTAAGAAGGGCCCAACTCAGCCTCTAGCACATAACGGGGTAAAGAACAAGGTATCTGAGCTTGATCGCATGTCCCCACCCCCAAGTTTAAAGGGAGACTTGAGAGCTATGAGGGAAACCAGCTTTGAGAGCCCGCTACTTGCCCAGGGTGGTGGGCAGGGGAGGGTCCAGGGATGGGGTAGAGACATGTTCAAGGGATCCCCATATCTGCCCTCCTCCAGCATCAGCCTCATTGAACCAGGCCCAGTGGTTACGGAGTTCGAGCGGAAGCTGTATGCAGAAGCTGCTAACATGGACCTGTCGGGCGTGGACCCGGAAACCCTTCAAATCTTCCAGGGTTTCTACATGACCTACTCCAAGGAGATTTTTTCAGTGCTGGGCCAGACCCCGGAGGAGGTGGCTGAGGTACACCCCGCCCCCCTCCCTCCTCCCCCCAGGATTCAGCTCCTGACTCGCCCCAACCCCCTCCAACCCCACTGCCCACCCAGGGCATGGGATGGGCAAACCGGGGGACTACAGGTTCCTCTCCTGCCTGTGGGGGAAACTGAGGCCCTGACCAGGCCTGGAGGCCCAGGCCCCTGCATCCCCCCTCCTCCCCTCACCCTGATAGAGCTGCCCCCTCTCCCGCCAGCATGTGCTGAAGGTGATCGTGGCACCCAGCCCACCCTTCCGCTACCAGACCAACAGCGTCTACACCCCCCTGACCACGCTCAAACATGCCGACCCAACGGGCAACCTGCCCATCAGTGCCTTTCACCAGCTCATCTTCCAGCACGATCGCCTCTTCAAGGCCAGCCTGAGCCTGCTTAAGATGCTGCAGTGGCGCAAGCGGCGGGATCTGGACTACCGACGGCCCCAGGCCTGACAACCTCCCCACCCTCAGTACCCCTCAGCCCCCTGTAGCTTCAGTGTTCTCATTGCCTCTGTGTGACTAGCTGGGGTTGGGGGGTGGGGGGCCTTATTTATAAGGGGCATTCCCTCTCCCTCCACCTCTTGGTTAGGAGCTGCTCCCCTCAGTGCAGGGGATAGGGGCAGTCAAGGTAACTCCTAGGGAAGACGACCAGGCTGGCCCTGCCCTCCCTGGGACCTAGCTTTCCTGAACGTCACCTTCCCGAGCTTCCTTTATTCTGCAGGCCCAGGCCCCAGCTGAACCTGCTCCAAACAGCTCTGGGCCCTGGGGGTGGATGGGGGCGGTGGGGAGGCGGGGGAAATAGCTGGGAAGGGAGAGGGAAGCCAGAGGAAGGATCTGGACCATCCCAGGTGCTGCTGTGGTTTCAGCTATGAGTAGGTGGAGCTGCTGCCTGATGGAGTCAGGCACCCTGAGGCCCCTCCTAGAAATGGAGGGGCTGCAGCCACCAAATTTATGTGAGGTGGAGCTCTGGCAGGGCTGATGGTAAAGGGACCATGGTTCGTTCACAATAAACGTCAGTGTGTGAAATGAAGACTCCCACCTCTGCTGATCCTCACCCACCATGGCTTGGGGAGGGAGAAAAGGCCAGGTAAGGTGCCAAGGCCAGGGGAAGTAAGTGTGCATGTGTGTATCTCTGCGGTGGTCTTCGCAGGATGGCTGATTCCAAGGGGCAGGGGTACAACGAGGGCACATCAGAGCACTGCTTAGCCAAAAAAGGGTAATTATTGTATACCAGCAGGTGCTAGCACACAGTAGAGAGAGCAGCCTGGGGTAGCAGGGAGCGGAAGACAGGAACCCCACCGAGGTCAGGGACAATAACTTAAGCAAAGAGGGACTGACCTTTGTACCTAGACAACTGGACCCTAGGCAAGGAAACGGGAGGCCCAGTTTGGGGGTGGGAAGGGAGGTGCCTGACCATAAGAATGAAGTGAGAGGACACAGAACCCCTGCACCCCACCCACTCTGCCTTAATCCCACCCCCTATCCCAGAAGTGGCAGTCCATGCAGCTGTGCCCATGTCTCCAGGACAGAAAATGCTAGAGGCCTAGAACCTAATCCTGCTCCCTCACCCTGCACAGCTAGCTTGGTCCCAGTGAGGCCCTAAGGAGGAGCCTGGGGGCCATAACAGAAGGAATGTGAACTAGCCCCACCCCAACAGTTTGGTCCTTCCAAGGCCCAGCCACCCATTTAGGTGAGGGACAGGGAGATGGGTGATAGGGAAGGGGAACTGGTCCCAGCAGGCCTGGTGCACGGCTGTGGAGAGGTGCAGAGAGAGGGAGGGGAAGAGTGAGAATTAAGCCATTCCAAAAGTGCAAGGAGGCTGGGGTCCAATGGTGAGGTCAGTTTTGGGGGTGGGGAGAAGAAGGGGAAGGAGATGGCCCCAACTCAAAGTGGGGGGGCGGTGTTCATGGGACTCTGGAATAAGGGCCCCAGCCAGGGGGGAAGAGAAAGAGTCCAGGTTGTCCAAATGCCGGGGATGAGGGCCAGCAGCAGCAGGGGTCCCATCTGGCCAAGCTTAGAGAGTCTTTCATCCATTGGCTGTCTTGTTGCTCTTGGACAGGCCTTCCCGCAGGCCTGATTCTGTCACCCTAGAAGAGGGAAGACAGGGAGAGGGAAGAAAGAAGGGTCTAGGAGGTTGAGGGGTAGGGACTTGCTCGGCCTCAGTGGCCACCTCAGAAAATTGAATGTCAACCCCTGACCCTGGAGGCTGGTCCAGTTCCTGGCTCCGCAGGGAAGGATTGGCCGGGCGGGGGCGGGGGGGGGGGGGGGGGGGGGGGGCACGGGGGGATGCTATTGCACAAGGCCCCAAGGGCAGGTTCAGTCCAGAATTCCCAGCTTGACAGGGGGAAGGGTAGGGGGAGGTCAATATGGATCCAGGGGGCCAAGGACCTCATAGCTCTCCTCCCATTCTCCTCTCTGGCCTTCTCCCTCCCCCACAGCCTGGCTCACACTTGGTCCATCTGAATGTCCTCCTCCTCCTCCTCCTCCTGGGGCAGCTGCAGGTAGGGATTGTTGGAGGCTGGGCGGAACTTGTACCCCGTCAGCACGAAGAAGACTAGCGTGGACACCTCCACCAGCAGCTGGAGTAGAGGAGGCCGCGGGCGGCCCCGTTACCTCTTACGGTGACCCCCACCCCAAGTCCTGTCAGCCCCAACCACCTCCTCCTTGCAGCAGGGAGCCAGGCTGTCCCAGGCAGGACAGAGCCACCACACATCATGCTCCCCTGGGCCTCCCCGCAACCCACTCACATTATAAAGCCACTGCCACTGGAAGGGGACAATGACCCGAAGCAGGATGGCGATGATGCGGGTGAAATAGATGTAACACACGATCTGTGGAGGGGGAAAAGAAAAAGGAAGGGAGGGAAGGGGAGGGCGATACGGTGTCCCGAGCCCATGGCTGCTAGGAAGGAGTGAGATTGGAAGCAGTGCCAGCCTGCTCTTGGGAAGCTCACAGCTTAACGGAGGCAGACCGTCGGATAGAGACCGCCACTCAACAGCCTCATCGGCCAGCCGGAGGATGAGAGGGGCCAGTGGTGTCAGAACCCTAGCCTCCCTGTTCTTACCACCACTTGGCACACATACCATGACGTAGTAATGGCGGAACAGCTTCAGTTTTGCCAGATTCATAGCCACTGCAGGACAAGGAAAGTGAGCATCAGGGCTGTGGACAATGTCCCATGGAGCGTGCTGGGCAGAGGGGTTACAGGAGACGATGATGATGATGGTATTTGTTAAGCACTTACTATGTGCCAAGCACTGTTCTAAGCACTGGGGGAGATACAAAATAATCAGGTTGTCCCACGCGGGGCTCACAGTCTTAAATCCCCATTTTCCAGATGAGGTAACTGAGGCACAGAGATGTTAAGTGACTTGCCCAAAGTCACACAGCTGACAAGTGGAGGAGCTGGGATTAGAACCCATGACCTCTGACTACCAAGCCCATACTCTTTCCACTAAGCCACGCTGCTTCTCACTAAGCAGTTGGGGAGAGACAGAGCCAAAGAGCGGAGACTCACCCTTTCCATCCATGCTGGATGCCTCTTGAAGATGGCGAATGGACCTGCCGCAAAACAGGGGTCGGGGGAAGGGGAGGCATCAGAGGAAGGGGAAGGTATCAGAGGGAGGGAAGCTCAAGGCTGTAGCAACCCCTAACACTCTCCCTCAGGGACTTTTTCCTAATTTCCTGGCCATACTTCTTTAGATCCTACAGGGGGTGGATCCATGCAATCAATGGTACTGACTGAATGCTTACTGCAGAGCACTGGACTAGTACATACAATATGAGTTGATATACATGATCCCTGCTCTTGAGGAGCTTACAATCTAGTGGGGGAGGCAGACATTAAAACAGATTACTGCTAGAGGGAAGCAATAGAGTGTAAGGCTATGTAAAAGTGTGAGAGAGAGAAAGGGAGAGCGTATGTGTGTGTGTGTTGTCTCTCTCTTGGGTTGGGGAAATGTATGAGTACCTGAGTATTTAGGTGGTGCAAAAGTTACCTCATTTGTAACGGGGATTAAATACTACTCCCTCCTACTTAGACTGTGAGCCCCATGTGGGACAGGGACTGTGTCCAACCTGATTAGCTTGTATCTACCCCAGCGCTTAGTACACTGCTTGGCACATAATAATAATAATAATAATGATAGTATTTACTAAGCACTTACTATGTGCAGAGCACTGTTCTAAGTGCTGGGGAGGTTGCAAGGTGATCAGGTTGTCCCACGGGGGGCTCACAGTCTTAATCCCCATTTTACAGATGAGGTAACAGGCACAGAGAAGTTAAGTGACTTGCCCAAAGTCACACAGCTGGCAATTGGCAGAGCTGGGATTTGAACCCATGACCTCTGACTCCAAAGCCCGTGCTCCTTCCACTGAGCAACGCTGCTTAGTAAGTGCTTAACAAGTACCATTAAAAAAAAAAGTGCTGACGTGGCCACAGATGGGGAAATAGGGTGGGACGATAACAGATTATCAGGGAAAGCCTCCTACAGAAATTGTGATTTCAGAAGGGCTTTGAAGATGGGGCAAGCAACGATTTGCTGGATGTGAAGAGGAAGGGAGCTCCAGGCACGAAACAGAGAAGAATGGGCAACCTCTGGAGGTGTGGGGAGGTGGGGATAAAACCACTCTGGGGTCCCACCAGCGAGCTGACACAGAATGGGGGTGGAAGCAAGCCATGTAGCTCCCATTCTCCTGCTCTTTCCTGGTCTGGGACCCAGACTCCTTTCCTAATAATAATAATAATAATAATAAATAATAATAATTGGGGCATTTGTGATGTGCCTACTATGTGCCAAGCTCTATGGTGATACAAGATTACTCAGCTGGATACAGTCCCTGTCCTACACAGGGTTTACCATCTAAAAAGCAAAGCGCAACTTTCCCAGAAGCTTCTTGGGAAAGGACCTTGGGATCTCTGCTGTGGTGGGTGCTAACCTGGCCTAGAGACCCAAGGGGCTGGGGGGTGGAGAGAGAGGACGGGAGAGATGAGGGGGAATGGACTCACCACACCACAGGTAAGAGGATGGCCCCACAACAGATCAGATCCACCAGGAAGAGAATCTCCTTCCAGAGGGCATAGTCACTGGTGCCCTCCTCTGTAGATTCAATGATGATGTAGGCAATGTTGGCCAGGACCTGGGTGGATAGACAGAGACCCAAAAAATCCAGATTGGTGTACTGCTACTACTACCAAGAAAGATGAGAGACCCCAGCCCCCCACCAACCACAGCAGGCCTAGACATTCTATGTGGGACACAGGCAGCCCCGGAGAAGAGAATCCAAACCGTAAAGACTCCCAACCAGCCCTAGTCCTGTCTAACCCAATCCCATTTCCCTTCCATCCCGGGCCCCAGCTCCTTGAGTAGAAAGGTCCTGGGGACCAGTAACCCTATCTGCCCTAGTCCTCTAGGATTTCTCGTCTAAGTTGCAGGGCTTGGTTTTTTGGGGGGCAGGGGGGAGGGCGAGGGGGCTTATCTCCATAGCGACTCTCCCTCAGGGCCAAGTCAAGCAGGAGCTGAAGCGAGATGCCGCGGGTGGCATGCTAGATTTCTGGCTTGGACAGGACTTCGTCCCCTTTCCCCTTCAGGAGAGCAGCAGTTTGGGGGCAGAGTTGAAGAAGCAGCATTTGAATGGGGGTTGGGGGAGCCAGGATCAAGGGCCCCGGAGCAAGGCAGTACCTGCAGTGGGATGACAATGATGAATATTTTCTTCTCCTTGTCAGACAGGATGTACTTGATAAAGGTCCATCCAGTGCCGATGAGGACAATGGTGATGAAGAGAAGGGCACCCTTCAGCCTAAGGAGGTAGTGGGATTGGAGCAGAGCAGGGATAGGGAGGCTCTCCCCTCCCTTGAGCTCACTAGCCCCCACTGCCCCTCCTGCCTTCAGTCCAGCCACTCCACCTGAGATTTCCTTCTCTTCCTTCCACCACCCCCAGACACTCACAGATGGGTGATGTAGTACATGATGGCCAGGCCCTCAATGGGATGGCCTTGATTGTTGATAAAATAGTAGTTGATCTGGAGAGAAAGAAACAGAGAGAAAGAGAGAGAGATAAAGACACACACCTATGCCCAGGGTCCAGAAGTCCAAGCCTAGGTCCTGAGGTGGTGACAAGCCTGGGGGGAGAGGGGTGAGGGCATTGAGGAGGCTGGAGTGCTGCATGGGAAGGAACAGCCTTGGTCTCTCTCTTTGGAATCCAGTGCATCCCCCCTGCACTTCTCCTAAGGAGACTCAATGAGATGGGGCAGGGGGGGCACCTTCACCCTCCCCAGCTCTTGCCAACTGGCATCCCCAACTCTCTGTCCCCTCCTCAAAACAGACCCAACCCAACCCCTCCGTGATGTGAGACTGAAACCACCAAAACCACGGGGGGGGGGCGATTAGGGGGAGCAGAAAGAGAAACATCCCCTGCCTCATCCCCAACTCACACTCCGGAAGAGGAGAGAAGTGCTCTTAGTGAAGGCCAGGGCTGCCATCAACCAATGGATCTTGAAGACGTTGTACCTGAGGGGAGGAATGAGTTGGGTGGGGAGACAAGAGAACTGCATTCTGGGAGCTCTGAATCCTAGAAAGGGCTCGTGAGCTTTGGCAAGGGCCTTGGCAGCGAGTGGGCCAGGGGCAAAGCAATACCTGTGCTTGCAGAGGACGGAGACCCAAGCGGAAGCTGCCCCCAAGAAGCAGGCAGCCATGACCAGGTACAGCTTGAAGAGTGGGATCTCCGCCGCGGATAGGAAGCCCTCAGGGTTCTTCTCCCGGATCATCACCTGGAAGCAGGGGTGGAGGGGGTGGGGGGTAAGTCTGCCACAGGAGAGGTCCATCCCTCAGAACCCTCCCCAGGCAGAGGAATGGTGGAGCCGGATCTAAGCTCTGTTCTCCCTTCCCATAAAGCACGGGGAGGTGAGGAAGGGGACGGCCTGGCTGAGGCTCTTGGAATGAACATTTTCAGGACCCAGAGGGTCATAGAGCGTGGGAGGAGGCCTGGGCACTCACAGTGATGTTGTAGGGTTTCTCCTGGCCAGGGTTGATGTTATAGCAGTTGTGGAAGTTGAAGTTGTAGAGCCCTTCTGCCTGGGAGCTGATCACCAGGTGGAACTAGACCAGGAAGAGGTTAGATGCGGGGAGCGGCTCACGTACCCCTTCCCCACCACACACCAAACAGTCCCCTCGGCAGCCCCGGGAACCTCTCAGCCAGGGAGGTTTGCTTTGTCCTCTAGGGCAGGTGTTGGGACCCCAACAGCCCTTGGAATGAAGAGAGGCCCGGTCCCCTCCCCCAACTCCCCCTCCTACCCCGGAACTTACACTGAAGTTATAGGAATCGTTCACGTGGCCCAGGGCCAACACCAAGTCCCCTTTCCCAGTGGCCACCTACAAGGAGAGAGATTCCAGCGGGCCCTCAGGTTTCTTCCTCTCTCCACCTCGAGCCTCGGCAGGGTTCCGGCTCAAGCCAGGTCCCAACCCCGCCTGCCCCCTCACCTGGCTCTCCGCCTCTTGTCCCAGCTGTGGTTGCTCCCCGGAATCTTGATTAGGTCCATCGGTCCCTACAAGACAGATACAGGGCTACAGCAGGACAAACGGAGACTGGAGGTCTCAGGGCTGTTCGGCCACCCATGGGACCTTTCCCACCCATCTCCCCCATCAAGCCCTACATCGCCAGGCCCCTGGGGAAGGGGGCCCTAGTCCAACTCACCATTGCCCCACTGGGGCTGGGGAAGCTTCCTGCTCTGGGATTCGGCAGCCACATCCCGGACCTCAGGGAGAAGCCCTGAGCGTATGTGCAGCTTCTTCTGCACCCCAAATTCGTGGACTTGGACCCTGGGGGAGGGGAAAGCCAAGGGCTACAGAGGCCAAGAGAGCGGGAAGAGCAGGCCTTTGGGGGAACAGAGTTGTCCTTTCGGCTCCCCTGGCCCAGGGCTTGTTGTCGGGGAGTCCCGATCTCCTGGGGCCTCCGGGTGCTAACCTCTTGGGATGGACCGCCTGGACGGCCGGGGAACTGCCCCGGTCCACTTGGCCAGGTCTGCCTCCTGGTCCTCGGCCCTGATGGCAGCAGGGGGGGTCCACCCAGGCCCCGCTCACCGCTTCTCCTTGATTTTGATGAGGAAGAGGACGAGCAGGTTGCTGCTGTTCTTCTGATCCAAGGCACAGGTGTGGGGCTCAGAGGCCTGCAGGGGGTGGGGAGTCAGGTGACTGTAGAACAGGGGGGAGCCCTGGACCCCAGGGAGTAGGAGGGTGCCTAGGTGTGTCTCTGGCCCCTACCTCCAGACAGAGAAGGAGGTCTGGGGCACAGGTAGGTGTAAGGAGCGTAAGGAAGGACTCTGGGGGAAGCCTGGTTCGAAGAGCCCTTAGGCTGAGGAGAGGGCATTCCCGTGACTCCCCCCACAATTCTATCAGATTCCCATCCAGGGCACCCAGGTCTAGAACAGGCCTGTTAGATGCCAAAGAGATGCTCCTCCCCCATGCTCTGCTCCTACCCCTTTTCCCTCTGTTCCAAGTCCACGGTCTCTGGATTAGTGAACACAAGTAGGTGAGAAAAGTAAAGATCTGTCACAACTCTGGGCCACCTTAAAGTGAAAGTTGGACTGTGTCTCCCCCCACCTCTGCTCAAGTAGCCCACGTCAACCCTACTCAAATGAACCCATGCTCTGCCTAATTCTCATCCACCTAGATTTGGGGTGGGGGGAAGATACTGTCAATCCCTGGGGGTACCTCCACCCAAACTCACCATATAGGAGCGGATGCTGTCGGGCTTGACTCGGGACAAGCTGAAGCCAATCTGTGCAGATGGAGAGGGTCAGTGTGCAGGGTCCAAGCTGTCTAATCCCACCAAGCACTGCAGGCCTCCTCCCTGCAGCCTGAGGTCACAATTTAGAATTGCCAAAACGCTACTCCCTGCTCTTCTCTGACACTCCCCCATCCCCCATTCAATAAGGCTCCACCAAACCCTCAATGGTACTTACCATGCACCTCCTGTATGCTGAACACTGGAATGACTCAATCAATGGTATTTATTAAGCACTTCCTGGGTGCAGAGCACTGGACTAAACTCTTGGGAGAGGACAATCCAAGAGATTTGGTAGAAATGCTCCCTGCCTTCAAGGAGTTTACAGTCCACCGGAGGAGACAGGTAGACACTAAGGAAAATTATGGGTCCCTTTCCTCCTTTGACTCCCTCCTTGGTGCTTGCCTCCTTCTCCAGGCAGCAGCCCAGCAGGGCTGACCATCGTTCAGAAGCTCCACTCCCTCACCACCCCCGGGGCCTCATCCCTGAGCGGGACCCTCACCTCATGGGCCTGGCCTGCCTGGTCGAAGTCGAATTGCAGCCGGCTGAGGTTGACCTCCAAGGTGCCATTGGCATAGAAGCCAAAGCTGTTGAGGTGGATGGCAGCTCGCTTTTCCCCCTGTAGAAGCCACAGCCATCAGGAACCTGTTCCCCTTCCCATACCCTCCGAGGGCCAAGTCCCTGCCAGCCCCTCATTTTGCACCCACCCCAGAAGCCACCTTATCATGGCTCAGCCATGCCAATTGAATCTAGGCTGAAGAGAGGGTGGGCAGGTCACTGAGGGGACACCTGTGACAAGAGCATCATTGGATTGTGGATTATTGCAGACAAGGTGATGGGAGGCAGAAATTATCCAGATAATTCCCACCATGCCAACACAGCATCAGGATCATATCTGTGACGGGAACAAAACTCACTTTCCAGGGCTCACGGAGTACGAGGGCAGACCAGGGGTTACCGCACAGTGGACTTACCCCACAAATACTAAAGGAGATTGGGGTGGCGAGAGGAGAAAGATGGCAGGGAAGAGACACCCCTAAGGCAACTTTTCTGTTCCCCAAAACCCCGACATACGAAGGTGCAGGGTGAAGACAGGGAATGTGCGGGGCTGATAGAAAGGTAACTGTGGGGAGAAAAATTGGACATCGCGTCGTTAAGTGTTGGAGGTCCTCGGTTGATAAATGGCTTGACTTTCAGATGCAACTGGCTTCAACCCCGGGGGGAGTCCTGTCTGCCCCAGGCCCTGCATTCCCCTCTTGGGGCCATTTTCCAGGGACAACGAGGGTATCAGCTCCACAACTCATCACTTGAAGGACAGGTGGGGATGGAAGCTGGAAGTAGGGCTACACACTGATGAGGATATTAAGAAAGTTTAGGGTGAGATGACGGGGGAGAAGAGCGCTCAAGAGAAGCATGGGCTCCTAATCAATCAATGGCATTTATTATGTGCTTACTGTGTGCTGAGCACTGTACTAAGCGCTTGGGAGAGGATAATACATTTGGTTGGTAGACGTTTCCTGCCCACAATGAGCTTACAGTCTAGAGGGGGAGACAGATGTGAAAATAAATTACAGATAGGAGAGGAGGCAGAACAGAACCTGGGCGTCAGAAGGACCCGGGTTCTAGTCCTGGATCTGCCACTTTCTTGTGTGACCTTGGGCAAGTCACTTAACTTCTGTGCCTCAGTTGCCTCATCTGTAAAATGAGCATTATGACTGTGAGCTCCATGTGGGGCATGGGCTGGGTCCAACTTTGTATCTACCCCAGCACTTAGAATGGTGTTTGGCTCATAGAAAGTGCTCAACAAATGCCATTTAATAATAATAATAATAATGATGGTATTTATTAAGCGCTTACTATGTGCAAAGCACTGTTCTAAGCTCTGGGGAGGTTACAAGGTGATCAGGTTGTCCCACGGGGGGCTCACAGTTTTAATCCCCATTTTACAGATGAGGTAACTGAGGCACAAAGAAGTGACTTGCCCAGAGTCACACAGCTGACAGTTGGCGTAGCAGGGGCTTGAACCCATGACCTGTAACTCCAAAGCCCGTGCTCTTTCCACTGAGCCACGCTGCTTCTCTAAAAAGAAATTTAAATTTAAGAATTTTAAAAAGAAAGATATGGACATAAGATATGGATATATGGGCTGGGGGTGGGGAATACCAAAAATGCTTAAGTGCCCAGGAGACGCAGAGGGGAAGGGGAAAGAGTGATTACCCAGGGAAGGGTTCCTGGGTGAGATGTGATTTTTAAGAGGGTTTTGAAGACAGGGAAAGTGGTGGTCTGTTGGATATGAGGGGAAGGGAATTCCAGGCCAGATGGGGGAAGAATTTCCGTTCCACCAGCTAGGAAAGGGGGTGATGGATGCGAGAAACAGGGAGTTAGTGAGCCTAGGCGGCCCCACATTGGTAAGAAGTGAAACAACAAACCCAGGGGGGTCGAGATGGAGAGTCAGTAAGGATGCTGGGATTTTAAAAGAAACTTAAGTGGAGGGAACATTGGGCAAACTCGTTCGGGAGGGCAGGGGAAGTTGGAAAGCTGCTTAAGAGAAGCAGCTTGGCTCCGTGGAAGGAGCCCGGGCTTGGGAGTCAGAGGTCATGGGTTCTAATCCCGTATCAGCTGTGTGACTTTGGGCGACTTAACTTCTCTGGGCCTCAGTTCCCTCATCTGTAAAATGGGGATTAAGACTGTCAGCTCCGCCGCTGATCAGCTGTGTGACTTTGGGCAAGTGACTTAACTTCTCTGGGCCCCCGTTCCCTCATCTGTAAAGTCATCATCATCATCAACAGTATTTATTGAGCGCTTACTGTGTGCAGAGCACTGTACTACGCGCTTGGGAAGTACAAGTTGGTAACACACAGAGACAGTCCCTACTCAGCAGTGGGCTCACAGTCTAAAAGGGGGAGACGGAGAACAAAACCAAACACACTAACAAAAATGGGGCTTCAGACTGTCAGCTCCACGTGGGACAACCGGATCACCCCAGCGCTTAGGACAGCGCTTGGCACGTAGCAGGGGCTTAACAAATGCCATCATTATGATTGGGGGAGGGAGACGGCCCGGTATACCAGTTTCCCCCGCCTCCACGCGACCTTACCGTCAGCTCCAGCAGGTGGATTCGCCCCGAGCAGCCCTCCACCAGCCACAGCCCCAACAGGAGCAGCCGGGCCACCTTCCCCGGGGTCTCACTCCCGAGACCCCCCCTCCCGCTCTCGGCCATCGCTAGAACCGCCGCCGCCCCCCGGGCTCGGGCCTGCTCTCAAACTAGCCAATCGCCGCGCGTCTGTGTTCGCTTTGGCCACTCACCGGCCGCGTCTCCAACATCCGCCCGCCCATCAGCAGACAGGCAGCAGGAAGGCCCAATCAGAGTGCTCCACACCCTTGGCTCGCTACACTATCCGAAACTAATCACCAAGGAGGCTCTGTAAGGTGTGACCTGACAGACAAGCATCCCGACCAATGGTCACTCTCCCAGGAAAGGCGGAAATTCCCCGCCCGCTCGTAGTGGAGACTACATTTCCCGAACGACGTTGGCATGGAAACGCTGGCGGGTGGGGGAGCTCTTCGCTTCCCGGAATCGTGGCAACTAATTAGGACGTGGCCCTTTTGGATTATAAACAGAAACTGCTGTCCGTGTCGTTCTTAGCTACCCACTCTGATCGGGTCCACCCTTTATCAGTTTCTCAGTCTCCTTGCCTGCCACTTCCCCCACCCCTTTCAGTATTCCTGACTATTCTGCTCGCCACATGCCGTCCAATTTCCCCGGCCCTGTGGTGTTCCAGTTTCCCCAACTCCCACATAGTAATAATAATAATAATAATGGCATTTATTAAGCGCTTACTATGTGCATAGCACTGTTCTACGCGCTGGGTGATCAGGTTGTCCCACGGGGGGCTCACAGTCTTAATCCCCATTTTACAGATGAGGTAACTGAGGCCCAGAGAAGTGAAGTGACTTGCCCAAGATCACACAGCAGACATGTGGCGGAGTCGGGATTCGAACCCATGACCTCTGACTCCAAAGCCCGTGCTCTTTCCACTGAGCCACACTGCTTCTCTTTTACAGATGAGGTAACTGAGGCCCAGAGAAGTTAAGTGACTTGCCCAAAGTCACACAGCTGATAATTGGCAGAGCCAGGATTTGAACCCATGAACTGTGACTCCAAAGTCCGTGCTCTTTCCACTGAGCCACATCCGCTAGAAGTAATGCAGTGTATTAAGTGCTGGGAAAATGCACGCGGATGTAAGCCCATTCATTTATTCAATCATTATGGAGCGCTTACTGTGTGCAGAGCACTGTACTAAGCGCTTGGAAGAGTACAATACAATAATAAACAGACACTTTCCTTGCCCACAACGAGCTTACAGTCTAGAGTGGGGGAGACAGACAATAATAAAACTAAATAAAATTACAGATAAGTAATAAGTGCTCTGGGGCTGGGAGGGGAGAAGAATAAAGGGAGTAAGTCAGGGTGATGCAGAAGGGAGTGGGAGAAGAGGAAGGGGGGGCTTAGGGAAGGCCTCCTGGAGGAGATGTGCCTTCAATAAGTCTTTGAAGGGGGGGGATAATTGTCTGTCGGATTTGAGGAGGGAGGGCATTACAGGCCAGAGGCAGGACGTGGGCCAGGGGTCCGCGAGGTAGGCAAGATCAAGGTACAGTGAGAAAGTCAGATTAGAGGATCGATGTGTGCCGGCTGGGTTGTAGTAGGCGAGTTGCAAGGTGAGGTAGAAGGGGACAAGGTGAGGGAGTGCTTTAAAGCCAATGGTGAGGAGTTTTTGTTTGATGTGGAGGTGGATGGGCAACCCCTGGAGTCTTTGGAGGAGCAGGGTGACATGTCCTGAATGGTTTTATAGAAAAATAATCCGGGCAGCAGCAGAGTGCCATATGGACTGGAGTAGGGAGAGGTGAGAGGCTGGGAGGTCAGCAGGGAGGCTGATGCAGTAATCCAGGTGGGAGAGGATGAGTGAATGTATTAACGTGGTAACAGTTTAAATGGAGAGGAAAGGGTGGATTTTAGCGATGTTGTGCAGGCAGGACTGACAGGATTTAGTGATGGATTGAATATGTGGGTTCAAGAGAGAGAGAAGTCAAGGATAATGCCAAGGTTATGGGCGTGTGAGACAGGAAGGATGGTGGTGCCGTCTACAGTGATGGGAAAGTCACGGGGAGGACAGGGTTTGGGTGGGAAGATAAGGAGTTCTGTTTTGGACATGTTAAGCTTGAGGTGGCGGGAGGACATCCAAGTAGAGAGGACTTGAAAGCAGGAGGAAATGCGAGACTGGAGAGCAGGAAAGAGATCAGGGCTGGAGATGTAGATTTGGGTATCATCCACATAGAGGTGGTAGTTGAAGCCATGGGAGCGAATGAGTTCTCCAAGGGAGTGGGTGTAGATGGAGAATAGAAGAGGACCCAGAACTGAACCTTGAGGGGACGCCCCCACCACCACCGTTAGGGGGTGGGAGGTAGAGGAGAAGCCCGTGAAGGAGACTGAGAATGAACGGCCAGGATGGGGGGTGGGGGGGCGATCCCTTATGGACAGGGATCATACATACCACTTTATTTTAGTGTACTTTCCCCAGCGCTGAGTACCGTGCTCTGCACACAGAATGCACTCAATAAATACCACTGACTGATAATTAGACATGGTCCCTGGTCCCCACTCTGAGGATAAAGAGGGAGAGGTCTCTTTCTTCCTTCTATCTAAGCTATTTTATTGTCCGTTCCCTGCTCCTTTCCAACTACATTGTAAAATCCTTGAAGTAGAGATTGAGTCTACTAATGCTATTGTATTCGCTTAAGTGCTTAGAACTGTGCTCTGCACACAAGAGGCATACACTACTACTGAATGACTGGTGATTAAACACACACTGAAAGATGAAACAATACAATAAGAGCAATGGGGTACTGTGGTTAGAGGAACCATTTGAAACTCCTCCCGGCTCTGTCCAACAGTAGCAGCCAGACCTTCCCAATATTCTGAAAGTGGAGAAGGTTTCACTCTCTCCCCACCATTCTCCCCACCCTCAAAGCTTTATTTAGCTCACATCTCCTCCAAGAGGTCTTTCCTGATTAAGCCCTCTCTTCCCCTACTCCCTCTCCCTTCTAAGTCTGATCTGTGCCCTTTGGTCCCTTGATATTCACCCCCACCCTTAGCCCCACAGCCCTTATATTCATAGCTGTAATGAATTTATATACATTAAAGTCTGTCTCCCCCTCTAGGCTGTAAGCTCGTTCTGGGCAGGGAACGCATCTACCAGTTCTACTGTATACTACCCACCCAAGTGATTAGTACAGTGCCCCACGAACAGAAAGCACTCAATAAATTCTACTGATTGATTGAATCATCCTGGGTGACGGAAGGGGCTACGGCAGCAGACTCAGTTGGCCTGCTAGAATTCACCCTGTTCAGCTCCCTGGGTGCTTTGGAGTCACTCTGCACTAGTCCCAGGGGACAAAGAGAGCAGTCCCAGTGGAGTGCTTGGCATTTAAGCCAGCTCGGCTGTGTTATTAATAAATAATTAGGATATTTGTTAAGTGATAACTCCGTAATCAGGTCAGACACAGTCGCTGTCCCATATGGGGCTCACGGTCTAAGAAATAATAATAATTACTATGTATTTGTTAAGTGCTTATTATACATCAAACACTGTGCTAAACACTGGGATAGGCACAAGTTAATCAGGTCAGGAGAGAGAACAAGTATTGAGTCCCCATTTTAAAGATGAAGGACTGGAGGCACAGAGAAGTGACTTGTCCAAGGCCATCCAACAGGCAAGCGGCAGAGCTAGGATACGAACCCAGGTCCTCTGACTTGCAGACCCACTAGGCCATGCTGTGTTTGACCTTACCCAGGGCCCAGGAGTAAGTGGGCAATGATAGACTCACCCCAAACCTTTGCCAACTGGCATCCCTTTCCTCGGCTCTTCTCAACTTCCCCTGTCTGTGACCCTTTCCAAGCTGGGTTGATTTTCCACAGCAGGGGGAGAGGAGAGGGAAAGGGGGGAGGGATAAAAGGCACAGTCCACTTTCAGACTGTTCAGAGGCTCCTGCTGTCTCCTGCATAGAGAAAGGATCTTTGAGGGATGTTCAAAAACGATGATAAAACCACCTTCAAAGGTAATCCTAGCACAAAAGGGGATTCATGTGCCACGGTACTTCCTATGTGATGTATATATTGTATGTGGGATATACAGGCCACCACAGGTGGTGGGGTCAACTCCCGATAGTCAGAGCCGGTAGCTGGATGTTTTCTGGGGTCAGGCTGGGCTCCAGTGACTTTCATCCCTCCAGGAATTCTTTTATATTGTTATTTACTTGTAAATTATGACTTTATGTGGTGTTATTCATTATATTTATGTATCTTTTATTTATTATTATTTAATTTTTTAAATGTATTTATGTATCTTTTATAATAACAATCATAATAATGTTGGTATTTGTTAAGCGCTTACTATGTGCCAAGCACTGTTCTAAGCGCTGGGGGAGATACAAGGTAATCAGGTTGTCCCAGGTGGGGCTCACAGTCTTCATCCCCATTAGCCAGATGAGGTCACTGAGGCACAGAGAAGTTAAGTGACCTGCCCAAGGTCACACAGCTGACAAGTGGTGGAGCCGGGATTAGAACCCAAGATCTCTGACTCCCAAGTCCGTGCTCTTTCCACTGAACCACGCTGCTTCTATATGATTTTATGCTTCTGCCTCATAGGTGTTATGTTGTTATGTTATTATTCATCCTGCTTTAATAATGATTGTGGTAGTTGTTAAACACCAAGTGCCAAGTGCTGGGATAGATATAATAATAATTGTGGTATTTGTTAATTGATTCATTTATTCATTCAATCATATTTATTGAGCACTTCCTGTGTGCAGAGCACTGTACTAAGTGCTTGGGAGGGTACGACAAAACAATAAGCAGACGCATTCACTGCCCACTTACAGGCACTGTGCTAAGTGCTAGGGTAGACACAAGATAATTGGGTTGGACACTGTCCCTGTCCCACAAAGGGCTCGTAGTCTTAATCCCCCTTTCACAGATGAGGTACCTGAGGCGCAGAGAAGTTAAGTGACTGCTCAAGGTCACACAGCAGACAAGTGGTGGAGCCGGGATTAGAACCCAGATCCTTCTGTCTCCCAGAACCATGCTCTATCCACTAGACCGTAGAGGCAGTCCCTGGCCCACATAGAGCTCAAGTCTAAATAGGAGAGAGAACAAATATGGAATTCCCGTTTTGTACATAAGAAAACTGAGGCGCAGAGAAGTTGAGCAACATGCCCAAAATTACACAGCAGGCAAGTGGTGGAGCTGGTTGTACTTTCCTAGTGCTTAGTACAGTGCTCTGCACACAGTAAGCGCTCAATAAATATGATTTAAATGAATGAGTGAATTAAAACTCAGGTACTCCGATGCCCAGACCTGGGCTCTTTCCATTAGTCTACACTGTTTCACCATTTTAAAATGTAGAGAAGCAGTGTGGCTCAGTGGAAAGCGCACGGCCTTTGGAATCAGAGGACATGGGTTCAAACCCCGGCTCCGTCAATTGTCAGCTGTGTGACTTTGGGCAAGTCACTTAACTTCTCTGTGCCTCAGTACCTCATCTGTAAAATGGGGATTAAGACTGTGAGCCCCCCGTGGGACAACCTGATCACCTTGTAACCTCCCCAGCGCATAGAACAGTGCTTTGCACATAGTAAGCGCTTAATAAATGCCATCATTATTATTATTATTAAACTCCTCTAGAGCAGGAACCCTGTCTTACTGTTCCTCTGATTCTTCCCCTAACCAATCAATCAATCAATCAATGGTATTTGTTGAGCACTTATTGTGTGTAGAGCACTGTACTAAATGCTTGAGAGAGTATTCATTCATTCACTCATTCAATCGTATTTATTGAGCGCTTACTGTGTGCAGAGCACTGTACTAAGCGCTTGGGAAGTACAATTCAGCAACAGAGACAATCCCTGCCCACAGCAGGCTCACAGTCTAGAAGCGGGGAGACAGACATCAAAACAAGTAAACAGGCAGGCATCAGTAGCATCATTATGAATAAATAAAATTACAGATATATACACATCATTAATAAAAAATAAATATAATTATAAGTATAAATATGTACATATATACAAGTTCTGTGGGGAAGGGAGGTGGGTAGAGCAAAGGGAGAGCATTGGGGCAATGGGGAGGGGAGCGGGAGTTTAGTCTGGGAAGGCCCAAGAGTAAAAGTACAATATAATGGAGTTGATAGACGCATTCCCTGCCCACTACAAGCTTACGGTCTAGAGGGGGGGAAACACCCAGTATGGACTCTGCACACAGTAGAGGGTGAAAATTCACAAAGCATTTCATATTTTTCCCTTTATTCATCCTCCCTCCTAGCCCCACAGCGCTTATGTAAAACCCTCTCTTGACCCCACCTCCCCTTCTAGTTATCACCCTATCTCCCTCCTACCCTTCCTTTCCAAAATCCTAGAACGAGTCGTCTACACCCGCTGCCTCGAATTCCTCAACGCCAACTCTCTCTTTGACCCCCTCCAATCTGGCTTCCGTTCCCTACACTCCACCAAAACTGCCCTCTCAAAGGTCACCAATGACCTCCTTCTTGCCAAATCCAGTGGCGCCTACTCTATCCTAATCCTCCTCGACCTCTCAGCTGCCGTCGACACTGTGGACCATCCCCTTCTCCTCAACACACTATCCAACCTTGGCTTCACAGACTCCGTCCTCTCCTGATTCTCCTCTTATCTCTCCGGCCGTTCATTCTCAGTCTCCTTCGTGGGCTCCTCCTCCCCCTCCCAGCCCCTTACTGTAGGGGTTCCTCAAGGATCGGTTCTTGGTCCCCTTCTGTTCTCTATCTACACTCACTCCTTTGGTGAACTCATTCGCTCCCACGACTTCAACTATCATCTCTACGCTGATGACACCCAAATCTACATCTCTGCCCCTGTTCTCTCTCCCTCCCTCCAGGCTCACGTCTCCTTCTGCCTTCAGGACATCTCCATCTGGATGTCTGCCCACCATCTAAAAGTCAATATGTCCAAGACTGAACTCCTTATCTTCCCTCCCAAACCCTGCCCTCTCCCTGACTTTCCTGTCACTGTAGACGGCACTACTATCCTTTCCATCTCACAAGCCTGCAACCTTGGTGTCATCCTTGACTCCTCTCTCTCATTCACCACACATCCAATCTGTCACCAAAACCTGCCGGTCTCACCTCCGAAACATCGCCAAGATCCGCCCTTTCTTCTCCATCCAAACCGCTACCTTGCTGGTTCAATCTCTCCTCCTATCCCGACTGGATTACTGCATCAGCCTCCTCTCTGATCTCCCATCCTCCTGCCTCTCCCCACTTCAGTCTATACTTCATTCTGCTGCCCAGATCATCTTTGTGCAGAAACGCTCTGGGCATGTTACTCCCCTCCTCAAAAATCACCAGTGGCTGCCTGTCTACCTACGAATCAAGCAAAAACTCCTCATTCTCGGCTTCAAGGCTCTCCATCACCTCACCCCGTCCTACCTCACCTCCCTTCTCTCCTTCTACAGCCCAGCCTGCACCCTCCACTCCTCTGCCACTAACCTCCTCACTGTACCTCGTTTCACCTGTCCCCTGTCGACCCCAGCCCACGTCCTCCCCCTGGCCTGGAATGCCCTCCCTCCACACATCTGCCAAGCTAGCTCTCTTCCTCCCTTCAAAGCCCTATTGAGAGCTCACCTTCTTCAGGAGGCCTTCCCAGACTGAGCCCCTTTTTTCCTCTCCTCCTCCCCATCCCCCCGGCCCTACCTCCTTCCCCTCCCCGTGGCCATTGTATATATATTTGTACAGAATTATTACTCTATTTATTTTACTTGTACATATTTACTATTCTATTAATTTTGTTAATGATGTGCATATAGCTTTAATTCTATTTGTTCTGACGATTTTGACACCTGTCTACATGTTTTGTTTTGTTGTCTGTCTTCCCCTTCTAGCCTGTGAGCCCGCTGTTGGGTAGGGACCATCTCTATATGTTGCCGACTTGTACTTCCCAAGTACTTAGTACAGTGCTCTGCACACAGTAAGCACAATAAATATGATTGAATGAATGAATGAATGAATCTGAAATTTATTGATTAATGTTAACGTCCGTCTCCCCCTCTAGACTGTCAACTCACTGTGGACAGGAATGTGTCTGTTTATTGTTATATTGTACTCTCCCAAGCACTTAGTACAGTGCTTTCTGTACATAATAAGTGCTCAATAGATATGATAGACTGACTGACAGAACTATTGACTGACAGTTGCTCAATAGATATGATAGACCGACTGACAGAACTATTGACTGACAGTCCATAGACCCTCTTTGTGGAGTTTCATTTCATTACCAACCAAAGTAATGAGAAGCAGGGAAGGGAGGTGAGGTAAGAGGGGGCAAGGTGATGGAGGGCCTTGAAGCCAATAGTGAGGAGTTTTTGCAGGGAATGTCTCTGTCACATTGTTCTAACGTACTCTCCCAAGTGCTTAGTACAGTGCTCTGCACACAGTAAGCACTCAATATATACAACTAACTGACCTACTGTTGGTCTGAGCCTTGAGGAGCCTGAAATCCTGCTGCTCCTTTTGTGTTTATCTTGGTCCTTGTCTTTTATATTTATATAAAGGGAAATTGGCTACCAATTCAGTTATATTATGCTCTCCCAAGCACTTAGTTCAATGTTCCGCATGCAGTAAGGACTCAATAAATACCACTGATTATATTTTTGTTTACTTTCCTTCTGTGTCTGTCACCCACCCCACCTCCCACCTTATTCTTAGATTGTGAGTCCTTGGGGGCCAGAATCCCTGTACTTCTTTCCCAGCACTTAGTACAGAGCTTTTATTATCATCATTATTATTATTAAGTGCCGTCGAGTCATTTCTGATTCATAGCGACCCAATGGATATACTTTCTCCAGAACGTCCTATCCTCTGCCATAATCCGCAGCCTTTCTAATGGGTCTTCCGTTATCCTAGTTATGGCCTCTATCCATCTAGCTGTTGGTCTGCCTCTTCCTTGGACTTTTCCTAGTCTTCTCCTGAGAATTAGTCCTCCTGATTATGTTTCCAAAATATGCTAATCTAAGTCGAGTCATTTGGCCTTCGGAAGACCACTTGGGTTTAATTTGCTCTAAAATCCATCGGGCACTCCATTGTATTCACACAACAAAGCTTTACACATCATAAATGCCTAATAAATACAGCTATTCCTGCTATTACTACTACTACTCCTACTACTACTGCTACTACTCCTACTCCTACTACCACTACAGCATGGCTCGGTGGAAAGAGCACGGGCTTTGGAGTCAGAGGTCATGGGTTCAAATCCCGGCTCCACCAACTGTCAGCTGTGTGACTTTGGGCAAATCACTTCACTTCTGTGTGCCTCAGTTCCCTCATCTGTAAAATGGGGATTAAAACTGTGAGCCCCCCGTGGGACAACCTGATCACCCTGTAACCTCTCCAGCACTTAGAACAGTGCTTTGCACATAGTAAGTGCTTAACAAATACCATCATTATTATTATTACCGCTACTACCACTGCTACTTCCACTACTGTGAAGAAGAAGGAGGTGAAAGAATGGAATTGATTGACAATATTGAAGATTTTTTAATCTGGTGGAGCTTTTTCCTGTTCAGAGCTGTGACCCTGGAGTCCTTTTTTTTCCAACTTTTGAGCCCCTCCAACACTATTCCTGTCCACTCGCTCCTGTCCCTGCGTGGGGATTTCAGGACATCCATCAGTCAGTGGTACCAAGCGCTTAGTACAGTGCTCTGCACACAGTAAGCGCTCAATAAATACGATTGAATGGATTGAACTGAGTGGAAAACTGGAGGAGCAGGTATGGTGGTGTGGTCCAGGAGGTGACAGTGATGGGGAGTTACCATGTTTTGTTTTGTTGTCTGTCTCCCCCTTCTAGACTCAGAGCCCGTTGTTGGGTAGGGACCGCCTCTATATGTTGCCAACTTGTACTTCCCAAGCGCTTAGTACAGTGCTCTGCACACAGTAAGCGCTCAATAAATACGATTGATTGATTCCCAAGCGCTTAGTACAGTGCTCTGCACACAGTAAGCGCTCAATAAATACGATTGAATGAATGAATGAATACCGAGAAGCAGTATTAAGAAGCAGCGTGGCTCACTGGAAAGAGCCCGGGCTTTGGAGTCAGAGGTCATGGGTTCAAATCCCGGCTCCGCCAATTGTCAGCTGTGTGACTTGGGGCAAGTCACTTAACTTCTCTGGGCCTCAGTTACCTCATCTGTAAAATGGGGATTAAGACTGTGAGCCCCAAGTGGGACAACCTGATCACCTTGTATCCTCCCCAGCGCTTAGATCAGTGCTTTGCACATAGTAAGCGCTTAACAAATGCCATTATTATTATTATTACTGTAATTGCTACTACTATTATTTTTCTGAGTGCGAGAGCCAGTCCTGTTTGTTTGCTGATTGGCCAGCAGGTGGGGCAAGACCCCTCACCGGGACCCTGACCCTCTTTTCTCAATTAATCAATCAATCAATCAATCAATCAATCAATCGTATTTATTGAGCGCTTACTGTGTGCAGAGCACTGTACCGAGAACTTGGAAGAGTACAGTATAGCAGAATTGGTAGACACGTTCCCTGCCCATAACGAGCTTACAGCCTGGAGGGGGAGAGAGATGTTAATATGAAAGGTTTTCTGGAAAGGGTTTTGGGCGTGGGCCCCAATGGTGTTTGGAAAGCCAGTCGTTGCAGGAGGGTTTATCCAGGGTACTGTCCGGAAATGAAGGGTGGGGTGGGGGTGAACAGAAAAAAAAAATCACAATCACTCGGTTCTGCCTATTTCCACTTGCCATCATCTGAGGAACTCCTAGTACAGGAGTCAGGCTGGAGAAAGGACCTCTTCCCTGACTTCTGGAACAGAAAGTGACATTTAATAATAATAATATTGTTTTTTGTTAAGCGCTTATTCATTCATTCATTCATTCAATCGTATTTATTGAGTGCTTACTGTGTGCAGACCACTGCACTAAGCGCTTGGGAAGTACGAGTCGGCAACATATAGAAATGGTCCCTACCCAACAACCGGCTCACAGTCTAGAAGGGGGAGACAGACAAGGAAACAAAACATGTAGACAGGTGTCAAAATCGTCAGAACATATAGAATTAAAGCTATATGCACATCATTAACAAAATTAATAGAATAGTAAATATGTACAAGGAAAATAAATAGAGTAATAAATCTGTACAAATATATATACAGGTGCTGTGGGGAGCGGAAGGAGGTAGGGTGGGGGTGATGGGGAGGAGGAGAGAAAAAAGGGGGCTCAGTCTGGGAAGGCCTCCTGAAGGAGGTGAGCTCTCAGTAGGGCTTTGAAGGGAAGAAGAGAGCTAGCTTGGCAGATGTGTGGAGGGAGGGCATTCCAGGCCAGGGGAAGGACAGGGGCCGGGGATTGACGATGGGACAGGCGAGAATGAGGTACAGTGAGGAGGTTAGCGGCAGAGGAGTGGAGGGTGCCGGCTGGGCAGTAGAAGGAGAGAAGGGAGGTGAGGTAGGAGGGGAGAGGTGATGGAGAGCCTTGAAGCCGAGAGTGAGGAGTTTTTGCTTGATTCGTAGGTTGACAACCACTGGAGATTTTTGAGGAGGGGAGTAACATGCCCAGAGCGTTTCTGCACAGAGATAATCCGGGCAGCACAGTGAAGTATAGACTGAAGTGGGGAGAGAAAGGAGGATGGGAGATCAGAGAGGGGGCTGATGCAGTAATCCAGTTGGACTAGGATGAGAGATGGAACCAGCAAGGTAGCGGTTTGGATGGAGAAGGAAGGGCGCATCTTGGTGATGTTGTGGAGGTGAGGCTATATGCCAGTTACTGTACTAAGCGCTGGGGTAGATATGAGAAAGAACCAAGTTGGGGAGGAAGCCAAGAGTAGACCCCCTAGGGTCCTGGCACACAGCCTTTTTTATGGTATTTGTTTAAATACTTACTAAGTTCCAGGCACTGTACTAAGCTCTGGGTGTAGATACAAGCTAATCAGGTTGGACACAGTCCATGTCCTACATAGGGCCCACAGTCTTATTCGCCATTTTACAGATGAGGTAATGGAGCCCCAGAGAAGTTAAGTGACGTACCCAAGGTCACACAGCAGACACGTGGTGGAGTCGGAATTAGAACCCAGGTCCTTCTGACTCCCAGGCCTGTGCTCTATCCACTAGGCCATGCTGCTTCTCATGCTTGTATTACTATTATTTTAATTAGTAATAATAATAATTTTGGTATTTGTTGAGCACTTACTTTGTGCCAAGCACTGTACTAGAGCTTAGAACAGTGCTTGGCATGTAGTAAGTACGTAACAAATGCTATTACTATTATTATTATCATTATTATTAAGCGATGGGGTCAATGCTGCCCGGATTATCTTTGTCCAGAAACGCTCTGGGCATATTACTCCCCTCCTCAAAGATCTCCAGTGGCTACCAATCAATCTGCGCATCAGGTAGAAACTCCTCACCCTGGGCTTCAAGGCTGTCCATCACCTCGCCCCCTTCTACCTCACCTCCCTTCTCTCCTTCTACAGCCCAGCCCGCACCCTCCGCTCCTCTGCCACTAATCTCCTCACCGTACCTCGTTCCCGCCTGTCCTGCCATCGACCCCCGGCCCACGTCATCCCCCTGGCCTGGAATGCCCTCCCTCTGCCCCTCCGCCAAGCTAGCTCTCTTCCTCCCTTCAAGGCCCTGCTGAGAGCTCACCTCCTCCAGGAGGCCTTCCCAGACTGAGCCCCTTCCTTCCTCTCCCCCTCGTCCCCCTCTCCATCCCCCCATCTTACCTCCTTCCCTTCCCCACAGCACCTGTATATATGTATATATGTTTGTACATATTTATTACTCTATTTATTTATTTTACTTGTACATATCTATTCTATTTATTTTATTTTGTTAGTATGTTCTGTTTTGTCTCCCCCTTTTAGACTGTGAGCCCACTGTTGGGTAGGGACTGTCTCTATATGTTGCCAATTTGTACTTCCCAAGCGCTTAGTACAGTGCTCTGCACACAGTAATCGCTCAATAAATACGATTGATGATGACGATGATGTAAGATAATCAAGTCATACACTACAAGGCGATGCCCTGAGGGGGTGGGGGTTGGATGAAAGAGAGAATCAGCAGGATAAGGGCCTGCCCTTGAAGCTTTTCAGGCGGGAACCTCAAAGCAACTTACAAGGTGTGAACTGTGTTTTATGGCCTGCTAAGGGCTCCAGGGTCTGAACAACAGATAGGAGAGTCCAAATTACCCCGCAGTTCCTCATGCAGAAGAAGGAACAGCCTGAATGTCCAAGGCAGGAGCAGTGAGATGTTTGAGTATTACGCAACCCAGCCGGAACAATTCGCATATTTCGCTTCCCTAACGCCAGTCTACTCCCTTGTACCTTGATCTCGTCTATCTCGCCTCCGACCCCTTGCTTACTTCCTCCCTCTGGCCCATCCTCCCCCACCCCATAACTGACAGACCACCACTCTCCCCCCGGCTTCAAAGCCCTCCTAAAATCCCATCTCCAAAAGCTCTCACTTTCCTGTCTAAGCCCTTCCTTCTGCATCGCCTATGCACTTAGATCTGTTCCCCTTAATGATAATGATGGCATTTGTTAAGTGCTTACTATGTGCAAAGCACTGTTCTAAGCGCTAGGGGGGATACAAGGTGATCAGGTTGTCCAACGTGGGGCTCACAGTCTTCATCCCCATTTTACAGATGAGGGAACTGAGGCTCAAAGAAGTGAAGTGACTTGCCCAAGGTCACACAGCAGACATGTGGCGGAGCCGGGATTCGAACCCATGACCTCTGATATTCACCCCTCCTCCAGCTCCACAGCACTTATCAGTTGATCAGTGGTATTTATTGAGCTTAATAATAATAATAGTAACAATGGCATTTATTAAGTGCTCACTATGTGCAAAGCACTGTTCAAAGCGCTGGGGAGGTTACAAGGTGATCAGGCCCACGGGGGGCTCACAATCTTAATCTCCATTTTACAGATGAGGTAACTGAGGTACAGAAAAGTTAAGTGACTTGCCCAAAGTCACACAGCTGACAATTGGCGGAGTTGGAATTTGAACCCATGACCTCTGACTCCAAAGCCCTGGCTCTTTCCACTGAGCCACGCGGAGCTTACTGTGTTCAGAGCACTGTACTAAACTCTGGGGAGAGTACAGTAGAACAGAGTTAGTAGACATGCTCCCTGCCCACAAGGAGTGTGCGGTCTAGAGGAGGAGACATTAATGTAAATAAATGGTTTATAATATGATAATAATAATGATAGTATTTGTTAAGCACTTACTATGTGCCAAGCACTGTTCTAAATGCTGGAGTAGATACAAGGTAATCAGGTTGTCCTACGTGGGGTTCACAGATTTAATCCCCATTTTACAGATCTCAGGTAACTAAGGCCCAGAGAAGTTAAGTGACTTGCCCAAAGTCACACAGCTGATAAATGGCAGAGCCGGCACTAAAACCCACAACCTCTGACTCCCAAACCTGTGCTCTTGCCATTAGGCCATGCTGCTTCTTTATAAATGATTTGTAATATAAATAAATAATTTATAATTATGTACATATTCAGCTGTATTTATTTCTAGACTGTATTGTATTGCATTTCTAGACTGTGAGCCCACTGTTGGGTAGAGACTGTCTCTATATGTTGCCAACTTGTACTTCCCAAGCGCTTAGTACAGTGCTGTGCACACAGTAAGTGCTCAATAAATATGATTGATTGATTGATTGATTGATTTTAATATCTGTCTCCTCCCCTAGTCTGTAAACTCCTCTTGGGCTGGTAATCCTCTATACATCCTCTTTCTTATTGTGCTCTCCCAAGCACTTAGTAAAGTGCTCTGCACACAGTAAGCACTCAATAAATATCATTGATTGATTGATTGACTGTTGAGATAGAGAAACAGCGTGGCTTAGAGGAAAGAGCAAGGGCTTGGGAGTCAGAGGTCACAGGTTCTAATCCGGCTCCACCACTTAGCTGTGTGACTTTGGGCAAGTCACTTAACTTCTCTGGGCCTCAGTCACCTCATCTGTAAAATGAGGATTAAGACTGTGAGCCCCATGTGGGACCACCTGATTACCTTGTCTCTACCCCAGTGCTTGGATCAGTGCTTGGCACATAGTAAGCACTTAACAAATACCATTATTATTATTATTATTATCCAGGGAAGTGAGAATCGGGTCTTATCTGGGCTAGGGGCTTCCAAGGAGGTCTGGGCTGGAGAGGCCTGAGGCAATCCATCAATCAATCCTATGACCCTGCCCTCAAGGAGGTGACAGTCTATCAATCAATCAATCATATTTACAGAGCACTGTACTAAGCACTTGGGAGAGTACAATACCATAGAGTTAGTAGACACATATCCCGTCCACAATGAGCTCACAGTCTAAAAGGGGAGACACATATTAATACAAATAAATACAGATGTGTACTCAAGTGTTGTGGGACTGAGGGAGGGGTGAATAAAGGGAGCAGGTCAGTGTGATGGAGAAGGGGGTGGGAAAAGAGGAAATGAAGGCTTAGTCAGGGAAGGCTTCTTGGAGGAGATGTGCTTTCAATAAGGCTTTGAAGATGGAAAGTGTACTTTGTTGACTATGAAGAGGGAGGACATTCCAGGCCAGAGGCAGGACGTGGGCGAGATAGACGAGATCAAGGTACAGTGAGTAGGTTGGCATTAGAGGAATGAAGTGTACGGGCTGGGTTGTAGCAGGACAGCAACTACTGGAGGTTCTTGAGGAGTGGGGAAACATGGACCGAATGTTTTTGTAGGAAAATGATCCGGGCAGCAGAGTGAAGTATGGACTGGAGTGGGGGGAGGCAGAAGGCAGGGAGGTCAGCAAGAAGGCTGATACATTAATCATTGTGGGATAGCAGAGAAGCAGCGTGGCTCAGTGGAAAGAGCATAGGCTTGGGAGTCAGAGGTCATGGGTTCAAATCCTGTCTCCACTGCTTGTGAGCTGTGTGACTTTGGGCAAGTCACTGGACTTCTCTGTGCCTCATTTACGTCATCTGTAAAATGGGGATTAAGACTGTGAGCCCCACATGGGACAACTTGATCACCTTGTAGCCTCCCCAGTGCTTAGAACAGTGCTTTACACGTAGTAAGTGCTTAACAAATGCCATCGTTATTATTATTATTATTATTATTATTGTTATAAGGGCTTGGATTAACATGGGTAGCAGTTTGAATGGAGAGGAAAAGGCCGATTTTATACTCTGCTACTTCCCCTATCTGTAATTAATATTAATGTCTTTCTGCTCCACTAGATTGTAAGGTCCTTGAGGGCGGGGATTGAGACTCCCAACTCTATAGTATTGTACTCTCTCAAGTGCTTAGCACAGTGCTCTGCACATGGTAAGTGCTCAAAAAATAGAGAAGCAGCGTGGCTCAGTGGAAAGAGCTGGGCTTTGGTGTCAGCGGTCATAGGTTCGAATCCCGGCTCTGCCAATTGTCAGCTGTGTGACTTTGGGCAAGTCACTTAACTTCTCTGTGCCTCAGTTCCCTCATCTGTACAATGGGGATGAAGACTGTGAGCCCCCTGTGGGACAACCTGATCGCCTTGTAACCTCACCAGCGCTTAGAAAAGTGCTTTGCACATAGTAAGTGCTTAATAAATGCCGTTATTATTATTATTAATAAATACCATTGATTGATTGTTAAACATATATCCATAAGTGCTAGTGGAGCATGAGGGTGAGAAATAGTATGGCCTAGTGGAAAGAGCACAGGCCTGAGAATCAGAGGACCTGGGTTCTAATTCCAGTTCTGTCATGTACCTGTTGGGTGACCTTGGCCCTAATCACTTGGCTATCTATTTTATTGAGAAAATTGAGGCTATTAGTCATGCTCTCCCTAAGTCGTTATCCTTGACTCATCTCTCTCATTCAACCCACATGTTCAAGCTATCACTAAATCTTGTCAGTTCACCCTTCACAACATCGCTAAAATCCTCCCTTTCCTCTCCATCCAAACTACTACCACCTTAATCCAAGCATTTTATCTCATCCTGCCTTGATTACTGTATCAGCCTCCTTGCTGACCTCCCTGCCTCCTGTCTCTCCCCACTCCAGTCCATACTTCACTTTGCTGTCTGCCAGATCATTTTCTACAAAAATGTTCAGTTCACGTTTCTCCACTCCTCAAAGACTTCCAGTAGTTGCCCATCCACCTCCGCATCAATCAGAAACTCCTTACCATCGACTTTAAAGTACTCAATCACCTTGCCCCCTTCTACTTCACTTTGCTGCTCTTACTACAACTCAGCCCACACACTTCACTCCTGTAATGCCAACCTACTCACTGTATCTCGATATCATCTATCTCACTTCCGACCTCTGGCCCATGTCCTCCCTCTGGCCTGGAATGTCTTCCCTCTTCTTATCCAACAGACAATTACTTTCCCTAACTTCAGAACCTTATTGGAGGCACATCTCTGCCACAAGGCCTTCCCTGACTCAGCCCTCATTTCCTTTTCTTCCACTGCCTTCTGCTGCCCTGATTTGCTCCCTTTAGTCACCCTGCCCAGCCATTCATCACTTAATAATAATAATAATAATAATAATGGCATTTAGTAAGCACTTACTATGTGCAAAGCACTGTTCTAAGAGCTGGGGAGGTTACAAGGTGATCAGGTTGTCCCACGGGGGGCTCACAGTCTTAATCCCCCTTTTACAGATGAGGGAACTGAGGCACAGAGAAGTGAAGTGACTTGCCCAAAGTCACACAGCTGACAATTGGCAGAGCCAGGATTTGAACCCATGAACTCTGACTCCAAAGCCTGTGCTCTTTCCACTGAGCCACGGTACATATTCATAATTTAATTATTTATATTAATGTCTGTCTCCCCCTCTAGATTATCAGCTAGTTGTGGGCAGGGAATGTGCCTGTTATACTGTTATATCATACTCTCCCAAGTGCTTTGTACAGTGCTCTGCACACAGTAAAGCCGAATGGGAACCAAACATCTCCTAGTGGCAAGAGCACACGCTTGGGAGTCAGAGGACGTGGATTCTAATGCTGGCTCCACCATGTGTCTGCTGTGTGACCTTGGACAAGTCATTTAACATCTCTGTGCCTCAGTTACCTCATCTGTTAAAATGGGGATTAAGACTGTGAGCCCCATATGGGACAACCTGATTACCTTGCATCTACCCCAGTGCTTAGAACAGTGCTCAGCACATAGTAAGTGTTTAATGAATACTATAATAATAATAATAATAGTAAGTGCTCAATAAAAACAATTGATTGATTGATTGATCTGTGCCTCAGTTCCTTCATCTTCCCATGGGGAGTCAATACCTGTTCTCCCTCCTACTGAGACTATGAGCCCCATGTGAGACATGATTATCTTGTATCTACCCCAATGCTTAGTACAGTGCATGGCACATAGTTATCACTTAACAAATACCACAAGTTCTTAAGTGACCAGAGTGCCAAAGTGGCAGTGGAGGGGGAGGAGGAAGTTTGGGTGGGGTGGCAGGAAATTGTCAGGGAAGGCCTCCTGCAGAAGTTGTGATTTTTGTGGGCAGGGAATCTGTTTATTGTTATATTGTATTCTCCCAAGCCCTTAGTACGGTGCTCTGCACACAGTAAATGCTCAATAAATACCGTTGAATGGATGAATGAAGAAGGGCTTTAAAGATGGGGGGAGCAGTGCCCTGCTGAATATGAAGGGGGAGGGAGCTACAGGAAGGGATGAGCAAGGGTTAAGCATTGGAAGACACTTAGAATGGAAAACAGTAAGTAGGTTGGCTTGAGAGGTGCAAATCAGTCAACTCAAGTGTTTATTGAGTACTTACTCTGTGTAGAGTACTGTACTCTGTGCAGGCACTTGGGTGAAGACAATAGATTAAATAGACACAAATCCCTGCCCTTGAGGAATTACATTCTCACAGGGGTGGCGAACACTGAGCCCCCTTTTTCCTCTTCTCCTCCTCATCCCCCCCCGCCCTACCTCCTTCCCCTCCCCACTGCACCTGTAAATATATTTGTACAGATTTATTACTCTATTTATTTTACTTGTGCATATTTACTATTCTATTTATTTTGTTAATGATGTGCGTATAGCTATAATTCTATTTGTTCTGACGATTTTGACACCTGTCTACATGTTTTGTTTTGTTGTCTGTCTCCCCCTTCTAGACTGTGAGCCCGTTGTGGGTAGGGACCGTCTCTATATGTTGCCGACTTGTACATCCCAATTGCTTAATACAGTGCTCTGCACAAAGTAAGCACTCAATAAATACGACTGAATGAATGCATGAATAAAATAAATTACAGGTTGTCTACATGTGCTACTTCCACATCCTCTGCTCCAATTTTCTGGTTGATCCCATCCAACCTGGCTTCCAACCCCCTCACTCCACCAAAATTGTCCTCTTGAAGGTCACCAATGATCTCCTTCTTGCCAAATCCAATGGCCTCTCTTCCATCCTAATTGTCCTCGACCTTTCAGCTGCCTTCGACACTCTTGACCACCCCTTCTCCAGGAAACATTATCCAACCTGGGATAATGGAGCAGCCCTCTCCTGGTTCTCCTCCTAACTCTCTGGCCACTCATTCTCAGTCTCTTTCACAGATTCTTCCTCTACCTCCCACCCCCTAACTGTGGGAGTCCATCAAGACTCAGTTCTGGGTCCCCTTCTAATTCTCCATCTACGCCCTCTCCCTTGGAGAACTTATTTGTTCCCATGGTTTCAACTACCATCTCTATGTGGATGATTCCCAAATTCACATCTCCAGTCCTGATATTTTTCCTTCTCTGCAGTTTCATTTTTCCTCCTGCTTCAGGACATCTCTTCTTGGATTTCCCAATGAAACTCCCATCACTGTAGTTTCCCACCATTCTCCCTGTCTCCCAAGCCTGAAACCTTGGCATTACCCTCAGCTGATTTCTCTCATTCGACACGCATAGTCAATCTGTCACCAAATCCTGTCTGTTCAATCTCCGCAACATCTCTAAAATCCTCCTTTTCTTCTCGATCCAAACTTAGACCACATGAATCCAAGTACTTATCCTATCTCGCCTTGACTATTGCTGCTTGCTGACTTCCCTGCCTTCTGTCTCTCCCCACTTCAGTCCATACTTCCCTCTGCAGCCCAGATAATTTTTCTACAAAACCATGTCCATGTTTCCCTACTCCTCAGGAACCTTCAGTGGTTGTCCATCCACCACTGCATCAAACAGAAACTCTTTACCATCAGTTTAAAGTACTCAGTCATTTTTCCCCCCTCTTTACCATACCATACCTCCCTGATGTCCCACTACAACCTAGCCAGCACACCTTGCTCTTCTAATGCCAACCTACTCACTGTACCTCGATCTCATCTATCTCACCCCCAACCTCTCATTCACATCCTGCCTCTGACCTGGAACTCCCTCCCATTTCATATCCAACAGATGACTGCTCTCCCCGCCTTCAAACCTTATTAAAAGCACACCTCCTCCAAGATACCTTCCCCAACTAAGCTCTCATATCTTCTTCTTGGATTTGCACTTGTATTTGCACCTCTCCCTCAGCCCCACAGCATTTATGTACATAGCCATAGTCTATTTATACTAATGTTTGTCTCTCTCTCTAGACTGTAAGCTAGTTGTGGGCAGGAACATTCTTACCAACTCTGTTATATTGTATCAATCGATCAATGGTATTTATTGAGCACTTGCTGTGTGCAGAGCACTGTACTAAACACTTGGCAGAGTACAATATAACAGAGTTGGTCAGACACATTCCCTGCCAACAGTGAACTTACAGTCTAGATGGGCAGACAGACGGGAAGCAGCATTACGTAATGGTTAGAGCACGGGCCTCGGAGTCGGAAAGTCATGGGTTCTAATCCTGGCTCCGCCACTTGTCTGTCATGTGGCCTTGGGCAAGTCACTTCACCTCTCTGTGCCTCAGTTACCTCATCTGTAAAATGGGGATTAAAACTGTGAGCCCCATGAGGGACAGGGACTGTGTCCAACCCAATTTGCTTGTATCCACCCAGTGCTTAGTACAGTGCCTGGCACATAGTAAGCACTTAACAAATACCACAATTATTATTGTTATTATTATATTCATATAAATGAATAAATAAAATTGTAGATGTGTACAGAAGTGCTGTGGGACTGAGGAAGGGGTAAATAAAGGATGCAAATTAAAGTGCAAGGGCAATGCAGAAGGAATGGGAGAAGAGGAAATGTCAGGGAAGGCCACATGGAGGAGATGTGCCTTCAATAATGCTTTGAAGAGGGAGGGAGTTCCAAGCCAGAGGCACAACATGGGTGAGAGGTCAGCAGCCAGATAGACGAGATCGAGGTCCTGTGAGTAGATTGGTGCTAGAGGAGCAAAGTGCGAGGGCTAGGTTATAGGGGGAAATCCAGGATGTAAAGTAGGAGGGGGCTAGGTGATTTGAGTGCTTTAAAGCTGATGGTAAGGAGTTTCTGTTCATTGTGGAGGTGGACAAGCAACCACTGCAGAGAAGCAGCATGGCTTAGTGGAAAGAGCACGGGTTTGGGAGTCGGAGGATGTGGGTTCTAATCCCGCTCCGCCACTCGTCTGCTGTTTGACCTTGGACAAGCCACTGAACTGTAAAATGGGGGTTAAGACTGTGAGCCCTACTTGGGACAACCCGATTACCTTGTATTTACCCCAGCGATTAGAACAGTGCTTGGTACTGTTAAGTGCTTGTAAGCGCTTAACAAATACCATTATTATTATTATTGGAGGTTCTTGAGGACTGGGGAAGCATGGACTGAATGGTTTTGTAGAAAAATGATCTGAGCAGCAGAATGAAGTATGGACTGAAGTGGGGAAAGACAGGAGGTCAGCAAGGAGGCCAATCAATCAATGGCATTTATTGAATGCTTACTGTGTGCAGAGCACTGTGCTAAGCACTTAGAAGAGTACAATACAACAGGGTTGGTAGACATATTCCCTGCCCAAACCGAGCTCACAGCCTAAAGTGGGAGACAGACATTAATATAATTAAACAAATAACAGATATGTGCATAAGGTAGCAGTTTGAATGGAGAGAAAAGGATGTATTTTAGTGATGTTTTGATGGCTGAATAGACAGGATTTGGTGACAGACTGAATATCTGGGTTGAACGAGAGAGATAAGTCAAAGATAACCATAAGGTTATGGACTTGGGAGACCGGGAGGATGGTGACACTGTCTACAGTGATGGAAAATTAGGGGGAGGACAAGGTTTGGGTGGGAAGATGAAGAGTTCTGTTTTGGACCGGTTAAATTTGAGATGTCGGTGGAACATCCAAATAGAGCTGTCCTGAAGGGAGGAGCAAATATGAGACTGCAGAGAAGGAGCGAGATCTGGGCTGGAGATGTAGACGTGGGAATCATCTACTAAGAGATGGTAGTTGAAGTCACGGGAAAGAATGAGATCTCCAAGAGAGTGGGTGTAGATGGAGAATAGAAGGGGACCCAGAACTGAGCCTTGAGGGACTCCCACAGTTAGAGACAGAGGAGGAGCCCACAAAAAAGATTAAGAAGGAGAGGCCAGAGAGACAGGAGGAGAACCAGGAGAGGAGAGTGACAGTAAAGCCAAGGTTTGAAAGTGTTTCCAGGATAGGGGGTGGTACTCCCCCAAGTGCTTAGTACATTGCTCACAGTAAGCGCTCAATAATTATGATTGATTGATTGATGAATAGGTAAGGGGACACGACAGAGTTTAAAGATACGTACATAAGTGCTGTGGGGAGGAGGGAGTGGGGTGAGAACCTACATGTTTAGGGTGTGAAGACAAAAGTTCATAGTTGAGGTTGAAGTGTTGAAGTGGCAGCAGAGGGGGAAATAAGACAGGAAAATGAGAGATTAGTCAGGAAGCAGATGTGATTTAGGAGGGCTTTGAAGATGGGGAAAGCTGTGGTGTGTCAGTTGAGAAGGGGAAGGGAATTCCAGGCAGAAGAGAGGATGGGAGATGAGAGCAAGGCCCAGTGAGTAGGATGGTTTGAGAGAAGCGAAGCATGAGGGCTGGGTTGTAGTGGGAGAGGAGTGAGGATAAGTAATTGGGAGGGAGAGCTGATCAAATGCCTTAAAGCGGATGGGTAACCGACAGAAGTTTTTGAAAAGTGGGGAGATGTATGCAGAGAGCATTTTCGAAAAATGATCCTGGCAGCAGAGTGAAGTATGCACTGGAGAGGGGAGAGGCTGGAGGCAGGGAGTTCCTTCTCCCTGGTTAGTTTGTAAGATCCTCAAAGGTAGGGATCATGCCTACCAACTCTATAGTATTGTACCCCTCCAACTTCACATCGCTACTCTTCTACTACAACTCAGCCAGTGCACTTTGCTTCTCTAATGCCAACCTACTCACTGTACCTCGATCTCATCTATCTGGCCTCCAACCTCTTCTTCCCCATTTCCTGCCTCTGGCCTGGAATGCCCTCCCTTTTCATATCTGACAGACAATTGCTCTCCTCACCTTCAAACCCCATTGGAGGCACATCTTTTCCAAGAGGCCTTCCCTGACTAAGCCCTCATTTTTTCTTTTCCCACTCCCTTCTGTGTCACCCTGACTTGTTTCCTTTACTAACCCCCTCAGCCCGCAGCCCCACAGCACTTATATACATATCCGGAATTTATTTATTTATGTTACCTTCTGCCCACCCCTCTAGACTGTAAGCTTGTTGTGGGCAGGGAATGTGTCTGCTATATTCTTGTACTCTCCCAAGTGCTTAGAACAGTGCTCTGCACCGAGTAAGCCCTCAGTAAATATATCTCCCAAGCGCTTACGGGATCTGGCACAGAGTAAGCACTCAGTAAGCACTATTGATTGTTTCTGAGTGGGGAGATTTGTGCAAAACAATGTTTTCAGAAAAAATGATCCAGGCAGCCGTATAATAATAGCAATAATAATGGCATTTGTTAAATGCTTACTATGTGCCAAGCACTGTTCTAGGTGCTAGAGTAGATACAAGGTAATCAGGTTGTCCCACGTGGGTCTCACAGTCTTAATCCCCATTTTACAGATGAGGTCACTGAGGCACAGAGAAGTTAAGTGACTTGCCCGAAGTCACACAGCTGATAAATGGCAGAGCTGGGATTAGAACCTGTAACCTCTGACTCCCAAACCCGTGCTCTTTCTACTAAGCCGTACTGCTTCTCTGTATCTACCCATGAGTCTACCACCTGTTATATTGTACTCTCCCAAGCTCTTTGCACAGCACTTTGCACACAGTAAGTGCTCAGATATGATTGACTGACTGATCAGCATTGACCGAAGTGGGGAGAGACAGGAGGCAGTGAGGTCAGTGAGGAGGCGGATGCAGCAGTCGAGTTGGGAGACTTGTAAGCTCGTTGTGGGCATGGAATGGAATGTGTCCTTTTTATTGTTGTGTTGTACTCTCCCAAACGCTTAGTGCAGTGTCCTGCACACACTATGTGCTCAATAAATACGACTGGATGATTAATTGGTTGATATGACAAGGGCTTGGATCCGTGCGGTAGCAGTTTGGATGGAAGCATTTGAGTCGGGGTGGAGAGGGGGAGGAGTGAGGATAAATAGGGAGCAGAGCACTGATCGAGCGCCTTAGAGCCGTCGGTCAGGCCTTTCTGCTTGAGGTAGGGGAGATGTCCACAGTGCAAGGTCGCCTTGTCCCTTGGCTTAGGAATAGCATCTTTTGGCAGAGACCCTGGCCGCGGTCGATGGCTTTTTCTGACCGGCCAGGATATAGCGGGAAGGGAAGAGGACGGGAGGGGGATTAATGGAGCCAGCTGCCCGGTGGAGGGTGGCCTTGGCCACAGGCATCCTGCAGCAGGGTAGAAGCGGAGCCGGAGACTGGGACTCAGGGGCATGGCTCCTGACCCTTCCCTCTGCTTCTGTCCTTGCGGTTAGAGGCCATTAGCTTGGGACAAGGTAGCTGGCTGGAACCTGGCTCCGTCCTCAAAATAACTGAGTGACCTCAGCCTCCTGTCTCCGTTTCAGAGTAGTCTGCCCACGGGCCCCTTGCGTGGGGGAGGGGAGAGGAGGGGAGCAGTGTCCTGCCTCTTTTAAAGAGTGGGGAATTTAGCAGGAGGAGGAGGAGGAGGAACTGCACGCTAGTGTAAGACATGAGGGAATTCACTCATTCATTCAATGGTATTTATTGAGCGCTTACTGTGTGCGAGAGAGCTGGCTCTCTTCCTCCCTTCAAGGCCCTGCTGAGAGCTCACCTCCTCCAGGAGGCCTTCCCAGACTGAGCCCCTTCCTTCCTCTCCCCCTCGTCCCCCTCTCCATCCCCCCATCTTACCTCCTTCCCTTCCCCACAGCACCTGTATATATGTATATATGGTTGTACATATTTATTACTCTATTTATTTATTTATTTATTTATTTATTTATTTTACTTGTACATTTCTATCCTATTTATTCTATTTTGTTGGTATGTTTGGTTCTGTTCTCTGTCTCCCCCTTTTAGACTGTGAGCCCACTGTTGGGTAGGGACTGTCTCTATGTGTTGCCAATTTGTACTTCCCAAGCGCTTAGTACAGTGCTCTGCACATAGTAAGCGCTCAATAAATACGATTGATTGATTGATTGATTGATTGCAGAGCACTGTACTAAGCGCTTGGGAAGTACAAGTGGAGTGGGGGGCTCTGAGCTTCTTCAAGATTGCGGGGGTTTAGGAAGGGAAGACAATGGAGGCTCCTCTTTGGAAAAAAAATGTCGGGTATGGGGGGCGGCTGTCCCTTTAACGGGTTGGGGGCGCCCCGTCTCTGGGCGTAGATTGAGCAGGGCTAGCCCTTTAAAGGGGGCAGGGCAAGGCTGAAGCCCTGCCCTCGGGCGGCCTCCCCTCCCCTTCCCGCCCCCCTTCCTCCAGCCCGCAAAGTTCGGGCCGTGGGCGGGGGGCGGGGCCGCGGAGGAAAGGGGGCGTGGCCAGAGCGCGGGGGGCGGGGCCGGGCGCGCCGAGCTGAGGCTGGGGCTCGGCCCGTGGTGGCGGCGGCGGCGGCGGCGGCGACGGGGCGCGGCGGGGCCGGTGGCGGGAGCAGCATGGATTGGGGCACCGAACTGTGGGTGAGTCCTGCCCGGACCACTTCCGCCCCCCACCTCCCTTCCCCAGTCTCTCCCCTATATCTCTCAGTTTTTCTCCTCCTCTCCCAGTTACTTCTCCTCTTTCTCCCGGTTCCCTCTCCCAGTTCCCCTCTCCCGGTTCCCCCTCCCCGCCCCCCATCCTCCTCATTTTCTCCCAGCCTCCGCCCTCGCTACTACTCTCCTCGCGGCAGTCGATCCTCACTCCCTCGCCCCGAAATCGCCCCCCCTCCCAGTCACGTCCCGTTTCTGCCGTTGTCCTTTCCCAGTCTTTCCCGGCCCTCGCCCGGTGGCGGGCGGCGGTTGTAAAGTGGGTAGGTACCGGGGGAGGTTCTGTTAATCCGTCGGGTTCGGCCGTCCCCTTAGAGGGTGAGGGTAGGAGTTTTCCTCGGTTTCTCTGCCTCCCCGCCCGCCCTCTTTCTCCAGGCCCCGCTCCCTCCTCTCCCCCGTTTTCCCCCCTTCCCGCCCCCGGGGCTCATATGGCTCCCCTTTCGCCTTGAGGCCCGAAATCTCGGCGGGACCCCGGTTGGGGCAAGCTTTGCAACCCAGAAAACGGGGAAGGCAGCCAACAGTTTTTTCTGGGAAAGGGGCAACCAAGCTCCCCACTCTGCAGTCTGGGGCCTAGGCAGGGGCGGGGAGTGTCAGGCGCTAGTGCTGATTTGGGGGCAACGAAGTTATCTGGGTTCAGTCCCCCTGCCTCTGCCAGGACTGTGATCCAGCCATTTCCCTCAGTTTCCCCCGACTCTGGGGGTGAGGTTGGGGGGGAACTTCCGCCCAAACGAGGCTGGCCCATCTTGGGCTTGGAGAGTGGAAGGGAAGAAAAAGGGGAGACGTCCCCTCTTGTTTATATATCAGGGTTTTCCCTCCCTTCCCCCCACAACACCCTTTTCCTACAGGAAGTTGGGTTTCCTTCTCCAGTTCCCAGCACGAGGTCTCCATGGGTAGAGGGGGAGCCGTGGGGGAGGGGGAGATAACACTGGGGACCCTCCTTTTCCCCTGGGGCTCAGCTGCTCCCAGTGAGGGGTAGGTGGCTCTGTTCTTCGTCGTCCCGGCTCCCAGGTTCCTCCTGAAACTTCTTTCCCCCAATTTAGTTTGTTTTCCTTCCCCCGGGCTCTTCTCTGGCAAACCAGTTTGGCCTCGGTGTCTTCAGCGTTTGGTTTTGACTGCTCCAGGGCTGCGGAAGGGCCCATGGGGCTGGCTGGAAGAAAAGCCTCAGTTCCCCAATCCAAGCCCTCCCCCCCACCCAGCGAAACTACTGGCTCCGATTGGGATTGATTGGAAATTAATTTATTAACTGTTTAAAGCTTTTTTCCCCGCAGGGGAGGCTCCTCGGAGGGGAGCCTAGGTTTGGGGAGTGAGCAGTGGGCTTGGGCTCTGGAGCTTTGGTGCCATCACCTAGGGCTGCCATGCTTTCGCCTCTGTCTGACCCTGGCGGGTGGGGGATGGGGGGAGGGGGAAGGGGGCGGGGCAGGGAGGGGTGTGTGTGTGTGTGTGTGTGTGTGTGTGTGTGTGTGTGTCTGAGCCTGGGTGTTCCCATGGTGACAGACTTGGTTTTGGTGCCTTGAGTGAGGGCAGGGCCATGGTGAAGGGGGACACGGATGACCTGTTTGGGAAGGGGAGTTAATCTGAGGAGAGATGGAGGGGTGAAGGAATTGAGTTGTTCTGGTTGTCCAGGTCTGGGTCCAGTGGCCTATTGCCATGAGCCCAGAGGCAGGATAAATGAATCACCCACCCTGGGGGCCCCAGCTCCTCCTCCCTGTGTTGGTTTCCCTCTCTGACTCTCTCTTCTGGAGGCCCCCGAGTTGGAGGAAACCAGGTGGCTAGGGGTTTTTGCCCTCTTTCCCAGAATGGTGGGGCAGTTGGAGTACCGAGGGCTGGGGGCAGGAGGGAATGGAGAAAGAGAAAACTTGGTTGGAATAGGTCACTTATTTTGAGCTCCTTGGCCTCCGGCCTGCAGCCTCACCAGTCTTATCTTATGGTTTCCGGAGGCAGGAGCCTCTGGAGTGCAGGCCCCTCTGGAGTGAAGAAAGGGGAGTTTGGTGGCCGTGGGCCCCCGTTTCTCAGACTGGCAAAGAGGACCTGGCTAGTTGGGGAGTGGGGTGTCGCAGAGTGGAGGTAGGACTGCAATGGGGAGGGCCAGGCTGGGAGATGTACTCTCCACCTATTTCTCTGACCCTGCTGGATTCAGTGGCTCCCTGCCCAGGGCATCTTGGCTTGAGTGAAGGACCCAGGCATTTGCCTGCTCAGTTTCAGCCTTCAATGCCCCTTCCCGCCCACCCCCCACTAGTTCTCTGTTTTCTTCCCATCCCAGCAGGCCAGTTCCAATGCCTGTCTGAGACCCAGGTCTCAGAGTCCAGGGTCTTTAGGCATCGCCCCCCCCCCCCCCCCCCAAAAAAAAAATCTCTGCTCAGGTGACTGGAGGGCAGACCCCCACCCCTCCTTAGCACCTCTGAGAACTCAGAGGTCTTTCCCGTGGAGTTCTGAAGCAGAGGGAGGAGGGGATGGTTAATGGGGAGCCCTGGGCAGCCTTCCTCCAGACCCCAGCAGCAGCTGCCCTCAGCTTGGCTCCCAGGGGCTGGGCTAGAGGCAGCCTGGGTCCAGCAGCCCCTCCCACCTTCGCCCCTGCCTGCTCAGGGTTTAATCCGGTCACTCGGGTCTTAAGGGCGGGTCTGATTAAATCACCCTGAACTCCAGAAACAGGACAGTCTGATGGGGAGATCTGGAAGGCTGGATGTCTGTGATCTGGGGCTGTCCTTTGGGCTCCACGTTTCTCCTCGGGATTTCCCCACACCCGCCCCGGGCCAGGCCCTGTGCTGTCCTGATGGGAGTCTGGGCCTCAGCCGGTCCTGGGCCCAGGACTTCATTCAATTGTATTTATTGAGCGCTTACTGTGGCAGCTCTGTCCACTCAAGGATTGGCAACAAGGTTGCGGAGGAGGGTGAGGCAGGGGCCGGAGAGCCCCGCCTCGTTGCTCTGTCCCTGGCCCCTTCCACTTTTGCAACCCTGGGAAGTCACCCTAGACCTTGGAGAAAGGTGCTGAGTCCTTTGTGGCTGGGTGCTTCTGGAACGTCTTGCAGGTGTGCTGGCAGGCAGAGGACCCAGGAGTCTGTGACTTCCAGGCTGCCCCTCCCTGCTTCAGCTGCCTTAGGAGGAAAGGACAGTGGGGAGCATGTTTTGATTTTTTTTCTGGCGACAGGTGTTTATGGAGGGGTCGGGGGTCGGCGGGATGGTCTGGCTTTGGCCTCTCAGCAGTCCTGGGCAGGACATCTGGGTATCTGGATGCCAGGCTCCTGTCCTCAGCCAGACCTCCTTGGTAATTACCATCTCCCAGGGCTTTGAAGTAGGGAGATTGCTGAGTCAGGGCCCTGCCTGGCCTGGTAGCCCCCAGCTCTCAGCAGCCCCTGACTCCTCTCCTACACCTGGATGGGCTCAGCCCTGTTGTAGGGGTCTGGGGTCCAGCAGAGGAGCCAGGAGGAGAAGGTGTTGCAGGTAAGGGGGCTCTGACACCCTGGTCTCCCCAGTCTGTTTCTCTGGGCTCTAATGTTTTCTCCCTACCTCTCTGGTTTCCTTTCCCTCCCAAAAAGGAAGGTTGTGGGGAAGAGAAGTGGGACAGGCAACCAAGACTCCTCATGGGTTTTCCCGAGGTGTCCAGCACAGGGGAGGAGTTCTCCCTTCTGACCTCATTTGCTGTTCACCCCCCCACCCCCCCAGCTGCCCAGGGTTTTTCCGGTTTCCCTGGATTCCCCCAGCTTTCCCACAGTGCTTGTCTCCACCCGCTCCTTGCCTAGTATTGCTGGGTCACCCCTGCCAGCTGGATAGGGTCAGTGACCTCTAAGTATTGTCATGACCCCGTGGCCACTCTGGTTTGGTGGTGACTTTGGGAGCTTAGGATTTCTTGGAAAAGCAGCGTGGCCTAGTGGATAAAGCGTGGGCCTGGAAGCCAGAGGACCTGGGTTCTAATCCTGGCTTTATCACTTGCCTGCTGTGGGCAAGTCACTTAATTTCTCTGTGCCTCAGTTTCCTCATTACAAAATGGGGATTCAATCCCTGTTCTCCCTCCTACTTGACCGTGAGCCCCTTGTGGGCAAAGACTGTGTCCCACCAGATGAACTTGTATCTACCTCAGAACACATAAGCGCTTAATACCAAAAAAAAAAAATTGGTTTCCAAAGTTTTGGGTCAGTTAAACCCCGACTGCTACTGGCTGGCTTATTTGTCCGTCTGTCTGCGCCTGGCCAGCGCAAGGGACATCGTGCGGCCTAGCTCTAGCCAAAGACCCATATGTCTGGTTTCCTCAGTCTCCTCTATCAATCAATGGTATTTATTGAATGCTTATTGTATGCAGAGCACTGGACTAAGCGCTTGGGAGAGTAAAATCTAACAGAGTTGATAGACATGTTCCCTGCCCACAAGGAGCTCTAGGCCAATGTGCCCAATTTCCTATCATCCCCAGAAGCGGCTGCATTAACAGGGAAGGGGGGCAAGGGTGGACGTTCCCCTGGCTCCCCACTGGAGAGAAAGTGCTGAATTTCCCTACATTGCCCCCCACCCCCCGAGGGGTAACTGCTGCCTCATTACCACTGGGGCCAGGCCGCCTGAGTCACCCAGATCCAGCTTGGCTGGATTTTCCAGCCCCTCCCCCTGCCCCTGGAGAAGGGGCTGCCGGCAGGCCAGGAGGCCATCCTGGGGGGCCGGGGCTGAGCCTCCCGGGAGGTGATGGGGAGGTGCTGGGGTCCCCGAGGCACGGCACTCCCTGACTGTGCCTCTGTCAGCCAGGAGCCCCATCCTTCCTCTCCCCTAGGGGCTAGCTTGTACATATCTATTCTATTTATTTTATTTTGTTAATATGTTTGGTTTTGTTCTCTGTCTCCCCCTTCTAGACTGTGAGCCCACTGTTGGGTAGGGACCGTCTCTATATGCTGCCAACTTGTACTTCCCAAGCGCTTAGTACAGTGCCCTGCACACAGTAAGCGCTCAATAAATACGATTGATAGCTTGGAAGAGCAGGAAGTGGTGTCTGGCTGGAGCTCTGGATGGGGCCTTCCAGGGCCCCCCAACCCTGCGGGTCAGAGAGAGTAGCCAAACCTAGGGTCAGAGTGCTCTGTGGGTCAAGGACCAGCCTGGCAGAGGACAGAGCCCAGGGGACTCTGGTTGTCTCCGTATTTTCCTTGGAACCATGGTTGTGGGTGAGGGGAGAATCCTGAGGGTGTTTCTTCCCCTCCCACTCCATGTCTGCTGTGGGCAGGTGGTTTCCTAGGTCATAGCCTCTTCCTGGAAAAGAGCAAGGGAGAGTTGAAGGGGAAAGTGGAACTTCCTCTTCTTGGACTGGGTGTGGGAAGGGGAGGTGGGAACGAGTGAGGAAGAGACGTGGCTGGGATATGAAAACCCCATCTCTTCCCAAGGCTGCCCCCAGGGTGGCATGGAGCGTGGGCAGCTCCAACTCTTCTCATCTGAGCCATCAGATAATAATAGTTATTATTATTATTGTGCGTAAGTGCTTATTCTGTGCCGAGCACTGATCTAAGTGCTGGGGTACAGTAATCAGGATGGACAAAAATCCCCGTCCCACATGAGACTCACAGCGTTAACGGGGAGGGAAAACAGGTATTTCACCCCATTTTATAGATGAAACTGAGGTGTACGCTAATCAGGTTGGACAAAAATCCCTGTCCCACATGAGGCTCACAGCGTTAACGGGGAGGGAAAACAGGTATTTCACCCCATTTTAGAGATGAGGAAACTGAGGTCCAGAGATCACACAGCAGGAGAGTGGTGGAGTTGGGATTAGAACCTAGGGCTTCTGTGTTGCCAATTTGTACTTCCCAAGCGCTTAATACAGTGCTCTGCACATAGTAAGCGCTCAATAAATACGATTGATGACGATTGATGATGACCACCAAGCTCATGTTCTTTCCACTAGGCTACTGCTGCTTCTCTGTCTCTGCTCCAGCCTCTCCCCTTCCCCCATTCCTCCCCCTACATCCCCTCTCCAAGTTGGGTGGGGCTTCTGGCAGGGTTGGCAGGGAATGGCCCCTCCCCTAGTCTCAGGGCGGCGTCACTTTTCCCAAAGGGCCGAAGGAAGTCAAAGGGTCTGTTCCCCCCCCAAAGGACTCAGGCCAGGAGCTCTACCTTCCAGCTGTTTGTGTTTTTGGGGAGGGGGACTTCTTGACTTGTTATCTGTCCCAGGGGCGTGTGTTGGCCGGGGGAGATCTCAGGGTCTATTTGCTGACTTCCTCCCACCCTCTTCCCCAGGACCAGTTTGAGGTGATGGAAAGGCACACACAATGGGGCCTGGACCTGCTGGACAAATACGTGAAGTTTGTGAAGGAGCGTACAGAGATCGAGCAGAGCTACGCCAAGCAGCTGAGGTGGCGGCTCCCTGGGCCTCCCTGGTTTTCCCTTGTCCTCTTTTCTTCTGGACAGAACTCCTCCCCGCCCACCCTCCCTTTGGGCCCCACCCCCTACCCTTACTGAGTCTGGCTCACTCCCCCCCCCCCCCCCCCCCCCGAGTTGTCCCAGACCCCTGGGCAGAATCCAAAGGCAGGAGCCGGTTCCTGCCCCTGGAGTGGGGGCTTCAGCTCTGGGCAGTCTGGGTCAGGGGCCACGGTGGGAGGAGGGGGCCTCTGGGGACTGATGGCTTTTCTCCTCCCTGGCAGGAGTTTGGTGAAAAAATACCTGCCCAAGAGGAACATCAAGGATGACCCCGACTCCAAGTAAGGGATGGGGCCGGGAGGGGTGGATCAGGGAGCCTTTCCAAGCCTCGCTGGGGGCCCGAGGCCAGGAGGCCCAGGTCCCACTGGCTGGACTGAGCCGTCCATCACCTCCCTTCCCATCGCCCAACCAGGTTCAGCCAGTACCAGTCGTTCGTGCAGGTGGTGAGAGAGCTGAACGACTTTGCGGGGCAGAGGGAGGTGGTGGCCGAGAACCTGACTGTGCGTGTGTGTGGGGAGCTGGCCAAGTACTCGCAGGAGTTCAAACAGGAGAGGAAGATGGTGAGTGGCATCTCTGGCCCGGGCCCCGCCCACCCCACCCCTTAGTGTCCCGGGCTCCCCTCGGGGGAGGTGCTCACCGTCAGACCCAAAGCTGACTCTCCTCCCTTGCAGCCGACGGGCGGTGCAGGGGGTCCCAGGATCTGCACGCCAAGCTGGGCTGCCACTGGCTGGGGGGTGTGAAAGGTTGGCTCCAGCCAGCCTCGCTCCCGGTTCAGGGGGCGAACCTCACCCCTGCCCCCCACTTCTCCACAACTCTTCCCTCTCCCATTCCAGCATTTCCAGGAGGGCCGGCGAGCTCAGCAACAGCTGGAGAACGGGTTCAAACAGCTGGAGAACGTGAGTCCCATTCCAGCCCCAACCCTGAGAGAGACCCCGGTGCCGGGGAAGGTCAGAACCTCCGCATCCTGGAGGCGGCTAAGCCTGTATCCCCCGGCCCTCCCGGAAGTCCAGCGAGGGGAAGGGGGGGCCATGTTCCCAGGGCAGCTCCCCCAGCCCCGCCGCGCCCCCCCACCCCCACCCCACAGAGCAAGCGCAAGTTTGAGCGAGATTGCCGGGAGGCGGAGAAGGCAGCACAAACAGCTGAACGGCTGGACCAGGACATCAACGCCACTAAGGCTGATGTGGAGAAGGTTGGGAGAAGATGGCTGGGGGGGTTGGGGACATGGGCTGGGGGCTCGGGAGGGGGGCAGTCCTCTTAGCAGCCAGGGTGACGCATCCCTCCCCACCCCGGTCCATCTTGTTCCAGGCAAAGCAGCAGGCCAACCTGCGTAGTCACATGGCAGAGGAGAGTAAGAATGAGTACGCAGCCCAGCTGCAGCGGTTCAACCGTGACCAGAACCAGTTCTACTTCACTGAGATGCCCCAGATCTTTGATGTAAGCCCCCTCCCCAATGAGCACACCTTCCCGCGGCCACCCCCCGCCGAGACAGCTCACCCACAGCCTCTCTTCATCATCCCCTCCTCACTCCAACAGAAGCTGCAGGACATGGATGAGCGGAGGACAGCACGGCTGCGGGAGGGATACGGGGTGTTCTCAGAGACGGAGCTGCAGGTTGTGCCCATCATTGGCAAGTGCCTAGAGGGCATGAAGGTGGCAGCTGAGGCCGTGGACGAGAAGCAAGTGAGCCTGAGCCCTGGGGATCGGGGGGGAAGCTGGTAGGAGTGCAGAGGGGAGGGGGAAAGAAGAGGCAAACTCCAGGCTGGGCCCGTAGCCCGGGCTGAGAACTGGGATGCTGGCTGGGCCTTTGGGTTCTGGTGGGCAGCTCCCCACTGGGTGTGGCTGTGACCCAGCCTCCACCCTCCCCGCCCCCCAACAGGATTCCCAAGTACTGATTGGCCTCCACAAGTCCGGCTTTGAGCGGCCAGGAGATGTAGAGTTTGAGGACTTCAGCCAGCCCATGAACCGCACCGCCTCTGACAGCAGCCTCGGCACCCCTAAAGGCCCCCCTGAAGGGCGCCCTGACCCTCGACTGTTGGCCAGGAATAGGGGCAAGCGCTGGCCCTTTGGAAAGAAGAACAAGGTGTGGGGAAAGGGGCGGGGCAGGGAATTGAAGGGACAGGGATTTGGAGAGGGCCTGGGAGACCTGGCCCTTCGGTGGGTGACCTCTCTGTCCTCTCAGTTTGAGTGTCGTCCTCTCCCTGCCTATTTTTGCTCTGGGATCCTGAGGGGATTGGGATGGCGGGGAGGATCCTGGGTCTGTTCCAATCCCTCCCCTGGTAGCATCTTCCCTTGCCTGAGACCTCCCTCCCCGGGCACGAGTCCATTAACCCATCGTGGCCTGGGGCCCTTTGGCTCCCCCTTTCTCCTGCTCACCCACCCTAGGCTGCAGCTGATACACTAACTGCTTTGAGTGGAGGTGGGTGAGAGGGTGGGTCTGGCCCCCACTCCACACCCCCACATCACCCCGCCCACCATCATCTGAGTCAGCCCAGCTTCTCCTCTGTCTCATCCCCATCTCCCCCCCCCCCCCCCCCCCAGCCCCCCCAGAGCCCCCAAGAGCCGTGGCCGGAACACGGAGTCCCGAGCAGGAATTTTCCGCTTGGCTCATCTCCCAGCCTGGATGGGGAGCAGCAGCCTGGCGTCTCCCGGGCCCCGGCCCGACTTTCCTCATAGCGGTCCGGAGGGCCTTTTTGTCTGTGGCTCCCTCCTCTGGTTGAGAGGTCTAACTCCTCTGTGTGTCCTAGGGTGGGGAAGAGGTGACCTGCTGTGTAGGGGGGGTGGGGGCAGGTGCTCCTGGGCGGGGGGAGATGCCCAGCCCAGGATTAGGAGCCGAGGGGGCATGGGCTGCCTCTCAAATGACCAGACAAGTGGAGGGAGTCCTGGGCGGGCCCCGACAGCGCCACTCCTGACCCTCCAGGTAGCCTGGGATGGAGGGTCCCAATGGGCATAAGTGGCTAGCATCCACTGCTCCAAGTGCCACCTCCAGGGGTGTCCCTGCTGTGACCGGTACTGGTGTTGTGGGCACTGGGAGACCGGGCCCACGAGCCTGGCGTCTCTGGACCTTGGATCCTTTCACCTCCGTGGCCTCGTTCCTGCTGCCCAGGCCGCAGGCTTGGGCGTTCAGGGCTCCTCTCCTAGTCTGGCTCTTGATCTCTGCTCTGCTCTGCTCTTTGACCTCCCCTCTGCTCCTTGGCATGGGCCTGTGTTGCTGCCTTCACCCCTCCCCCACCTGGCTACCTCTTGCTAATCCCTTCAGCCCCCCGCGGTTGATGAGGGGAGAGGAAACAACCAGACAGCAAGGAGGTCAGGGTGTTGACCTAATCAGTCTAGCCTGGGATCAGAGATGGGACCACCTTGGTGGGGGGAAATCACAGGGGGTCTGTGTAGTAACCAAGAACGTTTAAGGTGGCAAGCCGGCAATTCTAGTGGGTCAGGACCAGAGATTTAGTGGGTCAAGAAGATTCCTCTGCCCTCAGCAACCCACTGCTTCTTACCCTCCCCAGTCTCCAGAGTTCAAATCCCCACCCACCCTCCCCCTCGCCAGGCAGCAGAGTCATCCCACCTTCTTTATTTTGTGTTGCCCCGGTTGTGATTTTCTTACCGTTTTATTCTTCATTTTATGTTTCTTCTTTGTTTTTGTTTGTGTCTGTCTGTCGTCTGTCTGCCCGCCCTGGGCCTTCCCCTGGTAGCCGCCCCCCCCGCCCCTGTCCCCCATGAGTGGCCCCCCATCCTCGGCAGCCGCTAACGGACCCCCATCCCCCCGGTTCAGCCGGGACCCCCTGTCTTACTGTCTGAATGAGATCAATAAGACAGTCAAACCGCGGATCTCCTCCTTCCGCAGCCTCCGGCACCGGGGGGTAAGTTGGGGCCGGCGCCGCAGCCGCAGACTCTTATTCCATTGGGGGCTCCCTGCTCAGGCGGGATGGTGCCGCTTGGGGAGCCTGGAGTTAGGGGCTGGAGGCTGCGGAGTTGGGAGTGGCGCTGGGCTGGGGGATCCAGAGGGTTAGGGGAAGGGAGCACCAGCGACCTGGTGGGGTTCTGCCTCTGCTCCCCTCTCCCCTCAATCAGCAATCTGGGCATTAGACTCCTGTGCTTGCTCTGGTGGCTGGGATCCCTGATCCCCTCTGGGCCTCAGGTTTCCCCCGGTGGGGTGATTTGGACAGCACTGGGGAGGTTTCAGCTTGGGTGGGAGGCAGAGGGAGTTTGCTACCTGTAAGCGGTCACCTTCTTCCCCCTTCTGTGTAGACTGAGTACCTTTTTTTTCCATCCCTGCTGGTCACCTGGAGCCTACATCAGCCCAGCGGGAGGGTTGATACTAACGCCTCAGGGCTCCTCAACTCTGGTCTGGGTGCAGGGCGCTAGGGTTGGATGAGGTCGGGGAGGGGATGGAGGACCTCTGGGATCTGAGCCCAGCCTGTTCCTGGCAGACGGTGGTCACTGAAGACTTCAGTCATTTACCCCCTGAGCAGAGGAGGAAGAAATTACAGCAGCAGATTGAGGAGAGGAATCGGGAGCTGCAGAAAGAAATTGACCAGAGGTAGGTTGTGGGGGTAGGGGTGTGTCTCAGAGAGAGAGAGAGACAGACATACTGAGACAAGAGACAGAGAAAAGAGGGTTTTGGGGAAAGGGTGTGGAGCAGTGGAGCGTCTGCATACGAGTACCCAATAGTTACCATTGCTTGATGGATGATGGCCGTTCTCTACGCAGAGAAGCCCTGAACAAGATGAAGGATGTGTACCAGAAGTCACCTCAAATGGGCGACCCCAACAGCCTGGAGCCCAAGATCTCAGAGACCCTGGGCAACATCGAGAGGTTGAGACTGGAGGTGCAGAAGTATGAGGTGAGGGAAATCAGGCGGAACAGTCACTGGGGGTGCCTGTGGTCCCTCCCCAGATCTTCACAGACCCCAGTCGTTTCCCTCCCAGATCTCTCCCTAGTCCTTTACTCTCTGGGCCCGGGGTCTCACCATTTGCATTGCTCCCTGGGGAGGGGGCAGGGTGTGAGAGAGGAGATGGGAGGAGCCAGCCGGGTCCCTTGCAAGGAATGAGCAGGCTGGGGGCGGGTGGAGGGGGACACTGAGTCAGACTGGGACCAGGGCCGCCTTAGTCATGTGAGTCATGGAGTTTGGGGGGAGGGGAGGGGAAGAGGAGGGGATTGGCTTCAGCTGTTTCCCATCACCTCCCTGGGCGGGGTTGAGTCAAGGCCCAGACTGTAGCCTCAGGAAACCTCCTTAGGGGCACGGTCCTCGCCCAGCCTTGGCACATGGGCTGCGGAGGGGGGAGGGGAACAGCAGACATGGCTACTAGGGCGGACGGAGCTGAGGCCCAGCTGTATGGCTGTGTTCCGGTGGCAGGTCTCCTTCCTGGCTGTAGCTTGGACCCCCTTCTCTCCCCTGACTTGGTTCTGGGAGGGAGTGGATGGGTTGGGGGCAAGTGGGGAGACCCAGTCTGATCACCTGGTCACTCTGGTGCAAGGGAAGGGGGGTAGTAAAGCTCAGGGATCCGGTGCCTCGCTCCCCTCACTAACGACCCCCTCCCCACCTAGTCATGGCTGGCCGAAGCAGAGAGCCGCGTGCTGGGCAATCGGGGCGACAGTCTCCGTCACAGCCGCCCCCTGGAGCCTCCCAGCGTCCCCGTCCCCATGGCCGACCCCGACAATAACAATGGCTCCCAGGACAAGGACAGGTGAGGGCTGGGCCCCCCGGGGGGAGAGGGGTGGGGCTGGGGCAGGCGAGAGGGTGTGGACCGGACCCCTGACTGTCCCCTAACTGACCCCCAGCCCCGAGGCCCCACCCTCAGACGACGGCCAGGACACCCTCAACCAGCCAATCTACACGGAATTCGACGAGGACTTTGAAGAGGACCCCGCTTCTCCCATCGGCCACTGCATCGCTGTGTATCAATTTGAAGGTGCGATGTGGGGTGGGCATGGCCTCTCCTGGGGAAGCGTGGAGCCTCATCCATGGCCTCCACTCCCTACCCTAGGGCTCTGTAACGGCCCCCAGAGGGGCCACCTCACCCCATGCCGCCCTTACCCTTCTTGCCAAATCACTGGTAAAAATGTTTCCCACATGGGAGAGAACAACTGCCCCCGATGGTCCCCCTGCCCTCACCAGCTCCATCCTTCCTCCAGGGTCCAGCGAGGGCACCATCTCCATGACGGAGGGGGAGGAGCTGAGTCTGATGGAGGAAGACAAGGGGGACGGCTGGACACGGGTGCGCCGGAAGCAGGGGGGTGAGGGTTATGTGCCAACCTCTTACCTCCGTGTCCACCTGAATTGAGCCTACGGGCGTCAGGGAGCTGGGGATGAGACCGGGATCGGCCCCCCTCCCTCCTCCCCTCCCTTCCCCCCTCCAAAGCCCCATCCAGGGCAGAGGGTGGGACTGGGTAAGGGGCTCACCCCAGAGGGTGAGTGTTGATTTGGTGTCCAGGCTCTTCCCGTAGCGACCCCAGGGTCCGGGAGAGGAAAGGAGCTGGTCACAAAGGGCCTGAGCCTCCCTAGCCCTTTGCAGGCTGAATAGGGATGTGGAGGTTACAACCAGTGGAGGGGAGCTCTTGCAGGAAGGGGGTGGGGGGGCGTGGGCGAGAAGGTGTCAGGTTTGCCGTCAGAGGCAGAGGGGACGGTTGGGTCAAGGCCCCCTCCCTAAAGTCAGTAGTGGGGGTTAGAGCCACAAGAGGTCACGGTGCCTGCCCCTGGTGTCCCTCAGGTAGCCAGCCCTGGGTGAGGGCAGCAAGCCAGGACCCTGATGGAGCTGGGGTGGCTCGTGGTCTGTGTCACTCCCACACTATGCACTTTATTTTGAAGAACTGCTGCACGCAGTTACCTGCCTAGGTCTGGGCCCAAGCTGAGCCTCTGGGGCTCGAGCAGATTTCCTGACCCGGTTGGCTGTGCCCACACCATCCCCATTCCAGCTCCCCTTCCTGCCTGCTGCTTCAGCCTGTAAGCCAAGTAAGCAGTCTCTCCTGTCCCTGTCCCCCCAGCATGGGGTACCTTCCCCTGCCTCAGAGCCATAGAATGTATCTCTGGACCCTCCGGTGCCTTTTACACTTTATGTAAATAGTGAAATTTGGGTTTTTCTGCCTCAAGTGCGGTTTTAAAAAAAAAAAACAAACAAAAACAAACCAAAACCAAAAAAAAAAAAAAAAAAAAGAAACCATAAACCCTCTGTGGCCCCTAGGCTTCTGAGTTTCATTTCACCTGGTCCGTCCCTCCCCACCACCCCAAGGGCCTCTGCCTTCTCCGCTGTAGACCGCTGGGAGTTAGGGTTTCCTTGAAGTTCGGGCTGGGGCCTGGCTTCATTTCTGACCTGGCTTAGGAGCTTTGAGATCCACAAGGCAAGGGGCTAGTTCCACCAGTGGGAGCGAGGACCCAGAGGAGACCCCTTAGCTCTCACACCTTTCACTGCCCGGGAAGGGCCTGGGCAGGGAAGAAAGGAATCCGAGGCCCAGACTCACATACAGCCCTTGGCTCTTGGGGGGGTCAGGAGTCACACAGGCTGTTTATTCATACAAAAGCCACTGACCTGCTCCCCTTCCCCCACCCTCTCCCCTTTCCAGCCCAACCTCCCGCTCTCCTGTTCTCAGTCTCTCCCCGTGGCTGGCTGGGTTGAGAAGCAGCACAGTCCTGGGAGTCAGAAAGCCCTGGATTCTAATGCTGGCTCCACCATGTGTCTGCTGTGAGACGTTGGACAAGCCACTTAACTTCTCTGTGCCTCAGTTACCTCATTTGCAAAGTGGGGGATTAAGACTGTGAGCCCGAGGTGGGACAAGGACTGTGCCCAACCTAATTAGCTTGTATTTATCCCAGCCATTAGTACAAAAAAAGGGGGGGGAGAGAGCAAGGCAGCCTGCTGGGCCTGAGCCTGTTACCTCTCTTGACGGCCCAATGCTTGTGCAGTTTGGGGCTGGCTAACCCAGCGAGACTGTTGGATAATGGGATGTAAGTGAGTCCAGGGATTCCAGCCTTGCGTTCACCCCAGCTCCAGAAGCCGGTCTGAGCCTGAGGGCCAGGGCCAGCCAGGGGGAGGAAATGGGGGTTCCAGCAGCAGCCCTGCACAGGGGCTGGTAAAATTGGGCGGCTGTGGGGATGGAGGAGGAGTCAGGAAGCAGCAGAACCGAGCTGAGCTGGCCAAGCGGGTTGGGCCTCATGCCCGGGCTTCTACCTTTGAGCCCAGGCTGGCTGTGGACTTTGTAGGCTCCAGCCAGAGCTAGGGATGGAGACTTATTCTTCCCACTCGTTGGTGGGCTGGGGGAGGGGGTGGCCCTTCAACTAGACCCCACCCTGTATTCCACGGTTGGAGGTCCCTGTCCCACTCCAGAGAGCCAAGCTCAACCCCCTTCATCCCACCACTCAGAGCCCAGAGCCTGGGTTGCGGGGAAGGAGGGGGAAGCTAGCCTCCCCTCCCTCAACCTTCGGGCTCCAGTTTGTAGGAGAGCACAGTGAGAATCTGGTTGAATTTTTTGTGGCGCTCAGCCGGCGTAGCCTCTGCTCCCTGGCTCCCCCAGAAGAAGCGCAAGGCAAACTCGGTGCGGAAGGCTTCGGCCAGCTCGGGGATCGGCTGGAAGCCTGGTAGAAAGGGAGGGGAGAGAAGGGCCTTAGGCAGGAGTGCCACAGCCCCATCGTGGCCTCTTTTCCCCTTGGACCCAAGGCTGCCTGATCCTAGCCAGGGAGAAGCTGCCCTCGCTCTGGGGCCTCCGCTCCCTGCTCTAGCTCCAGTCCTGCCCTCCCCGCCGCCCCACTTACCCTGCAGTTTGGCTTCAGCTGCAGCATGGTACTGGGTCGCTTGGGCAGCCACGGCCCGCGCAGTCTGGAACGTCTGGTACAGCAGCTCACAGCTCTCCGCCTGGGGACCCCACAGATCCTCTCCCTCCATCAGCCTCATCAGGGGCAGCAGGTGTGGGACCACAACCTGTCCCGGTGGCCCACCTCCTATGAGCACAACAGATGCAGTGGGGTGGGGCAGGTAGAGTGTGGCCTCCCCCCGCCCCCAAATCTTGGGGGAGCGCCAGACCCTTAGGTGGACCAGACAGGGACCCGGAAGCCTCAGCCACCCTCTCACCTGCCCCCTCATCCAAGGCCTTGACAAAGGGCTTGAGCTGCTTCTCGAAGGCCAGGGCACTGGCCGTATGGTCCTGGCGCAGCTGCCGCCACGTCTGCTCCAGGCGGGTGATCTGGGGAAGAGGACAGGTATCTTGGCTTTGGCAAAGAACCCACCTGAGCCTGGTCCCCTAGAGGCCCCGTGCTCCTCACCTGAGACAGCTGTAGGGCCTTCATGATAGCTGACAGAGCAAACAGGTCCCCTGCCCCACTTTTGAGCTCCAGTGCCAGCTGGATGATCTTATGCAAAGTGGCTGCCCGCTCCCCCACAGGCCCTGTGCAACCCAGTACGTCCACTGCAATGCCCAGGGCCAGCAGGTGGTGCCTGAGAGAGGAAGGGGAGAGAGGATCAAGGGTGGGGCAGCAAACCCCTCTGGTGCCTCTATAGCAGTGAAACAGGCGCTGGTTAGCGTAGGAGAGAGGACCAGAGACTGTTGCCTTCACTAAAGACGGCTGGGAGAGTGGGGCCAGAGGGGCAACCGGTGCCCGCCGGGCTCGGGTATGGAGCAGCCAGCCAGCCGGCCCGAGGGGCTTGAGCTCAGGCTGCAGTAATGCACCTTGGGAGGGACTGGGGGGGAGAATGGATTACCGGGGAGCCGGCGACTTGGCCTCTGCTTAGGCTCTAGTGGGTGGGGCCCCAGCCAGGCATCGGGCCTGTCTCCCCGCTAGGCTGGGCTCACCTCTCTAGCAGGTCCAGCCGCAACTGGTGCCCGTGGGGCAGCGTAATGAGCTCCAGCCCCGACCACACCCCCATCGCCTGCTTCTGCTCCCGTGTCAACCCAAGAATCCGAGCGGCCTGGAGGAGGGAGGGGGCCGTGATGCCGTGACCCCGGCTCCATCCCCTCGGATTCCAGTGGCCCGCTGTCCCCGGGGTGGGGGGTCTCAGGTCAACAAGGTGGCACCTGGGGGGGCCCCGCCCACCCCTTGCCCCAAATGGGGGCGATTGATGGGGGCGCCCAGGGGTCCCAGCTCCCTGACCTGACAGTCCATCTGTAGGAGGTGCAGGGCGGTGGTACGGCTGTCCTGCTGGGAGAAGAGGTCCTTGAGTCGCTGAAGGGCTCTGATCTCCAGGGGCCGGTTGTCTGGGCTGAGCAGCAGCAAGGGGAAAGCCCGGGGCTGGAAAGAGGAGGCAGCCGCCACGTCTGGCCGCACAAAGCCTTTGCCTTCCTCCTCCTCCTCCTCCTGGCAGGCGGGCAGCCCCAGCTCGGCTTCCAGGAAGCCAAAGGCAGTCTCGGTGGCCCGGGCCCGGTGGCGCCGCCGCTCTTCTGTCCCCAGTCGGTCCGTATGGCTGCGGACAGGAGCGGGTGCCCGTGGCACCAGCTCGCAGTAGGTGGCCTGCGGCTCACTGGGCTCCAGCAGCAAGGAAACACGCAGAGGCTTGGGGGGAGGTTTGCAGTGCAGCTGCCCGTCTGAGCCCCGTAGGGCTGCCCCCTCAACTGAGACTGGCTGGGCTCGGGCTAGCAGTACGGGCTCACTGCCCGTGCGGAAAAGGGGCGAAGCTGGGGGTTGGGAGAGCTGGTCCCGATCAGGTCCCACCATGTGGTTACCTGCAAAGAGGGCAGTCAGCAAGAGAGACAAGACAGCACATGTGGGCACAGGCACGCACGTGTACACACGAATGGACGTACATTTCCCGCCCCCTCGCCACCCCAAATTAGTTTTCCTAATGGGAATGGAGTCAGGCCTCACATCCCTCCCGCAAAGTCTGACGAAGTCTCAGAGCTGGTAGGTTTGACCCTGCCTGCACAGGTTAAGAAGCCAGGCAGCTACCAGGGCAAAAATAGAGGCAGCGTGGCTCAGTGGAAAGAGCCCGGGCTTTGGAGTCAGAGCTCATGGGTTCAAATCCCGGCTCCGCCAATTGCCAGCTGTGTGACTTTGGGCAAGTCACTTCACTTCTCTGTGCCTCAGTTCCCTCATCTGTAAAATGGGGATGAAGACTGTGAGCCCCCCCCGTGGGACAACCTGATCACCTTGTAATCTCCCCAGCGCTTAGAACAGTGCTTTGCACATAGTAAGCGCTTAATAAAATGCCATTAAAAAAAAAATGGGTGATTCGACTGGGTATTTGTCACCCCCAAAATGGCCCATTGGGAGGGAAGGCCTGAGCAGAGTTGGCAAATTAACTTCATCTCAGGGAGTCTGAGCAGGGGGAAGAGGTCCCTGGAAGCAGCAACTGTGCACGAAGTGAGGGTGGGGAGGAACAAATTCCCATGATGCCCACTCCCCTGGGTAGGACTTAGTACAATGCTTAGTATTTCCAGGGCTTAGGACGGTGCCTGGGCACACAGTAAGCGCTAAAAGACTGGTAACATCCTAGGTGACAGCTATCACTGGAAGCTGGCGCTAAGGGTGCGATAGAAGCCGACGGGCAAATGCCTCCCAATAGTCCGAACCCAAGTAGGGGTGGGCTTTCGGCTCCCCTGCCTGGAGCGAGGGTGGCCCTCATCTCACCTGTCAGCAGGTTGCCCTCCGATTGGGCACTGTACAGTGAGGGTCTCCGGCCCAGCTGCTCCAGGCCAGCCGGGTGGCTGCCACTCCTGTCCTTGCTCCTAGAGCAGAGGCCAAAGCTTAGGTATTCCAGCTGGTGGGAGGGAAAGCTGCTCTCGGCTCCCCCTTGTCCCAGAGGGGGCATCTCACAGGGTGGGGCCTGGACCCCCGCCTTCCCTAGTAACCACATGAGATGCAGGCAGGGAGATGGAGGGCTCAGGGTTAGAAAGCACATGACCAAACTGGGAATCTCCGATGGGCTTTTCACCCCATCCCAGCCCCTTTGCTATTCCCCTCCATCACCTTCCAGATCGGCTCCCCCTCCGAGTCTGGCTTCCTGGCCCTCGGCCCTCGGGGAGTCCACTTACCTGAGCAGGCTCCCCTTGGCCGCAGCCGCTGCCACCACCTCCCCAGGGGTGTCCCCGCTCAGACTCCGACGGCGAGGGTTGGCGCTGCCCATTTGGTCCCTGTGGAGCTCCTCGATGCAGCGCAGGGGAACTAGGCGGTTGACGGGACTCAAGGCCATAGCCCCCGAGGCCTCGGAGAGGAATCGCCGGTTGCCCACGTAGCAGCAGATCAAAGCAGGCAAGCTGTCAAAGAGCTCCTGCTCCAGCTGGAAGAGGGCCCGAGGCCGGCCCTGGCGAGGGCGCAGGACCACCCTGATGATCCTGAAGTGCAGAGCGGTGCCCTCCCAGCGGCACACTAACACGTAGTCCCCAGGGCTGGAGCGCGAGTCTCGGATCAAGAACTCACCATCCTTTTGCAGTAGCAACTCGGCCTCCTGTGGGGCCCAAAGTGGTCGGTAAAGGCTCCCTGCCAAGAGGCAGGAACATGTGGGTTCCCACCCCAGAATTGGGCGTGCAAGAGCTAGATGGCTGGGAGGCGGGGCCAGGCCCCATGCCTCAGTTTCCCTAGAGAAGGGAAACACTCCTGACTCCTCGGTGTCCCACCTGATGTTCTTCTGGCCCCCCCTCGCCCCCCCCAACTCCCACGCCCTATAGCCTTCTCAATTTTAGAATGCTGGGAAACCTACAGCTGTGATTTTTATGACTTGTTGAACCGAGCTGTGAGGAGTCCGAAACCCTGGCTACAGCAACCTATTTCTCATTGCCTTCGTCTCATCCTTTATACTAATAATAATGGCATTTATTAAGCGCTTACTATGTACGAAGCACTGTTCTAAGCGCTGGGGAGGTTACAGGGTGATCAGGTTGTCCCACGGTGGGGGGAGGGGGCTCACAGTCTTAATCCCCATTTTACAGATGAGGGAACTGAGGCACGGAGAAGTTAAGTGACTTGCCCAAAGTCACACAGCAACAATTGGCAGAGCCGGGATTTGATGTGTGTCGCCGGCCCCCCGCCCCCACTCTTGGATTGTGAGCTCCTCAGGGGCCAGGGACCGCGCCTAAATCGCATCCGTGGGGTTTTCCCGGGGCTTACGACAGTGCTTTGCACCCAGGAAATTAATAAATACTACTACAACTAAATACTCTTACTGCTTCGTGGTGACACTGTGTGGCCAGCCCTAACCCGGGTCGGGGATGCCTGTTGCTGCCAAGAACCACCACGAGGGGGCGCCACGCACCGGCTGTGGTGGCCTGCCCCAGCCCCCATCATCTTCTTCTCTCCCCATCATCTTCTTCCCTCCTCATCATCTTCTTCCCTCCCCATCTTCATCCCTCCCCATCACAAGGGCCCGGGGCAGACCTGGCGTGGCAAGCAGCCATGGTACCAGGCATAGCTGCGCAATTCCTCCTTGCTCAGCTTCAGCTCCTCCTCCAGCTCCGTGCGCAGCCCACCCGGGGCCAGGGCCATCAGATTCAGCTCTGGACTTTCCCGGTCCCGGACATCTGGTGGAGAGGGACTCACAGGGGCTGGGATCCAACAGCCACGCCTCTGGGGAAGTCTTCTCTGTTAGCTGACAAACATTATCAGTTAGGGCGATTCGGTATATAGCAGCAATACTCTAATAAACAACCACCTCCGGAGATTAGAGCTCCAGGACTTCCTTCCTAAAGAGACACGCCTGTTCCAGGCAAAAGGGGACTCCTCCGAACCGAATTTTCTCCCTTACCTTCCGGGTGGGGAGGGAGGGGAGAGTGGACAGGAGCGGGACCGTGAGCCCTGGGCAACGAGGTAAAGGAGGCTAGCCACCGTTCTGGGGAGGGCGGCATAGGACACAAGGCCAAGGGCTCAGGGAGGAAGAGAGGGGTGGGTCTGCAGGAGGAAGGGGCTGGGGTGGGTGCCTAAGACACTGTCATCTGGGCCGGTGACCTTAGTCTTTGTACATCATCATCATCATCAATCGTATTTATTGAGCGCTTACCGTGTGCAGAGCACTGTACTAAGCGCTTGGGAAGTACAAGTTGGCAACATATAGAGACAGCCCCTACCCAACAGTGGGCTCACATCGGGCAGGAAAGATCAGGAGTCTGGCGAGGTTCAAACAAAACAGTACGTGCTAAATGGCATCTTACTCTTCTGCCGCCCAGAGTAATAGGTGGGTGGAGAGTGATCAAGAACAGCCCTTCCAGCCCAATTCTGAGGCTAAAGAATCCCTCCCTTCACTACTCCTTCCCACCCCCTCTGGCCTCTCTCCTCAGTTTGCCTGGGCTCTTTCTTTTGCTGGGAGCCGCCTATCCCAACTAACAGGCCAGAGCTGGAAGGAAGGAAGGAATGTGTCCTCTCAGGCAGGTTCTCCAGCTGGCTGGCTGGCATTCTTCCTCCCTCCCTGGGCCTTGCGCTAAGGAGGAGCCACCTCAGTCCTGGTGTGGCCCATGTTGGGGCAGGTTATCTGCCGCTGCTGCTGCTGCACCAGAGATTCCTGCGGGCTGACTCAGGCCCCTGGGAGCCTGCCAGGCTGGAGTTGGGTAGGGGAAGGAAAGAGAGAGAGCTGATTTCCCTCAAATTCCTGATGGCCTCTGAGCCTGCCTCCTTCTGAACTTCAGACAAAACTGGGGTTGCCCCTACCACCAGGGAGAGAGAAGGCTCTAACCCCAGGAACCCCCACTATTGGTTTAGGACACTCCCTTCCCAAGCTAGCAACTGAAGCTGAAACAATTTCAGGTTCCAAATTGGTGAGTGTCTAGGTGCTACATAGGCACCAAATGAGGATTTGATTGAGGGTCTCGACGTATGAGACTACCTGAAGATTCGTGTGTGTGTGTGTGTGTATGCGTGTGCGCAAGCGCACACACACATATACGCACACGTGCCCCATGGGTCTGGACTTCCTGTTTACCACCTGGGCTGGCTGGGATGCCTCATTCACATCCGTCCCTGGGTCTCTCTCCACATTAACTCTTTTATGTCTGCCTAGATAATTCTGCACACAGCGATCTTGAAACACTCCTCTCTTCTTGCCAGGGAGCCAAGGGCTCTTTGCCACCCCCCAGGGACAAAGCTCCCACCGTCTCTCACTTGTGCAAGGCTCTGGAAGGGAAGCAGCAAGTAGATAGGAGGGGCGCTGGGAGGGCTTGAAGGGAAGGGGAAGAGGAACGAGTATAAGTGTAAGGTGCCCTGCATATGAGGATCCCCTTCACACAATGTTTTTGCCAACCAGCTGGGCAAGAGAGAAAACAGGGATGTGTGTGTGAGTGTGTGTGTGTGTGTGTGTGTGTGTGTCTGTATGTATGCGTGTGTTTGGAGGGGGAGATTATGGGAGTAGCTAAGCAATTCATGGCCCAGGTGGGTGGGTTGTGACAAAGCCTTGGGATCCGGACTGGCATCAGTCACCCTCCTTGCCAACAGCTTCCAGCGTCCCGACAGGACCCACGTAGTAGCTGTTGAACCTCAGAAACGGGCTTGGATGGTCCTGTCCTGGCTCTGGGGGGTTTGGGGAGTTGTCTTTGAGTTCATTCATTTATTCAATCGTATTTACTGAGCTCTTACTGTGTGCAGAGCACTGTACTAAGTGCTTGGAAAGTACAATTCAGCAATAGAGACAATCCCTGCCCACAACGGGCTTACAGTCTAGAAGAGGGGAGACAGACATCAAAACAAGTAAACAGGCATCAATAGCATCAATATAAAGAAATGGAATTATAGATATATACATATCAAAACAAGTAAACAGGCATTAATGTAAACAAATAGAATTATTATTGTGTACATATATACACAAGTGCTGTGGGGTGGGGAGGGGGGGATAGAGCAAAGGGAGTGAGTCGGGGCGATGGGGAGGGGGAGCTGAGGAAAAGGGGGGCTTAGTCTGGGAAGGCCTCTTGGAGGAGGTGAGCCTTCACTAGGGCTTTGAAAGGGGGGGAGGAAGTGTGATTGTTTGGCGGATTTGAGGAGGGAGGGCATTCCAGGCCAGAGATAGGACGTGGGCTGGGGGTCGACGGCGGGACAGGTGAGAACGAGGCACAGTGAGAAGGTTAGCACCAGAGGAGCGGAGTGTTAGGGTAGGCTTCAAGAATCAGAGTCCTTGGGCTGGAGGGGCCCTCAAGAAGTTATCCCCCTGACTCCAACAGGACAACTCCTTGGACCAATCCAGAGAGATGGTGGTTTACCCTAAATCTGGGGCAATGAGGATTCTGGAGAGAATGCAAAATAGAAGCATGTGGAAATTTGGCCACAGAAGTTCCCTCTGATCCTAGTTGGTGTCATAGTTCTATACAAGAAAGTCTGACTCAGTCACTGGGCTTCTGAGCTTGGGGGTCTTAATCCGCCCGTTCCTCTCCATCCAAACCGCTACCCTGCTCATTCAAGCTCTCATCCTATCCCGTCTGGATTACTGTATCAGCCTCCTCTCTGATCTCCCATCCTCCTGTCTCTCCCCACTTCAATCCATACTTCACGCCACTGCCTGGATTGTCTTTGTCCAAAAACGCTCTGGGCATATTACTCCCCTCCTAAAACATCTCTAGTGGCTACCAATCAACCTACGCATCAGGCAGAAACTCCTCACCCTCGGCTTCAAGGCTCTCCATCACCTCGCCCCCTCCTACCTCACCTCCCTTCTCTCCTTCTACAGCCCAGCCCGCACCCTCCGCTCCTCTGCCGCTAATCTCCTCATCGTGCCTCGTTCTCACCTGTCCCGCCGTCGACCCCTGGCCCACGTCATCCCCCTGGCCTGGAATGCCCTCCCTCCCCACATCCGCCAAGCTAGCTCTCTTCCTCCCTTCAAGGCCCTACTGAGAGCTCACCTCCTCCAGGAGGCCTTCCCAGACTGAGCCCCCTCCTTCCTCTCCCCCTCCTCCCCCTCTCTATCCCCCCTGCCTTACCTTCTTCCCTTCTCCACAGCACCTGTATATATGTATATATGTTTGTCTGTATTTATTACTCTATTTATTTTACTTGTACATATTTATTCTATTTATTTTATTTTGTTAATATGTTTTGTTTTGTTCTCTGTCTCCCCCTTCTAGACTGTGAGCCCACTGTTGGGTAGGGACCGTCTCTATATGTTGCCAACTTGTACTTCCCAAGCGCTTATTACAGTGCTCTGCACACAGTAAGTGCTCAATAAATACGATTGAATGAATGAATGACCACTCCCCTAATTTCTCCTTTCCTACTTTCCCCATTGCTGCAGAAAGATGCGTCACTTAAATTCCCAACCCTTGGATCTGTCCCATCACCACTAGATCGGGGCGTGTGAGGGTATTCCTGGGAGATGACTTCTACTGGGCCAGGTCTTGACCCTCCAGACACAAGGGACAGAAGTGGTGACAGTAACTTGTTCTACCGAGGGCAGAGGGGAAGGGAGAGAGAACATCAAGGTAGGAAATGCCTGAAAACACCTTTACCTAACCTATGAATGGGCCACTTATCAATTTCACATGGATGAGTACGAATTTCAGCTGGCAGAGTGGTAAAGAACGCAGGTGACATTTATTCTCCACCTCCACGCTGAAGGGCAAACTGGGAGAATGTGGGAGTGGGCTGGCAAGGCTGCTTTTAACCAAGGAAGTGCTTTGACTCTGGATCTCCAAAGAGGGAGAGATGCAGTAGGGGTGAGGTGAGGTTAGGGGAGAGACAGTGAGGTTCAGGGCCTTCCAGGGCTTCTAAGGGCTGCTAGGCTCTAAGGCTGCTCCTTAGAGCCCTGCTCCCCTTTAGGGTAATCACCTACCACAGCCCCACCCTACCCTCCTTCCCCCAACCCCTCCCAACCCATCTCACCTCAAAGGCTACTCCAGTCCTCCAGGGCTGTCCAAAGTCTCTGCTGGCAACTTCTCCGTCCCGGGTCACACTTCCCTGAGCGCCTCCTCAGCGACTCCACTCCTGCTCTGCAGGGGCACGACTGGAGAGAGGAGAAACTGGAGATGAGGGGGAGAGAGGGGGAAAGTGAGTCAGGAATCTCACTCACGTGGTGCCAGGCTCAGAGAAGTGAGTCACCTGGGCCTGGCCCCTCTATACACCTGCCCTCAGGAGTCAGCCGGAAGGGGAAGCTGCCACCATCGTGGAGCTGGGAGGCAGGATGCCTGTCTTAGTCCTATTCACTGGCCGACGTTGGCTCGGGAGAATCATCTCTCCATGGTCCCGGGCATCCCACCACTCCGGGGAAAGGGGTCGAGAAAGCCACCCACCCTACCAGCCTGATGACAGTCGGGCTCTGGCCTAGAGACGGAAAGAGGGCACATGGAGGTGGAAGCAGGAGCGGGCGTGGGGTGGGCTGCTGGCTGGAATGAGGGGTGGGAGGCTCCTTGGATCGGGATAAAGAGTCGGGAGAGTGAGGATGAGTCGGTCTGCAGACTGAACAAGGAAAGGGAAATCCGGCCCCGGGGCCGTCTGCGGCTCGGGACGACACTCGGCCCTGGAAGGAGGTGGGGCGGGGCCAGAGAGAGAGAGAGAGGGGCAGGGATTGTCTCTGTTGCTGAATTGTACTTCCAAAGCGCTTCGTACAGTGTTCTGCACACAATAAACGCTCAATAAATACGAATGAATGAATTGGTTTCCTAATCCCCACCGGTTTCAAATCAGGCAAGCTCTCAGCAGGGTGCAGGGGACTGCGGAAGAAAGCAGGGGAACGGACCTGAGCCCAGGAGCCCTAATTACGGGCTCCCCATTCTGCCTCTCCACTTTCCACAGCCGATCTGACCCCACAGGGAAACTACGGTCTGGCAGCAGCATACGGAGCGGGGGGCGGGGGGGATCCTCTCAACTGTCTCTATATGTTGCCAACTTGTACTTCCCAGGCGCTGAGGCCAGTGTGCTCTGCGCACAGTAAGCGCTCAATAAGTACGACTGAATGAATGACCTGAGGCTGCTTTCCCCGATCAAACCCCGCCCCGCAAGTGTCTCCGCTGCATCCGTTCCCCTCCCTGGGGCCAGAGTCCCTGGAGCCCTCCCGGCGAGGAGCCGGGCTTGTTGGACTCACCTGAGGGGAGGCCGGGCGCCGGGCCCTAGGGTGCGGGTTTCGGGCTGCAGGCTCGGCGGCTCCTACACTCCCCGCCTCTCTCTCGGCACATTCCTGCACTGGGCTGCCCTAGCCTCACCTCCGCAACCACCTGGCTCCGCCCTCTACCTGACTCCGCCCTGGTCCCCAATTTCCTCGAGCTTCACTGGACGTCCCATGGGAGGCCCCCACCTCCCTCAAAGCCCTGTTGCTTAGGGACCCAACACACACAACCCTGCCTCCTGGAGTTGCCCCCCCGCCCCCGAAAACAGGCTAGCTTAATAGGTCCCCATCCCAATTGATAACCACCATCAATAATCTTGGTCTTTCCAGGGCCCCCTGAGGTAGCCAGGATCCCCAAGTCCTCCTCCTCTCGGAGCTCATTGTCAGGGGATCAGTTTCAGGGCTTGACCCTTAACTGACACCATCAGCTCAGTTGCACTCTTCCCCCTCTTCCAAGCAGCTTCTTTCCTGGCTACTGACATGCAGCTGGCTCTAGGGTGGGGCAGGGGCACGAGGTGACAGTTAATTCCACCTGTGTTGGAACCGGACAGGGTGTCCTATCCCTGGAAATACCAGTTCCATCCTGTCCCCTCTTTGCTGCAGCTCCGGTGTTCTTCTAGCAGGGGGATGAGGGAGCGGCAAAGCCAGGGAGCTACTACTTGGATGGTTATGAGTGGCTGGTCTCCGATTTCCCCGAAGGAATTGCTTCTTCCTGCAGCAAGGTGGAAGTAAAATGGACATTAAGAAGGCTTGGCAAAGCATCCCCAAGAAAAGTCGGGGAGTCATAATAATAATGATGCCGTTTGTTAAGCGCTTACTATGTGCCAAGCACTGTTCTAAGCACTGGGGGGGGGGGGGATACAAGGTAATCAGGTTGTCCCACATGAGGCTCACAGTCTTAATCCCCATTTTCCAGATGAGGGAACTGAGGCACAGAGAAGTTAGGTGACTTGCCCAAAGTCACACAGCTGACAAGTGGCGGAACTGGGCTTAGAACCCAAGATCGTGCTCTTTCCTCTGAGCCACGCTGCTGCTCCAGAGTCATCTTCTCTGGAGGTTTTTAAAACAAAGGGACTTGCCCAGCTGCCTTTAGGGTGGTCCTGTCTGAAGTCAGGAGGTTCAATCAAAGCCTTTTAGGGTCACATCTCCCCTAAAAGCCCTTCCCCAATTAAGCCCTCTTTCCCCCACTTCTCTCTTCATTCTGCATCATCTATGCACTTGGATCTGTGACCTTCAGGCACTTGATATTCATTCCATCCTCAGCCCTGTAGTACTTACATACATAGCTATAAATTATAAATTATTTATTTATATCAATGTCTGTCTCCCCCTCTAGACTGTGAGCTCATTGTGGGCAGGGAATATGTCTACCAACTGTTATACTGTACTCTGCCAAGTGCTTAGTACAGTGCTCTGTACACAGTAAGCATTCAGTGAGAAGCAGCGTGGCTTAGTGGAAAGAGCCCGGGCTTGCGAGTCAGAGGTCGTGGGTTCTAATCCTGACTCTGCCTCTTGTCAGCTGTGTGACCTCTCTCTGTGCCTCAGTTACCTGATCTGTGAAATGGGGATGAAGACTGTGAGCCCGATGTGGGACAACCTGATTACCTTGTACCTATCCCAGCGCTTAGACAGTGACAGTGCTTGGCACATAGTAAGCGCTTAACAAATACCAACTTATTATTATCATTACCACTGATAGTGATGACTGAGCATCTACTGTGTGTAGAGCAATGTATAACATTAACCAATGTACAACATTACTGTATGTAAAGCATTGGAAGAGTGCAACAGAAGTAGAAGACCCAATCTTGGCTTCTGTGACTCTCTGTCAGGGGGAATCCCAGCTGGTGGCCAGTGGATAGGAAGGAGAACAGAAGAGAACAGGTGGTCAGCTGGCATCTCTGGCAACTCTCTGCAGAGGGGCAGCAGCAGGCACCCAATCCTCCAGTTCCTATTCTCCCCTGCCTTCTGGCCAGTGTCAGTTTTCTTCCCACCCAGCCTAGGCATATCTATATCTGAGACAGGGTGCCATAGGGAAAGGGTAGTTGCATGGGACCTTCAAAAAATGACAGCTGTGCCAGATTTTCCAAAGATGGTGACTGCCTGTCCTCTCAAAGGTGGCTGCACTGGTGCCCCTCTTGAAGAGGGGCAGTAAGTGCTTAGTACAGTGCTCTACCCACAGTAAGTGCTCAATAAATACGATTGAATGAAGATGATGGCTGACACGTGGCTTCACTCTGGGATGACTACACTGTGGCCTTTCTCAAAGATGGTGGTACCGCTGCCCTTTTCAGAGTTGTCTGCAGCACGCCTTTTCTTACAGAGGGCCACTGTGTGGCCTCTTTCAAAGAGGACTACCGTGTGATTAAATGATTAAAGCACTCAATCACCTTGCAACCTCCTACCTCACCTCACTATTCTACTACAGCCCAGCCTGCGCATTTCGCTCCTCTAATGCCAACTTTCTCACTATGCCTCAATCTCATCTATATTGCTGCCAACCCCTTGCCCACGTCCTATCTCTGGCTTGGCTTCAAAGCTCTCCGTCACCTTGCCCCTTCTTACCTCACCTCCCTTCTCTCCTTCTACATTCCAGCCCGCACACTCCACTCCTCTGGTGCTAACCTTCTCACTGTGCCTCAATCTCGCCTGTCTCACCACCAACCCCTGGCCCACGTCCTACCTCTGGCCTGGAACACCCTCCCTCCTCAAATCTGCCAGACCATTACTCTGCCCCACTTCAAAGCCCTACTGAAGGCGCACCTCCTCCAAGAGACCTTCCCAAACTAATCCCCCTCTTCCTCTGTTCCCCCTCCCTTCCACGTCACCTCGACTCTCCCCTTCTGCTCTTTCCCCCTCACCCCACAACACTTATGTATATATGTATATATCTATAATTCTATTTATTTATATCAATGACTGTTTACTTGTTTTGATGTCTGTCTCCCCCCCAACCCCCAGACTGTAAGCCTGTTGTGGGCAGGGATTGTCTCTCTTTCTTTATTGCTGTATTGTACTTTCCAAGCACTTAGTACAATGCTCTGCACACAGTAAGCACTCAATAAATACGATTGAATGAATGAATAAATGAATGCCCTCCTCCCTCAAATCCAACAATTACTCTCCCCCTCTTCAAAGCCTTGTTGAGGGCACGTCTCCTCCAAGAGGCCTTCCCTGCCTGACTATGCCCCCTTACCTGCATCACCCTGACTTGTTCCCTTTGTTCTTTTCTGCTCCCAGCCCCACAGCACTTATGTACATATCTGTAATTCATTTATATTAACGTCTCTCTCCCCCCTCTAGACTGTAAGCTTGTTGTGAATGTGTCTGTTTAGTGTTGCACTCTCCCAAGAGCTTAGTACAGCGTTCTGCACACAGTAAGAGCTCAATAAATACGATTGAATGAATGAATGAATGAATGAATGAATGAATGGACGCTGTGTGGCCTCTTTCTAAGACGGCCGCTGCGTGGCCTCTTTCTAAGATGGCCCAGCTATTGACCTCGTCAAAGATGGCAGTGGGGAAGAAGTGATCCGTTAGCGGGGTCTTGGAACCAGCTGCCGTGGGTGCCTGGGTGAGAGGGAGCCGTGCAGGCTGGTGGTTCTTCAGTCAGAAACTTTCACCACAGATGGCATAGCCCCAGCAGGCAGAGCTGGGACTAGAATCCAGATTGCCTGATTCCCAGAGCTGTGCCTTTTCCACTGAACAAACAGCAGATCAGCACAGTGTCATGAGGAACATTGAGGGCTGCCGTTTTTCCCTTGTGCCAGGGTGGATGAATGTTTGAGGCCCGCTCAAGAGGCAGGACTGTATTTTTCCTCTCCCATGACACCGGTCCTCGTTTCTTTTAAAAGCTTTCCCCCAACCCCCAAGCCTGCTCCTCTCCCCCTTCCCTCCGCCCATAGCTGCTAGCACTCTGACATGGCTCTGGCTCTTCTGGTCTCTATGTCTTCTTTCTCCTACAGTTCCTAACCTGCCCCTGTCCCCCAGGTAGCATCATCTTATCTTCAGAACCTCCAGGCTGCCTAATGGGACTCTCGTGGGGCAGATCCACTCCAAGTGCTTAGCTCTGGCATGGACTTCCCCCAGCTGGCTCAGTTGAGACCAGGCCCTGGCTTACCCAAAGGTCCCAGCTGGGATTTGAATCCTCCTGGCAGAAGTTGCCCTTTCAGCTACCGGGCTGCAGGGCCAACAGGGTAGGGAGCTGGGGAGGTGAGGAAGAGTTCTGGCTACTGAGCAGCCTGTATCTGGCTCAGATATCATCCAAGGACCTCCCTCCACTCCTTCTCCCCCAGCCTGAGATGGGAGGTGGACCAAATAATCTCTTGCGGGATCCCACTCAAGGAAAACCTAGGAAATTCCCACAGAATGGGGCACTCTCAGGGCTGCAGTCCTAAAACAAGCAGTGCTTCAAAGTTGCACCCAAAGCCCTGCTCCTTTCCCCAAAAAGCTTCCAATGTTTTTCTGCATTTTCTTTTCAATACCCACCAATCCAATTCTCTTTCTTCTAGAGCAGGGGTCTCTAATTTATGGCCCGGGAGACTTAATTTGGCTTTTCTTGGAACCAAAATGTGGCTCTCAAGCCAAGGAAGTGGGGTGAAGCATTTCAAATCACCACCCAGAGCCTTGGGCCAAAGGGAGGCAGCCCACTGAACACCCCCCAACACACAGCACCACCACAATGCAACCTACCTAAAAGCCATGGCAGACTGCGCGGGGCTCCAGGGGCTCTGTCCTGCCTGTTGCTGCCAAGGACCGGCGAGTCAGCAAAAGGTAGCCCACAGGGGGCAAATCGCCAGAAGGCCACGGACCTGGCCCCCTCCTCCAGCCCTCCCCAGGGGTTCCGGGTCCCAGCGAGCAGTGCTGGCTAGGGCTGGATCCACGCCATTTGGGCCGCAGAATTTCTCACCCCCTTCTGCCCAGGGAAGGAGATCCCGCCCCTTCACGAAGGAGAGCAATCCCCGCCCGCTCTGGAGGCTCTCACAGGCTCAGCAACTCTTCGGAGCTAGGAGAGGAGGAGGGAGGGTGGCACAGAGAGGCAGGAGCAGCTCTTAGACACCTTATCGCACGGCCTTGAAAATCCCTCCCCTGCCAGATGCCAGAGCAACATAGCTGAAACTTGTTTCTGACTGAGGGGGAGCAGGATCCAGCTCTCCCAGGAGTCCTCTTTGTGGTCCGTAGGGGGCTGGGAGGGTCCAGGTGATGAGGGTGAGACTGTGCTGCTGCTGTTGCCCATACCTGGGAGGTTGGAGGGAGGGAGAAGAAGGGGAAGGAACTAATCTTCGGGAGGGCTGGCCCATCAACCCACCCTTCCTTTCCTCTCGTCTCCACTCCTGTCCTTTTCCCTTCCCTCTCATCCCCTACCCTGCTTTTCCGTCCCAGACTGGCAGCAACCGCTGTTGCTATGAAGCCATATCATCACATTGAGCCGTATGCAGCGTGACATAATTACATCATAGGCCATGAAGGGTCCCCATATAACCAAGTAGCCCTGGGCCTGCAGGGAGGGGTTGTTACTGTGGTCCAGCTACACCTAAGCAGGAGCTGTGAGGGTGTGGTATGGGCATTTAAAACCTTTAGATTCACATTGAAGTAAACTACACTAATGTGTGTTTAAGCGGTATGATTGGCTCTTTGGGCACCAACTGTTCAAAGATTTTGTTTAGCCCTTCTGCACAAAAAGGTAGCCAACCCCTGCTCTGGTGGCTCCTCAGTGGGGTGTTTTCTGGATCAGGTTGGGATGGCTAAGGGTGCCCAAGTTTCATTTTGAGCAGGGGGAAAAGGAATTAATTAGGGCCAGATCCCAGAGTCCCTGTCAGACTGTCTGACCATCTGGGTGAGACAGAGGGGGGAAGCTGGACTCTTGCCTCACCCCCTAGACCATGTGCCAGGTTGTCTGGCCAGAGCTGGGATCAGAAGGGCCTCTTGCCAGACTCTGGAGCCCAGTGGGCCTGGAGAGGAACCTCGTGGGCTTCTTGGCATGAGCTGCAGAGATGCAACCTGCTGTTGGGGAGCAAAAGTGTCATAGCGGTTCTCGTTCTAACCTCCATCGGGTTCCAAAGGGCAGTGTGGGTTAGCTGCAGCTGCCTGTTCTGCCCCCAAAATTGAGTGGACAAAGCTAGTAGCTTCATCCATAACGCTCATTCCATGGTGGGTGGGACCAAGGCATTTAAAGGTGTCAGTGGGGAGTCAGAGGACACTGCTATGTGCCTGCCGTGGGACCTTGGACAAGTCATTTAACTTCTCCTTGCCTCAGTTTCCTTATTTGTAAAATGGGGATTCAATATCTTCCCTCCATCCCACTTAGACTGTGAGCTCCATGTGGGACAGGGACTATGTCTGACCAGATTGTCTTGTCTCTACCCCAGTGCTTAGTCCAGTGCTTGGCACATAGTAAAGGCAAAACAAATGCCACCATTATTATTATTAACAGGCCCAGGCATCGCGTGGGGTGGAGTGGGGGAAAAGTGGAAGCGGGATGTCGAACTGTGGCGGTGGTGAGACCCCAGTTCACGCTGCAGCTTGGTGAGGATGATGGGAATGCCTCAGGTCCCTGGGCCAGGCCAGAGGCCAGAGTGGAGGCAGCGGGAACGCTGGATGACTTTCTCCCATTCCCACCCTGGAGAAGTCCCCATGCCCTCCGCACCCCCCTCCCCCCACCGGAGCCATGCCAGCTGCCTGGGGGAGGTGACCACACTGCCGGTGGCCAACTGGCTGCCTGGCACCCCACAGCCCGGGCCGGTGCTGGGTCAGGGCCACATCCCCTCCTCCTAGACCAGATAACTATGTCAGGGAGGGGCTGTCCATCTTCTATGCCTGGCAGCTCAGGGTTTATTGTTTTCCCCGTGCCCAGTTCGTACCCCGTTCCGGACCAACCCGGGCTGTTCTGGACCATTCCCTATCGTTCTGTCTCTCTCCCACCCCTGCCTTTGTCCCCGAGGAGCTGGCGCCTTTGGGGCTGACCCAGACTGGGTGAATTATTGGTTGAGCTCTGTCTAGACAGAAGTCTAGGAAGCTTCCCTGGAGACCATGGGGTGAGACGAATTTGGTGGGTCTTCAGGGCTGGGGTAGGGGGTCTCCCAACTAAAATCAAGGGGTGGGGGTGGCTAGTCTCCCTAAGGGCCGAGACTCCTTGAGCACAGCAGGAAGCTGACCCAGACCCAGACACAGCTGGGGAGCTCCCCGCTCCAGAGAGCTGTCTCTGGGGGCTGCGGGCAAGCCCCAACTTCACTATAAAAGGCAAAGAGAGAGCGAATCGAATTAGAGGAGTTGGGGGCCAGTGGGAACAGAGAGCATCGCCCCCAGGGTGTGGAAAATAGCTGGTGGAAAAGACAAAATTTGGAGTGAACTGGGGACAGTTAGCAAGACATTCCTTTAGCATAAGTCAGGAGGAGCCATCCTGGCCTGTTGGGCCTGAAACACAGGCACTTGGCCAGTTAGTCAGGCAGGGGGCCGCTAAACAAAAGGAGCAAGGCCAGGCAGCTCCGTCCCTTCAGTCAGCAGTTTTGCCCCGCCAGAATTTCTCCGTAATCCATGGTTGGGGTGGAGCTTGGCCCAGTGCTGCAGAACAAAGGGGACTTGCCCCCATTCACACTCCCGGGTCCCCAAAGTGCATTCTGCTGATCAGAAGGTTTTAAATGGAAACCTCTTCCCCTGATTTTGGTTAGGGAATCCTGAAGGCATTGGTGGGGAGGTAGGGGGGTGGTGTTGAGAAGCAGTGTGGCTTAGTGGAAAGAGCACCGGCTTGGGAGTCAGAGGACGTAGGTTCTAATCCCAGCTCTGCCACTTGTCTGCTGTGTGACCTTGGGCAAGTCACTTAACTTCTCTGTGCCTCACTTACCTCATCTGTAAAATGGGGATTAAGATTGTGAGCCCCATGTGGGACAACCTGATTACCTTGTCTTTACCCCAGCACTTAGAACAGTGTTTGGCACATAGTAAGTGCTTAACAAATGCCATAATAATATTATCCTCTTTTATGATGTTAAACGCAGCCAGTGAGCCACTTAGATGAATTATCCCCCGTTAGCCCCAAAATGACCCTGCTCATGCCCCAGTTCTCTCTCTGTTGGCCTTGTTGCCCTCCAGCTTCCCCATCCCTACTCCCTGAAGGGGAAAGAGTATCTAGACTCAAACAGTCGAGTGACCTGTTTCTTATCTCTCATTTCAGAACTAAGTGGTCCTGGTTCTACCTGGCCTTTCTGGATCAGGGCTGAGTGAGGGGGCCATAGTCGTTGTATTAGCATTTATTGAGCGCTCACTTGGTGCAGTGCACTGTACTAGATGTCTGGGAAGTACAGAATAAGGAAGTGACCTGTTCCTGGCCCACAAGGAGCTTCCACTGTAATGGGGAAAACAAATAGGAAAATATTTTCAGTAGTCAGGTTAAATCATTAAATGTACAATTGAATAAACAAAAACATGAGAGCACTGAGGATGGGTAACAGCATGACCTAGTGGATAGATCACAGGCCTGAGAGTCAGAAGGTCCTGGGTTTTACAGTGGCTCTGCCACTTGTCTGCTGTGTGACCTTGAGCAAGTCACTTCACTTTTCTGTGTCTTAGTTCTGTGTCTTAGTTCTGTGTCTCTGTATAATGAGGATGAAGACTGTGAGCCCAGTGTGGGACAGGGACTGTGTCTAACCCAATTACCTTGTATCTACCCCAGTGCTTAGTACAGAGCCTGGCACATAGTAAGCACTTAACAAATACCACAATTATTATTATTAGTAGTAGTAAAATAAGTTTATAAGTGGCTAGAGTTGGCTGAGGTGATGATATGGCTCAGGGGGCTCAGAGATTAATTGGGAAAGGCTTTTTTTTAAAGGTGTTTTTTAAGTGTTTATTAGGTTCCCAGGCACTGTACTAAGTGCTGGGGTAGATTCAAAATCATCAGGTTGCACACACTCCACGTCCCACATGGGGCTCACAGTCTTAATCCCCATTTTACAGTTGTGATAACTAAGGCACAGAGAAGTTAAGTGACTTGCCCAAGGTCACATAGCAGGAAAGTGGCAGAGCTGAGATTAGAATCTAGGTCCTCTGATTTCTCGGTCCCGGGCTCTTTCCACTAGCCCATGCTACTTCTTGTTGGAGGAGGAGGGATTTTAGGATGGCTTTGAATGTGAGCTCTCATTGTTAGTGCAGTCACCGGGCTTTGGTTGGTCATTTCTGTCTGGGAGAGTGGAAACTGATCAGATGGCATCCAGAAAGTTGTCAAGGCCAGAAGGGTCACTGAAAGATGTTGTTTCTGGGAAGCTTCAGATCCTTGGGAGAGAGGAACCAGAATCAGAGAAACAGGATAAAGTAAGTATCTTTGGAGAAATAGAAGAAATCGGGTTAAGTGTGGGGAGGAGGGTACCCTTCCTTTGCTAGATGTCCGTCCCTTCCCCCTCCTTCTTCTGAAGACTAGAAAACTTGGGGTGCCCAGGGTACACTACTTTGCATAAAACTGCCCCTGCACAATTGCAAAGCAGGCTGGAAAATGAGGTTGGGTTTCGGGGTGCTTCAGATGAAAGGGCGGTCAACTGTGAAAGGGGGAAGAGGGAAGTGGGGGGCCCAGTCCGTGTTTCAGGTGGGAAAGAGAAGCAGCGTGGCTCAGTGGAAAGAGCACGGGCTTGGGAGTCAGAGATTCAAATCCCCGCTCTGCTGTCAGCTGTGTGACTTTGGGCAAGTCACTCAACTTCTCTGTGCCTCAATTCCCTCATCTGTAAAATGGGGATTAAGACTGTGAGCCCCCTGTGGGACAACTTGATCACCCTGTAACCTCCTCAGTGCTTAGAACAGTGCTTTGCACATAGTAAGCGCTTAATAAATGCCATTATTAGTATTATTATTATTATTGAAGAGCAGGGCTGGACAGAAAACAAAGGATCTGCGCCCTCTAGCGGGCCAAAACGAAAGGACAGAAACGCCCACCGAACCCAGTTTAGGACGGTCAATCAATCAATCAATCAAGTTATTTGTTGAGAATGTTCTCTGTGCGGAGAACTGTACTAAGCGGTTGGGAGAGGACAATAGGATTAGTAGATATGATCCCTATCCTTAAGGAGCTTACAATGTAGCGGGAGAGACGGGTACAAAAATAAGTTACAGATAGGGGGAAGTTTAAAGATCTGCATATATGTGCTGGGGGTGGGGGCCGGGTGAGGAACGAGTACCTGAAAGGTTTAGTGGAGTGAGGACTCGAGTGCATAGGTGACGTGGAAGCTTTGAAATGGCAGTACAGGGAGAAAGAGAGTGTGGAGATTAGTCAGGGAAGTCCTCCTGGAGGAGATGTGATTTCAGAGGGGTTTTGAAGATGGGGAGAGCTGTGGTCTGCTGGATGTGAAGAAGGAAGGTTCCATCTAAAGGGGAAAGACATATCATTCCTGGGACTATCACAGAGGCAAAATCACAGAATCCCTCAAGCTAGATCTAAAAACATCATCTGTGTCTCCATCATCACATCTATCCCCCTGCTTCTAGGTGGGTCTGAACTACATATCTCATGTAGAATGATTCCCTTCTCACCTTGGAATCTCTACTTTCTAGTGATGAAAGAGGTCACGCCAATCAATCAATCATATTCATTGAGTGTTTTGGAAGCTGCTCAAGGTGCCCGGCAGCAATCCTGTGGGACTGAGGGGCTGCAGGTTCAATGGGTGTGGTTGGGAGGGAGAGGCAATTTGAGCTAGAACAGGATGGAGAGCGTTAAACTGGAGCCTGTGACTCTTCTGTTGAGGGGATTTTAAGAGGCTTCACCTCCCGGAGGCTTTCTGCCCAGCACCTCTTTCCTGCTCTTAAGGCCTCCTTCCCCGGGAGCTCCCAAGTTTGGGACTCCTCTCAGCCTCTAAAAGCAGCCACTCCCCACCTCCCAGGACCCTCACCTTGGAGGTCCAGGGTGGGAGGCAGTGCTTGTCTTTAGCCACCCAGCCATTCCCTGTGGCCCTCTTCCACCTCCCTCAGACAGCTCCACCCTGGCCCCTCCCCAGGGGCCCCACGTGAGTTTGCACTCCATGGTGCGATAGAACAGGCAGAGAAGAGGAAGTGAGGAGACAGTGAGAAGCAGAGAGGCAGCGGGGAGCCCTCAGACTGCGGGGGTCTGGGGCAGGGGGGCAGGGGAGGTTGCCATGGAGATGTGGCGCCAGTGTGCCCACTGGCTCATCCAGTGCCGTGTGCTGCCCCCCAACCACCGGGTGACCTGGGACAGTGCTCAGGTGTGCGAACTGGCCCAGGCCCTCCGTGATGGCGTTCTATTGTGCCAGCTGCTCAACAATCTCATGCCCCATGCAGTCAACCTGCGCGAAATCAACCTACGACCCCAGATGTCCCAGGTGAGCCGGTGGGAGGAGAGGGAAGCCTGCTGCTACTAGGGGAAAAGGGAACCTCAGAAGGAGAAGGGTGACTTGGGTTTGCTCGGTAGCAGGGTCTGGGATGGGGCCATCTCTTCTCAACCTAGATGCCTAAAGAAGGGGCACGTAGTGGGGAATTTGGCCGTGGGGACTGGGAAGGCCGAGAACCCCTGGGAGAGTTGGGTATTGGGTGTCCACTGAGTGAGCTAGGAGAGTAGGGGCAGAGCCGGTAAAGGCGGGCCCTGGGGGTGAATAGTTACTGTGGCGCCATGGGCACAAGAAGCCATTATAGCCCCAAATGCCATAGCGTGGCATTTTGGTGGGTAGAGCTGGCCAGGCAGGGCTGCTCTCCTCCTCCTATTGGGAAAACCATAAGACCAGTCGGGAGCCCTTTGGTGGCCAGAGTGAAAGTTGCTCCCCACCACCAGCCTCTTCCTCTGTGTCTCTCCCTTCCCTCCCCACCCCAGTGGGCCCCTTCCTTTCCTCCCCACCCCCACTCTCAGCTCTTCCTTTCCACCCCTGCCTCTGCCCCCTGTCGGGCCCCTTTCCCTTCCCCTTTCTGGTTCTTTCTCATTGTGTGCTGTTATAAGTTTCCTGCCTGGCTTGGGGGCTTTGTCCCTACCCCTGTTTCAAACACCCCCCCACCCCCCCCCATCCCCGTCCCAGTCTTGACCTGATCTATGGGGGCTGGGGGGTAGAGGGATGCTTTCTAGGGGAAAGCAGAGTTTGCCAAACTTTGGGGTTTGTCTTTGCCCTTTGGGGGAATTCTCTCTATGACCCATGCTCTCTTCCTCCTCACCTCCCTTTCCAGGCCTGACTGTACTGTCCTCTGCTTAATGCCCTCACTGGGCCTGCCCCAAACTGGGGAAAGGTTTGGGGCATGGGCTGAGTAGAAGCATGAGAAGCAGCATGGTGTAATGGATAGAGCACGGGCCTGGGAAGCAGAAGGTCATGGGTTCTAATCCCACCTTGGCCACTTGTCTGCTGTATGACCTTGGGCAAGTCACTTCACTTCTCTGGGCCTCAGTTACCTCATCTGGAAAATGAGGATTGAGACGGTGAGCCGACTGTGTCCAACCCAATTTGCTTGTATCAACCCCAGTGCTTAGGACAGTGCCTGGCACATAGTTAAGCACTTAACAAATGCCATCATCATTATTATTATTAGCTTTTTGGTGGTGCTGGTGCTTTCAGGGGCCTTTGTAGTCAAGTGGGGAGGGTCATGGCATGGCGGGAGGGGGCATCAGCTGGCAGCATTCAATGATGGAAGCAGATCGATTCCAAAGTGCGAACCATCTCTGTCTCCCCAGGTTGTGGGGTTGGGACCAAAGGGATGAATAGAGACCCCAGTCTTTCGCCTTCAGTCTGAAGTGAGGAATCAACTCCTCTCCTGAGAGGAGCCTTGTGCTGGGAGCAATTTCTCGGATTTCACTGCACATTCACCAGCAATATCTGAGCAGTGTTTGCTCCTGTCTAGCAGGCTCGGCCTTCTTGGGCCCGTTCTCGAGCCAGGGCCAGACAAACGTTGGCAAGTGGGAGGAGTGGGGACACTTGGGGGTTCCTGGGGAGATGAGCCCTGGAAGACATTTTGTGGGCTTCCGCGGAAAGGGTTGGAGACCTTGCCCAGCCATGGGCCGTGCTATAGGCGGTTTTCTAGCCTGCGTCCCTGTGCCCAGAAGAGCAAGATCTCCAGGTCTGGTGGGGAGGGGGAGACCTGAGGGCAGACCCTCCCTCATAGCTCCCGAACCCCACTGCTCTTTTCTGAAGAAAGGATCCAAGGACTGAGGGGGTCTTGGTCCCCGCAGGCCGCAGGCCTGGATTCATCTTGGACTATCCTGCTAGTTTCCAGATATCTACTGCTCTCCAACCCCAACTCCAAAGATGTCCACAGGCACGTTTGGAGACCCAGGGAAGGGCAGGAGCAGAACCCACAGGTTCGATTCCCAACCCATGATTGCAGCAGGCCTCAGTCTCTCCAGCTCCAGACAGGGATTCCTGCCCTCATTTGGGCTGGCAGACCTGAGCGCTGCAATTGGACCCCAGATGGAGGGGCCAGTAGGAAGCTGCTACCGTTTAGATCCCCAGGAGACATGTTTTTTGATCACGGGTGGTATCCAATTATAACTCTGGAGCGCCGTGCTGCAGGCTGACAGGCTATTATGGGGCTGCCTGGGGAAATGGGGCATTTTCGATTTGAATTCCGCCCCCGTTGAGCCACCCGGTTGGGAAGGTTTTGAGAAGAGAAATTGTTTTAAATAGCCCAAATTCATTCACAGGGTTTTGGGCCTATTAGGTGAGAGGGGTTGCTTGTCAGAAGTCAAGATGAGGCCTAGGGTCAGGGTTGGGGTTGGATAGAGTTAGGATTTTACCCAGCGGAAGACAAAACCAATAAGAAGGCAGAGGTGGCTAGGATCTTTGGAGAGTGTCTGAATATCTTTTCCTCCCCCATCATGATCATCAAAACGATTATTAAGTGTTTGCACTGGCTGAGTGAGGACAATACATGGAAATTGACTAAGACCCAATTTCTGACCAACAAAGGGTTCCCAGTTTAAAGTCTCAATTAGAAGCCTCTCAACAGTAATTCTGTGGTGGGAAAAGGGGAGGGTGTGGACATGCACTGACAGTTTGAAGTCCCTGGGCAATAGCTGGCTCTCACCCCTTTTTCCAAGGAGTAGAGAAGCAGCTTGGCCTAGTGGATAGAGCACAGGCATTGTTCCTCAACCTTTGAGCTAAGCAGCCTGATAGAGCATGGGCCTGGAAAAATCAGTAGGACCTGGGTTCTAATACCGGCTCCATCACTTGTCTGTTGTATGACTTTGGATAAGTCACTTTACTTCTCTGTGCCTCAGTTACCTCATCTGTAAAAATGGGGAGTAAGACTATGAACCCCATGTGGGACCTGGACTGTGTCCAAACTGATTAGCTTGGAGGATAATAATAATAATAATAATAATGATATTTGTTAAGTATTTACTGTGTGCCAGTCATTGTACTAAGAGCTGCGGTAGACACAAGCCAATCGGACTGGTCACAGTCCCTGTCCCATGAAGGACTCACGGTCTCAGTCTCCATTTTATAGTTGAGGTAACTGAGGCATAGAGAAGTAAAGTGACTTTCCCAAGGTCACACAGCAGACAAGTGGCAGAGCCAGGATAAGAACCCATGACCTTTTGACTCCAAAGCCCTTGCTCTATCCGCTACGCCATGTTGCTTCTATCCCAGTGTTTAGTACAGAGGCTGGCACATGTAAGTGCCTAACAAATACCAAAAAAAAGGAGTAGGAAAGGGAGTTGCCCAAAGTCCCAGAGAAACTGGGACCCAGATATTCTAATTCTGCTCTGGTGTTACCTCCTCCCCCTTCCTCATCTCACAGCCATGGTCTCCCGGCGCCCCAGGATGATCCGGTTCTCACCCTCAAACAACTCGAATAGAGACCTAACTGGGAACTGATGGTTTTACTGCCCATCCCCCTGCCAGATGGGCACGCCTAAACCAAACGACTCGTTAGATAGTCAAATCCTGTGTCTGGTCCTGCGGTTACCTGGTCAGAATCAACTGACCAGAAAACTGGTTCCCTTGGGTGGTTTCCCTGGGTTCTGAGGCCTGCCACCGACGGCCAGATTGGGCAGAGAGAAGCCAGGCTCTTCTTCGATAGGGAGCCACTCCAAAGCCCTGCCGGGCCCAACGCCTTTGTGAAAGGTCTCCTCTCCCCTCCAGGCTGGGCTGGCCGGACTGTGGTGCAACTCTGGTTTCAGAGAGCTGAGTCAGCGGCAGGATCTGGTACCTCACAGGGTTGTGGCCCCCCCTGAGCAGGCAGAGAGGGTCCTTGGGGATTGTTGGAGTGTAAATGAGGAAGTGAGCGACCTGAGAGAGAGAGGGAAGGAGGGAGGGCAGAGCTGGGGGAGGTGGTGGGGGTTTTCCCAGGGGATATGAGATGCCCCCAAGCCTCCTTCAACTCCTGCGCATCTGTGACCCTAGGAGAAGTGAAGCGAGGTAGCAAGGTGGCTGTGCTCAAACACCATCTGGTTGCTCACTGGGTAGAGTGGGGATGTGTCTGTGTGTGTGTAGGGGGGAGACAGCTAGTTCCTAAATTCTGCTTTAGCCGGGTGCTGTCTCTCTTGATTTCCTCATCCAACCATCTGCCTCCTTCCTCGGCCAGGGGGAAGCTTCCGAGAACTTTGGATGCAGCAACAGTGTTGGTCTCTGAGAAGGAGCACCTTCCCGGAGTACCAGCAGTGCCGGTCAGCTCTGGTCTCCTCCAGGAGATGTTGGCATCTGGTCTCCTACTCCGGTGGGGTGAGAGTCTGGGCATCGGCGGTAGAAGGATAGGACTTGGGTTGGGCCATGAGGTGGTAGCACGTGGCGCCTCGAAGTAGTAGCCATGTAAGCTCGTTATGGGCAGGGAACGTATCTGCTGATTCTGTTGCATTGTACTCTCCCAAGTGCTTAATCAGTGCTCTGTACATAATAAGTGCTCAATAAATGTGATTGATTGATCGTGGGCTGACTTCTCCCTCTCCTGGGAGTTCCCGGGTGCCGCCAAGAATCCGGTGGGATCAGATGGGGGCCATACTCTTCTCAGATGAAGCCCACGCCTATCTGGCCGCTTGTCCCTCTGGGATCCCTGTGGCATTTTGGTTTATCTCTAAATTATGAGAGTGAACGTGTCCACAATTATGCCCTCTGATGTCTTTTATATGTCATTTTAAGGCTTCTGCCCCTTGTCTTGTGCTCATTTGCATGTTTGTGTGTCTGGGTTCTTCCTGTCTCCCCCATTAAGCTGAGAGCTCTTTGAGGGTAGGGTCCGACTCTAATTTTTCTTGGATAGCCTTCCGGCCCCCAGCCCAGGGCTCTGCACTCCGTGGGTCTTCAATCACCCATTGATTAGAAGCCCCCTCCAATGGCTAAGCTGCAGCTGAGGAGGTTTGAGATGCAGGGGTTTTCAAAAGACGGTTTCCCTGACATCACATGGTTTCCTGGTGATGGGCGTAGGCAGAGGGGCTCCTGAGGGGGAAGAGGAGGCGGTAAGAGCTGATGGGCCCAGGGGACCGGTGACAACTTGAGCAAAGGCCCAACCTGGAGGGAACTCTGGGGCACGGTGCAGAATGTCAGACAAGGCTCAGGCTACTGTGGTGGTGGTTGGCCCCATATCTTTTTGGGCGTTACCAGTAGCGGGAAGGATTTGGGGGATCGGACGTGAGGAGAAAAACGTCCTGTTAGACGTGGGAGGTGGGCTACTGAAGGAAATTGAGACATCATCTCTGAGTTGGGATCTGGAGTCCTTCCTTGGCCTTCACCACTGGGCTCAGGAGGCAAAGGGATAACTAGGTTGACCTCTGCGGGGTCCTGGCCAGGCCCGGGCTTCTGGGAGTCCACGTTGGAAGCGCCCGGCCAGGCTCTGGAGCTGAGGGGGCAGTGGAGGTTGTTTCAGTGGGATTATAGAGGCTGACAGAGGAAGTGGACGCATCCGAGCCAGAGCCCCGATGATCCCAGGTGGCCTCTGGCGGATGGAGAACAACTTTCCCCTCTCAGTCAGTGACCAGAGGAAGCATTGCCTGGAACTCCTGAGGGTGGAGAGATGTGGAATTCCCCACTGATGTCATCTTCCCCATGCTCTTCACTCACAGAAGGAGCAGCCGTGTTTAGAGCCCATCCCTCACTTTGAATGGTACCCCTGCTCAGGGAGGGGATGGGGCACCCCGACTCATCATCCTCCTCCAGCTTCAGTGGAGGAGGTGTATCTCGACCCTGGAGCAGACCAAGGACAGTACAAGGGTATCGTGGTTACCACAGTCCAGAAGCGGAAGGTGCGAGAACTGGGGATAAAGACTGCTGATAGGCATGCAAGCAGGGAAGGCCGGGAGTGGGGATGGGAGGAGGAGAAATACAATTTTGTCCTGGGTGCGGGGACCCCAAGGCCTGACTCCATTTCTTGAGTCTAGAGTGGTGTCTTGATACACTCATCCCCTCTCTAGACTGTCTCTCCGCCTGCCCTCCCCCAACCCCCCCAGAATGTAAACTCGTTATGGGCAGGGAATATGTGTTTATTGTTGTACTCTCCCAAGCGCTTAGTTCAGTGCACACAGTAAGCGCTCAATAAATATGATTGAATGAATGAATATATGAATGAAGGTGAGCCAGGACCAGGTAGAGGGCACCATCTCTGGTGGCTAGGCCTCCAGGGACTCTCTGATCTTCAGGGAAGGTGGTCCAGGCTGAGGCTTGGGCCAGTTCAGGAGGCTAGAGGCCAGCAGTCAAAGGGTTAAGCGAGAACTACCAATTGCTGGCTGTGTTTATATGCAACCCTCCTCCCCCCCAGGACCACAAGACACACTTCCTGTTTCCCGTGTGAGGAGAGGCTGAGTCTGCCCCTTTTCTGCACCAAGGGTTGGGTAAACAGAGTCTTGCTGGGTTTTCCTCATTGCCCTCAAACAGAGCTCCAACCTGGGTCTGTAGACCATTCTGGAAGGGTCTCTTTCTCTGTGTGTCGGGGGGAGGGCGGTGGGTAGGGATGCTTTTTAAGACAAAAGTAGACAGCTCTTTTTCTAGGGTAGTTAGAATCTGGTTCTGCCCAGAGACTGGACAGTGGAGTATATGACCCTTCAAGGTCCCTTTCTGCCCAAGGGTTCAGTAAACAGAAAATCCTCAATCCTGATTCTGGTGTCATTTTGAAGAATTCCTCTCCCTTTCCATTTTTATATCTTCATGTCTCCTTCACTCATGTCCCAAAGTCATGCTTTTTTTTCCCCCAAATGCCCCACATTCTCCATCCTGTCCCATGTATATCCCCCATTCTCTTTCTTATTCCTGGCTAGATCACTACCCAGCCCACCAGCCTGAATCCTTATCTCCCTCTTCAGGGGGCAATGGGAGCCCCTGGCCCCAGAGGCCTTTGGTCTGTGTCAGTTTCCCTGCAGGCTGTCCAACTGCAGCTGTGACCCATCTAGCCATTCAATCAATTGTATTTATTAGGCACTTACAAGGGACAGAACACTGAACGAAGTGCTTGGAATATGATAGAGTTGGTAGACATGTTCCCAGCCCACAGTGAGCTTACAGACATTAAAATAAATTATGGATACATACATAAATGCTGTAAGGCTGAGGTGGGGTGAATTAAGGGTACAAATCCAAGTGCAAGAAGAGCCCTGATCTTCTTAATGACAAGACCCACCATTTGCCTGCTGCAAGTCACTTACCTTCTCTGTGTCTCAGTTTCCTCAACTGTAAAATGGTGATTCAATACCTATTCCTCATAATTAAGAGAAGCAGCGTGGCTCAGTGGAAAGAGCCTGGGCTTGGGAGTTAGAGGTCATGAGTTCTAATACCAGCTCTGCCACTTGTCAGCTGTGTGACTTTGGGCAAATCACTTAACTTCTCTGTGCCTCAGTTACCTCATCTGTAAAATGGGGATTAAGACTGTGAGCCCATGTGGGACAACCTGATGACCTAGTATCCCCTCAGTGCTTAGAACAGAGTTTGGCATATAATAAGCGCTTAACAAATGCCATCATTATTATTATTATTAGACTATAAGCCCCAAGAGATACGGTGCCTATGTCCTACCTGATAATATTAAATTTACCCCTGTGCTTAGTACAGTGCTTGGCACAGAGCTAGTGCTTAATAAATGCCACAGTTATAGGGCAAATTATATCAACCTTCCATGCCTCAGTTTATTCCCCCGGCAAAATCGGGAAAGTAGCAAGAATCATGGGTTTCTGTCCCTCCTCCTCAGAGCTGCTGACTCTCCAAATGAGTGCTGATTTGTATTGTTATTTGCATAAAATTGTAATCCATCCACATAATATCCAAATGCACAGTAGTTTCCCAGATCCTTTTCCGCTGATATATTTGGGATGGCGGGGGGGGGGGGGGGGGGGGGGGGGGGGAGAGAGAGAGAGAGAGAGAGAGAGAGAGAGAGAGGTATTCTTTGGTGTTAAGCACTTACTATGTGCCAGGCACTGTACTAAGTGCTGGGGGAAACACAAGATAATCAAGATGGAGACAGTCCCTGTCCCACCTAGGGCTCACAGTCATAATCCCCGTGAGGTAACTGAGGTACAGAGAAGTTAAGTGTCATATCCAAGGTCGCATAGCAGGCAAGTGGTGGATCTGAATTAGAACCCAGGTCCTCTAACTCCCACACCTGTGCTCTTTCCACTAGGCCACACTGCTTCTCCATTGTCTTTATGGATGTGCATTTCACACTGAAAATCTCTTGCACACTCACACAAAGTGGATTTCCCTGGCCTCTTTCATTCATTCATTCAATCATATTTATTGAGCACTTACTGTGTGCTGAGCACTGTACTAAGTGCTTGGGAAGTACAAGTTGGCAACATATAGAGACGGTCCCTACTCAACAGCGGGCTCACAGTCTAGAAGGGGGAGACAGACAACAAAACAAAGCCTATTAACAATGCCATCCAGGACGAATAATGCTTTCCTGCCCTGCTGCTTCCTCCACTCTCAGCCCCCAGCCCCTGCCCCTTTTCCTCTAGTCCCTGCTATGTCACATTGAAAGACCAAAGATTGGGGCCTATATAGGCTCCTTGATCTCTTCTCCAGCCTGGCCTTCCCTTTTTTGTACCTAAGGTCACCCCAGGGACCATCGGATAGGAGCTCTCTTTCCCCCTCTTCCCCGTCTCTGCTATCTTCCCAGAGCTGGCCCGCCGTATTGGGAGCAGGGCTGACGCCTGTGACAGAGTCAAAACTGAAACCCAGGACTCTGTAGGAAACCTCTCCCGACTGGGTTGGTTTGCCACATTAACTGTTTCAGTTCGCAGGAGCCAGTTCCCTAATGAGGCTGGGGGAGGAAGAGGGCAGGTGCAGGCAAGAGAGAAAGGATTAAGGGGTCAGGGCCCATGGCTTGGAGATCCGGCAGCGTTTGCAGCAAGAGGAAGAGAAAGCTCGGAGAGTGAGGGAATTCAAGAGTGTAGGGGAGGAAGAGAGAATGTGGCGGGGGTTGGGTGGGAGAAGGGACAGAGTCACAAAGGGCAGGCTTGAGTCAAGCTTCTTCCTCTTTTCTTCTCTTCTGGGCTGGTTGGGTGAGTCATCCTGAAAGCCTCCTTGTCCCTGGGGAGACAAATAGGTTTGACGGGGCACTTGTTAAAAGTGCTTGAATACCTGCTTAGATCTCCTGGCCCAGTGGGCCACCAGAGAGAGCCTGAGTTTGGCTTCTCCCCAAGCCCCAGCTCCATCATCAACCCCAAACACTTCAATCCCTCTGGAGGAGATGGGGGAAGCCTCATGGGGCTGAGGGGAGGAGGAGAAGAGGCCTACAGGTGATATTCTCTTTTCTCTCTCACATGGATTCTGCCTGTCCTCCTTAGAGTCCCCAGAGCCATCAGTCTATTTATTGAACACTTACTGTGTGTAGAGCACTGTACTAAGCGCTTGGGAGACTACAATACAACAGAGTTGATAGACACGTTCCCTGCCCACAATGAGTTTACAGTCTATAGTCTAGCCCTTTCCCCTGCCTGCTGGCAGCCCTGCACCCCAACCATCCCAGAGCAGTCAATCAAACAGCATTTGTTGCGTGCCTACTGTGTGAACAGCACTGTGCTAGGTACCTGGGAGAATTCAGTGCATTTAGTAGACACGACCCCTGTCCTCAGGGAGTTTACAGCCTGTGGGTGTCTGTACTGTTCTTAAAGCCTGGCATCCTTCCCCCTATCAGGTACCAGATACCATACCAGATGTCTGTTCATAGTCACTGAGTCTGTCTTGCCACCTAATCTCAGCCCCTTCTGCTGCAGCGTCAGCCCTCAGCTCCTTGTTTAGCCCTCAGTGATGACAGAGAAAATAGGGCGGGGGTGGGTGGGTGGGGAGGGAAATGAAGACACACCTTAGGAGCCAATGAGAGGAAATTGCTTGACTCATGACTCAACCAGGCCCCCTCCCCCCCCACCTTCCCCTGCCGTCGGTGGTTGAGGCGAATGAATGAGTTGGAGCCCTTGCAGGGTGAAGTGTTGCTAAGAATGGCGGCCTGGTGCCAGCCGGGACTGACGGACCCATGCGGGGCTCATGTGATCTGGGTGAGCCACCCACAAGCTGAAGGGGATCAGCTGACTGCCCAAAGATCAGGAAGCAACTTCCCCCCAGTGTTGACCCTCAGCCTGGAAGGGGCTTCCAGAGGTCAGAGAATCCAGCTCCCTGCTTCCCTCCCTGAAACTTGCTTAAACAGACATCCTCATGCATCTTCACTAGGCCCAGTGCTCTCGTCTGGACCATCAGCACCCGCTTCGGCTGGCCCATCTATGGGACCGGCTCATCAGACGGCTGCTGGCCAAGAGCAGCATGAGCCCGAGTCAGAAGCCCGGGCCCGGAACAGAGCCCTGGACTCGCTCATCAAACAGCTGTGCAGGATGGGTGGGGTTGGGGTGGGGGAGAAGCTGAGCAAGGGTGGGGTGAAAGGAGTTGGGGCGGAGGGCCCGCAACACAAGTTTAAAAGAATTTGGATTATTTCAGCCTGGATCCCTGGGTAACTTTCTATCAAATCCTGGTTGCTTTCCTCTCCTGCTCGCCTGACACGTCCACCTCCCAACCTTGGCTCCAAGTTTGAATGTTCGAAGCAAGGGCTTGCCACCATCCTAAAATTCAAATCTGGCACCGGAAGGTTTCCAGGAAATGATCCTCTTGCCCTGTCAGCTCGAGAGAACGAACTGTATTTGGGACTTTCTGAGCCAAAGTGGAGCGGCGAGGCAGGTTTCAGTTATCATTGGATGGGCCAGGCAGGGAGACCCATGGGGGTTGCAGTGGGTTTTAGCCAACCAGCTTCAGGGTCTGATCCCAGCTGGGTGGGGGAGTGTTAGCAAACACTTGGATTGCTCACTGTGTCTGTGTTTCTGTGATTGTTGTCCTGTGAAGCCACCTCCCTCCCCTCCCCTCCCCTCTCCTCCCTCAGGACTCCACTCCAAGGCAGGCCAATAGCAGCCCCTCCCCACTATTGCCCCAACTTCCTCCAAGTCTCCCCCGTCCAACACCTCACCTAAACGTGACCATGCTGGGGAAGACGAGGAGGGGAAGGAACGAGGTCAGACTTGGCCTCTCCCGGAAAGGATTTGCAAGGCAAAAGCAGTGTCTGGATGAGTTTGCATAAGACTGGAATTATAGCCAAAGGCATCAGTGACTTCCCTTGCTGGGAGTTTGTGTGTGGGTTTTTTTTTTCAGACACTGGTCAGGAAAAGGCCACAGAGTAGTTTATGACAGGAAGGAACAGCTGGTTTAGCATGTGACTGGGGACAGATGTGTTTCCGATTTATCTTCCTCAAACTCGATTTCCCAGGGACCCTCTCAGGGCAGTCTGGTTTAGGGGAGGCAAGAGGCTTGGCAAAGCGCCCACTCCCCAAGCCCAACACCCTCCCACCCCCCCACCCCCGCCTCGATTTCCAGGGTCTTGGTCCAGCCTGCTATTCAGTTCAGAGGAGACGATTTGTTCCTCCCATTCATTTTCAGGCATGGCTCGGCTCGGTTTGGCTCGGCTCAGGCTTCAAGGAGCAAGGATAGAACCCTGATCCGGCGGCCAGGAGGCTTGGGCTGGGCAAATCACAGGGAAACAGTTTCCACTCTTTGACAAATGCAAAATGATGTATTTTTCATTGGAAATTTCTGTCCGGTGATCACATTTTTGGGACTCAAAGTGGGACTAGGGAGGGAAGCTTCTGCGAGTGGGGCTGAAAAAGTAGGAAAGGAAGCCAGAACATATTAGAACTAGAAGGAAAAAACCAGAGATAGAAATGAAGATGGAGGGAAAGGGACAGAGCCAGAACCTAAGTGAGAAAAAGAGAGAGGGGCCGCGGGGGAGAGAGACATATGATTACATTCGCACAAGTGCGGATTCACCTCAGACAAGCCACTCTCACACAAACACATCTCCCCGATCCTCAAAACACCTCAATGGTTGCCCATCCCTTTCTCATCCATCAGTTTTAAAGCACTCAGCACTCTCCCCTCTACTTATACTCTCTCTTCTCCCACCACCATCCAGCCCACACACTTCACTCCTCCAACACCAACCTACTCACTGTGTTTTGCTTATGTCTCCTTCTCTGCTAACCTCTTGTTCACATCGTTCCTCCTTCCTGGAACTTCCTCCCCTCCATATCCGACAAACCACCACTCTCCCCATCTTCCTCTAGGAAGCATTCCCTAATTAATCTCTTAATTCCCCACCCTATTTTCCCTCCCTACTGCTTCATCTATGCAGGTGAGTCTGTACCCCATAAGAACGTTGATACCCCACTCCCTCCCCACAGCACTTATGATTATATCCTTGTACTCTGTTGCTTCCCCTCTCTATAATTTATTTCCAGGTCTTTCTTCCCCACTAGATTGTAAACTCCTCGAGAGCAGAGATCGTGTCTACTAACTCTATTGTACTCTCCCAACTAGCTAGTACAGTGCTCTGCTCAGAGTAAAAGTGTTCAATAAGTAACACTGGCTGTTTAATTGATACTAGGGTGACTATAAGAGAGAGTGATTGTGGCTGTGGCCAGGAATCAGTCAATCAATCAGTCATATTTATGGAGCACTTATTGTGTGCAGAGCACTGTACTAAGTGCTTGGGAGAGGACGTGGGTTCTAATCCTGGCTCCGCCACTTGTCTGCTGTGTGACCTTGGTCAAGTCGCTTCACTTCTTTGTGCCTCAGTTACCTCATCTGTAAAATGGGGATTGAGACTGTGAGCCCCACGTGGAACAACCTGATTACCCTGTATCTACCCCAGCACTTAAAACAGTCCTTGACACATAGTAAGCGCTTAACAAATGCCATCATTATTATTATTACAGTATAACAGAGTTGGTAGACATGTTCCCTGACTATAATGAGCTTACAGTCTAAAGGGGTAGACAGGCATTAAAAGAAATTATGGATATGTACGAAAGTGCTGTGGGGCTGAGGGTGGGGGTGAATAAATGATAGAACTCCAATTGCAAGGGCAATGCTGAAGGGAGAGGAAGTAGGGGAAAGGGGGGCTTAGTTGGGGAAGGCTTCTTGGAGGAGATGTAATTTTAATAACTATGAGCTAATAAACTAAACCATAAGCTCACTGTGGGCAGGGAACATGCCTACCAACTCTGTTGTATTGTGCTCTCCCAAGTGCTTAGTACAGTGCTCCGCTCACAGTAAGCTCTCCTGTGAGTAAGCTCTCAATACTTATTGAGTAAGCTCTCAATAGCTACCATCAGTGAAAATAAGGCTTTGAAGGTGGGGAGAGTGATGGTCTGTCAGATGGATATAAACGTCGAGGGAGTTCCAGGCTGGAGGCAGGTCGTGGATGAGGGGCCAGTGGTGAAATAGACGAGATCGAGGTACAGCGAGTAGGTTGGAGTTGGAGGAGTGAAGTGAGCTTGCTGGGGTGTAGTAGCAAAGCAGCGAGGTAAGATAGGAGGGGATGAGGTGATGGAATGCCTTAAAGATGATGGCAAGTCGTTTCTGTTTGATACGGAGGTGGATGGGTAACCACTGAAGGTTTCTGAGGAGTGGTGAAACAGGAACCCTGAAAGCCTTTGGCTTGAGCCTATGGATTTTTGTCTGAGAGACTGCGTGTTTCTGTATGTCGTGTGAGCAGATCAAGGAGTCTGCCTGATTGACAGGTACCTCTCAGAGCTCTGTGCTTGCACCCTTATGCACTGGCAGCCTGCCTGGCCTCAGCTGTAGTAGTAGTGATAATAATATTTACTGAGTGCCACAGGGGGTCCAGTGCACTGTACTGTCTAGGAAGTATGAAACAGAGAGATATGCTCCCTGTCCACAAGGGCTTATGACTCTAATGGGGGAGTCGGACATAAAAATATTTACAACTAGAGCAATCAAAGGAAGTAATTGAATATACAGCTAACAGAGAGGCAAAAGTGCTCAGAGAGGCCATGTGCATAAGTGTTAGAGATGGCTGGTGGGTTTGTAAAGCTTGGGATGCAGGGAACTAATCAGGGAAGGCTTATTGGAGGAGGTGAGATTTTAGGAGGGCTTTGAATGTGGGGAGCCGGTCATCTGTTGGATGTGGGGAGAGAGGGAATTCCAGACCCCAGCGTGAGCTAGGGGTACGGAGGCGGTAGAGGTGAGAGTGAGGTGCAGCGTGAAGGCTGTTTTGAGAAGAGCGAAGAGAGCGAGCTGGGCAGGAGTGGGGGAAGAGGCCTGCTGTGTAAGATGGGGAGAGCTGGTGGAGAACCGTGAAGCCAAGTGTGAGGAGTTTTGAGTGAGTTCACCAAAAGAGCTATCCCCTTTCGCTGGATTGAAAGCGAGGCTGCCTCTGTGTATGCGGTTAAGAATCATGTGGGTTTGGGGCTGAGGAACCGGGGTGGGGGATGGGGGCAGGATTCATGGGTGGAACTGCCATTCGAGCATCTGGAGAGGCGGTTTCAGGGCCCCGGGCCACTAGCAGGTCCCATGGGGAGACGAGGGGTTGGGGGAGATGTGTGTATGCTCAGCTGCTCTTCGGCTCCGCCACTTCTTGGGGGGAAACTGTAGCCATGGTGGGGTCCCGGAAAGCTGGGGGAGAGGACCTCGGGATTCTTTGTTCCGCCCGCTCTGCTGCCCTCCTCCACCCCGCTGTTCAACTATCCAGATGTACAATATGGGATCCTGGGTGAATCTAAAGGCAGGTGGAGAAACAGCATAGAATCCCCCTGGGCCTTTCTTAATGGCTCCCACGGTGCCTCCAATTTGGATCCAGTACCCCTTGTCTCTGTCCAGCCTGGTACGGCAGGGAAGCATTCGGGTGAACTCAAGTTGGGATATTTTGGCTGGGAGAGTGGGACCTTCCCCCTTCCCCACCTCACAAGGCTACCAACCTGCCTGGACTTTAGAGAATTGCCCTAGAGCCACCGGGGAGATGTGGAATAGGGATATAGGGGTCCAGGGCCAGGGCCGCAACACCTCAAATGCAGACCGGAAGAACATCAGAGTTCCTGCATTGGGATCGGGTGGACTAGTGGGACCTGGCTCTCAAAACATTGGTCCTGTTTGCCCAGGGCAGTCCTTGCTGCTATTTGTAAAATGGGAATTTATTATCTGTTATCAATCAATGGTATTTATTGAGCACTTACTGGGTGCAGAGCACCATACTCAGCACTTGGGAAAGTTCAGTACAACAGAGTTGGCGGACATGATCCCACCCACAAGGAACTTACAGTCCCTGGGGGGAGTTTACAGTCTAACTCCCTCCTTCTTAGACTGGGAGTCCCACGTGTGTTCGCCCAACACTTAGTACAGTGCCCAGCAACGTAGTAAGTGCTTACCAAATACCACAGTTATTATTATCAATCAGTGGTATGTATTCATTCATTCAATCGTATTTATTGAGTGCTTTCTGTGTGCAGAACACTGTACTAAGCGCTTGGGAAGTACAAGTCGGCAACGCATAGAGACGGTCCTTACCCAACAACGGGCTCACAGTCTAGAAGAGGGAGACAGACAACAAAACAAAACATGTAGACAGGTGTCAAAATCGTCAGAACAAATAGAATTAAAGCTATATGCACATCATTAACAAAATAAATAGAATAGTAAATATGTACAAGTAAAATAAATAGAGTAATAAATCTGTACAAATATATATACAAGTGCTGTGGGGAGGGGAAGGAGGTAGGGCTGGGGGGATGGGGAGGAGGAGAGGGAAAAGGGGGCTCAGTCTGGGAAGGCCTCTTGGAGGAGGTGAGCTCTCAGTAGGGCTTTGAAGGGAGGAAGAGAGCCAGCCTGGAGGATGTGTGGAGGGAGGGCACTCCAGGCCAGAGGAAGGAAGTGAGCTGGGGGTCGACAGCGGCACAGGCGAGAACGAGGTACAGTGAGGAGGTTAGCGGCACTTACTATGTGCAGAGCAATCAATCAATCGTATTTATTGAGCACTTACTGTGTGCAGAGCACTGTACTAAGCGCTTGGGAAGTACAAGTTGGCAACATATAGAGACAGTCCCTACCCAACAGTGGGCTCACAGTCTACAGTCTAAAAGAGCACTGTACCAAGTGCTTGGGAGAGTACAATACAACAGAGTTGGTAGGCACATTCCCTGCTCACAACGAGCTTACAGTCTAGATGGGGAGACAGACGTTAATATAAATTATTATTATTATTAGGCTGGGGCTTAAAGTTAGGTTTAGTGGGTTGATTTGAGCCCAAAACAGTTCACCAGCTCCAAGGAGTTGGGACCTGTGTGTGGTGAGGGTGGACTGTAGAGGGAGGGGAAAAGTGGAAGATTGGGGAATCAGGTGCCCAAGACTTTTATGGTTCCCTGCTTGCAGCGAACCTGGGTTCTAATCCCAGCTTGGCCACTTGCCTGCTGTGTGACCTTGGATAAGTCACCTCACTTCTCTGTGTCTCAGTTTTCTCATCTGTAAAATGGGAATGCAATACCTATTCTTTCTCCTCCTTAGACTGTGAGCCCCATGTGAGACAGGGGCTGTTTTCAATCTGATGATCTTGTATCTACCGCACCACTTAGGATGGTGCTTAGCACATAGTAAGTGCCTACAAGTACAAAATTAATTAATTAATTAATTATGTTTGAGTCTTGAGTGACTTGGACTGCATCCAACCTGATTAGCTTGTACCTATCCCAGCGCTTAGTGCAGTGCCTAGCACATAGTAAGAGCTTAAGAGATGCCATTAAAAAAAAGCAACTACAAATTCTGTTGTATTGTACTCTCCCAAGTACTTGAATAAGTGCTCGATAAGTACCATTGATTGACAGATTTAATTCCCATTTTGCTGATGAGGAAACTGAGGCCCGGAGAAGTGAAGTGACTTGCCCAAGCTCACACAGTGGACAAAGGGAAGAGCCAGGATTAGGACTCATGTCTTCTGACTCCCAGAAACAGGCTCTTTCCACTATGCCGTGCTACCACTGATTGATTGCTTGATCGAAGTCAGCAAGAAGAAAGGGAGACTAGGGCCAGGAAGGGAGATGGGAACCAGTGATGGAATCCAGAACACTTCCCCTGTCTTATAGGGAAGCAAGAGTACAGGGGATGCCAGGTCTTGAGGTTCATCAGAAGGGGAGACACAAGAGGTGAGGAAGGGGAAGTTGGTGGTGAAACCCTCAACTTCCAAGTGGCTGTGGAGTGTGTGGCTAAGCATCTGAGAAAGGATCAGCGAAGCACTGTCAGGGCGTTCGGAGAGGTCACAATCAACCAATCAATCGTGTTTATTGAGTGCTTACTGTGTGCATCATCATCATCATCAATCGTATTTATTGAGCGCTTACTGTGTGCAGAGCACTGTACTAAGCGCTTGGGAAGTACAAGTTGGCAACATATAGAGACAGTCCCTACCCAATAGTGGGCTCACAGTCTAAAAGGGGGAGACAGAGAACAAAACCAAACATACTAACAAAATAAAATAAATAGAATAGATATGTACAAGTAAAATAAATAAATAAATAAATAGAGTAATAAATATGTACAAACATATATACACATATACAGGTGCTGTGAGGAAGGGAAGGAGGTAAGATGTGGGGGATGGAGAGGGGGCCGATGGGGAGAGGAAGGAAGGGGCTCAGTCTGGGAAGGCCTCCTGGAGGAGGTGAGCTCTCAGTAGGGCCTTGAAGGGAAGTGTGCAGTGCACTGTACTAAGCGTGTGGGAGAGTACAACGCAATTCAACAGGCACATTCCCTGCCCACAACGAGCTTACAGTCTAGAGGGGGAGACAGACATTAATATAATTAAATAAATTATGGCTATGTACAAAAGTGCCGTGGGACTGGGCGACGCAGAAGGGAGTGGGAGAAGAGGAAATGGGGGCTTAGTCAGGGAAGGCCTCTTGGAGGAGATGTGCCCTTATTAAGACTTTAAATGCAGAGGGTCAAGCAGGTGTGGCCCTGGTCCCAGGCTCACCCTAGGAGGGTGCAGTCATGAAGCCCCCAACTCAATTGTTGCCACAGGCAGGCTGCCACCATGAGAGAGAATTCACTCATGTCACCCCGAAGGGCAGTGGCAGAAAAGAACTTCCCCCCTTCAAAGCCCTCCCAAAGGCTCACCTCCTTCAATTTGTACAGATTTATTACTCTATTTCTTTTACTTGCACATATTTACTATTCTATTTATTGTGTTAAAGATGTGCATCTAGCTTTATTTCTATTTATTCTGATGACACCTGTCCACATGTTTTGTCTTGTTGTCTGCCTCCCCCTTTTAGACTGTGAGCCCATTGTTGGGTAGGGACTGTCTCTATATGTTTCCAACTTGTACTTCCCAAGCGTTTAGTACAGTGCTCTGCACACAGTAAGCACTCAATAAATACGATTGAATGACACAGTCTGTGTCATCATCAATCGTATTTGTTGAGCGCTTACTGTGTGCAGAGCACTGTACTAAGCGCTTCACAGTCTGAATCCTCATTTCATAGATGAGGTAACTGAGGCACAGGGAAGTGAAGTGACTTGCTCAAGGTCAGAGAGCAGATAACTGCTCTCCCTAGATTTCCCCCTTCTAGACTGTGAACCCATTGTTGGGTAGGGACCGTCTCTACGTGTTGCCAACTTGTACTTCCCAAGCACTTAGTACAGTGCTCTGCACACAGTAAGCGCTCAATAAATCCGATTGAATGAATGAATGAATGAATGAATGGAGGCCTTCCCAGACTAAGCCCCCCTTCCCCTCAGCCCCCCCTCCTCTCCCCATAGCCCCAATTCACTCCCTTTGCATTACCACCCCTCCCCGCCCCACAGCACTTGTGTATATATGTACGTAGCTATAATTCTATTTATTTATATTAATCCCTGTTTACTTGTTTCGATGTGTATATATCTACAATTCTACTTATTTATATTGATGCAACTGAGGCCCGTTTACTTGTTTTGATATCTGCCTCCCTCCTTATAGACCGTGAGCCTGTAGTGGGCAGGGATTGTCTCACTTTGTTGCCCAATTGTACTTTCCAAGCATTTAGTACAGTGCTGTGCACACAGTAAGTGCTCAATAAATACGATTGGATGAATGAATGAGTGAAAAGTGATGGTGAAGGAGCAGGGTTGTCTCATGAGAGCCAACATGGCCGGCCCTAGCGCCTGAATGATAGAGACGGCTCCAGGACTTGGCTAGGGGATGGAGCCCACTGGCCCCGGGTTGTGGCTTGCTCCCTTTCTTATTCATCCCCCCTCCAGGTCCCACGGCACTTGTGTACACCCCTGTTATTTATTTATTTATTTATTTATTTATTTATTTATTTATTTATTCATCTAGTTATATTGTCTGCCTCCCCCTCTAGACTGTAAGCTCGTTGTGGACAAGGAATGTCTCCATTTATCATTGCATTGTACTCTCCCAAGTGCTTAGTACTGTGCTCTGCACATGGTAAGTGCTCAATACATAAGACTGAATGAATGAATGAATAGGTCAGAGCGGGCAGCGGAGAAGTGACGTGGTCAGCTAGATTAGGACACTGAACCCCCAATAAAAGGGTCGGGGAGAGTCAACAGTAGAAGGCTGAGGCAGGGACCCCTTGCCTCGTCTCCCATCAACCAATGATATTTCTTGAGCTCCTACTGAGTGCGAAGCACCATACTAATGCTTGGGAGAGAGCAACAGAAGCAAGGCATGGGGTCCCTGGCCTTAAAGAGCTTACAATCTAATGAGGGAAACAGACAGACAGACAAAAATGATTTACAAACAGCAGGAATGGGAGGAATCAATCAATGATATTTATTGAGTACTTACTGTGTGCATAGCACTGAACATAGAGAAGGAGCATGGCTCAGCAGAAAGAGCACAGGCTTTGGAGTCAGAGGTCATGGGTTCAAATCCCAGCTCCGCCAATTGTCAGCTGTGTGACTTTGGGCAAGTCACTTAACTTCTCTGGGCCTCAGTTACCTCATCTGTAAAATGGGGATTAAGACTGTGAGCCCCCCGTGGGACAACCTGATCACCTTGTAACCTCCCCAGTGCTTAGAACAGTGCTTTGCACAAAGTAAGCGCTTAATAAATGCTATTAAAAAAAACTTACAAGAGTATAGTGGGTAGACCTTTTCCCTGCCCACAAGGAGCTTATAGTCTAGAGGGGGAGACCAACATTCATTCATTCAATCATATTTATTGAGCCTTACTGTGTGCAGAGCACTGTACTAAGCACTTGGGAGAGTACAGTGCAACAATAATAGACATATTTCCTGCCCACAACGAGCTTATAGTCCTGAGGAGATAGTTCGAAAATAAATTACAGATGTGTACAAAAGTGTAGTGGGGCTGAGGTGCTTAAAGGGTATAGGTCCAAATGCATAGGAGATGCAGAAGGGAAGGAGAATAGGGGAAGTGAGGGTTTAGTCAGGAAAGGCCTCTTGGAGGAGAGGTGATTTTAGTAAGGCTTTGAAGGTGGGGAGAGCGTGGTCTGTTGGATTTGAAGGGGGCGGGAGATCCAATCCTGAGGGAGGATAGAGGCAAGGGGTCAGCGTCAAGCACTTAGTACAGTGCTCTGCACACAGTAAGCGCTCAATAAATACAATTGAATGAATGAGGTCGAGGTACAGAGTGTAGGTCGGCGCTAGAGGCTGGGTTGTAGTAGGAGAGTAGTGGGGTGAGTTAGGAGGGGGCAAGGTGATTGAGTGCTCTAAAGTTGATGGTAAGGAGTTTCTGTTTAATGTGGAGGTGGATAGGTGACCCCTGGAAGTTCTTGAGAAGTCAGAAGATATGTACAGAACTATTTTTAGAAAAAATGATACAGGCTACAGAGTTAAGTATTGACTGGAGCGGGGAGAGACAGGAGGCAAAGAGGTCAGCGAAGAGGCTGATACAGTTGTCATGGTGGGATATAAGTACTTGGATCAGCATAATGGCGGTGTGGATGGAGAGGAAACCAATGTTGTGAAGGTAGAATGGTTTTGGTGACAGACTGAATATGTGGGTTGAATGAGAGAGATGAGCCAAAGAGAATGTCAAGGTTATGGGCTTTGTGAGATGGGGGGATGGGAAGAACAAGGATAGAGCAAGTCACATGTCATGATGAAAAAGCCAAATGAATAATGGAATTATACAAATATTTAATAAATACACAAGTAAAATATACATATATATCTAAAAGCAGAGACTAGGAATAGGGTACATAAGTGCTAAGGGTAGAGGTTCATCTGACACAATTCTGAGTGCTGGAAATTTATCAGGGAAGACTTCCTGGAGGAAATGGTTTTAGGAGGGCTTTGACGATGGGGAGTGTCATGATCTGGTAGATTTTGGGCAGTGGAAATTCCAGGCAGGGGGAACAAGTGCTTAATACAGTGCTCTGCACACAGTAAGCACTCAATGAATATGATTGAATGAATGAACGAACAGCATAAGCAAGGATGGGAGGCGGGAGTGTAGAGAGTGGCATCCAGTCAGATGAGGTTGGGAAGAACGAAGAGGGTGAGCTGGGGATTAGTGGGTGAAGTGAGCCAACATGGAAGATGGAGAGAGCTCGTGCTGAGACAAAGCTGATGGTCAGGAGTTTTTGCTTGTTGCGGAACTCCTGATGATAGTGGTAATGGTGTTTGTTATGTGCTTACTACGTGTCAGACACTGTACTAAGCTCTGGGGTGGATACAAGCAAGTGGTGTTGGGCACAGTCCCTGACCCACGTGGGACTCACAGTCTCAATCCCCATTTTACAGACGAGGTAACTGAGGCCCAGAGAAGTGACTTCCCCGAGGTCACACAGCAGACGAGTGCCAGAGCCTGAATTAGAACCCATGGCCTTCTATCTCTCAGGCTCATGCTTTAGCCAGTACACCATGGTGCTTCTCATAGCATGGTAGAACTGTTCTTCTGAAGCCCCCAGAGAAGAAGTGGTCCCGTTCACTAGCGCAGGGTCACAGGGTCTCCATGATGCCCCACAGTGACAATTTGTCTGGTACAGTGAGAGGCAGGACAGTGCCATGAGTGGGACAGAAAATTATGTACTCTGCATATAGTAAGCACTCAATAAATACTATTGATTGAAAATTCTTTACTCCAGGTCCGGGCATGGTAATTTTAGCTTGACCCTACCTGGGTGGGAGCCCCAGAGAAGGTTACTGAGCCTGCTTGGGCCTTGGCTTCCACATCTGTGAAATGGATTGAGCCAAGCCACCCGACCTTAGAGGTTGAGTAGGAAAAATGCCTGAAAAGCAGTTTTAAGACCTCTAAGGCTACACGAAGCTGAACAGTTGGTGTTTCCCCAAAGTGATCCTGGAATCCAGGATCTGGGGGACTGAGGACAAACAGCTGTTGGTCTACACAAGGAAGCTCCAAACTGCTGACCCATTCCTGATCGTTTACATAGATTTGCCTATCATTCGCATGCTACTGATAACACGTCAAATTTTGAGACTGGTCCAGTGTTGGGGGAGGTTGACCATTTTCAGCCTGTCCGTCCCCTACCTGGTACCGCTTCGGCCTCGGATACCTTTTTAACTCGGGTTCCTATTTTTAAGTGGTGTGCCTCCCCCCGCCTCCCTCCCTGCCGCCCCCCCCCAACTTCCAGAGACCTGGGTGGGGGATGGCTCCTGAGCAGCAGAAGGGGCAGGGCTCTCCCCCCACCCCACCCCCGTAACTCAGCCGGCAACAATGCCTGGTCTGTGAAATTTTGCAGAGAACCTTTCCCTGGGTGTCTGGTTGTGTCCTTAGGATGCCCATACTTGCCCACTGAAAGTGAGTTAGGGGATGTCACTGAGTTGATCTGGGGTTCTGCAGGACTGTCGGGGTCCACCCTAGGTGGGTGGAACTTTGTGGGGTTTGGGGAGGCATGGGGTCTCAGGACCAGGGCTTCCAGGGGCCAAAGCTCCCTCCCAGGCCCCATTAAGGTCCATAAAGGCCCTCATTGTCAAGTTGAACTAGTTGAATAAACATAGAAATGTACAATTGAATAAACATATATTCATTCATTCATTCATTCATTCAGTCAGTCAGTCAGACATTCAGTTGTATTTATCAAGCATTTACTGTGTGCAAAACACTGTATTAAGCATTTGGTAGAGCACATTATAACAATAAACAGACACATTCCCTGCCCACAACGAGCTTACAGTCTAGAGGGGGAAACAGATATAAATATCAGTCAATCAATCAATCAATGAATAAATGAATAAATAAACAAACAAATAAATACATTACAGATATGTACATAAGTGCTGTGGGTCTGGGAGGGGGATTAATAAAGGTTATAAATATATCCATAGGTGGTGAGGATGGATATAAATATGTAACTGTTAAAGGTGGCTGTCCTTAAGTGCTGGAGTGGCTGGTGGGAAGGTATGAACAGGTAGGTGGGTGGGGATTCATCAGGGAAGGCCTCCTGGAGGAGGTTGGCTTCACTTGGATTTACTTGGCTTCACTTCTGGCCTCCATCCAGTTCCAAGAAATGGTTTGGGAAGGGTTGGGCTGGACTAGCTAAGGCCATCTCTCAGTTCAAAAGGCTGTGGGGGCTAAGCTCCGGCAGTGCCGAGCTCCCAAGAGAGACGACCAGCACCCTTGCTCCTGTGGAGCTGGCACCCCTGGGCTCCTCCAATCCTTTCTCCCTCCCTAGTGCCTCCCAGCCTCTGCTGAATTAGGTTTTGCTTATCCAACTGGGAAATCGGCCTGCTGGGCTCCACCTCCCCCAAGTCTGGCAATCCCGGGAGCTCAGTCCCAACTTCAAGGGATCAGCCCACTGGATGCCACCCCCTCAATCCCTACAGACAGGAGAGAAAATTGAAGCCTGACTCCAAATCTGGCAACTTTTCTTGGACGGAACAGAAGAAACCCCTGACCATCAGCTTCCATCATCAGACCATCATCTCCCCCTTCTAGACTGTGAGCCCACTGTTGGGTAGGGACTGTCTCTATATGTTGCCAACTTGTACTTCCCAAGTGCTTAGTACAGTACTCTGCACACAGTAAGTGCTCAATAAATATGATTGATTGATTGATTGATCAGCTTCCTACCTCTCTGTGCTGTACCCTCTTATCTGCACTCCAGTTCATGCTCTTCGTTCCTGTCCACTTAACCTTCACAGCCTCACTCTTGACTTTCCTGTCTGGGACCCATATCATCATCATCATCATCATCAATCGTATTTATTGAGCGCTTACTATGTGCAGAGCACTGTACTAAGCGCTTGGGAAGTACAAATTGGCAACATATAGAGATGGTCCCTACCCAACAGTGGGCTCACAGTCTAAAAGGGGGAGACAGAGAACAAAACCAAACATACTAACAAAATAAAATAAATAGAATAGACATGTACAAGTAAAATAAATAAATAAATAAATAGAGTAATAAATATGTACAAACATATATACATATATACAGGTGCTGTGGGGAAGGGAAGGAGGTAAGAAGGGGGGATGGAGAGGGGGAGGAGGGGGAGAGGAAGGAAGGAAGGAAGGAATGAAGGAATATCACCCACCTTTCCCTTCTCCCTCCCACTGCCCCCCCCCCAATCCCCCACCTTCCTCATCAAGCTACATCCCTCCCCTCCTTCAAACCCTCTTGAAAAAGCTACCTCCTCCAGGAGGCCTTCCCTGATGAATCCCCCCACCTCCCTGGTCATACTACCCCACCAGCATTCCAACACTCAAGGACAGGCATCTTTAGCACTTAATTTTATGTCCATCCTCACCACTTATGGATATATTTCTTTTCAATTGTACAGTTCCATGATTTATTCAACCGGTTCACCCTGACATGGCTGTGCTCCACTCAGTTATATTCTTGCTCTTTTTCCTGATCTCTTGACTTGTAAATAATTTATGTCTGCCGGACTCTCCCCGTTAGATTGTAAACTCCCACCTCCTCCAAGGGCAGGGATCATGCCTTTAATAGTGATGATGATGATAATAATGATAATCATGACAATAATATTTTTGTTAAGTGCTATGTTACAAGCACTGCAGTAGATTCAAGATAATCAAGTTGGATGTAGTCCCTGTCCCACATGGGTCTCACAGTCAAAGTGCAATGGGGAGCAGGAAATGATCCCCATGTTACAGACGAGGGAACTGAGATACAGAGAGGTGATGTGAATTGCCCAAGGTCACACAGCAGGCAAGGAAACAGTATGGCCTAGTGGGAAGAACACAGGCCTAGCTGTCAGAGGATCCGGCAGTTGCCTGGTGTGTGACCTTGGGCAAATCACTTCACTTCTCTGGACTTCAGTTTCCTAATCTGTAAAATGGGGATTCAATACCTATCCTCCCTACTACCTAGATTGTGAGCACCATGTGGGACAAGGGACTATGTCTGACCTGATTAACTTGTGTCTACCCCAGAGCATAGAGCAATGCTTGACACATAGCAAATGCTTAACATATACTGTTGTTATTATTATTGCTAATAATTAGTTATTATTATTATTATGGTTCCTAACTGGTGGAGCTGGGAAAAGAACCCAGGTCTCCTGATTCCCAGATGCGTGCTCTTTCCACTAGACAACAGTGCTCTTGGGGTACCCTCCCACCTCTTAGAACAGTGTATAATCACATCTTTTTGCAAGGTCAATGCTGTGCTCACAGTAGGCCTCAGTCATTATTGTTGACTGATGAACTGATAGAACTTGTGGGTTTGAGCGAGGATTTCTCTGGTCAGCCTATCATTTGGTTCCCACTTCCTGTGTTTCTCTTTTCTCACTGCCTCTTCTTTCTCCTCTCCCCTCCCTAGTTCCTGTGTCTCAAGAACATCCGGACGTTTCTGTCAACCTGTTGCGAAAAGTTTGGCTTGAGAAGGAGTGACCTCTTTGAAGCCTTCGACCTCTTTGACGTTCAAGATTTCGGAAAGGTTTGGATAATGGTTTCCATTTGATTTTTCCTTCCCTGGCGGCTCTTCTTGAGGACTGTCCTGAAAATGGATGAGAATTGCTCGGGGCATTTTTGTTTCCTAAAAGTGATAATAATTGCAGTATTTGTTAAACAGTTACTATGTGTCAAGCACTGTACTAAATGCTGGGGTAGAAACAAGATAATCGGGTTGGACACAGTCCCTGTCCCACATGGGATGTACAGTCGAAGTGTGGGGGAAGACAGGTGTCATCCCCATTTTACAGATGAGGGAACTGAGGCCCAGAAAAGTGAAGTGACTTGCCCAAGATCACTCAGTAGGCAAGTGGCAGGGCTGGGATTAGAATTCAGGTCCCTTGACACCCAGGCCAGGGCTCTCTCTACTAGACCCCGCTGCTTCCTGGAGGGTGGTGTCATCTTGGAGCACAATTCCCCTGTCCTGGGAGCCAGGCGTTCTAACCCCAGCTTGGTGCTGACTTGCTGGGCCTCCTTGAGTTGGTCACCTCACCTCTCTGTGCTTCCATTTCTCTGATTCCACAAAGGGGAGACTGAGAGCCGTGCCACCTCCCCACCTAACCCAAAGCAGAGGCGACGGAGCAAAGGTTTCAGAAAGAAACCAACCCCTTTGGGCCTCGGCTGCCACCCAGTATTCCCAGCCAAGCTCATTCTTCTAGACTGTGAGCCCGCTGTTGGGTAGGGACTGTCTCTATATGTTGCCAACTTGTACTTCACAAGCGCTCAGTACAGTGCTCTGCACACAGTAAGCGCTCAATAAATACGATTGAATGAATTAATTTATCTTTGAGTAGGTTCTCCATTCGTGTGGATTATCCGGGGCAGCTTTCTGTCCCACGTTGCAGTGGTCTCTAGGGTCAGCGCTGCTTCTCTCCAGGCTCCGGTGGCCACACTGCCCATAATAATAATAATGATAACTGTGGTATTTGTTAAGTGCTTACTATGCGTCAGGCACCGTACTAAGCTCCAGAGTAAATATAGGCTAATCGGTTTGGATACAGTCCCTCTCCCAAGTGGGGCTCACAGTCTCAATCCCCATTTACAGGTGAGGTAACTGAGGCCAAGAGAAGTGAAATGACTTGACCAAGGTCAAACAGCAGACAAGTGGCAGAGCCAATATTAGAACCCATGGCCTTCTGACTCCCAGGCTGGTGCTCTATCCACTATGCCATGCTGCCTCCCATGTTTGATATTTATTTTGTTATCCACACCCTTCTCCTCTCCAGTAGAACAGACAATTTGTCTAGAGTTGACCAAGCGTGATGGAAAAGATACACTGGGCTGCTTGGCACGGGGCCCGGTTTGAGCAGAAGAGGTTGGGGCACCTAAGATCAAAAGAACATAAATATGCAATATCGGATCAGACCAAGGCTCGGTTTTCTGTCTCCAATAATAATAATAATAATTATGGTATTTGGTAAGCACTTAACTTCGAGAATCAGCGTGGCTCAGTGGAAAGAGCACGGGCTTTGGAGTCAGAGGTCATGGGTTCAAATCCCGGCTCCGCCACTTGTCAGCTGTGTGACTTTGGGCAAGTCACTTCACTTCTCTGGGCCTCAGTTACCTCATCTGTAAAATGGGGATTAAGACTGTGAGTCCCCTGTGGGACAACCTGATCACCTTGTAACCTCCCCAGTGCTTAGAACAGTGCTTTGCACATAGTAAGTGCTTAATAAATGCCATTATTATTATTATTATTATGTGCCGGGCACTGTACTAAGCGCTGGGGTGGATACAAGCAAATCAGGTTGGACAGAGTCCCTGTCCCACGTGAGGCTCACAGTCTCAATCCCCATTTTACAGATGAGGTAACTGAGGTCCAGAGAAGTGAAGTGACTTGCCTAAGGTCACACAGCAGACAAGTGGTGGAGCTGGGATTCATTCATTCATTCAATTGTATTTATTGAGCGCTTACTGTGTGCAGAGCACTGTACTAAGCGCTTGGGAAGTACAAGTTGGCAACAGGGATTAGAACCTATGACCTTCTGAGTCCCAGACCCGTGCTCCATTCACTATGCCATACTGCTTCTCTTGCAGAGCACTACACTAAGCATTTGGGAGAGTACACTAGAGTACGTAGACACAATTACTGCCCTGTAGTTAGCTTTTACAGGAACATTATTAACACAGAAGGGAAAAATAAAAGTGAAATTCCAAGAACTGTCAGCCATATTCAGAATACGGCCCTCAGAGTCACTCAGTAGTATCTGAGTTCTCGTCTAAAGTGTCTCCTTTCCTTTGTTGAGCAGTAGTTTCAGCTCCTCCAATTCTTTGAAGTTAATGGTACTATGATCTAAACTCCACCCCATCAGAGGGATCTGAGCTTGTAAATCCGCTCTGTTTATCACAAAGAGCAAAAGGCACTTTTCGACATGCTTGTATGGGAGGGAATGTGGTTATTTATCCAGATTGTGTGTTCACATGGCATACATCCTGGCCTTTGAAATCAATCTGCAATGAGTGCCCCATATTCCAGGTCAGTGTGTTCTTGTAGGGTGAACAATTACCTAACTAGATTCAGCTTCTCACACACACAGGCATACCCCAAATTGGGGTCACTTCCATAGGCACTGCAATGCCCGGTGTCTTGTACATGGTGGTTTTACAACTAAAGTGGGCAAAACTTCTTCCTTTCCCCGTATAGTATTTTTAATTCTGAGAAGCCAGATATGTCTGTGTTAGTTGGATTTAATTTTCTTTTTCAGTCTTTTAACAATCCTGCTCTGGTCAAACATTAACTCTGCCTGCCTCCAGAAAGGGGTACCTGAACTTCCTTTGGCTGAGTTTTGCCGCTCATTAGTTCCCCTTAATTTCCTCCACTCACATAAAATTCCTTCTCTGGAGGATGTCAACAGAAGGCACATGAGTTTTTGGTGGTTGGGATCAGCACCATTTTGCAAGAGAGCCGTTCTGGCCACAAGTGTGACACAACTTCCCAGTTGCAGGACACTCTTGTAGAAGCATCATGGCCTAGTGGATAGAGCACAGTTCTGGGAGTCAGAAGGACCTGGGTTCCGATCCCGGTTCCACCACATGCCTGCTGCGCGACCATGAGCAAAGCACTTAACTTCTCGGTGCCTCCGTTCCCTCACTGTAAAATAAGGATTAAGACTGTGTCCAACCCGATTATCTTGTATCTACCTCAGAACTTAGAATGGTGACTGGCACAAAGTAAGTACTTAACAAATATTATTATTATTATTAAATCCGCCTGCCCGGATCTGTGCCAGAAAGGCAGGTCTTTCACTCTGCAGTCGAATTCTGCTTTCAGGCAAGGGACCCAGTAATTGCCCAGTAAATGCTGTTGATGATTGCGGTGGTGATGAAGGCCTGGTCTTTCTCTCAGTTTCAGTAGCTCCGCAGATCTGGAGAGCCTCACAGGGTTAAGTCTCCCTCACGGGACTGATGCCAGAGATGATCCCATTTCTCCTCAGAGAATCTTTCAAGTTTCCTAAAGGGCAGGGGAACTCAGTTTTTCTGTCCTGCGATAGGAATACATTCTCTCTGCTTTCAGCTTGCTTTTGCACCCAGGGCCAGATTGATGCTCCTGGAGCCCAGAGGCTAGGAAGCTTTGTGGGTCCCCTGTGTCATAATAATAATAATTATTATTATTATTATGGTATTTGTTAAGCACTTACTATGTGCCAAGCACTGTTCTAAGCCTGGGGTAGATACAAGGTAATCAAGTTGTCCCACCAGGGGCTCACAGTCTTAATCCCCATTTTACAGATGAGAACTGAGGCACAGAGAAGTTAAGTGGCTTGCCCAAGGTCACACAGCAGACAAGTGGCAAAGCTACGATTAGAACCCACATCCTCTAACTCCCAAGCCTGTGCTCTTTCCACTGTCACACTGATTCCATGCGTACAAGTCTTTCTCCTAATTTAAAGCAAAATTATCACAATTCTGGCACCAAGACTATTAAAGCTATACTGAACTTTCTTTTAACTAACGAAGCTATTTTGCAGCTATATTGCCTCCTGAGGGACAGGTACTCTGCCTAATTCCCACCTATGTAGTTTTTGCCAGTATTTAGTATAGTACTCTGCACAGAGTAAGCATTTAATAAATACTACTACTACTGTTACTGCTACTTAAAATATGGAGAATTAAATTTTAATTAAAGTAGCTTTAAGTTTTAAGAATTAATCATTAAGTTTTAATTAAGGCACTTTCTACCTTAGAACAACTGTTGAATACATCCCCCAAATCATAAATCATATATGGATATGTACATATAATCAATCAATCAATCAATTGTATTTATTGAGCACTTACTGTGTGCAGAGCACTGTACTAAGCGCTTGGGAAGTACAAGTTGGCAACATGTAGAGACAGTCCCTACCCAACAGTGGGCTCACAGTCTAGAAGGGGGAGACAGAGAACAAAACCAAACATATTAACAAAATAAAATAAATAGAATAGATATATACAAGTAAAATAAATACATACATAAATAGAGTAATAAATATGTACATTTCATGTATGTAATTATGAACTAATTTTTAAGCCCCCCCTTTAACCCAAGGTCCTGGGCAGTATCCTCTAAAGTCTCTGATTAATCCAGCCTGGTTTACATCCATGTGAAGAACCTGTACTTTCCAAACAGTGCAGTTCTTTTTGGTATACCCTATTCCCCAGATTTCATCAATATTTCTTTTCATTCTACATTTTTATCTTCAGATTTGAAGCTCCCTCCCTCCCCCACAACATCCAAGAAAGTGGAGAATTTTCCTTCATCCCACATTTCCTCAACTTCTGTGGCTCCTCAGTACAATTCAAACCTTTGCCTTTCCCCTACTTTCTTGGTGACAACTGAAGGCTATAGCATTTCCAAGTTGTAACTTTCTTATCGTCTTTGTCCTCCAAGTACCTTTTCTGCTGAGAATGCTTACGAAAACCTTTTCTCCCTGAATGTTTCTTTAGCTTTCAGTATGCTGCTTCCTTCCAAGTGCTCCCTTCCACTTCCATATCTTACCCATTCAGCATTCTTGACCCCATATGATGATCCTTTAGGTCAGTTGTCCCAGACCAATATGAATGGGAACCCTAATATAAAGGGGGGGCAGCAAGGTATATGACCAGGTGTCCTGCTATTGGTGGGTCACTCAGGCTTTTGAGGGTTCTACCTGCCTTTGGAAATCAATCAATGACATTTATTGAGTGATTACGGTGTGCAGAGCAGGGTACTAAGTGCTTGGGAAAGTACAATACAACAGATCAATCAAACAATCATATTTATTGAGTGGCGGGCACTGTACTAAGTGCTTGGGAGAGTACAATATAACAGAATTGGTAGACATATTCCTTACCCATAAGGAGCTTACAGTCTAGAGGAGGAGACAGAAACTAATATAAATAAATAAATTATAGGTATGTATATAAGTGCTGTGGGGCCGAGGGAGGGGTGGATAAAGGGGGAAAATCCAAGTGCCGAGTTGGTAGATGCAAACCTTGCCCACGGGGAGCTTACAGTCTATAGGGAAGCCCTCTGGCAGGGCCCATTAAGAGCCCCTCTTTCAGCCAGAATATTCTCCACCATGGCAAGTCACCACTGCCACGCCACCACCACCATGACTGTTCATTCAATCATTCAGTCGTATTTATTGAGCGCTTACTGAGTGCAAAGCACTGTACTAAGTGCTTGGGAGAGTACAATATAACAACAAACAGACATATTCCTGCCCACAACGAGCTCACGGTCTAGAGGGGGAGACAGACATTAATGTAAATAAATTACAGATAGATACAGATATATAGCATATGTGCTGTGGGAGGGAGGATGAACGAAGGAGCAAGTATGAGTGGCGCAGAAGGGAGTGGGAGAAGAGGAGAGGAGGGCTTAGTCAGGAAAGGCTTATTGGAGGTCCACCCTGGGCTGATACTTGGCATTTCTGGCCACACCAGAAACTCCAAAGAATGGCCCCAGAGAAGGCTGCCATTTCCACTTGAGTGGTGGTGGTGGTACTGGATAGACTAACGGCTGGCAACAGAGGACAGTGATGATGGCTTTTTTAAAAAAAAATGATATTTGTCAAGCACTTCCTATATGCCAGGCATTGTATTATGGACTGGGGTATATAATTGTGGTATTTGTTAAGCCCTTACTATGTGCCAAGCACTGTATTAAGCCCTGGGGTAGATACAAGATAACCAGGTCCCACATGGAGCTTGCATAGACTGTGAGCCCACTATTGGGTAGGGACCATCTCTATATGTTGCCAACTTGTACTTCCCAAGCGCTTAGTACAGTGCTCTGCACACAGTAAGCACTCAATAAATACGATTGAATGAATTATCGCTGTACTTTTGTTCTGTACTTTCCAAGAGCTTAGTACAGTGCTCTGCACACAGCAAGCACTCAATAAATGCAACTGAATGAATTCTAAGTAGGTGGGAAAACAGATATTGAATCCCCCTTCTGCAGATGAGGGAATTGAGAAAGAGAGATGTTCATTCATTCTATCGTATTTATCGAGCACTTACTGTGAGTAAAGCACCGTACTAAGCACTTGGGAGAGTATAATATAGCAATAATCAGAATCATTTCCTGCCCGCAATGAGCTTAGAGTCTAGAGATGAGCTTACAGTGACTTGCCCAAGGTCACACAGCAGGTAAGTGGTGGAGCAGGATTAGAACCCAGGTCTTCGGACTCCCATGCCCATGCTCTCTCCACTAGGCCATGCTGCTTCCGTGTATACAGGCAGTGTAGACATGCTGCTTCTGTAGATACAGTATAATTAGGTTGGACACAGTCCATGTCCCACATGGGGCTTACAGTCTTCATCCCCATTTTATAGATGAGGTAACTGAGGCACAGAGAAGTGAAGCGACTTGCCCAAGGTCGCACAGCAAGCAAATGGCAGAGGCAGGATTAGAACCCATGTCCTCTGACAACCAAGCCTATGCTCTTTCTGCTCTTTCCACTAGGCCAGGCTGCTTCTTGTGAGCTGCCCCCTCTCTTTCTCCTCCCCTTTTCCTTCTCTCTGTTTCTCTCTGTCCTCCTTTCTGTCTGTCTTTTGGGGAGAGAAAATCCCCAAAGCCTTGCGGGAAGAACAGAAAGTGGGGGGAGAGAGGTGGTAGTGCAGCTGAGAATTTGGTTGCTCAATTTGGGTTTTGATTGGGCCCCCTGGGCAAAGGAGAAGGGAACTCACTTGGTGAGACTGTGAGCCTCCTGCTAACGAAAGCAGAATTAAGCTGATGGACTTGAACAAGACTTCCTGAAGGGAAGTCCGCGCTGCTGCTCGACACAACCTACAAGGAGTAGGTTTTTTTTTTTTAACTGGTTCCTCAATAGCTGGCTGCCACCCTATCCATATCTGTCCAGCAGACTTTCCATCCCGTCTGCCCCAAGGAAAGCCGGCAGGGATTTATTGCTCAGCTTTCTGGTTGGGCTCATAGGGATACGGTCTGCGTGGGCTGCACCGTCGAGGTGTGGCCCTATATATGCTACCACAGGGGTTTTCAGCCGGGTTTTTTAAGCAGCTGCACTTCTTAAGACCCCCACCCCCGATACCCCCCCAAACTAGCACCTGCCTCATGCCTCCCACCATTACCCTCAGCTCTCCCCGTCCGCCTGCCGGGGCCAGAGCCAGAGCTGGGGGAGCAGAGCAGCAGCCGCAGCAGCAGCAGCAGCGGTCGGAGCAGGTGAAACCAGAAACTTTTCCTGCTGTTGCCATTGCCACCAAACCCCTTGGAGTTCGTGCTTTTGAGGCGGTGGGGGCTGTTCCTGCTGTGCGGCCGGCAGAGGCTTGGACTCTGGGAGCTGGGGGTAACATTAGCAGTGGGAGCAGTTGGCTTTTTTCACCTGCTCCGGGAGTAGCGGCTTCATTTCTTATACAGCTCCCCAGAGGTCTTGTCTGGCCAGGGAACCCAGGAAGAAGCAGCTCAGCAGGGCCAGGAGCTGCCACCGCAATCAATGACTGCACCCACTTCAGTACTTCAAAGCAGTAGTAGTAGTGGTGGCAGTAGTAGTAGCAGTAGTAGTAGTAGCTGTCCTCTAGACTGTAAACTTGTGAGCAGGGAATGTATCTACCAATTCTGTTGTATTGTCCTCTGCACATAGTAAGCACTCAAAAATACCATTGGTTGATTGATTTATAATAATAATAATGGTACTTGTTAAGCACTTACTATGCGCCAAGACTGTTCTAAGCACTGGGGTAGATACAAGGTAATCAGGTTGTGGGAAGCAGCGTGGCTCAGTGGAAAGAGCCTGGGCTTTGGAGTCAGTGGTCAGGGGTTCAAATCCCGGCTCCACTAATTGTCAGCTGTGTGACTCTGGGCAAGTCACTTAACTTCTCTGTGCCTCAGTTACCTCATCTGAAAAATGGGGATTAAGACTCTGAGTCCCCCCTGGGACAACCTGATCACCTTGTAACCTCCCCAGTGCTTAGAACAGTGCTGTGCACATAGTAAGTGCTTAATAAATGCCATTATTATTATTATTAGGTTGTCCCACGTGGGGCTCACAGTCTAAATACCCATTTTACAGATGAGGTAACTGAGGCGCGGAGACGTTAAGTGGCTTGACCAAGGTCACACAGCTGATAAGTGGCAGAGTGGGGATTAGAACCCACGACCTCTGACTCCCAAGCCCGGGCTTGTTCCACTAAGCCGTGCTGCTTCTAACCCTACTTCTACTAGTGGTACTAGTACTACTGCTATTAGTAGTACAAGTAACAGTAGTAGTCATAATAGTAGCAGTAGTACTAGAAATGGTAGAAGTATAGTAGTAGTCCTCTAGACTGTAAGCTACTTGTGGACAGGGCAGAGAAGCAGCATGGCTCAGTGGAAAGAGCAAGGGATTTGGAGTCAGAGGTCACGGGTTCAAATCCCAGCTCCGCCAATTGTCAGCTGTGTGACTTTGGGCAAGTCACTTAATCAATCAATCGTATTTATTGAGCGCTTACTGTGTGCAGAGCACTGTACTAAGCACTTGGGAAGTACAAGTTAGCAACATATAGAGACAGTCCAATAGTGGGCTCACAGTCTAAAAGTCTTAACTTCTCTGGGCCTCAGTTACCTCATCTGTAAAATGGGGATTAAGACTGTGAGCCCCCCGTGGGACAACCTGATCACCTTGTAACCGCCCCAGCACTTAGAACAGTGCTTTGTGCATAGTAAGCGCTTAATAAATGCTATCATTATTATTGTTATTAACTCTGTTGTATAGTACTCTCTCAAGCACTTAGTACAGTTCTCTGAACACAGTAAGCCCTCAATAAATACCATTGATTGATTGATAGTGGTAATAGTAGTAGGATTAGTTGCAGTAGAAATAATAGTAGTAGAAAGAGAAATAGTAGAAGTTGTTGTCTTATGCTGTTGAGTCGTGTCTGACTCATACCGACGCCATAGACGCGTCTCTCCCAGAACGCCCCACTTCCATCTGCAATCGTTCTGGTAGCGTGTCCATAGAGTTTTCTTGGTAAAACTCCGGAAGTGGTTTACCATTGCCTCCTTCCGCGCAGTAAACGAGTCTCTGCCCTCGACTCTCTCCCATGCCACTGCTGCCCAGCACAGGGGAGTTCTGACTTGTAGCCGATTGCCTGCCACTCACTAGCCACTGCCCAAGCTAGGAATGGAATGGGTAGGCCTCTGCTTGACTCTCCCTCCTGTAGTCACGACTGCTAAAGTACTGGAAACTCTCCAGGTGCGACCCTGAGAGGGGAGTAATAGAAGTAGTAGTAGTAGTAATAGTAGTAGTAGTAATGGTATTTACTGAGAGCCCAGTGGGGGTAATGCATTGTACTCGGCTCTTGGGAAAGTACAACACAAAAGAAGTGACGTGTCCCCTGCCCGCAAGGAGCTCACACTTGAACGGGGGAGGCAAACGTAAGAATATTTCCAAATGGAGTAATCAAAATAAATAAATCCACTGTATAATCTTTTAGACTGTGAGCCCACTGTTGGGTAGGGACTGTCTCTACATGTTGCCAATTTGTACTTCCCAAGTGCTTAGTACAGTGCTCTGCACACAGTAAGCTCTCAATAAATACGATTGATGATGATGATGATGATAATCGAGCACACTTAGCTACCTAACCTCTGAGGGAGGATAAGAATAAATCCTTCTGTAAGTACCGGAGATGGTTGATGTGACTTGGGGATTGGGCATTCATAGAAAGAGGTGATGGGTAGGGACCGTCTCTATATGTTGCCGATTGGTACTTCCCAAGTGCTTAGTACAGTGCTCTGCACACAGTAAGCACCCAATAAATATGATTGAATGAATTAATGAATGAAAGATCCCCCTGGCTGACAGCTTGTTTGCCCTCGTGTTCCAGTATTGAACCTCCACTGTGCCAAACAGCCCCGGCCAGGAAAGCCCTATGCTTGAGGCGCGCCCACCCTATGAAGAAGCCTAGGGACTTGTCAGGCCAGGGCACCACCAACGTCTTTGCCAAGTCTGGAGTGAAAGGCCAAGGCAGTTTAAGAGGAACTTGATGGCTGACTTGGAGGAGACTGCGTGTTCTGGGTGCCAAATGAAGCTATTTCTTTCTAAGTCAGTCAGTCATTCAGTTGTATTTAAGGATCCCATCCCCCCAGCACACATTTCATAAACCTCAGACCCTGCAGTCTTTCCCTCTCCAAGGACAAACGCTGGATCCCACTGCCAAGGGTCTGGTACGCCTGGGCCTCTCTCTTGCTGGGTATGGGCCAGCCTCTTGCTCCAGGACAGGGGAACTTGAAGAGGATGGATAGATCAATCAATCAATCGTATTTATTGAGCGCTTACTGTGTGCAGAGCACTGTACTAAGCGCTTGGGAAGTACAAGTTGGCAACATATAGAGACGGTCCCTACCCAACAGTGGGCTCACAGTCTAGAAGGGGGAGACAGAGAACAAAACAAAACATATCAACAAAATAAAATAAATAGAATAGATATGTACAAGTAAAATAAATAAATAAATAGAGTAATAAATACGTACAAACATATATACATATATACAGGTGCTGTGGGGAAGGGAAGGAGATAAGGCGGGGGGGATGGAGGGGGGAGGAGGGGGAAAGGAAGGAGGGGGCTCAGTCTGGGAAGGCCTCCTGGATGGGACCAGGGCGCACTCGACCCGCCCTTTGGCCAAGGGCCTGTGCAGGGAAATCTTTCCCCTACTCTGCACCCAGCTCTGCTGCTGCTGCTGCAGTGTCTGGGTAGATTTGCATGCACTGCAGCTGCTCAGACTCCTAGGAATCCCTCTGAACCTAGCCGCGTGGTTTTTGTTCGTATCCGGTGGGGACTTGCGGTGCCGTCTTCTCCAGTTTCTCTTACCCGGGTTAGTTTCTCTTTTGCCGGGGCACGCTGGAAAGGAGCAGAGAGAGGGAGAGAGAGCGATCACTTTGATAGTCAGCCCAGCCCTGCAGCACTTATGTCCGTATCCTTATAGTCTCCTATTTTCCCTTTCGGTAGTCTGTTTCAATGTCTGTCTCTCACAGTAGACTGTAAGCCCCTCGTGGGGAGGGATGGTGTCCACGACCTCTGTTCAATCATTCTTTCCCAAGCGCTTAGTACAGTGCTCTGCACATAGTAAGTGTTCATTAAATGTGATTGATTGAGAGAGGGAGAGAGAAAGAGAGAGAGAGAGTGGCTTTCTCTCCTGCCTCGAGAGCTACACTGCTTCTGGCAATATCTGCAGCTCATCTGTTGCCCTGGTATCGGCTATGGGTTGTGCAATAGCAGGGACCTGCACTTTCCAGCTGCTCTCCCAAGCGCTTAGTACAGTGCTTTGCACGTAGTAAACACTCAATAAATATGATCGAATGAATGAATACTAACTGCTCTCGCTAAGGCTCACTTGGCTCTATTCCCCACCGCCACCCTCCCCCCAGCTCTATCTCCAGAGCGTTGTGGCCTTCTCGCCATCCCCAGCCGAAGCCTAAGCTGAAGTCCCGGGCATAAGCGAGAAGTTGTGGGTGTATGGCTCAGCCTTTTTGCTTTTTCTCGCTTCAAGGTGGGTGCTGAGCCCTGGCACCGTGATGCTTAGAGAATGGACTTGCAACCACAGCACTGGTTCCCAATCAATCAACGAATCAATCATTGGTATTTATTGAGTGCGTACTGTATGCAGAGCACTGCCCTAAGCGCTTGGGAGAGTCCAGTGGAGTTGGTAGGCACAATCCCGGCCCACAAGGAGCTTACATGCAGAGTGAGTGCCTGCCCCTGTGCCTGAAAGAAATCAGGCAGCGGGTCTAATATCTACAAAAATAGGTCCACAAACCATTGATCACTGAAGTCTGAACCAGGGCAGAAGCAGCCTGGCCTAATGGATAATAATAATAATGGCATTTATTAAGCGCTTACTATGTGCAAAGCACTGTTCTAAGCGCTGGATTAAGACTGTGAGCCCCATGTGGAACACGGACTGTGTTCAACCTGATTAGCTTGTATCTATCCCAGCGCTTAGTACAGTGCCTGGCACATAGTAAGCGTTTAACAAATACCTTAAAAAAAGGTTGTGTTCAGGGATGGGAGGGATGACTCCAGAGAAAGGGGAAGCAGCAGGGACAGAGCAGAAAGAGAGTCAAATCCTTGTCACTTTCACCTAGTGAAAAGCAGCGTGGCTCAGTGGAAAGAGCACGGGCTTGGGAGACAGAGGTCATGGGTTCTAATCCCGGCTCCGCCACATGTCTGCTGTGTGACCCTGGGCAAGTCACTTAACTTCTCTGAGTCTCAGTTACCTCATCTGTAGAATGGGGGTTAAGACTGTGAGCCCCACGTGGGACAACCTGATCAACTTGTATCCCCCCAGCGCTTAGAACAGTGCTTTGCACATAGTAAGCGCTTAACAAATGCCATTATGATGATGATGATGATTATTATTATTATTATTATTAGTGCTGGTCTGAGAACAGCTGCAGCAGTAGGAGGAGGTGGGGGTGATGGGGAAGGGGAGCTGGGGTGGGATCTTGCAAACTCTGTGGCCTGGGGATTTTGCCAGGGAGGCTTGAACCCGTTCTCCAGATGCATGAGTCAGAGAAGCAGGATGGCCGAGTGGAAAGAGCCCAGGTCTGGGAATCAGAGGACCTGGGTTCTAATCCCACCTCTGCCACTTCAATCAGTCATATTTATTGAGCACTTACAGTGTGCACTGCTCTGTACTAGTTGCTTAGGAAAGTACAATATAACAGAGTTGGTAGACACATTCCCTTGTCTGCTGTGGGCCCCTGGGCTTCTCTGTGTCTCAGTTACCTCATCTGTAAAGTGGGGATTAAGACTGTGAGCCCCATGTGGGACAGGGACAGTGTCCAACCTGATCTGCTTGTATCTACCCCAGCACTTAGGTACAGTGCCTGTCATATAGTAAGTAGTTAACAAATACCACTGAAAAAAAGAATATGAAGGGCCCTATTGGCAAGGGAGAGTGTAGTCTTTGCCATTCTCCCAGAGTCAGTGAAATAACAATATTAGGACCCAAACTCTTTGGAGGGGCTGGATCCCCCACCCCCTCACCGCTCCCAGGGCAGTCCCACCCCACTCTGGTTCTGGCTACTCACCCTACTCTCAGCCTCACAACACCTGTGGCCATATCCGTGATTTATTTTCATTTATTTTCTCTGGGAAAGTAGCATTGTCTAGTTGATAGAGCACGAGCCGGGGAGTTAGAAGGACTTGGTTTCTAATCGTGGCTCCTCCCCTTGTCTGTTGTGTGGCCTTGGCAGCTCACTTAACTTCTTTGGGCCTCAGTTCTCTCATCTGCAAAATGGGGATTAAGACTGTGAGCCCCATGTGGGACAGGGACTGTGCCCAACCCAATTAGCTTGTATCTACCCTCTGCACATAGTAAGCGCTCAATAAATACGATTGATGATGATCTACCCCAGCACTTAGTACGTTGCCTGGCACGAAATAAGTGCTTAACAAATGCCATTAAAAAAAAAGTCTGCCACCCCCCAACAAGGCTGTAAGTTTGTTGTGAGCAGGGAACATGTTTACCAACTCTGTTGTCTTGTCCTCTTTCACGTGCTTAGTACAATGCTCTGCACACAGGAAATGCTCAATAATCAATCAATCAATCAATCAATCATATTTATTGAGTGCTTACTTAATAAATACAATAGATTGATTGATAGATTAGTATAGTGCTCTGTCACAGGAAGCACTCAATAAATACCATTGATTACCAAAAGTACTTTCCCTGTGAACGTGGGAGAGTCTGTGCGGAGTGACAACAGTCCCCTTTCCTTCCATGGACCTCTGTGTACTTTCCCTCTCTGCTTCAGTCTCTCTCCCAAAACGCTTACCTACCCTCCCAATCAGAAGCTGACTCTCTGCTTCAATTCCCTCCCATGTGCCCCATCCCCAGAAGGCGACTTGGAAGCAAGTTTCCACATCTCCGGTTCCAGGAACCACTTGTGGGGAAGGTGCTTGAGACATTGCAAAAATCCAACTATCCTCATTGAATTCATTGCGAGCAACTGTCCGTCAGGAAGAGCCTGACCCTATTTGTTCCCGAGAGAGACCTCTGTTTCTGAACAGTGTCTTCCCATTGTAGGTGATTGACACCTTGTCAGTGCTGTCATGGACGACGGTGGCTCAGAACAAGGGGATTATGTGAGTATGGCAGTGTTCCCCCTCTCCCACCCCTCACGCTCTCCCCTTGGCATCTCACCCCTTGGCTACAAAGAAGCAAAATCAAGCCTGCCTCAGTGCTCTGCACCCAGGCTCTCTGAAAGGCTGCTGGTTCCTGGGCTCAGCCCAGTGGCCTGCAAAGAGTGGATATAGAACCAGTTCCAACTCGAAGCCCTGCCCGTGGACACGGGAACCCTGAGGGCAGCTCCGGATTTGTCTAACAAGATTGATGTATGTTTTACGGGGAAGCAACCGGGGCCAGACCATTTCAGCTGGGTCTGGGGAATGTGAGCTCCTGGGTTCAACTCCCCACAGTGTGCCATGCCTCAATTTCTTCATCTCGCTCATGGGTCTGGTGGTTCTTAAGTGTTTGGAGATCCAGGGATAGAAGGGTCTTTGTTGTGTGAATGTCCCAGCCTCACTGGCAAACCACCGGCTACTGAGGGACATGTCTTTGGGCTAAGGGGAAATGAGCTTTCTGCTGCTGGCGCCGGGTAAGCCATGGATCAGAGACAGTGGCAGGTGTTTGTGTGTTTGTGTGTGTGTGTGTGTGTGTGTGTGTGTGTGTGAGTGCGTTCATGTCAGAGACACTCTGGCCTCAGAAGCTCAAGCGCCTGCTTTCTCTTCCCCCATCCAGGCCCTTCCCCACCGAAGACAGCGTTGCGGATGATGACATTTACAGTGGGCTGTCCGATAAGATAGAGTAAGTACCCTCTAGGCAGGTGCGGGAAGAAGCCGGGGTCATCCAGCACCCCATCCACTGGCTTTGCATGTGGACCACGCCAGTGGCTCCCTCTGCTTTCCAAAGGCCCAAAATGTCTTCAATGGGCACGGCCCCGGACCATGTTTCATGAGTTCAAATCCCGGCTCCGCCAGTTGTCAGCTGTGTGACTTTGGGTGAGTCACTTAACTTCTCTGTGCCTCAGTGACCTCACCTGTAAAATGGGAATTAAGACTGTTAGCCCCTCGTGGGCCAACCTGATCACGCTGTAACCTCCCCAGTGCTTAGAACAGTGCTTTGCACATAGTAAGCGCTTAATAAATGCCATTATTATTATTATTATTAAGCCGGAGGTCCCGGGTGCTGTTCCAGGCTGAGGGCGGTGATGGTGGGAAGTGCTAGGGGTGTGTCACAAGGCACTGGAGGGACACTGGAGCTTGGCTTGCAGGCTACGTGCCCTGAGCTCAAATGGCCGTCCCCAGAACAGCTTAGGCCTGCTCTCCCTGTCACTGTGGTCGGACTAATGGGCCGTGTCTGGTTTTCTTTGCTCCCTTTCCTCGTCAGTGATACAGTGGAAGAAGATGAAGACCTGTACGACTGTGTGGAGAATGAGGAGGCAGAAGGAGATGAAATCTATGAGGACCTGATGAGGTCAGAGCTGACCATGATGCCGGTAGGTGATGTGGTGAAGGGGGAGGGTCCTGTCCCTGAGGAGTAGCCCCTCGACGGCCCTTTAAAACCCTACGACTCTTCTCCCTCCACAGCAGAAGATGACAGAGCTGGATAAGAGGAGCTGCTGCCTTCAAGAGATTAGGCAGACAGAGGAGAAGTACACCGATACACTAAGATCCATCCAGCAGGTGCTTCTCCAGCTCTGGGGTGGTAGGGGTGGGAGAGGGAGAGGAGAATGCCCTCCTCAGGTCTTGTGGATGGGGAGGATGATGGTAGGCTACTTGGGGGTGGGGCGGGGGCTCGTTCTCCAAGAACTCCGACTTCAGCTTTTTCCTCTTGCAACTCTAGTAGGGTGGGGAAGAATGTCTCACCCCCCTCTCTCTTCTTCATCCGTTGTGTACCCCCTTGCTCCTCGGCATTTTTCCGAGATCTCAGCTGTGCAAAACTAAGCCCATCCACCTCCGCCTATCCCCGTGAAATCAGGATCCAGGAGGGGGTTCTCATGGTCTCCGGGACCATCGTCCTCCGCCATCATCCTCATCATTCACTGCTCTCGTTAAACTGGGTCTGTTTGCAGAACTTCTTGAGACCGCTTCAGCGGTTCCTGAAGGCTCAGGACATCGAAACCATCTTCATCAACATAGAGGTGAGATGGTCCTTCTCTCCCCAGTGGCTCCCCTTGCTTGTTCTTCCTTGGGAGCCCAGGTGCAGCAAGGGGCCGGGGAAGAGAGGAAATTGGGTCCTGTCCATGCTGTACCCTGGGTCTCCTAAGTGCAGCCTATCCCGGGCTAGACTGGGCTGGGCTGGAAGTATGGAGCTCAGCCCAATCTCTAGGCAGGCTCTGGGTAGGCTGTACACTAGAGAGGTCAACCTCCTTCCACCCCACCTTGAACAACACTGGCCAACTCCCAGCCCCGAGCAATCTTAAGCGGATATGGCCTCGCCTGGTGGGCCACTGACCAGCTAAAGCCACTCTTCGGCCCCCCAGGACCTCGTGAAAGTTCACAGCCACTTCCTGGAGGATCTCAAGAAAGCCATCACCCACAACAATGCTCAGAACCTCTTCCAGGTGTTCGTCAAGTACAAAGAAAGGTGAGGCTGAGGCTTGGTTTCACCAAGGGGGAGGAAGAGCGTGGGAAAACTCTCCCAGGAGACAGGCCAGAGGAAGTGCGCAAGGCTCAGATTTTCCCTCTCAGCTGTCCCTGGAGGCCAGGACTCAAACCGCTGAGACCAAATTCTCCCGGAAACATGTGTGCTTTGGATTCCTCAGGTTTCTCATCTACGGGCGGTACTGCAGCCAGGTAGAGTCTGCCAGCAAGCACCTGGATCAAGTGGCAAATGCCAGAGAGGATGTTCACATGAAGCTGGAGGTTGGTGGGGTGCCCTGGTCATGTCTTTGGGGTTGGATCTCCTCCCCTCAGGGGTGGAGGAGGGAGATCCTCAAGGGCAGGGAATCTGTTGAATTGTACTCTCCCAAGACCTTAGTCCAGTGCTCAGCACACAGTGTCAGTGCTCAATCAATATCATTGATCGATTGGTTGATTGGAGCAGTGCCAACTCCCAGACGGAAGGGACAACGGGAGCAGCTGGGTATTCCCTCCGCTCTGCCTCCTGCTTCCTCCCGTTCCCACTCAGCGAGCCTCTTTGAAAACCCAGCTGGTCCTGGGGAGGCAGAATTGAGCCCATTCAAAGCAGGGCGGCCTAGGAAGCATGATGTCTGGAATGTTTCCCCCATGAGGCCTGAATACCAAATTGTTTGCAGAAGAGATTGAAATTCTCTTCCAAGACCTTCCTGCGGTGTTTCTGTCCCCATTCCTCCCCACCCCCCACAATCTGACTCTGGACCGGATTCAACCCAGATGGCTTTGGGGGCTGAAATGCTGACAGCTCCTTGTCCTCTTCCTCTTTTGCTTCTTTCTGCCCCCTCCCCTCCTTGTCCTTCAAGTCCTCCTTCTCCTTCTCCCAACCCATTGAGGGGGGCCTGTGATGTAATCTGAGCCCCATTTTTCCACCGCACTGACACTGCTCAACTCCACATTTGGGGAACAGAAGCAGAGTCATGTGACTGGCAGGGGGAGGGGAAGCACACCCCCAAACTTGACTCCTGGGCCTACCTTGGAAAAGAAAGCAAAAGCCAAACAGGAACCATGGAGCCGTTGCAGCTGGTTTCCTTCCCAAAGCAGGTTCACGTCTCCTCATTGGCCATTAGCAGCTGGTGTTACCTTGGCGCTTTTACAGGGTAAACTTGCTGCTTTCTGGACACAGGTATCTGATAGGGTCTACACTGTGGGCTGTTGATTTCCTTCCCCCTGGGGCATCATCAAAGGAAATCTCCATTTGGCCCTTTGCCTGATGTGCTCTTTTGGTTGAAGGAATGTTCCCAGCGAGCGAATAATGGGAGATTCACTCTGCGCGATCTCCTGATGGTGCCCATGCAGCGTGTGCTCAAATATCATCTCCTTCTGCAGGTAGGCCCAACCCCAGCAGCGGGAGCCAGTTTCGGCCAGGGAGGAGGCAGAGGGGGTGGAGAAATGCCAGCAGTGTTGCCAGGGCCCCCAGGCAGGAAAACCTGGGCTCAGTCAAGGCCGTTAGGAAGAGTTAGATCTGAGGCCAAGATGTGCACAGAGAACCACACACAGGTGCCGTTCTGGTTGACCAATCTGTCTGCTCTCAGGTTCCGTCCTCAGGCTCCCCCTTTTCTGGTCCTCAGCTCAGACTCAGTTTAGGCTGGTGGGGCCCGCAGGTCGTAGTATCACGCCATCCGAAAGAACTTTGAACCATCCTTCGGCCTCTCCCCCTGCCTCCGGGCAGGGATGCCACTAGCCCATCCCAAACAGATGGGTGTCTACCATATTGAGAAGTAGCCGGCCTTGGTGGCAAGAGCACAGGAGACCTGGGTTCTAATCCTGTAGCCGTGGGCAAGTCTCTGGACCTCAGTTTCCTCATCTGTAAAATGGGGATTCAATCTCTCTTCTCCCTCCCGCTTGGACTGGGAGCACCATGTGGGACAGGGACTGTGTCCATTCTGCTTATCTTGTATCTGCCTCAGGGCTTGGGACATAGTAAGTCTGAACCAATACCATGATTATGAGGATGATGATGATCAATCAATCAATCAATCAATGGTATTTATTGAGCACTTACTGTGTGCAGAGCACTGGACTAAGCCCTTGGGACAGGACAATATAACAGAGTAGGTAGACATGTTCCTTGCCCACTCGGAGTTTATGATGATAATGATGAATAAAGGCCCCCCCTGAAAGAAGCAGATGGAGCTGGGGCTCCCCATCTCAGTGCACCTGGCCCCAATTAACATCCAGCCTTTTGCCTAGCTCTGATCAGGTCTCAACTTGACCAGTTTCCTGTCTGGCTCCGCTTTGCCCCCAGCAACCCCTTGATCATCATCAATCGTATTTATTGAGCGCTTACTGTGTACAGAGCACTGTACTAAGCGCTTGGGAAGTACAAGTTGGCAACATTGATCCCCTTGGGAGCAGGGTTGGCCCGAGAGCTGTTGGGAAGCCTCCAGCTCTTTGTGATTTCCAGGAGCTGGTGAAACACACTGTGGATTCGACAGAGAAGGAGAACTTGCGGCTGGCGCTGGATGCCATGAAAGTAAGCGCCAGCAGTGGGCCCTGCGGAATTTCCCAAGCCTAGGAAATCACTGCCCGGCCCCAGGTCCCCAAGCTGGGAGGAAGGCCGAGGGCAGAGCCAGCCCATGGCTCTCACTTTTCTGGACATCCAATGCTCCGTTCTCCCTGGCAGCCCCCTGAAAGGGAGGTGGGGAGGCCACAAGGGACACCTGCATTCAGAGAGTTTTTTTATTTGCTTTTGTGCCCTGATCAGGATCTGGCCCAGTGTGTGAATGAAGTTAAGAGAGACAACGAGACTCTGAAACAGATCACTAATTTCCAGTTGTCGATAGAAAACCTGGTAAGTAGCCCCACCGGGCTCATGTTCCCCTCTGAAGCCCGGGAACACAAACCCTCTGCTCTCAAGTGCTCCGGTCTGCTCATCTTGTCTCCACTCAAGCGGCTCAACCCGGCACTTGGCACAGAGTAAGCACTTCACAAACACCACTGTCACTAGTAACAGGGAGCAGCTAATAATAATAATAACAATTCTGGTGTTTGCTAAGCTCTTACTATGTGCCAAGCACTGTTCTAAGTGCTGGGGTAGATACAAGGTAATCAGGTTGGACATAGTCCAAGTCCCTAATGGGGCTCACAATCTCGATCCCCATTTTACAGGTGAGGTAAAAGCTAGGGTTTGAGAGCAACTTGCTGCCTTTCTTGGATTTCCCCCGAGGAAATGGCTTTCTCTATTTGGCCAGCCTCCGGTCCCATCATCATCATTATGATCAGTGGCATTTATTGAGTGCTTACTGTGTGCAGGGCACTGTCCTAAGCGTTTGGAAGAGTACAGTACAACAGAGTTTGTAGACACATTCCTTGCCCCCAACGAATTTGCAGTCTAGTACGGGAGATCGACCCTCATGAGACCGGTCCCCAGAAGCTCATACTTCTTTAGTTGTCAGTAGCTCTTTGCCGTCTGGTTTGAAAAGGCGCAGTGCAGCTTAGAGAGTAGAAGGCGGCTCAAAGCGCCTTGCCGATGAGCAGGCCCCCGACAAGGCAGCAGACAACAGAGAAGCTGAGGGGCATATATGCAAATGGTCACTTTTCCGATGGAATTCCGGATTGGTTTCCCCCCGCTCCGGACTGTTCTGCGCAGCTGACCTGGAGTGGAGAGGGGCCACGCCAGCTGCCTCCCCCTCCTTAGGCCTAGCTGCTGATGCCTCTCTCTCAGACTCTCCCGTGGAGACCCTTAGAGGCAAAGGAAGTCCTCGAGGTCACACGAATAAAGGAGGCAGACCTCCCTGCCCACCCCCACCCCGGGGCTCTTGAGCCCCATGGGGGAAGGAAACCCAAGGCTGCTCATGAAACCTGACAGGGTTTTCCTTCCTGGTTTCCATTTTCTTTTCTTTTTTTTCCATCCAGAACAAATCTCTGGCTCACTACGGAAGGCCCAAAATAGATGGCGAACTGAAGATCATCAGCACGGAGAAGCGGTCCAAGACGGACAGGTGAGGCTGAGGGGGAGATTTCCCTGGCCCGAGCCGTCTCTGACCTCATCACCAATTCTGCCTGCTCCTTGGCCAGAGGAGGGCAGACACATCCTTCCCAAACCCACTTCATCATCATCATCATCATCATCATCATCATCAATTGTATTTATTGAGCACTTACTGTGTGCAGAGCACTGTACTAAGCGCTTGGGAAGTACAAATTGGCAACATATAGAGACAGTCCCTACCCAACAGTGGGCTCACAGTCTAAAAGGGGGACCCACTTCCTCTGCTGCTCAGCTGGCCCCCGGGCCTTGGGCTGTAGCTAGTTCTCAGAGTGACTAGAGGCTTGCTCCAGGTGTGGGCAGGGCTGTGCCTTTAAGAAATGGTTATGGGGACGTTCTGTTGTGTGAGGAGGGCTTCTCTGCCCAGGTAACCAGATGGATCTCAATACCGGCCTTTGCCTCTTTCCGGGTTGCACCGTTTTGGCTGTCTTCTCGCTTGCCCCCCTTCTCAGCCGTGCCTGGTTTCTTCCAGGTATGCCTTCCTTTTGGACAAAGCTCTGCTCATCTGCAAACGGCGAGGTGATTCGTACGACCTGAAGGACTTTATAAACCTGCACAGCTATCAGATCCGGGATGACTCCTCAGGGGAGCGGGACAGCAAGAAGGTGAGGTCAAACTTGCAGCTGCTGGCCTGACTGGCAGGTTGGCCGGCTGAACAGAGGCCGGGCCTCGTTGCCTGCTCCAGGATGGTTCAGGAATACCAAGGGCCTCTGCCCTTTCCATTCTGTAGGGAGTCTCACCTAGAGATGCCGGGGATTCGCTGCCCACCCACTTCCACATCAAACAGGAACTCCTTACCATCACCTTTAAAGCCCTCAATCAGCTTTCCCCCTTCTATCTTACCTCACTGATCTACTATAGCCTAGCCTGCACACTTCACCCCTCCAACACCAACCTACTCACTGTAACTTAATCTCATCTACCTCACCGCTGACCCCTCGCCCACATCCTCCCTCTAGCCTAGAGCTCCCTCCCCCTTCATATCTGACAGACCACTACTCCCCCCACCTTCAAAGTCCTATTAAGGCCACATCTCCTCCAAGAGGCCTTCCCCGGTTAAGTCCTCTTTTCCTCAACTTCCTCTCCCTTCTGTGTCACCTATGCACTTGGAACTGCCCCCTTTAAGCACTTGATATTCACCCCACCCTCAACCCCACAGCACTTACGTACATATCTGTAATTTATTTTAATATTTGTCTCCCACTCTAGACTGTAAACTCTTGGTGGGCAGGAACTGTGTCTACCAACTCTGTTGTATTATACTCTCCCAAGCGCTTAGTCCAGTGCTCTGCATTGATCAATGGACTGAATGCCGAGGCAATACTGAAACTCTTCTCCTTGCAGTGGACTCACATGTTTCTCCTGATCGAGGATCAGGGCCCCCATGGCTATGAGCTCTTCTTCAAGACCCGGGAGCTGAAGAAGAAGTGGATGGAGCAGTTTGAAATGGCCATGTGAGTCCCCAGCCCCTCCCCGACCTCTTCCCCTGGCTGCCCGGTTGGTGCTTCTGCTCCCCAAGGATGCTCCCAAGTCAGCCCGGGACCTCCTGCCACCTCCCGCAGCCCCTTTCTCCTTTTTGCCCAGTCAGTTAGGTACTTCGGGGCTGTGTGTGTGTGTGTGTGTGTGTGTGTGTGTGTGTGTGTGTGTGTGTGTGTGTGTTTGTGTACGTGCACGCACGTGTGAGACAGGGGTGTGTGAGGGGGTAAGAAGTGTCCCACCTGCTAGACCTTGTGGAAAATCCCCAGGGGCCATGGTGTTTGCCTCAGGCTCTTTCCCCGTCTTGTCCCTTGCCTTCACCTCTCTTGCTCCCATCCACCGGAGATCCCTCCAGAGATCCCAGACGCTTCTTGGGCTTTGAAAGTATGTCCTGACCAGCTGGCCTTGACCCTGCCTCTCCATCTTCCCTTTGGGTTCATGTAGATCCAATATCTACCCTGAGAATGCCCTGGCGAACGGCCACGAGTTCCAGATGTACTCCTTCGAGGAGACCGCCTCGTGCAAGTCCTGCCAGATGCTGCTGAGGTTGGGGGGTGCTGCCTCGGGTCCCGGAGAGTGGGGGTGGGGCGGCGAGGGGGGTGGGCAGACTAATGGCTGTGGGTCCCTCCTCAAGAGCTCTGTGCTCTCGTCATCCCTCCACCCCGGCCCAGCCTCGTGGGAAGCTGCTCCCCTGATGGGCAGAAGAGCATGGCTACCCAAAAGCCAGTCCACTGGTGACTCTGGGGCCATGTCTTGTTGCTGTGGGTTTTTTTTCTGATGTCATCTGTTGTGGGGGTGTGGGGGGGCACCCGGGACTAGGGGGAGAGAAGAGGGAGGTCGCTAGGAAGCCACCACACCTCCTCGCCCTGTCCCAAACAGGGACAACTCTTGGCCCTGGATGACTCAGGCCAGGCAGTGGCTACTCCTGGTGCTCGTGCCAGAGGGTGGGGCACCAAGCCATCCTGGAGGGGCCGGCAGACCCCTTAGCCCGTGCCACCCACAGCATGGCTTCTGTGCCCACTTCTGGTCCACTGCCTCTTCTCCCTTCTTGAGGCCTGGCTGGCAGCCTGGGGACCTCCCCGCTGCTCTCTCTGCATACCCTCTCCATTTGGGTGGGCCGGGCACCCTGGGGCCTGGAGTAGTGGCACGGTTCTTGGAAGGGACAGCCTGACTCCCCAGGTGACGGCAGCTCTGGTAGCATGGCAGGTGCCCTGCCCCTCTCCCCGGGCCCCTCCGAGGCCCCGTCCAGCAATGGCTAGGGGCAGCTGAGGCCTGGTTGAGGCATATGGCCCGCCTGGAGACAGGTCCGGGTGACCGTTTGAGGTCCCTCTGGCCCGAGAGTGCTCGGCTTTAAATTCCCAAGGGCTGAGAGTTGCTGATGCCTTTGTGTGCCCCCAACCTCTCTCTGTTCTGCCAACAGAGGCACCTTCTACCAGGGCTACCGCTGCAACCGCTGCCGGGCGCCAGCCCACAAGGAGTGCCTGGGGAGGGTCCCCCAATGTGGAAAGCATTGCTCAGGTATCCCCAGGAGGGGCCCGTGCTCCCCATCCCTCCACCCCTCCAGGGTGTCATACCCCTCTAAGGACCTCGGTCCTCTGGGGTGAGAGGGCAGAGAGAGAAACCACCCTCTGGGTGCTGGGCTTACTGCCTCAGTTCTCTGTGGCCTGGTGACAGGCCATAGGGAGGGCAGCTGGGGGGGCCTCTGGGGGATGGAGGCGGAGGGACCAGAGTGGGCAGCTCTGGCAGGAACCCCTCTGGCCTCCTCACTCACCATGTTAATCTAATGTTCTGGTTTCTTCCCCCACTTCTCTCCATTTCACACAGAGTTTGGGTCAACTGTGAAAAAGGTAAAAACCAGCAGTTTCCCTGTACAATTCTTGGCAGAGTCTCTCGCTGCTTCTCCACAGTGTCTTTCTCTGGTTCTGGGGCAGAGCCTCTGGGAAAACCCCGGAAGAGAGGCAGCTCCTGGGGTGACAGAGGGCAGGAGAGAGGCCAGGAGCGTGGTGGCTCGTCCCCAGGCATCCGGCCTTGGGCTCTCCACACTGGGGGAGGTTGTGGAGGTCGGAGGGCCGAGGGTGCTTGTGGAGAGGCTGAGGCCATGGTACTGGTTCCTAGGGCAGGCAGCCCACGCTAGCCTTCCCGGGGATGTTCTATGAACCAGAAGTTGCTCAGAGTCACCATCCCATTACAGGGCAGTTAGAACACTAATCCTAAAGCCCACTACTTCAATGGGGCAGTCGGGGTCGGCGGCGGCCGGCAGAAAGGCTCCGCACCAGCTCTTGGCTGAGCTCGAGGCAAGCCCTGAGGCTCCCAACCCCCCCGGCTGGGGTCCCGGTGGTTAGCGGGATTGAGTGAGCTGCAGGTCTTGAGGCTGGGGGTGGAGAGGTCAGCCCACCCAGTCTGTGCCCTGGAGCAAGGATGAGAGGAGGAGCCGCTGGGAGTCACCCTCAGAGTGGGGAGTAGAGGAAACAGATACCGGGATTCAAGGATGAAATCGCACGTAGCAGGGAGGCCTTGGCTGCAGGAGCCTGTCGGGAAGGGGCTGGATGAGTGAACCCAGCCTCCCATTCTCTCTCTCTCTCTGTAGTGCAAGTCCAGCCGGCAGGGCCAAGAGAAGAGGAAGAATGAGCTTGGTAAGACTGGCCACCCTGAGCCCGACGTGTGTCCACTCTGAAGGGACAGTTGTGGAGAATCCCCCCATGCACTGGTCCAAGTTTACCCCCTGCTCTATAGAGACCCCGAGAAAGTCAAGGGCCCTGTCCACTAAGCAGTTTTTCCTAGCCCAGCAACTGAAGCTCACCCAAGCTCCTGTGCTAAACCGCTGGAATATCTGCTTGACTAAGTGGGGGCTGGATGATCCATTTGGCAACACACTTGATTTGGTTGGGTCTCTGTCAGGTCAATAGGTTGCTTACAATTTCCGTGGGCTCTGTCCCTAGGAATGTAGTTGGAGTTCTCCGTTCTGGGTCTCTCCGGTGGTACAGCATGAGTGAAATTCCCCAAGCTCCAGCCTGAGGGAACAGTCCCTCCGATTCTTTAAATGAACCTTTATCACCCTGTGATCGTGTATAATAATTGCCTCGCCAGGTTTACCCAAGATGGAGGTGTGTCAAGAGTACATTGGACTGCCTCCTCCTCCGGTGGCGTTTGGGCCCGCGCTGCGCCTGAACCCTGGAGACATCGTGGAGCTGACCAGGGCAGAGGCAGAACAGAACTGGTGGGAGGTAAAGTCTCTGGCGGGGGAGGTGGGAGGAATGATAATCTAAGACTTCCCAGGCCTGTAGGGAGCAGATTATGTAACTGAGCCGCTCATTCGAGAATCTGTAGTGCCTGGCTTCACTGTCCTTGGGAAAATATCCAGGATGATGGTGTCTCCTGCCTACTCGACTTTCCATTTGACCCTCAACATTTCCACGCCCCCGCTTCCCTGCTCAGCCCTGGCCCCGGCCCGGGGCTGTGTTTCAGAATTGGGTCAACTGTCCCCCACCAGTCAAATGCTTTAGGGTCACCTGGGGCCAATTTGGAGCCTCTCTCCCCCACCTACCAATGACCCATAGCTGCCTTTCCCAGAGGCCTTAGGGAGAGGGCATCGGTGGTGCCCGGAGAAAGCTCTTTTGGGGCGAGAACAAATCATTTGCTGCTCCTTTTATAACAATAATAATAATAATGGTATTTGTTAAGCATTTACAATGTGCCAGGCACTGTACTAAGCGCTGGTGTAGACACAAGGAAATCAGGTTGGTCACAGTCTCTGTCCCATGTAGGGCTCACAGTCTCAATCCTCATTTTACAGATGAGGTAACTGAGGCACCTAGAAGTAAAGTGACTTGCCCAAGGTCACACAGCAGACAAGTGGCAGAGCCGGGACTAGAGCCCATGACATCCTGACTCCCATGCCCATGCTCTAACCACTATGCCATGCTGTCTCTCAAGGCTAGGCTGCTGCTTTAATAATAATAACAATAATAATAATAATAATGATGGCATTTATTAAGCGCTTACTATGTGCAAAGCACTGTTCTAAGCGCTGGGTAATTTACAAAGTGATCAGGTTGTCCCATGTGGGGCTCACAGTCTTAATCCCCATTTTACAGAGGAGGTAACTGAGGCCCAGAGAAATGAAGTGACTTGCCCAAAGTCACACAGCTGACCAGTGGCAGAGCTGGGATTTGAACCGATGACCTCTGACTTCAAAGCCCGGGCTCTTTCCGCTGGGCCACACTGCTTCCTTTAAGGCTAGGGAGCAGCAGGAGAAAGGCATTTTAGGAAGCTACAAGAAAGCTAAGTAAGATCTGAACCCCTGATGGTTTTGAGCCTGGCTGCTGACCCTCATCCCAGCTGAAAATGGCCAGCTAGCTGCATTTAATCGCTTTCTTTTGACCCCCCTCCCTCAGAAGAGCTGGAGAAGGAGCTTGCTTTGTTCTCTCTGTCCTTCTTGTCCCTAGTCCCCCATGCAAGCGGGCGCATACACAAACATACACACACACACAGACACCCCTTCTTGTTTCTCTGCTATCTGGTGCAGATTGTTCCCTCTCTGGGTTACAGGGTAGAAACACATCCAGCAACGAGGTCGGCTGGTTTCCGTGCAAGAAAGTCAAACCGTATGTCCATGTGAGTAGATGCCAGCTCAGCCCTGGTTGAGCAGGGGGAGACTGTTGTCATTTCTTTTAGCAACGTTTGCGGGGTGGCAGCCCCTCACCTAGCTCCTAGCTAACTACACAGGTGTCCGGGGGTCCCCGCCTCCCCACTATCCCGGGGTGGGCCTCGGCTGTCAGATTTCAAGCCCAGAGACATGGTGCCTGGGGCTGTTGATCCAGAACAAGGCTATTTTTCATTTTGAATGGGGAGGTATGTAGTGTACTGCTTTGAATGCCTTTTAAGGCAACTTAGCAAAAAGCCTTTGACTTCTAGGCTGCTTTTAAAGCTCCCTTTCCGCCCTGCCTCCCCAAGCCCCCACCCCGGGGCTCCCCCACCAGCCAAGCCTCCAGGGCAGGTGGAATGCTGTTTCTGTGCTTTTAAGACGGAATGCCTGAAAAAATGTGCGCTGTTTGGTTCTTTTTTCCAGGGTCCACCACAGGATTTATCTGTTTATCTTTGGTGAGTCAAGTTAGAGATGAAATATATTTCCGTTCTTCCAAATGCTGGCTTGCAGGATGCCCTCTCTTGCTTCGGTTCTGGGCTTCCCTCCCGTGGTGGGGCTTTAATGGGGGAAACGAACTCATAGAGAGAGCTGGGTGGGGACCTGCAGAGGTTCTGGGGCATGGCCACATCTCAGCTTCCCCAGGCTCCGGCAGGCCTGGCAGCAGAAGGAGTCCAAGGCCTAGCAGATTCCGCTTTGGCTGGGGGCCCTCCTGGGGCCCTGTGGGAAGAAGGGTGAAGATTGCAGTTTTCCCACGTGCACGGTGCAGAGCTCTTCATGTTTCCAGTTCTCTCCTTGACCCCTTCCAATCTGGCTTCCACCCCCTCCACTCTCTCTATGGTCACCAAGGACCTTCTTGTTGCCAAATCGCACGGCTTCTACTTCATCCTAACCCTCCTCTACCTCTCAGCTGCCTTCCCTTTCTCCTGGAACAGCATCTAACCTCGACTTCACTGACACTGTCCTCTCCTGGCCCTCCTCCTATCTCTCTGGCTGCTCCTTCTCGGTCTCTTTAAGCCGGATCTTCCTCCGCCTCCCACCTCCTAACTGTGGGAGTTCCTCAAGGCTCAGTTCTTAGTCCCTTTCTAATCTCCGTCTACACCCACTCCTTTGGAGAACTGCTTCGTTCCCTAGGCTTCAACTACCATCTCTACACAGATGGTTCCCAAATCTACCTCTCCAGGCTTGACCTCTCTCCTTCTCTGCACTCGCATTTCCTCAATCAATCAATCAATTATAGGGTGCAGAGCCACACTGAACTCCTTGTGGGCAGGGAATGTGTCTACCACCTCTGTTGTATTGTACTCTCCTAAGCGCTCAGTACAGTGCTTTATGCACAGTAAGCGCTCAATAAATAGCATCGATTGATTGATTCCAAGATTAAGGACTGTGCTCCATGTCCAGAGCCCTAGCTGAGCTGCCATTCTGTAAGAAGACCTGGCTGACACTACTACTGTGGGCCACCTGGTCTAAAGTCACAAGCCTAAATGAAAGGATTTACAAGCTTGTGTCCTACCTTGTATCTGCCCCACCGCTTAGCATAGTGCTTGGCACATTTAAGCACTTAATAAATCCCATTATTATCCTTGTTATTGTTGTTGTACTTTCCCAAGCACTTATTCCAGTTCTCTGCACCCAGCAAGTGCTCAAATAAATACTACTGATTTATCGATTGATTGATTGACTGACTGTCGTTGGCAGCCCCTAGCCTGGGTGTCATTGGGTGGTATGCCAGGCATGCTCAGCTCTGACTTAGGGTTGCCTCTGCCACCTCTAAGTCCCCCCACCCCGGAAGATGGCACCTGGACCAGCAGCCTCAGAGGCAGCTGGAGTTAAGCTCCTTGGTACAGGAGTGGGCAGAAACACTGTTGGGCCCACTCTGGGAGAAAGGGAGGCTTCAAAGTGGCCCCAGAGCATCTGTCGCTGCAGCCCAGCCCTAAGATTAGTGGCCAAAGCGTGTTTTGACTCCAGCTCTAACTCTTCCTCCTGTCAACACCACTAGTCTAAGGTTGCTCTTCAAGTGACAAAGGCAGTCCCAGACTCGCTGAGCCAGGAGTGCCTGCCTTTCCTGGCAGGGTGGGCCTGGATCAGTTGATTGATCAATGGTTTTTATTGAGCGCTCACCGTGTGCCGAGCACCACACTAAGGGCTTGGAAGAATACGTTACAATGGAGTTGGTAGACAGGTTCCCTGCCCATAAGGAGCCCACATTCTAGAGTAGGGTGCCTTTCCTGGAAATGGGGCAGAAGCCAGGAGCCAGCTGGGGACACGAAGAAGCCCACAGCTTCCCTATGGGGCCATTACGGGGTGGAGCACAGACCCATCCAAACTCACAGCTCGAAATCAGTCAGTCAGTCAAATGTACGTATTGAGTGCTTACTGTGTGCAGAGTACTGTACTAAGCACTTGGGAGAGAATGATACAACAATAAACAGACACATTCCCTACCTACAACGAGCTGAGCAGCAGCCCTCATGGGAGGGGAGAGATGACAAGGCTGGAGAGATAGGAAGTGATTAGGCTTAACAGGTCAGAAGATCTCAGCTCAGAGAAGACCCCAGCCTCCCAGCAGATAAAGTGGCAGCAGCATCCCTAGAGACTGGGGTCGCCAAAGGGAACAGCTGTATACATGATCGGGGTGGTGTCGAGGGGGAAACGCAACGTGTACATACAGTGTGGAGGCTTTGGTGCACTTCTGGTCCGGCCATTTCTGGAGGTGAGGAGAGTCAGAAGTGGGAGCTGGGTTCTGTCTGGGGATGGCAGGAATCATTCAGTCAGTCAATCAGTGGTATTCATTGAGTGCTTACTGTGTGCAGAGCACTGGACTGAGCACTTGGGAAAGTCCAATACACCAGAGTTGGAAGACACGATCCCTACCATCAAAGGAGCTTGCAGTCTAGATGGGGAGACAGATACTAATCTAAATTACAGTAAGGGAAGCAAAAGAGTAGAAAGAGACATACAGAAGTGCTGTGGGGTTGGTTGGTGTGGAGTGGGCACCTAAGTGCTTAGGGGGCCCCAAGAAACTGACAGAATTTCCAAGGGGCGTGATTAGCCTTTGGGAACCACCGCAGAGATCCGAGCTTTGGCTCCTCTAGTAGAAACGCATGCTAAACTTGAGGACTTCTGCTCCGCTCTCAGTGTCCTTATGAGCGCCCTTGACCTCTGCCAACCCATCTCTGATTGCACCTGTGGGCAGGTACGCGGGACCCATGGAGAGAGGAGACGCCGAACAGATCCTCACTTCCCGCTCGGATGGGACCTTCCTGGTGCGGCAGAGGGTGAAGGATACAGCGGAATTTGCCATCAGCATCAAGTAACTACTGCTCTATCTTCGGTGCTTAGAGAGGTGGCCCCCTAAAGAACAGATCTCACAGCCCCCAGGCTGGCCCCACAACCTCTCCAGGACTCAGTTTCCCCATCTACAGATGAGGAACCTGAGGCCCTGGCTACTAGGCCGTAGTGGCTCCAGCCCTGCCACCAGCCTCCTTGGGGTGGTGAGGAGTGGTCTCTGTGCCTCGGGCTACTCCTCTGAGAAAGAACGGACAAGGAGGGAGGGGACAATTCGTGGCTCCAACAGCAGATCTTTTCTCACCCCTGTTGGTTGAGAGAAGAGGGGGCTGAACCTGACAGAGTTCACCAAAAGAGCCAGAGTGATCTATCGACCAATCACCTGTAGTGAGCAAGCAACTACTATATGCAGAAACCTTGTACTAAACACTTGCAAGAGCACAATAGAGGTAGAAGACATCATCATCATCATCATCATCAATCGTATTTATTGAGCGCTTACTATGTGCAGAGCACTGTACTAAGCGCTTGGGAAGTACAAATTGGCAACATATAGAGACAGTCCCTACCCAACAGTGGGCTCACAGTCTAAAAGGGGGAGACAGAAAACAAAACCAAACATACTAACAAAATAAAATAAATAGGATAGATATGTACAAGTAAAATAAATAAATAAATAGAGTAATAAATATGTGCAAACATATTTATTACTCTAAACTCTAAACAAACATCCCAGCCCTCCAGGAGTTAATAATAATAATATTAGTTAAACGCTTATTATGTGCCAAGCACTGTTCTAAGCACTAGGAAAGATACAGGATGATCAGGTCAGTTGCAGTCCCTGTCCCACCCAGGGCTCACAACCTAAACAGGAGGGAGAACAGGTATTGAATCTCCATTTTACAGATGAGGTAACTGAGACCCAGAGAAGTTAAGTGACTTGCCCAAGGTCACACAGCAGGCACGGGGTGAAGCCGGGATTCGAACCCAGGTCCTCTGGCTCCCAGGCCCTTGCTCTGTCCACTAGGCCACGCTGCTTGTAATCTAGTGGGTGACACAGACAACAGATAATTTCCAGATAGGAAGAAGAAAAGGTGTGGAAAAGCTACTGCCCCTTAACCAAGTTTCTGATTGCCTGTGGTCCTGAGTTTTCAATCAGTGTTTTCTATTGAGTGCTTACTGTGTGCAGAGCACTGTACTAAGCACTTAGAAAAGGGCAATACAGTAGAATTGGTAGACATGTTCCCTGCCTACAATGAGCTTACATTTTAGAGGAGGTTATGATGTAATAATAATAATAATAGTAATGCTGGTATTTGTTAAGTGCTTACTATGTGCTGACCACTGATATGGAGGTTAGCTTGGGATGTGCCAGGAAATTAAAGGCTCTTGAATGCCTTCTTATCCAGGTTTAACGTGGAAGTCAAACACATCAAGATCATGACGGCTGAGGGCCTCTACCGCATTACTGAGAAGAAGGCCTTCAGAGGGCTGACGGTAAGTAGTAGTAATTTTAGTTATTAAGCTCGTACTGAGTGCAGAGAACTGTACTAAGCGCTAGGAGAGACTATGCAGGTGGGAATTAAACACGGTCCCTGTCCTCAACCTAAAAAGGACGCTAGACGGTCTCCAAAACTCCGTGCGAACAGCTGCACTTTTCCCTTCACCTAGGTGATCAATCGATTCATCGGCGGTATTTATTGAGCACTTGCTGTGTGCAGAGCACTGGACTAATTGCTCAGCAGAGGACACTACAGTTGGTAGACCCGATCCCTGCCCTCAAGGAGCTTCCAGTCTAGGTTGAGCGCTGGGGTTTTACGTTTTCCAGGAAGATGACGGAAGGGGTAAAAATGTCCCGTTTGGGGTTGGAGGAGTGGGGAGAGAGGGGGTGCTGGGGGAGGGAACACCCAGAAAAGAGTGTGTTATGCCTGAGATTTCTACGCTCTGGTCTCAGCCCAACTCCTGAGTCAATGCCTTTGGGTGTTTGCCTTCCAGGAGCTCGTGGAATTTTACCAGCAAAACTCCCTCAAAGACTGCTTCAAGTCCCTGGACACCTCCCTGCAGTTTCCATTCAAAGAACCAGAAAGGAGAGCCATTTCCAAAACCCCAGGTAGGATCTCAGGCCCCATGTGCTCTCAATTGGAACAGGATTTCTAGCTCTGACGTAGGCCAGGGCTTCCCCATCCCTAACCAAGACTCCCCATCCATCCCTGCCCCATCCCATCCCCACCAACCACCCTCCCTCACCAAAAATCAATCCCCCGGGGGAGGCACACGCACACCATCACTTAGAGATAGGAGAAAGAGGTGCTTAAATAGTGAGAAGATAGAAATCCATATGTACAACAGTGCTCTCAGAGGTCATGAGTCAATCAATTAATGGCATTTATTGCGTGCTTACTCTGTGCGGAGCACTGTACTGAATGCTTGGGGAGAGGACAATACCACAGAGTTGGTAGACAAGTTCCCCACCCACAATGAGCTTACAGTTTAGAGGGGATGTAAAAGTGCTGAAGTGGTAGTTGGGCAGGTGGGATCTGGGGAGAAGAGAGATGAATCAGGGAAAGAACAATAATAATTATTATTGTGATATTTGTGAAGCACTTACGAGTCAAGCGCTGGGGTAGACACAATGCAATCAGGTCGGACACAGTCCTGGTCTTGCACAAGGCTCACAGTCTAAAGTTGAGGGAGAACAGGTATTAAATCCCCATTTTACAGATGAGGAAACTGAGGGACAGAGAAGTTAAGGCAATCAATCAGTGGTATTGATTGAGCACTTATTCTGTGCAGAGCTCTGAGCACTTGGGAGAGAGAAATAAAGTAGACACAGTCCCTGCTGTCAAGGAGCTTAAAGTCTAGCGAGGGAGGCAGAAACTAAAATAAATTACAAGTAAAGGAAGCAACCAAGTATATGAATATGTACGAAAGTGACTTGTCCAAGGTCACACAACTGGTAAGGGGTAGAGCTGGGATTTGAATGCAGGTCTCCTGACTCCCAGTCCTGGGCTCTTGTCACTGGGCCGCAGTGTGAACCTTGCTTGGTGACCAGACCTCAGTTGCTCTTTTCTTTCCAGCAGGAAATACTAAGTACTTTGGGTCAGCCAAAGCCCGTTACGACTTTTGTGCTCGGGACCGGACAGAGCTGTCCCTCAAGGAGGGTGACATCATTAAAATCCTCAACAAGAAGGGACAGCAGGGCTGGTGGAAAGGGGAAATCTATGGCCGGGTAAGGGGGTTTACCTCAGGTGCGGTGGAACAGCCTGGGGTAGGGTTTGGGGGGTTGGATTTGGCGAAGGGAGTTGGCGGGGAGAAGAGGAGCAGGATCTATGAGCCTGTGACATTTTCCGGTGTGAAAAGCCTGACGTTTACCCGGTAGAATGCATGGATAATAGAGGAACGTGAGAACCTGGTGCGTAGTAACAATAATAATTGTGGTATTTGCTAAGCACTTATTCTGTGCCAAGCAATGTACTAAGCGCTGGGGTAGATACAAGATCATCAGGTCCCATATGGGGCTCACAGTCTAAGTAGAAGGGAGAACAGGAATCGAGACCCCATTCGACAGATGAGGAAGTTGAGAACCAGAGCCGTGATGTGCCATTGGCATTTAGTGGGCCGAGGGTGCGGGGGGAGGGTTGGGGTGCGGGGGGGACTTCCCCAGGAAATACAATCTAAGCACATTCCAGACTAAGGGAGGGAATAGAAACCCAGAGGATTGTGGCAGAAGGTTCTGAGGCATTGAAACATGGAGAATCAATGGTATTTATTGAGCCCTTACTGTGCGCAGAGCACTGTACTAAGCACATGAGAGGGCACAATACAATAGAGTTGGTAGGCATGGTCGCTGCCCACAGGGAGAAAAGTAAAGCAAATGGATCCTGAGGGTTAGGAAAAATCTAATATCCCCGGCCGGGGCACAGTACACATCCATCGATGGTTAAAGAGAGGGAGCTGTGAAAGCCGTTGGCAGAGTCAATGGCCTGCCAGTGAATGTGAAGCCATCCAAGTGTGCAGAATATCATATAGAACAGTCTGGCCCGGGGAGGGAAATCAGATGGGGCCTAGGTGTGGGGCACGTCTAGTTTCCCAGCAGGTGGGACAGCTCCCCTGCAGCCCTTTAGCCTTACTCTGCTGCCACTATTGGAGAGACAGCATGGGGAGAGAGAGAGAGAGAAAGAGAGTGTGTGTATATGTACACCTGGCTGGGAAACTGCATCTGAGACCCAGAGGACCCCCAGGGGCCTGGCTCTCCTTAATCCCATCTCTCCCGGCTTCCTCTAGATCGGCTGGTTCCCCTCGAACTACGTGGAAGAAGACTACTCCGAATACTGTTGAAGATTGAGTCTAGTTTCTGGGGTGACGGAAGCCTGGGGAGTCACAGCCTGCGGGAGCACTGAAAAAGCACATCCTGAGAGGTTCCAACCTACAGCCAAGGTGGCATGGTGTCTTCCTGCCAGCACGTTCTCAGGAATACTCCTGGACTATTAATTTATAAAGCTTCAGTTTTCTCTTTTCTCTTTCACGGTGGCATGGGTGTAAGGAATCTTAATTTTAAATAAATGATTACTCAAAAAAAAAAAATCCCTGAGTGGACATGCAACTTCCTCATGCCTGAGGAGGGCTCTGCAGCAGGCCGGCCTGGGTGTTAGGCTCTCTCTTGGTTCAATACGTCAGCCAATCCAATGAGTTGTACCTAGGACCTGCTGTGTGCGGTGCATCGGACTGAGTGCTGGGGAAAGTACCATAGTGTAAGTAGATAAGATGCCTGCCCACAGGGAATTTACAATCTAGCAGGGGCCAGATACTAAAATAAATTCCGCCTGCGGCTCTGCCACTGTCTCTGGGCCAAGAAATTAGGTCTTTCTTGGAGGAGCCGGAGAGAGAGGGTCAGGGGAGACGGCAGGAGTGGTTTGTATGTGAAGGGAGGTGGAGGAGAGGGAGATACCAAGGGAGAGGACAGCAGGGTTCAACCCCAGAAGAGGAGAAGAGGATCAAATGTATTAGCCCAGAGAATAATGCTGACTAAAGCCCGTAGTACCAATCTCGCTGCTGATGATTGTGAGATTTTCTGGAGAACAGGAAGCAGTGTGGCCTAGTGGAAAGAGCACGGGACCGAGAGTACCTGGGTTCTAATCCCAGTTCGGCCACTTGCCTGCTGGGTGTCCTTGGGCAAGTCACCTAACTTCTCTGGGCCTCGGTTTCCTCATCTGTAAAATGGGGATTCAATTCCTGTTCTCCTTCCCTCTTCGTGGGGCAGGGACTGTGTCCGACCTGATTACCTTGGCTCTACCCCAGTGCTTAGTAGAGTGCTTGGCATTCATTCAGTTCATTCAATCATATTTATTGAGCGCTGACTGCGTGCAGAGCTCTGTACTGAGCGCTTGGGAGAGTAGGGAAGCTTAGGGAAGCAGCGTGGCTCAGTGGAAAGAGCCTGGGCTTTGGAGTCAGAAGTCGAGGGTTCAAATCCCGGCTCCGCCACTTGTCAGCTGTGTGACTTTGGGCAAGTCACTTCACTTCTCTGGGCCTCAGTTCCCTCATCTGTCAAATGGGGATGAAGACTGTGAGCCCCCCGTGGGACAACCTGATCACCTTGTAACCTTCTCAGCGCTTAGAACAGTGCTTTGCACATAGTAAGCACTTAATAAATGCCATTATTATTTATTATTTACAGTCCAACAATAAACAGACCCATTTCCTTCCAACAATGAGCTTACAGTCTAGAGGGGGAGACAGACATTAATATAAATAAATAAATTACAGGTATGTACGTATGGCATATAGTAAATGTTTAGCAAATGCCATTATTCCTTAATTGATTTGTGTGCTTACATGATTGTATGAAAGAACAGTAGAGCAGGAAGAGGATGGCCGGAGATCATCTGGGCTATCCCTCTGAGGAGCCAGTCGGGTTAGGGGGTTAGCGTGTGCAGTTTCCACCCCTAAAACAAGGCAATCCTGTCCTTTTTTCATAAAAGGTAATTACTCTGGGGTAGGGCACATTCTTGCAGTATTGTTCTGCTTTTGTTGAATAACTGCGACGGGGTTCTGGAGTGCCAGGCCCTGGTAAAGCGCCCTGTGGTGCCGCACCTTGAATTTTAGGTGTATCTTTCATTCATGCATTCATTCAGTCGCATTTATTGAGCGCTTACCGTGTGCAGAGCACTGTACTAAGCGCTTGGGAGAGTATAAATCGGCAACAGATAGAGACGGTCCATCACACTCAACGCCCCTGGCAGCTGAGCCCCAGCACAGCCTACGGGCAAAAGGCGCCCTCTAGCGGGATAAACAGGTACTGTTCCGAACTATCCCCACGATCCATTCCAGGCCCACACAATCATCATAATAAATAGCAATAATACTACTAGCAATAAAAAGAATAACGCCCATGGTTGCGGTACTTATTACTGTTGTTGTCATTAGTCTTAATAATAGCAATAGTAATAATGATTAGGGTATTTGTTCAGTGCTTACTATGCGCCAAGCACTGTTCTCAGTGCTGGGGTAGCTGCAAGGTAATCGAGTTGTGCCACGTGGGGCTCACAGTCTTAATCCCCATTTTACAGATGAGGGAACTGAAGCACAGAGAAGTTAAGTGACTTGCCCAAGGTCATACAGCAGGCAAGCGGCAGAGCCAGTGCTCTGCACACAGTAAGCTCTCAATAAATACGATTGAATGAATGAATGAATATATGTTTGTACATATTACTCTATTTTACTTGTATATATTCTATTTATTTTATTTTGTTAGTATGTTTTGTTTTGTTCTCTGTCTCCCCCTTCTAGACTGTGAGCCCACTGTTGGGTAGGGACCGTCTCTATATGTTGCCAACTTGGACTTCCCAAGCGCTTAGTACAGTGCTCTGCACACAGTAAGCGCTCAATAAATACGATTGAATGAATGAATGAATGAACCCACGTCCTCTGACTCCCGGAGCCTGTGCTCTTTCCACTAGGCCACACTGCTCCTCTACTATGTGGCAAGCATTGTGATAAGCAGAGGGGTAGATACAAGATAATCAGGTTTTAGACTGTAAGCTCACTGTGGGCAGGGAATGTGTCTGTTTATTGTTGTACTCTCTCAACCATTTAGTACAGTGCTCTGCACACAGTAAGCACTTAATAAATACAACTGAGTGAATGAATAAATACATGGGGCTCAAAGTCTAAGACAAACAGGTATTAAGAAGCAGCATGGCCTAGTGGAAAGAGCACGGGCCTGGGAGTTAGAGGACCTGGGTTCTAATCCTGCCTTTGCCAATTGCTTGCTGTGTGATCTTGGACAAGTCGCTTAATGTCTCTGTGCCCCAGTTTCCTCAACTGTAAAATGGGGATTCAATACTTGTTCTCCCTCCTACTTAGACTGTGGAACAGGGAATGTGTCCAACCTGACTGACGTGTATTTACCCCAGTGCTTAGAACGATACTTGATACAAAATAAGTGCTTAACAAATATCATAATAATACTACTAAAAGTCCTCATTTTGCAGATGAGGGAACTGAAGCACACTCTCTCCTTGACCCCCTCCAATCTGGCTTCTGTCCCTTTCACTCCACAGAAACTGCCCTCTCAAAAGTCACCACTTCTCTCCTTCTTGCCAAATCCAATGGCCTCTACTCCATCCTAATCCTCCTCAACCCCTCAGCTGCCTTCGACACTGGGGACCACCCCCTTCTCCTGGAAACGTTATCCAACCTTGGCTTTGCTGACTCTGTCCTCTCCTGGTTCATTCTAAGTCTCCTTCATGGGTTCCTCCTCTGCCTCCCACCCCCTAACTGTGGGGGTCCCTCAAGGTTCAGTTCTGGGCCCTCTTCTATTCTCCATCTACACCCACTTCCTTGGAGAACTCATTCGCTCCCATGGCTTCAACTACCACCTCTATGAAGATGATGCCCAAATCTACATCTCCAGCCCTGATCTCTCTCCCTCTCTCCAGTCTCCCATCTCCTCCTGCCTTCAAAACATCTCTACTTGGATGTCCCCCCCATCACCTCAAACTTAACATGCCCAAAACAGAACTCTTTATCTTCTCACCCAAACCCTGTTCTCCCTATGACTTTATCATCACCGTAAATGGCACCACCATCCTTTCTGTCTCACAAGCCCGTAACCTTGGCGTTATCCTTGACTCCTCTCTCTCATTCTACCCAAATATTCAGTCCATCTTGTCGGTCCCACCTTCACTAAAATCTGCCCTTTCCTCTCTATCCAAACTGCCACCACTTTAAGAAAATCACTCATAGTATTCTGCCTGGATTACTGCATCAGCCTCCTTGCTGACCTCCCAGCCTCCTGCCTCTCCCCACTGCAGTCCATACTTCACTCTGCTGCCCGGATCATTTTTCTACAAAAACGTTCAGGACATTTCACCCTGCTCCTCCCAAAACTCTAGTGGTTGCCCATCCACTTCTGCATCAAACAAAAACTCCTCACCATTGGCTTTAAAGCACTCTACCACCTTGCCCCCTCCTACCTCACCTCACTTCTCTCCTTCTACAACCCAGCCCACACGCTTCACTTCTCTAGTGCTAAACCTCTCACTGTGCCTCGGTCTCTCCTCTCTCGCCGCCGACCCCCAGCCCACGTCCTGCTTCTGGCCTGGAACGCCCCTCCTTCCTCAAATCCAACAATTACTCCCCCTCCCCACTTCAAAGCCTTCTTGAAGGCACATCTCCAAGAGGCCTTACCAGACTAAGCTCCACCTTTCCTCATCTCCCACTCTCTTCTGCATCACCCTGACTTGTTCCCTTTGTTCTTCCCCACCCCAGCCCCACAGCACTTTTGTACATATCTGTAATTGTATTTATTTTTATTCATGCCTGTCTCTCCCCCACACACCGCCACCAGACTGTAAGCTCGTATTGTTGTATTGTACTCTACCAAGCTCTGCTCTCAGTAAGCGCTCGATAAATACGATTGAATGAATGAGAAGTCAAGTGGTGGAGTGGAATTAGAAACCAGGTCTTCGGTCTCCCAGGCTGGGGCTCTTTCCACTAACGCAGGAATGACTAACCCCTTCATTATTTTTATCCCTTCATCGCTGGACCCTGCCTGGCTGTTCTTCAGCCTTTTCAAAGTGCAGTAATCCAAACTGGCCATAGTCAGGTGCTAATAGCACAGATTAAAGCCCAAGTAGGACAGTACTTCAGGACTCTTCAAGGCTGGACTTGAGGAATCAGGAGAAGTGGGTTCTAGTCCTGGCTCTGCCTGCTGGGGCTTTGGCATCAGTGGTGAAAGTTTCTGACTAAAGAACCACCTAGGGTGTTCTGTGAGATGGACAGACCTAGTAGGAATCCAGAAAAATTGCTAGCTAACATGGGTGGTGAGAGACTACAGAGGCTTCCAAGGCAACAGCCGGCCCAGTGGTGAAGCTACCGTACAGTATCGGCACTATGTTGCTGTCGCTTTGACTGTTAATGGGCCCTGCATGTAAATAAAAAAAAGCCTTTGCCAAGCCACAGGGCAGAGAGAGAGGATTGAAGAAAATGGCAGAGGGTCCCACCTGGGCATAAGGTCCAGACTTCACCCCTGGGTGTGGCCACAGATTTGGGGGGGACGGGGAAAGGGACAGGGGAGACTTAGGAAAAGTCTCTGCTCTAGTCAATCCACCAATCAATAGTAATAATTGAGAGTCTATCGTGTGCTGAGCACTGTACTAAGTGCTTGGGAGAGTCCAGTAGAAGAAGAAAACACCGTCCCTGCCCACAGGGAACCTAGTCTAGCAGGGGATAAATCCATAAAATAATTTACAAACAGGAGGAAGAAATGCACAGATTGTAGAGCTTTTAAGACACTATTTACAAAAATGAAATGAGAAGTGGTGAATGCATAAGTGCTGAGATTGTAGAAGGGAGGAACTGACCTGGAGAGAAGAAAAAACCAATTAGGGAAAGTCACCTGAAAGAGGGGGGATTTCAGAATATTAATTATGGTATTCATTAAGTGCATACTATGTGCCAGGCACTGCACTAACGACTGGGGTGGATACAAGCAAATCAAGTTGGACGCAGTCCCTGTCCCACATGGGGTTCAGTCTCAATCCCCATTTTGCAGATGAGGTAACTGAGGCATAGAGAAATTAAGTGACTTGCCCAAGGTCACACAGCAGACAAGTGCTGGAGGCAGGATTAGAACTCATGATCTTCTGACTTCAAGTCCCATGCTCTATCCACTTCACTTTGCTTTTGAAGATTGGGAGGTCTGTGGCCTTGTGGATATGGAGGGGGAGATCATTCAAGACAGGAGGGTAGGCCTGAGCCATGAGGAGGTCAGCTGCGGGAGAGTCGAGAATGAGGCACAGAAAGAAGGTGAGCTTGGGAAGAACCGAGAGTGTGAGCTGCGGCATAGTGCAAGAGAGTGGAGACGTAAGAGGGAAAGAACTGATGGGAGTGTCTTAAAGTCAACGGTCAGAAGTTTCTTTTTGATGCTAAGTTGAATGGGGAACCATTGGGGGATTTTGAGGAGTGGAGAGCCGCGTGCAGAGCAGCATTTTAGATACATTAAGTATTAATGTATTAAGTAGTCAAGTACAGGGCAATTACATGGTCTTCTGCCTTGTATAACTTGCTAAAAACAGTAATTTGCTGACATGAAATTAATGCTGTGCTCGGTTTACAGATATAACATGCCTGCCCTGTATTTATCTTTTGAAAAGCTCCGAGAGTTGGCTGGCTGCTTGAATAGGCTTTTGTGAGGCTTCTGAGTGTGGTCTGAGTTGGCAAAGTCAATACAGTGAAAAGCAGTGACTTTGACACCTTGGTAAAGTTCATCAAATATATGGTGCAGTGATCTGCACAAAGTGGGTTCCCGGCACAGAACTCTGTACACGTTGAGCACCAAGGACATGGAGATGGCCCAGAATAAATGCTCAATAAGTATTGTGTCAGATTCAGTGGCTAATTGTTCAGGCTATAGCATCCATGAGGAAGTTGGCATGAGGTTATTAACAGTGATAATATAATAATGTGCATTTATTAAGAGTGTATGTGTCCATCACTGTACTAAGCGCTAAGGTTGATAAAAGATAAGCAGGTCATACAGAGTTCAACTAAGAGGGAATCCTCATTTTATAGATAGCGGAACTGGGGCTCAGAGAGGTTAAGTCACTTGGCCGAGATCACGCAGCTATGTACAGTTGGGGTTGATAAAAGATCATTAGGTCACTTATTTATCTATTTTCTGTCTCCCCCTCTAGACTGTGAACTCTTTGTGGGCAGGGAACGTGTCTGCCAACACTGTTGTATTGTACTCTCCCGAGCACTTAGTGCTCTGCACACAGTAGGCGCAAGATAAATACCATTGATGAAGATGAAGTTAGACACAGTCCCTGTCCCTCATGAGACTCACAGTCTAAGTATGAAAGAGAAATGAGATTTAAACCCTATTTTACAGGTGAGGAAACTGAGGCATAGAGTGACCTGCCAAAGTTAATGCAGCGGGCACGGGGGATGGAGCCGGGATTGGAACCCAGGTCTTTCTGCCTCTCAGGCCCAAGCTGTGGCTTCAAGGCATCTTTCCTGTTTATTCTAGCTCATCCTTGCTTTCCAATATTCTTCCATCATATTTCCAGGAAAGGCACGGAGGCGTTGGGAGACAATGACATAATCCCAAACTCAGGAGCCTATTCCTCAGAGACCTTCCCTCCTCCAAGAGGCCTTCCCTGACTGAGCTCTCCTTTCCTCTTCTCCCACTCCTGCATCACCCTGACTTGTTCCCTTCATTCATCCCCTCACCACTTATGTCCATATCTGTCATTTATTTTCGTTAATGCCTGTCTCCCCCTTTGGACTGTGAACTCGTTGTGGGTAGGGAATGGATCCAGTGCTCTGCACAACAGTAAGCATTCAATAAATACGATTGACTGACTTGCATGCATGCATGCATACAGAGAGAGAGAGAGAGAGGTAGAGAGAGAGAGGCAGAGAGAGAGACAGGCAGAGAGAGAGACAGGCAGGCAGAGAGAGAGGCAGGCAGAGAGAGACAGAACAGAGAGGCAGAGAGAGAGAGACAGGCAGGCAGAGAGACAGACAGAGAGACAGAGACAGACCGAGGCAGAGAGAGAGAGACAGGCAGGCAGAGAGACAGACAGAGAGGCAGAGACAGACAGAGGCAGAGAGAGAGAGACAGGCAGGCAGAGAGAGAGACAGACAGAGGCAGAGAGAGAGAGACAGGCAGGCAGAGAGAGAGATAGACAGAGAGGCAAAGACAGGCAGAGAGAGAGAGAGAGACAGGCAGAGAGAGAGACAGGCAGGCAGAGAGAGAGAGAGAGAGGCAGAGACAGAGAGAAGCAGAGACAGACTGGCAGAGACACAGAAACAGAGACAAACAGAGGTAGAGACAGAGACACACACAGTGTATTGACCTCTCTCTTCATTCATTCAATCGTGTTGGGTGCTTACTGTATGCAGAACACTGTATCAACAGCTTGGAAAAGTACAATACAACAATAAACAGTGACATTCCCTGCCCCCAATGGGCTCACAGTCTAAAGGGGGAGAGACAGATAGCAATACAAATACATAAAATTACAGATATATACATAAGTGCTGCCGGGACAGGGCTGGGGGAAGAGCGAAGGGAGTGTGAGATGAGGAAAGGTGGGGCTTAGTCGGGGAGGGCCCCTTGGAGGAGATGGGCCTTCAGTAAGGCTTTGGAGATGGGGAGAGTCATTGTGTGTCAGATTTGAGGAGGGAGGGCATTCCAGGCCAGAGGCAGGAGATGGATGAGGGGTAGGTGGCGAGACAGGCGAGATCAGAGCACATTGAGAATAGGAGTTTTACTATGACCCTGAAAGCTCTTGCTTCTGGGGGATTTGTGAGCATGTGTTTTTTGTGAGATCGTGCAAGAGGCTGTGATGTTGTTTATGCCATGAGGGATTACTGGTGGGGCGTTCCCCAGGGAGCCAAGAGTCTGGGGGACAGAGGCTCGTGGTGGGCATTGGACCATTGAGGAAGTAACATCGCAAAGACACTTTTGTCCCCCTTCTGTGGCCGAGTTGTGTTTCTGCTACAATTCCCTTCAGGATGGAGGTGAAGGTGATGCCTGTCTACTTTTGTTTTGTTGTCTGTCTCCCCCTTCTAGACTGTGGGCCTGTTGTTGGGTAGGGATTATCTCTATTTGTTGCCTAACTGTACTTTCCATGTGCACTTAGTACAGTGCTGTGCATACAGTGGGCACTTGATACGATTGAATGAATGAAGGGAGAGGTCAATACACTCTGTGTGTGTGTGTGTGTGTGTGTGTGTGTGTGTGTGTGTGTGTGTGTGTGTGTATGCAAGCATACATGTTGAGAAGCAGCGTGGCTCAGTGGAAAGAGCCCGGGCTTTGGAGTCTGAGGTCATGAGTTCAAATCCCGGCTCCACCAATTGTCAGCTGTGTGACTTTGGGCAGCTCACTTAACTTCTCTGTGCCTCAGTTCCCTCATCTGTAAAATGGGGATTAAGACTGTGAGCCCCCCCATGGGACAACCTGATCACCTTGTAACCTCCCCAGTGCTTAGAACAGTGCTTTGCACATAGTAAGCGCTTAATTCATGCCATCATGATGATGATGATGATTAAGTGCGGGCGGGGAGTAATTCAATCCGAATGAGGTTTTAGGAAGCTGATCCGGGCAGAAGAGGGGAGATGCTGAAGACCGGGAGGCCAGAAAGGAGGCTGGTTAAGCAATCGAGTCAGGAGAGGGATGACGGTTGGGGCCAGAGGCTATGGTGTCCCACCTCCTTATTCTTTCCCCTGACCATAGCCTGTCCCCTCTTCAGTCTATATTACCAGTTGCATGTGACATGTTTTTAACACTTCCACACATCATGCTCCGCCTTAAAAATCACCAGCACCCCTTCCCCCTTAAGATTTTTAACCCATCATGACCCTCCTCAAAAATCACCAGCATCCCTCCCCCCATTAATTGTTTCTCACATAAAATAACAAATCCCTGACCATGAGAAGCAGCATGACCTAGTGGAAAAAGCACGGGCCATGGACTCAAGGGACTTGGGTTCTGATTCCTACTCTGCCACTTGCCTGCTGTTTGGGCAAGTCTCTCAACTTTGCCATGCCTCAGTTTCCTCATCTGGAAAACAGGGATTCAATACCTGTTTTCCCTCCTCCTTAGACTCTGAGCCCCACCTGGAACAGGGACTGTGTTTCAACAGATTATCTTGTATTTACCCCAGTGCTTAGTACGGTGCTTGGCACATAGTAAGTGCTGAACAAATACCATAATTATTATGTAGCACTGTAGTGATGGTGTTTATTGAGGGCTGACGGGATGCGCTGCCTTGCACTAGGCTTATGAAGTCCAACAGAAGCAAGCACACATTCCCTGACCACAAGGAGCTTTCACTTTAATGGGGTTCATCGACTCCAAGGCTTAGGACCTCACTCTCTTCTCCTGATTTCCCCTAGCTCGCGCTTTTTGTTCCAAGCAAGCTTCTGAACTGTCTGTCCCTTGCCACTCACTCTCCCGTCTCCACTGGATCAGCAAGAGGGGAGCCCTGGGCACTCCTTGTGGTTTGGCATAATTTTTGTGGCTTTCTTTTCCTAGCTCTGTGAGAAGAAGTCAGGGGAGATGTTGCTGAGTTTTCTAGCTATCTGCTAGTTCCCCTATTTACTGGCCCAAACAGGTCTTTCAAGGAGAAGGCAGCTCGGTCCCCACTGGCCCTGGAGAACCCAATCCATCCATCCATCAATCAATCAATGGTATTTATTGACTAGCTACTGTATGCAGAACACCATACTAAGCACTTGGGAATGTACAACAGAGTCAGTAGACAAGTTCATTGCCTACAAGGAGTTTTCAGTCTACAAATTAAGGACATGTACAGAAGTGCTGTGGGGAGGAGGGTGGGGTGAATATGAAGTGCTTAAAGGGGACAAATACAAGTGCATAGCTGAGGAGGAAGGGAGAGGGAATAGGGGAATTGAGGGCTTAGTTGGAACAGGACTTTTGGAGAGAATATGATTTTAAAAAGGCTTTGAAGATGGGGAGAGTGGTGGTCTGTTGGATATGAAGGGGCGGGGGGGGAAGTTCTAGGCCAAAGGGAGGTCATGGGCTAGGGGTAAGTCCTGAGGGAGATGAGATCAAGGTACAGTGAGTAGGTTGGTGTTAGAGGAGTTAGATTACTGCATCAGCCTCCTCTCCGATCTCCCATCCTCCTGTATCTCTCCCCACTTCAATCCATACTTCATACCGCTGCCCGGATCGTCTTTGTCCAGAAACGCTCTGGGCATGTTACTCCCCTCCTCAAAAATCTCCAGTGGCTACCAATCAACCTACCCATCAGGCAAAAACTCCTCACCCTCGGCTTCAAGGCTCTCCATCACCTCGCCCCCTCCTACCTCACCTCCCTTCTCTCCTTCTCCAGCCCAGCCCGCACCCTCCACTCCTCTGCCACTAATCTCCTCACCGTGCCTCGTTCTCGCCTGTCCCGCCATCGACCCACGGCCCATGTCATCCCCCTGGCCTGGAATGCCCTCCCTCTGCACATCCGCCAAGCTAGCTCTCTTCCTCCCTTCAAAGCCCTACTGAGAGCTCACCTCCTCCAGGAGGCCTTCCCAGACTGAGCCCCCTCCTTCCTCTCCCCCTCGTCCCCCTCTCCATCCCCCCATCTTACCTCATTCCCTTCCTCACAGCACCTGTATATATGTATATACGTTTGTACATATTTATTACTTTATTTATTTTACTTGTACATATCTATTCTATTTATTTTATTTTGTTAATATGTTTGGTTTTGTACTCTGTCTCCCCCTTCTAGACTGTGAGCCCACTGTTGGGTAGGGACTGTCTCTATATGTTGCCAACTTGTACTTCCCAAGCGCTTAGTACAGTGCTCTGCACACAGGAAGCGCTCAATAAATACGATTGATTAATTGATTTATTTTGTGGGAAAAATGATCTGGGAAGCAGAGTGAAGTATGGACTGGACTGGGGAGAGACAGGAGGCAGGGAGGTCAGTGAGGAGACAGATGTGAAAATCAAGGAGGATAGGATAAGTGCTTGGACTAATGTGGTAGCAGTTTGGTTGGAGAGGAAAGGGTGGATTTTAGCAATGTTGTAAAGGTTGAACCGAGGGGATATGGTAACAGCTTGAATATGTAGGTTGAATGAGAGAGGGGAGTCCTGGACAATGTCAAGATTATGAGCTTGTGAGATAAGGAGGGTATTGAACCCAGAAGAACCGGTGACTCCTAACAGAACTGAGCGAAAGAGAAAGAACTGAGCTGGCAGGAATCTCAGGTTCTCCAAGCCCTGAGAAGTTCCTGAAATGGTGAACAACTTTGACCCATACTGCTTGTAACAAATTGGGTGTTGTGATTTCACAACGTGGGATGGGCTCAGCCAGCAGTGACCCCCATGCACAAGTTCACTTAGTTTTCAAAGACGGGGTTGAGCAAAGTGTAGTTGGTTGGCTGGAACCTTATTCTGGGGAGATGGAGGTCCCTCCTGCGCTTGCCTGTCTCCCATGTGAACAGACTTCACCTGTCAGGGTCTCTGTCCAGGCCCACCCTCTGTCCTGCTCCTCTCTCCACTCTCCTGTTTCTGAGCCCTTGCCACTTGTTCATCCCTTCTCAACTCCACTCTCTGTAAAACTGGAGAGGTCTTCTCTCCAGGTCCTGCTAGGAGTATTTCTACCTCTTTCCTCCACAGTATATTCCCGAGGGCAGGGTAAGCCCAGGCCCATCGACAAGTGGGAATAAATGAAACAAGTTCTTTGTGCTGGAGCTCGGGGGGAGCCCAGGAGCCTTAGCCTGACATTTGGGGACCAGATGGGAGAGTGTCACTCTCCTGAGGTACAGGGAGTGGCAGGGGGAGGAGAATCAGAAGAGAGCTGTGTTCTCTCTCTGCCCCTGACTTGCTAGAGTTTTGATAACCACTCCCAGATTCCCATTTAAACACAAATAATCCATTTATTCTTGGGTAAGTGTTTGCTATTGGGGAAGAGGTGGGGGTCCAGGCTGGAGAGTTGCTGGAGAGGTCCAGCTTGCTGGAAGTCTGGGGTTGGGGGTGGGAGGGTCTTTGTCCTCTGCAGTCTTTGCCAGTCTCGCCACCATTTCCCGACACCTCAGCCACCTCCTCCAGGTGTCCCAGATGGCTTCTAATTTCTCCCACCAGGCTCCAGTCCAAGTTCTAAACTCTGGACCCTATGAAGTGACAGGATGACAAGTGACAGTCCTCTAGACTGTAAGCTCCTTGTGGGCAGGGAACCTATCTAACAACTATAGAAGCGGCATGGCGTAGTGGATAGAACACGGGCCTGGGAGTTAGAAGGTCATGGGTTCTAATCCCGCTCCGCTACTTGTCTGCTGTGTGACCTAGGGCAATTCACTTCGCTTCTCAGTGCCTCAGTTCCCTCATCTGGAAATGGGGATTGAGACCGTGAGCCCCATGTGGGACAGGAACTGTGTTCAACCCAATTTGCTTGTATCTACCCCCATGCTTGGCACATAGTAAGCACTTATCAAGTACCACACTTATTATTATTATTAACTCTGTAGTATTGTACTCTTCCAAGCGCTCAGTGCGGTGCTCTGCCCACAGTAAGCACTCAATAAATGTGATTGATTGATTGATGGGGAGACCTGGAGGAGGCAGAGGTTGTGTGGGGTGGCAGGAGAAGCAGTTGGAAGGAGCCAGCCAAGGGGAGTGAGGGAGAACTGGCTGCAGGACTCATGAGAGACTCAGCAGGAGTAAACCTGGCTCTGTTAGCCTTTTCCTTCCCCTGCTCCCCATTTCTCCATTCCCCACCTCTGCCACTCCTTCCTGAAGCTTCCTGAAGCTTCACTGGGCTAATTCTCCCCATACAACTTTCTGCCACTCCTTGAGGGAGCATCAGGGAGGATGCTAATTACCCAACACACACAGACACAGACACACACACACACAGGTATTTTCCAAAAGAAATGCTATTATTGGTTATTCTGTCTCCATCAGGGGCAACAGGATGCTTGGAGGATCAGCTAGAGAATATTAATAATAATATCAGCTCTCTTGACTCCCCTCATCCTGAGCGCTTTCCAACAGGCTATATTGTTTCTGATCCATTCCCTACCCTCAAAGAGCTTACACTCTAATGGGGAAGACAAAGAGTGGAAACAAGAGTAAGAACTGCCGGCAGTAGTAGGCAGGCAGTAGACTAGAGAGATCAAGATGAAGTAGCCGAATAAGTAATTGAGTAAACAAATGAACAAACAAAAATGCACACTGATACATAAGTTCCAAGGTGAGGAAATTTTTAAAAAAGGGTGTTCCGTGTGGGTGTTGGATTGATGCTAGTGAAACACTGACAGTTGCTCAAGGGACACTGAAGGAAGAAACAGGACGGTACCTGGCAGGGCCAGAGGAATTTTCCATCTTTGGTTCTTTATTCTCCCAACAATCAACCCCTCCCCACCTGCCTGACTCCATTGCCCAGGTGCATGGGCCAGCGCCTAGGCCTCCACTTGCACTTCCAGTTGCCCTGAGCTGGCCCTGACCCACTGTTGTCATTTTCCTTTGCTGTGCCAAGGGGAAGAGCTCACCTCTTCCAGGAGGCCTTCCCAGACTGAGCCCCCTTTTTCCTCTCCCCCTCCCCAACCCCCCGCCCTACCTCCTTCCCCTCCCCACAGCACCTGTATATATGTTTGTACAGATTTATTACTCCATCTATTTTACTTGTACATATTTACTATTCTATTTATTTTGTTAATGATGCGCATCTAGCTTTACTTCTATTTATTCTGATGACTTGACACCTGTCCACATGTTTTGTTTTGTTGTCTGTCTCCCCCTTCTAGACTGTGAGCCTGTTGTTGGGTAGGGCCCGTCTCTATATGTTGCCAACTTGTACTTCCCAAGTGCTTAGTACAGTGCTCTGCACACAGTAAGCACTCAATAAATACGATTGAATGAATGAATGAATGGCAGACTAGAACATTTTTGTCCAATTAGAATGTGAAAAAAAAGAAATGCTTTAGACAAAAATAGGGAATAAAATAACTGAGTCATTCTCTGCTTCCGAGAGAACTTTCCAAGCACCACACTGCCTCTGTCTGTTTCATTCCTCTCCTCAACTGGGCCCTTTTCTGCCCTAGCTGACCTTGCTGTTGAACCCCTTATAATCAAGGAGATTTTGGTGAGGCAGAAGCTGTTTGCCCTAGTGGAAAAAGCAAGGGACTGGGAGCCAGAGGACCTGGGTTTTAAACCCTGTTCCTCCACTTATTGGTTGTCGGGACTAGGGAAGTCACTGAACTTCTCTGAACCTCAGTTTCCTCATCTGCAAAATGGGGATATGATACCTGTTCTCCTTCCCCCTTAGACTGTGGGGAACATAGACTGTGTCTGACCTGATGATCTTGTACTTACCCTAATGCTTAGCCCAGAGTAAGCCCTGGATAAATACCATTATTATTGACTCACAAATCTACCTCTCTAGCTTTGACCTCTCCCCGTGAGACAATCCTGCCTCTCCGCTTGCCTCCGGTACGTGTTTATGGGACTGCACTGCCAACACCTCCAACTCCACATGCCCAAAGCCTAACTTCTTAACTTCCCTCCCAGACCCTCTCCTTTTTTAAAAAAATGGTATTTGTTAAGCACTTACTATGTGCCAGGCACTGCACTAAGCGCTGGGGTAAATACAAGCTAATCAGGTTGGACACAGTCCATGTCTCATGTGGGACTCGTAGTCTTAATCCCCATTTTACAGATGAGAGAACTGAGGCACAGAGAAGTTAAGTGACTTGCCCAAGGTCACAGAGCAGATGGCTGGGGAGCCAGGGTTAGAACCCAGATCCTTTGACTCTTAGACTTGGGCCTTAGCCACTAGACCACACTGCTTCTCAATTTACATCCACGACTCCTCGCTGCCCTTTCTCATTTCCAACTTGTACTTCCCAAGCGCTTAGTACAGTGCTCTGCACACAGTAAGCGCACAATAAATACGATTGATTGATTGATTGATTTCACAGATCCTCCCTTTCCTTTCCACCCATACAGCCTCTGCCCTGGTTCAAGCACTCGGCGTGTCAAGATTGAACTACTGTGTCAGCCTTTCTGCTAGTCTCCCTACTTTCGACTTCTCCTTATAGTATCCATAGTCCACACAGCTGCTGGAAGCAGCATAGCATAATGGATAAAGCATGGGTCTGGAATTCAGAAGGACCTGGGTTCTAATCCTGGCTCTGCCATTTGTCTGCTCTGTGACCTTGGGCAAGTCACTTAATTTCCCTGGGCTTCATTTACCTCATCAGTAAAATGGGGATTTAGAGTGGGAGTCCCATGTGGGACAGGGACTGTGTCCAACCTGATTAACATGTTAGTGCTTAACAAGTACCATAATTATTATTATAATTTTCCCAAAGCATGTCTTAGCAAACTTTCCCCTCTTCCCAAATCCCTACAGTGGTTACCCACCTCCTTCCACATTAAGCATGCCTTAGCAAACGTTTCCCTCTTCCCAAATCCCTACAGTGGTTACCCACCTCCCTCCACATCAAGCAAGCCTACTTAGGCTTTAAGGCTGTCCACGAAGTTTTGTTTGGTGGCTCGCCTCACCCCCTACTTCCCTGTTCACACACCTCCCTCCCCTCAAATCCATCCTCTGGCTGTGCCTCACTCTCACCTTATCCACTTCTGACTCTGACTTCTGACTTTTCTGCCCTTATCCACTTCTGACTCCCTGCTCTCCTTGCCCCCGAGACCTCGAGCTTCCTTCTCACTCATACCTGCCAGACCTTCTGCATCACCTTTGCACTCAGGTCTGTTCCCCTTAAGCACTTTGATAGTTACCTCACCCCTACCTTCACACCACTACCCCCTCCCCACCACATCCACACAGCCACATATCTTTATACTCTGCTGTTTCCCCTACCTGTCATTTACATTAATGTCTGTCTCCCTGTTATCAAAAACTAGGGTGCAAAATAAGTTAACCGGTATAAATCGGCTGCGGGGTTCGAGAACCCAAGGTGGTGACACAGATAGGAAAAATAATAATGATGGTATTTGTTAAGTGCTTACTATGTGCAAAGCACTGTTCTAAGCACTTGGAGACATGAGTTCAGCTAGAGCAGGAAAGGTAGGAAGGTTGACTACCTGCCCGTTCACCTCCTGAGAGGTACGAGTGGCAAGCAGCCCCGATCCCAGCCACTTCTTCCTCTTTTATTTGGTTACTAATCTGAGCTACACAAAGGATTCCCACACACCTGCCGCAGGTGAAACCTTGGCATCCCTAGATCCTGAGTTAAATTACAACCCTTTGTTTGTCATGGTTTGGTTAATGCCCCCTCCTTCCTCTCCCCCTCCTCCCCCTCCCCCTCCCCCCGCCTTACCTCCTTCCCCTCCCCACAGCACCTGTATATATGTATGTATGTTTGTATGTATTTATTACTCTATTTATTTATTTTACTTGTACATATTTATTCTATTTATTTTATTTTGTTAATATGCTTAGTTTTGTTGTCTGTCTCCCCCTTCTAGACTGTGAGCCCGCTGTTGGGTAGGGACCGTCTCTATATGTTGCCAACTTGTACTTCCCAAGCGCTTAGTACAGAGCTCTGCACACAGTAAGCGCTCAATAAATACGATTGAATGAATGAATGAATGAATAATGTCAAAATCCCTGTTAACAGGATGCCATCAGGAGATAATGGTCAGCACAGGATGGGGACAACTCAGACAGAGAGAAGCCACTTTGGTTAATGAAGCTTTACACACTGGAGTACTTTTGGTCTGCACAAAGTTGGAGGGTTACTGTTGGTATGCACAAGACGAAATCAGTCATGCCAAGTTTGCTGGCAGACAACACTCCCCCACTATATTGTAAGCTCCTCTAGGGCAAGGAACATGTCTACCAACTCTATTTGCATTGTACTCTAGACTGTGAGCCCGTTGTTGGGTAGGGACCATCTCTATATGTTACCAACTTGTACTTCCCAAGTGCTTAGTACAGTGCTCTGCACACAGTAAGTGCTCAATAAATACGATTGAATGAATGAATGAATGTACTCTCCCAAGCGCTTAGTACGGTGCTCTGCACACAGTAAGCACTCAGTCTTCCATCAGTGGTATGTATTGAGTGCTTAGTGTGTACAGAGCACTGTACGAAGAGCTTGGGAAAGTACCAAATAACAGTAAACAGACACATTCCCTGCCCGTAACTAGCTTACAGCCTAGAGGGGGAGACGGACATTAATACAAATAAATAAATTACAGATATGTACATAAGCACTGTAGGGTGGGGGCATGAATAAAGACAGCAAGTCAGGGAGATGCAGAAGGGAGTGGGAGAAGAGGAAAGGATATGCCAATTTTGCAGATGAGAGAACTGAGGCTCAGGGAAGTTAAGTGCCCATTCTCTTTCCACTAGGTCGTACCATTGATTGATAAGAAGGGAAGTGGTACCATGATCAATGTATGGGACAGTTGAGCCACTGAGGAGGGAGAGGGGCAAGGGTGGCAAGAAGACAGAGTTGGGTGAACTGGAATGTGTGGGCTTCTCCTTGGATGAGAGCAAAGAGGAAGGGCAGAGCCTGCTTTGAAGAGTTTGGATTTCATCTGGGATACAAGACAATGAGGTGGCGGAGATTAGCCTGAGGCGTCCCCCGAGATTTCCAGGGCAAGTGGTTAATGCTGTCCGTACTCACGGGGAAGTTGGGCAGTGGTGGGGCTGTGGGGGAAAGATGAGAAGTTCTCTCTTCTATTATGGCAAGAAATTGAAAAGAAGATCAAGATCTTGATCTCCTTTCCCTCTCCTTCCCCACATTGGGGCTCCTTCAGGAGAGGTCACTGTCCTGGGAGTTGAACAGGACAAGAGAGATGAGTCTGGAGTATCCCGCCCCACCTCCTCCCTACAGCCCCGTTTTCTAACTAGCGAAAGCCCATTCTGCAATGAGCAGCTGAACCTGTAGTGAAGTCAAGGGCATCTTCTGGGGCGGGGGTAGGAGAGGGCCGTCAGGGCCAAAGCCTGTGTGTCCACCTGGGAGTCTTCAGATGTGTCTCACTGGGTTCAACTCGCAGGGTCAGAGTACTCCCATTCTACACCCCCACCCCCACTCCCTGCCTTCCTCCCTCTCACCACACACACCCAGTGTCCCTCGCTGGCCAGTACATGGGCTTTGGAAATGCTGACGTGGTTCCAATGACTGGACACTGAAGAAGAAAGTGGAGGAGCTCTAGGGCTCTCTGGGTGTGGTGGCGTGGAGCTGGCAAGGCCAGAGCACCACGAGTGGACAGGATGTGACCTGAAACTGAAGCAAGAGGAAGACATCAGGGTGGGTGATGTAGAAGTCACCCACTGGAGACGGGAGGTAGAAGAAACCTTGACAGCAGCTGACCCCACCAGAAAGAGGGAGTAGAGGGGAGAGCAGAGGGTCCAGGACAGAGGCCTGAGGGTCCCCCCATCTCAGCAAGAATGAGAGAAGAGGAGGAACCGTGGAAAGCTGTGTTGAGGGATTTTTGGAGAGACGAGCTGCCTGGGCGATATGGGGCATATCTATCTTCACACGATTCCACCGCATGGTATGGTATGGCATGGTACCACAAATGTTGGTAGAAACTATCTCTGTACTTTGAGAAGCAGTGAACAGTGTGGCCTAGTGGAAAGAGCACGGGACTGGGAGTCAGAGGACCTGGGTTCTAATCCTGGCTCCACCACATGCCTGCTGTGTCACCTTGGGCAAGTCACTTAACTTCTTTGTACCTCAGTTCTCTCATCTGCAGAATGGGGATTCAATACCTGTTCTCCCTCCTACTTAGACTGTGAGCCCCATGTGGGACCTGATGATCTTGTTTCTACCCCATTGCTTAGTACAGTCCTTGGCACATAGTAGGTGCTTAACAAATACCACAATTGTTATTATTATTGTTACTTTGCACAAATAAGACATTTTGGGAATATTTGCTGTCAGTGGAAAAGTCTAAGTGAAGATTCATAAGCAGTTCTCTCAGAGCACTTAGAGGCTGCTCAGATGGGTGAGAAGGAGGGTGGTGAGAGAGAGAGAGAGAGAGAGTGTAGCAGCCTGCCCTCTGTTTTCCCCCTTTGTTACGGGGGAGACCCCGAAGCCCAGCCCCAAGTTCCCTTTGATGAGGATTGGATATCTCAACCCAGTAAACTGAGCAAATTTCCACGATGCTAGACTACTGGGTGGGGCTACCATGGTCAGATTTTCTGGGGGTTGGTACTCCCATCCTCACTAAAAAAGGGTAATACAATAAGTGCATCTCAATCCATAGTCTGTCAAGCAAATGCCCACATGCCTACTGGAGAAGTTTGATTGATATCAAAAAGGATCATCAAGCTTAGAGGGATAGCTAGCCTAGAGCCAAGAACCCCATGGGAAGCATGACTGGGGCCACGTGAAAAGGATCCATGAGGGGCTGGGGGGCAGGGGAGCTTCAGAGAGCTGCTGGCCCCCACCGTCTTTGTCTTCTAAAATCCAGAGTGCCTCCTATCTAGACCGAGGCCCACTAGGCCATGATGTTTTTCTCATTCTGGAAGCCTCAACGTGGTAGCCAGAATGATGCTAGATGGAAGGAAGGTCATTTGGGGCAGGTGTGGTGGTGGCGGGGGGAGTAGATGTCAACTTCTTACTGTGAATGTGGGGGTGATAAGGGTACAGGGCCGTTGGGGAAGACCAAGTAGAACAAGAGTAGGACTGGCAGCTTTGAAGAGTGAACTGGCCAGAAAGATATTAAATAATAATAAATGTGATATCTGTTAAATGCTTCCTATGATGATGATAATTGCACTTGTTAGGCAGTTACTGTGTACCAAGCACTGTCCTAAGTGCTGAGGCAAATACAAGTTAATCAGATTGGTTACAGTCCCTGTTCCCCCTGGGCTCACAGCCCAAGGCAAAGGGGGAACAATTATTGAATCCCTGTTTTACAGATGAGGAAATTGAGCCCCAGAGAAGTTAAATGACTTACCCAAGGTCACACAGCAGAAAAGTGGCAGAAACAGGATTAGGACCTAGGTCCTCTGATTCCCAGGCCCAGGCTCTTTCTGCTATGCTTCATTGCTTCTCAAGATCCAATCTTAAGTGTTTGCAGTTCTACTGGGAATCTCTTAGGTCTTGTGGAGTCCTGCAATGAGCAAGGTTGGGAGTCTAATCCAATCAATTTAGTGGGGAAGGGGCATGACAACAACAGCTTTATCCACAGCTGGAAACCAAGGTGTGGAGTGACAGCTTCCAGTGTCCCCACCAAATTGGGACCTATGAGAGGGGTTGCAGGTAGGAACCTGGGCAAGTATAGCCAGTTTGGGCCTTCAAACAATAACCAATAATTCTCAGTCCCGTATTAGAGATGGCTGATCTATTTGTCTTTGAGAAGGGAAGTCATGGGTCAGATCTTCTTTCCTGGAACTTATCTGTTCCCTGCTTGTTTCTTCCCCTCGTTCTCCCCCCTCCCCTCTGCCCCCATCTATACAGTTGATGGCGATGTGAGGACATAGATACTTCCTTTCTGACAGAGGAAGCCAGGCCAAGCCTAGTTTTACTCCTCCAAAATGGTGCACTCCTCCAAAATGGTGCTTCCTATCCCTCTGGAATTCTGTGTGAGCCTCTATTTGCTGTATCTTGAGAAGAACCTAACAGCTAGAAAAAGGACCCTAGAAGGGCAAGGGCAGGCTGAAAAGATGAGCGCTTTTCAGTATGGCGAGATGCAGGCTGAGAGGGGATGGGATCAGGGTGAGGAGACACAACACAGACGGAAGATGGTAGGTTCAAAGCAAACCAACCGACAAACAGACACATTTATGGATGAGTGGGTGCATAGGCTACTAGAAGGAAAGTTAGGGATTAACTGGTCCATCCTTCGCCGTGAGGACAGCGGTCCAGGAAGGCCACCAGAGCACGTTTCTTCCAAGAGTCCTGGTGCCGCTGTTGAAGACAGTCTTGGGCTGCTTGGATCATGGGGCCAACCAGTATGGCTTTGTACATGATTTTAAAGCCTGACCATATTTCTTTTTATGGTACTTGCAAAGCACTTACTATGTACCAAACACTTTACTAAGCACTGGGGTAGATACAAGATAATCAGGTTGGACATAGTCCCTGGCCCACATGGGGTTCACAGTCTAAGAGAGTAGGATTTAATCCATTTTATAGATGAGGTAACTGAGGCCCAGAGAAGTGAAGTGATTTGCTCAAGGTCATACAGTGGGTAAGTGGCAGAGCCAGGATTAGAACCCATGTCCTCTGACTCCCATGTTCTTCCATGTTCCATGTTCTTTCCACTAGACCACACTGCTTTTCCTACTTGGGATGGCTTTCTCTCACACCATTGTTTTTCTCGTCGATGAATCCGAGATTGCATTCTAGGTTGTTCTTCAACAACTCACGTTCCCAGCAACTTCCCCTTTTTTGATGAAGAGAATTATTTCAGAGAGGAGGAAGGGAAATTTTGGGGCCAGAACCAATGGCCTATTGCTCAACAGAAAGTCATCAGATGACCAGATACACTAAAGAGGACCCCAGGACACCCACTCGAAGCAGCATTACCCAACTCCTTTCTTGGCCACCACAGAAAACCATTGAGAGGACAGCTTCCCTTCTAGAGCCAGAATCGTGCCAGCAAAATGCAGGACAGCCACATTGTGCTCCTTCTGGGTGAGTAGGACTCTTGGATGGGGCGAGAGTGTTGGTCTTTGGCTCTGGGAACCAGGAGGAGGGGGGATAGAGCTGAGAGGCCCTGAGTTCTAATCCCAGCTTGCTGTGTGACTGTCACTTAACTTTTCCCTGCCTCAGTTTCCTCTCCTGTAAAATGGGGATTCAATGCCTGTTCTCACTCCTACTTAGACTGGGAGTCCCATGTGGGACAGGGACTGTGTTGGGCCTGATACCTTGACTTCACTGACACTGTCTTTTCCTGGTTCCCCTTCCTCCTCTCTGGCTGTTACTTCTCAGTCTTTTTCAGGAGCTCTTCCTCTGCCTCACATTCCCTAAATGTGGGAATTCCTCAGTTCTGGGTCCCCTTCTATTCTCTATCTACACCCACTCCCTTGGAGAGCTCATTCACTTCCATGGCTTCAACTATTATCTCTATGCAGATGATTCCCAAATCTACTCTCCAGCCCTGATCTCTCTCCTCTGCAGTCTTGCATCGCCTCCTGCCTTCAAGACATCTCTACTTGGGTGTCCCCCCAACATCTCAGATTTAACATGTCCAAAACACCACTGTAAATACCACCACCATCTTTCCTGTCTCATAAGCCTGTAACCTTGGCATTATCCCCGACTCTTTTCTCATTCAACCCATACATTCTGTTGATTCTACCTTCACATCTCTAGAATCTGTTCTTTCCTCTTAATCCAGATTGCTCCTACATTGATCCAAGCACTTATCATTTCCCATCTTGACTACTGCATCAGCCTCCTTGCTGACCTCCCTGCCTCCTGTCTCTACCCACTCCAATCCAAACTTCACTCTGCTGCCCGGATCACTTTTCTAAAAGAAACGTTCAGTCTCCCCACTCCTCATAACCTCCAATAGTGGCCCATCCCTCTCAGAATTAAATAGAAATTCCTTAGCATCAGATATAAAAAACTGAATCAGCTCTCTCCCTTTTCCCTTACTTTGATCATCTCCTATTACAACCCACCCTGCACAATTCGCTCCTCTTACATCAACCTCCCATCTTTATCTTGATCTTGTTTCCCTCACTGCCAACCCCTCGCCCAAGTTCTCCCTTGGGTCTCCCTTCATATCCAACAGACCACCCCTCTCCACATATTCAGAACTATCCTAAAATCGTATCCCCTCCAAGAGACCTTTCAATCAATCAATCATATTTATTGAGTATTTACCATGTGCAGAATACTGTCCTGTTTGGGAGAGCACAATGTAACAGAGTTGGTAGACATGTTCCCTGCTCCCAGTATGCTTACAATCTAGTCGGGAGATTGACATTAATATAAATAAATTGTGGGTATGTACATAGATGCTGTGGGGCTGATGGTGTAAATAAAGGGTGTAAATTCAAGTTCAAGGGTGATGCAGAAGGAAGTGGGAGGAGAAGAACTGAGGATTTACTCGGAGAAGGCCTTTTGGAGGAGAAGTGCTTTTAATAAGGCTTTGAAGGTGTAGGGAGTGATGGTCTGTCAGATATGAAGGGGGAGGGAGTTCCAGGCCAGAGGCAGGAAGTGGGTGAGAGGTTGGCTGTGAGATAGATGTGAATGATGTGAGTAGGTTGGCATTAGAGGAAAGATGTGTGGAGGCTGGGTTGTAGTAAGAAATCAGAGAGGTGAGGTATGGGGGGACAAGGTGATTGAGGGTCTTAAGGCCAAGGGTAAGGAATTTCTGCTTGATGCAGAGGTGGATGGGCAACCACTGAAGGTTCTTGAGGAGTGGGGAAACAGGGACTGAATGGTTTTGTAAAAAAATGACCTGGGCAGCAGAGTGAAGTATGGACTGAAGTAGGGATAGACAGAAGGGAGGAAGGTCAGCAAGTAGGCTGATGTAGTAGCCAAGACAGGATAGGGTAAGTGCTTGGATCGACATGGTAGCAGTTTGGTGGAGAGGAAAAGCCGAAGGTTGAACTGACAGGATTTGGTGACAGATTGAATGTTGAGGTTAAATGAGAGAGATGAGTCAAGGATAAGGCCAGGTTTACGGACTTGTGAGAGAGGGAGGATAGTGGTGCTGTCTACAGTGATGAGAAAGTCAGTGGAAGGACAGGGTTTGGGTGGGAAGATGAGGGGTTGTGTTTTGGACATGATAAGTTTGAGGTGTCGGTGGGATATCCAAGTAGAGATGTCCTGAAGACAGGAGGAAATGTGAGGCTGCAGAGAAAGAAAATGATCATGGCTGGAGAGGTAGATTTGAGATTCAGCCACTTAGAGATGGAAGTTGAAGCCATGGGAGCTAATAATTCTCCAAGGGAGTGGGTGCAAATGGACAATAGAAGGGGACCCAGAACTGAGCCCTGAGGGACTCCCACAGTTAGGGGGAGGGAGGCAGAGGAGGAGCCCACAAAAGAGACTGAGAATGAGCGGCTAGAGAGATAAGAGAAGAACCACGAGAGGACAGTGTCAGTGAAGCCAAGATTGGATAATGTTTCCAGGAGAAAGGGGTAGAAGACAGTGTTGAAGGCAGCTGAGAGGTCAAGGAAGATTAGGATGCAGTAGAGGCCGATGGATGTGGCAAGAAGGAGATTATTGATGACTTTTGAGAGGGTGGTTTCAGTGGAGTGAAGGGGGTGTAAACCAGATTGGAGAGGGTCAAGGAGAGAATTGAAGGAGAGGAACTTGAGAAAGCGGGTGTAGACAACTTGCTCGAGGAGTTTGGAGAGGAATGGTAGGAGGGAGATGGGAAGATAATGGGAGGAACTTGTGGAGACAAGGGAGGCTTTTTTTAACACAGGGGAGACATGAGTATGTTTGATAGCAGTGGAGAAAAAGCCATCTGAGAGTGAACAGTTGAAGGTGGGGGTCAGGGAGGGAAGAAGGGAGGGGACAAGTGTTTTCATGCAAAGGGTTGGAGTCGGAGCAGGTGGAAGGGATAGATTTTGAGAGGAGGCAGGAGATCTCTTGAGATACTGCTGGGAAAGATGGGAAAGTTGAAGAAGGGGCAGGGGGAGGGGAGGACTGGAGAGAAGCAGGGGAGGCTTTACGTCATGCTTGATGGTTTCAATTTTGCTGATGAAGTAAGTTGCCAGGTCATTAGGGGCAAGAGATTCGGGAGGTGGGGGGGTAGGGGGTTTGAGAAAGGAGTAAAATGTCTGTAACAACTGGCCAGGAAATGGACATGGGAGTCATTAAGGATGGAGAAATAATGTTTCTGGGCATAAGAAAGGCCTAATACGTCATTTCCTCTACTAACCTTCCCTTCTGTGCCAACTATGAAGCCTCCCTGACTAAGCCCTCGTCTCCTCTTCTCCCACTTCCTTCTGCGCCACTCTTACCTGCTCCTTCATCCATCCTCCCTCCGATCCCCAGAGCACATATGTATAAATCTGTAATTTATTTATCTATTTTTATTTATTTATATTAATGTCTGTCTTCCCCTCTGGACTGTGAGCTCACTGTAGGCAGGAAAGTGTCTGATTGTTGTTATGCTGTACTCTCCCAAGTGCTTAGTACAGAGCTTTACACACAGTAAGCACTCAATAAATACAGTTGAATGAATAAAGGAGTGAACTATGCACTTGGCTGTGTACTCCTTGAACACTTTGAAATTTGCCACAGTCCCACAACACATATATCAATATTCTTATATGCTATTACTTTCCTAATCTTTAATCTATTTTAATGTCTGCCTCCCTCTGCAGGCTGTAATTGTGGGCAGGAATTGTTTCTGCCAAATGTTTCGTTTTGTATATTCCCAAGCATTTAGTAGTGTTCCGCACACAGTAAGCACTCAATAAATGCCATCAAATGACTGATTGCTTATAACAGTGCTTGGCACATTACTGAGCAGTTAACAAATACCTTTTTTTTGGCGGGAGGGGGGAGGAGGGCCAGCAAGTGCACTGATGCCCAGTTGTATTTGGCATTGGTTATTAGGAGGCTACGTTTTTGAGACCTGGCCCACCTTTCTAAATTAGTTTCATAACAGCTGATGGTTTATAAGTTGAAGGTAACTAGGTGGAGAACAATGAAAATCAATGAGGTAGGAAAGTTTCAATGAGAACCTTTATTATTTTGGCGATTTGATGATTTGGGGGACACACCCCAATTGTTGGCTGCATCATCGACCCAGAGGGTGGAAGGAAATCTATGATCTAGGCCTGGTATTGACGCTAGCCCTCCTTCAGCAAGTCACCTAACCTCTGGGAACCCTAGTTTCCCCTGTGGACCAACAGGGTCCAGCCCCTCGTGGATCTCGGGAGATTGTATGACATGGGAGTCCTACAGGAGGAACTCCCAGGTTTACAAGTATTTCATTCCTATCGATCCCGTGGTGGATAGGGGAATGCTGAGGGAAGCTCCAGGTTTCCTTAAACAACTTCCCGCTTCAAGGCCTGAGAAGAACCAGGAGTTCCTAGTTAAACTAATCCCATCTTTGCCACTTCTCTGCTGTGGAAACTTGGTCAAGTAACTTAATTCTCCCGTGCTTCAGTTACCTCATCTATAAAATGGGAATTACGACTGTGAGCCCAATGTGGGACATGAACTGTGTCCAGCCTGATTATCTTGTATCTACCTCAGGGCTTAGTACAGTGCCTGGAATATAGTAAGCACTTAACAAATGCCATTTAAAGAAATCCAACAACAACAACAACAACAACAAAATGCTAGGTTTGGGCCGTTACACCTTGAAGCCACTATTCTTTCTTTCCCTCAGCACGGCTATTTGACATAGTGGAAAGAGCCTAGTCCTGGGAGTCAAGAGATTTCACTTCTAATCCCAACTCTGCCACTGGCCTGTTGGGTCACCTTGGGCTAGTTGCTTGACATCTCTATGCTTCAGTTTCCTCATCTGACAAATGGGCTAAGATACCTGCTCTCCCTCTTAGATTATGAGCCCTGTGGCTGGCTGAGTCTAATCGCTCTCGTAATCTTAGAACTGTCCCAGTGCTTTTAATAATAATAATGGCAAGATCTAATATAAAAAGATTAGACAAGGTCTTATCCCACATGAGGCTCGCACTCTTAGCGGGTGGGAAAAAAATTTTACAGGTGAGGAAAATGAGGTCCAGAGAAGTAAAGTGACTTCACCAAAGTCACACAGCCGGTAAGAGATAGAGCTGGAATTAGAACTCCCAGGCCCAGGCTCTTTCCACTAGGCAACACTATTTCTCTAGTTCTTGCCATCCTTAGTGATACTGCTGCTGCTGATGGAGTCTCCTGACAAGAACACTGGGTGAGCCTCGGTCTTGAGACTTAGACTGTGACCCTGCATCTGACCTGAAGCAACGTGGCTTAGTGGATGGAGCTCGGGCCTGGGAGACAGGAGGACCTGGGTTCTAATCCTAGCTCCACCACCTGTCTGCTGAGTGACCTTGGGCAAGTCACTTCACTTCTCTGGGCCTCAGTTCCCTCATCTGTAAAAGAGGGATCAAGACGGTGAGCCCCATGTGGGACAGGGACTTTGTTCAACCTGATTCACTTGTACCTATCTCAGTGCTTAGAATAGTGCTTGGCACGTAGTAAGTGCTAAACAAGCACCATTATTATTATTGTTACGATCTTCTATCTACCCCAGTGCTTAGTACGGTGCTTAACACATAGTAAGCACTTAGCAAATTCCACAATTATTATTATTATTTTCATTCTTCAGGACCAAGAAACTTGCACGGAGCAATTGGTTCTAGTGCAGGTGACTTGCCCAGCTCTGCTCAGGCTCTCTTGTTTCTGTCAAGTCGTGTTCCTGCTGGGGCACGGAGTGCAGTGAGAGATTAGGAGGGCAGAGTGCAAGGGTGTGGAGGTGTTTAAAAAAATACCCTAATTCTTTTTAAATACTTCCCTAAATCCCAAGTACCATTTTCTAATGCTCAGCTAGCTCTAGCATTTCCTCAATGTCGCTGCGTCCAGACTCCTTCCACCATCTTGTGTCTCTCGGGGACACCCAAGCCTTTGTTTGGCAGCAGGGAAACCAGTGCGGGACAGAGGAACTGGGGGTAAAATCCCCAGAGATGGCAAAGCTAACGTCTGCAGGATCCAGGAGGTCTGGGAGAAATGACTGAAAGCTATTTTTTTCAGTGGGCCAGGAAGGGGACTCCAGAAGAAAGGGCAGGGGCAGAGAGAGCTGGCGTGGAGAGAAGGAAGAGGAGGGGGGAAAGGGACAAAGGGGGAGAGGGACAAGAAGTGAGAAGAAGAGAGAGGCGTGAGGGGTGAGGGACTAGGGATAGCTGAATGAAGAGCAATAATCCACTGTTTTCTTTGCTTCTGGAGTTTGTAGGGCGGCTCCAGCCACCCACCTCTGTCCTTCCCCTCCTTTCACTCAGACCCCTCCTCCCCTACCCAGGAGGGAAATGCTGTCACAGTGAACAAACATCTTCCTCCCTATCTGGTCCCCTCCCATTGGCTGAGCTGCTCAGGCATCTTGATTGACCTTATTTTGTCCTTGAGATTCTTCAGGATATATCCATGTCCTAAAGCGAAAGGTGGGTTAGACCCCCCTAAATTCCAGGACCATCTGGTCGAAACAAGGACATCCGGGCATCTTACCTTACTCACCGCCCCCTCCCACTCCACCCTCAGCTCCCCTGGTCCCTCTGGAAATGGCACAACGAAGAAAACTCTTGCTGAAGCTGGTTCTGATCCAGGGCAGCCATCTTGCATACAGTGCTGCCGTGGAGGTGTCTGTGAAAAAGGATGGTGCAGTGAAAGGCCCTCCCACCCACCCATGAACTTTGCCCAAGTTCTGCTCATAGTGTGTCCATTCTCAGTAGTTTCCCCTATAATCATGAGGGACCGCACCTATTGCCCTCTCATGACTTGTCTGCTCTCACTGGAAAACCAGGTGTTTCAATAAATCAATGCTACTTATTGAGCACTTACTCTGTGCACACTGTATTAAAGACTTGGGAGAGTACAATACAACAAAGTCGGCCTCAGCGAGTCTCTGTCTCATTTCATATATGTTTGCTCATTTTGTCTTTCCCAAAGAGTGTAAGCTTCTAAAGGACCCAGACGCCAGTTTCTCCAAATGGCAAAAAATCCCCAGAGTCCCCCAACAAGACCATGCCAAGTATGGAAGCAGCGTGGCCTAGTGGAAAGACCCCGGATCTGGGAATCAGAGGGCCTGGGTTCTAATTTCGGCTCTACCACTTGTCTGCTCTGTGACCCTGGGCAAATCACTTCACTTCTCTGTGCCTCAGTTCCCTCATCTGCAAAATGGGGATGAAGAATGTAAACCCATATGGGACATGTGTCCATCCCGGTTAGCTTGTTTCTACCCCAGCGCTCAGTGCAGTGCCTGACACATAGTAAGCGCTTAACAAATACCATTAAAAAAATCTATTTGTTGAAGATTTTCCCTTCTTTTTCGTTCCAGGCGTCGGCTGCCTCGTTTCCAGCTTGAGAGCTCTAACCCAGGGTAAGTGGATCCCTCAGAACATAGAGTCAGGTAGGGGAATTGGGAAGGAAGGAAGAAGCTGTTAGTTCATGAATGGGGAAATGCTTCCTCTGCCGATAAGACAGAGCTCTGCCTCAAGAGTCTGGAAAGAAGGTTCCCTCCTGGGCCACCAGAGACCCTTACACATGGCTCCACCAATTCCAGCAGCAACAGGACTGAAGCAGAATGGACACCCACCTCTCCCTCCCCAGGAGCCCCTTCCCGTTGGTTGAGAATGAAAGGGCAAGAAAGAAATGTGGAGAAAACTGTAACATGGCTTAGTGTCAAGCAGCGTGGCTCTGTGGATAGAACATGGGCCTGGGACCACGTGTCTGCTGTGTGACCTTGGGCAAGTCACTTCACTTCTCTGTGCCTCAGTTACCTCATCTGTAAAACAGGGATAAGAGTGTGAGCCCCACGTGGGACAGGGACTTGTGCCCAACCTGATTAAATTGTATCTATCCCAGTGCTTAGGACAGTTCTTGGCACATAGTAAGCACTCAAAAAGTACCATAATTTATTTATTTTTATTTTTATTTTATTATTCAGACTGGGGAAGAGAAGTCTAAGGAGGGATTCAGTCATGGTCTTCCAACCACACAGGGTCTTCCTTTTCACCAATTCTTTGTTTTTGCGGCTTCCCAGCCCCCTGGATTATTTGGTCTAGAAGGCCTGTGCGTGTCTGGGGAAGGGGCTGGAGGCATAGAGGGCTGAACCACTTACTGGAGAGGCAGGGGGTGGGAGGGAACTGGGGGGAGCAAGAAGAATGGTGCCGGCTGATCTGAGCTCCAGAGGTTGGACCACACTTCCACCTCTCCAATTCTGGGATGACGATGCTTTTCTCTGGGAGAAGCTTCAGGCTAACTGGGCCGCTAGGAGGTAAGGGGACTGAGGCCTGGTCTGCCCCGGAAAGTCTCTTAAGGTTCCTTCTAGGTCCATTGTACTGTGACGGCAACTCTGACTAAGTCCAGACAGGAACCCAGGAAATTGAAAGCTGCTCAAATTGTGAAAATAAAAGTGCAAAAGGGGAACTGGACAATGAGGTGGGGGGCGGGTGGGGGGAAGAGGAAGCTAGAGTCTAGCAACTAGTGGAAAACAAATTGTGCTGCCATTTCCAGATGAGGGAGAGACCTTTTGTAAGATGCCTGGGTGGGGTGGGGAGAACCAGCAGACTGGTGGTTCCAAGGCCTAGGAAGTCTTTCCTAATAATACTGTTAAGCACTTACCATGTGCCAGGCACTGTAATAAGTGCTGGGGTGGACACATGCAAATTGGGTTGGACACAGTCCCTGTCCCACATGGGGCTCAAAGTCTTAATCCCCATTTTACAGATGAGGTAACTGAGGCACAGAGAAGTGGAGTGACATATCCAAGGTCAAACAGCAGACAAGTGGCAGAGCTGGGATTAGAACCCAGGTCCTTCTAACTCCCAGGCCCATACTCTATCCACTAGGCCATGCTGGAGGACACAAACTGAGTGTACTGGAAGAATAACGATAGCAATAATAATCATTGCGATGTCTGTTAAGTGCTCACTGAGTGCCAAGCCCTGGGGTAGATACAAGACAATCAGGTCAGACACACTCCCTGTCCTATACAAGGCTCCCAAACTGGTGAAGAGCTGAGAAGTAGGTGGTCTGATTTGGTTTTCTACAGAAAGAATCAGTGTGGAGACTTCCAAACAAGTTAAGAATGTCCTACTGCTCCAGGGCTGAGTGAATGACCATGAAATGTGCAAAACCAAATCATATAATGAAGATCTAGACAATGAGGAGCTAGCTAATGATCACAGGAAGTTAAGTTCTTGATCTTATGGGTTTTTAAAGCCCACTAAGCTCTTGGTGGGCAGGAAACACATCTTTTCTCTGTGTTATCCATCAATCAATCAGTTAATCAATGGTATGTATTGAGCAATTACTATCTGCAGTGCCTGGTACCATCAATCAATCAATCATATTTATTGAGCACTTACTGTGTGCAGAACTCTGTACAGTTTGGGGGAGTACAATATAACAATATAACAGAGTTGGTAGATGCATTCCCTGTACAGTCTAAAAGACTAAGCACTTGGGAGTTGGGAGCACAACAGAATTAGCAGACACAAAACCTGCCCACCACGAGCTCTCAGTCTAGAGGGGAAAAGCAGACATTAATATAAATAATTTACAATATACAACTTAAATATAAGTAAGCAAGTGCTGTGGGGTTGGGGGCAGGGCAAATATCAATTGCCCAAAGGTCACAGTTCCAAATGCACAGATGATGCAGTGGTTTTCCAAGCATTTCACACATGATGCCCAGTGTCTCCATGATTCCACCTGTCCTCAAAATTCCCACTGTCACTACAGCATGGGGAGTTACTCCTGCACCTGCAGGGATGGCTTTGCCTTTAGGAATTTTCAGTGTGATGGTTCTGTGGAAATTCATTCTTATTTGTACACTTGCAATTGTTCTGGCTTAACCTCATTTGTGAATTTGGGGGATTATGACCTAGCCAAGATCTAGCCTTTAAAACTATCTAATTAGACTGACTTCTCTGTCTCCTCTTCTGTCCTCCAGATGTTGATAAGTGTCTGGACACCAGAGCTTGTCCTGCATATGCAACTTGCAACAACGCTCTTGGAAAATATTTTTGCGCCTGCAAAAAGGGATTTTCCTCGAGCACTGGCGAACAGCAGTTTGTGGGTCAAGGAGTAGAATGTGAAGGTGAGTGGAGAGCTGGTTGCAAACAAGGGGACTGAGACTTACGTTTGAAGAGCAGCCTTCAAAAGCCCTGCAGTAACAATAATCAATGGTAATCCTGATAGCATTAATGCTTATCGTGTGCTAAACTCCGGGATGGATACAAGATTATGAGATCAGATATACCCCTACTATCTCTACATGGATGATTCTCAAGTCTACCTCACTAAAACATTGACCTCTCTCCTCTGCAACCTCGCCTCTTCTCCTGCCTCTAGGATATCTCTACATGCATGTCCTGCTGGCAATCAAACTCGACGTGTCCTAAACTGGGCCCCGCATCATCCCTCCCAAATCCTCTCCTCCAAATAATTTTCCCATCAGACTCGACAACACCAACATCCTCCCCATATCACAAGCCCCTGTCCTTCATTCCTTGACTCCGGTCTTTCACCAAATTGCACTTTCCAAGTGCTTAGTACAGTGCTCTGCACACAGTAAGCACTTAATAAATATGATTGAATGAATGAACTCTCAGATTCAACCTGACACCAAATCCTGTCAATCAATGAATCAATCAATTAAATAATAGTATTTACTGAGCACTTACTGTGCCCTGAGCACTGTACTGTGTGTTTAGAAGAGTAAAACAGAGTACCTAGGCATGGTGCCTGCCCTCAAGGAACATACAGTCCAGCAGAGGAGAGAGACGTTAATAGAATTTGCCTTTCCTCTCCACCCAAACTGCCACCACATTAGCCCAAGCACTTGTCATATCCCCCTTTGACTTCTGCATTAGCCTCCTCTCAGAACTTCCTGCCTCCTTTTTGAATTTTTATTTTTATTATGGTATTTCTTAAGCACTTACTCTATGTCAAATGTTGATCTAAGGACTGGGGTAGATACCAGTTAATCAGGTTGGACTGGGTCCCTGTCCCATATGGGGCTCACAGTCTAAATAGCTACAGAGAGTAAACTGAGATACAGAGAAGTTAAGTGATTTGCCCAGGATCACACAGCAAGCAATTGGCAGAGCTGAGATTAGAACCCAGGTCCTCTGGCATCCAGGTCTGTGCTCTTTCCACTGGGCCACATCGCCTCCAGTCTCTCTCTTCTCCAGTTCACATTTCACTTCGCTGTCTGGATGACTTTCCTAAACCATCTAGTTGGTAGAACTTGGGCCTGAAAGTCAGAAGGACCTGGCTTCTAATCCTGGCTCTGTCACTTGTCTGCTGTGTGACTTTGGGCAAGTCACATAACTTCTCTGGGCTTCAGTTACTCATCTGTAAAATGAAGATTAAAACTGTGAGCCCCAAGGGGGACATGGACTGAGTCCAACCTGATTAGCTTGTATCTACCCCAGTGCCTGGCACACCCTAAGCATGGAACAAATAACATTAAAAAACTTCCCCAGTCCTCAAAAACCTCCATTAGTGCGCGTTCCTCATCGCATCAATCAGAAACTCCTGACCAGTGACTCTACGGCGTTCAATCAGTTCTCTCCCTCCTGCTTAGCCACTCAATTCATTCATTCATTCAATCGTATTTATTGAGCGCTTACTGTGTGCAGAGCACTGTACTAAACGCTTGGGAAGTACAAGTCGGCAACATATAGAGATAGTCCCTACCCAATAACGGGCTCAGAGTCTAGAAGGGGGAGACAGACAACAAAACGAAACGTGTAGACAGGTGTCAAAATCATCAGAACAAATAGAATTAAAGCTGTATGCACATCATTAACAAAATAAATAGAATAGTAAATATGCACAAGTAAAATAAATAGAGTAATACATCTGTATGTATATATATATATACATATATATATATATAAGTGCTGTGGGGAGGGGAAGGAAGGAGGTAGGGTGGGGAGGATTGGGAGGAGGAGAAGAAAAGGGGGGCTCAGTCTGGGAAGGCCTAATTCTCCCCCTACAAAACATCTCTCATGCTTTGTTCCTTTCAAATCAATCTATGCACTGTACCTCATTCTTGTCTTTCTTGCTCATGCCTTCCCTTCTGCTGGGAACTCTTTCCCCCTTCACATCAGGCAGACCACTGCCCACCCCATCTTCCAGGCCCTTCTGACATCACATCTACTGCAGGAGGCCTTCCCTGATGAAGCTCTCATCTCCACAACCTATTTCCCCCTCAACTGCCATTTTAACACATCAGCATCATCTAAACACCTGGGTACTCACATTCGTCCCCACTGTCTTTGGCTATACCTATTATTTTTACACTCTGTTCTTTCCTCCTTCATCTAACTAATTGTAGTGCCTGTCTTTCCCTTTAGACTATAAACTCCTTATGGGCATGGAGCATGTGGACCATCTACTAACTATATTTTATTGCACTCTTCCAAGAACTTAGTACGGTGCATTGCATGGACTAACTGCTTGTACTCTTCATGGACTAAGCTCTTAATAATAATAATAGTAATTTTGGTATTTGTTAAATGCTTACTATGTGCAAAGCACTGTTCTAAGCACTGGGGAGGATACAAGGTGATCAGGTTGTCCCATGTGGGGCTCACAATCTTAATCTCCATTTTGCAGATTAGGTAACTGAGGCACAGAGAAGTTAAGTGACTTGCCCAAAGTCACACAGCTGACAAGCGGTGGAGCTGGGATTTGAACTCATGACCTCTGACTCCCAAGCCCGTGCTCTTTCCACTGAGCCATGTTGCTTCTCTAATATATAATACTGATTTATCGATTGTTTGATTTCCCTGTGGTGATGAGCAGAGTGGAAGAAGTTTAGGTCCACAAAGGGAAGCAGTAACAGGGGAGAAAGCCCTTACCTCCTTCCCTTCCCCACAGCACCTGTATATATGTATATATGTTTGTACGTATTTATTACTCTATTTATTTATTTATTTTACTTGTACATATCTATTCTATTTATTTTATTTTGTTAATATGTTTTGTTTTGTTCTCTGTCTCCCTCTTCTAGACTGTGAGCCCACTGTTGGGTAGGGACCATCTCTATGTGTTGCCAACTTATACTTCCCAAGCGCTTAGTACAGTGCTCTGCACACAGTAAGCGCTCAATAAATACGATTGATTGATTGAAAGCATCATGCTTACATAGTGAACCCAGGCTCGGGGGAGCAGTTATTGGGTTAGGAAGAGGTCAAGAATGAAGGGGATTTTGTCCTCGACGGTTCTTGACAGGGATATGTGGTGGAGGACTTGGGAAGGGGTGGCCTGATGAACGGAGATTGGGGGTTTGGGATGGAGGTAAAAGATGAGGACTGGGCCCCTCCTGAAATGGAGGGCTTTGAGGGGGAGGCCAGGCGGCTGTCCAAGCCCAGCTGAGTTTGCATTTTTGAGGACCACCCCAGGTTGAGGGGCTCATTCCTGAGGGCTCATGCAGGGCTTTACCTACAGATTTTGCTGCTAATTCCATCTACACCAATACCTTTGAAAACATGATCACCTGGACAATTTTAGGTGATTAGGAGAGTTACCGTGAATAGGTAACAGCAAATTTACTAGGAATTAATGACACACTTTTACCATCCTGTTTATAGATTTTGTCAGGAGTCTCATAAGCTCATTCTGTCCTACGACTTCCAACTGTTCCAATCCTGTGGGCAGCTGGTAACAAGTGCACCAGTAAAAAGCGGGTTTGGCCTCCAGGAACTCCTGGTGTGAAGGAGAAACTCAAGCCCAGATCGCCACTGTCAAAGCAAAGTGGAGAACCATTTTTTCTGGATGTCTCAAGCACAAACCTGACCTTTCCCCATCTGGTGTCCCCTGAAATGCCTAGGTCAGAGGGAGTCCATCAGGAGACCCAACTGACTGCAGTGTGCGACCCACTTCAGATTTTTACCAACTACTTTTACCCAAAAGGCTACCACACATGTCCTATGCAGTTAGCAGGGTCTAGTCACAATTGACACGTGCCCTGACTGAAAATAACCCACAGTTCTTGAGAGTAGTTCAGTTGGATTAATGGCAGTATTCTTATTGACGTGATCAAATTGACTAACAGCTACCACTAGACATGGAACAGTCGCCTTTTGTACTAAATAGTGCAATTAAAATGTTTTCAGATTTTAGTTACTGTGGTGCAGGTATCCCAGCCCTTAGAACAGTGCTTGACACATAGTAAGTGCTTAACAAATATGATAATAATAATAATAATATAATGTTGACAACACTACTGACCTCTTCAGCCCAGGCCTAGAATCCGAGTCAAGTCCTTCCGGTATTTAACAAGAACTTCTCCACTCGCTTTGCAGATATTGATGAGTGTCTCCATAGTTCGGCCTGTCCTCAGAATTCCAACTGTAAAAATGTCATGGGAAGTTACACCTGCCGCTGCTGGGCCGGCTTTGTCTTCAAGAACCGCCAGTGTGAAGGTTCTGTGAAAATTCATTCTTATTTGTAATCTTGCCATTTTTATGGTTAACCTCATTTGTGAACTTGCGGGATTGTGAAATAGCCAAGGTCTAGCCTATAAAGCCACCTAACTAGACTGGCCTTTCCATCTCTTTTTCTGACCTCCAGATGTTGATGAGTGTCTGGACACCACATCTTGTCCCGCAAATGCAACTTGCAGCAACACTAATGGAAAATATTTTTGCACTTGCAATAAGGGATTTGCATCGAGCAGTGGAGAACAGCAGTTTGTGGGTCAAGGAGTGGAATGTAAAGGTGAGTGGAGAGCTGGTTCCAAACAAGGGGACTGAGACTTATGTTTGATGGAACAGCTTTCAAAAGGCCTGCAGGAATAATAATCACTGGTCACAGTGATAATATTAATGCTTATTATGTGCTGAACCGTGGGGAAGATACAAGATTATAAGATCGGATCCACCGCTACCACCTCTGCAGTGATGATTCTCAATTATGAAGCCTTGACCTCTCACCTCTGCAACCTTGCATTTCCTCTTGCTTTGGCCTCCGGGAACTCCTAGTGTGAAGGAGAAAGTGAAGCCCAGATCTCCACTGACAAAGTGGGAGACCTATTTTCTGGGTGTCTCAAGCAAAAACTCCAACTTTCCCCTGGACCATCTGGTGTCCCCTGAAATGCCTAAGTCAGGGGGTAGAGGGACATCAGGAAACCTAAATGACTGCAGTATATGGCCTGACTCAGATTTTTACCAACCATTTTTACCCAAGTGGCTAGCACACAGGGTCTATGGGCCCAGCAATGTGAAATCAGAATTGGTATGTGCCCTGACTGAAAGAAACCCACAGTTCTTGAGAGTAGCTCCATTGTATTAATGCCAGTATCTTTGTTGGCATTATCAAAACTGATCAATGACTACCACTAGGCTTGGAACAGTCCTCTTTGTATAAATGAATGTGATTAAAATAACAACAATAATAATAATTGTATTCGTTAAGCTCTTACTATGTGCCAAGCACTGTACTTAAGGCAAGAGTAGATACAAGGTAATCAGGTTGTCCCATGTGGGACTCACAGTCTTAATCCCCATTTTACAGATGAGGTAACTGAGGCCCAGAGAAGTTAAGCAACTTGCCCAAAGTCACACAGCTGACAAGTGGTGGAGCAGGGATTAGAACCCATGACCTCTGACTTCCAAGCCCGGGCTCTTTCCACTAAGCCACACTGCTTTTCAAAAATGTTCCCTTACTTTAGTTACCACTGTGCATGTATCCCAGGATTTAAACAGTGTTTGATACATAGTAAGCACTTAACAAATATGATGATGATGATAATAATGATAATAGTAATAATAACAATAATTATGAATTATCACAACACCACTGACCGCTTCAGCTCAGGCCTAGAATCCGAGTCAAGCCCTTTTGGCATTTAACAGGAACTTTTCCTCTTGCTTTCCAGATATTGATGAGTGTCTCCGTAGTTCGGCCTGTCCTCAGAATTCTGACTGTCACAACACTTTGGGAAGTTACTCCTGCACCTGCAGGAACGGCTTTGCTTTCAGGAATTCGCAGTGTGAAGGTTCTGTAGACATTCATTATTATTTGCAAACTTGCAATTTTTATGGCTTATCTCATTTATGAACTTATGGGACTGTGAACTAGCCAAAGTCTAGCCTATAAAGCCACCTAACTAGACTGGCTTCTCTGTCTCCTCTTCTGTCCTCCAGATATTGATGAGTGTCTGGACATCACATCTTGTCCCACAAATGCAGCTTGCAGCAACACTTATGGAAAATATTTTTGCACTTGCAATAAAGGATTTGCATCAAGCAGTGGAGAGCAGCAGTTTGTGGGTCAAGGAGTGAAATGTGAAGGTGAGTGGAGAGCGAGTTCTGGTCTAAAGCACCACCCTCAACTTTCCCTTTTACCATCTGGTGTCCCCTGAAATGCCCATGTCGGAGGGGAGGGTGGTAGGGGGCTATCAGGAGATCTAACTACAGTTTGTGGCCTGCCTCACATTTTTGACAACTTTTTACCTAAGTGGCTAGCCACACATGACCTACAGGGCCAGCAGGACCAAGTCAGAATTGATAAGTGCCCTGACTGAAAGAAACCCCACCGTTCTTGAGAGTAGTTCACTCAGACTAATGCCAGTATTCTTGTTGATATATGATCAAAATTGATCAATGGCTACCATTAAGGTTGGAACAGTCCTCTTTTGTATTAATGAATGTGATTAAAATGTTTTCTTACTTTAGTTACCACTGTACTTGTATCCCAGAACTTAGTGCTTGACACACAGAATGAGCCTAAGAAATATGATAATAATAATAATAGCAACATATTATCACAACACCACTGACCTCTTCAGCCCAGGCCTAGACACCAAGTCAAGCCGCATTTAACAGGAACTTTTCCTCTTGCTTTCCAGATATTGATGAGTGTCTCCATAGTTTGGCCTGTCCTCAGAATTCTGACTGTCACAACACTTTGGGGAATTACTCTTGCACCTGCAAGAACGGCTTTGCTTTCAGGAATTCACAGTGTGAAGGTTCTGTAAACATTCATTATTATTTATAAACTTACAATTTTTATGGCTAATCTCCTTTATGAACTTATGGGACTGTGAACTAGCCGAAGCCTAGCCTGTAAAGCCACCTAACTAGATTGGCTTCTCTGTCTCCTCTTCTGTCCTCCAGATATTGATGAGTGTTTGGATACCACATCTTGTCCTGCAAATGCAGCTTGCAATAACACTCATGGAAAGTATTTTTGCACTTGCAATAAGGGATTTGCATCTAGCAGTGGAGAACAGCGGTTTGTGGGTCAAGGAGTGGAATGTGAAGGTGAGTGGAGAGCTAGTTCCAAACAAGGGGACTGAGACTTATGTTTGGTGGAACAGCTTTCAAAAGGCCTGCAGGAATAATAATCAATGGTCACAATGATAATATTAATGCTCATTATGTGCTGAACCCGGGGATAGATACAAGATTATGAGTTTGGATACACCCCTACCACCTCCGCATGGATGATTCTCATATCTACCTCCCTAAAATCCTGACCTCTCTCCTCCGCAACCTTGCATTTTCTCCTGCTTTGGTCTCCAGGAGCTCTCAGTGTGAAGGAGAAACTCAAGTCCAGATCTCCACTGACAAATCAAAGTGGGGAACCAGTGCTATTTTCTGGATGTCTCAAGTACAAACCCCAACTTTCCCCTGGACCATCTGGTGTCTCCTGAAATGCCCAAGTCATGGGGGCGGGGTCATTAGGAGAACTAAGTGACTGCAGTGTGCGGCCTGTCTCGGAGTTTTACCAACCATTTTTACCCAAGTGGTTAGCACACACGACCTACAGGGCCAGCAGGATCTAGGCAGAATTAATATATTGATATTTGCCCTGTGTGAAACAAGTTCATAGTTCTGGAGAGTAGTTCACTTTGATCAACATCAGTATTCTCATTGTTGTAATCAAAATTGACCAATGGCTAGCACTAGGCTTATAACAGTCCCCTTTTATACTAATAAATATGATCAAACTGTTTTATAGTTTTACTACTGCTTTGCAGGTAACTTGCATCTACCCCAGTGCTGAGAACAGTGCTTGACACAAAAAAATATAATAATAATATATTAATCACAATACCTCTGGTCTCTTCAGCTTGGGCCCAGAATCCGAGTGAGGACTTTTCAGAATTTAAGGGGAACTCCTGCCCTTGTTTTCCAGATATTGATGAGTGCCTCCAAAGTTCTGCCTGTCTTCAGAATTCCAACTGCCACAACACAGTGGGGAGTTATTCCTGCACCTGCAAGGATGGCTTTGTCTTCAGGAATTCACAGTGCGAAGGTTCTGTGGACATTCATTCTTATTTGTAAACTTGTAATTTTTCTGGCTAACCTCATCTGTGAACTTGTGGGATTGTGAGCTAGCCAAGGTCCATTTGTTCATTCATTCATATTTATTGAGCGCTTACTGTGTGCTGAGCACTGTACTAAGCACTTGGGAAAGTACAACACAGCAATAAAGAGTGACAATCCCTGCTCACAGTGAGCTCACAGTCCGGGGGGTGGCAGGGGGAGACAGTCATCAATACAAATAAACATTAATATAAATAAACAAAATTACAGATATATACATAAGTGCTGTGGGGCAGGGATAGGTGGGAAGAGTAAAGGGAGCAAGTCAGGGTGAAACAAAAGGGAGTGGCAGATGAGGAAAAGTGGGGCTTAGTTTGGGAAGTCCTCTAGGAGATGTGTCTTTGGTAGGGTTTTGAAGGGGAGGAAAGTAATTGTCTGGTGGATTTGAGGAGGGAGGGCATTCCAGGCCAGAGACAGGACGTGGGCCAGGGATTGGCGGTGAGATAGAGATTGAGGCACAGTGAAAAGGTTAGCAACAGAGGAGTGAAGTGTGTGGGCTGGGTTGTAGGAGAGAAGTGAGGTGAGGAAGGAGGGGGCAAGGTGATGGCCTGTTTTAAAGCCAATGGTGAGGAGTTTTTGCTTGATAGGGAGGTGGATAGGCAACCACTGGAGATTCTTGAGGAGGGGGGTGACATGTCCTGAACGTTTCTGTAGAAAGATGATGTGGGCAGCGGAGTAAAGAATGGACTGGAATGGTGAGAGGCAGGAGGTTGGGAGGTCAGCAAGGAGGCTGATGCAGTAATCTAGGTGGGATAGGATGAGTGACTGTCTTCACGAGGTAGTAGTTTGGATGAAGAGCAAAGTGTTGATTTTAGCGATGTTATGAAGGTGAGACTGCCAGGATTTGGTGACGGATTGAATATGTGGGTTGAATGAGAGCAGAGGAAAGGATAATAACAAGGTTAAGGTCTAGCCTATAAAGCCACCTAACTAGACTGGCTTCTCTGTCTCCTCTTTTGTCCTCCAGATTTTGATGAGTGTCTGGACACCACAGCTTGTCCTGCATATGCAACTTGCAGCAACACTCATGGAAAATATTTTTGCACTTGCAAAGGGGGATTTGCATCGAGCAGTGGAAAACAGCAGTTTGTGGGTCAAGGAGTAGAATGTAAAGGTGAGTGGAGAGCTGGTTCCAAACAAGGGGACCAAGACTTATATTTGATGTAATGGTTTTCTAAAGGCCTCCAGTAAAAATAATAATAGTAATAGTAGTAATAGTATTTATTAAGTGCTTACCCTGTTCAGAGCATTATACTAAATGAATACACAAGTGGAAATTTGATGTAGCCCCTAGGCCTCAAGAGGTTCAAAAAAGCAGTGTGGCCTATTGGATAGAGCACGGGCCTGAGAGTCTGAGGACCTGGATTCTAATCCTAGCTCTACCACCAGTCTGCTTCGTGACTTTGGACAAGTCACTGAACTTCTCTGTGCCTTAGTTACCTCATCTAGAAAACTGGGATTAAGACTATGAGCCCCATGTGGGCTCAGAGAAGCAGCGTGGTTCAGTGGAAAGAGCCCGGGCTTTGGAGTCAGAGGTCATGGGTTAGAATCACGGCTCTGCCAGTTGTCAGCTGTGTGACTTTGAGCAAGTCACTTAACTTCTCTGTGCCTCAGTTCCCTCATCTGTAAAATGGGGATTAAGACTGTGAGCCCCACATGGACAACTTGATGGTCACCTGTAACCTCCCCAGCAGTTTAGAACAGTGATTTGCACATAATAAATGGCGTTATTATCATTATTATTATTATGTGGGGCATGGAATGTGTCCCTTCTAATTATCTTGTTATCTACACCAGGGCTTAGTACACTGTCTGGCACACAACAAATACCATTTAAAAAAATCAGAAAATATTAGGCAGGAGAGGGGACTGGTGACAGACACATAAAGAGAGATGAAACAAAACAGTAAGACAACATAAAGTCTTGGACAAGTACACAAAATTAAAACAAAAATCCATAAGGTAGTATGGCTAGAGGAGGAAAATAAGAAGCAGCATGGCTCAGTGGAAAGAGCCTGGGCTTTAGGAGTCAGAGGTCATGGGTTCTAATCCCAGCTCCACCACATGTCTGCTGTGTGACCTTGGGCAAGTCACTTAACTTCTCTGAGTCTCAGTTACCTCGCCTGTAAAATGGGGATTAAGACTGTGACCCCACGTGGGACAACCTGATCACCTTGTATCTCCCCCAGCGCTTAGAACAGTGCTTTGCACATAGTAAGCGCTTAACAAATGCCATTATTATTTGAGAAGCAGCATGGCTCAATGGAAAGAGCATGGGCTTGGGAGTCAGAGGTCATGGGTTCAAATCCCAGCTCCGCCAATTGTCAGCTGTGTGACTTTGGGCAAGTCACAACTTCTCTGTGCCTCAGTTACCTCATCTGTAAAATGGGGATTACTGTGAGCCTCACGTGGGACACCCTGATCACCTTGTATCCTCCCCAGCGCTTAGAACAGTGCTTTGCACATAGTAAGCGCTTAACAAATGCCATCATTATTATTATTATTGTTAATAATGGAAATAGTTATAGTATTAAATGCTTACTCTTTTTTAAACTCTGAGGTAGATAACAGACTATGAGATGGGACACCGACTCTGTCCCACAATCTAAATCGCAATCTAAAAAGGAGGGAGAGCAGGGATCTTAATCTCCATTTTACAGATGATGAGATTGAGGGCCAGAGAGATTAAGTGACTTGCCTAGAGGCACCAAGCAAACCAGTGACAGAGCTGGGCTTCGAACCAAGATAATAATAATTAATAATGATAATTATGGTATTTGTTAAGCACTTACAATGTGCCAAGCACTGTTCTACGTGCTGGGGTAGATACAAAGTAATCAGGTTGGACTCAGTCCCTGTCCCACATGGGGCTTCACGGTCTTAATCCCCATTTTACAGATGAGGGTAACTGAAGCACGGAGAAGTGAAGTGACTTGTTCAAGGTCACACAGCAGCCCTCCTGACTCCCAGTCCTGTGTGCTTTTCCCTGGGCCAAGCTGCCCCCTAATGTAATCTTTTCCCACTCTCATGGATAACTTGTTGAATTCTTCCCTCTAGATATCGATGAATGTTCCTTGGATCCTGCCCTGTGTGGGCCAAATGCCATCTGCAATAACACCATAGGGAGGTTCACATGTAGTTGCGCAGCTGGATTTCTACCCTCTAAAGATGGCCCTGGGAGACACGGTGACCCTAGCCACTTGAACTGCACAAGTAAGCGTCACTGGGAGGTTGTTAAGCGTCTATGTCAGTCGATCGATGTCTAGTGAACGTTTACCACGTGCAGAGCCCTGTACTAAGCGCTTGAGTGAGTACAAAACAACAGAGTTGGTAGACATGGTCTCTGTCCTCAATAATAATAATAATGGTATTTGTTAAGCGCTTACTATGTGCCAAGCACTGTTCTAAGCGCTGGGGGAGCTACAGTCTAGAGTTACACCTGGATTTGGAAGAAAAGCATTCACCTTTCCCCAGCGGAAGCAGTGTGGCCTAGTGGGAAGAGCATGGGCTTGGAAGTCAGGGGATCTGGGTTCTAATCCCCACTCCGCCACTTGTCTTCTGTTTGTGACCTTGGGCAAGTTACTTCATAACAATAATAATAATGATAGCATTTATTAAGCGCTTACTATGTGCAAAGCACTGTTCTAAGCACTGGGGAGGTTACAAGGTGATGAGGTTGTCCCACGGGGGGCTCACAGCCTTCAACCCCATTTTACAGATGAGGGAACTGAGGCCCGGAGAAGTGAAGTGACTTGCCCAAAGTCACACAACTGACAAGTGGCAGAGCCGGGATTTGAACCCATGATCTCTGACTCTAAAGCCCGGGCTCTTTCCACTGAGCCACGCTGCTTCTCCGTGCTTCACTTCTCTGTGCTTCGATAACCTCATCTGTCAAATGGGGATTGAGACTGTCAGCCCCATGTGGGATAGGGACTGTGTTCAATCAATCAGTCAATCGTATTTATTGAGCACTTACTGTGTGCAGAGCACTGTACTAAGCGCTTGGGAAGTACAAGTTGGCAACATATAGAGACAGTCCCTACCTAACAGTGGGCTCACAGTCTAGAAGGGGGAGTCAGAGAACAAAACCAAACATACTAACAAAATAAAATAAATAGAATAGATAGGTACAAGTAAAATAAATAAATAAATAAATAGAGTAATAAATATGTACAAACATATATACAGGTGCTGTGGGGAAGGGAAGGAGGTAAGATGGGGGATGGAGAGGGGGACGAGGGGGAGAGGAAGGAAGGGGCTCAGTCTGGGAAGGCCTCCTTCCCATTTGTTCAACCTCATTTGCTCCACCCCAGTACGTAGTACAGTGCCTGGCACATAGTAAGCGCTTAACAAGTACCATAACTATGTGAGACATGGCTTGTGTCCAACCTTATTATCTTGTATCTATCCCAGCACTTCGTACAATGCCCGGCACACAGTAAGGGCTCGAGAAATACCATTAAAAAGCGGGGTTGTTTGCAAAGTTCTAAAGTCAAAGTCTTTTTCTCTGAAGATGGCGGGAGATTGAGTGGGGCCTGAATTTGCCCCTTTTCCTTGACTATTTGCCCCTTTTCTTGACTGACCAAGAGCAAAGTTTTTCCTCTGTGGCCAAGAACAGTGGGCTCACAGTCTAGAAGGGGGAGACAGAGAACAAAACCAAACATATTAGCAAAATAAAATAAATAGAATAGATATGTACAAGTAAAATAAATAAATAGAGTAATAAATATGTACAAACATATATACAGGTGCTGTGGGGAAGGGAAGGAGGTAAGGCATACATCAATACCACTGATTGATGGGAAGGAGAAGAGCCCATAATGATCTATAGATTATTTATGTGTGTGTGTGTATATAATGTATAAAATACCACAAAAATATTTAACAAAAGAATTATTTTGACCTCTCTAGTTGCAGATAATATTATATTTGCCTCTCCTGTTAGAGTGTAATAATAATTTGTTAAGCACCTACTATGTGCCAGGCACTGTACTGAGCTCTGGGTGGGAATACAAGCAAATCAAGTTGGACACAGTCCCTGAATAATATATAGTTATTAAATGAAGTGGCATGGAAAGAGAATGGGCCTGGGAGTGAGAAGCCCTGAGTTCTAATCATCATCAATCGTATTTATTGAGCGCTTACTATGTGCAGAGCACTGTACTAAACGCTTAGCACTGTACTAATCCCGGCTCTGCCAAATGCTTGCTGTGTGACCTTGGACAAATCACTTAACTTCTCTGTGCCTCAGTTCTCCTGTTCTCCCTCCTACTTAGACTGTGAACCCCATGTGGCTCAGGGACTGTGTCCATCCTAATTCACTTGTATCTACCCTAATGCTTAGAACAGTGTTTGGTAAGCGCTTAATATACCATAAAAATATTTAACAAAATAATTTGACCTCCCTAGCTGCAGATAATCTTATGTTTGCCTCTCCCGTTAGAATGTAATGATAATAATTTGTTAAGCACCTACTATGTGCCGGGTACTGTACTGAGCTCTGGGTGAGAATACAAGCAAATCAGGTTGGACACAGTCCCTGTTCGGCTCACGGTCTAGCTCACTGTGGGCTGGAGAGAAATCACTTCATCACTCTATGTTTCCCAAGCACTGGGTACAGTGCACGGCATCAAATGGAGCGCAAAACATGTTATAACTACCATTACTTCTGGGGTATTCACACCCTGCCTATTTGATATTTCCTAGGGGCTCCTTTCAAGTGCCAGATCGACTTTGGGCAGAAATATGCCCGGTGCCAAAACCTGTCACTAGGAGAGCAACATGGAAACTTCTCTGAACATGTAGGTAATCATTTCTTGGGTTCTGGCCTCGCAGGGGCCCTGATTGGCGATAGAATCACAAGGCAGGACCGTGGCCCAGTCCCAAATTGAACCAGCCTCTACACTGCCCCAGGAAGTTGGCGGGCGACCCTTCCCTTTTCTCAGAGATCTTCAGTGAGGGGGAAGTCGTGTGAGCCCTGAGGGCGGAACTGATGGTCCCTGCTGCAAAATTTGGTTAGAATTCACATTTTGGAAGAGACTGCCATTTTAAGTTTTCAGATTTCAGGCCCTTTCCCCACATCTGGGTCCCTCAGAACACTTGGGTCATTTTTTTTCATGGCGGAAAATAGTACTAATTTTCAAATCTGGACCAAATGGTGATTGTTTTTCCCTAGGTCAAAGATAGCCTTTCATATGTCAATTAATCAATCAATCATTCATATTTATTGTGCACTTACTGTGTGCAGAGCACTGTACTAAGCGCTTGGGAAGTACAAGTTGGCAACATATAGAGACAGTCCCTACCCGACAGTGGGCTCACAGTCTAGAAGGGGGAGACAGAGAACAAAACCAAACATACTAACAAAATAAAATAAATAGAATAGATATGTACAAGTAAAATAAATAAATAGAGTAATAAATATGTACAAACATATATACACATATACAGGTGCTGTGGGGAAAGGAAGGAGGTAAGATGGGGGGATGGAGAGGGGGACGAGGGGGAGAGGAAGGAAGGGGCTCAGTCTGGGAAGGCCTCCTGGAGGAGGTGAGCTCTCAGTAGGGCCTTGAAGGGAGGAAGAGAGCTAGCTTGGAGGATGGGCAGAGGGAGGGCATTCCAGGCCCGGGGGATGACGTGGGCCGGGGGTCGATGGTGGGACAGGCGAGAACGAGGCCCGGTGAGGAGATTAGCGGCAGAGGAGCGGAGGGTGCGGGCTGGGCTGGAGAAGGACAGAAGGGAGGTGAGGTAGGAGGGGGCGAGGTGATGGACAGCCTTGAAGCCGAGGGTGAGGAGTTTCTGCCTGATGCGCAGATGTCCAATCATGCTCATGGCAGAAGCATTATTCTGTAAGCACTCCCATGTGTCAGGTGCTTTATGATACTCCAACAGCATCTCATTCCTCAAATAGAAAGACCCCAGGCCTGGGAGTGGGAGGACTTGGGCTCTAAACCTGACTCCACCACATGTCCACCACAGGCTCCACCCTGGCCCACATCCTTCCCTTGGCCTGGAATGCCCTCCCTCCACACATCTGCCAAACTAGCTCTCTTCCTCCCTTCAAAGCCCTACTGAGAGCTCACCTCCTTCAGGAGGCCTTCCCAGACTGAGCCCCCTTTTTCCTCTCCTCCTCCCCTCCCCATCGCCCCCCCGCCTCCTTCCTCTCCCCACAGCACTCGTATATATTTGTACATATTTATTACTCTGTATATTTTACTGGTACACATTTACTACTCTATTTTATTAATGATGTACAGATAGCTATAATTCTATTTATTCTGACGGTTTTGACACCTGTCTACTTGTTTTGTTTTGTTGTCTGTCTCCCCCTTCTAGACTGTGAGCCCGTTTTTGGGTAGGGACCGTTTCTATATGTTGCCGACTTGTACTTCCCAAGCACTTAGTACAGTGCTCTGCACACAGTAAGCACTCAATAAATACAATTGAATGAATCAATGAATGAACGTCTGCTGGGTGACTTTGGACAAGTCACCTAACTTCTCTATGCCTCAGTTACCTCATCTGTAAAATGAGGATTAAGATCGTGAACGCCACGTGGGACATGGACTGAATCCAACCCGATTAACTTCTATCTACCCCAGAGCTTGGTACACTGCCCGGAACATTTAACAAATTCCACTAAAAAACCAACACGTCATTGGGTTTGGATTCAGGGTTCAGTGTTTATGTGCTTAATTCCAAATGAAATGTGTTTACTGATTCCTTTGTGGTGTGGCAGGCTTCTTTCTGTGCCTTGATGAATGCCACATCCAGTGCTCTTGAAGACACCTGTGGAAAGAAAGTGAACGCCACCGTTTCATTGGAGGTAACCACTTCTGGGTTTGTGATCATCCATATTTTGGTATAGTGGAAACTCCCGAGCTAAAGTCAGAGATATCTAGGGCCACGATTGATTCCTTTGTTTCAGATGTGGGTGGTTCAACCCAGGAGATTTTGAGTTTATCCTGGTGGGGACCCTGGCTTCCTGTCTCAGCGCATTTCTCCCTAATTGCCTCATACAATGAGATTGGGTCAAGAATGGTGAGGCAAGGTGAAAGGTGGCCCTTCGTTGTAGTAGTAGTGGTAGTAGTAATAGTAGCACTTAGGTGCATATCTGAAATGTATTTATTTATATTAATGTCTGTTTCCCCCTCTAGACTGTAAGTTCATTGTGGGCAGAGAATATGTCTGTTATATTGTTATATTGTACTCTCCCAAGTGCTTAGTACAGTGCTCTGCACACAGAAAATGCTCAATAAATAAGACTGATTATTAAGTGCTTACTGTGGTGCGGAGCACTGTACTAAGTGCTGGAAGAGAATACACAGGTGGGAATTAAACACGGTTCCTGTCACTTCTGGAACTCGCAAGCTAAAAATGTGAAGAAAAATCATGCCTGTCCCTTGTCCGGCAGAAAACTGCAAGGAATTTTGGCTCCATCCTCAAAAAGACTGCTATTTGGTCCAACCTGAGTAAAGAGGAAGCCTCCGCCACAGCCACTGCCTTTCTGAAGAGTGTAGAGAGTGCCGCACTGGCCACTTTCAACACCCCCTCAGTAAACACCAGCCAGATTGTGAGAAGCGAATACCTAGGTGGGTCCTGCTTCCGAAAAACCCGCACTCGCTCTTCGCCCAACGCCACCCCGCTGCCCGTCTGGTCCCTCGTTGCGCTCGGTGCCTGAAGCGGGAGCATGACTGGCCGGGCTGAGAGAGTGTGGGTGGCACCGCGCAAGCCACTCTGGCGCTCTAGTCCTATCAATCAATCAATCAATCAATCAATCGTATTTATTGAGCGCTTACTATGTGCAGAGCACTGTACTAAGCTCTTGGGAAGTACAAATTGGCAACACATAGAGACAGTCCCTACCCAACAGAGGCTCACAGTCTAAAAGGGGGAGACAGAGAACAGAACCAAACATACCGACAAAATAAAATAAATAGGATAGAAATGTACAAGTAAAATAAATCAGGTCCCAGGCTTGCCCGTCGTCCTCGACGGGAGACTCCATTGTTCTCACCGAGCTGGGTGCTACAGCCGCTTGGGTTACTCTGAATGCTCCCTGCTTGACTTTCCTATCTGACAGACCACCGCTCTCCCCACCTGCAAAACCTTGCTACAATCACAACTCCTCCAAGAGGCCTTCCTTGACTACATCCTCGTTTTCCCTACTCCCTCTCCCTTCTGCATCCCCTGTGCACATGGATCTGTACCCTTTATTCACACCAACTTCAGCCCCACAGCACTTACGTGCGTATCCGTAATTTCTTTGTTTGTATCGGTGTCTGTCTCCCCTCTAGACTGTGAGCGCCTTGTGGGCAGGGAACGTGTCTACCAACTCTATTGTATTGTTCATTCATTTGTTCAATCGTATTTATTGAGCACTTCCTGTGTGCAGAGCACTGTACTAAGCACTTGGGGAGTACAAGTTGGCAACTTATAGAGACGGTCCCTACCCAACAGTGGGCTCACAGTCTAGAAGGGGGAGACAGACAATAAAACAAAACATATTAACAAAATAAAATAAATAGAATAAATATGTACAAATAAAATAGAGTAATAAATATGTACAAACATATATAATAATAATAATAATGGCATTTGTTAAGTGCTTATTACGTGCAAAGCACTGTTCTATATACAGGTGCTGTGGGGAGGGGAAGGAGGTAAGGCGGGGGGGATGGTAAGCGCTTGTTCTCTCCCAAGCGCTTAGTACAGTGCTCTGCATGGAGTAAGCACCCAGTAAAGACCACTGATTGAGAAACAGCATGGCCTATAGGATAGAGCGTGGGCTTTGGAGTCAGAAAGACCTGGGTTCTAATCCTGCTCCGTCACTTGTCTGCTGTGTGACCTTGGGCAAGTCACTTTACTTCTCTTTGCTTTAGTTAGCTCATCTGTAAAATGGGGATTAAGATTGTGAGCCCCATGTGGGACAGGGGCTGTGTCCAACCTGATTAGCTTGTATCTACCCCAGCTTTCAGAACAGTCCTTGCACATTGTAAGTGCTTAACAAATACCATCATCGTCATCATCATCATCATCGATTGACTGATTGATTTCAGGGCTTGACTGCACCCAAATATAGCTTTGCCCATGACATTTTCCTCCTTCCGGGTCCTCCTCCCTTTCCAGCCTGGGCAAACCACCCAGATTCACAGCCTGACGCTGTTTACCGCCCTGCTGTCCCCAGCTCCGTCACTACCTGCCCCACCTCTTTGGCCCGAGAGCCTTCTCTCCAGATTCATCATCATCATCATCAATCGTATTTATTGAGCGCTTACTATGTGCAGAGCACTGTACTAAGCGCTTGGGAAGTACAAATTGGCAACATATAGAGACAGTCCCTACCCAACATTGGGCTCACAGTCTAAAAGGGGGAGACACAGAACAAAACCAAACATACTAACAAAATAAAATAAATAGAATAGATATGTACAAGTAAAATAAATAAATAAATAGAGTAATAAATATGTACAAACATATATACATATATACAGGTGCTGTGGGGAAGGGAAGGAGGTAAGATGGGGGGGATGGAGAGGGGGACGAGGGGGAGAGGAAGGAAGACTTTTAGATTCAGCCTTGAGCCTCTTCCCACCTTGCTCTGCTTAATAATAATAATGATGATGGCATTCGTTAAGTGCTTACTATGTGCGAAGCACTGTTCTAAACACTGAGGGGGGATACAAGGTGATCAGGTTGTCCCACGTGGGGCTCACAGCCTTAATCCCCGTTTTACAGATGAGGTAACTGAGGCCCAGAGAAGTTAAGTGACTTGCCCAAAGTCACACGGCTGACAAGTGGCAGAGACAGGATTAGAACTCATGACCACGGACTCCCAAGCCCGTGCTCTTTCCACTGAGCCACGCTGCTTCGCTCTCTCTCTCTCTCTCTCTCTACCAAAAAGCTTAAGGTCTCTTCCTCTTTTTATCTGGCTTCCAATGGGTTGAACGTAGATCCTGGGAGTGGGTCGGCACCGAAACATTCAACCGGCTCTTCCGTTCTCCTCTTTTCAGACATAGAAAGCAAAGTCACCGAAAGAGACTGCAGCATGGAAAAGGAAATGTTCAGACTGAAAGCCAAAGGTGATATGCTGCAGATCGACTGTGAGGCGGTCTCTGGGAAAACGTCCCAAGGTAAATCATTGCCACCGGTAATTCCGGGCGAGGGTCTGGGGAAATGGGTCAGAAAGAATAGACACCTGGACTGAGAAGCAGCGTGGTCTAGTGGCTAGAGCACGGGCCTTGGGAGTCAGAAGGACCTGGGTTCTAATCCCGGCTCCGCCACTTGTCCGCTCTGTGACCTTGGGCAAGTCACTTCACTTCTCTGTGCCTCAGTTCCCTCATCTGTAAAATGGGGATGAAGACTCTGAGCCCTATGTGGGACAGGAACCATGTCCCACCCAATTACGTTGCATCTACCCCGGCGCTTAGCACAGTGCCTGGCACGTAGCAAGCGCTTAACAAATACCACGGTTATTGTTATCATTATTATTGAGCTACAGAACTGGGAAACCTCCAAAGCAGTTTAATTTCTAGATGCACGAGTGAGGTGGGCCCAGTCGTGAATTCGGCAGTTCGGCCCGCCACTCGACAGGCCGCTGGCAGGACCCCATTACGTTCCCACTCTTGGTTGGGCTGGTGGAAGGCGAACTGGCCGTCAGAACACACACCACAGGAAGATGGAAGAGTGGAGAAGAGGCCCCCCGATCTTCCTCTCCTGCAGCCCCCACTGGGGCTACCCCTGCTGCCACCGCCGTGGCTGAACTGGCTGAGCCCTGGGCCATTTCCTGCCCACTCTGACACGCTTTGGCCTATGCCAAAAGGCTCCAGGAAGCCAAATCTGGACAGTGAGTGGATGAGGAAGTAGAGGAGAAGGGGGATGAGTCTTAAACTAGGCGGTTGAAGGAAATGACCTGTCCTGCCTGCTTTGGGAATGATTGCCAGGCCCCAGTGGAGTGACTTTTGTCTCCTTCGTGGGCCTGGAGTCCATTCTGGATGAGAGCTTCTTCCACGAGCTACATGACAGCAGCTCTGCCGACACCAAGAGGCAGGTAAAGATGAATTCCCGAGTAGTGGGGGCCACCATCACCACCCAGAAAAGCATCAACTTCTCCAAACCGGTCATCTACATTTTGGAGAATATCGTGGTAAGGATGGTGTCAGTCCTGTGCAACCCTGTTAGGCACCAGGCCTCTCTGAGCACTAGAATCTCTGCAACAAGATGGCCAACCTACCCACTGTGCTTCGTTCTTGTCTCTCTCACCTTCGACCTCTTCCTCACGTACTTCCTCCTTCCAGGAACTCCCTCCTCCTTCAAGTTCGTCAAACCACTGCCCTCCCCATGTTCAAAGCCCTTTGGAAATCACATCTCCTTCAGGGGGCCTTCCCTGATTAATCTCTCATCTCCCCATCCTCTATCCCTGACAAAAACCACTTCAACACTTCCACGTTACCTCACCACTTGGGTATTCACACCCAACAATTGCGCTCACATACATTTCTCTACACTCTATTGCTTCCTTCTACCGTAATTTCTTTTAGTGCCTGTCTCCCCTGCTAGATTACGAGCCCCTTGAGGGCAGGGATCATGTCCACATACTCTAACCATAGTACTGTGCCCTTACACAGAGTAAGCACTCAGTGAAGAGACCGATTGATTGATCGACTGATTAGTAGCGAGAAGCAGCGTGGTCTAGTGGATAGAGCACGGGCTTGGGAGTCAGAAGGACATGGGTTCTAATCTTGGCTCTGCCACTTATCTGCTGTGTGACCTTAGACAAGTCACTTCACCTCTCTGTGCCTCAGTTACCTCATCTGTAAAATGGAGATTGAGACTGTGAGCCCCACGTAGAACAGGGACTGCATCCAACCTAATTTGCTCGTATCCACCCCAGAGCTTAATACAGTGCCTAGAATAGTGCTCTGCACAGAGTAAGGACTCAATACCATTGAATGATTGCCTCAGCACTGCTGCTTTCAATTTTTCTAAGAATGAGGCAATATTTCTGCTTCCTATGGACCAAACTCTTGACATAGCTCCACATTCAAATCCCCAAGTTTGACATCGATATCAAATCATTCCATTTCAAGCTGGTAGCCTAGGTAAATCAATCAATCAATCATATTTATTGAGCACTTACTATGTGCAGAGCACTGTAGGTAAAGAATGCTAGGCGTTAACAATATCTCCAACCTTGAAGTGAAGCTTCATCGTCATGCTTTGGGGTACAGAGTGACTTGGGAGTACTTGTGAAAGGAAGTCCTCACTGTCTACCTTCATGAAAGACCTGAAAAATTTGCCTGAAATAAAACCTGTTCCCAGACTAAATCAAACTCTTTTATTCTATCCCTTTCCTTCTCCAGCCAAACATTTACTCAGACCAGTTAATCTGTGTCTCCTGGGTTTCGGACGGCCAGGTTGGACGGTGGACATCTGCAGGATGTAAGCTGGAGGACTCCAATGTGACACATTCAGTGTGTAGCTGCAGACACTTGGCCAACCTGGCCATCATCATGGCTTCCGGGGATATAACGGTAAATGGGGCTCTTCCCTTTGCCCCGTTAGCTCAGGCTGGCGAAGAAGAGCGCTGTCCGTGGGGAGCTGAATCGGGTATCCAAGAGTTAACTGTTCCGTGTTCCTGGAGTGAGTCGTGGTCTTTTCCAGCTCTTGCCGGGAGGGTCAGGAAGGGGGAACGAAGGCAGTGGATTTCCTGAGGGAGCGACAAGTGGGTGAATTCACGTACACAGCCGATGGACCGAGCAATCCAGGGTGAGCAGGGCCTTGTGATGCCAATCTTTTGTCACATAGAGGTGACCCTGCTGGGTGACTGAGGAAACAAGCACCTGGGTGCGACAAGGTGGTCTCGGGCTGCTTGTCGATCAGTCACTAATCCATAGTCTCTACTGAGCGCTAACCGTGAGCAGAACAGTGGACTGGAACCTGGGAGAAGACAAACAATCCCTAGTCCTCGATAGTTGGGGAAAACGGGCACCCACCAAAAATGTATAGCATCACACTCTTCCGTGCGTCTTCAAAAGGCCGCAAATACTGACCCGACTGCTGCTCTTGAGCCCGTTTACAGGTGTCCTGGCACTATTGCAGGATTGAAGTAAGTAGGGAAAACAGCTGAACCCCCTGTTCTGAGTCCAACCTCTGGTCTGGAGAGGTGACCCAGAGCAGGTGTTTTGATGGGTGAAGGCATGATCAGATGATCCTGGCCCCCTAAAACGTGAGCTACTCCCATGGGTGGGTTAGGCAACTCTTCACGGCTAAGCGGTATTCTTTCTCTCAAGCCCAGGGGTGCTTTTTAGCAAATGCCACTTCAGTGTCCCAAGATTTGAGTTCATCAGAACTGGGATTCGACTGTTGACTTTTCAGTGCTCCATCCCCTAGGCTCTGCAGCCTTTCCTGTGCTGCAATAGTGTGTGAAATGATTTCCAGGGGTCAAGGAAAGTTGCAGTTGCTAAGGGGCTGTCACAGGAACCCAGGCAGAGTTCACTCAGTCAGTCACTCTCTCTCTCTCTCTCTCTCTCCCTCCCATTCCTGATGGATAGAGCACAGGCCTGGGAGTTAGAAGGTCGTGGGTTTTAATCCTGACTCTGCCATTCATCTGCCGTGTGACCTTGGGCAAGTCACTTCACTTCTCTGTGCCTGTTACCTCATCTGTAAAAATGGGGCTCGAGACTGTGAGCCCCACATGGAACAGGGACTGTGTCCAACCTGATTTGCTTGTATCCAACCCAGCACTTAGTACAGTGCCTAACACATAATAAGCACTTAACAAATACCGTAATTATTATTATAAGCCAAGAGGAACTGGAGAAGAGGAGCTGAATTTATCTCGACATCTCTCTGGCTCTACCCACCCTTAGTGTTCAGGCTTCTGTTTGCTGAACAAGGGATCAGCTGTTTTGACTCCGGAGAGAGTGACATCTTTGGACCAACAGAATAGATTATCGAAGGCCTGGGATGGTTTAGGGGTGGCTCAGCGTGAAGATGGGGGGATGGACTGGAATCCTCCTGAGGACCCGTTCTTCCTTTGAATGACGGGATTCTGTGGCGTGACCTGGAAGCTGCCGGCCAGTGAAGTTCTGGGTGTGTGTCCTTCTTTCCTTCCAGATGGACTTGGCCTTATTTGTGATCAGCCACGCGGGACTGATCCTCTCTCTGCTGTGCCTCTGCTTGGCCATCATCACTTTTCTCCAGTGCCGCTCCATCCAGAACCCCAACACCTCCATCCATCTGCACCTCTGCGTGTGTCTCTTCCTGGCTGAGCTTCTATTTCTCACCGGAGTGGACAAGACTGACAACAAGGTCAAGAGCCCCAAACTCCCTCCTGACTCCCCCCGCCCCAGCATGAGCCTCACAGCACAGCAACACAGAGGCAGATGGGCCAGGCTTATTTCTTGGCCACCATTTGGATCTGAAACCAGTAAAGGGGTTTCAGCCAACAGGCCTGCTCCCCTCCCTTCCGCCCCAGATCAGGCTTTTTGATCATTCTGAGCCCTTCTGCACCCTGTGGGAAGACCTTATCCAAGACCCTATTCGGGAACCCTTCTTGCCCACATCTGATGGGGCATTAGTCCAGCTGGGATAGCTGCTCTGAGGTTGGTGCAAGGGTTGGCGGGTGACCCTGCCTTGATGGAACTACCCCAGGCACCATTCCTAACACAAATCTTTGAAGTAGATTGGAAAGGCATAGAGAGAGGTGTCCCCCTGGGGGGATCTGGCCCAAGCCAGGCCACTTCATGGATTCGGGGTTGATGATGATGATGGTGGTATTTGTTAAGTGCTTACTATGTGCCAAGCACTGTTCTAAGCACTGGGGGAGATACAAAGTTATCAGGTTGCCCCAGGTGGGGCTCACAGTCTTAATCCCCATTTTCCAGATGAGGTAACTGAGGCCCAGAGAAGTGAAGTGACTTGCCCAAAGTCACACAGCTGACAAGTGGCAGAGCTGGGATTAGAACCCACAGCCTCTGACTCCCAAACCCGTGCTCTTTCCACTAAGCCACACTGCTTCTCTGGTGGGTGGTGGGGGGTGAGGAGCACTTGGAATCAGCCTAGTCTCCAGGGATCAGCCCAGTTTGGGCCAGATCCCCAGGGACTTCTCGTGAGTCTCCCGAGATGGCGACCGGGTTACCTGCCGTGGGATTTAGGGGCTCTGGCTCCCTTGAGGGAGGACACATATCAGCTGAGATTGTCTTCTTTTCCCCTCTCCCGCGCAGACCTTATGTGCTGTCATCGCTGGCCTGCTGCACTACCTCTTCCTGGCTTGCTTCGCCTGGATGCTGGTGGAGGCCGTGATGCTTTTTCTCACGGTCCGGAACTTGAAAGTTGTGAACTACTTCAGCTCCCGCAACGTCAAGGTGCTGCACCTCTGCATCTTCGGCTACGGATTTCCAGGAGTGATTGTGGCCGCGGCTGCGGGAATCCAATCTAGGGATTACGGGATGCACAATCGGTAATGTCTCATCGACATCCAGATCCTGTGGGTGGTGCTGTTGATTCGTAATAATAATAATAATTATGGCATTTGTTAAGCGCTTACTATGTGCCAGGCACTGTACTAGGTGCAGGGGTGGATACAAGCAAATCAGGTTGGACACAGTCCCTGTCCCACGTGAGGCTCACTGTCTCAATCCCCATGCTGCTTCCTTCGTAGTCAAGTGCAGCATTGTTCTGGACTTACAAATTGCTTTGGGATCCTTTAAAAGTCTTTCTGGTCTTTGAGGACTGATGATCAGGTGGGGTTGGGAAATCAGAGAAGCAGCATGGCCTGGTGGATAGAGCCCAGGCCCGGGAGTCAGAAAGATCTGCGTTCTAAGGCCGGCTTCGCCACTTTTCTACTGTGTGATCTTGGGCAAGTCACATAACTTCTCTGTGCCTCAGTTACCTCGTGTACAGTGGGGATTAATACTGTGAGTCCCAAGTGGGACATGGACTGTGTCCACCCTGATTAGCTTGTATTTACCCCGGTGCTTAGTACAGTCCTGCTACATAGTAAGCACTTAGCAAATACCTTTTTTTTTTTAATGCAGTGATTTGCTTAGTGGCATCTGGTGAGCATTTCCTCCAGTATCTCCACAGCCTGAAGTGCTGGGGAGGCAGGGGGAGAGAGACACACTAGGGATTTTTTTTCTATTTCAGCAGCAGATTGGGGCCTTTTGGGACTTGGAATTGAAGTGGAGGGCATGTGTAAGGTCACCGGATGTCCTGATTTCGTGAAACAGGATCCCAGTTTTGGAGACTGTCCCGCCACCTTCTTTAGGTGTTTTTGGGCTACATTTAAGTCACAAAACATCAAAGCTTAGCAGAACACCGGTCCTTTACACCAAATGGCTGACAGAGAGGTCTGGCATCTCAGCTGATGGGAGAGGTGACATCGGGATGGAGACACATGCCTATGTCAGCCCACATCTCCCTGTCTGCGTAGAAGGGGTGAAGAGGAAAACAGACAAAGAGAGGGGAGGGGAGGTGCCACTGGGGTCAGAAGCGCTTCTGTCCTCCTCTCTCTGGCTTTATCTTTATCTCTCCCTCCACCTCTTTTTCTATCCCTTTCTCCATCTCTTCGTCCTTCTCTTTTCTCAATTCCTCTCTGACTCTCTTACTTTCTGTCTCACAGCCCTGCCCTCAGGCCTACTTTGGTCCCTTCAGGCGTACTCTAGACTGCCTCGAGGAACAACAGAGTGGCAAAGAAAACAGAAATGGACAAGCAACCCACCAGTTCATTTGGTCACATTGCTCCCTTCATTGCTTTGTCCACCCTCGTTAGTCCATTTCTGTTTCCAGCCACTGCGGCAGTCCAGGCAGTGGCCACGTCATCCGGCCCAAATGGCAGTGACTCTGACCTGTGGGAATTTGCAAGTCGGGAATTATTCAGTGATGCGGTGGGACAGTTAACACTGACTCTTCTCATTCTTTCTACAGCTGCTGGCTGAACACAGAGACAGGGTTCATCTGGAGTTTCCTGGGGCCTGTTTGCTGCATTATTGTGGTATGTGAATCTCTGGTCAAGTGCCACTCTCAGTCTTCCAGGGAAGGCTAGAGGAGTTATGGGCGGGTTAGAGGCAACAAGTAGTTATACAAGAAATGGGGGTCTAAACTAGTTGGTCTAGAGGATTTGGGAAGGCCATAACTTCTGCACGATGGCCTACACCCTCCCTCCATTAGTTTTTTTTGGTGGGGGAGAGTTGCCCTAAAAGTCAGAGGAAGGTCCTGTCACTTTTACAGACACCTATGCGAGGGCTGAGGATTAATGGAGGGATTGGGAGTGGGGAGGCCGCACTAGAGTCACGTGGGGTTGATTTGGGAAAGTGTGACTGAATCCAGGTCAACTTTCCTGTCAACTCATCAGATGCCTGCAGTAGATCGAAATGTCGGATCTCCTGGTGAAGCCCGTTTGAGCATGTGAAGACAGTACTAAGCGTTACCCAGAGAGGGCTGCCATCTTAAAGGAGACCAAACGGATACAATATTGAGTAGACATACTTCCAATAGGCATTTGGCCAAATTCGTTAGAAAATCGAATCTGGGCCCAAATGAAATGCAATGCCGTACTCACCCCAAGGACACTGGGTGGGAAACTGCAAGTTCCAATTCTGATAAGTTTCTTTGGCTTTTGTTGTTAGATCAATTCAGTCCTTTTTACCTTGACTTTATGGATCCTGAGAGAGAAGCTCGCTAGTGTCAACGCGAACGTGTCTACTCTCAGAAACACCAGGTAGTACTAATTAAAGGCAGAAGAGTTATTTTGGGTTTGTGTATATGAAGGGGTGGGCGGGGGTGGGAAGAAGAGGGAAGTTGTCCCCCTGAATGGCCGCAGCTAAAATTACACCAGGGCTTAATGGAGCTCAGCCCTGGGACCTGTGGGCAGATCCCTGGCACCTCGACCCCAGCAGTCCACCGTTCCTTCTAAAATACGCCGTGAGCTTGCAGGCACCTCGCCCTCCATCTGACTCTGCTGGAACATTGCCTTTGGCCAGAGCCGCTCTGTCTCCCAGGAGGATTTATAAGGTTGCATCCTGGAAATATAAGAGCTTCTGTTGCCTTTTTTTAAAATGGCATTTATTAAGCGCTTACTATGTGCAAAGCACTGTTCTAAGCGCTGAGGAGGTTACAAGGTGATCAAGTTGTCCCACATGGGGCTCACAGTCTTAATCCCCATTTTACAGATGAGGTAACTGAGGCCCAGAGAAGTTAAGTGACTTGCCCAAAGTCACACAGCCGACAACTGGCAGAGCTGGGATTTGAACCCATGACCTCTGACTCCAAAGCCCGTGCTCTTTCCACTGAGCCACGCTGCTTGAGCTCCTCCTTCCCTGTCAACAAATAAATTCAGCCTGGCAAATGGCCACACAAAGTTGAAAAATAGCTGGTGGGGAAAGATGAAAGGTGGCTTAGCCAAATTTCAGCTAAGGTGATCAGGTTTGCCCTGGTCTAGGGCAGGATGAGGGTGGGGTCTCCAGGGGTCAGGCCAAAAAGGGATGGAGGCAGAGGGGGGAAAAGGGGAGAAGCAGCATGGCCTAGTGGAAAGAGAACGGGCCTGGGTTCTAATCCCAGCTCTGCCAATTGTTTGCTGTGTGACCTTGGCCATATCACTTAACTTCTCTGTGCCTCAGTTTCCTCAACTGTAAAATGGGGATTTTAAAGTGGTGGACCTGTTCTCTCTCCTACTTAGACTGTGAGCTCCATGCGGGACAGGGACTGTGTCCGACCTAATTAATTTGTATAGAAGCAGCATGGCAGTGTGGATTAGAGCATAGGCCTGGGAGCCCGAAGGTCATGGGTTCTAATCCCGGCTCCACCATTCGTTCGCTGGGGGACTGTGGGCAAGTACTTTCACTTCTCTGTGCCTCAGTTGCCTCATCTGTAAAATAAGGATTGAGACTGTGAGCCCCACGAGAGACAGGAACTGTGTCCAACCCAATTTGCTTGTATCCACCCCATTGCTTAATACAGTTCCGGGCACACGGTAAGTGCTTAACAAATACTACAATTATTACTATTACCCCAGTGTTTAGAACAGTGTTTGACACATAGTAAGTGCTTAACAAATACCACAAAATGGGGTGGGGGAGAGAACATAGCTTCTCCTCTTCTTCCATCACTTTGGCACCACATCCCGCCATGCAGCCCCTACCCCAACCCCCATCGATGATCTCCTCTGCGAAATGATCCTGTCTCCTGCAGGCTAAGTTTCCGAAATTGATCTCTTTTCAAATCTCCTCGACTCAGGGTACTGACATTGAAAGCCTCCGCTCAGCTCTTCATTCTGGGCTGCACCTGGATTTTAGGGATTTTCCAGTTGGGCCCCGCAGCCAAAATCATGGCATATTTGTTCACCATCATCAACAGCCTGCAGGGAGTGTTCATATTCTTCATTCACTGTGTCCTCAATCGCCAGGTAAAAGCTGCTCCCGATTCAGTAGGGGCTGACTTTCCTGCCGCTGTTAGGGGCATGGGCCGCTGACTATGTTTCTAAATCCCCAGGTGAGAGAAGAGTACAGGAGGTGCATTACAGGGATTTCAAAACGCAGCACCAAATCCCAAACTTCTGGAGTTATGCTGTCAACTGTCACTTACAGCTCCAAAACGGTAAGAGGATTGCTCAGGCCAAAGTTGATCTTCTCCCTCCCTCCCTGCACCACTTGAAACGGTGACTCCAGCAGATAGAAGGTGGTGAGGGGCGGGGAGAGAATACCTTCACAAGGGCCACGCCAGGGCCTTCTAACAGCTGCAGTGGACCCCATGACATCCCCCCGCCACCCTGCACCTCCCCCTACTTCCCAAATCCCAGGGGTCTTGGACCTCAGGAGCTGCCCTTTTTCACCAAAATGGTAAAACAGATCTGACTGCATATGAACTAAAGTTAAGGGATCCTTACAAGTTCCAAGCTAGGCAGAGGATTTGCCATAACCTGCCATAACCTGAGGATCTGCTTTAGGAGAAGCAGCGTGGCTCAGTGGAAAGAGCACGGGCTTTGGAGTCAGAGGTCATGGGCTCAAATCCCAGCTCCACCAGTTGTCAGCTGTGTGACTTTGGGCAAGTCCCTTAACTTCTCTGTGCCTCAGTTACCTCATCTGTAAAATGGGGATGAAGACTGTGAGCCCCCCGTGGGAAAACCTGATCGCCTTGTCACCTCCCCAGGGCTTAGAACAGTGCTTTGCACATAGTAAGTGCATCATAACGGAATAGATGTCCATAGGACAGCCGAGATGTGTAATCTAGGAGGCAGGAATTATGGATCAGACCCTGTACTAAGCAGCTTCCTTTGATGACCTAGAAAATGACACTAACAGCCCTGTTCTAGCTAAACAGGAAGACCTCTTTTTTGGCTTGTCTTGGCCGAGCTGGCTATCTACTTTTCTACAGGGCCCTCTCGGGGTTTGTGGTGGCAAAGCCAAGCAGAATGTGGTTTTGACTCACTGGCCTTTAAATATGGCTGGCAGTGGGCCGATAGCAAGTATCTGAAATGGATTCATCCAGCAAGATGCCCACGGGAATATTGTTTTCTAATTCTAGATATCTTCTCTGTTTTCTAGGGAGATTCCCTTGGAGTTTCCTGGAACAAATCTTAATGCAATAACCGGCAGGCACCAGAATGGATGGGGCTGTTATCTCCTTTAACATCCTGTCCCTGCAGAGTGAGGTGGGAGGTCAATTTTCTCCTACTGATAGTCTGGGAAAACCTTGGAGAGCTCGCTTTCTTCCTCACGGGGGGGGGGAAATCCCACCTAGTTCTCGACGACCCAGCTGGGCAACGGAAGAGGAAAGAAAACTCTACCTTGCATTTTTTTCTTTTTTTCTAAAGCTTACTATCGAAATGAAGAACGCTAGCACTAAAGAAAGCCCTAAACACCTGTAACGTGAGCAGCGGCAGTAGAGTTACGATGACAGGCTTACCGGCTTCCACGTTATTTCCCATTTAACTGCCTTTCATGTTCAAATTCGCTCTCGGTGAACTTCAGGTGCAGTGTGGGTGGTAGCTGGAAATCTCAGTGGATGGCGGTCAGTCCTTGCCCACTGGACACGCTTGGAGATCGTCCTTCATTCATTCAATCATATTTATTGAGCACTTACTGTGTGCAGAGCACTGTACTAAGCGCTTGTACTAAATCCTTGGCTGTCCTGCCATATGTATGATTTGCAGCATGATCTTTTAGGGTCAGCCTTTTGCTACCACGATCTTCCTAAGGCCTTTGGTCAAAAGGAGCCCCTTCACCCCCACCCCTGCCCGGCATTGGAGGGTTTGTTGCTGTTGCCGCCTCCCAACAACCCACGGTTGGAGCCGCAGCAAAACAGTTGCTTCTGTCACTGATGCAGACTCAGGTGCTGAACGTTCAAGCTGCCATATCGTTGCCTAAATCAAGGAGTGGACCCTAACAAATGGGTTCAATTCTAGCTTGACAAATCACAGCCTGGAACCTTACATAATTTTTCTGCAGGTTCTTGGGAGCAGGACTGTTTGAGTTAACTAGTTTCGGGGACTGGCCGGGCATGCGGTCGTTCTGCCCAGATTCAGTGCATCCCCCAATCTCCCCCACACCGCTTCTTCAAATTTGGGAGGAATAGCGGAAGTAGGGACGTTCCTAGGGAAGTAGGAAGGAACGTTGAGTGAATGGGGGTTTCTGTGCTGATTTCTAAGAACGGGGCACTTGGACATTGGAGTGTGATGGGACTGAGCACTGAACACTTTAGAAATCTCATTTGACTGGAGTAGGTTTCCAGGTTCCATTCCCCAACTCAGTTGCCTCTCACTGGAGTGTGTGTGAAGGAATCTCTTTTGGCAATTTGGGGAATCCCAAGACTAGGAGGGGATAAGGACTGGTCATTGCACTTAATAATGCTCCCCACTTCTGCGGATGCTAAGGCCCTTGCTAATTATTCCCCTCCCCACACTTAGTGCAAATGCCCAGGACTTGAACCCTCACTAGCAAGATCATGTTTAAAACAGTATTGAGCAAGATTGGCTTCAGAGACCATTTTCCTGGAACTGGAATGCTTATTCCATTGCTATGATGAACCTGTAAATTGTTGTTTCAATTCACTGCTTGTGATTTGTCTTTAATTAAAAGAAACCCAATTCACTGCTTATGATTTGCCTTTAGTGAAAAGAAACCCAATTTCCACACGGTGCGAGTATACTCAGTTCCTCTGCGCTTCACTGACAGAAATGTCACTCACCTTCGAAAACTAAGAGCAGTGAAGTGACCCCAGCCCCGTTTTAAAAGACGATACCATTTGTTTTTTCTCACCAATTGATCTGCAAAGCATTTGGAAGCCCTCTCCTTGCTCTGCTTGCTGATCAGAACCATACTTGAAATGGAAAGTTGGCACCCATGGATCCCATAATAACTGTCACCATCTTTCTCTGCCTGACTGGCTTCTCTGGGAGACATTGCACTGCCCTATTTTTCTCTGCTGACTGGAGTGGTGAGATTGGAGACCACCATGGGTAGAATATTTGGTTCCTACAGACCACTCACCAGTAGCCACCCTGAACCCACCAAAAGAGTCTCCTTATTGGGCCTGGCCCTCGGCTCTGTTCTCCTACGCCAACCCTCATGCTTCGCTCCTCTAATGCCAACCTTCTCACTGTATCTCGATCTCGTCTATCTCTCCGCCCTCTCTCACACCCGTGTCTTGCCTCTGGCCTGGAACTCCTTCTCCCTTCGTATTCCACAGACGATCACTCTTCCCACCTTCAAAACTTTAACCAAATCACATCTCCAAAAGGCCTTCCCTAACTAAGCCCTCATTTCCTCTTCTCTCATTCCCTTCTGCCTTGCCCTTGCACTTGGGTTTGCACCCTTTCTTCACCCTACCCTCAGCCCCACAGCACTTATGTCCATATCTGTAATTTATTTATTTATACTGCTATCCGTGTCCCCCTCTAGACCGTAAGCTCCTTATGGGCGGGGAATGCACTTACCAACTCTACCAACTTTTAGGAAACGGAGTTCGCCTTCTTGATATGTTTCAAATTGAGCCACGTCATATAGGTCAGTTCTGGGTCACCTATTCTCCACCTACACCCACTCCCTTGAAGAGCTCATGCCCTCCCAGAGGTTCAACCACCATTTACTATGTGGATGATCCCCACCCTCTCTGCAGTCTCACACGTCTTCCTGCCTTCAAGACATCTCTATTTGGATGTCTTGCCATCACCTCAAACTTAACACGCCCAAAACAGACCTCCAAACCCCGTCCTCCCCACTGGTTTTCCCATCACTGTAGACAGCACCCCACCATCCTTCTCACAAGCCCATAACCTTGATGTTATACTTGACTCATCTCTCATTCAACCCACATATTCAATGTCTATAATTCTATTTATTTATATTGATGCCTGTTTACTTCTATAGATGACCGTCCCCACCCCTCCGGCCCCCAGACTATGAGTCTGTTATGGGCAGGGACTGTCTCTATTACTGTACTGTACTTTCTAAGTGCTTAGTACAGTGCTCTGCACACACAGTAAGAGCTCAATAAAAGATTGAATGAATGAATGTCATAAAATCCTGTCAGTTCAACTTTCACAACATTGCTAAAATCCCTCCTTTCTTCTCCATCCAAACTGCTACCACATTAATCCAGGCACTTATCCTATCCCACCTTGATGACTGTATCAGCCTCCTTGCTGACTTCCCTTCTTCCACACTCTCCACACTCCAGTCCATTCTTCACTCTGCTGCCCAGATCATTTTTCTACTAAAACATTCAGTCCATGTTTCCCCATTCCCCAAGAACCTCCAGTGGTTGCCTACCCACTACTGCATAATAATAATAATTGTGGTATTTGTTAAGTGCTTACTACGTGCCAGGCACTGTACTAAGTGCTGGGGTAGATATAAGGTAATCAGGTTGGATACAGTCCCTGTCCCACATGGGGCCCACAGTCTTAAATCCCCATTTTACAGATGAGTTAACAGAGGCACAGAGAAATGAAGTAACTTGCCAAGGTCACAGAGCGGGCAAGTGGCAGAGCCGGGATTAGAACCCAGGTTCTTCTGACTCTCAGGCCCGTGCTCTATCCACTAGGCAACACTGCTTCCGCATCAAACAGAAACTCCTCACCATCAGCTTTAAAGCACTCAATCACCCTGCCCGCTTCTACAACCCAGCCTGCACACTTTGCTCCTCTAAAGCCAACCTACTCATTGTTTCTCGTCGCCAACCTCTCGCTCATGTCCTGCCTCTGTCCTGGAATGCCTTCCCTCTTCATATCCAATAGAAAAATTTCTCTCCCTACCTTCAAAGCCTTATTGAAGGCACATCTCCTCCAAGAGGGCTTCCCTAAGCCCTCATTTCCTTTTCTCCCACTTAGTTTTCTGTCACCCCGATTTGCTCCCTTTATTTGGCCCCTATCCTTAGTCCCACAACACGTATGTACAGATCTGTAATTTATTTATATTAAATAAGTGTATTAAATAAGGTCAACCCCCTCTACACCGTAAGCTTGTTGTGGGCAGGGAATATGTCTGTTATATTGTTACATTGGACTCTCCTAAGTGCTTAGTAAAGTCTTTTGCATTCAGTAAGTGCTCAATAAATACAACTGATTGATTGGACTGCAGTGGAGAGACACAGGTGGCTGGGAGGTCAGCAAAGAGGCCGATGCATTGGTCAGTGCTGGATGAGGGCTTGGATCAGGAGAGTTATCAGTTTGGATGGAGAGGAAAGGCCTGATTGTAGCACTCTTATGAAGGTAGAACCATCAGGATTTGATGACAGATTGAATACATGGGTTGAATCAGAGGGATGAGTCTAAGATAATGTCAAAATTATGGGCTAGGGAGACAGGGTATAGTGGTGTTGTCTATAGTGAGGGGAAAGTCAGGGGAGGACAGGGTCAGTCAAAATCACATTTATTGAGCACTTACCATATGCAGGGCACTGTACTAAGTCCTTGGGAGAGGACAATATAACAATAAACAGATACATTTCCTGCCACCAATGAGCTTACAGTCCAGAGGGTTTGGGTGGGAAGATGAGAAGTTCTGTTTTGGACATGTTAAGTTTGAGGTGTCTGCAGGACATCCAAGTAGAGATGTCCTGAAGACAGGAGGAGATGCAAGACTGCAGAAAAGGAGAGAGAGCAGGGATGGAGATGTAGACTTGGGGATCATCCACATAGAAATGGTGGTTGATACCCTGGGAGGGCATGAGCTCTTCAAGGAAGTGGGTATAAGTGGAGAATAGGTGACCCAGAACTGACCTATTTGATGTGGCTTGATTTGAAACATATAAAGGTGGTGAACTCTGTTCCTCCCAAAAAGAAACCGTCAAATTACAGTTCAAAGGGCAAGTATGAATGTTCACCTTACATGACTTTATGGGTGCGGCCTATTGATATTAATTATAGACACAGGACATATCACACTGAACAATACACATTTATTTATTCTGTATAAAACACAAACACGCATGAATATTTGCATGAACATCTATCATATAAGTGTACATATCCATATATCCACATACATACACATTTCCAACTGTACACAATTCAAATCCACTGGAGTACAGATTCGCTGTAAAGGAAATAGTTTATACTGAACTATGATTATACTTTTTTTTAAATAGTATTTGCTGAGAGCTATGTGCCAGGCACTGTAGTAAGCGCTGGGGTAGATACAAGTTAGGTTGGACACAGTCCCAGTGCCATACAGGGCTCAGCTCAGTCTTTATCCTCATTTCACAGATGAGGTAACAGGCACAGGGAAGTTAAGTGACTTGCCCGAGGTCACACAGCAGACAAGTGGCAAAGTCAAGATTAGAACCCAGGTCCTTCTGATTCCCAGGCCCACGCTCTACCCACTAGGCAATACTGCTGCTTCTGCTTCTCCCGCAAACCCAAATTGGCCCCGCTAAATCTACATATTTGGCAGTATAGTTTTTGCCTTTGTCTGATACCATTTTAAACTAGGCTGGGGCGAAATAACCCCCCTTGTTTCTATTCCTGACAGTACTGAAGGGAAAAGAAAAAGTGTTTTTATTTCTGCAAACTCCTGCACTGAAGAGGGTTCATCTGCCCAACCCGGGCTTACGGACCCAGATTTAGGGATCCCAGACTCGGGAACTCCAGATTAAATCGATCAACCGATCAGTGGTGTTGACTGAGCGCTTATTGTGTGCAGAGTCCTATACTAAGCTCTTAGGAGAACGGGAGGGTGAGTGTCCCTAGCCCAGAATGGGAGCCCGGGATGGGAGTAGAGGGGTCCAGGGCTCTTTGAAGAGCTTTCCCTGGATTGTACAGCAGCAGTCAATGCAAGCCACGCCCGTCACTAAGTCTGCTATCAGGAGGGCATGAACTCAAACAAACAAGCTAGGTAAGGTACTTGCCAAGAGGACCGGTGAGTGCAAGAAAGAATCTGTGACCCTGGAATAAAGTGGATTCGGCCAGGGCTGTTGCTTAGGCTTTTGGTAGAAGGGCAGGGAGGGTCACTGAACCCAGGAAAGGAAGCCAAGCTGCTGAACAGAGGGGTCCAGGGCTCTTTAAGAGGTTTCCCTGGATGTGGCTGCCGTGTTCAGCAGCAGTCGAGGAAAAGCAATCTCGTTACTAAGTGCAACATCGGGAGGGGATGAACTCCAAGAAACAAGGCGCTTTACAAAGCCGACTGGTGGGCTAAGGGGAGAGTAACTGCGATCCCTCCACCGAACTGGAGACCATGGTGCTCAGAGGAGTCGAGGGCTCCTTAAGAGTTTGGGCTGGCCTGGATGGCCACTCCACTGTGAGAAGCAGCCAGTGGAGTGAGGGGCAGGGCCTCCCGAGGAGGGGAGGACGGTGGGGGACAAGCGGTGCCCAAGGGGCGTGGGTGCAAAACTTCCCAAGGAAAGGGGGGGAAGATGTCCCCAAACACCAGGAGTTCAAAGTCTCCTGGGAAATGGGGGTGAGAGCCTCCCAAGGAGTGGAGGCACAGACTCTATCAAGGAATGAGGGGCAGAGCCTCCTGAGGAGCAGAGGGGCAAGAGACACCCAAGCCGGGGGGGGTGAGGGAGAGCAGAACATCCCAAGGAGCAGAAATACCCAACTTTCTGAGGAATGGGGTGCAGAGCCCCCCAAGGAATGGGGGGCAAGAAGTGCCCATGGAGTGGATGTGCAGAACTTTACGAGGAATGGGGTGCAGAGCCTCCCGAGGAGCAAGGGAAGACCAAGGAGCGGGGGGTATAGAACCTCCTGAGGAATGGAGGTTAGAGTCTCCCAAGGAGCCGGGGGCAAGAGGCGTCCAAGGCACAGAGGTACACAGCTTCCCGAGGAATCGGGGGGCACAGCCTCCCAAGGAGTGGGGTGCAGAAAGCGCCCAAGGGGCGGAGGCACAGAACTTCATGAGAGCAGACCCTACCAAGGGATCGGGGTACAGAGCCTCCCAAGGAGTAGGGAGGAAGGGATGACCAAGGAGTGGGAGGTGCAGACCTCCTGGAGGAATGGAGGACAGAGCCGCCCAAGGAGTGGGGGACAAAAGGTGCCCAAGGAGGGGAAGTACATAACTTCCTAAATGGAGGGCAGAGCCTACCACGGAATCGGGCAGCAGGACCTCTCACGCAATGGTGATGCAGAGCCACCCGAGGAGCATGGAGTGAGGGGTGATCAAAGATCAAGGGATGCAGAGATGCTGGAGGAATGGAGGACAGAGCCTCCCAAGAAGGGGAGGTACTGAATTTTCTAAGGAATGGAGGACAGAGCCTCCCAAGGAGTGGGGGACAAAAGGTGCCCAAGGAGGGGAAGTACATAACTTCCTAAATGGAGGGCAGAGCCTACCACGGAATCGGGCAGCATGACCTCTCACGCAATGGTGATGCAGAGCCACCCGAGGAGCATGGAGTGAGGGGTGATCAAAGATCAAGGGGTGCAGAGATGCTGGAGGAATGGAGGACAGAGCCTCCCAAGAAGGGGAGGTACTGAATTTTCTAAGGAATGGAGGACAGAGCCTCCCAAGGAGTGGGGGACAAAAGGTGCCCAAGGAGGGGAAGTACATAACTTCCTAAATGGAGGGCAGAGCCTACCACGGAATCGGGCAGCAGGACCTCTCACGCAATGGTGATGCAGAGCCACACGAGGAGCATGGAATGAGGGGTGATCAAAGATCAGGGGGTGCAGAGATGCTGGAGGAATGGAGGACAGAACCTCCCATGGAGGGGAAGTACCAAATTTCCTAAGGAATGGAGGGCAGGCAAGAGCCTCCCAAGGAGGCTCAACGCCAACTCTGACCTCGACCTCCTCCAATCTGGCTTCCGTCCCCGAAGAAAGGGGGGGAAGATGTCCCCAAACACCAGGAGTTCACAGGCTCCTGGGAAATGGGGGTGAGAGCCTCCCAAGGAGCGGAGGCACAGACTCTATCAAGGAATGAGGGGCAGAGCCTCCTGGGGAGCAGAGGGGCAAGAGACACGGTGGGGGGGGGGGGGGGGGGGGGGAGGGTGCCCTCTCAAAGGTCACCAATGACCTCTTGTTTGCCAAATCCAATGGCTCCTACTCTATCCTAATCCTCCTCAACCTCTCAGCTGCCTTAGACACTGTGGACCACCCCCTTCTCCTCAACTTGGCTTCACAGACTCTGTCCTCTCCTGGTTCTCCTCTTATCTCTCCAGCCGTTGATTCTCAGCCTCCTTTGTGGGCTCCACCTCCCCCTCCCATTCCCTTACTGTAGGGGTCCCTCAAGGGTCAGTTCTTGGTCCCCTTCTGTTCTCGATTTATATTCACTCCCTTGGTGAACTCATTCGCTCCCACGGCTTCAACTATCATCTCTACGCTGATGACACCCAAATCTACATCTCTGCCCCTGCTCTCTCTCCCTCCCTCAAGGATCATATCTCCTCTTGCCTTCAGGACATCTCCACCTGGATGCCCGCCCACCATCTAAAACTTAACATGTCCAAGACTGAACTCCTTATCTTCCCTCCCAAACCCTGCCCTCTCCATGACTTTCCCATCACTGTAGACGGCACTACCATCCTTCCGGAGCCAAGAAGGGGAGGTACTGAATTTCCTAAGGAATGGAGGACAGAGCCTCCCAAGGAGTGGGGGACAAAAGGTGCCCAAGGAGGGGAAGTGCGGGACTTCCTAAATGGACGGTAGAGCCTACCAAGGAATTGGGTGGCAGAACCTCTCACGCAGTGATGATGCAGAGCCACCCGAGTAGCAGGGAGTAACCATGACCAAGGAGTGGGGGGTGCAGAGATGCTGGAGGAATGGAGGACAGAACCTCCCAAGGAGGGGAGGTACCAAATCTCCTAATGAATGGGGGGCAGGCAAGAGCCTCCCAAGGAGTGGGGGGCAAGATGTACCCAAGGAGGGGAAGTACATAACTTCCTAAATGGAGGGCACAGCCTACCAAGGAATTGGGCGGCAGAACCTCTCACGCAGTGATGATGCAGAGCCACCTGAGGAGCAGAGAGTAAAAACGACCAAGGAGTAGGGGGGTGCAGAGATGCTGGAGGAATGGAGGACAGAACCTCCCAAGGAGGGGAGGTACCAAATCTCCTAATAAATGGGGGGCAGGCAAGAGCCTCCCAAGGAGCGGGGGGCAAGATGTACCCAAGGAGGGGAAGTACATAACTTCCTAAATGGAGGGCACATCCTACCAAGGAATTGGGCGGCAGAACCTCACACGCAGTGATGATGCAGAGCCACCCGAGGAGCAGGGAGTAACCACGACCAAGGAGTAGGGGGTTGCAGAGATGCTGGAGGAATGGAGGACAGAACCTCCCAAGGAGGGGAGGTACCAAATCTCCTAATAAATGGGGGGCAGGCAAGAGCCTCCCAAGGAGCGGGGGGCAAGATGTACCCAAGGAGGGGAAGTACATAACTTCCTAAATGGAGGGCACAGCCTACCAAGGAATTGGGCGGCAGAACCTCTCACGCAGTGATGATGCAGAGCCACCCGAGGAGCAGGGAGTAACCACGACCAAGGAGTAGGGGGGTGCAGAGATGCTGGAGGAATGGAGGACAGAACCTCCCAAGGAGGGGAGGTACCAAATCTCCTAATGAATGGGGGGCAGGCAAGAGCCTCCCAAGGATTGGGGGGCAAGATGTACCCAAGGAGGGGAAGTACATAACTTCCTAAATGGAGGGCACAGCCTACCAAGGAATTGGGCGGCAGAGCCTCTCACGCAGTGATGATGCAGAGCCACCCGAGGAGCAGGGAGTAACCACGACCAAGGAGTAGGGGGGTGCAGAGATGCTGGAGGAATGGAGGACAGAACATCCCAAGGAGGGGAGGTACCAAATCTCCTAATAAATGGGGGGCAGGCAAGAGCCTCCCAAGGAGTGGGGGGCAAGATGTACCCAAGGAGGGGAAGTACATAACTTCCTAAATGGAGGGCACAGCCTACCAAGGAATTGGGCGGCAGAACCTCTCACGCAGTGATGATGCAGAGCCACCAGAGGAGCAGGGAGTAACCACGACCAAGGAGTAGGGGGGTGCAGAGATGCTGGAGGAATGGAGGACAGAACATCCCAAGGAGGGGAGGTACCAAATCTCCTAATGAATGGGGGGCAGGCAAGAGCCTCCCAAGGAGTGGGGGGCAAGATGTACCCAAGGAGGGGAAGTACATAACTTCCTAAATGGAGGGCACAGCCTACCAAGGAATTGGGCGGCAGAGCCTCTCACGCAGTGATGATGCAGAGCCACCCGAGGAGCAGGGAGTAACCACGACCAAGGAGTAGGGGGGTGCAGAGATGCTGGAGGAATGGAGGACAGAACCTCCCAAGGAGGGGAGGTACCAAATCTCCTAAAGAATGGGGGGTAGGCAAGAGCCTCCCAAGGAGTGGGGGGCAAGATGTACCCAAGGAGGGGAAGTACATAACTTCCTAAATGGAGGGCACAGCCTACCAAGGAATTGGGCGGCAGAGCCTCTCACGCAGTGATGATGCAGAGCCACCCGAGGAACAGGGAGTAACCACGACCAAGGAGTAGGGGGGTGCAGAGATGCTGGAGGAATGGAGGACAGAACATCCCAAGGAGGGGAGGTACCAAATCTCCTAATAAATGGGGGGCAGGCAAGAGCCTCCCAAGGAGCGGGGGGCAAGATGTACCCAAGGAGGGGAAGTACATAACTTCCTAAATGGAGGGCACAGCCTACCAAGGAATTGGGCGGCAGAACCTCTCACGCAGTGATGATGCAGAGCCACCAGAGGAGCAGGGAGTAACCACGACCAAGGAGTAGGGGGGTGCAGAGATGCTGGAGGAATGGAGGACAGAACATCCCAAGGAGGGGAGGTACCAAATCTCCTAATGAATGGGGGGCAGGCAAGAGCCTCCCAAGGAGTGGGGGGCAAGATGTACCCAAGGAGGGGAAGTACATAACTTCCTAAATGGAGGGCACAGCCTACCAAGGAATTGGGCGGCAGAGCCTCTCACGCAGTGATGATGCAGAGCCACCCGAGGAGCAGGGAGTAACCACAACCAAGGAGTAGGGGGGTGCAGAGATGCTGGAGGAATGGAGGACAGAACCTCCCAAGGAGGGGGAGGTACCAAATCTCCTAAAGAATGGGGGGTAGGCAAGAGCCTCCCAAGGAGTGGGGGGCAAGATGTACCCAAGGAGGGGAAGTACATAACTTCCTAAATGGAGGGCACAGCCTACCAAGGAATTGGGCGGCAGAACCTCTCACGCAGTGATGATGCAGAGCCACCCGAGGAGCAGGGAGTAACCACGACCAAGGAGTAGGGGGGTGCAGAGATGCTGGAGGAATGGAGGACAGAACCTCCCAAGGAGGGGAGGTACCAAATCTCCTAAAGAATGGGGGGTAGGCAAGAGCCTCCCAAGGAGTGGGGGGCAAGATGTACCCAAGGAGGGGAAGTACATAACTTCCTAAATGGAGGGCACAGCCTACCAAGGAATTGGGCGGCAGAACCTCTCACGCAGTGATGATGCAGAGCCACCCGAGGAGCAGGGAGTAACCACGACCAAGGAGTAGGGGGGTGCAGAGATGCTGGAGGAATGGAGGACAGAACCTCCCAAGGAGGGGAGGTACCAAATCTCCTAATAAATGGGGGGCAGGCAAGAGCCTCCCAAGGAGCGGGGGGCAAGATGTACCCAAGGAGGGGAAGTACATAACTTCCTAAATGGAGGGCACAGCCTACCAAGGAATTGGGCGGCAGAACCTCTCATGCAGTGATGATGCAGAGCCACCCGAGGAGCAGGGAGTAACCACGACCAAGGAGTAGGGGGGTGCAGAGATGCTGGAGGAATGGAGGACAGAACCTCCCAAGGAGGGGAGGTACCAAATCTCCTAATAAATGGGGGGCAGGCAAGAGCCTCCCAAGGAGTGGGGGGCAAGATGTACCCAAGGAGGGGAAGTACATAACTTCCTAAATGGAGGGCACAGCCTACCAAGGAATTGGGCGGCAGAACCTCTCACGCAGTGATGATGCAGAGCCACCCGAGGAGCAGGGAGTAACCACAACCAAGGAGTAGGGGGGTGCAGAGATGCTGGAGGAATGGAGGACAGAACCTCCCAAGGAGGGGAGGTACCAAATCTCCTAATAAATGGGGGGCAGGCAAGAGCCTCCCAAGGAGTGGGGGGCAAGATGTACCCAAGGAGGGTACGTACAGAACTTCCTTATGTATGGGGTGCAGAGCCTCCCAAGGAGTGGGGGTGTACAGCCTCCCGAGGAGCAGGGAGTAACGGATAGCCAAGGAGTGGGGGGGCACAGAGACTCTTGAAGAATGGGGGGCAGAGTCTCCCAAGAAGCGGAGACACAGACTTCCCGAGTGGAGGGCAGAGCCCACCAAGTGGGAGTGCAGAGTGTCCCAAGGAATGGAGGTACAGAAAATTCTCGAGGAATGGGGGGGCAAAAGGCACCCAAGGGGTGAGGGTGCACAACATTCCCGAAGAATGAGGGGGGACAAAAGGTGCCCAAGGAGGGTCCAAAACATTCCCGAAGAATGGGGGGGGCAAAAGGCACCCAAGGAGTGAGGGTCCAAAACATTCCCGAAGAATGGGGGGCATAAGGCACCCAAGGGGTGGATGTACAGAACTTCCTCAGGAGTGGATGCGGGGGGCAGAGCCGCCCGGGGAGTGGGGGACAGAGCTCCCAACAAGGGGGACCAATCAAGGAATGGTTATCTCTTGATTAAGTGTAGTATCAGGAGGGAACAAAATCACACGAGCAAGGCACTTCCCAAATAGACTCGGGGGGCCGAGGAGAGAATCTAACCACCACACTGGAGGAGCACATCGACGAACACGCAAAATCAAGTGGGTTGGGCCCCACCTGCTCAGTAGGCCATAAGGAGGAAAGAAGGGAGAGTCGCCGAGCCCAGAACGACCCACCTTCAAAACATTAGCAACATCCCTTCTTCTCCAAGAGGCCTTCCCCCATGAAGCCCTCCTGTCCCCTCCTTCTTCTTCGCCTACATGCTTGGGTCCGTACCTTCGGGCACTTGGAAGGCACTCCACCCTCAGCCCCACGGCCCTTATGACATTCATGTCTGTAATCCATTTCTTTATATCAACGTGCGTCTCCCATCTAGATCATAGGCCCATTGAGGACAGGGAACGTATCCACCAACTCTGCTGCACCCCACCAGGTGGTCAGTACAGTGCTCGGAACACTCTAAGCGCTCAAATACCACTGAATGACTGATTGATTGTTGCGATCTGGGAAGTCATTTCCCGCAACAGCCAAGGAAAAAACAGGGGACAATAGGAGGGGTGGGAAGTCAAAGCAGTGACATAAGGGGGAGAGGAGGCACCACCCCTCTAGGCCTAAAGAGCCCAATGGGTCTCAAGCGTAAAGCATGTCAGCCCCTCGTCCTTTTCCCTCCTTTTCTTCTGCCCACCTCCCGGGGCTTGGCTCAGCATAGCGGGGGCCACGGCTACGCCAAAGTCCCTCCCCACCCTGCGCCACCTCCTGCGTGCTCCGAGGATTTGAGACACCGCAGGCTTCAGGAAGAACCAGCTCCTGCCGGGCTCCTGAGAAGGATGGGCCTTCCTAATTCTCTTGGAAAAATCTCTCACCTGCTGCCCTCTCACCTTCCTCATTTGAAACACAATATTGGCACTGATCCCCAAGCCGCCCACTGCTTCCTGAGGAAGTGCAAGGCTGGTTTGGGGGAGCAATCGGCTCAAGTTAGACTTTCCACTTCCCCAAGCCCACTCTTGGTGTGGGCGAGTGAGTAAGGTATTGCCTTCCCCAAGGTTCCTGGTCCAGTTGTTGGCCCACCAAGGCCCACTTAGACCCTGGGAGTTTCTCTTCCTGAACCACTCCACGGGGAACTCCTATACCAGCTTCCCTCCCCTTCTCTCCATCCCCCACTCCGCACCCTCCGCCACCCCTCCAACCCCCACGACGTACACCACCATGACAACGTACACCATCACTCCACGGGGAACTCCTATACCAGCTTCCCTCCCCTTCTCTCCATCCCCCACTCCGCACCCTCCGCCACCCCTCCAACCCCCCGACGTACACCACCATGACGCCCTTGCTCTGGGTCCAATGCCCAGAGCCGTCCTTTACCCACGGCCTGAGGCGACTTCCTCTCCACCCTCGCTATGTCTCCGGCTCCCTCACCCAGCAGGGCCAGTCAGAACACCCGGTTCCGCCCTGCAATGGGTTACATCCTCTCTCATCTCTTCTGCACCCACTTGTCCCCCAGTACCACCCACCCGTCGGCTGCACCATTTTTGGACCCGGTGCGATGGCCAACGCCGTCCTTCACGGGCTACAGAGGTTTTCCGGCCCGCCGGCTCCCTGCAAGCCAGGGTGAGGTCACCAGCCCGCGGATCCACGGCTGCCCGGCGATCCTGGAGCTTGGATCCCTCAGGTCCCGGCGACTGAATCCTGAGTCGTCACCGGTCACACTCCTGCTGCACAAGAGAATGAGGGAGGATCCAGGCAAAAGAGAAGCATTTTCCACTAATCCTTCACGTACCACCCCAACATTGGAATCCCGGCCCTCAAGGAACACCAAATACTTGGCTTCAGCTTGGGGATTCAGTCACCTCAAGTAACTTGCTCTTTGGCTGCTCCGGATACTGAAATTAAAAGCTTCTCATTTGCCCAGGTACTGTGTCGGCAAAATCGCCACATAATGACCAGACCTGAAACACCTCTTCCTTCTTTTTACTTGGTCTTTGGAATCCATTTCGGGAGCCTCCTTAGTGTACAAGCAATCTGGCAGCCCCTTTCCCGCCCCATACCCGGAAGTCCAACCAGGGGAAAATGGAATTCTAGAAGATTACAGGATTGGGGGGGGGGGGGGGGGGGGGGGAGGAGGAATGAGGGCGGCCATCTCCAGTTATATGTAGCCAGCTGGAGTCAGAGAAAGAATGGGGATATGAACTTCAGCAGCTAGAGCATGGAGGGATGAAAGAATGAAAAATTGCATAGAAAAAATGAAGAGCGCACACGAATCAGCTTGACAACCCTCATTTGTTTCAAGCAAATCTGTGTTCCCAGTACACGAGAGGCCCCTTTTTATTTGCATTCAAAAATTCCCCTCCACCTCAGTCATTTTAGTACATCGTAATCCCGGCCTTCTCCCTAGGCACACCGAGCTTCACCGGCTCAATCCCAACCTGTGGGAAAGCTTGTTTGACAAGTGAAATGGAAAAAAAGGTAAGAATTATTTCTTAAAGGCCATGAACTGGATTTGTACATTTCCCCATTCAGAGCAAGCTCTGCACTTACCGAGTGATGGTCCCATAGTCACCGTAGCCAACTCCCGCTGAAACTGCCACGGTCACAGCTGGAGACCCGGAGCCCAAGGACTTCTCAGGCCTCTTCCTCAACCCGCCCGTGCTGGCTTCCAGGAGCATGCTGGTGCAGGGGGCCCCCAGGGCCAGACAATGTACCACACCAGCCAGGATGGGACAGAAGCCCTGGAGGAGAGGGAAAGGTGGGGATGGGTGACTGATCCCTAAGGCGGAATATCCGCCAATTACCAGGGCTTCAGCTTAAGTGGCCCCCGGCCACGTTCCGAGAGAGGAAGCTCCGTGGAAGTAAAGGAGCAGTCAGGCCAGTGGAAAGGGCACACCTCTCTTAGTCGGGAGACCTGGGTGCTGGGGCCTGCTCTGTCACCTGCTGGGGTTATGTCCAAGCCATCAAGGGGGAAGCTTTCAAGTAAAACACCATTTAGGGCATTCTGTGAGGCAGACAAGTTCAAGGGGAGTCCCTAGCAACGGCCAGCTCGGGTGCTGGCGAAAACAGCAGCTTCCAAGGCAGCCGTCTGCTGGGTCGCAGCACGGCTAAAAAGCACAGGGGCAGCGCTAGGCTGCAGTCACTTGGGCTGCATACAGGTTCTTGGCATGCACTGGGCAAAAGACTCGCACCACTCACCCCACCCTTGTGCGTTGCACCCTGTGCCCCGGGAAGGTCACGGCTCACAGGGTCGTGAGCCTTCAAGAGTCGCTGTGTGGGTAAGTAAGCCCTGAAAACATGTTCTCCGAAAGGTTCTTGGTCCTCAGAGTACCCCGTGAGCACCTGATATTCACCACCCCCCCTCAGCCCCACCCCACTTGTGTAGGGGAAGCAGCGTGGCTCAGTGGAAAGAGCCCGGGCTTTGGAGTCAGAGGTCATGGGTTCAAATCCCGGCTCCACCACTTGTCAGCTGTGTGACTTTGGGCATGTCACTTAATCAATCAATCAATCGCATTTATTGAGCGCTATGTGCAGAGCACTGTGCTAAGCGCTTGGGAAGTCCAAATTGGCAACATATAGAGACAGTCCCTACCCAACAGTGGGCTCACAGTCTAAAAGGGGGAGACAGAGAACAAAACCAAACATACTAACAAAATAAAATAAATAGAAAAGCTATGTACAAAAACAGAGTAATAAATTACAGACTTAACTTCTCTGGGCCTCAGTTACCTCATCTGGAAAATGGGGATTAAATCTGTGAGCCCCCCCATGGGACAATTTGATTACCTTGCATCTACCCCAGCGCTTAGAACAGTGCTTGGCACATAGTAAGCGCTTAATAAATGCCATCATTATTATTATTATTATTGTGTACATAACCGTACCCTCTACCACTTCTTCTATCTGGAATTAATTTCCAAGTTTGTAGCCCCCTCTAGACTGCAAGCTCTTTCCAGTCACAAATAACATCCACCAATTAGTCAATTGTACTTTTCCCAGGGCTCGGTCCAGTGCTCCGCACACAGCACGCATCCAATAAATACCACCGACTGAAGGCGGTGTCCCGGCACCAATGCGACTCACCTGTCTCCCTGGAAGGGGGTCTCCCTCAGCATCAGCAGCGGCGGTACTGTACTGAGCGCGTTGTCCTGGACAACGAAGGGGGGGACGGCTGAAGATGGCGGCCTGAGGGGAATCTCTGGCGCGCGTGCGCACACACACACACACCCCAGAAAACGGGGTGCGGGGGGCCCCCGCGTCGGAGCCGAGGGCCGTGGCTTCCAACCAGGCCGAGAAGGCTCGTCTCCGCGGGCAACGTCCTTCCCAGGGAGCGCACGGAGGGGACGGACAGAGAAACGGGGAGGGCCGCCGCGGACCACTCTCGCGCACGCGCGCCTACTCCCCCTGCTCCCGCAAACGTCGACCGCCCCTCACTACCGCACCCCCCGCCCGCGTTACCGCATTTTTCCGCTCCCGCAAACGTGCCTCACGGGCGACGGCCGCGGCGGCCATTAAACCGGATCACAACGATTTCCGGCGGCGGGCGCAGGGGCTGATGGGTAGCGGGAGGACCGACCTCCGAAGAGGACGGGGCGGGACCGTGCGCGCATGCGCGCGAGAGCAGGCTCGGATTTGGGGCCGTCTGCGCTTGCGCCACTTCGGGCTTTTCTGCGCGCACCATGGCGTTTGCACACGGCACTTTCCAATCAATTGCACACGGCACTTTTCAATCATTCAATCAATCAATCGTATTTATTGAGCGCTTACTGTGTGCAGAGCACTGTACTAAGCGCTTGGGAAGTACAAGTTGGCAACATATAGAGACAGTCCCTACCCAACAGTGGGCTCACAGTCTAAAAGGGGGAGACAGACAACAAAACCAAACATACTGACAAAATAAAATAAATAGAATAGATAGGTACAAGTAAAATAAATAAATAGAGTAATAAATCATCATCATCAATCGTATTTATTGAGCGCTTACTATGTGCAGAGCACTACTAAGCGCTTGGGAAGTACAAATTGGCAACATATAGAGACAGTCCCTACCCAACAGTGGGCTCACAGTCTAAAAGGGGGAGACAGACAACAAAACCAAACATACTGACAAAATAAAATAAATAGAATAGATAGGTACAAGTAAAATAAATAAATAAATAGAGTAATAAATATGTACAAGCAAATATACATATATACAGGTGCTGTGGGGAAGAGAAGCAGGTAAGGCAGGGGGGATGGAGAGGGGGACGAGGGGGAGAGGAAGGAAGGGGCTCAGTCTGGGAAGGCCTCCTGGAGGAGGTGAGCTCTCAGTAGGGCCTTGAAGGGAGGAAGAGAGCTAGCTTCAATCAATCAATCAATCAATCAATCGTATTTATTGAGCCATTACTGCGTGCAGAGCACTGTACTAAGTGCTTGGGAAGTTCAAGTTGGCAACACATAGAGACGGTCCCTACCCAACAGCGGGCTCACAGTCTAGAAGGGGGAGACAGAGAACAAAACCAAACATATTAACAAAATAAAATAAATAGAATAGATATGTACAAGTAGAATAAATAAATAGGGTAATAAATGCGAGCAAACATATACATATATACAGGTGCTGTGGGGAAGGGAAGGAGGTAAGGTGGGGGGGTTAAGCTTGTTGTGAGCAGGAGCTGTGTTTGCTTATACTGTAATAATAATAATGATGATGGTATTTGTTAAGCGCTTATTATGTGCCAAGCACTGTTGTAAGCGCTGGAGTAGATGCAAGGTAACTTAGGTTGTCCCACGTGGGGCTCACAGTCTTCATCCCCATTTTCCGTCTGAGGTAACTGAAGCACAGAATAATAATAATGGCATTTATTAAGCGCTTACTATGTGCAAAGCACTGTTCTAGGCGTTCAAAGCACTGTTCCAAGAGAAGTGAAGTGACTTGCCCAAGGTCACAGCAGACAAGTGGCAGAGCCGGGATTACAACCCACGGCCCCTGACTCCCAAGCCCGGGCTCCTTCCACTAAGCCACTCTCCCAAGCGCTTAGTACACTGCCCTGCACACAGTAGGTGCTCAGTAAATTCGATTGAATGAATGCACTTCTCGGTGCTTCAGTTTCCTCAGCTGAAGAAAGAGCATTCAATCCCTATAATAATAGTAATAATAATGGTATTTGTTAAGCGCTTACTATGTGCAAAGCACTGTTCTAAGTGCTGGGGAGATACAAGGTGATCAGGCTGTCCCACGGGGGGACTCACAGTCTTAATCCCCATTTTACAGATGAGGGAACTGAGGCCCAGATAAGTGAAGTGACTCGCCCAAAGTCACACAGGTGACGAGTGGCAGAGCCGGGATCAATCAATCAATCAATCGTATTTATTGAGCGCTTACTATGTGCAGAGCACTGTACTAAGCGCTTGGGAAGTACAAATTGGCATCACATAGAGACAGTCCCTACCCAACAGTGGGCTCACAGTCTAAAAGGATTTGAACCCATGACCTCTGACTCCAAAGCCCGGGCACTTTCCACTGAGCCACGCTGCTTCTCTATTCTCACCACTACTGTATATACCTGTATATATGTATATATTTATTTTATTTGTACATATTTATTCTATTTATTTTATTTTGTTAATATGTTTTGTTTTGTGCTCTGTCTCCCCCTTCTAGACTGTGAGCCCACTGTTGGGTAGGGACCATCTCTATATGTTGCCAACTTGTACTCCCCAAGCGCTTAGTACAGTGCTCTGCACATAGTAAGCGCTCAATAAATACGATTGAAGATGATGATGATCCCCCTGGCCTGGAATGCCATCCCTCCGCACATAAGGAGTTTAAAGATGCTCAAAACTAGATTGTATGTGTGGGTAAACATGCTCAGTGACCTAAATAATGGCTTTTTAGCCTGTGTTACTCTTGAGTCCAGAGCTGCTGGTGAAGAAGCTATTCTTTTGGGTTTTTTTAATGGCATTAAGTGCTTACTATGTATCAGGCACTGTACTAAACGTTGAGATGGATACAAACTAACCAGATTGGACAAATAATAATAATGTTGGTATTTGTTAAGCACTTACTATGTGCAAAGCACTGTTCTAAGCGCTGGGGTAGATACAAGGTAATCAGGTATTAGGTAATCAGGGTATTAGGCAGAGAAGCAGTGTGACTTGGTGGTAAGAGCCCGGGCTTGGGGGTCGGAGGTCGTGGGTTCTAATCCCAGCTCCGCCACTTCTCAGCTGTGTGACCTGGGGCAAGTCACTTCACTCCTCTGTGCCTGTTACCTCATCTGGAAAATGGGGATTAATTAATGGCGGTATTTGTTGAGCACTTACTATGTGCAAAGCACTGTTCTAAGCGCTGGGGGGATACAAGGCAATCAGGTTGTCCCACGTGGGGCTCACAGTTTTAATCCCCATTTTACAGATGAGGGAACTGAGGCACAGAGAAGTTAAGTGGCTTGCCCAAGGTCACACAGCTGACAAGTGGTGGAGCCGGAATTCGAACCCATGACTTCTGACTCCCAAGCCCGGGCTCTTTCCACTGAGCCATGATGCTTCTCAAAGACTATGATTAAGATTAAGACTATGAGCCCCACGAGGGACAACCTGATCACCTTGTCCCCCCTCTAGACTGTGAGCCCGTTGTTGGGTAGGGACCGTCTCTATATGTTGCCAATTTGTACTTCCCAAGCGCTTAGTACACTGCACTGCACACAGTAAGTGCAAAATGAATATGACTGACTGAATGAATGAATAATATAATAATAATAATAATGATGGCATTTGTTAAGCGCTTACTAAGCACTGTTCTAAGCGCTGGGGGGATACAAGGTAATCAAGGTTGTCCCACGTGGGGCTTACGGTCTTAATCCCCATTTTACAGATGAGGGAGCTGAGGCTAGAGAGGTTAAGTGACTTGCCCAAGGTCACCCAGCAGACATGTGGCGGAGCCGGGATTCGAACCCATGACCTCTGACTCCCAGGCCCATGCTCTTTCCACCGAGCCAAGCTGTTTCTTTGCCAAGCTAGCTTTCTGCCTCCCTTCAAAGTCCCACTGAGAGCTCACCTCCTCCAGGAAGCCTTCCCACACTGAGCCCCCTCCTTCCTCTCCCCCTTCTCCCCCTCCCCATCCCCCCGCCTTGCCTCCTGCCCCTCCCCACAGCACCTGTATATATGTATATATGTTTGTATGTATTTATTACTCTATTTTATTTGTACATATTTATTCTATTTATTTTACTTTGTTAATGTGTTTTGTTTTGTTGTCTGTCTCCCCCTTCTAGACTGTGAGCCCACTGTTGGGTAGGGACCGTCTCTATATGTTGCCAACTTGTACTTCCCAAGCGCTTAGTGCAGTGCTCTGCACACAGTAAGTGCTCAATAAATACGATTGAACGAATGAATGAATGAAAAGCGCAAGGATCAGTCAATCAATCAATCAATCATATTTATTGAGCACTTGCTGTGTGCAGAGCACTGGACTAAGCGCTTGGGAAGTACAAGTTGGCAACATGTAGAGACGGTCCCTACCCAACAGTGGGCTCCCAGTCTGGAAGGGGGAGACAGAGAACAAAACAAAGCGTATTAACAAAGTAAAATAGAATAGATATGTACAAGTAAAATAAATAAATAGAGTAATAAATACGTACAAACATATATGCATATGTACAGGTGCTGTGGGGAAGGGAAGGAGGTGTGGGGGAGGTGGGGGAGAGGAAGGAGGGGGCTCAGTCTGGGACAACGTAGAAGGGAGTGGGAGAAGAGGAAATGAGAGCTTAGTCGTGCAAATTATATATTATATATATAATGAGAATTTACCTCCCTATTAACGAGAATTTACCTCCCTATTAACGAGAATTTACAGACCTATCTATGCAAGGCCATAGGGCAAATAACAACATCTTGCACAAGGCCATAGGAACAAAGAGAATTTGTAACACCCGGCGAGTCCCAATTGAATTCCTGAAATTTCCAAGTGCTCCACCCCCATGTTGCTGTAATTCAATAAAAGGCACAGTGATATTGGGATCGGGGCTGCTTGTCACTCATCCCTCTCCCGGGAGGTGAATGGGCAGGTAGCCACTTTCCTTCTTTCCTGCCCTATCTGAACTCATGTCTCCGAGTCATTTTTCCCATCTGCGTCACCACCCTGGGTACAAGAACCCTGCGGCCGATTTACACCGAGTTGACCTATTTTGCACCCTACTTGTCGATAACAGAGGTCACGGGTTCAAATCCCGGCTCCGCCAACTGTCAGCTGTGTGACTTTGGGCAAGTCACTTCACTTCTCTGGGCCTCTGTTCCCTCATCTGTAAAATGGGGATTAAGACTGTGAGCCCCATGTGGGAGAGCTCACCTCCTCCAGGAGGCCTTCCCAGACTGAGCCCTTTCCTTCCTCTCCCCCTCCTCCCCCTCCCCACGGCACCCGTATATATTTGTACACATTTATTACTCCATTTATTTTACCTGTACGTGTTATCTATTTTATTTTGTTAATATGTTTTGTTCTGTCATCTGTCTCCCCCTTCTAGACTGTGAGCCCGCTGTTGGGTAGGGACCGTCTCTACGTGTTGCCAACTTGTACTTCCCAAGCGCTTAGTACAGTGCTCTGCACACAGTAAGCGCTCAATAAATCCGATTAAATGAATGAATGGGGGACAGTGACCCTGTCCGACCTGATGATCTTGTCCCTCCTGCTGGGCAAGGACCGTGTCTACTAACTCTGTTATATTATACTCTCCCACGAGCTTAGTACGGCACTCTACACATGGTAAGCAGTCAATAAATATGATTGACTGATTTATCTCCCCCAGTGCTTAGTACAAGGCTGGGCACAGAGTAAGTGCTTATGCAATAGCACAACGGTCCTCATCAAGAATAGGGGCCCCCTCCTCTTCTCATTCTACACGGACAGGCACACAGACCTCGTGGCTCAGTGGGAAGAGCACGGGCTTGGGAGTCAGGCCATGGGTTCGAATCCCGACCACCACATGTCTGCTGTGTGACCTTGGGCAAGTCACTTAACTTCTCTGAGCCCGCTGCCTCATCTGTAAAATGGGGATTAAGACTGTGAGCCCCACGTGGGTCAACCTGACCACCTTGTATACTCCAGTGCTTAGAACAGTGCTTCACACACAGTAAGCACTTAATAAATGCCATTATTTATGGCATTATTTATGGCAAATGCCTGTATATATGTCTATATCATCATCAGTCGTATTTATTGAGCGCTTACTGTGTGCAGAGCACTATACTGAGCGCTTGGGAAGTACAAATTGGCAACATATAGAGACAGTCCCTACCCAACAGTGGGCTCACAGTCTATATATGTTTGTACATATTTATTACTCTATTTATTTATTTATTTATCTTACTTGTACATATCTATTCTATTTTATTTTGTTAGTATGTTTGGTTTTGTTCTCTGTCTCCCCCTTCTAGACTGTGAGCCCACTGTTGGGTAGGGACTGTCTCTATAGGTTGCCAACTTGTACTTCCCAAGCGCTTGGTACAGTGCTCTGCACACAGTAAGCGCTCAATAAATACGATTGATAGATTGATTGATTGACTGATTTGGAGTGGACAGGTGGAATGTGAAATTACCGCACCCCAAATTCCCCCACATCAGGATGAGCAGTACCCCATCGAGCTGTAGGGTGGCAGGTTCAGAACAAAGCGCTCAATAAATACCATTGATTGATTCTGTTTCCAGTGAACAATCAGTCAGCTTACTTTGTGCAGGGCACTGAACTAAGTGTTTGGGAGAGTACAATATAAATACCTGTATATATGTATATATGTTTGTACATATTTATTACTCTATTTATTTAACTTGTACATATTTATTCTACTTCTTTTATTTTGTTAATATGTTTTGTTTTGTTCTCTGTCACCCCCTTCTAGACTGTGAGCCCACTTTTGGGTAGGGACCGTTTCTATGTGTTGCCAACTTGGACTTCCCAAGCGCTTAGTACAGTGCTCCGCACACAGTAAGTGCTCAATAAATACGATTGAATGAATGAATGAATGAATTATTGTTATTATTAGCTGGATGCTTACTTCTTTTGGCTATCAGAAAGCCCATCTGGGCCTGGGCAGGACTCAGGATGATTGGGTAGTGGGGAAATGTCTTCTTACCCAGTTCAGGGTCGATCAATCAATCAATCAATCAATCGTATTTATTGAGCGCTTACTATGTGCAGAGCACTGTACTAAGCACTTGGGAAGTACAAATTGGCAACACATAGAGACAGTCCCTACCCAACAGTGGGCTCACAGTCTAAAAGGGGGAGACAGAGAACAAAACCAAACATACCAACAAAATAAAATAAATAGGATAGAAATGTACAAGTAAAATAAATAAATAGAGTAATAAATGCGAGCAAACATATATACATATATACAGGTGCCGTGGGGAAGGGAAGGAGGTAAGATGGGGGGATGGAGAGGGGGACGAGGGGGAGAGGAAGGAAGGGGCTCAGTCTGGGAAGGCCTCCTGGAGGAGGTGAGTTCTCAGCAGGGCCTTGAAGGGAGGAAGAGAGCTAGCTTGGCGGAGGGGCAGAGGGAGGGCATTCCAGGCCCGGGGGATGACATGGGCCGGGGGTCGATGGCGGGACAGGCGAGAACGAGGTACAGTGAGGAGATTAGCGGTGGAGGAGCGGAGGGTGCGGGCTGGGCTGGAGAAGGAGAGAAGGGAGGTGGGGGTCCTTGGAGGTTTCTCCTAATCTGCTCCTCCGACAGAAACAGAACTGAACTGAACTGCTGCCTCTCCCCGGGTGGGTAAAAGAACCACAGTTGGGGAACCCTTTTGGCTGCTTGAATTTCTGGGGAATGGGGGGAGTCACCGTGCCACAAGGAGCACGCAGGGTAGCTCTGGCTGCCTGGCCCACCCAAACATCTTGGTTGCAAAGCCAATATTGACTTCATCCCTAGCAGCCCAATTCCCCGACAGCTATAGTTCCCGTCGCCCTCGGCTGAAGCACGCGGCATCAATCAAGCAATGGTTATGTAAGCTCGTTATGGGCAGGGAAACTGTCTGCCAGTTTTGTCCTATTGTACTCTCCCAAGAGCTTAGTACAGTTCTCTGCACATAGTAAGCGCTCAATAAAATGCCATTGATTGGTATTTTTTGAGTGCATACTCTGCAGGGCACAGCATTCATTCAATGGTATTTATTGAGTGCTTACTGTGTGCCGAGCACTGTACTAAGCACTTGGAAAGTATAATTCTGGAAACAGAGACAATCCCTACCCAACAACGGGCTCACAGTCTAGAAGGGGGGAGACAGACAACAAAACAAAACAAGTAAACAGGCATCGATAGCATCAATATAAATACATGCATCAATATAAATGCATGTTTGGTTTTGTTCTCTGTCTCCCCCTTTTAGACTGTGAGCCCACTGTTGGGTAGGGACTGTCTCCATATGTTGCCAACTTGTACTTCCCAAGCGCTTAGTACAGTGCTCTGCACACAGTAAGCGCTCAATAAATACAATTGATTGATTGATTGATTGATTTATCTTTGCCTAGTGTTTTTCAAGATTCTTTATGAGTTGAATAATACAGCCTATTGGGCCTCTTTCTATTGGTGTCATTTCAGTGGCCTATTTATTACCTGATCTGACAAGAAGAAAGTGCCATAGGCTCTAATACTCTGGGGAAATGAATCCTCTTCCTGGAAAGCAGCTTTATGACAGCTTTTGTTCCATGACAGGTTAGGTTTATGGGGAAAAGGGGACCTTTCTGCTGTGTGACCTCGGCCAAATCACTTAACTTCTCCGTTACCTCAGTTACCTCATCTGTAAAATGGGGGTTATGACTGTGAGCTCCCCATGGGACCTGGACCACATCCAACCAGATTATCTGGCATCTACCCCAGTGCTTAAAAAAGCACCTGGCACATAGTAAGCGCTTAACAAATGCTATTGTAAAAAGAAAATGGCGGGGAAGGATTTTTCTCCTTTTCGAGAAATGTCCTATCTTCCTCTTTGGTATTTTGAAAAATGACCCATGCCTTCTGCCACGGTGAGAAGGCAGGTCGAAACTTTCTAGCAGGCAAGTCCAGTGAAGGATAGTCTTGGAGTCGTTTTCCGTTTTATTTTCAGGTGAGTCTGGAAGGTGTCCTTGAGTAGAGGCCTTCTTAGGTGCAACATCAACCAGAACTGCTTTATTGGGTCAGCTTCACCCCAACTCACCTGGATTACTTCTCCCCAGAATGAAACCTCGTTCCTCGAATGTGTCTCACACGCACACAAAATCAATCACTGATATTTACGGGGAGAGGAGCCAATCAATCAGTGGTACTTATTGAGTGCTCAGTGAGTGCAGAACATTCAACTAAGAGTTTGGAAGAGTACAAATCAACAGAGTTGGGGGACACGATCCCTGGCCTCAAGGAGCTTGCCATCTAGAGGGGGAGAGGGTCTTTAAAATAAATGAGAGGTAGGGGAAGCAATGAAGCATCAAAATGTGTACATGTTGGGTTGTGGGGGTGAGGATGGAGCACTTACCTGAGTGCTTTTAAGGGCAGCCAGTCAGTCGTATTCACTGAGTGCGTGCTGTGTGCAGAGCACTGTATTAAGCGCTTGGGAGAATACAGTATAAAAATATAAGAGGCACATTCCCTGTGCACAACAAGCGTACGGTCTAGAAGGGGGGACAGACATTTATGTAAATAAATAAATTACAGATATGTACGTAAGAGCTGTGGGGCTGGGAGCAGGGATGAATAAAGGGACTCCACCACTTGTATGTTGTGTGACCTTTGGCAAGTCATTTCACTTGTCTATGCCTCAGTTACCTCATCTGGAGAATGGGGATAGAGACTGCCCCACGTGGGACAGGGACTGTGTCCAACCGGATTTGCTCTGCTCTCTCCCCCTCTCTCCAGGCTCGCATCTCCTCCTGCCTTCAGGACATCTCCATCTGGATGTCTGCCCGCCACCTAAAACTCAACATGTCCAAGACTGAACTCCTTGTCTTCCCTCCCAAACCCTGCCCTCTCCCTGACTTTCCCATCTCTGTTGACAGCACTACCATCCATCCCGTCTCACAAGCCCGCAACCTTGGTGTCATTCTCGACTCCGCTCTCTCATTCACCCCTCACAATCCAAGCCATCCAATTTGTGGATGGATGAGGAGGGGGAGAGGAAGGAGAGGGCTCAGTCTGGGAAGGCCTCCTGGAGGAGGTGAGCTCTCCCACATGGGGCTCACAGTCTTAATCCCCATTTTACAGATGAGGGAACAGAGGGCCAGAGAAGTGAAGTGACTTGCCCAAAGAAGATGAGTGCTTTAAAGACAGAGCCCCATGGTCCCCAAGCCCAACAAAAATCACATCTCCAAGAAGTCTTCCATGACTAACCTCTCTTTTCCTATTCACCCTCCCTTCTGGGTCTCCCATGCCCAAGTTCTGGTATCCCTTCCCACCTCCAGTCCCCCGGCCCTCATGTACATATCCATATGCTCTGCTATTTCCCCTATCTCTAATTTATTTTAATGCCCAGCTCTCCTACTAGGCTGTGAGCGTATGCAGTGTGGCTTAGTGGAAAGAGTGTGGGCTTGGGTGTCAGAGGTCGTGGGTTCTAATCCCAGCTCCACCACCTGTCAGCTGTGTTACTTTGGGCAAGTCACTTAAATTCTCTGTGCCTCAGTTATCTGTAAAATGGGGATTAAGACTGTGAGCCCCATTTGGGACAATCTGATTACCTTGTATAATAATAATGATGGCACTTATTAAGCGCTTACTATGTGCAACGCACTGTTCTAAGCGCTGGGGAGGTTACAAGGTGATCAGGTTGTCCCACAGGGGGCTCATAGTCTTAATCCCCATTTTACAGATGAGGTAACTGAGGCCCAGAGAAGTTAAGTGACTTGCCCAAAGTCACACGGCTAACAATTGGCGGAGCTGGAATTTGAACCCACGACCTCTGACTCCAAAGCCCGTGCTCTTTCCACTGAGCCACACTGCTTCTCTACCCCTTGTATCTACCCCAGCGCTTAGAACAGAGCTTGGCACATAATAAGCACATAACAAATACCATCATTATTAATCGCAGCTCTGCCACTTGTCTGCTGTGTGACCTTGGGCAAGTCACTTGACTGCTCTGTGCCTGTTACCTCATCTGTAAAATGGGGATTAAGACAGTGAGCCCCACCCAGGACAACCTGATTACCTTGTATCTATTGTATCTACCCCAGCACTTAGAACAGTGCTTGGCACATAGTAAGTGCTTAACAAATACCATTATTCTTCTAGACTGTAAACCAGGTTTGGGCAGGGATTGTCTCTCTTTATTGCTGAATTGAACTTTCCAAGCACTTAGTACAGCGCTCTGCAAACGGTAACCGCCTAATGAATTAGATTGAATAAATGTCTACCAGCTCTGCCACATGTCTGCTGTGTGACCTTGGGCAAGTCCCTTAACTTCTCTGAGCCTCAGTTCCCTCATCTGTAAAATGGGGATTAAGACTGAGCCCCATGTGGGGCAACCTGTTCACCTTGTATCCCCCCCCAGCGCTTGGAACAGTGCTTTGCACATAGTAAATGCTTAACAAATGCCATCATTATTATTATTATTATTACCAACTCTATCATATTTACCCTCCCAGGCCCTTAGTACAGTGCTCTGCACAGTAAGCCCTCCATAAATACCACTGATGGATCGATTGATTGATGGAGCAACTTTTTTCTGGAAAAATCCAACCTACTTTTTGCTCTTTTTGAAAACTGCAGGTTTGCGCCCTTCACGGAATCGGAGCCCATAGCAGCCCAGAGCCTGTGTAGGGCATATTCTGGTGGGATCCTTGTAAGACCCTGGAGGTTCAGAGGGAGCAGGAGCAGCCTGTCACATGTGGGAGAGACCCAATTTTGAAGCGTGGAGCCTGAGGAAGCCCCAGTCACAAATCCACTCCTGAGCTGGGCCTTCTGGGCTTCGCAGTCGTGGTATCCTGAGGAGTCAAGCTTAAACAATTTCTGGGCCACCCTGGGCCTTCCTCCCTCCGTCCAGGTCACCCCGGGACCTGCTACCCCCGTGGCACAGCTCAGCCTTGGGTCGGGGTTGGCCTGTTTGTCCAAACCCAGCTGCGGGAGGGCTGGTTCTTAGCCTCTACATCAAAGGCCCAGTCCCGAGGCAGCGAGGGACTCGGTCAGCCCTGGAGGACACGGAGACGCATTTCCGGATGAAGAGCCCCAGGAAATCATACTAGAGACAGACTGGAACACTCACCCCAAAGCAGCAAGATTCAACTCTAACTTATCTGGGCCTCGGTTCCCTCATCTGAAAAATGGGGATTAAATATACATTCTCACTCCTACTTAGACCCTGAGTCCTGTTGAGTCACGTCGGAAGTGTGTCCGACGTGATAAACTTGTATCTACCCCAGTGCTTAGAACAGGGCTTGACAGATGCTTAACGAATACCGTAATAATAGTGATGTCTGAGGTTTTGCTTATCACAGAAGGAACTGCTTCAGCGTTTATGTCCAAACAAGACTGTGAGCCCCCTGTGGGACAACCTGATCACCTTGTAACCTCCCCAGCGCTTAGAACAGTGCGTTGCACATGGTAAGCGCTTAATAAATGCCATCATTATTATTATACAAGGTAATCAGATTGTCCCAAATGGGGCTCACAGTCTTAATCCCCATTTTACAGATAACTGAGGCACAAAGAATTTAAGTGATTTGCCCAAAGTAACACATCTGACAGGTGGCAGAGCTGGGATTAGAACCCACGACCTCTGACACCCAAGCCCACGCTCTTGCCACTAAGCCACACTGCATACGCTTACAGCCTAGTAGGAGAGCTGGGCATTAAAATAAATTAGAGATAGGGGAAATGGCAGAGCATATGGATATGTACATGAGGGCAGGGGGACTGGAGGTGGGGAGGGATACCAGAACTTGGGCATGGGAGACCCAGAAGGGAGGGTGAATAGGAAAAGAGAGGTTAGTCATGGAAGGCTTCTTGGAGATGTGATTTTTGTTGGGCTTGGGGACCATGGGGCTCCGTCTTTAAAGCACTCATCTTCTCACCCCCTTCCTAGCTTATTTCACTGTTTTCTTACTACAACCCAGCCTGCACACATTGCTCCTCTAATGCCAACCTACTCAGCGTACCTCGATTTTGTTTATCTTGTCATCGAACTGCCTCCAATCTGGAACACCCTCCCTCGTCGCATCCAACAATCACTCTCCCCCGCCCTCAAAGCCTTATTTGAAGGCACATCTCCTCCAAGAGGCCTTCCCTGACTACGCCCTCATTGCCTCTTCTCCCATTCCCTTCTGCGCCGCCCTTCCACTTGGATTTGCCCCCTTTTTCACCCCTCCCTCAGCTCCACAGCACTTGGATGCCATGTAGTTTAGTGGAAAAACACAGGCTTTGGAGTCAGAGGTTACGGGTTCTAATCCCAGCTCTGCCACTTGTCAGCTGTGTGACTTTGGGCAAGTCACTTAACTTCTTTGTGCCTCTTCCCTCATCTGTAAAATGGGAATTAAGACTGTAGGACAACCTAATTACCATGTATCTACTCCAGTGCTTAGAACAGTGCTTGGCACATAGTAAGCACTTAAACACCATCATTATTATTATATCCATAATACCTTCATATTATGCCTTCCTCCCTACACTGTAAGCTCTTAGTTGGCAGGGATCACATCTACCAACTCTGTTTTTTTGTACTCTCCGAAGTGCTTAGTACAGTCCTCCGCACACAGTAAATATGACTGATTGATTGTCAGACATGAAGCGGGAGGGGGTTCCAGGCCAGAGGGACGGTGTGACAAGTCGTCTCCTACAGAGTCGAGATTGGGAAACAGGAATCCAGTTGGTGCTAGAGGAGTGAACACGTGGCTCAGTGGAAAAGAGCACGGGCTTTGGAGTCAGAGGTCATGGGTTCAAATCCCTGCTCTGCCAATTATCAGCTGTGTGACTTTGGGCAAGTCACTTAACTTCTCTGTGCCTCAGTTCCCTCATCTGTAAAATGGGGATGAAGACTGTGAGGCCCCCCGTGGGACAACCTGATCACCTTGTACTTTCTCCAGCGCTTTGAACATACTAAGCACTTAATAAATGCCATTATTATTATTATTATTATGGTAGGAGATCAGTGAGGTCAGGTAGGAGGGAGAGAGCCAACTGAGCAACTTGGAGCTGAGAGGTAAGTCGAGGATAACGCCCGGGGTTACAGGCATGTGAGCCCACTGCTGGGTAGGGACTGTCTCTATATGTTACCAACTTATACTTCCCAAGCGCTTAGTACAGTGCTCTGCACACAGTAAGCGCTCAATAAATACGATTGATGATGATGTGAGATAGCAAGCACAGTGAAGTTGTCTGCAATGATAGGAACTTCTTGGGGAGGACAGATGTGGGTAAGGAAGTTAAAATGTTCTGTTTTGGACAGGTTAAGTTTGAGGTGTTGCCAGGACATCTGGGTCATAATTACGGCATGTTAAGCACTGTACTGAGCACTGGGGTGGATACAAGCAAATCAGGTTGGATACAGTCCCTTGTCCCGTGTGGGGCTCACGGTCTCAATCCCCATTTTACAGATGAGGTAACAGACACAGAGAAGTGAAGTGACTTGCTCCAGGTCACACGGCAGACAAATGGACCCAGAATTAGAACCCATGACCATCAGGCTCCCACTCCATCCACTACACTTGAGGCAGAAGGAAGTAGGAGACTGCAGAGAAGGAGGAAGGTCAGGGCTAGAGAGGGAGGTCTGGGAATCTTCCATATAGAGATGGTAGTGGATGCCACGGGAGAGAATTTGTTCTCCAAGGAAGTGGGTGTAGACCTAAGACTGAGAAACTTGAGGAACTCCCACAAGCAGCAAGGCTCAGTGGAAAGAGCACAGGCTTTGGAGTCAGAGGTCATGGGTTCAAATCCCAGCTCCACCAATTGTCAGCTGTGTGACTTTGGGCAAGTCACTTAACTTCTCTGTGCCTCAGTTACCTCATCTGTAAAATGGGGATGAAGACTGAGGCCCCCCGTGGGACAACCTGTTCACCTTGTAACCTCCCCAGTGCTTAGAACAGTGCTTTGCACATAACAAGTGCTTAATAAATGCCATTATTATTATTATTATTATTAATTATGGGGTGGGAGGCAGAGGAGGACCCCACAAAAAACTGAGGAGTGGCCTAATCCCCTAGATCTTTCTACCCTCTGGTCTTCAAGCAGCCTTCTCTGAGGAACCAGCCTATTTCTGTCAGGGAAGTTGGGGAGGATGGCTCCTGGATTGTGACCCCCAAGTCTGACTCTAGGCCAGCTCCTGGTCTAGCGGGTGGGCGATTTGGGGAGCTGAACCTGACCTGTTCACCCCTAATCCAAGGGACAAGCCCCCATCCCTGGAATGACCTCCCTTCAAAGCCCTACTGAGAGCTCACCTCCTCCAGGAGGCCTTCCCAGACTGAGCCCCCTCCTTCCTCTCCCCTTCCCCATCCCCCCGCCTTACCTCCTTCCCCTCCCCACAGCACCTGTATATATGTTTGTACAGATTTAGTACTCTATTTTACTTGTACATACTTACTATTCTATTTTATTTTGTTAATATGTTTTGTTTTGTTGTCTGTCTCCCCCTTCTAGACTGCGAGCCCGCTGTTGGGTAGGGACCGTCTCTATATGTTGCCAGCTTGTACTTCCCAACCGCTTAGTACAGTGCTCTGCACACAGTAAGCGCTCAATAAATATGATTGAATGAATGAATGACCACAGCAGAAATATGACCACCCACCCAGACAGGGGTGGCAACATCCTCTCGTGTGTGGGCCTGGAGGACTGAAAGCCCCCTTCCCTGGAACTTACAGCCTTAATTCGTTATTTGACAGGATGTACCCAGTGTCTGTTATATGCAGAAAGCTGTATGAAGTGCTGGGGCAAGATGACTACTGAGGATCAGTGAGTCATGGCCCCCGGCCCACATCAGGGCTCACAGTCTAGGAACGAGCGACAAAGAGGAGGGAGACGACTGACAACGCGACGAAAGATTAAAAAAAACACCAAGAATCCGTGGTAATAGTCATGGTATTTATTGAGCCCCCACTGGGTGCGATGCCTGGTTCCAATTGCGAGACACATTCCCTGCCCACAAGAGGCTCATGTTCTTAAGGCGGGGAGGTGCGGGGGGAATGTAGAGAGACAGACATAAAACTATTTACAAGCAGAGGAATCAGAATTATCGCATATACATTTGAACAGACATATGGACACAAGTTCTGAGGATGGGTACAATCATAACCGCAGTGACAGTAATAGTTGTGGTGTTATTTGTTAAGCGCTTACTAGGAGCCAAGCACTGTACTACACACTAGGGAACTAAACAGAAGAGGCAGCAAAAACCCGAGTCCCTCCATGGTGTCTACCCCACTCCTGGGGTACAACGTGCTTTATCTGGGTTAAGAGTGGCATGGCTACTTCCTGGGTTGAGGGTGGGAGGCCACATCCTCCACTATCAATCCATCACCCAATAGTAACCAGCGCTGTTGATTGACTGCTTATTGTGTTCAGCACATTGTTCTAATCTCTTGGGAGCCTACAGTATGGTTAGTAGACATGATCCCTGCCCACAAAGAGCTCGCATTTTTAAGATGTAATAATAATGATACTGATAATGTCATTTGCTGAGCACCAATGAGGGACCAAGCTCTGTGCTAAGCATTGAGATGGAACCAAGGTATCAGACTAGGCCATGATGCTAGACTAGGATAGACCAGACTAGGCCATTGTGTCCCCCCCTGCTCCTCCTCCCGGATAAAGCGACCTTCTTTAGGGAGCCTTCACTCCCTCCTTTCCCTTGTTAGGACCAGACAGGACAGGATGTGACTGATTCCCCTGCCCCCCTCCCCGGGGAACAAGGCCCTTGTTCTCACCATGTTACTTTGACAACAACCCACATTGGCACCTACTCAGCCCACCCATGTTATCCAGCTGTTTACTCCTCTTCCCAGGTGTTTCCTCTCCCTTGAACCCCCATAACAGTTCCACCCTTCTCCAGAACTGCCATCCACAGGACTCCATCCTCCACCACCTCAGAGACAACTCGGCTAAGAGCCCCTGGACTCTCCTTGCCATTAGCCTTTTTGATTTGACCGACCCATGGACAATTCAACCTTCTGCTCTGGGCATCATCCGCTTATTTTATTGTTGCTATTGCATGTTAATTGTTAACTGCTCTCTGCGACGTCATCATCTGCTTATTTTATTGTTGCTATTGCATGTTAACTGTTCACTGCTCTCTGTGATGTCATCATCTGCTTATTTTCTTGTTGCTATTGCATGTTAATTGTTCACTGCTCTCTGATATCTGCTTATTTTCTTGTTGCTATTGCATGTTAATTGTTAACTGCTCTCTGTGATATCATCTGCTTATTTTATTGTTGCTATTGTATGTTAATTAACTGCTCGCTGTGCTTTCAATATGTCTAAGACTGAGCTCCTACCTTCCCTCCCAAACCCTGTCCTCTCCCTGACTTTCTCGTCACTGTAGACGGCACTACCATCCTTCCCGTCTCACAAGCCCACAACCTTGGTGTCATCCTCGACTCTGCTCTCTCGTTCACTCACACATCTAATCTGTCACCAATACCTGCCGGTCTCACCTCCACAACATCCCCAAGATACGCCTTTTCCTCTCTATCCAAACCGCTACCTTGCTGGTTCAATCTCTCATCCTATCCCGACTGGATTACTGCCTCAGCCTCCTCTCATCTTCCATTCTCCTCTCTCTCCCCGCTTCAGTCTATACTTCACTCTGTTGCCCGGATTATCTTATCGAATGACTCCGCATTCTCATTCAACCCACGTATCCAATACACCACTAAATCCTGTCGGTCTCACCTTCACATTGCCAAAATCCCGCCCTTTCTTCTCCCTCCAAAACAGCTACCACGTTAATACAATCACTCATCCTATTTGGACTGGATTACTGCATCAGCCTCCTTTCTGACCTCCCAACCTCCTGCCTCTCCCTACTCCAGTCCATACTTCACACCGCTGCTGCGCGGATTATCATTCTACAGAAACGTTCGGGGCATGTCACCCCCCTTTAAAAAATCTCCAGTGGTTGCCTATCCACATCCGTATCAAACAAAAACTCCTCACTACTGGCATTAAAGCTCTCCATCACCTTGTTCCCTCCTACCTCACCTCCCTTCTCTTCTACAACTCAGCCCGCACACTTCGCTCCTGTGGTGCTAACCTTCTCACTGTGCCTCGATCTCATCTGTCTCGTCACCGACCTCCAGCCCAAGTCCTACCTCTGGCCTGGAATGCCCTCCCTTCCTCAAATCTGCCAGATAATTACTCTCTTCGCCCTGCCCTCAAAGCCTTACTGAAGGCATACCTCCTCCAAGAAGCCTTCCCAGACTAAGGCCCACTTTTCCTCATCCCCCACTCCCTTCTGCACTCTGCCCCCCTCCCTTTGCTCTTCCCTCCTCTCCCCACCCCACAGCACTTTTGCATATATATTTGCAATTTTATTTATTTATATTTTATTCACGTCTGCCTCCCCCACTCTAGACTGTGAGCTCGCTGTGGGCAGGGATTGTCTCTCTTTATTGCTGTATTGTACTTTCCCAAGTGCTTAGTACAGTGCTCCGCACATAGAAAGTGCTCAAAAAATGATTGAATGGAACAAATGAATGAATGACTACAACCTCCTCACCTGCTCGCCCACCCACCCCTCGTAAAAATGTCCTGTTCCCCCTTAGAGGCTTCCGATCTGTTGATCCCCCCTCCTCTAATATCCTACAACAATCATGCCCCATTTGGTCTCCAAACCCCAAAATACCTTCTCTTGGCACACAAGTTGACTCCCTCAAGATCGCTCTCTCCACTGCACTCAAAGGCTCCTGTGGTTTGGGCTGGCACGTCTTGCCTCTGGCCTGGAGCTCCCTCCCTCTCCCTAAACACAACCTCCTCTCCGTTCCCCTACAGAGCTCTCCAATTTTTTGACCCCCATCCAATTTTCTCAACTCATCATGCCCTACTTAGCCTCCATACCCAAACTGCCTTCCCTTGATGACTAAATTGATGCTCTCAACACTACCCCCTCGACTGAACTAAACTCAATCCCTCCCCCCATCACTTCATCGATCTCATACCACTCATCCACAGTCCACCTCTTCGCTCCTGTGCATGAGCCGCAGAGCAGTAATGGCTGAAATCTAGACATCAGGCCGACTCTGTCCACTTCAAGTTTTTCCTTGTGTACTTAAACTCTGCCCTCTCCTCTGTCCGACAAAATTATTTCTCTACCCTTACTGACACCCAGACCCTTCGCCCTCGTCAGTTGTTCCAGGAATTTAACTCCCTCCTCAAACACCCTGTCCCCCCCCACCACCTCCATCCCTTGCCTCAAATGACCCGGTCACCTACTTTATTAAGAAAATTGACATTAACAGGCATGATCACCCTAAAATTTCCCCTGCCCCTCCCCACTCCTGCCACTTCAACTCTCCCATCTTTTCCAGCACTATCTCTTGAGAGAAGGCAGGAATTCTACCCTAAATCCACCCCGTCAACTTGAGCATCTGACCCCATTCCTTCACACCTTATCAAAAAACACTTACCCCCTCCCTCCTTGCCACCCTGTCATCTTCAACTGTTCGTTCTCCAGTGGCTTCTTCCATACTGCTTTCAAACACGTCCACGTCTCCCATATCCTAAAAAGACCCTCCCTTGACACCACAGCTCCCTCCAGTTATCGCTCCATCTCTCTCCTACCATTCCTCAATTCCTTGAACTAGCTGTCTACACCTGCTGTCTTGAATTCCTCTTCTCCAATTCACCCCTTGAGCCCCTTCAATATGGCTTCCATCCTCTTCACTCCACAGAAACCTCCCTCTCAAAGGTCACCAACGATCTACTTCTTGCAAAATCCAATGGCCTCTACTCCACCTAATTAACCCTACTCCTTGATTATAGAAAATCAAACAGTAGCCCCAAAAGTTACGGGGCCAGTTCCCTTACTGGGTGACCTGACCTATCAAGCGGAATTGGCGGGACACCCATACACGGGAGCTGTGGATATTGCCAAATGCCTTCTTTAGTATAAACGATTCACCCCACTTCTCAGGAACAATTTGCTTTTACCTGGTCAGGAATCCAGTATACCTTCACGCGACTGCCACAGGGTTATGGAATAGCCCTACATTATGCCACAGCATTATGGCAGAAGAAATTAAAGTGGTCCCTGGGTTAGGGAAGATGCTCATGAGGTAGAATGAGTGATGCAACTCAGTGTCCTCAGTAGAGGCACGGGGACTGGTGTTCAGGACACATAAAATCCAGGGGCCCAGCCAGTGCATCAAGTTCCCCGGGATTGAGTGGACCGGGGGCGGACACTGTATTCCATCAGGTCATAGAGAAGGTATTGGCATTGGACATGCCCACTAATCAATTGTATTTATTGAGCACTTACTATGTGCAGAGCACTGGACTAATAAAAAGTCCAGGCATTCCTCGGGGCAGTGGGGTTCTGGCCCAAATCGCCAAACCAATGTACGACAAGTAGGAAACGGAATGAGTTCAAATGAAGCTCCATAAAAGAGAAAGCGTTTCAGGGCTTAAAGCAGCACATTTCACTCCCAATGACCCTGGGGCCACGGAACCCCAAGGCGGAAAAGATCTTATTTGCGGGAGCTGTCCCCATTAACACTGCTTAATGTCTGTGGCAAAAACCCGTGGACTCTGTCTGTTCGCAACCGCTAGGGTTTTGGTGTCACTCCTTTATGGGGGCGGAAGAGGTTATTTCTCCCCTGAAACAATAGGCCCTAGCTGTTTATGAAGGATTAGCTAACATTGAAATGCTGCCAGGGAGTGGGCCAATCCAGGTGAGAACGGGGCGGTCGGTGTTAGAAGCCCGCTATCGGGCTCCAATGACCTGTGACCAGGGTCATGGCCATCCCCCTCCCGGACACTGAGGTTTCGCCCTGCGGCCGGTCAGAAGCTCGTGTATCTCCCAGATGACCCTCGAGAGTCGAGCTCTCTGCTGACCATCCAACTTCCCTGGACTGGGCCCCCTCCCATAATAATAATAATAATAGCATTTATCTAGCGCTTATTATGTGCAAAGCGCTTTTATGATCACTTGGGAGGTTACAAGGTGATCAGGTTGTCCTAAGGGGACTCACCCCTTGAAGCGACCTCTAGTCCTTCCAGGGCCGTGGGACATTGTGTTCCCCTGCTTTCCCCCCACCATACGCGACCGTCTTTGGGGAGCCCCCACTCCCTCCTTCCCTGTGTTAGGATCGGACCGGCCGTGACTGATTCCCTCCACCCTCTCCCAGGGGAACAACTGTGTTCTCACTTGGGAGAACAACTTGTTCTCACCGTGTTACTTTAGCAACAACCCGCATTCACACCTCCTCAGCCCACCCATATAATTTGGCTCTTACTCCTCTTCCCAGGCCTTTCCTCTCCCATGAACCACCATAACAGTTCCACCTTTCTCCAGAACTGTCATCCACAGGACTTCATCCTCTACCACCTCAGAGACAATTCTGCCAAGAGCCCCTGGACTCTCCTTGCCATTAGCAAGTGGGGCCTGCCTGTCACAGCGAGTGCGTCGGCCGGTGCCGGAACCTGGAAACAATTGCAACAACAGCAGAAGCAAGAAGCAGCAGCAGCATGCCTGCAGGCAAGACTTTCCGCCGGCGCCGGGCCAAATCGGACTCGGAGGACGACGAGCAGGGCACGGAGGAGGTTGGATTGAAATTGGAAGAAGCCAAAGAAGTTCAGAGCCTGAGAAGGAGGCCCAATGGAGTCAGTGCTGCAGCCTTACTGGTTGGTGAGAAAGTCCAAGAAGAAACGACAGTCGTGGAAGATCCATTTAAGATCAAGACTGGTGGAATGGTGGACATGAAGAGGCTGAAGGAGAGAAGCAAGGATCGGATTAATAAACAGGAAGACCTCAACCTAGGAACATCTTTTTCTGCAGAAACCAATTGGAGGGATGAAGATGCTGACATGATGAAGTACATTGAAACGGAGCTGAAGAAAAGGAAAGGGATTGTGGAAAAGGAGGAGCAGAAGGTGAAGCTGAAGAACGCAGAGGACTGTCTGTATGAGTTCCCTGAGAACATCCGCGTTTCATCGGCCAAGAAGACCGAAGAGATGCTGTCCAATCAGATGCTGAATGGCATCCCAGAGGTCGACCTGGGCATCGATGCAAAAATACAAAATATCATTTTGACGGAGGACGCCAAGGCCCGTCTGCTAGCCGAGGAGCAGAAGAAGGATGGTGAAACGTCCTTCATCCCGACCAACATGGCCGTGAATTACGTGCAGCATAACCGATTTTATCACGAAGAGCTGAACGCGCCAGTGCGAAGGAACAAAGCAGAACCCAAAGCTCGACCCTTACGTGTGGGAGATGCCGAGAAGCCAGAGCCTGAGCCTTCGGCTCCAAACCGTAAGCGGCCACGTCATGAGAAAGCAACTGATGACTATCATTATGAGAAGTTCAAGAGGATGAACAGAAGATATTGACATCTTCTGTACAGGACTCTTGTTTGCCATGAGGTTTTATTTTTTCATCGAGCTCCAGATGGAGTGTAGGTATTAAAGTAGGGATCATTTGTTTTCGCGGTACTAGTTATCTGCTGGGTTTTTCAAACAGTGGATTTTTAACTTGGCAGTTTTCCACTGTCCTCTCCTGGATTTTCCTATCACTGCTGACGGCACTACCAATGTTTTTGCCTCACAAGCTCGCAACCTTGGTGGCATCCTCGACTCCGCTCTCGTTCACGCCACACATCCAATCCGTCACCAAAACCTGCTGGTCTCACCTCCACAACATCGCCAAGATCTGCCCTTTCCTCTCCATCCAAACCACTACGTTACTAGTTCTATCTCTCATCCTATCCCGACTGGATTACCACATCAGCCTCCTCTCTGATCTCCCATCCTCCTGTGTCTCCCCACTTCAGTCTCTACTTCACTTTGCTGCCTGGATTATGTTTCTACAGAAACGCTCTGGGCACGTCTGGCTTTCTGCCCCTCTGCCTTCAAACATGCCCATGTCTCCCCCATCCTAAAAAAAAAAACCCTCTCTTGACCCCACTGCCCCTTCCAGTTGTCACCTTATCTCCCTCTTACCCTTCCTTTCCAAACTCCTAGAACAAGTCATCTACACTTGCTGCCTTGAATTCCTCAACTCCAGCTCACTCCTAGACCCCCCCCAGCCTGGCTTCTGTCCCCTACACTCCACCAAAACTGCCCTCTCAAAGTTCACCAATGACCTCCTTCTTGCCAAATCCAATGGCTCCTACTCTATCTTAATCCTCCTCGACCCCTCAGCTGCCTTTGACACTGTGGACGATCCCCTTCTCAACACGTTACCCAACCTTGGCTTCACAGACTCCGTCTTTTCCTGGTTCTCCTCTTACCTCTCTGGTCGTTCATTCTCAGTCTCCTTCGTGGGCTCCTCCTCCCCCTCCCATCCCCTTACTGCAGGGGTCCCTCAAGGGTCAGTTCTTGGGCCCCTTCTGTTTTCCATCTATATTCACTTCCATGCTTCAACTATCATCTCTACACAGATGACACCCAACTCTACATCTCCTCCCCTCTTCTCTCTCCCTCCCTCCAGGCTCACATCATCTCCTGCCTTCAAGACATCTCTAAGATCGAGCTCCTTATGTTCCCTCCCAAACCCTGTCCTCTCCCTGACTTTCCCATCACTGTGGACGGCACTACCATCCTTCCCGTCTCACAAGCCCGCAAGCTTGGTGTCTCTCATTCAACCATCACATCCAATCCGTCACCAAAACCTGTCGGTCTCACTTCCACTTAGTGAGAGTTTAGTACAGTGCTCTGCACACAGTAAGCGCTCAATAAATACGATTGATTCCACGACGTCGCCAGGATCCCCCCTTTCTTCTCCACCCAAATCACTACCTTGTTGGTCCAAACTCTCATCCTAACCCGACTGGATTACTGCATCAGCATCCTTTCTGATCTCCCATCCTCCTGTCTCTCCCCACTTCAGTCTATACTTCACTCTGCTGCCCAGATTACCTCTTTCTACAGAAACGCTTCGCATGAAGCAAAAACTCCTATTGCCTTCAAAGCTCTCCACCACCTTGCCCCCTCCTACCTCACCTCCCTTATTTCCTCCTCCACCCCACCCTGCTCCTGTCACTAACCTCCTCACTGTGCCTCGATCTCACGTGGGCCACCATCGACCCCTGGCCCACGTCCTACCTGGAATGCCTTCCCCCCACACATCGGCCAAACTAGCTCCCTTCAAAGCCCTGAGAGCTCACCTCCTCCAGGAGGCCTTCCCAGACTGAGCCCCCCGCTTCCTCTGGGAAACATCCAGGTAAACCGCTGCCAGAAGCCAAGGAACCCTTTCTTTGTTCACTTTAAATATATCCTTTCCTGCCTTAACTCTGCCCTCTCCTCTGCTAAACAAAACTATTTCTCCTCCCTTATTGACACCCATGCCCATCATCCCCATCAGCTCTTCCATACATTCAACTCCCTTCTCAGGCCCCTGGTTCCTCTCCCTCCTCCTTCCCTCACCCCCAACGATCTGGCCTCCTACTTCATTAATAAAATTAAATCCATCAGGTCTGAGCTCCCCAAAGTCACTCCCCCCAACCCGGCTCTGCAACCCCCCGGCTCTCAACGCTCTCTGCTACTCTCCCATCCTTCCCAGCAGTATCCTCAGAGGAGCTCTCCTCCCTCCTCTCAAGTGCTATTCTGGTCACCTGTGCTTCTGACCCCATTTCCTCTCATCTTATGAAATCTCTCACTCCGTCCCTTCTCCCCTCTTTAACTTCCATCTTCAACCGCTCACTCTCCACTGGTTCCTTCCTCTCTGCCTTCAAACATGCCCATGTCTCTCCCATCCTAAAAAAAACCCTCTCGACTCCACGTCACCTTCTAGTTATCGCTTATCTCCCTCCTACCATTCCTTTCCAAACTCCTTGAACGAGTTGTCTACACGCACTGCCTCAAATTCCTCAACGCCAACTCTCTCTTCGACCCCCTACAATCTGGCTTCCATCCCCTACATTCCACGGAAACTGCCCTCTCAAAGGTCATCAATGACCTCCTGCTTGCCAAATCCAATGGCTCATACTCTATCCTAACCCTCCTTGTCCTCTCAGCTGCCTTTGACACTGTGGACCACCCCCTTCTCCTCAACATGCTATCCAACCTTGGATTCAGACTCCATCCTCTCCTGGTTCTCCTCTTCTCTCTCCGGTCGTTCATTCTCAGTCTCTTTTGCGGGCTCCTCCTCCCCCTCCTATCCCCTTACTGTAGGGGTTCCTCAAGGTTCAGTTCTTGGTCCCCTTCTGTTCTTGATCTACACTCACTCCCTTGGTGACGTCATTCGCTCCCACGGCTTCAACTATCATCTCTACGCTGATGACACCCAAATCTGCATCTCTGCCCCTGCTCTCTCTCCCTCCCTCCAGGCTCGCATCTCCTCCTGCCTTCAGGACATCTCCATCTGGATGTCTGCCCGCCACCTAAAACTCAACATGTCCAAGACTGAACTCCTTGTCTTCCCTCCCAAACCCTGCCCTCTGCTTACTGTGTGCAGAGTACACACCACTACCCTGCTCGTTCAAGCTCTCATCCTATCCTGTCTGGATTACTGTATCAGCCTCCTCTCCGATCTCCCATCCTCCTGTCTCTCCCCACTGTACATGTCTACATCTCTACATCTCTAGCCTTGATCTATCTCTTTCTCTCTCCAGTCTCGCATCTCCTCCTGCCTTCGAGACATCTCTACTTGGTTACTGTTCTGTTACCTCAAACTCAACATGTCCAAAACAGAGCTCCGTATCTTCCCATGCAAACCTCATACTTCCCCATCACTGAAGACAGCATCACCATCCTTCAAGTTTATCTCACAAGCCAATATCCTTGGTGTTAACCTTGACTCCTCTCTCTCATTCAACCCATCAGTAAATCCTATTGGTTCCACCTTCACAACATCACTAAAATCTGCCCTTTCCTCTCCACCCAAACTGCTACCACGTTAATATAATCATTCGTCCTATCCTGCCTGGATTACTGCATCAGCCTCCTTGCTGATCTCCCAGCTTCCTGTCTCTCCCTAATCCAGTCCATCCTCCACTCTGCTGCCCAGATCATTTTTCTTCAAAAGCGTTCAGTACATTACCCCACTCCTCAAATAACTCCAGTGGTTGCCCATCTACCTCCAGATCAAATAGAAACTCCTCACCATTGGCTTTAAGGCACTCCATCACCTTGCCCCTCCCACCTCACCTCACCTCTCTCCTTCTACGACCCATCCCACACATTTTGCTCCTCTAGTGTTAACCTTCTCACTGTGCCTCCATCTCATCTATTTTGTCGCCAACCTCTAGAGCACATCTTGCCTCTGGCCCGGAACGCCCTCCCTCCTCAAATCTGACAACCACTCTTCCCTACTTCAAAGCCTTATTGAAGGCACATCTCCTCCTAGAGGTCTTCCCACTTTTCCTCATCTCTCACTCCCTTCTGAGTCACCCTGATTTGTTCCCTTTGCTCTTCCTCCCCCCTCAACCCCACGCCTCTTACATACATATTTGTACTTTTATTTATTTGTACTGACGTCTGTCACCACCACCCTAGAGTGTAACCTCTTTTTTGGGCAGGGAACGCCACTATGGTTATGTTGTACTTTCCCAAGCGTTTACTACACTGCTCTGCACATGGTAAATGCTAAAGTATGACTGAGTGGATACCTACAGAAAATGTGAATCGCTCGATGCTCAAGCAGGATTCCAGAAAGGGGAAGGGGCACAGGATATTATTGCTAATGTCTGTTGGATAATTGAAAGGACAAGAGAATATCAAAAGGAAGTCAGCATCTGCTTTGTTGATTATAGCCAGGCCTTTGACTGCATAGACCATGAGAAACTCTGGAGCTCATTAAGGAAAATGGGCATGCCGGACCATTTAATTACATTAATATTGAAACTGTATGCTATATGGGAGACTACAGTAAGACTCCTTCACTCTTGTGCACGAGCCACAGAGTACTGCTGGCAGAAATCAGACTGATTTTATCCACATCAAGTTGATCCTCGCATGTTTTAACTCTGCCCTCTCCTCTGTCTGGCAAAATTATTTCTCCACCCTTACTGACACCCAAGCCCATCACCCTCGCCAGCTGCTCCAGAGATTAAACTCCCTCCTCAAGCCCTCTGTCCCCTCAACACTACCATCCTTTGCCCACAATGGCCTGTCCAAGACCGAGCTCCTTATGTTCCCTCCCAAACCCTGTCCGCTCCCTGACTTTCCCATCACTGTGGACGGCACTACATTCCTTCCTGTCTCACAAGCCCGCAAGCTTGGTGTCTCTCGTTCAACCATCACATCCAATTCGTCATCAAAACCTGACGGTCTCACTTCCACTTAGTGAGAGTTTAGTACAGTGCTCTGCACACAGTAAGCGCTCAATAAATACGATTGATTGACTCCATGACGTCGCCAGGATCCACCCTTTCTTCTCCACCCAAACCGCTACCTTGTTGGTCCAATCTCTCATCCTAACCCGACTGGATTACTGCATCAGCATCCTTTCTGATCTCCCATCCTCCTGTCTCTCCCCACTTCAGTCTATACTTCACTCTGCTGCCCAGATTACCTCTTTCTACAGAAACGCTTCGCATGAAGCAAAAACTCCTATTGCCTTCAAAGCTCTCCACCACTTTGCCCCCTGCTACCTCACCTCCCTTATCTCCTCCTACACCCCCCCGGCTCCTCTGTCACTAACCTCCTCACTGTGCCTCGTTCTCACCTGAGCTGCCATCGACCCCTGGCCCACGTCCTACCTCTGGCCTGGAATGCCCTCCCCCCACACATCGGCCAAACTAGCTCCCTTCCTCCAGGAGGCCTTCCCAGACTGAGCCCCCCCTTTCCTCTGGGAAACATCCAGTTAAATGGCAGTCAGGAGCCAGAGCACCCTTTCCTTCTGCTTCCCCCTGCCCTAGCCTGGAAGACAAAGAAAGTGGATTATGGAAGCTGTGGGGAGGACTCCCAGACATCGGAGAGTGCAAAAGGACTACCCTTCTTCCCGTCTCACAAGCCTGCAAACTTGGTGTCATCCTCTACCATTACCATCATCAATCTCTCAACCTTTCCCGACTGGATTACTGCATCAGCCTCCTCTCTGATCTCCCATCCTCCTGTCTCTCGCGGCTTCAGTCAGCCCTGCTCTCTCTCCCTCCCTCCAGGCTCGCATCTCCTCCTGCCTTCAGGATATCTCCAAATGGGTGTCTGTCCGCCATCTAAAACTCAACATGTCCAAGACTGAACTCCTTGTCTTCCCTCCCAAACCCTGCCCTCTCCCTGACTTTCCCATCACTGTTGACGGCACTACCATCCTTCCCGTCTCACAAGCCCGCAACCTTGGTGTCATCCTCGACTCCGCTCTCTCGTTCAACCATCACATCCAATCCGTCACCAAAACCTGCTGGTCTCAGCTCCATAACATTTCCAAGATCGCCCTTTCCTCTCCATCCAAACCACTACCCTGCTCATTCAAGCTTTCGCTTTATCCCGTCTGGATTACTGTATCAGCCTCCTCTCTGATCTCCCACCCTGTCTCTCCTCACTTCAATCCATACTTCACGCCGCTGCCCGGATCGTCTTTGTCCAGAAACGCTCTGGGCACGTTACTCCCCTCCTCAAACATCTCCAGTGGCTACCAATCAACCTACACATCAGGCAAAAACTTCTCAACCTCGGCTTCAAGGCTCTCCATCATCTCGCGCCCTCCTACCTCACCTCCCTTCTCTCCTTCTACAGCCCAGCCCGCACCCTCCTCTCCTCTGCCACGAATCTCGTCACTGGGCCTCATTCTCGCCTGTCCCGCCGTCGACCCCCGGCCCACGTCATCCCCCTGGCCTGGAATGCCCTCCCTCCGCACGTCTGCCAAGCTAGCTCTCTTCCTCCCTTCAAAGCCCTACTGAGAGCTCACCTCCTCCAGGAGGCCTTCCCAGACTGAGCCCCCTCCTTCCTCTCCCCATCCCCCTGCCTTACCTCCTTCCCCTCCCCACAGCACCTGTATATATGTATATATGTTTGTACATATTTATTACTCTATTTATTTTACTTGTACATATTTATTCTGTTTAATTTGGTTTATATGTTTTGTTGTCTCCCCCTTCTAGACTGTGAACCCTCTGTTGGGTAGGGACCATCTCTATATGTTGCCAACTTGTATTCCCAAGCGATAAGTACAGTGCTCGGCACACAGTAAGTGCTCAATAAATACAACTGAATGAATGAATGAATGAATACTTCACTCTGCTGCCCAGATTATCTTTGTACAGAAACGCTCTGGGCATGTCACTCCCCTCCTCAAAAATCTCCAGTGGTTGCCTGTCAACCTACGAATCAAGAAAAAACTCCTAACTCTCAGCTTCAAGGCTCTCCATCACCTCGCCCCCTCCTACCTCACCTCCCTTCTCTCTTTCTACAGCCCAGCCCGCACCTTCCGCTCCTCTGGTGCTAACTGCCTCACTGTGCCTCGTTCTCGTCTCTCCTGCTGTCAACCGCTGGCCCACGTCCTTACCATGGCCTGAAATGTCCCCCCCCCCCCCACATATCCGCCAAGCTAGCTCTCTTCCTCCCTTCAAAGCCCTACTGAGAACTCACCTCCTCCAGGAGGCCTTCCCAGACTGAGCCCCATTTTTCCTCTCCTCCTCATCGCCCAACCCCTCTGCCCTACCACCGTCTCCCCACAGCACTAGTATATATTTGTACACATTTATTACTCTATTTACTTTACTTGCATATATTTACTACTCTATTTTATTAATAACGTATATATAGCTATAATTCTATTTATTCTGACAGTTTTGACACCTGTCTACTTGTTTTGTTGTCTGTCTCCCCCTTCTAGACTGTGAGCCTATTTTTGGCTATGGACCATCTCTATATGTTGCCAACTTGTACTTCCCAAATACAGTACTCTGCAAACAGTAAGCACTCAAATATAACTGAATGAATGAATGACTCCACCTGTGCTTCAGACCCCATTCCCTCTCATCTTATAAAAACTCTACCCCCTTCCCTCCTCCGCTCCTTAACTTCCAACTTCAACCGGTCATTCGGCAATGGTTTTCTGCCCCTCTGCCTTCAAACATACCCATGTCTCCCCATCCTAAAAAAACCCTCTCGACCCCACTGCTCCTTCCAGTTATCGCCTTATCTCCCTCCTACCCTTCCTTTCCAAACTCTTGGAACGAGTCATCTACACTTGCTGCCTCGAATTCCTCAACTCCAACTCTCTCCTAGACCCCCTCAAATCTGGCTTCCATCCCCTACACTTCACCAAAACCTCCTCCAGGAGGCCTTCCTAGATTGAGCCCCCCCCTTTTCCTCTGGGAAACATCCAGGGAAACCGCAGCCAGAAGCCAGGGCACTCTTTCCTTCTGCTTCCCCTGCCCTAGCCTGGAAGACAAAGAAAGTGGATTAGGAAATCCATGGGGAGGACTCCCAGCCATCTGGGAGTGCACAAGCGAAGTCCGCCTCCATCTCTCCAGTGGTATTGGTTGGGGCTTCACCGGATCCAAGGCCTTATTGGCCAGTTACCATATACTGGACTCCCAGACAGGTAAAGCATAGATCCTTCCTCAGACACAGAGGCTGAAGCAACCACTGTGGAAGGGAATATGGAAAGGCATCAGGGCCTCTGGGTGAGGGCTGTCAATGGGCATTAGTTGACTTATGTGAATATCTGTCTCCCCCTCTAGTCTGTAAGCATGTGCGGGCAGGGAACGTGTCCCACTCTGTTCTATTGCACTTTCCCAAGTTCTTAGTACAAAGCTCTGTACACAGTAAGTGCTCAATAAATACAATTGAGTGACTGCTGTACAGTAAGTTCAATTCTGGGTCCCCTTCTATTATATTCTTCACCACGGAACTAACAATGTGTGGTGAAGAAAAGATCCGCCCTTTCCTCTCCAACCAAACTGCTACCTTGCTGGTTCAATCTCTCATCCTATCCCAACTGGATTACTGCATTGGCCTCCTTTCTGATCTCCCATCCTCCTGTCTCTCCCCACTTCAGTCTATACTTTGCTACCCCGGTAATCTTTGTACAGAAACACTCTGGGCATGTCACTCCCCTCCTCAAAAATCTCCAGGGGTTGCCTGTCAACCTAAGAATCAAGCAAAAACTCCTCACTCCCGGCTTCAAGGCTCTCCATCACCTCACCCCCTCCTACCTTACCTCACCTCCCTTCTCTCCTTCTACAGCCCAGCCCGCAGCCCCTGCTCCCCTGCCGCTAACCTCCTCAGTGTACCTCGTTTTCGCCTCTCCCGCCCTCGACCCCTGGCCCATGTCCTTCCCCTGGCCTGGAATGCCCTCCCTCCTCACATCCACCAAACTAGCTCTCTTCCTCCCTTCAAAGCCCTACTGAGAACTCACCTCCTTCAGGAGGCCTTCCCAGACTGAGCTCCCTTTTTCCTCTCCTCCTCCCCATCACCCCTATTCCCTTCCCCTCCCCAGTGCACTGGTATATTTGTACATATTTATTACTCTATATATTTTACTTGTACGGGTTTACTACTCTTATTAATGATGTGCATATAGCTATAATTCTATTTATTCTGATGGTGTTGACACCTGTCTACTTGTTTTGCTGTCTGTCTCCCCCTTTCTAGACTGTGAGCCGGTTTCTGGGTAGGGACTGTTTCTATATGTTGCTGACTTGCACTTCCCAAGCGCTTAGTACAGTGCTCTGTACACAGTAAGGGCTCAATAAATACGACTGAATGAATACGCTAGTACACACCCCCTCCTGGCCCCCTCTTCAACTCCCATCCTTCCCAGCAGTTTCTCTAGAGATTTCCTGCCTCCTCTCAAAAGCCATCCCCTCCACACGCACATCGGACCCCATTCCTTCACACCTTATTCGAACTCTCGCTAACAGCCAACTTTAACCATTCGCTCTCGAATGACTTCTTCCCCACTTCTTTCAAACATGCCCATATCTTCCAAAACAAAAACCACATACAAACTGCCGCCCCCCCGACAAAAAACCCACAAAAAACCCCCTTTTGACCCTATGGCTTCCTCCAGTTATCACCCCATCTCCCTCCTACCATTCCTATTCAAAATCCTTGAGCGAGTTGTCTACACCCACAGTCTCCAATTCCTCTCGAATTCTCTCCTTGACCCCCTCCAATCTGGCTTCTGTCCCCTTCACTCCACAGAACCCACCAACTCAAAAGGTCACCAATGATCTTCTTGCCAAATCCCATGGCCTCTACTCCATCCTAAGCCTCCTCACCCTCTCAGCTGCCTTCACTCTCAACCAGCCCCTTCCACTGGAAACGTTATCCAGCCTTAGCTTCACTGACTTGGTCCTCTCATTTCTCTGGCCTTTCATTCTCAGTCTCCTTCATGGGCTCCTCCTCTGCCTCTCACCCACTGTGGGGGGGGTGTGTGTCCCACAAGGCTCAGTTCTGGGTCCCCCTCTATTCTCCATCAGTACCCACTCCCTTGGAGAACTCATTCGCTTCCATGGCTTCAGCTACCACTTCTATGCAGATGACACCCAAATCTTCAGCTCTAGCCCTGATCTCTCTCCCTCTCTCCAGTCTCGCATCTCCTCCTGCCTTCAGGACATCTCTACTTGGATGTCCTCCCATCACCTCAAACCTAACATGTCCAAAACGGAGTTCCTTATCTTCCCACCCAAATTTTGCTCCGCTCTCTCTCACTCTCTACAGTTTTATATATCACCCTGCCTTCAAGGCATCTCGACTTGCATGTCCTCCTATCACCTCAAACAATATGAACACAATGGAATTTATCTTCCCACCCAAACCCTGTCCTCTCCCTTCATCCCCACCCTTCATGTTTCACAACCCTGTAACCTTGGTGTTATCCTTGACTCCCCTCTGTCATTCAACCCACATATTCACTGCATCACTAAATCCTGTTGGTTCCATCAAAGCGTCGCTAAAAATCCATCTGATCCTCTCCACCCAAACTGCTACCACATTAATACTTATCCTAAACCACCTTGATTACTTCATCAGCCTCTGTGCTGACCTCCTTGCCTCCTGCCTCTCCCCACTCCAGTCCATAGTTCACTCTGCTGCCCGGATAATTTTCCTACAGAAACATTCGGGATGTTTCCCCCACTCCTCAAGAAACTCCAGTGGTTGCCCATCCACCTCCACATTTGACAAAAACTTCTCACCATTAGGTTTAAGCACTTAGTGAGGTTGCCCCCTCCCTCCTCACCTTACTTCTCTCTCACTACAACTAAACCCGCACACTTTGCTTCTCTTATGCTAACCTTCTTACTGTACTTGTCAGCTGTGTGACTGAGGCACAGAGCAGTGAAGTGACTTGCCCAAAGTTACTCAGCTGTAAAATGAGGATTGAGACACTGAATCCTATATGGGGCAGGGACTGTGGCCAACCTATCCAGCCCAGAGCTTAATATAGTGCCTGGTACACAGTAAGTGCTTAACGAATACCACAATTACTATTACTATTACTTTGATCTCCTCTATTTCACCTCCCGCCCACATTCCACAATGCCCTCCCTCTTCTTAGTCAACATTTACTCTCCAGACTTCAAAGCCTTGTTGAAGGCACATCTCCTCCAAGAGGACTTCCCTAAGCCCTCCTTTCCTCTCCTTCCACTCCCTTCTGCAGCTCCCTGATACGCTCCCTTTATTAATCCCTTTTCCCAGCCCCAGAACACTTATGGACATATACATACTTTATTATGTCTGTCTCCCCCACTAAGCTGTACACTCACTGTGAGCAGGAAACCTGTCTTTTTTATTGTACTCTCCCAAGTCCTTAGTATAGTGCTTTGCAAACAAGTGCTCAATAAGACCATCACCCTCTCCCACTTCAAAGCCTTACTGAAAAAACATCTCCAAGAAGCCTTCCCCAACTAGGCCATTTCCTCATTTCCCATTCACACCTGTGATTCCCTTGCTTTTAGATTTGCACCCTTTATTCACCCCACTCTCAGACCTACAGCATCTATGCACATATCCATAATTGGACTTAATATCTGTCTCCCCCTCTAGTCTACGCATGTGCAGAGGGAACGTGTCCAACTCTGTTCTATTGTACTTTTCCAAGTTCTTAGTACAAAGCTCTAAGTTCTTAGTACAAAGCTCTAAGTTCTTAGTACAAAGTTCTAAATTCTTAGTACAAAGCTCTGTACACAGTAAGTGCTCAATAAATTGATAAGTTGATAGAGGCTGCCTTTAGAGTTTTTTTTAACAACTGTGAGAGTTTTTTTTTAACAACTGTGACCACGCAGCCCGGGATGAGAAGGACCGCAGGGCCGAAGTGAAGGGCAGAGAGCAAGCCCAGTTACTTGTGGCGGCCCTGATGAAAGGTCAATCTCACCCTGGAAGGACGCCTGTGGCCCAAGGTCCGGGAAGCCCTGTTTTGTGTGCCACCAGTATGGCATTTGGACCCGGGAGTGCCCCCAGGCGCGAAGACCTGGGCCTCAGTCCCTTTGAGCTGCTATATGGCAGATCTTTTCTCACTACTGATCTCGTGGTGGACCCGGAAGCACAGACTTTAGGGCACTTCGCTTCTCGGCTGGGAGCGGTACACGCGGCCCTACGCAGGTAGGCAAATTCTCATTTGGCAGCCCCCGACGTAGATGGGGCCCAGTGGGCATCACCATAAGACCAGGCTCACTCGTTCTCTTGAAAACTTGGCAGATGGGGGGGGAGGCAGATTTAGAGCCAAAATGGACAGGTCCTTTCTGGGTGATACTTGCTACCCCGCCTGCTGTGAAACTGGAGGGCCAGTCCTAGTGGACCCATAATTCGCGCATTAAACCCTGTACACCTTTTGTCCCAGATTCTTCTAAATCTCCCCAGGAGGACACTCTCTCACAGTACACCTGTGACCAAATCGGCGACCTCCACCTCCAACTCTGCAGAGAGTTACATCAACCCACGGTAGAGAAGTCACCCAAGGAGGGCGCAGACCCCATCTTACAAGAAAGATTTCTTACAAGAAATCACCCCGACCGTGACACCACCACCACCTCACCATCGGGCTCAAGGCTGGTTTGCGGTACACCCATATGACCCCGAACGCATCTAGTTAGGAGTTCATCGCCCACTGTCAGCATGAAGCCGCTCCAGAAGACCTCCTCACTGCTCATTCTCGCCTGTCCCGCCATTGACCCCCGGCCCACGTGTCCCGAGGTGACCCTTGGGTACCGGCCATCTCAAGGTCAAAAGCTATCTCGTGACCACCTGAGCCAGCAGGCGGAACTCGGAAGTCAGGGTGGGATACCGCCCCCACGACCAAATCTGCTTGATTGACAGCCCAAGCTGGGAATACAGAAGGTGTCCCTCGCCCCCGTGCCAATCAAATTAGGTATGGAGGAGGCGGGGAGGGCAGAGATTGGATAGACTGAGGCCAGAAGCTGGAATGGCCTAGGGGCACAGGCAATAAATACCTGTCGCCTCTGACCTTCGGGGTCAGAACACCAGGACATGCAGCAGCAGCCGCAGCCGCAGCAGCAGCCCACGTGTCTCTCCCTGCCCAGAAGGCCAGATGCCCGCTCTACAACCAGAACCAACACACTGAGGCAAGGGCCGCGGGACGGGTGAGTGTCTCGTGGGTGGGACCCAGGTACCCCGCTGCTGATGGGAATTATGAGTGGATTCCTCCCATGTAGGGAGAGCACACTGTGAGAGCTAGCCGCCCACCACGTGCGCGGGTAATGTAATGAATTCTTCCCATGTAGGAAAGTAAGTGGATTCTTCCCGAGTGGCAAGTGCACATGGGTGAGAGTTAACCAACTCACCCACGCGTGATTAACGGATGATTGTGTTCCCCCCGTGTAGGGAAGCTCTAATATTGCTAATTGATTATATTCCTCCCGAAAGGGAAGCTCAATCCATCACGCCTAAACAATTACATAAATTCAATTCACCTCGCGGAATAAATTTTATATAAAAAAACTTAGGCTTTCCGTCCCCGGCCTCTCTCTCTCTCTCTCTTGCCTCGCCGGTCACTGAACGAACCCGTCCCCGGACGACGGGTGACACCACGTCCTTCCCCTGGCCTGGAATGCCCTCCCTCCAAACATCCGCTAAACTAGCTCTCTTCCTCCCTTCAAAGCCCTACGGAGAGCTCACCTCCTACAGGAGGCCTTCCCAGATTGAGCTCCCTTTTTCCTCTCCTCCTCCCCATCACCTCTACTCCCCTCCCTCTGCCCTACCTCCTTGCCCTCCCCACTGCACTAGTATATTTGTACATATTACTCTATATATTTTCCTTGTACATGTTTACTACTCTATTTTAATGATGTGCTTATAGCTATGATTCTATTTATTCTGACAGTGTTGACACCTGTCGGTTTGTTTTGCTGTCTGTCTCCCCCTTCTAGACTGTGAGCCTGTTTCTGGGTAGGGACTGTCTCTGTATGTTGCCGACTTGTACTTCCCAAGCGCTTAGGACAGTGCGCTGTACACAGTAAGGGCTCAATAAACAAATGAATGAATGAATGAATATGCTAGTACACACCCCCTTCCGGCCCCCTCTTCAACTCTCCCACCCTTCCCGGCAGCTTCTCTAGAGATTTCCTGCCTCCTCTCAAAAGCCATCCCCTCCACACGCGCATCAGACCACATTCCTTCACACCTTATTCAACTCTCGCTAACAGCCAAATTCAACTATTCGATCTCCAATGACTTCTTCCCCACTACTTTCGAACAAGCCCATATCTTCCAAAACAAAAACCACAGCCAAAACCCCCCCCAAAATACCCATAAACAAAAAAAAACCCTTTTGACACCATGGCTTCCTCCAGTTATCACCCCCATCTCCCTCCTACCATTCCTATCCAAAATCCTTGAGCAAGTTGTTTACACCCACTGTCTCAAATTCCTCTCCAGTTCTCTCCTTGACCCCCTCCAATCTGGCTTCTGTCCCCTTCACTCCACAGAAACCACCCTCTCAAAAGGTCACCCATGATCTCCTTCTTGCCAAATCCCATGGCCTCTACTCCATCCTAAGCCTCCTCAACCTCTCAGCTGCCTTCACTCTCAACCACCCCCTTCCACTGGAAACGTTATCCAGCCTTAGCTTCACAGACTTTGTCCTCTCATTTCTCTGGCCTTTCATTCTCAGTCTCCTTCATGGGCTCCTTCTCTGCCTCCCACCTACTGGGGTGGGGGGGTGTGTCCCCCACAAGGCTCAGCTCTGGGTCCCCCTCTATTCTCCATCAATACCCACTCCCTTGGAGAACTCATTCACTTCCATGGCATCAGCTAGCACTTCTATGCAGATGAACCCCAAATCTTCATCTCTAGCCCCGATCTCTCTCCCTCTCTCCAGTATCGCATCTCCTCCTGCCTTTAGGAGATCTCTACTTGGATGTCCTCCCGTTACCTCAAAGTTAGCATGTCCAAAACAGAGCTCCTTATCTTCCCACCCAAAATTTGTCCTTCCCCTGACTTTCCCCCATCACTGTTGATGGCACTAGCCTGTAACCTTGCTGCTACCCTTGAATCCTCTCCCTCCCATTCAACCCACATATTCAATCCATCAGTAAATCCTATCAGTTCCATCTTCACACAATTGCTAAAGTCTGCCCTTTCCTCTCCATCCAGACTGCTATCGCATTAATAGTCACTTATCCTATCCCTCCTCGATTACTCTATCAGGCTGCTTGCTGGCTTCCCAGCCTCTTGTCTCTCCCCACTTCAGTCCACACTTCGCTCTATCCACCCTATCCAACCTATCCACCCCAGAGCTTAGTATAGTGCCTGGTACACAGGAAGCGCTTAACAAATACCACAATTACTATTACTTTGATCTCCCCTATTTCACCTCCCGCCCACACTCCACAATGCCCCCCCTCTTCTTAGTCAACATTTACTCTCCAGACTTCAAAGCCTTGTTGAAGGCACATCTCCTCCAAGAGGACTTCCCTAAGCCCTCCTTTCCTCTCCTTCTACTCCCTTCTGCAGCTCCCTGATATGCTCCCTTGATTAATCCCTTTTCCCAGCCCCGGACCGCTTATGGACATATACATAATTTATTATGTCTGTCTCTCCCTCTAAGCTGTACACTCACCGTGGGCAGGAAATGTGTCTGTTTTATTGTACTCTCCCAAGTCCTTAGTATAGTGCTTTGCAAACAAGTGCTCAATAAGACCATCACCCTCTCCCACTTCAAAGCCTTATTGAACAAACATCCCCAAGAAGCCTTCCCCAACTAGGCCATTTCCTCATTTCCCATTCACACCTGTGACTCCCTTGCTTTTAGATTTGCACCCTTTATTCACCCCACTCTCAGACCTACAGCATCTATGCACATATCCATAATTGGACTTAATATCTGTCTCCCCCTCTAGTCTACGCACGTGCACAGGGAACGTGTCCAACTCTGTTCTATTGTACTCTTCCAAGTTCTTAGTACAAAGCTCTAAATTCTTAGTACAAGGCTCTAAGTTCTTAGTACAAAGCTCTAAGTTCTTAGTACAAAGCTCTGTACACAGTAAGTGCTCAATAAATTGATAAGTTGATAGAGGCTGCCTTTAGAGTTTTTAGCAACCGTGACCACGCAGCCCGGGATGAGAAGGACCGCAGGGCCGAAGTGAAGGGCAGAGAGCAAGCCCAGTTACTTGTGGCGGCCCTGATGAAAGGTCAATCTCACCCTGGAAGGTCACCCTTGGCCCAGGGTCCGGGAAGCCCTGTTTTGTGTGCCACCAGTCTGGCCATTGGACCCGGGAGTGCCCCCAGGCGCGAAGACCTGGGCCTCAGTCCCTTTGAGCTGCTATATGGCCGATCTTTTCTCACTACTGATAACGTGGTGGATCCGGAAGCACAGACTTTAGGGCACTTCGCTTCCCAGCTGGGAGCGGTACACGCGGCCCTACGCAGGTATGCAAATTCTCATTTGCCAGCCCCCGACGTAGATGGGGCCCAGTGGGCATCACCATAAGACCAGGCTCACTCGTTCTCTTGAAAACTTGGCAGACGGGGGGGGTGGGGGTGGGGGGGCAGGGGAGGCAGATTTAGAGCCAAAATGGACAGGTCCTTTCTGGGTGATACTTGCTACCCCCACCGCTGTGAAACTGGAGGGCTAGTCCTCGTGGACCCATAATTCGCGCATTAAACCCCGTACACCTTTTGTCCCAGATTCTTCTAAATCTCCCCAGGAGGACACTCCCTCACTGTACACCTGTGACCTAATCAGCGACCTCCACCTCCAACTCTGCAGAGAGGTACATCAACCCATGGTAGAGAAGTCACCCAAGGAGGGCGCAGACCCCGTCTTACAAGAAAGATTTCTAACAAGAAATCACCCCGACCGTGACACCACCACCACCTCGCCGTCGGGCTCAAGGCCGGTTTGCGGTACACCCATACGACCCCGAACGCATCTAGTTAGGAGTTCATCGCCCACTGTCAGCATGAAGCCGCTCCAGAAGACCTCCTCACTGCTCATTCTCGCCTGTCCCGCCGTCGACCCCCGGCCCACATCCTTCCCCTGGCCTGGAATGCCCTCCCTCCCAACATCCGCTAAACTAGCTCTCTTCCTTCCTTCAAAGCCCTACTGAGAGCTCACCTCCTACAGGAGGCCTTCCCAGATTGAGCTCCCCTTTTCCTCTCCTCCTCCCCATCACCTCTACTCCCCTCCCTCTGCCCTACCCCCTTGCCCTCCCCACTGCACTAGTATATTTGTACATATTACTCTATATATTTTCCTTGTACATGTTTACAACTCTATTTTAATGATGTGCTTATAGCTATGATTCTATTTATTCTGACGGTGTTCACACCTGTCTACTTGGTTTGTTCTGCTATCTGTCTCCCCCTTCTAGACTGTGAGCCTGTTTCTGGGTAGGGACTGTCTCTGTATGTTGCCGACTTGTACTTTCCAAGCGCTTAGTACAGTGCTCTGTACACAGTAAGGGCTCAATAAATACAAATGAATGAATATGCTAGTACACATCCCCTTCTGGCCCCCTCTTCAACTCTCCCACAACTTCCCGGCAGTTTCTCTAGAGATTTCCAGCCTCCTCTCAAAAGCCATCCCCTCCACACGCGCATCACACCCCATTCCTTCACACCTTATTCAACTCTCGCTAACAGCCAAATTCAACTATTCGATATCCAATGACTTCTTCCCCACTACTTTCAAACAAGCCCATATCTTCCAAAACAAAAACCCCCACAAAATACCCATAAACAAAAAAAACCCTTTTGACCCCATGGCTTCCTCCAGTTATCACCCCATCTCCCTCCTACCATTCCTATTCAAAATCCTTGAGCAAGTTGTTTACACCCACTGTCTCCAATTCCTCTCCAGTTCTCTCCTTGACCCCCTCCAATCTGGCTTCTGTCCCCTTCACTCCACAGAAACCACCCTCTCAAAAGGTCACCCATGATCTCCTTCTTGCCAAATCCCATGGCCTCTACTCCATCCTAAGCCTCCTCAACCTCTCAGCTGCCTTCACTCTCAACCACCCCCTTCCACTGGAAACGTTATCCAGCCTTAGCTTCACAGACTTTGTCCTCTCACTTCTCTGGCCTTCCATTCTCAGTCTCCTTCATGGGCTCCTCCTCTGCCTCCCACCCACTGTGGGGGTGTGTGTCCCCCACAAGGCTCAGTTCTGGGTCCCCCTCTATTCTCCATCAACACCCACTCCCTTGGAGAACTCATTCACTTCCATGGCATCAGCTAGCACTTCTATGCAGATGAACCCCAAATCTTCATCTCTAGCCCTGATCTCTCTCCCTCTCTCCAGTCTCGCATCTCCTCCTGCCTTTAGGAGATCTCTACTTGGATGTCCTCCCGTCACCTCAAAGTTAACATGTCCAAAACGGAGCTCCTTATCTTCCCACCCAAAGTTTGTCCTTCCCCTGACTTTACCCCATCACTTTTGATGGCGCTAGCCTGTAACCTTGCTGCTACCCTTGAGTCCTCTCCCTCCCATTCAACCCACATATTCAGTCCATCAGTAAATTCTATCAGTTCCACCTTGACACCATTGCTAAAGTCTGCCCTTTCCTCTCCATCCAGACTACTACCGCATTAACAGTCACTTATCCTATCCCGCCTCGATTACTCTATCAGCCTGCTTGCTGGCTTCCCAGCCTCGTGTCTCTCCCCACTTCAGTCCACACTTCGCTCTATCCACTCTATCCAACCTATCCACCCCAGAGCTTAGTATAGTGGCTGGTACACAGTAAGTGCTTAACAAATACCACAATTACTATTACTTTGATCTCCTCTATTTCACCTCCCGCCCACATCCCACAATGCCCTCCCTCTTCTTAGTCAACATTTACTCTCCAGATTTCAAAGTCTTGTTGAAGGCACATCTCCTCCAAGAGGACTTCCTTAAGCCCTCCTCTCCTCTCCTTCCATTCCCTTCTGCAGCTCCCTGATATGCTCCCTTTATTAATCCCTTCTCCCAGTCCCGGAGCACTTATGGACATATACATAAGTTATTATGTCTGTCTCCCCCTCTAAGCTGTACACTCACTGTGGGCAGGAAATGTGTACAGTCCAATGTGTTTTATTGTACTCTCCAGACTTCGAAGCCTTGTTGAAGGCACATCTCCTCCAAAACTTCCCTAAGCCCTCTTTTCCTCTCCTTCCACTCCCTTCTGCAGCTCCCTGATATGCTCCCTTTATTACTCCCTTCTCCCAGCCCCGGAGCACTTATGGACATATACATAATTTATTATGTCTGTCTCCCCCTCTAAGCTGTACACTCACCGTGGGCAGGAAATGTGTCTGTTTTATTGTACTCTCCCCAAGTCCTTAGTATAGTGTTTTGCAAACAAGTGCTCAATAAGACCATCATCCTCTCCCACTTCAAAGCCTTATTGAAGAAACATCCCCAAGAAGCCTTCCCCAACTAGGCCATTTCCTCATTTCCCATTCACACCTGTGACTCCCTCGCTTTTAGATTTGCACCCTTGATTCACCCCACTCTCAGACCTACAGCATCTATGCACATATCCATAATTGGACTTAATATCTGTCTCCCCCTCTAGTCTACGCATGTGCCCAGGGAACGTGTCCAACTCTGTTCTATTGTACATTTCCAAGTTCTCAGTACAAAGCTCTAAATTCTTAGTACAAAGCTCTGTACACAGTAAGTGCTCAAAAAATACGACTGAGTGACTGAAGTACAGATTCTCGTTCTAGAAATGCCAGCAGAGGAGTGAGGGGCGGTGCCGCCCGAGGGGCAGGACACAGAGTCCCAAAGAGGGGGAGGAAGAGTTCCTGAGGAGCGAAGGCCAGACTCAGAGGAGTTGGGGGGCCAAGACAGGGCCTCCCAACGGGTGTAGGAGAGAGCTGTCCAAGAACAGTGGCGGAGCAGAGTCTCAGGAGGAATGCAAGGGGCAGAGCCGACTGATCAGGGGAGGCACAGGCATGGAAAGGTTGGGGGGGGAGGGGGAATAGAGTCGCTTCAGAAGCCTGCGATAAAAAGCAGCCTCGAGGAGGGGCATTGCTACCTTAGGCCTGGAGGGCAAGAGCCTCCAATCTGTCACCAAAACCTGCCGGTCTCACCTCCACAACATTGGAGGTGTTCTCCAAACCTCTCACCTTCATCCAAACTGCTATCCTGCTCGTTCAAGCTCTCATCCTGCCTGTCTGGATTACTGTATCAGCCTCCTCTCCGATCTCCCATCCTCCTGTCTCTCCCCACTTCAATCCATACTTCACGCCGCTGCCCGGATTGTCCTTCTCCAGAAACGCTCTGGGCATGTTACTTCCCTCCTCAAAAATCTCCAGTGGTTACCAATCAATCTGCGCATCAGGCAGAAGCTCCTCACCCTTGGCTTCAAGGCTGTCCATCACCTCACCCCCTCCTACCTCACCTCCCTTCTCTCCTTCTCCAGCCCAGCCCGCACCCTCCACTCCTCTGCCGCTAATCTCCTCACGGTGCCTCGTTCTCGCCTGTCCCGCCATCGACCCCCGGCCCACGTCCTCCCCCTGGCCTGGAATTCCCTCCCTCCCCACATCTGCCAAGCTAGCTCTCTTCCTCCCTTTAAGGCCCTACTGAGAGCTCACCTCCTCCAGGAGGCCTTCCCAGACTGAGCCCCCTCCTTCCTCTCCCCTTCGCCCCCCTCTCCATCCCCCCGTCTTACCTCCTTCCCTTCCCCACAGCACCTGTATATATGTATATATGTTTGTACATATTTATTACTCTATTTATTTTACTTGTGCATATCTATTCTATTTATTTTATTTTAATATGTTTGGTTTTGTTCTGTTTCCCCCTTCTAGACAGTGAGCCCACTGTTGGGTAGGGACTGTCTCTATATGTTGCCAACTTGTACTTCCCAAGCGCTTAGTACAGTGCTCTGCACACAGTAAGTGCTCAAAAAGTACGACTGATTGATTGATTGCTACCACATTACTACTTATCCTAAACCACCTTGATTACTTCATCAGCCTCCGTGCTGACCTCCTTGCCTCCTGCCTCTCCCCACTCCAGGCCACAGTTCACTCTGCTGCCCGGATAATTTTCTTACAGAAACATTCGGGATGTTTCCCTCACTCTTCAAGACACTCCAGTGGTTGCCCATCCACCTCCACATTTAACAAAAACTTCTCACCATTGGGTTTAGGCACTTAGTGAGGTTGCCCCCTCCTTCCTCACCTTATTTCTCTCTCACTACAACTAAACTCGCACACTTTGCTCCTCTTATGCTAACCTTCTTACTGTACTTGTCAGCTGTGTGACTTTGGGCAAGTCACTTCACTGCTCTGTGCCTCAGTTACTCATCTGGAAAATGAGGACTGAGACACTGAGCCTCATATGGGGCAGGGACTGTGTCCAACCTACCCACCCCAGAGCTTAGTATAGTGCCTGGCACACAGCAAGTGCTTAACGAATACCACAATTACTATTACTTTGATCTCCTCTATTTCACCTCCGGCCCACATCCCACAATGCCCCCCCCCTCTTCTTAGTCAACATTTACTCACCAGACTTCAAAGCCTTGTTGAAGGCACATCTCCTCCAAGAGGACTTCCCTAAGCCCTCCTTTCCTCTCCTTCCACTCCCTTCTGCAGCTCCCTGATATGCTCCCTTAATTAATCCCTTCTCCCAGTCCCGGAGCACTTATGGACATATACATAATTTAGTATGTCTGTCTCCCCCTCTAAGCTGTACACTCACTGTGGGCAGGAAATTTGTCTGTTTTATTGTACTCTCCCAAGTCCTTAGTATAGTGCTTTGCAAACAAGTGCTCAATAAGACCATCACCCTCTCCCACTTCAAAGCCTTAATGAAGAAACATCTCCAAGAAGCCTTCCCCAACTTGGCCATTTCCTCATTTCCCATTCACACCTGTGACTCCCTTGCTTTTAGATTTGCACCCTTGATTCACCCCACTCTCAGACCTACAGCATCTATGCACATATCCATAATTTGACTTAATATCTGCCTCCCCCTCTAGTCTATGCATGTGCACGGGGAACCTGTCCAACTCTGTTCTATTGTACTTTTCCAAGTTCTTAGTAAAAAGCTCTAAATTCTTAGTACAAAGCTCTAAATTCTTAGTACAATGTAGAAAGGATTATGCAGAAACGGCAGGGGATGAAGCTGCCGGGAACACTCATGGGAGGTACCCACCGGGAGCCATAGCTGTCCCTCGCTCCAAAGCAGAGTGGAATTATCAGGGGGAGAGTACAGATAGACAGCTCCGGGATCATATGATTACATGCCTGCTGGCGTGTAAATACAGATGAATGAATGAATGAATATGGTGGTCCACACCCCCTTCCAGCCCCCTCTTCAACTCTCCCATCCTTCTCGGCAGTTTCTCTACAGATTTCCTGCCTCCTCTCAAAAGCCATCCCCTCCACACCCGCATCGGACCCCATTCCTTCACACCTTATTCAACTCTCGCTAACAGCTAAATTCAACTATTCGATCTCCAATGACTTCTTCCCCACTACTTTCAAACAAGCCCATATCTCCCAAAACAAAAACCACAGCCAAACCCCCGCCCCCCCCCCCCCACACACAAAATACCCACAAACAAAAAAACCCCTTTTGACCCCATGGCTTCCTTCAGTTATCACCCCATCTCCCTCCTACCATTCCTATTCAAAATCCTTGAGCGAGTTGTTTACACCCACTGTCTCAAATTCCTCTCCAATTCTCTCCTTGACCCCCTCCATTCTGGCTTCTGTCCCCTTCACTCCACAGAAACCACCCTCTCAAAAGGTCACCCATGATCTCCTTCTTGCCAAATCCCATGGCCTCTACTCCATCCTAAGCCTCCTCACCCTCTCAGCTGCCTTCACTCTCAACCACCCCCTTCCACTGGAAACGTTATCCAGCCTTAGCTTCACTGACTTGGTCCTCTCATTTCTCTGGCCTTTCATTCTCAGTCTCCTTCATGGGCTCCTCCTCTGTCTCTCACCCACTGTGAGGGGGTGTGTGTCCCACAAGGCTCAGTTCTGGGTCCCCCTCTATTCTCCATCAGTACCCACTCCCTTGGAGAACTCATTCGCTTCCATGGCTTCAGCTACCACTTCTATGCAGATGACACCCAAATCTTCAGCTCTAGCCCTGATCTCTCCCCCTCTCTCCAGTCTCGCATCTCCTCCTGCCTTTAGGAGATCTCTACTTGGATGTCCTCCCGTCACCTCAAACTTAACATGTCCAAAACAGAGCTCCTTATCTTCCCATCCGAAGTTTGTCCTTGCCCTGACTTTCCCCCATCAATGTTGATGGCACTAGCCTGTAACCTTGCTGCTATCCTTGAATCCTCTCCCTCCCATTCAACCCACATATTCAATCCATCAATGAATCCTATCAGTTCCATCTTCACACCACTGCTAAAGTCTTCCCTTTGCTCTCCATCCAGACTGCTACCGCATAAATAGTCACTTATCCTATCCCTCCTTGATTATCAGCCTGTTTGCTGGCTTCCCAGCCTCTTGTCTCTTCCCTCTTCAGTCCACACTTCACTCTGTTGTTCGGACAATTTTTCTACAGAACCATTCAAGACATGCTTCCCCACTCCTCAAGAAACTCTAGTAGTTGCCCATGCACCTCCGACAAAATACAACAAAAAACCACAAAAACAAAACAAGAAAACTCCTCACCACTGGCTTCAAAGCACTCATTTACTTTGACCCCTCTCACCACAACCCAGCCAGCACACTTCACTCCTTCAATGCTAACATTCTCACTCACCACCAACCCCTTGCCCACGTCCTGCAGCATCCTCCCTTCCCATATCTGACAGAGGATTATTCTCCCTACTTTCAAAGCCTTACTGAAGGCACATCTCCGCCAAGAAGCCTTGCCCAAGACCTCCTTTCCTCTTCTCCCACTCCTCTCTGCATCGCCCTGACTTATTCCTTTTCCACCCCCCTCCCAGCCCCACAGCACTTATGGACATATCTATAATGTAGTTTCTTTAATGCTTGCCTCCTCATTGAGACTAAGCTCACTGTGGGCAGGGAATGTGCCTGCTCATTGTTACATTGTACTCTCCAAAGCTCTTAGGACAGTGTACTGCACACGTTAAGTGCTCAATAAATACGATTGAGTCAATTCCCTCACATGGCTTCAAATGCCACCTCTATGCAGATAACCAAATCTACATATCCAGCCCTGCTCTCTCTCACTCTCTACAGTCTTATGTATCACCCTGCCTTCAAGGCATCTCGACTTGCATGTCCTCCTATCACCTCAAACAATATGAACACAATGGAATTTATCTTCCCACCCAAACCCTGTCTGCTCCCTTCACCCTCACAATTCCTGTTTCACAACCCTATAACCTTGGTGTCATCCTTGACTCCCCTCTCTCATTCAACCCACATATTCAATGCATCACTAAATGCTGTCGGTTCCACCTAAGCATCGCTAAAAATCCATCTTATCCTCTCCACCCTGATTACCTTAACAGCCTCCTTGCTGACCTCCTTGCCTCCTGCCTCTCCCCTCTCCAGTCCATAGTTCACTCTGCTGCCCGGATAATTTTCTTAAAGAAATGTTCGGGATGTTTCCCCCACTCCTCAAGAAACTCCAGTGGTTGCCCATCCCTCCACATTTAACAAAAACTCCTCACCATTGGGTTTAAGCACTTAGTGAGGTTGCCCCTGCCTTCCTCACCTTACTTCTCTCTCACCACAACTAAGCCCGCACACTTTGCTCCTCTTATGCTAACCTTCTTACAGTACTGGTCAGCTGTCAGCTGTGTGACTTTGGGCAAGTCACTTCACTGCTCTGTGCCTCAGTTACTCATCTGGAAAATGAGGATTGAGACACTGAGCCTCATATGGGGCAGGGACTGTATCCAACCCGCATTGCTTGTATCCACCCCAGACCTTAGAACAGTGCCTGGTACACATCAAGTGCTTAACAAATACCACAATTACTATTACTTTGATCTCCTCTATTTCACTTCCCACCCACATCCCACGATGCCCTCCCTCTTCTTAGTCAACAATTACTCTCCAAACTTCAAAGCGTTGTTGAAGGCACATCTCTTCCAAGAGGTCTTCCCTAAGCCCTCCTTTCCTCTTCTTCCACTCCCTTCTGCAGCTCCCTGATATGCTCCCTTTATTAATCCCTTCTCCCAGCCCAGAAGCACTTATGGGCATATACATAATTTATTATGTCTGTCTCCCCTTCCAAGCTGTAAACTCACTGTGGGCAGGAAATGTGTCTGTTTTATTGTACTCTCCCAAGTGGTTAGTATAGTGCTTTGCAAACAAGTGCTCAATAAGATGATCACCCTCCCCCACTTCAAAGCCTTACTGAAAAAACATCTCCAAGAAGCTTTCCCCAACTAGGCCATTTCCTCATTTCCCATTCCCATCAGTGACTCCCTTACATTTGGATTTGCACCCTTTATTCACCCCTCCCTCAGACGTACAGCATCTACGCACATATCCATATTTTGACTTCATATCTGTCTCCCCCTCTAGTCTAAGCATGTGCACAGGGAACGTGTCCAACTATTCTATTGTACTTTTCCAAGTTCTTGGTACAATGCTCTGTATACAGTAAATGCTCAATAAATACGACAATGATTGACGTACAGATTCTCAATCAAGAAATGCCAGCAGAGGAGTGGGGGGCGGGGCCGCCCGAAGAGCAGGATGCAGAGTCCCGAACAGTGGGAGGCAGAGTTCCTGAGGAGCGAAGGCCAGACACAGAGGAGTGGGGGGGGGCGGGGGGGGGGGGGGGGGCAGAGACAGAGCCTCCCGAAGGGTGGAGGACAGAGCTGTCCAAGAACAGTGGGGGAGCAGAGCCTCAGGACGAATGTGAGGGGCAGAGAGGAATTATCAGGGGAGGCACAGGCATGCAAAGGTTGGGGGGGGGATAGAATCCCTTGACAAGCCAGGAATAAAAAGCGGCCTCGAGGGGGGCAGAGCTACCTTAAGCCTGGAGGGCAAGAGCCGCCAATCTGTCACCAAAACCTGCCGGTTTTACCTCCACAACATTGCCAAGATCAGCCCTTACCACTCTCCATCCAAACCGCTACCTTGCTGGTTCAATCACCCGTCCTATCCCGACTGGATTACTGCATCAGCCTCCTCTCTGGTCCCCCATCCTCCTGTCTCTCCCCACTTCAGACTATACTTCACTCTGCTGCCTGGATTATCTTTGTGCAGAAACACTCTGGGCATGTCACTCCCCTCCTCAAAAATCTCCAGTGGCAGCCTGTCAACCTACGGATCAAGCAAAGACTCCTCACTCGGCTTCAAGGCTCTCCATCACCTCGCCCCCTCTTACCTCACCTCCCTTCTTTCCTTCTACAGCCCAGCCCGCACCTCTGCCGCTAACCTCGTCACTGTGCCTCGTTCTCGCCTCTCCCGCCATCGATCCCAGGCCCACATCCTTCCCTTGGCCTGGAATGCCCTCCCTCCACACATCCACCAAGATAGCTCTCTTCCTCCCTTCAAAGCCCTACTGAGAGCTTACTTCCTCCAGGAGGCCTAACCAGACTGAGCCCCCCGCTTTTCCTTTGGGAAAGATCCAGGTAAACCGCAGTCATGAACCAGGGCACCCTTTCCTTCTGCTTCCCTCTGCCCTAGCCTGAAAGACAAAGAAAGTGCATTTGGGAAGCTGTGGGGAGGACTCCCAGACATCTGGAAGTGCACAAGGGAAGCCCGCCTCCATCTCTCCAGTGGTATCAGTTTGGGCTTCACCTGAACCAAGGCCTTATTGGCCAGTAACCACATACTGGACTCCCAGACAGGCAGAGCAAAGATCCTTCCTCATACACAGAGGCTTAAGCAACCATTGTGGAAGGGAATACGGAAATGCATCAGGGCCTCTGGGTGAGGGTTGTCAATGGGCATTAGTTGATTTACGTGAATATCTGTCTCCCCCTCTAGTCTGTAAGCATGTGTGGGCAGGGAACGTGTCCCACTCTGTTCTATTGCACTTTCCCAAGTTCTTAGTACAAAGCTCTGTACATAGTAAGTGCTCAATAAATACAATTGATTGACTGCTGTACACTAAGTTCAATTCTGGGTTCCCTTCCATTATATTTTTCACCATGGAACAATGTGTGGTGAAGAGAGGAGCCACCCTTTCCTCTCCAACCAAACCTCTACCTTGCTGGTTCAATCTCTCATCCTATCTCGACCGGATTACCGCATCGGCCTCTTTTCTGATCTCCCATCCTCCTGTCTCTCCCCACTTGAGCCTATACTTCACTCTGCTACCCGGATAATCTTTGTACAGAAACACTCTGGGTATGTCACTCCCTCCTCAAAAATCTCCAGTGGTTGCCTGTCAACCTACGAATCAAGCAAAAACTCCTCACTCTCGACTCCAAGGCTCTCCATCACCCCATACCCTCCTACCTCACCTCCCTTTTCTCCTTCTACACAGCCTAGCCCGCACCCTCCGCTCCTCTGCCGCTCACCTCCTCACTGTGCCTCGTTCTCGCCTCTCCCGCCATCGACCCCCGGGCCCACGTCCTTCCCCTGGCCTATAATGCCCTCCCTCCACACATCTGCCAAACTAGCTCTCTTCCTTCCTTCAAAGCCCTACTGAGAGCTCACCTCCTCCAGGAGGCCTTCCCAGATTGAGCCCTTTTTCCTCTCCTCCTCCCCTCCACACAGGACTTGTACATATTTGTACAGATTTATTACTTTATTTTATTTGTCTATATTTACTATTCTATTTTGATGATGTGCACATAACTAATTCAATGTATTCTGATGGTTTTGACACCTGTCTACGTGTTTTGTTTTGTTGTCCGTCTCCCCCTTCTAGACTGTGAGCCCGTTGTTGGGTAGGGACCGTCTCTACATGTTGCTGACTTGTATTCATTCATTCGTATTTATTGAGCGCTTACTGTGTGCAGCGCACTGTACTAATGTTGCTTTCGCACTATCTCTTCTCCCCCTTCCCTTTCCTTCCCCTCCTTTGAAGCCCACAATATTCGCCTCTACCACCCCCTCCAGATTCTTCTAGCCGTCATCTACTGCCCCCCCCCCCCCCGGGTCCCACCTCCAACTTCTTTAACGATTTTGACCCCTCTCACCTTCCTTCTCTCCTTTTCCATCCCCACTCTGATCCTCGGAGACTTCGCTGTCCACATGGATGCCCATGGTGACTCCTCTGCCGCCCGCCTTCTATCTCTCCTTGACGCTGCCAACCTCCTGATTTACCGTTCTATTTATTTTTTTAATGATGTGCATATTGCTGTAATTCTATGTATTCTGACGGTTTTGACACCTGTCTACGTCTTTTGTTTTGTTTTCTGTCTCCCCCTTCGAGACTGAGCCCGTTGTTGGGTAGGGACCGTCTCTATATGTTGGTGACTTGTACTTCCCAAGTGCTTAGTACAGTCCTCTGTACACAGTAAGCACTCACGATTGAATGAATGAATGAATATGCTACTACACACCCCCTTCCGGCCCCTTCTTCAACTCTCCCATCCTTCCTGGCAGTTTCTCTAGAGATTTCAAACTCTCGCTAACAGCCAACTTCAACCATTCACTCTCCAATGACTTCTTCCCCACCACTTTCAAACATGCCCATATCTTCCAAAACAAAAACCACAGCCAACCCCCCCAAAACCCAAAATACAAAAAACCCACAAACAAAAAAACCCTTTCGACCCCGTGGCTTCCTCCAGTTATCACCCCATCTCCCTCCTACCATTCCTATCCAAAATCCTTGAGTGAGATGTCTACACCCACTGTCTCAAATTCCTCTCCAATTCTCTCCTTGAACCCCTCCAATCTGGCTTCTGTCCCCTTCACTTCACAGAAACCACCCTCTCAAAAGATCACCAACGATCTCCTTGTCAAATCCAATGGCCTCTACTCCATCCTAAGCGTCCTCAATCTCTCAGCTGCCTTCACTCTCAGCCACCCCCTTCTACTGGAAACGTTATCCAGCCTTAGCTTCACTGACTTTGTCCTCTCATTTTTCTGGCCTTTCATGCTCAGTCTCCTTCATGGGCTTCTCCTCTGCCTCCCACCCACTGTGGGGGGGGGGGGGGGTCCCCACAAGGCTCGGTTCTGGGTCCCCCTCTATTCTCCAACAATACCCACTCCCTTGGAGAACTCATTCCCTTCCATGGCTTCAACTACCACTTCTATGCAGATGACACCCAAATCTTCAGCTCTAGCCCTGACCTCTCTCCCTCTCTCCAGTCTCGCATCTCCTCCTGCCTTTAGGAGATCTCTACTTGGGTGTCCTCCCGTCACCTCAAAGTTAACATGTCCAAAACAGAGCTCCTTATCTTCCCACCCAAAGTTTGTCCTTCCCCTGACTTTCCCCCATCACTGTTGATGGCACTAGCCTGTAACCTTGCTGCTACCCTTGAGTCCTCTCCCTCCCATTCAACCCACATATTCAATCCATCAGTAAATCCTATCAGTTCCACCTTCACACCATTGCTAAAGTCTGCCCTTTCCTCTCCATCCAGACTGCTACTGCATCAATAGTCACTTATCCTATCCCTCCTTGACTACTCTATCAGCCTGCTTGCTGGCTTCCCAGCCTCTTGTCTCTCCCCACTTCACTTCACTCTACTGCTCAGATAATTTTTCTACAGAAACATTCAGGACATGTTTCCCCATTCCTCAAGAAACTCTAGTAGTTGCCCCTCCACCTCCAATAAAAAAACAAACCCCCCCCACAAAAACAAGAAAACTCCTCACCAATGGCTTCAAAGCACTCAATTACGTTGACTCCTCCCACCACAACAAAGCCAGCACACTTCATTCCTCTATTGCTAACATTCTCACTGTGCCTCGATCTCATGTCGCACCACCAACCCCTTGCCCATGTCCTGCAACACCCTCCCCTCCCCAAATCTGACAGAGGATTATTCCCCCTACCTTCAACGCCTTACTGAAGGTACATCTCCTCCCAGAAGCCTTGCCTAAGACCTCCTTTCCTCTTCTCCCACTCCCCTCTGCATCGCCCTGACTTGCTCCCTTTCCCTCCCGCCCCCGCCCCCCAGCGCCACAGCACTTATGAACAAAGATACTGTAGTTTATTTAATGCTTGCCTCCTCCTCGAGACTAAGCTCACTGTGGGCAAGAAATGTGCCTGTTCATTGTTACATTGTACTCTCCAAAACTCCTAGGACAGTGTACTGCACATATTAAGTGCCCAATAAATATGACTGAGTCAATTCCCTCACATGGCTTCAAATGCCACCTCTATGCAGATAACCAAATCTACATATCCAGCCCTGCTCTCTCTCACTCTCTACAGTCTCATGCCTACAGTCAAGGCACCTCGACTTGCATGTCCTATCACCTCAAACAGTATGACCACAATGGAATTTATCTTCCCACCCAAACCCTGTCCTCTCCCTTCACCCCCACCCTTCCTGTTTCACACCCCTGTACCCTTGGTGTTTTCCTTGACTCCCCACTCTCCTTCAACCCACATATTCAATGCATCACTCAATCCTGTCAGTTCCACCTAAGCATCACTAAAAATCCATCTTATCCTCTCCACCCAAACTGCTACCACATTAATACTTATCCTAAACCACCTTGATTACTTTATCAGCCTCCTTGCTGACCTCCTTGCCTCCTGCCTCTCCCCACTCCAGTCCATAGTTTACTCTGCTGCCCAGATAATATTCTTACAGAAATGTTTGGGATGTTTCCCCCACTCCTCAAGACATTCCAGTGGTTGCCCATCCACCTCCACATTTAACAAAAACTTCTCACCATTGGGTTTAGGCACTTAGTGAGGTTGCCCCCTCCTTCCTCACCTTATTTCTCTCTCACTACAACTAAACTCGCACACTTTGCCCCTCTTATGCTAACCTTCTTACTGTACTTGTCAGCTGTCTGACTTTGGGCAAGTCACTTCACTGCTCTGTGCCTCAGTTACTCATCTGGAAAATGAGGACTGAGACACTGAGCCTCATATGGGGCAGGGACTGTGTCCAACCTACCCACCCCAGAGCTTAGTATAGTGCCTGGTACACAGCAAGTGCTTAACGAATACCACAATTACTATTACTATTACTTTGATCTCCTCTATTTCACCTCCGGCCCACATCCCACAATGCCCTCCCTCTTCTTAGTCAACATTTACTCACCAGACTTCAAAGCCTTGTTGAAGGCACATCTCCTCCAAGAGGACTTCCCGAAGCCCTCCTTTCCTCTCCTTCCACTCCCTTCTGCAGCTCCCTGATATGCTCCCTTAATTAATCCCTTCTCCCAGTCCCGGAGCACTTATGGACATATACATAATTTAGTATGTCTGTCTCCCCCTCTAAGCTGTACACTCACTGTGGGCAGGAAATTTGTCTGTTTTATTGTACTCTCCCAAGTCCTTAGTATAGTGCTTTGCAAACAAGTGCTCAATAAGACCATCACCCTCTCCCACTTCAAAGCCTTAATGAAGAAACATCTCCAAGAAGCCTTCCCCAACTTGGCCATTTCCTCATTTCCCATTCACACCTGTGACTCCCTTGCTTTTAGATTTGCACCCTTGATTCACCCCACTCTCAGACCTACAGCATCTATGCACATATCCATAATTTGACTTAATATCTGCCTCCCCCTCTAGTCTATGCATGTGCACGGGGAACCTGTCCAACTCTGTTCTATTGTACTTTTCCAAGTTCTTAGTAAAAAGCTCTAAATTCTTAGTACAAAGCTCTAAATTCTTAGTACAATGTAGAAAGGATTATGCAGAAACGGCAGGGGATGAAGCTGCCGGGAACACTCATGGGAGGTACCCACCGGGAGCCATAGCTGTCCCTCGCTCCAAAGCAGAGTGGAATTATCAGGGGGAGAGTACAGATAGACAGCTCCGGGATCATATGATTACATGCCTGCTGGCGTGTAAATACAGATGAATGAATGAATGAATATGGTGGTCCACACCCCCTTCCAGCCCCCTCTTCAACTCTCCCATCCTTCTCGGCAGTTTCTCTACAGATTTCCTGCCTCCTCTCAAAAGCCATCCCCTCCACACGCGCATCGGACCCCATTCCTTCACACCTTATTCAACTCTCGCTAACAGCTAAATTCAACTATTCGATCTCCAATGACTTCTTCCCCACTACTTTCAAACAAGCCCATATCTCCCAAAACAAAAACCACAGCCAAACCCCCGCCACCCCCCCCCCCCCCCACAAAATACCCACAAACAAAAAAACCCCTTTTGACCCCATGGCTTCCTTCAGTTATCACCCCATCTCCCTCCTACCATTCCTATTCAAAATCCTTGAGCGAGTTGTTTACACCCACTGTCTCAAATTCCTCTCCAATTCTCTCCTTGACCCCCTCCATTCTGGCTTCTGTCCCCTTCACTCCACAGAAACCACCCTCTCAAAAGGTCACCCATGATCTCCTTCTTGCCAAATCCCATGGCCTCTACTCCATCCTAAGCCTCGTCACCCTCTCAGCTGCCTTCACTCTCAACCACCCCCTTCCACTGGAAACGTTATCCAGCCTTAGCTTCACTGACTTGGTCCTCTCATTTCTCTGGCCTTTCATTCTCAGTCTCCTTCATGGGCTCCTCCTCTGTCTCTCACCCACTGTGAGGGGGTGTGTGTCCCACAAGGCTCAGTTCTGGGTCCCCCTCTATTCTCCATCAGTACCCACTCCCTTGGAGAACTCATTCGCTTCCATGGCTTCAGCTACCACTTCTATGCAGATGACACCCAAATCTTCAGCTCTAGCCCTGATCTCTCCCCCTCTCTCCAGTCTCGCATCTCCTCCTGCCTTTAGGAGATCTCTACTTGGATGTCCTCCCGTCACCTCAAACTTAACATGTCCAAAACAGAGCTCCTTATCTTCCCATCCGAAGTTTGTCCTTGCCCTGACTTTCCCCCATCAATGTTGATGGCACTAGCCTGTAACCTTGCTGCTATCCTTGAATCCTCTCCCTCCCATTCAACCCACATATTCAATCCATCAATGAATCCTATCAGTTCCATCTTCACACCACTGCTAAAGTCTTCCCTTTGCTCTCCATCCAGACTGCTACCGCATAAATAGTCACTTATCCTATCCCTCCTTGATTATCAGCCTGTTTGCTGGCTTCCCAGCCTCTTGTCTCTTCCCTCTTCAGTCCACACTTCACTCTGTTGTTCGGACAATTTTTCTACAGAACCATTCAAGACATGCTTCCCCACTCCTCAAGAAACTCTAGTAGTTGCCCATGCACCTCCGACAAAATACAACAAAAAACCACAAAAACAAAACAAGAAAACTCCTCACCACTGGCTTCAAAGCACTCATTTACTTTGACCCCTCTCACCACAACCCAGCCAGCACACTTCACTCCTTCAATGCTAACATTCTCACTCACCACCAACCCCTTGCCCACGTCCTGCAGCATCCTCCCTTCCCATATCTGACAGAGGATTATTCTCCCTACTTTCAAAGCCTTACTGAAGGCACATCTCCGCCAAGAAGCCTTGCCCAAGACCTCCTTTCCTCTTCTCCCACTCCTCTCTGCATCGCCCTGACTTATTCCTTTTCCACCCCCCTCCCAGCCCCACAGCACTTATGGACATATCTATAATGTAGTTTCTTTAATGCTTGCCTCCTCATTGAGACTAAGCTCACTGTGGGCAGGGAATGTGCCTGCTCATTGTTACATTGTACTCTCCAAAGCTCTTAGGACAGTGTACTGCACACGTTAAGTGCTCAATAAATACGATTGAGTCAATTCCCTCACATGGCTTCAAATGCCACCTCTATGCAGATAACCAAATCTACATATCCAGCCCTGCTCTCTCTCACTCTCTACAGTCTTATGTATCACCCTGCCTTCAAGGCATCTCGACTTGCATGTCCTCCTATCACCTCAAACAATATGAACACAATGGAATTTATCTTCCCACCCAAACCCTGTCTGCTCCCTTCACCCTCACAATTCCTGTTTCACAACCCTATAACCTTGGTGTCATCCTTGACTCCCCTCTCTCATTCAACCCACATATTCAATGCATCACTAAATGCTGTCGGTTCCACCTAAGCATCGCTAAAAATCCATCTTATCCTCTCCACCCTGATTACCTTAACAGCCTCCTTGCTGACCTCCTTGCCTCCTGCCTCTCCCCTCTCCAGTCCATAGTTCACTCTGCTGCCCGGATAATTTTCTTAAAGAAATGTTCGGGATGTTTCCCCCACTCCTCAAGAAACTCCAGTGGTTGCCCATCCCTCCACATTTAACAAAAACTCCTCACCATTGGGTTTAAGCACTTAGTGAGGTTGCCCCTGCCTTCCTCACCTTACTTCTCTCTCACCACAACTAAGCCCGCACACTTTGCTCCTCTTATGCTAACCTTCTTACAGTACTGGTCAGCTGTCAGCTGTGTGACTTTGGGCAAGTCACTTCACTGCTCTGTGCCTCAGTTACTCATCTGGAAAATGAGGATTGAGACACTGAGCCTCATATGGGGCAGGGACTGTATCCAACCCGCATTGCTTGTATCCACCCCAGACCTTAGAACAGTGCCTGGTACACATCAAGTGCTTAACAAATACCACAATTACTATTACTTTGATCTCCTCTATTTCACTTCCCACCCACATCCCACGATGCCCTCCCTCTTCTTAGTCAACAATTACTCTCCAAACTTCAAAGCGTTGTTGAAGGCACATCTCTTCCAAGAGGTCTTCCCTAAGCCCTCCTTTCCTCTTCTTCCACTCCCTTCTGCAGCTCCCTGATATGCTCCCTTTATTAATCCCTTCTCCCAGCCCAGAAGCACTTATGGGCATATACATAATTTATTATGTCTGTCTCCCCTTCCAAGCTGTAAACTCACTGTGGGCAGGAAATGTGTCTGTTTTATTGTACTCTCCCAAGTGGTTAGTATAGTGCTTTGCAAACAAGTGCTCAATAAGATGATCACCCTCCCCCACTTCAAAGCCTTACTGAAAAAACATCTCCAAGAAGCTTTCCCCAACTAGGCCATTTCCTCATTTCCCATTCCCATCAGTGACTCCCTTACATTTGGATTTGCACCCTTTATTCACCCCTCCCTCAGACGTACAGCATCTACGCACATATCCATATTTTGACTTCATATCTGTCTCCCCCTCTAGTCTAAGCATGTGCACAGGGAACGTGTCCAACTATTCTATTGTACTTTTCCAAGTTCTTGGTACAATGCTCTGTATACAGTAAATGCTCAATAAATACGACAATGATTGACGTACAGATTCTCAATCAAGAAATGCCAGCAGAGGAGTGGGGGGCGGGGGCCGCCCGAAGAGCAGGATGCAGAGTCCCGAACAGTGGGAGGCAGAGTTCCTGAGGAGCGAAGGCCAGACACAGAGGAGTGGGGGGGGGCGGGGGGGGGGGGGGGGGGGGGGCAGAGACAGAGCCTCCCGAAGGGTGGAGGACAGAGCTGTCCAAGAACAGTGGGGGAGCAGAGCCTCAGGACGAATGTGAGGGGCAGAGAGGAATTATCAGGGGAGGCACAGGCATGCAAAGGTTGGGGGGGGGATAGAATCCCTTGACAAGCCAGGAATAAAAAGCGGCCTCGAGGGGGGCAGAGCTACCTTAAGCCTGGAGGGCAAGAGCCGCCAATCTGTCACCAAAACCTGCCGGTTTTACCTCCACAACATTGCCAAGATCAGCCCTTACCACTCTCCATCCAAACCGCTACCTTGCTGGTTCAATCACCCGTCCTATCCCGACTGGATTACTGCATCAGCCTCCTCTCTGGTCCCCCATCCTCCTGTCTCTCCCCACTTCAGACTATACTTCACTCTGCTGCCTGGATTATCTTTGTGCAGAAACACTCTGGGCATGTCACTCCCCTCCTCAAAAATCTCCAGTGGCAGCCTGTCAACCTACGGATCAAGCAAAGACTCCTCACTCGGCTTCAAGGCTCTCCATCACCTCGCCCCCTCTTACCTCACCTCCCTTCTTTCCTTCTACAGCCCAGCCCGCACCTCTGCCGCTAACCTCGTCACTGTGCCTCGTTCTCGCCTCTCCCCGCCATCGATCCCAGGCCCACATCCTTCCCTTGGCCTGGAATGCCCTCCCTCCACACATCCACCAAGATAGCTCTCTTCCTCCCTTCAAAGCCCTACTGAGAGCTTACTTCCTCCAGGAGGCCTAACCAGACTGAGCCCCCCCGCTTTTCCTTTGGGAAAGATCCAGGTAAACCGCAGTCATGAACCAGGGCACCCTTTCCTTCTGCTTCCCTCTGCCCTAGCCTGAAAGACAAAGAAAGTGCATTTGGGAAGCTGTGGGGAGGACTCCCAGACATCTGGAAGTGCACAAGGGAAGCCCGCCTCCATCTCTCCAGTGGTATCAGTTTGGGCTTCACCTGAACCAAGGCCTTATTGGCCAGTAACCACATACTGGACTCCCAGACAGGCAGAGCAAAGATCCTTCCTCATACACAGAGGCTTAAGCAACCATTGTGGAAGGGAATACGGAAATGCATCAGGGCCTCTGGGTGAGGGTTGTCAATGGGCATTAGTTGATTTACGTGAATATCTGTCTCCCCCTCTAGTCTGTAAGCATGTGTGGGCAGGGAACGTGTCCCACTCTGTTCTATTGCACTTTCCCAAGTTCTTAGTACAAAGCTCTGTACATAGTAAGTGCTCAATAAATACAATTGATTGACTGCTGTACACTAAGTTCAATTCTGGGTTCCCTTCCATTATATTTTTCACCATGGAACAATGTGTGGTGAAGAGAGGAGCCACCCTTTCCTCTCCAACCAAACCTCTACCTTGCTGGTTCAATCTCTCATCCTATCTCGACCGGATTACCGCATCGGCCTCTTTTCTGATCTCCCATCCTCCTGTCTCTCCCCACTTGAGCCTATACTTCACTCTGCTACCCGGATAATCTTTGTACAGAAACACTCTGGGTATGTCACTCCCTCCTCAAAAATCTCCAGTGGTTGCCTGTCAACCTACGAATCAAGCAAAAACTCCTCACTCTCGACTCCAAGGCTCTCCATCACCCCATACCCTCCTACCTCACCTCCCTTTTCTCCTTCTACACAGCCTAGCCCGCACCCTCCGCTCCTCTGCCGCTCACCTCCTCACTGTGCCTCGTTCTCGCCTCTCCCGCCATCGACCCCCGGGCCCACGTCCTTCCCCTGGCCTATAATGCCCTCCCTCCACACATCTGCCAAACTAGCTCTCTTCCTTCCTTCAAAAGCCCTACTGAGAGCTCACCTCCTCCAGGAGGCCTTCCCAGATTGAGCCCTTTTTCCTCTCCTCCTCCCCTCCACACAGGACTTGTACATATTTGTACAGATTTATTACTTTATTTTATTTGTCTATATTTACTATTCTATTTTGATGATGTGCACATAACTAATTCAATGTATTCTGATGGTTTTGACACCTGTCTACGTGTTTTGTTTTGTTGTCCGTCTCCCCCTTCTAGACTGTGAGCCCGTTGTTGGGTAGGGACCGTCTCTACATGTTGCTGACTTGTATTCATTCATTCGTATTTATTGAGCGCTTACTGTGTGCAGCGCACTGTACTAATGTTGCTTTCGCACTATCTCTTCTCCCCCTTCCCTTTCCTTCCCCTCCTTTGAAGCCCACAATATTCGCCTCTACCACCCCCTCCAGATTCTTCTAGCCGTCATCTACTGCCCCCCCACCCCCCGGGTCCCACCTCCAACTTCTTTAACGATTTTGACCCCTCTCACCTTCCTTCTCTCCTTTTCCATCCCCACTCTGATCCTCGGAGACTTCGCTGTCCACATGGATGCCCATGGTGACTCCTCTGCCGCCCCGCCTTCTATCTCTCCTTGACGCTGCCAACCTCCTGATTTACCGTTCTATTTATTTTTTTAATGATGTGCATATTGCTGTAATTCTATGTATTCTGACGGTTTTGACACCTGTCTACGTCTTTTGTTTTGTTTTCTGTCTCCCCCTTCGAGACTGAGCCCGTTGTTGGGTAGGGACCGTCTCTATATGTTGGTGACTTGTACTTCCCAAGTGCTTAGTACAGTCCTCTGTACACAGTAAGCACTCACGATTGAATGAATGAATGAATATGCTACTACACACCCCCTTCCGGCCCCTTCTTCAACTCTCCCATCCTTCCTGGCAGTTTCTCTAGAGATTTCAAACTCTCGCTAACAGCCAACTTCAACCATTCACTCTCCAATGACTTCTTCCCCACCACTTTCAAACATGCCCATATCTTCCAAAACAAAAAACCACAGCCAACCCCCCCCAAAACCCAAAATACAAAAAACCCACAAACAAAAAAAACCCTTTCGACCCCGTGGCTTCCTCCAGTTATCACCCCATCTCCCTCCTACCATTCCTATCCAAAATCCTTGAGTGAGATGTCTACACCCACTGTCTCAAATTCCTCTCCAATTCTCTCCTTGAACCCCTCCAATCTGGCTTCTGTCCCCTTCACTTCACAGAAACCACCCTCTCAAAAGATCACCAACGATCTCCTTGTCAAATCCAATGGCCTCTACTCCATCCTAAGCGTCCTCAATCTCTCAGCTGCCTTCACTCTCAGCCACCCCCCTTCTACTGGAAACGTTATCCAGCCTTAGCTTCACTGACTTTGTCCTCTCATTTTTCTGGCCTTTCATGCTCAGTCTCCTTCATGGGCTTCTCCTCTGCCTCCCACCCACTGTGGGGGGGGGGGGGGGGGGTCCCCACAAGGCTCGGTTCTGGGTCCCCCTCTATTCTCCAACAATACCCACTCCCTTGGAGAACTCATTCCCTTCCATGGCTTCAACTACCACTTCTATGCAGATGACACCCAAATCTTCAGCTCTAGCCCTGACCTCTCTCCCTCTCTCCAGTCTCGCATCTCCTCCTGCCTTTAGGAGATCTCTACTTGGGTGTCCTCCCGTCACCTCAAAGTTAACATGTCCAAAACAGAGCTCCTTATCTTCCCACCCAAAGTTTGTCCTTCCCCTGACTTTCCCCCATCACTGTTGATGGCACTAGCCTGTAACCTTGCTGCTACCCTTGAGTCCTCTCCCTCCCATTCAACCCACATATTCAATCCATCAGTAAATCCTATCAGTTCCACCTTCACACCATTGCTAAAGTCTGCCCTTTCCTCTCCATCCAGACTGCTACTGCATCAATAGTCACTTATCCTATCCCTCCTTGACTACTCTATCAGCCTGCTTGCTGGCTTCCCAGCCTCTTGTCTCTCCCCACTTCACTTCACTCTACTGCTCAGATAATTTTTCTACAGAAACATTCAGGACATGTTTCCCCATTCCTCAAGAAACTCTAGTAGTTGCCCCTCCACCTCCAATAAAAAAACAAACCCCCCCCACAAAAACAAGAAAACTCCTCACCAATGGCTTCAAAGCACTCAATTACGTTGACTCCTCCCACCACAACAAAGCCAGCACACTTCATTCCTCTATTGCTAACATTCTCACTGTGCCTCGATCTCATGTCGCACCACCAACCCCTTGCCCATGTCCTGCAACACCCTCCCCTCCCCAAATCTGACAGAGGATTATTCCCCCTACCTTCAACGCCTTACTGAAGGTACATCTCCTCCCAGAAGCCTTGCCTAAGACCTCCTTTCCTCTTCTCCCACTCCCCTCTGCATCGCCCTGACTTGCTCCCTTTCCCTCCCGCCCCCGCCCCCCAGCGCCACAGCACTTATGAACAAAGATACTGTAGTTTATTTAATGCTTGCCTCCTCCTCGAGACTAAGCTCACTGTGGGCAAGAAATGTGCCTGTTCATTGTTACATTGTACTCTCCAAAACTCCTAGGACAGTGTACTGCACATATTAAGTGCCCAATAAATATGACTGAGTCAATTCCCTCACATGGCTTCAAATGCCACCTCTATGCAGATAACCAAATCTACATATCCAGCCCTGCTCTCTCTCACTCTCTACAGTCTCATGCCTACAGTCAAGGCACCTCGACTTGCATGTCCTATCACCTCAAACAGTATGACCACAATGGAATTTATCTTCCCACCCAAACCCTGTCCTCTCCCTTCACCCCCACCCTTCCTGTTTCACACCCCTGTACCCTTGGTGTTTTCCTTGACTCCCCACTCTCCTTCAACCCACATATTCAATGCATCACTCAATCCTGTCAGTTCCACCTAAGCATCACTAAAAATCCATCTTATCCTCTCCACCCAAACTGCTACCACATTAATACTTATCCTAAACCACCTTGATTACTTTATCAGCCTCCTTGCTGACCTCCTTGCCTCCTGCCTCTCCCCACTCCAGTCCATAGTTTACTCTGCTGCCCAGATAATATTCTTACAGAAATGTTTGGGATGTTTCCCCCCACTCCTCAAGACATTCCAGTGGTTGCCCATCCACCTCCACATTTAACAAAAACTTCTCACCATTGGGTTTAGGCACTTAGTGAGGTTGCCCCCTCCTTCCTCACCTTATTTCTCTCTCACTACAACTAAACTCGCACACTTTGCCCCTCTTATGCTAACCTTCTTACTGTACTTGTCAGCTGTCTGACTTTGGGCAAGTCACTTCACTGCTCTGTGCCTCAGTTACTCATCTGGAAAATGAGGACTGAGACACTGAGCCTCATATGGGGCAGGGACTGTGTCCAACCTACCCACCCCAGAGCTTAGTATAGTGCCTGGTACACAGCAAGTGCTTAACGAATACCACAATTACTATTACTATTACTTTGATCTCCTCTATTTCACCTCCGGCCCACATCCCACAATGCCCTCCCTCTTCTTAGTCAACATTTACTCACCAGACTTCAAAGCCTTGTTGAAGGCACATCTCCTCCAAGAGGACTTCCCGAAGCCCTCCTTTCCTCTCCTTCCACTCCCTTCTGCAGCTCCCTGATATGCTCCCTTAATTAATCCCTTCTCCCAGTCCCGGAGCACTTATGGACATATACATAATTTAGTATGTCTGTCTCCCCCTCTAAGCTGTACACTCACTGTGGGCAGGAAATTTGTCTGTTTTATTGTACTCTCCCAAGTCCTTAGTATAGTGCTTTGCAAACAAGTGCTCAATAAGACCATCACCCTCTCCCACTTCAAAGCCTTAATGAAGAAACATCTCCAAGAAGCCTTCCCCAACTTGGCCATTTCCTCATTTCCCATTCACACCTGTGACTCCCTTGCTTTTAGATTTGCACCCTTGATTCACCCCACTCTCAGACCTACAGCATCTATGCACATATCCATAATTTGACTTAATATCTGCCTCCCCCTCTAGTCTATGCATGTGCACGGGGAACCTGTCCAACTCTGTTCTATTGTACTTTTCCAAGTTCTTAGTAAAAAGCTCTAAATTCTTAGTACAAAGCTCTAAATTCTTAGTACAATGTAGAAAGGATTATGCAGAAACGGCAGGGGATGAAGCTGCCGGGAACACTCATGGGAGGTACCCACCGGGAGCCATAGCTGTCCCTCGCTCCAAAGCAGAGTGGAATTATCAGGGGGAGAGTACAGATAGACAGCTCCGGGATCATATGATTACATGCCTGCTGGCGTGTAAATACAGATGAATGAATGAATGAATATGGTGGTCCACACCCCCTTCCAGCCCCCTCTTCAACTCTCCCATCCTTCTCGGCAGTTTCTCTACAGATTTCCTGCCTCCTCTCAAAAGCCATCCCCTCCACACCCGCATCGGACCCCATTCCTTCACACCTTATTCAACTCTCGCTAACAGCTAAATTCAACTATTCGATCTCCAATGACTTCTTCCCCACTACTTTCAAACAAGCCCATATCTCCCAAAACAAAAACCACAGCCAAACCCCCGCCCCCCCCCCCCACACACAAAATACCCACAAACAAAAAAACCCCTTTTGACCCCATGGCTTCCTTCAGTTATCACCCCATCTCCCTCCTACCATTCCTATTCAAAATCCTTGAGCGAGTTGTTTACACCCACTGTCTCAAATTCCTCTCCAATTCTCTCCTTGACCCCCTCCATTCTGGCTTCTGTCCCCTTCACTCCACAGAAACCACCCTCTCAAAAGGTCACCCATGATCTCCTTCTTGCCAAATCCCATGGCCTCTACTCCATCCTAAGCCTCCTCACCCTCTCAGCTGCCTTCACTCTCAACCACCCCCTTCCACTGGAAACGTTATCCAGCCTTAGCTTCACTGACTTGGTCCTCTCATTTCTCTGGCCTTTCATTCTCAGTCTCCTTCATGGGCTCCTCCTCTGTCTCTCACCCACTGTGAGGGGGTGTGTGTCCCACAAGGCTCAGTTCTGGGTCCCCCTCTATTCTCCATCAGTACCCACTCCCTTGGAGAACTCATTCGCTTCCATGGCTTCAGCTACCACTTCTATGCAGATGACACCCAAATCTTCAGCTCTAGCCCTGATCTCTCCCCCTCTCTCCAGTCTCGCATCTCCTCCTGCCTTTAGGAGATCTCTACTTGGATGTCCTCCCGTCACCTCAAACTTAACATGTCCAAAACAGAGCTCCTTATCTTCCCATCCGAAGTTTGTCCTTGCCCTGACTTTCCCCCATCAATGTTGATGGCACTAGCCTGTAACCTTGCTGCTATCCTTGAATCCTCTCCCTCCCATTCAACCCACATATTCAATCCATCAATGAATCCTATCAGTTCCATCTTCACACCACTGCTAAAGTCTTCCCTTTGCTCTCCATCCAGACTGCTACCGCATAAATAGTCACTTATCCTATCCCTCCTTGATTATCAGCCTGTTTGCTGGCTTCCCAGCCTCTTGTCTCTTCCCTCTTCAGTCCACACTTCACTCTGTTGTTCGGACAATTTTTCTACAGAACCATTCAAGACATGCTTCCCCACTCCTCAAGAAACTCTAGTAGTTGCCCATGCACCTCCGACAAAATACAACAAAAAACCACAAAAACAAAACAAGAAAACTCCTCACCACTGGCTTCAAAGCACTCATTTACTTTGACCCCTCTCACCACAACCCAGCCAGCACACTTCACTCCTTCAATGCTAACATTCTCACTCACCACCAACCCCTTGCCCACGTCCTGCAGCATCCTCCCTTCCCATATCTGACAGAGGATTATTCTCCCTACTTTCAAAGCCTTACTGAAGGCACATCTCCGCCAAGAAGCCTTGCCCAAGACCTCCTTTCCTCTTCTCCCACTCCTCTCTGCATCGCCCTGACTTATTCCTTTTCCACCCCCCTCCCAGCCCCACAGCACTTATGGACATATCTATAATGTAGTTTCTTTAATGCTTGCCTCCTCATTGAGACTAAGCTCACTGTGGGCAGGGAATGTGCCTGCTCATTGTTACATTGTACTCTCCAAAGCTCTTAGGACAGTGTACTGCACACGTTAAGTGCTCAATAAATACGATTGAGTCAATTCCCTCACATGGCTTCAAATGCCACCTCTATGCAGATAACCAAATCTACATATCCAGCCCTGCTCTCTCTCACTCTCTACAGTCTTATGTATCACCCTGCCTTCAAGGCATCTCGACTTGCATGTCCTCCTATCACCTCAAACAATATGAACACAATGGAATTTATCTTCCCACCCAAACCCTGTCTGCTCCCTTCACCCTCACAATTCCTGTTTCACAACCCTATAACCTTGGTGTCATCCTTGACTCCCCTCTCTCATTCAACCCACATATTCAATGCATCACTAAATGCTGTCGGTTCCACCTAAGCATCGCTAAAAATCCATCTTATCCTCTCCACCCTGATTACCTTAACAGCCTCCTTGCTGACCTCCTTGCCTCCTGCCTCTCCCCTCTCCAGTCCATAGTTCACTCTGCTGCCCGGATAATTTTCTTAAAGAAATGTTCGGGATGTTTCCCCCACTCCTCAAGAAACTCCAGTGGTTGCCCATCCCTCCACATTTAACAAAAACTCCTCACCATTGGGTTTAAGCACTTAGTGAGGTTGCCCCTGCCTTCCTCACCTTACTTCTCTCTCACCACAACTAAGCCCGCACACTTTGCTCCTCTTATGCTAACCTTCTTACAGTACTGGTCAGCTGTCAGCTGTGTGACTTTGGGCAAGTCACTTCACTGCTCTGTGCCTCAGTTACTCATCTGGAAAATGAGGATTGAGACACTGAGCCTCATATGGGGCAGGGACTGTATCCAACCCGCATTGCTTGTATCCACCCCAGACCTTAGAACAGTGCCTGGTACACATCAAGTGCTTAACAAATACCACAATTACTATTACTTTGATCTCCTCTATTTCACTTCCCACCCACATCCCACGATGCCCTCCCTCTTCTTAGTCAACAATTACTCTCCAAACTTCAAAGCGTTGTTGAAGGCACATCTCTTCCAAGAGGTCTTCCCTAAGCCCTCCTTTCCTCTTCTTCCACTCCCTTCTGCAGCTCCCTGATATGCTCCCTTTATTAATCCCTTCTCCCAGCCCAGAAGCACTTATGGGCATATACATAATTTATTATGTCTGTCTCCCCTTCCAAGCTGTAAACTCACTGTGGGCAGGAAATGTGTCTGTTTTATTGTACTCTCCCAAGTGGTTAGTATAGTGCTTTGCAAACAAGTGCTCAATAAGATGATCACCCTCCCCCACTTCAAAGCCTTACTGAAAAAACATCTCCAAGAAGCTTTCCCCAACTAGGCCATTTCCTCATTTCCCATTCCCATCAGTGACTCCCTTACATTTGGATTTGCACCCTTTATTCACCCCTCCCTCAGACGTACAGCATCTACGCACATATCCATATTTTGACTTCATATCTGTCTCCCCCTCTAGTCTAAGCATGTGCACAGGGAACGTGTCCAACTATTCTATTGTACTTTTCCAAGTTCTTGGTACAATGCTCTGTATACAGTAAATGCTCAATAAATACGACAATGATTGACGTACAGATTCTCAATCAAGAAATGCCAGCAGAGGAGTGGGGGGGCGGGGCCGCCCGAAGAGCAGGATGCAGAGTCCCGAACAGTGGGAGGCAGAGTTCCTGAGGAGCGAAGGCCAGACACAGAGGAGTGGGGGGGGCGGGGGGGGGGGGGGGGGCAGAGACAGAGCCTCCCGAAGGGTGGAGGACAGAGCTGTCCAAGAACAGTGGGGGAGCAGAGCCTCAGGACGAATGTGAGGGGCAGAGAGGAATTATCAGGGGAGGCACAGGCATGCAAAGGTTGGGGGGGGGGATAGAATCCCTTGACAAGCCAGGAATAAAAAGCGGCCTCGAGGGGGGCAGAGCTACCTTAAGCCTGGAGGGCAAGAGCCGCCAATCTGTCACCAAAACCTGCCGGTTTTACCTCCACAACATTGCCAAGATCAGCCCTTACCACTCTCCATCCAAACCGCTACCTTGCTGGTTCAATCACCCGTCCTATCCCGACTGGATTACTGCATCAGCCTCCTCTCTGGTCCCCCATCCTCCTGTCTCTCCCCACTTCAGACTATACTTCACTCTGCTGCCTGGATTATCTTTGTGCAGAAACACTCTGGGCATGTCACTCCCCTCCTCAAAAATCTCCAGTGGCAGCCTGTCAACCTACGGATCAAGCAAAGACTCCTCACTCGGCTTCAAGGCTCTCCATCACCTCGCCCCCTCTTACCTCACCTCCCTTCTTTCCTTCTACAGCCCAGCCCGCACCTCTGCCGCTAACCTCGTCACTGTGCCTCGTTCTCGCCTCTCCCGCCATCGATCCCAGGCCCACATCCTTCCCTTGGCCTGGAATGCCCTCCCTCCACACATCCACCAAGATAGCTCTCTTCCTCCCTTCAAAGCCCTACTGAGAGCTTACTTCCTCCAGGAGGCCTAACCAGACTGAGCCCCCCGCTTTTCCTTTGGGAAAGATCCAGGTAAACCGCAGTCATGAACCAGGGCACCCTTTCCTTCTGCTTCCCTCTGCCCTAGCCTGAAAGACAAAGAAAGTGCATTTGGGGAAGCTGTGGGGAGGACTCCCAGACATCTGGAAGTGCACAAGGGAAGCCCGCCTCCATCTCTCCAGTGGTATCAGTTTGGGCTTCACCTGAACCAAGGCCTTATTGGCCAGTAACCACATACTGGACTCCCAGACAGGCAGAGCAAAGATCCTTCCTCATACACAGAGGCTTAAGCAACCATTGTGGAAGGGAATACGGAAATGCATCAGGGCCTCTGGGTGAGGGTTGTCAATGGGCATTAGTTGATTTACGTGAATATCTGTCTCCCCCTCTAGTCTGTAAGCATGTGTGGGCAGGGAACGTGTCCCACTCTGTTCTATTGCACTTTCCCAAGTTCTTAGTACAAAGCTCTGTACATAGTAAGTGCTCAATAAATACAATTGATTGACTGCTGTACACTAAGTTCAATTCTGGGTTCCCTTCCATTATATTTTTCACCATGGAACAATGTGTGGTGAAGAGAGGAGCCACCCTTTCCTCTCCAACCAAACCTCTACCTTGCTGGTTCAATCTCTCATCCTATCTCGACCGGATTACCGCATCGGCCTCTTTTCTGATCTCCCATCCTCCTGTCTCTCCCCACTTGAGCCTATACTTCACTCTGCTACCCGGATAATCTTTGTACAGAAACACTCTGGGTATGTCACTCCCTCCTCAAAAATCTCCAGTGGTTGCCTGTCAACCTACGAATCAAGCAAAAACTCCTCACTCTCGACTCCAAGGCTCTCCATCACCCCATACCCTCCTACCTCACCTCCCTTTTCTCCTTCTACACAGCCTAGCCCGCACCCTCCGCTCCTCTGCCGCTCACCTCCTCACTGTGCCTCGTTCTCGCCTCTCCCCGCCATCGACCCCCGGGCCCACGTCCTTCCCCTGGCCTATAATGCCCTCCCTCCACACATCTGCCAAACTAGCTCTCTTCCTTCCTTCAAAGCCCTACTGAGAGCTCACCTCCTCCAGGAGGCCTTCCCAGATTGAGCCCTTTTTCCTCTCCTCCTCCCCTCCACACAGGACTTGTACATATTTGTACAGATTTATTACTTTATTTTATTTGTCTATATTTACTATTCTATTTTGATGATGTGCACATAACTAATTCAATGTATTCTGATGGTTTTGACACCTGTCTACGTGTTTTGTTTTGTTGTCCGTCTCCCCCTTCTAGACTGTGAGCCCGTTGTTGGGTAGGGACCGTCTCTACATGTTGCTGACTTGTATTCATTCATTCGTATTTATTGAGCGCTTACTGTGTGCAGCGCACTGTACTAATGTTGCTTTCGCACTATCTCTTCTCCCCCTTCCCTTTCCTTCCCCTCCTTTGAAGCCCACAATATTCGCCTCTACCACCCCCTCCAGATTCTTCTAGCCGTCATCTACTGCCCCCCCACCCCCCGGGTCCCACCTCCAACTTCTTTAACGATTTTGACCCCTCTCACCTTCCTTCTCTCCTTTTCCATCCCCACTCTGATCCTCGGAGACTTCGCTGTCCACATGGATGCCCATGGTGACTCCTCTGCCGCCCGCCTTCTATCTCTCCTTGACGCTGCCAACCTCCTGATTTACCGTTCTATTTATTTTTTTAATGATGTGCATATTGCTGTAATTCTATGTATTCTGACGGTTTTGACACCTGTCTACGTCTTTTGTTTTGTTTTCTGTCTCCCCCTTCGAGACTGAGCCCGTTGTTGGGTAGGGACCGTCTCTATATGTTGGTGACTTGTACTTCCCAAGTGCTTAGTACAGTCCTCTGTACACAGTAAGCACTCACGATTGAATGAATGAATGAATATGCTACTACACACCCCCTTCCGGCCCCTTCTTCAACTCTCCCATCCTTCCTGGCAGTTTCTCTAGAGATTTCAAACTCTCGCTAACAGCCAACTTCAACCATTCACTCTCCAATGACTTCTTCCCCACCACTTTCAAACATGCCCATATCTTCCAAAACAAAAACCACAGCCAACCCCCCCAAAACCCAAAATACAAAAAACCCACAAACAAAAAAAACCCTTTCGACCCCGTGGCTTCCTCCAGTTATCACCCCATCTCCCTCCTACCATTCCTATCCAAAATCCTTGAGTGAGATGTCTACACCCACTGTCTCAAATTCCTCTCCAATTCTCTCCTTGAACCCCTCCAATCTGGCTTCTGTCCCCTTCACTTCACAGAAACCACCCTCTCAAAAGATCACCAACGATCTCCTTGTCAAATCCAATGGCCTCTACTCCATCCTAAGCGTCCTCAATCTCTCAGCTGCCTTCACTCTCAGCCACCCCCTTCTACTGGAAACGTTATCCAGCCTTAGCTTCACTGACTTTGTCCTCTCATTTTTCTGGCCTTTCATGCTCAGTCTCCTTCATGGGCTTCTCCTCTGCCTCCCACCCACTGTGGGGGGGGGGGGGGTCCCCACAAGGCTCGGTTCTGGGTCCCCCTCTATTCTCCAACAATACCCACTCCCTTGGAGAACTCATTCCCTTCCATGGCTTCAACTACCACTTCTATGCAGATGACACCCAAATCTTCAGCTCTAGCCCTGACCTCTCTCCCTCTCTCCAGTCTCGCATCTCCTCCTGCCTTTAGGAGATCTCTACTTGGGTGTCCTCCCGTCACCTCAAAGTTAACATGTCCAAAACAGAGCTCCTTATCTTCCCACCCAAAGTTTGTCCTTCCCCTGACTTTCCCCCATCACTGTTGATGGCACTAGCCTGTAACCTTGCTGCTACCCTTGAGTCCTCTCCCTCCCATTCAACCCACATATTCAATCCATCAGTAAATCCTATCAGTTCCACCTTCACACCATTGCTAAAGTCTGCCCTTTCCTCTCCATCCAGACTGCTACTGCATCAATAGTCACTTATCCTATCCCTCCTTGACTACTCTATCAGCCTGCTTGCTGGCTTCCCAGCCTCTTGTCTCTCCCCACTTCACTTCACTCTACTGCTCAGATAATTTTTCTACAGAAACATTCAGGACATGTTTCCCCATTCCTCAAGAAACTCTAGTAGTTGCCCCTCCACCTCCAATAAAAAAACAAACCCCCCCCACAAAAACAAGAAAACTCCTCACCAATGGCTTCAAAGCACTCAATTACGTTGACTCCTCCCACCACAACAAAGCCAGCACACTTCATTCCTCTATTGCTAACATTCTCACTGTGCCTCGATCTCATGTCGCACCACCAACCCCTTGCCCATGTCCTGCAACACCCTCCCCTCCCCAAATCTGACAGAGGATTATTCCCCCTACCTTCAACGCCTTACTGAAGGTACATCTCCTCCCAGAAGCCTTGCCTAAGACCTCCTTTCCTCTTCTCCCACTCCCCTCTGCATCGCCCTGACTTGCTCCCTTTCCCTCCCGCCCCCGCCCCCCAGCGCCACAGCACTTATGAACAAAGATACTGTAGTTTATTTAATGCTTGCCTCCTCCTCGAGACTAAGCTCACTGTGGGCAAGAAATGTGCCTGTTCATTGTTACATTGTACTCTCCAAAACTCCTAGGACAGTGTACTGCACATATTAAGTGCCCAATAAATATGACTGAGTCAATTCCCTCACATGGCTTCAAATGCCACCTCTATGCAGATAACCAAATCTACATATCCAGCCCTGCTCTCTCTCACTCTCTACAGTCTCATGCCTACAGTCAAGGCACCTCGACTTGCATGTCCTATCACCTCAAACAGTATGACCACAATGGAATTTATCTTCCCACCCAAACCCTGTCCTCTCCCTTCACCCCCACCCTTCCTGTTTCACACCCCTGTACCCTTGGTGTTTTCCTTGACTCCCCACTCTCCTTCAACCCACATATTCAATGCATCACTCAATCCTGTCAGTTCCACCTAAGCATCACTAAAAATCCATCTTATCCTCTCCACCCAAACTGCTACCACATTAATACTTATCCTAAACCACCTTGATTACTTTATCAGCCTCCTTGCTGACCTCCTTGCCTCCTGCCTCTCCCCACTCCAGTCCATAGTTTACTCTGCTGCCCAGATAATATTCTTACAGAAATGTTTGGGATGTTTCCCCCACTCCTCAAGACATTCCAGTGGTTGCCCATCCACCTCCACATTTAACAAAAACTTCTCACCATTGGGTTTAGGCACTTAGTGAGGTTGCCCCCTCCTTCCTCACCTTATTTCTCTCTCACTACAACTAAACTCGCACACTTTGCCCCTCTTATGCTAACCTTCTTACTGTACTTGTCAGCTGTCTGACTTTGGGCAAGTCACTTCACTGCTCTGTGCCTCAGTTACTCATCTGGAAAATGAGGACTGAGACACTGAGCCTCATATGGGGCAGGGACTGTGTCCAACCTACCCACCCCAGAGCTTAGTATAGTGCCTGGTACACAGCAAGTGCTTAACGAATACCACAATTACTATTACTATTACTTTGATCTCCTCTATTTCACCTCCGGCCCACATCCCACAATGCCCTCCCTCTTCTTAGTCAACATTTACTCACCAGACTTCAAAGCCTTGTTGAAGGCACATCTCCTCCAAGAGGACTTCCCGAAGCCCTCCTTTCCTCTCCTTCCACTCCCTTCTGCAGCTCCCTGATATGCTCCCTTAATTAATCCCTTCTCCCAGTCCCGGAGCACTTATGGACATATACATAATTTAGTATGTCTGTCTCCCCCTCTAAGCTGTACACTCACTGTGGGCAGGAAATTTGTCTGTTTTATTGTACTCTCCCAAGTCCTTAGTATAGTGCTTTGCAAACAAGTGCTCAATAAGACCATCACCCTCTCCCACTTCAAAGCCTTAATGAAGAAACATCTCCAAGAAGCCTTCCCCAACTTGGCCATTTCCTCATTTCCCATTCACACCTGTGACTCCCTTGCTTTTAGATTTGCACCCTTGATTCACCCCACTCTCAGACCTACAGCATCTATGCACATATCCATAATTTGACTTAATATCTGCCTCCCCCTCTAGTCTATGCATGTGCACGGGGAACCTGTCCAACTCTGTTCTATTGTACTTTTCCAAGTTCTTAGTAAAAAGCTCTAAATTCTTAGTACAAAGCTCTAAATTCTTAGTACAATGTAGAAAGGATTATGCAGAAACGGCAGGGGATGAAGCTGCCGGGAACACTCATGGGAGGTACCCACCGGGAGCCATAGCTGTCCCTCGCTCCAAAGCAGAGTGGAATTATCAGGGGGGAGAGTACAGATAGACAGCTCCGGGATCATATGATTACATGCCTGCTGGCGTGTAAATACAGATGAATGAATGAATGAATATGGTGGTCCACACCCCCTTCCAGCCCCCTCTTCAACTCTCCCATCCTTCTCGGCAGTTTCTCTACAGATTTCCTGCCTCCTCTCAAAAGCCATCCCCTCCACACCCGCATCGGACCCCATTCCTTCACACCTTATTCAACTCTCGCTAACAGCTAAATTCAACTATTCGATCTCCAATGACTTCTTCCCCACTACTTTCAAACAAGCCCATATCTCCCAAAACAAAAACCACAGCCAAACCCCCGCCACCCCCCCCCCCCCCCCACAAAATACCCACAAACAAAAAAACCCCTTTTGACCCCATGGCTTCCTTCAGTTATCACCCCATCTCCCTCCTACCATTCCTATTCAAAATCCTTGAGCGAGTTGTTTACACCCACTGTCTCAAATTCCTCTCCAATTCTCTCCTTGACCCCCTCCATTCTGGCTTCTGTCCCCTTCACTCCACAGAAACCACCCTCTCAAAAGGTCACCCATGATCTCCTTCTTGCCAAATCCCATGGCCTCTACTCCATCCTAAGCCTCGTCACCCTCTCAGCTGCCTTCACTCTCAACCACCCCCTTCCACTGGAAACGTTATCCAGCCTTAGCTTCACTGACTTGGTCCTCTCATTTCTCTGGCCTTTCATTCTCAGTCTCCTTCATGGGCTCCTCCTCTGTCTCTCACCCACTGTGAGGGGGTGTGTGTCCCACAAGGCTCAGTTCTGGGTCCCCCTCTATTCTCCATCAGTACCCACTCCCTTGGAGAACTCATTCGCTTCCATGGCTTCAGCTACCACTTCTATGCAGATGACACCCAAATCTTCAGCTCTAGCCCTGATCTCTCCCCCTCTCTCCAGTCTCGCATCTCCTCCTGCCTTTAGGAGATCTCTACTTGGATGTCCTCCCGTCACCTCAAACTTAACATGTCCAAAACAGAGCTCCTTATCTTCCCATCCGAAGTTTGTCCTTGCCCTGACTTTCCCCCATCAATGTTGATGGCACTAGCCTGTAACCTTGCTGCTATCCTTGAATCCTCTCCCTCCCATTCAACCCACATATTCAATCCATCAATGAATCCTATCAGTTCCATCTTCACACCACTGCTAAAGTCTTCCCTTTGCTCTCCATCCAGACTGCTACCGCATAAATAGTCACTTATCCTATCCCTCCTTGATTATCAGCCTGTTTGCTGGCTTCCCAGCCTCTTGTCTCTTCCCTCTTCAGTCCACACTTCACTCTGTTGTTCGGACAATTTTTCTACAGAACCATTCAAGACATGCTTCCCCACTCCTCAAGAAACTCTAGTAGTTGCCCATGCACCTCCGACAAAATACAACAAAAAACCACAAAAACAAAACAAGAAAACTCCTCACCACTGGCTTCAAAGCACTCATTTACTTTGACCCCTCTCACCACAACCCAGCCAGCACACTTCACTCCTTCAATGCTAACATTCTCACTCACCACCAACCCCTTGCCCACGTCCTGCAGCATCCTCCCTTCCCATATCTGACAGAGGATTATTCTCCCTACTTTCAAAGCCTTACTGAAGGCACATCTCCGCCAAGAAGCCTTGCCCAAGACCTCCTTTCCTCTTCTCCCACTCCTCTCTGCATCGCCCTGACTTATTCCTTTTCCACCCCCCTCCCAGCCCCACAGCACTTATGGACATATCTATAATGTAGTTTCTTTAATGCTTGCCTCCTCATTGAGACTAAGCTCACTGTGGGCAGGGAATGTGCCTGCTCATTGTTACATTGTACTCTCCAAAGCTCTTAGGACAGTGTACTGCACACGTTAAGTGCTCAATAAATACGATTGAGTCAATTCCCTCACATGGCTTCAAATGCCACCTCTATGCAGATAACCAAATCTACATATCCAGCCCTGCTCTCTCTCACTCTCTACAGTCTTATGTATCACCCTGCCTTCAAGGCATCTCGACTTGCATGTCCTCCTATCACCTCAAACAATATGAACACAATGGAATTTATCTTCCCACCCAAACCCTGTCTGCTCCCTTCACCCTCACAATTCCTGTTTCACAACCCTATAACCTTGGTGTCATCCTTGACTCCCCTCTCTCATTCAACCCACATATTCAATGCATCACTAAATGCTGTCGGTTCCACCTAAGCATCGCTAAAAATCCATCTTATCCTCTCCACCCTGATTACCTTAACAGCCTCCTTGCTGACCTCCTTGCCTCCTGCCTCTCCCCTCTCCAGTCCATAGTTCACTCTGCTGCCCGGATAATTTTCTTAAAGAAATGTTCGGGATGTTTCCCCCACTCCTCAAGAAACTCCAGTGGTTGCCCATCCCTCCACATTTAACAAAAACTCCTCACCATTGGGTTTAAGCACTTAGTGAGGTTGCCCCTGCCTTCCTCACCTTACTTCTCTCTCACCACAACTAAGCCCGCACACTTTGCTCCTCTTATGCTAACCTTCTTACAGTACTGGTCAGCTGTCAGCTGTGTGACTTTGGGCAAGTCACTTCACTGCTCTGTGCCTCAGTTACTCATCTGGAAAATGAGGATTGAGACACTGAGCCTCATATGGGGCAGGGACTGTATCCAACCCGCATTGCTTGTATCCACCCCAGACCTTAGAACAGTGCCTGGTACACATCAAGTGCTTAACAAATACCACAATTACTATTACTTTGATCTCCTCTATTTCACTTCCCACCCACATCCCACGATGCCCTCCCTCTTCTTAGTCAACAATTACTCTCCAAACTTCAAAGCGTTGTTGAAGGCACATCTCTTCCAAGAGGTCTTCCCTAAGCCCTCCTTTCCTCTTCTTCCACTCCCTTCTGCAGCTCCCTGATATGCTCCCTTTATTAATCCCTTCTCCCAGCCCAGAAGCACTTATGGGCATATACATAATTTATTATGTCTGTCTCCCCTTCCAAGCTGTAAACTCACTGTGGGCAGGAAATGTGTCTGTTTTATTGTACTCTCCCAAGTGGTTAGTATAGTGCTTTGCAAACAAGTGCTCAATAAGATGATCACCCTCCCCCACTTCAAAGCCTTACTGAAAAAACATCTCCAAGAAGCTTTCCCCAACTAGGCCATTTCCTCATTTCCCATTCCCATCAGTGACTCCCTTACATTTGGATTTGCACCCTTTATTCACCCCTCCCTCAGACGTACAGCATCTACGCACATATCCATATTTTGACTTCATATCTGTCTCCCCCTCTAGTCTAAGCATGTGCACAGGGAACGTGTCCAACTATTCTATTGTACTTTTCCAAGTTCTTGGTACAATGCTCTGTATACAGTAAATGCTCAATAAATACGACAATGATTGACGTACAGATTCTCAATCAAGAAATGCCAGCAGAGGAGTGGGGGGGCGGGGCCGCCCGAAGAGCAGGATGCAGAGTCCCGAACAGTGGGAGGCAGAGTTCCTGAGGAGCGAAGGCCAGACACAGAGGAGTGGGGGGGGGCGGGGGGGGGGGGGGGGGGGGCAGAGACAGAGCCTCCCGAAGGGTGGAGGACAGAGCTGTCCAAGAACAGTGGGGGAGCAGAGCCTCAGGACGAATGTGAGGGGCAGAGAGGAATTATCAGGGGAGGCACAGGCATGCAAAGGTTGGGGGGGGGATAGAATCCCTTGACAAGCCAGGAATAAAAAGCGGCCTCGAGGGGGGCAGAGCTACCTTAAGCCTGGAGGGCAAGAGCCGCCAATCTGTCACCAAAACCTGCCGGTTTTACCTCCACAACATTGCCAAGATCAGCCCTTACCACTCTCCATCCAAACCGCTACCTTGCTGGTTCAATCACCCGTCCTATCCCGACTGGATTACTGCATCAGCCTCCTCTCTGGTCCCCCATCCTCCTGTCTCTCCCCACTTCAGACTATACTTCACTCTGCTGCCTGGATTATCTTTGTGCAGAAACACTCTGGGCATGTCACTCCCCTCCTCAAAAATCTCCAGTGGCAGCCTGTCAACCTACGGATCAAGCAAAGACTCCTCACTCGGCTTCAAGGCTCTCCATCACCTCGCCCCCTCTTACCTCACCTCCCTTCTTTCCTTCTACAGCCCAGCCCGCACCTCTGCCGCTAACCTCGTCACTGTGCCTCGTTCTCGCCTCTCCCGCCATCGATCCCAGGCCCACATCCTTCCCTTGGCCTGGAATGCCCTCCCTCCACACATCCACCAAGATAGCTCTCTTCCTCCCTTCAAAGCCCTACTGAGAGCTTACTTCCTCCAGGAGGCCTAACCAGACTGAGCCCCCCGCTTTTCCTTTGGGAAAGATCCAGGTAAACCGCAGTCATGAACCAGGGCACCCTTTCCTTCTGCTTCCCTCTGCCCTAGCCTGAAAGACAAAGAAAGTGCATTTGGGAAGCTGTGGGGAGGACTCCCAGACATCTGGAAGTGCACAAGGGAAGCCCGCCTCCATCTCTCCAGTGGTATCAGTTTGGGCTTCACCTGAACCAAGGCCTTATTGGCCAGTAACCACATACTGGACTCCCAGACAGGCAGAGCAAAGATCCTTCCTCATACACAGAGGCTTAAGCAACCATTGTGGAAGGGAATACGGAAATGCATCAGGGCCTCTGGGTGAGGGTTGTCAATGGGCATTAGTTGATTTACGTGAATATCTGTCTCCCCCTCTAGTCTGTAAGCATGTGTGGGCAGGGAACGTGTCCCACTCTGTTCTATTGCACTTTCCCAAGTTCTTAGTACAAAGCTCTGTACATAGTAAGTGCTCAATAAATACAATTGATTGACTGCTGTACACTAAGTTCAATTCTGGGTTCCCTTCCATTATATTTTTCACCATGGAACAATGTGTGGTGAAGAGAGGAGCCACCCTTTCCTCTCCAACCAAACCTCTACCTTGCTGGTTCAATCTCTCATCCTATCTCGACCGGATTACCGCATCGGCCTCTTTTCTGATCTCCCATCCTCCTGTCTCTCCCCACTTGAGCCTATACTTCACTCTGCTACCCGGATAATCTTTGTACAGAAACACTCTGGGTATGTCACTCCCTCCTCAAAAATCTCCAGTGGTTGCCTGTCAACCTACGAATCAAGCAAAAAACTCCTCACTCTCGACTCCAAGGCTCTCCATCACCCCATACCCTCCTACCTCACCTCCCTTTTCTCCTTCTACACAGCCTAGCCCGCACCCTCCGCTCCTCTGCCGCTCACCTCCTCACTGTGCCTCGTTCTCGCCTCTCCCGCCATCGACCCCCGGGCCCACGTCCTTCCCCTGGCCTATAATGCCCTCCCTCCACACATCTGCCAAACTAGCTCTCTTCCTTCCTTCAAAGCCCTACTGAGAGCTCACCTCCTCCAGGAGGCCTTCCCAGATTGAGCCCTTTTTCCTCTCCTCCTCCCCTCCACACAGGACTTGTACATATTTGTACAGATTTATTACTTTATTTTATTTGTCTATATTTACTATTCTATTTTGATGATGTGCACATAACTAATTCAATGTATTCTGATGGTTTTGACACCTGTCTACGTGTTTTGTTTTGTTGTCCGTCTCCCCCTTCTAGACTGTGAGCCCGTTGTTGGGTAGGGACCGTCTCTACATGTTGCTGACTTGTATTCATTCATTCGTATTTATTGAGCGCTTACTGTGTGCAGCGCACTGTACTAATGTTGCTTTCGCACTATCTCTTCTCCCCCTTCCCTTTCCTTCCCCTCCTTTGAAGCCCACAATATTCGCCTCTACCACCCCCCTCCAGATTCTTCTAGCCGTCATCTACTGCCCCCCCCCCCCCCGGGTCCCACCTCCAACTTCTTTAACGATTTTGACCCCTCTCACCTTCCTTCTCTCCTTTTCCATCCCCCCTCTGATCCTCGGAGACTTCGCTGTCCACATGGATGCCCATGGTGACTCCTCTGCCGCCCGCCTTCTATCTCTCCTTGACGCTGCCAACCTCCTGATTTACCGTTCTATTTATTTTTTTAATGATGTGCATATTGCTGTAATTCTATGTATTCTGACGGTTTTGACACCTGTCTACGTCTTTTGTTTTGTTTTCTGTCTCCCCCTTCGAGACTGAGCCCGTTGTTGGGTAGGGGACCGTCTCTATATGTTGGTGACTTGTACTTCCCAAGTGCTTAGTACAGTCCTCTGTACACAGTAAGCACTCACGATTGAATGAATGAATGAATATGCTACTACACACCCCCTTCCGGCCCCTTCTTCAACTCTCCCATCCTTCCTGGCAGTTTCTCTAGAGATTTCAAACTCTCGCTAACAGCCAACTTCAACCATTCACTCTCCAATGACTTCTTCCCCACCACTTTCAAACATGCCCATATCTTCCAAAACAAAAACCACAGCCAACCCCCCCAAAACCCAAAATACAAAAAACCCACAAACAAAAAAACCCTTTCGACCCCGTGGCTTCCTCCAGTTATCACCCCATCTCCCTCCTACCATTCCTATCCAAAATCCTTGAGTGAGATGTCTACACCCACTGTCTCAAATTCCTCTCCAATTCTCTCCTTGAACCCCTCCAATCTGGCTTCTGTCCCCTTCACTTCACAGAAACCACCCTCTCAAAAGATCACCAACGATCTCCTTGTCAAATCCAATGGCCTCTACTCCATCCTAAGCGTCCTCAATCTCTCAGCTGCCTTCACTCTCAGCCACCCCCTTCTACTGGAAACGTTATCCAGCCTTAGCTTCACTGACTTTGTCCTCTCATTTTTCTGGCCTTTCATGCTCAGTCTCCTTCATGGGCTTCTCCTCTGCCTCCCACCCACTGTGGGGGGGGGGGGGGGGGTCCCCACAAGGCTCGGTTCTGGGTCCCCCTCTATTCTCCAACAATACCCACTCCCTTGGAGAACTCATTCCCTTCCATGGCTTCAACTACCACTTCTATGCAGATGACACCCAAATCTTCAGCTCTAGCCCTGACCTCTCTCCCTCTCTCCAGTCTCGCATCTCCTCCTGCCTTTAGGAGATCTCTACTTGGGTGTCCTCCCGTCACCTCAAAGTTAACATGTCCAAAACAGAGCTCCTTATCTTCCCACCCAAAGTTTGTCCTTCCCCTGACTTTCCCCCATCACTGTTGATGGCACTAGCCTGTAACCTTGCTGCTACCCTTGAGTCCTCTCCCTCCCATTCAACCCACATATTCAATCCATCAGTAAATCCTATCAGTTCCACCTTCACACCATTGCTAAAGTCTGCCCTTTCCTCTCCATCCAGACTGCTACTGCATCAATAGTCACTTATCCTATCCCTCCTTGACTACTCTATCAGCCTGCTTGCTGGCTTCCCAGCCTCTTGTCTCTCCCCACTTCACTTCACTCTACTGCTCAGATAATTTTTCTACAGAAACATTCAGGACATGTTTCCCCATTCCTCAAGAAACTCTAGTAGTTGCCCCTCCACCTCCAATAAAAAAACAAACCCCCCCCACAAAAACAAGAAAACTCCTCACCAATGGCTTCAAAGCACTCAATTACGTTGACTCCTCCCACCACAACAAAGCCAGCACACTTCATTCCTCTATTGCTAACATTCTCACTGTGCCTCGATCTCATGTCGCACCACCAACCCCTTGCCCATGTCCTGCAACACCCTCCCCTCCCCAAATCTGACAGAGGATTATTCCCCCTACCTTCAACGCCTTACTGAAGGTACATCTCCTCCCAGAAGCCTTGCCTAAGACCTCCTTTCCTCTTCTCCCACTCCCCTCTGCATCGCCCTGACTTGCTCCCTTTCCCTCCCGCCCCCGCCCCCCAGCGCCACAGCACTTATGAACAAAGATACTGTAGTTTATTTAATGCTTGCCTCCTCCTCGAGACTAAGCTCACTGTGGGCAAGAAATGTGCCTGTTCATTGTTACATTGTACTCTCCAAAACTCCTAGGACAGTGTACTGCACATATTAAGTGCCCAATAAATATGACTGAGTCAATTCCCTCACATGGCTTCAAATGCCACCTCTATGCAGATAACCAAATCTACATATCCAGCCCTGCTCTCTCTCACTCTCTACAGTCTCATGCCTACAGTCAAGGCACCTCGACTTGCATGTCCTATCACCTCAAACAGTATGACCACAATGGAATTTATCTTCCCACCCAAACCCTGTCCTCTCCCTTCACCCCCACCCTTCCTGTTTCACACCCCTGTACCCTTGGTGTTTTCCTTGACTCCCCACTCTCCTTCAACCCACATATTCAATGCATCACTCAATCCTGTCAGTTCCACCTAAGCATCACTAAAAATCCATCTTATCCTCTCCACCCAAACTGCTACCACATTAATACTTATCCTAAACCACCTTGATTACTTTATCAGCCTCCTTGCTGACCTCCTTGCCTCCTGCCTCTCCCCACTCCAGTCCATAGTTTACTCTGCTGCCCAGATAATATTCTTACAGAAATGTTTGGGATGTTTCCCCCACTCCTCAAGACATTCCAGTGGTTGCCCATCCACCTCCACATTTAACAAAAACTTCTCACCATTGGGTTTAGGCACTTAGTGAGGTTGCCCCCTCCTTCCTCACCTTATTTCTCTCTCACTACAACTAAACTCGCACACTTTGCCCCTCTTATGCTAACCTTCTTACTGTACTTGTCAGCTGTCTGACTTTGGGCAAGTCACTTCACTGCTCTGTGCCTCAGTTACTCATCTGGAAAATGAGGACTGAGACACTGAGCCTCATATGGGGCAGGGACTGTGTCCAACCTACCCACCCCAGAGCTTAGTATAGTGCCTGGTACACAGCAAGTGCTTAACGAATACCACAATTACTATTACTATTACTTTGATCTCCTCTATTTCACCTCCGGCCCACATCCCACAATGCCCTCCCTCTTCTTAGTCAACATTTACTCACCAGACTTCAAAGCCTTGTTGAAGGCACATCTCCTCCAAGAGGACTTCCCGAAGCCCTCCTTTCCTCTCCTTCCACTCCCTTCTGCAGCTCCCTGATATGCTCCCTTAATTAATCCCTTCTCCCAGTCCCGGAGCACTTATGGACATATACATAATTTAGTATGTCTGTCTCCCCCTCTAAGCTGTACACTCACTGTGGGCAGGAAATTTGTCTGTTTTATTGTACTCTCCCAAGTCCTTAGTATAGTGCTTTGCAAACAAGTGCTCAATAAGACCATCACCCTCTCCCACTTCAAAGCCTTAATGAAGAAACATCTCCAAGAAGCCTTCCCCAACTTGGCCATTTCCTCATTTCCCATTCACACCTGTGACTCCCTTGCTTTTAGATTTGCACCCTTGATTCACCCCACTCTCAGACCTACAGCATCTATGCACATATCCATAATTTGACTTAATATCTGCCTCCCCCTCTAGTCTATGCATGTGCACGGGGAACCTGTCCAACTCTGTTCTATTGTACTTTTCCAAGTTCTTAGTAAAAAGCTCTAAATTCTTAGTACAAAGCTCTAAATTCTTAGTACAATGTAGAAAGGATTATGCAGAAACGGCAGGGGATGAAGCTGCCGGGAACACTCATGGGAGGTACCCACCGGGAGCCATAGCTGTCCCTCGCTCCAAAGCAGAGTGGAATTATCAGGGGGAGAGTACAGATAGACAGCTCCGGGATCATATGATTACATGCCTGCTGGCGTGTAAATACAGATGAATGAATGAATGAATATGGTGGTCCACACCCCCTTCCAGCCCCCTCTTCAACTCTCCCATCCTTCTCGGCAGTTTCTCTACAGATTTCCTGCCTCCTCTCAAAAGCCATCCCCTCCACACGCGCATCGGACCCCATTCCTTCACACCTTATTCAACTCTCGCTAACAGCTAAATTCAACTATTCGATCTCCAATGACTTCTTCCCCACTACTTTCAAACAAGCCCATATCTCCCAAAACAAAAACCACACCCAACCCCCCGCCCCCCCCCCCCCCCCCACAAAATACCCACAAACAAACAAACCCCTTTTGACCCCCTGGCTTCCTTCAGTTATCACCCCATCTCCCTCCTACCATTCCTATTCAAAATCCTTGAGCGAGTTGTTTACACCCACTGTCTCAAATTCCTCTCCAATTCTCTCCTTGACCCCCTCCATTCTGGCTTCTGTCCCCTTCACTCCACAGAAACCACCCTCTCAAAAGGTCACCCATGATCTCCTTCTTGCCAAATCCCATGGCCTCTACTCCATCCTAAGCCTCGTCACCCTCTCAGCTGCCTTCACTCTCAACCACCCCCTTCCACTGGAAACGTTATCCAGCCTTAGCTTCACTGACTTGGTCCTCTCATTTCTCTGGCCTTTCATTCTCAGTCTCCTTCATGGGCTCCTCCTCTGTCTCTCACCCACTGTGAGGGGGTGTGTGTCCCACAAGGCTCAGTTCTGGGTCCCCCTCTATTCTCCATCAGTACCCACTCCCTTGGAGAACTCATTCGCTTCCATGGCTTCAGCTACCACTTCTATGCAGATGACACCCAAATCTTCAGCTCTAGCCCTGATCTCTCCCCCTCTCTCCAGTCTCGCATCTCCTCCTGCCTTTAGGAGATCTCTACTTGGATGTCCTCCCGTCACCTCAAACTTAACATGTCCAAAACAGAGCTCCTTATCTTCCCATCCGAAGTTTGTCCTTGCCCTGACTTTCCCCCATCAATGTTGATGGCACTAGCCTGTAACCTTGCTGCTATCCTTGAATCCTCTCCCTCCCATTCAACCCACATATTCAATCCATCAATGAATCCTATCAGTTCCATCTTCACACCACTGCTAAAGTCTTCCCTTTGCTCTCCATCCAGACTGCTACCGCATAAATAGTCACTTATCCTATCCCTCCTTGATTATCAGCCTGTTTGCTGGCTTCCCAGCCTCTTGTCTCTTCCCTCTTCAGTCCACACTTCACTCTGTTGTTCGGACAATTTTTCTACAGAACCATTCAAGACATGCTTCCCCACTCCTCAAGAAACTCTAGTAGTTGCCCATGCACCTCCGACAAAATACAACAAAAAACCACAAAAACAAAACAAGAAAACTCCTCACCACTGGCTTCAAAGCACTCATTTACTTTGACCCCTCTCACCACAACCCAGCCAGCACACTTCACTCCTTCAATGCTAACATTCTCACTCACCACCAACCCCTTGCCCACGTCCTGCAGCATCCTCCCTTCCCATATCTGACAGAGGATTATTCTCCCTACTTTCAAAGCCTTACTGAAGGCACATCTCCGCCAAGAAGCCTTGCCCAAGACCTCCTTTCCTCTTCTCCCACTCCTCTCTGCATCGCCCTGACTTATTCCTTTTCCACCCCCCTCCCAGCCCCACAGCACTTATGGACATATCTATAATGTAGTTTCTTTAATGCTTGCCTCCTCATTGAGACTAAGCTCACTGTGGGCAGGGAATGTGCCTGCTCATTGTTACATTGTACTCTCCAAAGCTCTTAGGACAGTGTACTGCACACGTTAAGTGCTCAATAAATACGATTGAGTCAATTCCCTCACATGGCTTCAAATGCCACCTCTATGCAGATAACCAAATCTACATATCCAGCCCTGCTCTCTCTCACTCTCTACAGTCTTATGTATCACCCTGCCTTCAAGGCATCTCGACTTGCATGTCCTCCTATCACCTCAAACAATATGAACACAATGGAATTTATCTTCCCACCCAAACCCTGTCTGCTCCCTTCACCCTCACAATTCCTGTTTCACAACCCTATAACCTTGGTGTCATCCTTGACTCCCCTCTCTCATTCAACCCACATATTCAATGCATCACTAAATGCTGTCGGTTCCACCTAAGCATCGCTAAAAATCCATCTTATCCTCTCCACCCTGATTACCTTAACAGCCTCCTTGCTGACCTCCTTGCCTCCTGCCTCTCCCCTCTCCAGTCCATAGTTCACTCTGCTGCCCGGATAATTTTCTTAAAGAAATGTTCGGGATGTTTCCCCCACTCCTCAAGAAACTCCAGTGGTTGCCCATCCCTCCACATTTAACAAAAACTCCTCACCATTGGGTTTAAGCACTTAGTGAGGTTGCCCCTGCCTTCCTCACCTTACTTCTCTCTCACCACAACTAAGCCCGCACACTTTGCTCCTCTTATGCTAACCTTCTTACAGTACTGGTCAGCTGTCAGCTGTGTGACTTTGGGCAAGTCACTTCACTGCTCTGTGCCTCAGTTACTCATCTGGAAAATGAGGATTGAGACACTGAGCCTCATATGGGGCAGGGACTGTATCCAACCCGCATTGCTTGTATCCACCCCAGACCTTAGAACAGTGCCTGGTACACATCAAGTGCTTAACAAATACCACAATTACTATTACTTTGATCTCCTCTATTTCACTTCCCACCCACATCCCACGATGCCCTCCCTCTTCTTAGTCAACAATTACTCTCCAAACTTCAAAGCGTTGTTGAAGGCACATCTCTTCCAAGAGGTCTTCCCTAAGCCCTCCTTTCCTCTTCTTCCACTCCCTTCTGCAGCTCCCTGATATGCTCCCTTTATTAATCCCTTCTCCCAGCCCAGAAGCACTTATGGGCATATACATAATTTATTATGTCTGTCTCCCCTTCCAAGCTGTAAACTCACTGTGGGCAGGAAATGTGTCTGTTTTATTGTACTCTCCCAAGTGGTTAGTATAGTGCTTTGCAAACAAGTGCTCAATAAGATGATCACCCTCCCCCACTTCAAAGCCTTACTGAAAAAACATCTCCAAGAAGCTTTCCCCAACTAGGCCATTTCCTCATTTCCCATTCCCATCAGTGACTCCCTTACATTTGGATTTGCACCCTTTATTCACCCCTCCCTCAGACGTACAGCATCTACGCACATATCCATATTTTGACTTCATATCTGTCTCCCCCTCTAGTCTAAGCATGTGCACAGGGAACGTGTCCAACTATTCTATTGTACTTTTCCAAGTTCTTGGTACAATGCTCTGTATACAGTAAATGCTCAATAAATACGACAATGATTGACGTACAGATTCTCAATCAAGAAATGCCAGCAGAGGAGTGGGGGGCGGGGCCGCCCGAAGAGCAGGATGCAGAGTCCCGAACAGTGGGAGGCAGAGTTCCTGAGGAGCGAAGGCCAGACACAGAGGAGTGGGGGGGGGCGGGGGGGGGGGGGGGGGGGGGGCAGAGACAGAGCCTCCCGAAGGGTGGAGGACAGAGCTGTCCAAGAACAGTGGGGGAGCAGAGCCTCAGGACGAATGTGAGGGGCAGAGAGGAATTATCAGGGGAGGCACAGGCATGCAAAGGTTGGGGGGGGGATAGAATCCCTTGACAAGCCAGGAATAAAAAGCGGCCTCGAGGGGGGCAGAGCTACCTTAAGCCTGGAGGGCAAGAGCCGCCAATCTGTCACCAAAACCTGCCGGTTTTACCTCCACAACATTGCCAAGATCAGCCCTTACCACTCTCCATCCAAACCGCTACCTTGCTGGTTCAATCACCCGTCCTATCCCGACTGGATTACTGCATCAGCCTCCTCTCTGGTCCCCCATCCTCCTGTCTCTCCCCACTTCAGACTATACTTCACTCTGCTGCCTGGATTATCTTTGTGCAGAAACACTCTGGGCATGTCACTCCCCTCCTCAAAAATCTCCAGTGGCAGCCTGTCAACCTACGGATCAAGCAAAGACTCCTCACTCGGCTTCAAGGCTCTCCATCACCTCGCCCCCTCTTACCTCACCTCCCTTCTTTCCTTCTACAGCCCAGCCCGCACCTCTGCCGCTAACCTCGTCACTGTGCCTCGTTCTCGCCTCTCCCGCCATCGATCCCAGGCCCACATCCTTCCCTTGGCCTGGAATGCCCTCCCTCCACACATCCACCAAGATAGCTCTCTTCCTCCCTTCAAAGCCCTACTGAGAGCTTACTTCCTCCAGGAGGCCTAACCAGACTGAGCCCCCCGCTTTTCCTTTGGGAAAGATCCAGGTAAACCGCAGTCATGAACCAGGGCACCCTTTCCTTCTGCTTCCCTCTGCCCTAGCCTGAAAGACAAAGAAAGTGCATTTGGGAAGCTGTGGGGAGGACTCCCAGACATCTGGAAGTGCACAAGGGAAGCCCGCCTCCATCTCTCCAGTGGTATCAGTTTGGGCTTCACCTGAACCAAGGCCTTATTGGCCAGTAACCACATACTGGACTCCCAGACAGGCAGAGCAAAGATCCTTCCTCATACACAGAGGCTTAAGCAACCATTGTGGAAGGGAATACGGAAATGCATCAGGGCCTCTGGGTGAGGGTTGTCAATGGGCATTAGTTGATTTACGTGAATATCTGTCTCCCCCTCTAGTCTGTAAGCATGTGTGGGCAGGGAACGTGTCCCACTCTGTTCTATTGCACTTTCCCAAGTTCTTAGTACAAAGCTCTGTACATAGTAAGTGCTCAATAAATACAATTGATTGACTGCTGTACACTAAGTTCAATTCTGGGTTCCCTTCCATTATATTTTTCACCATGGAACAATGTGTGGTGAAGAGAGGAGCCACCCTTTCCTCTCCAACCAAACCTCTACCTTGCTGGTTCAATCTCTCATCCTATCTCGACCGGATTACCGCATCGGCCTCTTTTCTGATCTCCCATCCTCCTGTCTCTCCCCACTTGAGCCTATACTTCACTCTGCTACCCGGATAATCTTTGTACAGAAACACTCTGGGTATGTCACTCCCTCCTCAAAAATCTCCAGTGGTTGCCTGTCAACCTACGAATCAAGCAAAAACTCCTCACTCTCGACTCCAAGGCTCTCCATCACCCCATACCCTCCTACCTCACCTCCCTTTTCTCCTTCTACACAGCCTAGCCCGCACCCTCCGCTCCTCTGCCGCTCACCTCCTCACTGTGCCTCGTTCTCGCCTCTCCCGCCATCGACCCCCGGGCCCACGTCCTTCCCCTGGCCTATAATGCCCTCCCTCCACACATCTGCCAAACTAGCTCTCTTCCTTCCTTCAAAGCCCTACTGAGAGCTCACCTCCTCCAGGAGGCCTTCCCAGATTGAGCCCTTTTTCCTCTCCTCCTCCCCTCCACACAGGACTTGTACATATTTGTACAGATTTATTACTTTATTTTATTTGTCTATATTTACTATTCTATTTTGATGATGTGCACATAACTAATTCAATGTATTCTGATGGTTTTGACACCTGTCTACGTGTTTTGTTTTGTTGTCCGTCTCCCCCTTCTAGACTGTGAGCCCGTTGTTGGGTAGGGACCGTCTCTACATGTTGCTGACTTGTATTCATTCATTCGTATTTATTGAGCGCTTACTGTGTGCAGCGCACTGTACTAATGTTGCTTTCGCACTATCTCTTCTCCCCCTTCCCTTTCCTTCCCCTCCTTTGAAGCCCACAATATTCGCCTCTACCACCCCCTCCAGATTCTTCTAGCCGTCATCTACTGCCCCCCCACCCCCCGGGTCCCACCTCCAACTTCTTTAACGATTTTGACCCCTCTCACCTTCCTTCTCTCCTTTTCCATCCCCACTCTGATCCTCGGAGACTTCGCTGTCCACATGGATGCCCATGGTGACTCCTCTGCCGCCCGCCTTCTATCTCTCCTTGACGCTGCCAACCTCCTGATTTACCGTTCTATTTATTTTTTTAATGATGTGCATATTGCTGTAATTCTATGTATTCTGACGGTTTTGACACCTGTCTACGTCTTTTGTTTTGTTTTCTGTCTCCCCCTTCGAGACTGAGCCCGTTGTTGGGTAGGGACCGTCTCTATATGTTGGTGACTTGTACTTCCCAAGTGCTTAGTACAGTCCTCTGTACACAGTAAGCACTCACGATTGAATGAATGAATGAATATGCTACTACACACCCCCTTCCGGCCCCTTCTTCAACTCTCCCATCCTTCCTGGCAGTTTCTCTAGAGATTTCAAACTCTCGCTAACAGCCAACTTCAACCATTCACTCTCCAATGACTTCTTCCCCACCACTTTCAAACATGCCCATATCTTCCAAAACAAAAACCACAGCCAACCCCCCCCAAAACCCAAAATACAAAAAACCCACAAACAAAAAAACCCTTTCGACCCCGTGGCTTCCTCCAGTTATCACCCCATCTCCCTCCTACCATTCCTATCCAAAATCCTTGAGTGAGATGTCTACACCCACTGTCTCAAATTCCTCTCCAATTCTCTCCTTGAACCCCTCCAATCTGGCTTCTGTCCCCTTCACTTCACAGAAACCACCCTCTCAAAAGATCACCAACGATCTCCTTGTCAAATCCAATGGCCTCTACTCCATCCTAAGCGTCCTCAATCTCTCAGCTGCCTTCACTCTCAGCCACCCCCTTCTACTGGAAACGTTATCCAGCCTTAGCTTCACTGACTTTGTCCTCTCATTTTTCTGGCCTTTCATGCTCAGTCTCCTTCATGGGCTTCTCCTCTGCCTCCCACCCACTGTGGGGGGGGGGGGGGGTCCCCACAAGGCTCGGTTCTGGGTCCCCCTCTATTCTCCAACAATACCCACTCCCTTGGAGAACTCATTCCCTTCCATGGCTTCAACTACCACTTCTATGCAGATGACACCCAAATCTTCAGCTCTAGCCCTGACCTCTCTCCCTCTCTCCAGTCTCGCATCTCCTCCTGCCTTTAGGAGATCTCTACTTGGGTGTCCTCCCGTCACCTCAAAGTTAACATGTCCAAAACAGAGCTCCTTATCTTCCCACCCAAAGTTTGTCCTTCCCCTGACTTTCCCCCATCACTGTTGATGGCACTAGCCTGTAACCTTGCTGCTACCCTTGAGTCCTCTCCCTCCCATTCAACCCACATATTCAATCCATCAGTAAATCCTATCAGTTCCATCTTCACACCATTGCTAAAGTCTGCCCTTTCCTCTCCATCCAGACTGCTACCGCATCAATAGTCACTTATCCTATCCCTCCTTGACTACTCTATCAGCCTGCTTGCTGGCTTCCCAGCCTCTTGTCTCTCCCCACTTCACTTCACTCTACTGCTCAGATAATTTTTCTACAGAAACATTCAGGACATGTTTCCCCATTCCTCAAGAAACTCTAGTAGTTGCCCCTCCACCTCCAATAAAAAAACAAAACCCCCCCACAAAAACAAGAAAACTCCTCACCAATGGCTTCAAAGCACTCAATTACGTTGACTCCTCCCACCACAACAAAGCCAGCACACTTCATTCCTCTATTGCTAACATTCTCACTGTGCCTCGATCTCATGTCGCACCACCAACCCCTTGCCCATGTCCTGCAACACCCTCCCCTCCCCAAATCTGACAAAGGATTATTCCCCCTACCTTCAACGCCTTACTGAAGGTACATCTCCTCCCAGAAGCCTTGCCTAAGACCTCCTTTCCTCTTCTCCCACTCCCCTCTGCATCGCCCTGACTTGCTCCCTTTCCCTCCCGCCCCCCCCCCCCCAGCGCCACAGCACTTATGAACAAAGATACTGTAGTTTATTTAATGCTTGCCTCCTCCTCGAGACTAAGCTCACTGTGGGCAAGAAATGTGCCTGTTCATTGTTACATTGTACTCTCCAAAACTCCTAGGACAGTGTACTGCACATATTAAGTGCCCAATAAATATGACTGAGTCAATTCCCTCACATGGCTTCAAATGCCACCTCTATGCAGATAACCAAATCTACATATCCAGCCCTGCTCTCTCTCACTCTCTACAGTCTCATGCCTACAGTCAAGGCACCTCGACTTGCATGTCCTATCACCTCAAACAGTATGACCACAATGGAATTTATCTTCCCACCCAAACCCTGTCCTCTCCCTTCACCCCCACCCTTCCTGTTTCACACCCCTGTACCCTTGGTGTTTTCCTTGACTCCCCACTCTCCTTCAACCCACATATTCAATGCATCACTCAATCCTGTCAGTTCCACCTAAGCATCACTAAAAATCCATCTTATCCTCTCCACCCAAACTGCTACCACATTAATACTTATCCTAAACCACCTTGATTACTTTATCAGCCTCCCTGCTGACCTCCTTGCCTCCTGCCTCTCCCCTCTCTAGTCTATAGTTTACTCTGCTGCCCAGATAATATTCTTACAGAAATGTTCGGGATGTTTCCCCCACTCCTCAAGACATTCCAGTGGTTGCCCATCCACCTCCACATTTAACAAAATCGCCTCACCATTCGATTTAAGCACCTAGTGAGGTTGCCCCCTCCTACCTCACCTTACTTCTCTCCCACTACAACTAAGCCCACACACTTCACTCCTCTAATGCTAACCTTCTTACTGTACTTGTCAGCTGTGAGATTTTGGGCAAGTCACTTCACTTCTCTGTGCCTCAGTTACCTCATCTGTAAAATGAGGATTGAGACACTGAGCCCCATATGGGGCAGGGACTGTGTCCAACCTATCCACCCCAGAACTTAGTATAGTGCCTGGTACACAGCAAGTGCTTAACGAATACCACAATTAGTATTACTATTACTTTGCTCTCCTCTATTTCAACTCCTGCCCACATTCCACAATGCCCTACCTCTTCTTAGTCAACAATTACTCTCCAGACTTCAAAGCCTTGTTGAAGGCATATCTCCTCCAAGAGGACTTCCCTAAGCCCTCCCCTCCTCTTCTTCCACTCCCTTCTGCAGCTCCTTGATATGCTCCCTTTATTAATCTCTTCTCCCAGCCCCGGAGCACTGACAGACATACATATAATTTATTATGTCTGTCTCCCCCTCCAAGCTGTACACTTACTGTGGGCAGGAAATGTGTCTGTTTTATTGTACTCTCCCAAGTGGTTAGTATAGTGCTTTGCAAACAAGTGCTCAATAAGAGGATCACCCTCCCCCACTTCAAAGCCTTATTGAACAAACATCTCCAAGAAGCCTTCCCCAACTAGGACATTTCCACATTTCCCATTCCCACCTGTGAATCCCTTGATTTTGGATTTGCACCCTCTATTCACCCCTCCCTCAGACCTACAGCATCTATGCGCATATCCATAATTTGACTTAATATGTCTCCCCCTCTAGTCTAAGCATGTGCACAGGGACTGTGTCCAACTTTGTTCTACTGTACTTTTCCAAATTCTTAGTACAAAGCTCTGTACACAGTAAGCGCTCAATAATTACGATTGAGTGACTGATGTACAGATTCTTGATCTAGAAATGCAAGCAGAGGAGTGAGGGGCGGGGCCGCCCGAGGAGCAGGACGCAGAGACCCAAAGAGTGGGAGGGAGAGTTCCTGAGGAGTGAAGGCCAGGTTCAGAAAAGTGGGGGGGGGGGGCGGAGACAGGGCCTCCCAAGGGGTGGGGAACAGAGCTGTCCAAGAACAGTGGGGGAGCAGAGCCTCAGGAGGAATGTGAGGGGCAGAGCTGACTGATCAGGGGAGGCACAGGCATGAAAATGTGGGGGGGGGGTGGGGGGGAGAGAAACACAGAGTCGCTTGAGAAGCCTGGGATAAAATGCAGCCTTGAGGGCGTCAGAGCTATCTTAGGCCTGGAGGGCAAGAACCGCCAATCTGTCACCAAAACCTGCCTGTCTCGTCTACCAAGATCTGCCACTTCCAAGATTGCCAAGATCTGCCACTTCCTCCCCATCCAAACCGCTACCTTGCTGGTTCAATCTCTCATCCTATCCTGACGATTACTGCATCAGCCTCCTCTCTGATCTCCCATCCTCCTGTCTCTCCCCACTTCTGTCTATACTTCACGCTGATGCCTGGATCATCTTTGTGAAGAAACGCTCTGGGCATGTGACTCCCCTCCTCAAAAATTTCCAGTGGCTGTCCGTCAAACTATGCATCAAGGAAAAACTCCTCACTCTCGGCTTCAAGGCTCTCCATCACCTCACCTCCCTTTTCTCCTTCTACAGCCCAGCCCTCGCCCCCGGCTCCTCTGCCGCTAACCTCCTCACTGTACCTCGTTCTCACCTGTCCCACTGTCGACCCCGGGCCCACGTCCTTCCCCTGGCCTGGAATGCCCTCCCTCCACACATACACCAAGCTAGCTCTCTTCCTCCCTTCAAAGCCCTACTGAGAGCTCACCTCCTCAAGGAAGTCTTCCCAGACTGAGCCCCCCTTTTTCCTCTGGGAAACATCCAGGGAAACCACAGCCAGGAGCCAGGGCACCCATTCTTTCTGCTTCCCCCTGCCCTAGCCTGGTAGACAAAGAAAGTGGATTAGGGAAGCCGTGGGGAGGACTCCCAGACATCTGGGAGTGCACAAGGGAAGCCCGCCTCCATCTCTCCAGTGGTACTGGTTTGGGCTTCACCTGATCCAAGGCTTTATTGCCCAGTAACCATATACTGGACTCCCAGACAGGTACAGCAAAGATCCTTCCGCAGACACAGAGGCTTACTCAACCATTGTGGAAGGGAATAATAATGATAGCACTCATTAAGCGCTTACTGGGTGCAAAGCACTGTTATAAGCGGTGGGCACTGTTTTAAGTGCTGGAATACAGAAAAGCATCAGGGCCTCTGGGTTAGAGTTGTCAATGGGCATTAGTTGACTTACGTTAATAGCTGTCTCCCCCTCTAGTCTATAAGCATGTGCCGGAAGAGAATGTGTCCAACTCTGTTCTATTGCACTTTCCCAAGTTTTTAGTACAAAGGTCTGTATACAGTAAATGCTCAATAAATACAATTGATTGACCGCCGTACAGTAAGCTCAATTCTGGATCCCCTTCTATTATATTCTTCACCATGGATCTAACGATGTGTGGTGAAGAAAAAAGCCGCCCTTTCCTCTCCAAACAAACCGCTCCCTTGCTGGTTCAATCTCTCATCCTATCCCGACTGGATTACTGCAGCAGCCTCCTTTCTGATCTCCCATCCTCCTATCTCTCCCCGCTTCAGTCTATACTTCACTCTGCTGCCCGGATTATCTTTGTGCAGAAACGCTCTGGTGAAGTTACTCCCCTACTCAAAAATCTCCAGTGGCTGCCCGTCAACCTACGAATCAAGCAAAAACTCCTCACTCTTGGCTTCAAGGCTCTCCATCACCTCGCCCCCTCCTACCTCACTTCCCTTCTCTCCTTCTACATCCCAGTCCGCTCCTCTGTCACTAACCTCCTCACTGTGCCTCGTTCTCACCTGGGCCGCCATTGACCCCTGGCCCATGTCTGGCCCACATAGAGATGGTCTACATCTCTGCCCCTGCTCTCTCCCCCTCCCTCCAGGCTGGCATCTCCTCCTGCCTTCAGGACATCTCCATCTGGATGTCTGCCCGCCATCTAAAACTCAACATGTCCAAGACTGAACTCCTTATCTTCCCTCCCAAACCAGATGGGAGGCCCACCCAGACTAAGCCCCCCCTCCCCCCACTTTTCCTCTGGGAAACATCCAGGTAAACCGCAGCCAGAAGCCAGGCCACCCTTTCCTTCTGCTTCCCCCTACCCTAGCTGGGAAGACAAAGAAAGTGGATTAGGGAAGCCACAGGGAGGACTATCCTAATCCTCCTCGACCTCTCAGCTGCCTTTGACACTGTGGACCACCCCCGTCTCCTCAACACGCTATCCAACCTTGGCTTCACAGACTCAGTTCTCTCCTGGTTCTCTTATCTCTCCGGTCGTTCATTCTCAGTCTCTTTTGCAGGCTCCCCCTCCCCCTCCCCCTCCCATCCCCTTACTGTGGGGGTTCCTCAAGGTTCAGTTCTTGGTCCACTTCTGTTCTCGATCTACACTCACTCCGTTAGTGAACTCATTCGCTCCCACGGCTTCAACTATCATCTCTACGCTGATGACACCCAGATCTACATCTCTGCCCCTGTTCTCTCTCCTCCCTCCAGGCTCACATCATCTCCTGCCTTCAAGACATCTCCACCTGGAAGTCTGCCCACCACCTATAACTCAACATGTCCAAGACCGAGCTCCTTATGTTCCCTCCCAAACCCTGTCCGCTCCCTGACTTTCCCATCACTGTGGACGGCACTACATTCCTTTCCGTCTCACAAGCCCGCAAGCTTGGTGTCTCTCGTTCAACCATCACATCCAATTCGTCACCAAAACCTGACGGTCTCACTTCCACTTAGAGTTTAGTACAGTGCTCTGCACACAGTAAGGGCTCAATAAATACGATTGATTGATTCCACGACGTCGCCAGGATCCACCCTTTCTTCTCCACCCAAACCGCTACCTTGTTGGTCCAATCTCTCATCCTAACCCGACTGGATTACTGCATCAGCATCCTTTCTGATCTCCCATCCTCCTGTCTCTCCCCACTTCAGTCTATACTTCACTCTGCTGCCCAGATTACCTCTTTCTACAGAAACGCTTCGCATGAAGCAAAAACTCCTATTGCCTTCAAAGCTCTCCACCACTTTGCCCCCTGCTACCTCACCTCCCTTATCTCCTCCTACACCCCACCCGGCTCCTCTGTCACTAACCTCCTCACCGTGCCTCGTTCTCACCTGGTCCGCCATCGACCCCGGCCCACGTCCTACCTCTGGCCTGGAATGCCCTCCCCCCACACATCGGCCAAACTAGCTCCCTTCCTCCAGGAGGCCTTCCCAGACTGAGCCCCCCACCTTCCTCTGGGAAACATCCAGTTAAACGGCAGTCAGGAGCCAGAGCACCCTTTCCTTCTGCTTCCCCCTGCCCTAGCCTGGAAGACAAAGAAAGTGGATTATGGAAGCCGGGGGGAGGACTCCCAGACATCGTGGAATGCACAAGGACTAACCTTCTACCCGTCTCACAAGCCTGCAAACTTGGTGCCATCCTCTACCATTACCATCATCAATCTCTCAACTTTTCCCGACTGGATTACTGCATCAGCCTCCTCTCTGATCTCCCATCCTCCTGTCTCTCGCGGCTTCAGTCAGCCCTGCTCTCTCTCCCTCCCTCCAGGATCGCATCTCCTCCTGCCTTCAGGATATCTCCAAATGGGTGTTTGCCCGCCATCTAAAACTCAACATGTCCAAGACTGAACTCCTTGTCTTCCCTCCCAAACCCTGCCCTCTCCCTGACTTTCCCATCACTATTGACGGCACTACCAACCTTCCCGTCTCACAAGCCCACAACCTTGGTGTCATCCTCGACTCTGCCCTCTCGTTCACCCATCACATCCAAGCCATCACCAAAACCTGCCGGTCTCAGCTTTGCAACATTGCCAAGATCCACCCTTTCCTCTCCATCCAAACCGCTACCCTGCTCGTTCAAGCTCTCATCCTAGCCCATCTGGATTACTGTATCAGCCTCCTCTCCGATCTCCCATCCTCCTGTCTCTCCCCACTTCAATCCATACTTCACACCACTGCCCGGATTGTCTTTGTCCAGAAACGCTCTGGGCATGTTACTCCCCTCCTCAAAAATCTCCAGTGGCTACCAATCAACCTGCACATCAGGCAGAAACTCCTCACCCTCGGCTTCAAGGCTCTCCATCACCTCGCCCCCTCCTAACTCACCTCCCTTCTCTCCTTCTACAGCCCAACCCGCACCCTCTGCTCCTCTGCCGCTGATCTCCTCACTGTGCCTCGTTCTCACCTGTCCTGCCGTCGACCCCCGGCCCATGTCATCACCCTGGCCTGGAATGCCCTCCCTCCGCACGTCCGCCAAGCTAGCTCTCTTCCTTCAAGGCCCTACTGAGAGCTCACCTCCTCCAGGAGGGCTTCCCAGACTGAGCCCCCTCCTTCCTCTCCCCATCCTCCCCCTTTCCATCCCCCCCGCCTTACCTCCTTCCCTTCCCCACAGCACCTGTATGTTTGTACGTATTTATTACTCTATTTATTTTACTTGTACATATCTATTCTATTTATTTTATTTTGTTAATATGTTTTGCTTTGTTCTGTCTCCCCCTTCTAGACTGTGAGCCCACTGTTGGGTAGGGACCGTCTCTATATGTTGCCAACTTGTACTTCCCAAGTGCTTAGTACAGTGCTCTGCATACAGTAAGCGCTCAATAAATACGACTGATTGATTGATTGACTCCCAGACATCTGGGAGTGCACAAGGGAAGCCTGCATCCATCTCTCCAGTGGTATCGTTTTGGGCTTCACCTGATCCAAGGCCTTATTGGCCAGTAACCATATACTGGACTCCCAGATAGAGCATAGATCCTTCCTCAGACACAGAGGCTGAAGCACCCATTGTGGAAGGGAATACAGAAATGCATCAGGGCCTCTGGGTGAGGGATGTCAATGGGCATTAGTTGACTTATGTTAATATCTGTCTCCCCCTCTAATCTGTAAGCAAGTGCGGGCAGGGAACGTGTCCAACTCTGTTCTATTGCACTTTCCCAAGTTCTTAGTACAAAGCTCTGTACACGGTAAGTGCTCAATAAATACAATTGAGTGACTGCTGTACAGTAAGTTCAACTCTGGGTCCCCTTCTATTATATTCTTCACCATGGAACTAACGATATGTAGTGAAGAAAAGATCCACCCTTTCCTCTCCAACCAAACCGCTACCTCGCTGGCTCAATCTCTCATCCTATCCCGACTGGATTACTGCATCGGCCTCCTTTCTGATCTCCCATCCTCCTGTCTCTCCCCACTTCAATCTATACTTCACTCTGCTACCCGGATAATCTTTGTACAGAAATGCTCTGGGCACGTCACTCCCGTCTCAAAAATCTCCAGTGGTTGCCTGTCAACCTACAAATCAAGCAAAAACTCCTCACTTTTGGCTTCAAGGCTCTCCATCACCTCACACCCTCCTACCTCACCTCCCTTCTCTCCTTCTACAGCCCAGCCCGCACCCTCCGCTCCTCTGCCGCTAACCTCCTCAGTGTGCCTCATTCTTGCCTCTCCTGCCGTCGACCCCCAGCCCACATCCTTCCCCTGGCCTGGAATGCCCTCCCTCCACACATCCACTAAGCTAGCTCTCTTCCTCCCTTCAAAGCCCTACTGAGAGCTCACCTCCTCGAGGAGGCCTTCCCAGACTGAGCCCCCTTTTTCCTCTCCTCCTCCCCTCCCCACAGGACTTGTATATATTTGTACAGACTTATTACTCTATTTGACTTGGACATATTTACTGTTCTATTCATTTTGTTAATGATGTGCATATACCTTTAATTCTATTTGTCCTGCCAATATTAACACCTGTTTACATGTTTCGTTTTGTTGTCTGTCTCCCCCTTCTAGACTGGGAGCCCACTGTGGGTAGGGACCGTCTCTATATGTTGGTGACTTGTACTTCCCAAGTGCATAGTACAGTGCTCTGCACACAGTAAGTGCTCAATAAATACAATTGAATGAATGAATGAATTACGGGATCAAACCTGCCCAAGGAACGGAAGCACTGTCACCCGAGGAGTGGGGGTGAAGAAATCCATTAAGGAAAGGTAGCACGCTTATTAAAGTGTAGTTTCATGAGGGGATGAAGTCACACAAACAAGGCAGTTTCCAAGTAGACTGGGGGGGGGGGGGGGGGGGGGGGGGGCACGCTGATGAGATACTCCAACCACGATCCCAGAGGAACCCATCAACAAATGTGCAGAATTAAGTAGGGCCCCACCTGCTTGGTAGGCCCTAAGGAGGAGAGCAAGGAGAGTCACGAGCCCAGAACACCCCCCCCATCATAGCCTTATTAACATCCCAACTCCTTCAAGAGGCCTTCCCCCACTAAGCCCTCCTGTCCACTCCTCCTTCATCACCTACATGCTTGGATCTGTACCTTTGGGCACTAGGTCGTCACTCCACCCTCAGTCCCACGGCCCTTAGGATGTACATATCAGAAATCCATTTCTTTATAACAACGTCCATCTCCCCCTCTATACCGTAGGCTCGTTGGGGACAAGGATCATGTCCACTAACTCTACTGTACTTTCCCAAGTGGTCAGTACAGTGCTCTGCACAATCTAAGTGCTCAATAAACACCACTGAATGACTGATTGATTGTTGCGATCTGGGCTGTCACTTCCAGCAGCAGCCAAGAAAGAACAGGGGACAATAGGAGGGGTGGAAAGTCAAAGCAGTGACTTAAGAGGGGAAAGGAGGTACCAAGGAGCCCCAAGGGTCTCATGTGTAAAGTGTAGCAGCTGGCTACATCCCCCATGTAGGCTTTAGCTGAAAAGGCCCCCCCAAAGCCAAGTCCTCCGGATAGCAGCCTCCACAGTCACCCAACTTTACGGGAGGGATGGTGGGGCAGAGACCAGGCTTCAACAACCGCCCCTCCGATTCCAGACCCAAGCCAAGGGAAACACGTTATACCCACCTCACCTGTCTCACCCTTGGTCCCGGCTAAGGTGCCGTCTTCTCCCCTTACTTGTCTCCTTCAGGATAGGGCAAATCAGTGAATAACATGAGGGGGAAATGGAAAGTGCTCTCAACGGGGTTCGAGACAACATCCTAGCCCCGATTTACAGCCTCGTGCAAGGAACAAGGAATAGCCACCCTGGGGGAGCGGCCCCAGTAGGAGGGGGCTTCTAGTCTAAGTGCACCTTGTGGGTAGGGATCATGTCTTCCTACTTGATGTACTGTACTCTCTCAAGTGGTGATTGCAGTGTGCTGCACGCAGCAAACCCTCTGGCCCCAGCACTGATTTACTCACTGGGAAGGGGGAATAGAAGAGCAACACCACGATAGCAGGGATTGTGTTTTTGACCTCCACTCTGGTCTCTCCTCCCCTAGCAAGGTCTTAGTACAGTGTTCTGCCCCCAGTAAGCGCTCATACACCATCATAAGCCAGCAAAGGGATGGTTGCATTCCTTAAAATATGGACAAAGTAGTAGGTGGGGAAAAAAAAAACCAAAAACCAAAAAACCCCCAAACACATCCTACTCTCATCCAAATATAAATACTAAAAAACTGACTTGGCTGCAAGGAGAAACAGGAATGAATTCTGAAACGAGTCGGCAGGTCTGGGCAGAGTGAGGACAGCCCCTGGTCCATTCCCTCCCTTTCTTCCACCTCCCTTCGCCCACGCACCGCGTACCCCCCCAGCCCCCTACCCCCCCCCTTGGCTCAGCACAGCGGGGGCCACAGCCAAGCCGAGGTCACCACCCTGCACGACCTCCCTCACGCACCAAGGACATGTGGCACCGCAGGCTTCAGGACGAACCACCTCCTGCCGGGCCTGAGGTAGCTTTCCTAAAAAGGATGGGTCTGCCTAATTCCCTTGGAAAAAAACCCCCCACCCCCTGCCCCCCTCTCCGTCCTCATTTGAAACCTCAATGTTGACTCTAATGGCCCCAGTCGCCCACTGCTTCCCGGGCAAGTGCGAGGCTGGTTTTGGGGAGGAATCGGCTCAAGTGAGACTTCCCACTTCCCCCAGCCCACTCTTGGTGTGGGTGACTGAGTAAGCTATTGCCTTCCCCAGGGTTCCTGGTCCAGCTGTTGGCTCACCAAGGCCCACTTAGACCTTGGGAGTTTCTCTTCCTGAACCACTTCCTCACAGGAAACACCTGTTCTGGCCCCCTCCCCTCCTCCCACGGCACCATCACGCCCTTGTTCCTGGGTCCAATGCCCAGGGCCCTACGTCTCCGGCTCCCTCTCCCAGCAGGGCCAGTCAAATCACCCGGCTCTGGCCCGCAACGGGTTACTTTCTCTCACCTCTTCTACACATACTCGTCCCCCCACCCCATACCACCCACACGTCGAATGCACGATCGTTTTGGACCCAGTCCAATAGCCACCGCTGTTCTTCGCTCGTTACCAGAGTCTTCCTGCTCCCATCAGCTCCCACAGAGTTCACCGTTACGCAGACCCATGGCCACCTGGTGATCCCGGAGCTCGGGTCCCTCCAATCCCAGCGATCGCATCCCCGAGTCGTCACCGGTCACACTCCTCCTGCACGAGAACAATGGGAGGGTTCAGGCCAAAAGAGAAGCATTTTCAGTTGATCATTTCCCACCCCCAACACTGGAATACCTGCCCTCAAGGAATGTCAAAACTTGGCCTGTTTGGAGATTAGTCACCTTGAGTAACCTGTCCTATAGCTGCTCTGAATGCTGAAATAAAAAGCTTTCCCTCTGCCTGGGTACTGTCAGAACAAAAAGCCACATAATGATCAGACCTGAAATCCCTGCACAAGTCCCTTCTCTCCACCCAGTAAGCACTTCATTCATTCAATCGTATTTACTGAGCATTTAGTGTGCAGAGCACTGTACTAAATGCTTGGGAAGTACAAGTCGACAACATAGAGACGGTCCCCTACCCAACAATGGGCTCACAGTCTAGGAGGGGATTAATATGATTAATTATTAATTGTATTACACTGAATCTGATTGAATGGATGAAATCCCACTTGGTCTTTGGAATCCATTTAAGTCCTACATTTGCTAGGGGGAGGCAGAAGAGGAGGAAGTCGAGGAGTCCAGTTATTTGGAGCCATCTTAAGTCAGAGATAGGACAGGGATATCAACTTCAGCATCAAGAGTATGGCAGGATGAAAGCATCAAAGGGGAAAAAAAGAGTACATATCAATTAGCTTGTCAAACCTTGGTACTTTCAAGTAAATGTGTGCTCCAGGTACAGAAGAGGCCCCTATTCATTCACATTTAAGAATTCCCCTCCACCTCAGTCAACTATAGTTCATCATAATCCCAGCCTTCTCCCTAGGCAGAGGAATACCAAACTTCATTAGTCAATCCCAACCCATGGGGAAGTGTGTCTGTCAGGTGAAATTGAAAAATAGCTAAGTTGTTTCTTAAAGGTCATGAATTGAGTTGGTATAGTTCCCCATTCAGGGTGAGCTCTGCACTTACCAAGTGAAGGTCCCTCTAGTAACAGCAGCCAACTCCCGCTGAAACTGCCACGGTCACAGCTGGAAACCCGGAGCCCAAGGGCTTGAGTTTGGAGATTTAGTCACCTTGAGTAACTTGTCCTTTGGCTGCTCCAAATTCTGAAATTAAAAGTTTTTCATTTGCCCAGGTACTATAATGGAAAAACCGCCACATAATGACCAGACCTGAAACACCACTTCCTTCTTCTCACTTTTTCTTTGGAATCCATTTTCAAGTCCACATTTGGAAGCCTCCTTTAAGTGTACGCAATGTGGCTCAGTGGAAAGAGCACAGGCTTTGGAGTCAGAGGTCATGGGTTCAAATCCCAGCTCCGCCAATTGTCAGCTGTGTGACTTTGGGCAAGTCACTTAACTTCTCTTAGAACAGTGCTTTGCACATAGTAAGCACTCAATAAAGGCCATTATTATTATTATTATTCTCTGTGCCTCAGTTCACTCATCTGGAAAATGGAGATTAGGACTGTGAGCCCCCCTTCTAGACTGTGAGCCCGTTGTTGGGTAGGGACTGTCTCTATATGTTGCCGACTTGTACTTCCCAAGCGCTTAGTACAGTGCTCTGCACACAGTAAGTGCTCAATAAATACAATTGAATGAATGAATGACTGTGAGCCCCCCATGGGACAACCTGATCACCTTGTAACCTCCCCAGTGCTTACAACAATGCTTTGCATGTAGTAAGCACTTAATAGATAATAATAATAATGGCATTTATTAAGCACTTACAATGTGCAAAGCACTGTTCTAAGCACTAGGGAGGTTACAAGGTGATCAGGTTGTTCCACGTGGTGCTCGGTCTTAATCCCCATTTTACAGATGAGGTAACAGGCACGGAGAAGGTAAGTGACTGGCCCAAAGTCACACAGCTGACAACTGCAAGAGGCGGAATTCGAACCCATGACCTCTGACTCCACAAGCATCCTAGTGGCCTCTCCCTCCCTCTAGTGGCCGTACCCGGGAGCCCAACCAGGGGAACACAGAATTCTAGAAAGTTACAGAATCAGTGGGATGGGGGTGAATGAAGACGACGACAGAAGGGAAAGGGGAGGAATGAGGGAGGCCAACCCCAATTATATGTAGCCAGCTGGAGTCAGAGGAAGAACAGGGATATGAACTTCAGCAGCCAAAGTATGGAGGGATAAAACACCGAAAAATTGTGTTACAAAAAATGAGGAGTGCACATGAATCGGCTTGACAGGCCTCATTGGTTTCAACTAAACCTGGGTTCCAGGTACATAAGAAGCCCCTTTATTTGCACTCAAAAACTCCCCTCCGCCATTTTATGATTCAATCAATCAATCATATTCATTGAGCGCTTACTGTGTGCAGAGCACTGTACTAAGCGCTTGGGAAGTCCAAGTTGGCAACATATAGAGACAGTCCCTACCCAACAGTGGGCTCACAGTCTAAAAGAGGGAGACAGAGAACAAAACCAAACATACTAACAAAATAAAATAAATAGAATAGATATGTACAAGTAAAATAAATAGATAAATAGAGTAATAAATATGTACCAACATATCTATATCCCGGCCTTCTCCCTAGGCACACCAAGCTTCACCGGCTCAATCCCAACCTGTGGGAAAGTCTGTTGGACAGGTGAAATTGAAAAATAGGTAAGAATCATTTCTTAAAGGTCATGAATTGGGTTTGTACATTTGTACGTTCAGGGCAAGGTCTGCACTTACCGAGTGAAGGTCCCATAGTCACTGCAATTAACTCCTGCTTAAACTGCCACGGTCACAGCTGGAGACCCCGAGCCCGAGGATTTCTCAGGCCTCTTCCTCAACCTGCCCGTGCTGGCTTCCAGGAGCACGCAGGTGTGGGGGCCCCCCAGGGACACACAATGTACCACACTGGCCATGATGGGACACAAGACCTGGAGGAGAAAAAAAACGGTGGGGGATGACTGGCCAGTCCCTAAAGTGAAATGTCCACATATTACCAGGGTTTCAGCCACTTTCCAAGAGGAAGCTCCGTGGAAGTAAAGCCATCAGGCTGGTGGAAAGAACACACCTCTTCTAGTCAGGAGGCTCGAGTGCTTGTGTCGGCTCCCTTGCCTGCTGGGGCTATGCCCGTGCCATCAGCGGGGAAGCTTTCTGGTGTGGAAACCGACTCTTAACTAATACAAAATGAAGACTGAAAGCAAAATGGCGTAACCTACCGTTTTCCCAAGTCATACCTTAGCCACACCCTTCCCGTTGTCAATTTCAGCTACACCTTCCACTGCAGTCAATTTCAGCCACACACCGTCATCCGTTAAAGGTGGAGCCACACTTGATTGGATTCTGTTGTCGGGGTGCGAAGCACCTCCACGCCCACCATGGATTGTGAATAGCTCCCATTTTGGGGGCAATAGACGACTTTTGTCCACACCCATGCAGATCTGTAATACTGCAATAAAAGTGATTTGTGTAGTGACCATTTTTTTTTGGACTCATCACTAAGAAAGCACCACTTAGGGCATTCCGCGAGGCAGACAGTTCCAAGGGAAATCCCGCGCAATGGCCAGCTCACATGCAGGCCGAAGACCACGGCAGTTTCCAAGACAGCCGCCTGCTGGGTTCCAGCACTGGGCCGCAGTCACTTGGGCTATATACAGGACCTGAATTCATTAATTCAATCGTATTTATTGAGCGCCTACTGTGTGCAGAAGACTAAGTGCTAAATGAGAAAGCCCTTGGCATGCACTGAGCATAGACCTCACAACCGTTGATCGTGATCTACTCACTTAATGCACCTTGGACTTCCCAAGCGCTTAGTACAGTGCTCTGCACACAGTAAGTGCTCAATAAATACGATGGATTGATTGATCTACACACAGTATAAACACAACTGAACTGAATGAGCCCCATCCTTATATAAACTCTAAAAGCACATCCTCTGGGCAGGTTCTTGGTCCTCAGAGTACTCCGTGAACACCTGATATTCCACCACCACCCCAACTGCGTGCATAATCGTACCCTCTACCACTTCCCCAGCTTGTACTTCCCAAGCGCTCAGTACAGCGCTCTGCACACAGTAAGCGCTCAATAAATACAATTGATTGATTGATTGATTTCCCCTACCTGGAATTAATTTCCATGTCTGCATCCCTTGCTAGACTGCAAGCTCTTTCTGGGCACAGATAACACCTACCAACTATTTTTAGACTGTGAGCCCACTGTTGGGTAGGGACTGTCTCTATATGTTGCCAACTTGGACTTTCCAAGCGCTTAGTACAGTGCTCTGCACACGGGAAGCGCTCAATAAATACGATTGATTAACTCTTCAATTGCACTTAATAATAATAATGGCATTTATTAAGCGCTTACTATGTGCAAGGCACTGTTCTAAGCGCTGGGGGTATACAAGATGATCAGGTTGTCCCATAGGGGGCTCACAGTCTTCACCCCCATTTTACAGATGAGGTAACTGAGGCCCAGAGAAGTGACTTGCCCAAAGTCACACAGCTGACAAGTGGCAGAGCCAGGATTCGAACCCATGACCCCTGACTCCAAAGTCCGTGCTCTTTCCACTGAGCCACGCTGCTTTTCCAGTGCTTCAAGAAATACCACTGATTGTAGGAGGTGGCCCAGGCCCAACGAGACTCACCTGCCTCCCTGGAAAGGGGCGTCCATCAGCAGCAGCACTGTACTGAGCACGCTGTCCTGGACAAGGAGGAACGGCTGAAGATGGCGGCCTGAAGGGAATCGCGCGCGTGCGCACAGACACACCCACCCACCCCGGAAAATGGAGTCGGCTCCCAACCAGGCCGACAAGGCTCGTTCCCAGAGGAAGGAAAGAGCAGCAAGGAGGGCAGAGGGAAGACGAAGGCGCGCACACACCCCTTTTTCACACCTTTTTCACCGCCTCCCTCTAACACACCCCGCACACAGCTTCCCAGGCCCGCATCTCCCGCACTTTTCCTCTCCGGAAAAGGCGCCTCACGGAGCCGCTCTCAACCACCTCCTCCCGAGCGGGAGCCCAACGCTTTTGCCGCGGGGGCTTATGGGAGCGGGGGCGGGGCCGTTGCTCTCTCCGGTTCCCCCACAGGGCGGCGCAGTGGGGCCGGGGGCGGGCCGGTGCTCTCTCCCACAGGGCGGCGCAGTGGGGCCGGGGGCGGGGCCTCTGCTCTCCCCATTTCCCCCACAGGGCGGCGCAGTGGGGCCGGGGGCGGGCCGCTGCTTTCCCCGTTTCCCCCACAGGGCGGCGCAGTGGGGCCGGGGGCGAACCGCTGCTCTCCCCGGTTCCCCCACAGGGCGGCGCAGTGGGGCCGGGGGCGGACCGCTGCTCTCCCCGGTTCCCCCACAGGGCGGCGCAGTGGGGCCGGGGGCGGGCCGCTGCTCTCTCCGGTTCCCCCACAGGGTGGCGCAGTGGGGCCGGGGGCGGGGCGTTGCTGTCTCCGGTTCCCCCACAGGGCGGCGCTGTTTCCCCCGCGCCCCGCTTTTCGGGCTGAATCCTCCTCACGTGCGTTCGCCGCAATCTCGCTTCCAGAGTGGCTTTTTTAGGGTGTTTGTTACACCCTTACTATGGGCCAGGCACTGTAATAGTAATAATAATAGTCATAGTATCTGTTAAGCACTTACTATATAATAATAATGATGACTGTCTCTATAGGTTGCCAATTTGTACTTCCCAAGTGCTTAGTACAGTGCTCTGCACATAGTAAGCGCTCAATAAATACGATTGATGATGATGATGATTTATTAAGTGCTTACTATGTGCAAAGCACTGTTCTAAGCGCTGGGGAGGTTACAAGGTGATCAGGTTGTCCCACGGGGGGGGGGGCTCACAGTCTTCATCCCCATTTTACAGATGAGGGAACTGAGGCCCAGAGAAGTGAAGTGACTGGCCCAAGGTCACCCAGCTGACACGCGGCTGAGCCGGGATTTGAACCCATGACCTCTGACTCCAAAGCCCAGGCTCTTTCTCTTTTAGAGAAGCAGCATGGCTCAGTGGAAAGAGCCTGGGCTTTGGAGTCAGAGGTCATGGGTTCAAATCCCGCTCCGCCACATGTCTGCTGTGTGATCTTGGGCAAGTCACTTAACTTCTCTGAGCCTCAGTTACCTCACCTGTAAAATGGGGATGAAGACTGTGAGCCCCACGTGGGGCAACCTGATCACCCTGTATCCTCCCCAGCGCTTAGAACAGTGCTTTGCACATAGTAAGCACTTAACAAATGCCTATTATTATTTCCATGGAGCCACACTGCTTCTATACTATACTATAGATATACTATACTATTAGTATAGATATATTATAGATATAGAATATACTATTTTATACTATACTACTTCTATACTACATACCATTCATTCATTCAATCGTATTATTGAGCGCTTACTGTGTGCAGAGCACGGTACTAAGCGCTTGGGAAGTCCAAGTTGGCAACATCTAGAGACGGTCCCTACCCAACAGCGGGCTCGCAGTCTAGAAGTGGCTGGGGGGGTGTCACATCTACCAACTTTATTGCTTTGTACTCTCCCAATCACTTAGGACAGTGCTCTGCACCCAGAAAGTGCTCAATAAATACTCAGAAGCAGCGTGGCTTGGTGGAAAGAGGCCGGGCTTGGGAGCCAGAGGTCGTGGGTTCTAATCCCAGCTCTGCCACTTGTCAGCTGTGTGACTTTGGGCAAGTCACTTAACTTCTCTGTGCCTCAGTTATCTCATCTGTAAAATGGGGATCAAGACTGTGAGTCCTACGTGGGACAACCTGATTACCTTGTATTTACCCCTGCACTTAGAACAGTGCTTGGCACAGAGTGAGCGTTTAACAAACACCATTATTATTATTATATTATTGATGGTAGTTTTGTTTTTGGGTGCTTGGTCTTTCTGCAACCCCTTTATTACTCAAAGGAATAAAAGAGACCTGAATGAAGACAATCCAAAGTAGGAAATTGGGTCCCTCAGCTCAAAAGCCTGTTGCCTAAATTACCCAGATTGGTTGTCTGGACTTTCCCAAATTTCCCAGGTCGTTCATCATCCAAAATGCTTTCATCATTTAAGTCTGGTCTCCATCATGCATCAGTGGCCACAGTGGCCTGAAAATTGGCCATTACCATATTTCCTAATGCTGAGAAGGATTGTCCAGGTACCCAAAGTGAGCCTTCCAATTCCAGGTTTCCAGGGGGATAGAATGTGCCTATTATTGTCATTATTGTTATTATTATTGTTATATTTGTTAAGCACTTACTATATAATAATAATAATCATAGTATTTGTTAAGTGCTTACTATGTGCCGAGCACTGTTCTAAGCACTGGGGCAGATACAAGGTAATCGGGTTGTCCCACCTGGGGCTCACAGTCTTAATCCCCGTTTTACAGATGAGGTAACAGAGGCACAGAGAAGCTAAGTGACTTGCCCAAAGTCACACAGCTAATAAGTGGAGGAGCCGGGATTAGAACCCGCGGCATCTTGGCACTAAGCTGTCAAGCAAGCCCTTGGGAGAGGACAGTACAACAGAGTTGGTAGACACTTTGCCACCCCAGCTTTGGTGGGATGTTTGGGGAGCCCGCCTTCTACCCCTCCAAGCTCATCATCATCATCATCATCAATCATATTTACTGAGCGCTTACTATGTGCAGAGCACTGTACTAAGCGCTTGGGAAGTACAAATTGGCAACATATAGAGACAGTCCCTACCCAACAGTGGGCTCACAGTCTAAAAGGGGAGACAGAGAACAAAACCAAACATACTAACAAAATAAAATAAATAGAATAGATAATGTACAAGTAGAATAAATAAATAGAGTAATAAATATGTACAAACATATATACATATATACAGGTGCTGTGGGGAAGGGAAGGAGGTAAGATGAGGGGGATGGAGAGGGGGACGAGGGGGAGAGGAAGGAAGGGGCTCAGTCTGGGAAGGCCTCCTAGTCTGGGAAGGGCTCCCCTCCACCTTCTCTGCATCCCCTCTGCGACTCTGCAGCCTGAGGAGTTGGGGTGGCCGTGGGTGGTCCCAGCTGCGGTGGGACTCAACCCCCAAGGGAACTGTTCCCTTGAGCCCCCTCCTCTACTTTCCTTAGTAGCTTCTCTGGAAGGCTCCCTGCTGATCCCTCAGCCTTCCTGGCAAATTATTACTACATAATGTGTTAAGTGCTTACTGTGTGTCACTATTGGCTTCAAAGCTCTCCATCACCTTGCACTTCTTACCTCACCTCCTTTCTCTCCTCCATCCCAGCCCGCGCACTCCGCTCCTCTGCCGCTAACCTTCTCACTGTGCCTCAATCTCGCCCGTCCCACCGTCGATCCCTGGCCCATATCCTACCTCTGGCCTGGAATGCCTTCCCTCCTCATATCCGCCAAACTAGCTCATTTCCCCCCTTCAAAGCCCCACTGAAAGCTCACCTCCTCCAGGAGGCCTTCCTAGACTAAGTCCCCCTTTTCTTCAGCTCCCCCTCCCTTCCGCATCACCTCTTTGCTCTTCCCCCCTTCCTGCCCCACAGCTCTTTTATATATATATATAATATATATATATGTATCTATAATTCTATTTACTTATATGGATGCCTTTTACTTCTTTTAATGTCTGCCTCCCTCCCCACTCTAGACTATGAGCCTGGTGTGGGCAGGGATCGTCTGTCTTTATTGCTGAATTGTACCTGAGAAGCAGCGTGGCTCAGTGGAAAGAGTACGGGCTTTGGAGTCAGAGGTTGTGGGTTTGAATCCCGGCTCCGCCACACGCCTGCTGTGTGACCTTGGGCAAGTCACTTCACTTCTCTGAGCCTCAGTTCCCTCATCTGTAAAATGGGGATTAAGACTGTGAGCCCCGCGTGGGGCAACCTGATCACCTTTGTATCCCCCCAGCGCTTAGAACAGTGCTTTGCACATAGTAAGCGCTTAACAAATGCCATCATCATCATCATCACTTAGTACAGTGCTCTGCACACAGTAAGTGCTCGGTAAATACGATTGAGTGAATGAATGAATGAAGCACTCTTCTCAGTGCTGGGGTACAAACAAGTTAATCAGGTTGGACACTGTCCCTGTCCTGTATGGGGTCACAATCAAAGTAGGAAGGAGAACAGGTGTTTAGTTCCCCTTTTACAGTTGAGGAAACTGAGGTACCGAGAAGTTGAGTTCTCTAGACTGTAAGCTTGTTGTGGGCAGAAAATGTGTCTGTTTATTGTTGTATTGTACTGTCCCAAGTAAGCACTCAATAAATAAATACAATTGAGTCCCACAGCAAGCAGTTGACAGAGGCGGCATTAGAACCCAAGTCTTCTGATTCCCAGGCCTGTGCTCTTTCCACTAGCCTATGCTGCTTCTCCGTGCCAAATGCTGGCTCCTTGCCTGGTCCCTTCAGACACCTACCATGAACTCCCTTTTTGTGCCGAATATGGATTCCGTCATGGTTCTGATAATAATCACAATAATCATAGTATTTATTAAATGCTTACTGTGTGCCAAACACTGTACTAAGCACTGGAGTAGATCATCAGGTCTGACAATCCTTGTCCCACATGGGGCTCACAGTCTAAGCGAGGGAGAGAACAAGTGTTGAATCCCCCTTTTACAGGTGAGGAAACCGAGGCACCGAGAAGTGAAGTGACTTGTCTGAGGGAAAGGACGGGGCGGGGATTTAAACTCAGATCCTCTGAATCCCAGGCCACTGTTCTTTTCACTAGGCCAAGCTGAAGTTCTTCTCCACTTTCCCAGAAAAGAAACCCCCTCACCCCAATCCTTCCCTAGAGTTGGCTGGGCTTCACAGTGCTCTGCACACAGTAAGCGCCCAATAAATACGATTGATTGATTGATTGATGGCATTAGGTGAGTGATTGACATCTTAGGCGAAAGAGCTTTCCCGCTGGGAGGAGTCATCATCAATCGTATTTATTGAGCGCTTACTATGTGCAGAGCACTGTACTAAGCGCTTGGGAAGTACAAATTGGCAACATATAGAGACAGTCCCTGCCCAACAGTGGGCTCACAGTCTAAAAGGGAGTCCTAAGGAGTGAGCGGTTTCCCTGCTCTGGAAACACCTGGGCCTGTCCCTCTTTCCAACGTGTGAGTTGGGACTAGCTGGGGCCATCACAGTCACCGTGAGGGCATGAGCATCCGAGGGGATGTGGCTTTGAGGAGACTTAACTTCTGGGGTCAGAAACCCCACATCCCATCCAGTCAGGGGCTCGGTGAGGGAGAGAAAAGCCTCTTCCCTGGCCCCATGAGCCTAGCGTTCATCATACCAGGCCCCGGTCTGAACTGGAAGCCAGGGAGAACAGGAGGAAGAAGGAGGACATCATCATCAACAATATTTATTGAGCTTACTGTGGGCAGAACACTGTATTAAGCATTTGGGAGTATTCACCAAAAGTAAAAAACATAGTCTCTGCACTTGAGGAAGTTACAGTCTAAAGGGATATACAAATATACACCTGTATATATGTTTGTACATATTTGTTACTCCATTTATTTATTTATTTATTTTACTTGTACATATCTATTCTATTTATTTTATTTTGTTAGTATGTTTGGTTTTGTTCTCTGTCTCCCCCTTTTAGACTGTGAGCCCACTGTTGGGTAGGGACTGTCTCTATATTATGCCAACTTGTACTTCCCAAGCGCTTAGTACAGTGCTCTGCACACAGTAAGCGCTCAATAAATACGATTGATGATGATGATGATGATACACAAATTGACAACTATATAGTAGATTAAAGAAGAAGAGCAGGGTTAGTGAATAATTCCAGTGAAATTTTTCTTGCTTGCTAGGCATGGTTGTGTTAGGAACTATCGAGAATGTTTAGTACTAAACATTTGCACTCATCATCATCATCATCAATCGTATTTATTGAGTGCTTACTGTGTGCAGAGCACTGTACTAAGCGCTTGGGAAGTACAAATTGGCAACATATAGAGACAGTCCCTACCCAACAGTGGGCTCACAGTCTAAAAGCTACTTATGGACAGGGAACACATCTACTAACGCTGTTGTACTGGTCTTTCCTGAGTACTTAATAAAGCGTTCTGAAAAGTAAGCACTCAATAAATACCAATGATTGATTGATTTGAGCTGGAATATCAGAAATTTTTAAACAAAAAAAAGCGTGTTTTCCAAGAGTGTTTGGAAGTCAGTCTTTTGCAAGGTGGGCAGATTGTATGGTACAGTGATGCACTCTGATGGTATTGACACCTGTCTGCTTGTTTTGTTTTCCTGTCTGTCTCCCCGTTCTAGACTGTGAGCCCGTTGTTGGGGAAGGACTGTCTCTATATGTTGCCGAACTGTACTTTCCAAGCGCTCAGTACAGTGCTCTGCACACAGTATGAATGAATGAATGAATGAAAAAGTTAGCAATTAAACGAATACAGGAGATGAATAAACAGATATATGGGTGAGCACTGAAATGGCTGATGGGATGCTATGCATGGGAAGAAGAGAAGGGAAAGAGGGGGTAAAAAGAGGCCTTTGTTATCCCAAGGTACCGCCATCTTCTGCCATTGCTACCACCAGTTAAATAACAGCGGTGGCTCTTGGCCCCAGAATGGGCTAGCTGATCAATCAATCAATCAATCGTATTTATTGAGTGCTTACTGTGTGCAGAGCACTGTACTAAGCGCTTGGGAAGTACAAGTTGGCAACATATAGAGACAGTCCCTACCCAACAGTGGGCTCACAGTCTAAAAGATCACAGCTGATCTGGGGCCGCTGCTGCTTGAGCACTGGGTCAGAGGACAAGAAGCGGAGCCAGCCTCCTGGCTCCACTCCTGGCCCCTTCTTAGCTCCGAGAGGCCGGATGGGGAAGCTACATCTGCCCCACTCCTCCCCAAAAGCTGTGGGGACAATGTTAATGGCTTCACCCTGCTTCCCTCGCTGCCAATTCCCCTGAAGGTGATGGATTCGTTCAGTCCAACGGAGCTGCATCACTAACTATATTTACCCTTTTTTTAGCCACTGAATTCCTTTTATGGTGGCACTAGTTCTGAGAACAGAGAGCAGAAAGCAGATAAGGCTTGCACGCAGTAGTTGATATCAAAAGCAAATCTCTTTCCCACCCCCCTATTTCTTTTAACATACACTCAAAAGGAACAGCTCCTAACTCGCAGTGATAGCACCCTTTATCTCTACATCGCCATTGCAAATCAGAATCTGGTGTTGAACCTGGAGCAGTTTGGGTTTTTCAGAAAGAACTGCTGTCTCTTTTCCTAGTGAACTATGATGAATTTTTTGGCTCCTCCTGGTTTGGTGAGACAAAAGGAGGGAAAAAGTAAGTCAAGAAACGTCGAACAATGACTGGGAACTTACCTTCTGCACCAGACTAGTTTCAAATGATAGGTGAGGTAAACTATCACCTCAGGGAGCCACGGGGCAAGGCTCAAGGGCCCATGGGACCCCTCCAAGTTGGCAGCCACCCGGCCATTCTCCAAAATGGCAGTGTGATGGAGGTGGTCCTTTAAAAGGGGACATAAGTTGACATCTTGGAGTCAAGATTCCCGGAGCGCTTGGTTGAGGGGTGGCCGTAGTGGAGCTCATTGTGGGCAAGGAACGTGTCCACCAACTCTGTTGTATTATATTCTTCCAAGTGCTTCGTGCAGTGCTCTACACACAGTAAAAGGTCAATAAATACTATTGATTGACGGATTAGAGAAATGCTTCCCTCCAAACGGTGAAGGTGATGACATGGTGTCTTATTGTGTGTACGTGCACCATGATGTAACAGCATCATGTAGACTATGTGTGCATTGGGGAGGTGTCCCCTTTGCCTCTGTCATAGGGCAGCTGAATGACTGAAGCCAGCCGTGTTTTAAGTCGTTAGTTTTTCTCCAGGAGAAAAAAAGCAAAGAGTTTATTAAAGTAGGGAAGCCATTAAAGATAATCAGCAAACATCTGACTCCAGCGCTTAGTAAGTGCTTAGAAAGTGCTTAGTACAGTGCTCTGCACACAGTAAGCGCTCAATAAATACGATTGAATGAATGAATCTGACTCCAGGATCTTTTCTCAAAAGTTGTGAAACATTAACATTTCAGTTTTCCCAATCCAGGGAACATATCTGTTTATTGTTATATAATAATAATAATGGTGTTTGTTAAGCGCTTACTATGTGCCAAGCACTGTTCTAAGCACTGGGGTAGATCCAAGGTAATCAGGTGGGACTCGCAGTCTTAATCCCCATTTTACAGATGAGGTAACTGAGGCACAGAGAAGTTAAGCGACTTGCTCTACCCACTCTTCCATGCTGCTTCTCATAAATCACTAGTTGTTCCAAATGAAGTCACTATACGCAGCCAAAGTTTGCTTATTACTATTGCCGTAATTTGGTATTTCTTTCTTTGCCCTGGATAGAGCATTGGGTTTCTTGGGAAAAGGTGTTTTATGAATGTTCTGTGTCACTATAGGATGATAAAGTCTTCCGTTGAAAAGAATGGACAGGCCATTGACCTGAGACTTCAGGACTGAGAACCTGTGAGAAAGGATTGATTATGATAGAAGTTTTTGCAGTTACACTTGCACTCTCTTGCCCCTTCCCTGCCAGTTTTGTTCTTGCTGGGGTCTGTGTATATGTAAAATGTTCTTTCCTTAAGATCAAAACCCTAGGAACGATAATCCCGATCTCTGATGGAACTTTACATTGACATATCCAAGATTTGAGTGAGGGAACTCAAATCTAAGCACCATCGAGGCCAGATTCTTCTTTAGGGTTATGAGAGAAAGAAAACCAAAGAACAAACCGAAGGCAAGCCCCACTCAGAGATTTTTTAGGAAGATGTCAGGAACACATCATTCGGAACACACATTCAGAACCAAAATGAGAACAGCAAAACATGGCAATAAAAAAATGAGGTATTGTTAGCCAATACTTGGGGCTTTGTGGGGGAGGTGATGAAATCAATCAATCATAGGGCTCGTTTTACCTGGTAATTGAGTAGGCAGTGCACCACAAAGATGTAAACTCCCTGCAGGCTGTTCGTAATAGTGAATGCGTAGGCAAGGACTGATTTGGAGAGGTCCCCCACCGGCTCCATCAGTGAAAAGCTGTGGCCCCATGAGCAGCCTAGGATGAAGAGCTGAGCGAGGGCTTTAAATGTCAATGTCCTGAAAAATACAAGATAGTGAAGTAATAATAATAATGATGGCATTTGTTAAGCACTTACTATGTGCAAAGCACTGTTCTAAGCTCTGGGGAGGTTACAAGGTGATCAGGTTGTCCCACAGGGGGCTCACAGTCTTCATCCCCATTTTACAGATGAGGTAACTGAGGCCCAGAGAAGTGAAGTGACTTGCCCAAAGTCACACAACTGACAAGTAGCGGAGCCGGGATTTGAGCCCATGACCTCCGACTCCAAGGCCTGGGCTCTTTCCACTGAGCCACGCTGCTTCTCCTTCTCTCCCTGTCTGCTTCTCCAATTCCCACTCGCATCTCCCATTCCTATTATCCCCAAATGGACGGTTCTTTGAGACTGTCTGTGGAACTGCCATTACTCATATTTGCACAACTCGGGGCTTGTTCAAGTTGAGGAGGACTGGGTAAAATCCAAGACTGTGGAGCCCAGTAGGAAGTGCTGTACGGTGAGTGACTGAATCATTCAGTCAGATTTGCAAGTTCGGGCCCGACTGCCTTAAATCTAATTCAGAAATCTGGTTGCTCCTTCTGAGTTTGCTCTCTGCATCACCTTAGCAATCAATTAATAGTATCTATTGAGCACTTACTCTAGAGCAGAGTGCTTGGTAGAATACAGTTAAGTTAGTAGACGTGATCCCTGCCCTCAAGGATCTTGTAGTGGAAAGAGCATGAGCTTGGGAGTCAGAGGATGTGGGTTCTAATTCCGCCTCCACCACTTGTCTGCTGTGTGACCTTGGGCAAGTCACTTAACTTCTCTGTGCCTCAGTTCCCTCATTTGTAAAATGGGGATTAAGACTGTGAGCCCCACATGGGACAACCTGATTACCTTGTATCTACCCCAGCGCTTAGACCAATGCTTGGCACATAGTAAGTACTTAACAAATACTGTAATTATTATTATTACTATTAAAAAATCACTAAAATTGTAGGCAGGGGGAAGCAATAGAGTATAAAGATAAATTGATGTCTGTTTATTTGTATCGATGTCTGCCCTGCCCCCCGCAGACTGTGAGCTTATTGTGGGCAAGGAATGTCTCTATTGCTATATTGTACTTTCCCAAGCACTTAGTACAGTGCTCTGCACACAGTAAGCGCTCAATAAATATGATTGAATGAATGAATATGATCATAAATGCTATAAGAGCAGGGGTAAGTACCCAAGTACCCAGGGAAGCAGCATGGCCTATTGGACAGAGTATGGGCCTAGGGGTCAGAGGACCTCAATCAATCAGTTGTATTTATTGAGCGTTTATTGTTTGCAGAACCCTGTACCAAGCTCTTGGGAGAGTACAGTATAACAGAGTTGGTAGTCACATTCCCTGCACACAGAACTGGGTTCTAATACGGGCTCCACCACTTGCTTGCTGTGTGACCTTGGGCAAGTCACTTCACTTCTCTGTGCCTCAGTTGCCTCATCTGTAAAATGGGGATTCAAAGATGTTCTCCCTCCTACTTAGACTGTGAGACCCATGTGGGGCAGGGACGATGTCTAACCTGATTATTTTCTATTTATCCCAGTGCTTAGTACAGTGTGTGGCATAGTAAGCACTTAACAAGAACCATAAACAAAAGTATTTTGGTTACATAAGTGCTGGAGTGGCAGCAGGGGGTAAAATAGGTTGAGAGGAAGAGAGATGAATCAGGGAAGGCCTCCTGGAGTCGATGTGATTTCAGAAGGGCCCTGAAGATGGGAAGAGCAGCCACGTGGCTCAAGAGAAGCAGCGTGGCTCAGTGGAAAGAGCATGGGCTTTGGAGTGAGGGGTCATGGGTTCGAATCCCGGCTCTGCCAATTGCCAGCTGTGTGACCTCTGGCAAGTCACTTCACTTCTCTGTGCCTCAGTTCCCTCATCTGTAAAATGGGGATTAAGACTGTGAGCCCCACGAGGGACAACCTTGAGTACCTTGTATCCCCCCAGTGCTTAGAACAGTGCTTGGCATATAGTAAGCGCTTAATAAATGCCATTATTATTATTATTATTGTTATATCTGCTGAATGTGAAGAGGGAAGGAGTTTCAAGCAGGAGAGAGGGTTTGAGCAGGAGGCCAGCGGTGAGAGAGATGAGAATGAGGCGCAGTGAACAGGTTGGCTTGAAAGGAGCCGAGCGTGCCAGTTGGGGTTTAGGTGGAGAGGCGCAAGGATAAGTACCAGGAAGAGAGTTGATTTAGTACCTTTAAATCAATGGTCAGGAGTTTCTGCTTGTTGCTTAGAGGAATGGGCAACCATGGGAAGATTTGGAAGAGTGGGGAGACGTGCAAAATGATGTTTGAGAAAAATGATCCAGGCAGCAGAGTGAAGTATGGACTGGAGAGGGAAGAGGCTGGAGGCAGGGAGGTTAGGGAGAAGGCTGATGCAGTAGTTGAGTAAAGGAATATTCACTTGTCCAACCTTCTCACTCAGGACTGAGCATTGCTGTGGGAGCTCCCACAGTTAGGTACTGTGAGCCCACTGTTGGGTAGGGACTGTCTCTATATGTTGCCAATTTGTACTTCCCAAGCACTTAGTACAGTGCTCTGCACATAGTAGGTGCTCAATAAATACGATTGATGTTGATGATGATGATAGACAGAGGAAGAGCTGGTGAAAGAGATCTAGAAGGAACGACTAGAGGAGGAGCATTTTTCAACTTGGCAGCATAAAGAGTCCCACTGAAATATTTCCAGTGTGTGGTGAGTGTTCTCTTACCTTGTGTTGTGGACTGTGGAAATGTCTTTAATTGAGGGAAGAAAGTCTGTCTCTCAAAATCCACAGCGTTGTCAGATAAAATAATAAATTTGACTGTGGAAACGGTAAAAATTACTGATTTTTGAACTGTCCTTTAGGGCAGGAGTATTTGTCCTGTTTCAAAAATTATGCCCCCCTGGTCTCAAGATTTCATATAAAACTATTAGACTAAGCTCATTGAGAGAAGAAATCTTGTTCAACAGGGAAAAGCAGCATGGCCTAGAGGAAAAAGCACAGGCCTGGGATTCAGAGGAACTGGGTTCTAAACCCAGTCTGCCAATTGCCTGCTGTGTGCCCTTGGACAAGTTACTTCACTTCTCTGGGTCTCAGTTTCCTCATCTGTAAAATGGAAATTCAATTCATGTTCTTCCTCCTATTTAGACTGAGTCCAATTTGAAACAGGGACAGTGTCCAATCTGATTAACTTGTAGCTACCCCAGTACTTAGAACAGTGCTTGACACATAGTAAGCACTTTTCAAATATCATACAAAAATTATATTGTACTCTCTCAAGCGCTTAGTACGATGCTCTGAACACAGGCGCTCAAAAAATGCTACTGATGGATATGAATCACAATTCCATACCCCATCATATTCCTCCCTCCTACGGAGGCAAACAAACACTGCTTTATTCCTGAACAATATTGACAACCACTGGTCATCTGCATGTCCTGGTTTAGCCCCCAGATTCCTAGATTTTAGGATTATTCTAGCCAGTTTGAGATGTCTTTTTTCTACAAAGTGATGACAATTTTAGGCCCACATCGCCTCTGGGCTAGTATCTCAGATGAGATGTTTGACTGAAACAGATAAAGGGGCTTGATAATAATAACAATAATAATAATAATGATGGCATTTGTTAAGCACTTACTATGTGCAAAGCACTGTTCTAAGCGCTGGGGAGGTTACAAGGTGATCAGGTTGTCCCACGGGGGGCTCACAGTCTTCATCCCCATTTTACAGATGAGGTAACTGAGGCACAGAGAAATTAAGTGACTTACCCAAAGTCACACAGCTGACAACTGGCAGAGCCGGGATTCAAACCCGTGACCTTTGACTCCATAGCCCATGCTCTTTCCACTGAGCCACGCTGCTTGATAATAATAATAATAATAATAATAATGGCATTTGTTAAGTGCTTACTATGTGCAAAGCACTGTTCTAAGCGCTGGGGGGGATACAGTGTGATCAAGTTGTTCCACGTAGGGCTCACAGTCTTAATCCCCATTTTTACAGATGAGGTAACTGAGGCTCAGAGAAGTTAAGTGACTTGCCCAAGGTCCCACACGGGGCTCACAGTCTATATAGAAGGAAGAACAGGTATTGAACCCCCATTTTCCAGATGAGGTAACTGAGGCACAGAGAAGTGAAATGACTTGCTCAAGGTCACACAGCAGACAAGTAAGAGAGGCAGGGCTAGAACTCAGGTTCTTTGACTTCCAGGACCGTGCTCTATCCTCTAGACCATGCTGCTTCTACTTGATCACTGCTCTGGCCAGGAATGGGAGGAGCTGGGAAGACAGAAGTGAGACTTCCAGGATAACTGTGGGAGCAAGCGCTGTTTCCTCTGAGAAGTGAGACTTCCAGGCTAACTGTGGGAGCAAGCGCCGTTTCCTCTGACACCGAAGGACGAGTAGACAGGAAGGCCCCAGCTCCAAACCCCGCCCAGATACTAATTTTGACTTTTCAGAAACCTTCTCTCCATCTCCAATAAAGGTTTAATATAATTTCATTCATTCATTCAATCGTATTTATTGAGCCCTTACTATGTGCAGAGCACTGTACTAAGCACTTGGAAAGTACAGTTCAGCAATAGAGACAATTCCTGCCCACACCGGGCTTACAGTTTAGAAGGAGGGGAGACAGACATCAAAACAAGTAAACTGGCATCAACAGCGTCAATATAAATAAATAGAATTATAGATATAGACACATCAAAACAAGTAAACAGGCATTAATATAAATAGAATTATAGATATGTACATATATACACAGGTGCTGTGGGGCAGGGAGGGGGGTAGAGCAAAGGGAGTGAGTCAGAGAGATGGGGAGCAGAGGGGGAGCTGAGGAAAAGGGGGGGCTTAGTCTGTCAGCAAGGATCAATCAAATAATGAGCCTCGTGGTGGGGGTAACCCATGAGAAGCAATGTGGTCTAGTGAATAGAGCATGGGCCTAGAAGTTAGAAGGACCTGGGTTCTAGTCCCAGCTCTGCCACTTGTCTGCTGTGTGACCCTGGGCAAGTCACTTAACTTCTCTGGGCCTCAGTTACTTCATCTGGAAACTGGGGATTAAGATTGTGAGCCCCATGTGGGACAGGGACTCTGTTCAACACAATTTGCTTGTCTCCATCCCAGCGTTTAGCACAGTGCCTGGCACATAGTAAATGCTTAACATATACCACAATTCTTCTTCTTATTATTATTTATCATGAAGCTGTGAATTAATCCCTTCAAATGAGTGAAGGAAGATCAGATAGGGGTGCCAGGGATGATAGTAATCCAATCAGATGGAGGTCAGTTAGTCCATACCCTGTCCTACACACTTTCCCAGCTGTGATCTCTGCCCCTGCTCTCTCTCCCTCCCTCCAGGCTCGTATCTCCTCCTGCCTTCAGGACATCTCCATCTGGATGTCTGCCCGCCACCTAAAACTCAACATGTCCAAGACTGAACTCCTTATCTTCCCTCACAAACCCTGCCCTCTCCCTGACTTTCCCATCACTGTAGACGGCACTACCATCCTTCCCGTCTCACAAACCCGCAATCTTGGTGTCATCCTCGACTCCGCTCTCTCGTTCACCCCACACATCCAATCTGTCACCAAAACCTGCCAGTCTCACCTCCACAACATTGCCAAGATCCGCCCTTTCCTCTCCATCCAAACCGCTACCTTGCTGGTTCAATCTCTCATCCTATCCCGACTGGACTACTGCATCAGCCTCCTTTCTGATCTCCCATCCTTCTGTCTCTCCCCACTTCAGTGTATACTTCACTCTGCTGCCCAGATTATCTTTTTGCAGAAATGCCCTGGGCATGTCACTCCCCTCCTCAAAAATCTCCAGTGGTTGCCTGTCAACCTTTGAATCAAGCAGAAACTCCTCACTCTCGGCTTCAAGGCTCTCCATCACCTCTCCCCCTCCCTTCTCTCCTTCTATAGCCCAGCTTGCACCCTCTGCTCCTCTGCCACTAACCTCCTCACTGTGCCTCGTTCTCGCCTGTCCCGCTGTCGACCCCTGGCCCACATCCATCCCCTGGCCTGGAATGCCCTCCCTCCACACATCCGCCAAGCTATCGCTCTTCCTCCCTTCAAAGCCCTACTGAGAGCTCACCTCCTCCAGGAGGCCTTTCCAGACTGAACCCCCTTTTTCCTCTCCTCCTCCCCATCCCCCCACCCTACCTTCTTCCCCTCCCCACAGCACTTGCATACATTTTTACAGATTTACTACTTTATTTATTTTACTTGTACATATTTACTATTCTATTTATTTTGTTAATGATATGCATATAGCTTTAATTCTATTTGTCCTGTTAATTTTGATACCTGTCTACATGTTTTGTTTTGTTGTCTGTCTCCCCCTTCTAGACTGTGAGCCCACTGTTGGGTAGGGACCGTCTCTATATGTTGCCGACTTGTACTTCCCAAGTGCTTAGTACAGTGCTCTGCACACAGTAAGTGCTCAATAAATATGATTGAATGAATGAATGATCTATGCAGTCTCGCATTTCCTCCTGCCTCTAAGACATCTCTACTTAGATGCCCCTCTGTGGCCACCCACCCAAGCCGTCTTCCTGCCAGAACTATACTAAGGTGACCAGTCCAAACATAGAAGCCAGGCCATGTGGAGGGTGGTCTCTGGGTTGGACCATCTCGCCTATCACTGATGAAAAGTCCCCACATGTGAGATAGCCCGTAAGCACGTCTCTCTCATGGCCCCAGGACTCGTGATACCTTCGCGGACAGCCGTCTTGGGTGCGCGTGGAGAGAAGCTGCTACCCGAGACACGTGTGGATCCCAGTCGGGAGCTGCCAACCAATTTCAGGTGGGCTGATGCGCACCTCTCCAAATGGCAACACGTAGCATTTCTGTAATCCACCACAGCACTTAGTACATTGCCTGGCACGTAGTAAGTGCTTAACAAATACCATAATTGCAATTATTATTATTATTATAATCCATGATGAGATGGGGGGGGGGCAGCTCTCCGGCGGCTCAGTGCAGCTGCAGTGCCAACTCTCCAGGTGGCCTGGACCCACACATCGGCCCAGTGTGAAGGGTATGCCTTGAGGGACACCCAAAGTTAGGAGGTGGGAGGCAGAGAAGAAGCCGGTGAAGGGACTGAAAAAGAGTGGCCTTCGCACCTTATCAAAACACTTGCCCCCTCCCTTCTTCCCTCCCTGACTGCTGTCTTCAACTGCTTGCTGTACAATGGCTTCTTCCCCACTGCTTTCAAACATGCTCATGTCTCCCTTATCCTAAAAACAAACCCCTCCCTTGACCCAATAATTGTTGGGATGATCTTTACTGTCATGTTTCATATGTCATATTCATATGTCTTATGTATATATGTTTGTATATATTTATTACTCTATTTATTTATTTATTTATTTTACTTGTACCTATCTATTCTATTTATTTTATTCTGTTAATATGCTTGGTTATGTTCTCTGTCACCCCCTTTTAGACTGTGAGCCCAATGTTGGGTAGGGACTGTCTCTAGGTGTTGCCAACTTGTACTTCCCAAGCGCTTAGTACAGTGCTCTGCACACAGTAAGCGCTCAATAAATACGATTGATGATGATGATGATGATGATATGTCTTCATATTCATATTCATATTCTTCTAGACTGTGAGCCCACTGTTGGGTAGGGACTGTCTCTATATGTTGCCAACTTGTACTTCCCAAGTGCTTAGTACAGTGCTCTGCACACAGTAAGCACTCAATAAATACAATTGAATGAATATGTCATATATCATATTCAAATGCGATTGATTGAATGAATGAACGTCACACTTCATCTTCACTGTCGTTTCACATGTCATATGTAACATTTCTCCATCCTTATGAGAACCATGCCCATTGCCCTCGACAGTTTGTTCCAGATGTTTAATTCCCTCCTCAAACCCCCATCCCCCCGCCTCCCCCATCCCTTACCCCTAATGACCTGGCCACCTACTTTATTGAGAAAATTGACACTATCAGGTGTGATGTTCCTAAAATCTCCCACACCCCTCCCGAGTCCCTCCCTCCTCCTGCCCTTTCTTCAACTCTCCCATCTTTCCCAGCAGTATCTCTAGAGGAGATCTCCTGCCTTCTCTCAAAATCCACCCCCTCCACATCCAACCTCATTGCTTTGCACCTTATCAAAATGCTTCCCTCCCTAACTGCCATATTCAACAGTTTGCTCTCCAATGGCTTCTTCCCCACTGCTTTCAAACACGACCATGTGTCCTCCACGCTGGGGAAACCCTCACTTGACTCCACAGCCCCCTCCAGTTACCTCTCCATCCTCCTCCAACCTTTCCTCTCCAAACTCCTTGAGTATGTCGTCTACACCCATTGTCTCAAGTTTCTATCTTCCAATTCTCTCCTTGACCCCCTCCAATCTGGCTTCCATCTCCTTCACTCCACAGGAAACGCCTTCTCAAAGGTCTCCAATGATCTCCTTCTTGCCAAATCCAATGGCCTCTACTCCATCCCAATCCTCTTCGACTGCTCCACCACCCCCTACTCCTGGAAACATTATCCAACCTTGGCTTCATTGACACTGTCCTCTCCTGGTTCTCCTCCCATCTCTCTCTCTGGCCACTCTTCCCCTCTTCAAAGCCTTATTTAAGACACATCTCCTCCAGGAGGCCATCCCAGACTAAGCCCCGCTTTCCCCCATCTCCCAATTCCTTCTGCGTCATCCTGACTTGCTCCCTTTGTTCTTCCCCCTTCCCAGCCCCACAGAACTTATGTACATATCTGTAATTTATTTCTTTGCATTGATGTCTGCCTCCCCCCTCTAGACTGCAAGCTTGTTGTGGGCAGGGAATGTGTCTGTTTATTGTTGCATTGTACTTTCCCAGGTGCTTAGTACAGTGGTCTGCATACAGGAAGCTCAATAAATATGATTGACTGAATGAATGAAATGCGATAAATAATGATTAATCATAATAACTGGCGTGGAAAGTGCTGCCCAATTTCAGTATATTCGAATGAGTATTATTCAGAAAGCATGGACAGGCTGGAATTGGAAGGCTCACCCTGAGTATCTGGACAATCCTCTTCAGCATTAGGAAATATGGTAATGGCCATTTGTCAGGCCACCACTGCCACCGATGCATGATGGAGACCAGATCTGAATGATCAAAGTATTTTGGAAGATGACAATTGCCTGGGAAACCTGGGGCAGCCTAGACAACCCATCTGGGTAATTTAGGCAACATGATTTTAGCTGAGTGACCCAAGTTCCCACCTTTGGTTATTGTCATCCAGGCTTCTTCCTCTTCTGAGTGATAAGGGGATGAAGAAAGACCAAACATCCAAAAATGAAACTAACTTCCACAACTTCTTATTGCCTTTTTACTTCAATTTCTGTTCAGTTGTGGTTCCACACAGCTTCTATTTCTCAAAAGTCCTAAGGCTAAGTTCAAGAAACCAGGTTTAAGTGACGAGGATAAAGTACACCAAGAAAAGCAGCTTGTGAATGCTAGAAAAAGTCCAGGGAAAACGTGGAAGAGGCAGACCAGCAGCTAGATAGATAGAAACCATAGCAACAGTAATGGAAGACCCATAAGAAAGGTTGCAGATTATGGCAGAGGACAGGATGTTCTGGAGAAAGTATATCCATGGAGTCGCTATGAATCGGAAACGACTCGACGGCACTTAATAATAATAAGTAATACTGCTTGTAAGCAATACAATCTTACTGAACAAAATAGAAAATTACTTTGGGGAGTTGGGGAATGGAAAAGTGCTGTACAACAGTGAGAAGTAGCATGGCCTAGTGGAAAGAACTCAGGCCTGGGAGCCAGAGGATCTGGGTCCTCTCACCTGTCTACTTGTTTTGTTTTGTTGTCTATCTCCCCCTTCTAGACTGTGAACCCATTGTTCGGTTGGGACCCTCTCTATATATTGTGATTCCCAAGTGCTTAGTACAGTGCTCTGCACACAATAAGCACTCAATAAATAGAGAAGCAGTGTGGCTAACTGGAAAGAGCCCGGGCTTTGGAGTCAGGGTTCATGGGTTCAAATCCTGGCTCTGCCAATTGTCAGCTGTGTGCCTTTGGGCAAGTCACTTCACTTCTCTGGGCCTCAGTTACCTCATCTGCAAAATGGAGGTTAAGACTGTGAACCCCCTGTGGAACAACCTGATCACCTTGCAAGCTCCCCAGCACTTAGAACAGTGCTTTGCACATAGTAAGTGCTTAATAAATGCCATTATTATTATTATTAATAAATACGATTGATTGAATGAATGAATGAATGAATGAATGAATGAATGAATGAATCCCAGATCCTCCAATTGCTAAATGGAAAGAGCATGGACTTGGGAGTCTGAGGACATGGATTCTAATCCTGGCTCTGCCACTTGTCAGTTGTGTTATCTTGGGCTAGCCACTTAACTTCTCTGTATCTCAGTTACCTCATCTGTAAAATGGGGATTAAGACTGTGAGCCCCACTTGGGACAACCTGATTACCTTTTAACTACCACAGCGCTTAGAACAGCATTTGGCAAATAGTAAGTGCTTAACAAATACCATAATTATAATTAGTATTCCTGTGTGACCTTGGATAAGTCACTCAATTTCTCTGGGCCTCAGTTTTCTCAACTGTAAAATGAAATCCCTATTCCCCCTCCTACTTAGACTGTGAGCCCCATGTGGGGCAGGGCCTGTGTCTAATCTGATTAATTTCTATCTACCCCAGTGCTTAGAACACTGCTTGACACATAGGGGCAGAAGTAGGGAGGGACTGGAGAGGAGCAGGGGAGATTTTAGGGAGATAAAGCTTGATGGTGTCAATTTTCTCAATAAAGTAGGTGGCTATGTCATTGGGGGCAAGAGCTGGAGGAAGTGGGGAGACAGGGGGTTTGAGGTGGAAGTTAAATGTCTGGAGCAACTGGCAAGGTCAACGGGACCTGTTGTCAATAAGGATGGAGAAATAATTTTTCCGGGCAGAGGAGGGGGCATAGTTAAAGCATGCAAGGATGAGCTTGAAGTGGACGAGGCTGGCCTGATATATATTTTTTCCCCAGCAGCGTGCACAGGAGCGAAGGAAGCAGACTGTGGTGGTGATCTAGAACTGTGGGTTAGTGGTACGAGATCAACGAAGGGATAGGGGAGCGAGTGAGTTGAGTTCAGTAGAGAGGGTCCTATGAGAGTCAATTTGGTCATCAAGGGGAGGTAGTTCAGGTTTGGAGGCTAAATAGGGCATGATAACTTGAGAAAATTGGATGGGATAAAAAGATTGGAGGTCTCTGTCGGGGCATAGGACAGATGCCTTCCTTCCTCTCCCCCTCGTCCCCCTCTCCATCCCCCCATCTTACCTCCTTCCCTTCCCCACAACACCTGTATATATGTATATATGCTTGTACATATTTTTTACTCTATTTATTTATTTATTTTATTTGTACATATCTATTCTATTTATTTTATTTTGTTAGTATGTTTGGTTTTGTTCTCTGTCTCCCCCTTTTAGACTGTGAGCCCACTGTTGGGTAGGGACTGTCTCTATATGTTGCCAATTTGTACTTCCCAAGCGCTTAGTACAGTGCTCTGCACATAGTAAGCGCTCAATAAATACGATTGATGATGATGATGATGATGATTTGCGGGGAGGAGGTGTCTATGGGAGGGAAGGCAAGTGGCGAGGTTGTGATCAGTTAGAGGATTTCAGAGTTGGCGAGGGTAGGGATTGTACAGTGACTAGAGATAATGAGTTTGAGTGAGTGTTCAAGTTGGTGAATGGGTGAGGCAGGGTGGAGCAGGAGGTCAGTGGAGTTGAGGAGTGATAAAAGGCGGGCAGCAGAAGGGTCATCAGGAACATCTAAGTAGCTACTGAAGTCCCCAAGGATCAGTGCAGAGCTGAAGATAGAAGGAATGTGAGAAAGGGAGCAAAATGGTTAAATAACTTGGAGGTGGGGCCTGAGGGGCGGTGGATGGCTGTGACTAGAATCCGGAGTCGGTGGTAGAGGTGAATGGTATGAGCTTCAAAGGAAGGGAAAAAGAAGGATGGGGGAGGTGGGATGGTGTGAAAGCGACATTGGGGAGCGAGAAGAAGCTGACTCCTCCCTCTTTCTCCGGGAGTGGGTGAAGATGAGGCCCCCCCCCAGAAAGAGCAGCAGGGGAGACCACGTCATCTGGGGAGAGCTAGGTTTCATTGATGAGGAGGAGGAGCAGCGACTGGCTCAGGAACAGGTCAAGGATGAGGGGAAGCTTTCCCATAATGGAACAGGGGTTCCACAGGCCACTGCCTGTAAAATCAAGGTATTTTTAGGAGGCTGTTTGGGGAGGAATGTGGTGCCCAAGCTGGGGTGTAGTAGATGCAAAGACAAACAGGTGAGAGGGGGCCAGCTGACAAAGATGCAGTGGTCAGTAGGTTATGTTTACTGCAAAAAGCCACAGAAAGCAAAAGATAAAAGGGATTTTGCAACACCGTATGCTCTTCGATGGTATGTAATGCACATCAAGCATTTCTCCTTTCTTGTTCTTCTGAAGTATTTGTGGTTTGAATAACGTTTCCTTTGTAACCTCTTCTTACACTTAAGCAGAAGATTCCAACTTCCTTCCCCTCTGCAATGACTACAAACTTAGCTGTGTACCCCTTAAGCATTTTGTTACTCACCCCAGCCCCACAATATTTATGTAAATATTCTTATACTCTACGATTTTCCCTAGTCTATTTCAATGTCTGTCCCCCCCTGTAGAGGGTAAGCTCTTTGTGCGCAGGGATCACATCTATCAACTCTGTTGTATTGTACTTTCCCAAGCACTTAGTGCAGTCTTCTCCACAGAGTTTGCACTCAATAATCCCACTGATTGATTTCTTGCTTACTTGAGAAGAACACACAGATGTCTGGGTTCATGAGACCCAGGAAGAAAAGGATCCTGAAAGGGCAGGTGGGGGGGTATAGGTACACAACGGAGAGAAATCCGTGTATGCGTATGATTTTTGTTGTTGTTGTTGTTTTTGCGGTATTTGTTAAGCACTTACTGTATTGTGTGTGCATGTTTGTGTTACGTTTGAATGGAATGAGGTTTCATTTTGGGGAAGGTAATCCAGGTGAGTTGGGGTGAAGCAGGCTCAATAAAGCAGTTCTGGCTGATGCTGCACCTAAGAAGGCCTCTGCTAAAGGACGTCTTCCAGACTTGTCTGACAATAAAATGGAAACCAGACTATCCTCCACTGGACTTACCTGATGGAGTAAGCAGCATGGCCTAGTGGCAAGAGCACGGACCTGGGAATCAGAGGACCTGGGTTCTACTCCTGGATCTGCCACTTGCCTGCTGTGTGACTTTGGGCATGTTTTCTGATCAATAAAATGGGGATTCAATACTTGTTTTCCCAACTACTTAGATGGTGAGCCCCATGTGGGACAGGAATTCTGTCCAACCTGATTATTTTGTATCAGTCACAGTGCTTAGGACAGTTCATTCATTCAAACATCATCATCATCATCATCATCAATCGTATTTATTGAGCGCTTACTATGTGCAGAGCACTGTACTAAGCGCTTGGGAAGTACAAATTGGCAACATATAGAGACAGTCCCTACCCAACAGTGGGCTCACAGTCTAAAAGGGGAAGACAGAGAACAAAACAAAACAAAAAATAAACATATTTATTGAGCGCTTGCTGTGTGCAGAGCACTGTACTAAGTGCTTGGAAAGTGCAATTCAGCAACAGAGACAATCCCTGCCTATACTGGGCTTACCTGACCTGTCCACATAGAATTTAAGAGCAAATAACTGGATGTCCCCAATTCCCTGTTGGGTGCCTGGCAAGGGAAAAGAGGGAAGGAAGCAGTGAAAGAGGAAAAAGGTAAAATACCAGTCATGGGCAAAATACCATGTATAAGAGGCCATAGGACCTGCATATGCAAGTAGTGTAATCAAATAGTTGTCTTTACATCCAAGAGAATGAGCTTCAACAAAAAACACTTTTCCAAAGACCCAAGCACATAAGACACACAGGATGTCCATATATTTGGTTAGACTAAAATATGTGTAGGCAAGTCCTCATTTTGCTTTATTCATTTCCACGACAGTTCTTGGCACATAGTAGCACTTAACATATATTATTATTATTATTTTCAACCTGCCTCTTCACCTTAGTAGAACACAACTGTCCTTTTTTTAAATACCGAAGAGGAAGATAGGACCTTCCATGAAAAATAGAAGGCAAATCCTCTTCCCACCTAGAATACCAGATGTCTTTCAAGGAAGTGGTTTCATTTCCCTGCAATATTAGGTTGTATGGCACATTCTTCTCATTAGATCCCTTAAAAGGAAATTTAAATGACACCAATAGACTGCCTTGTGCAACACCAAAGATATCTTGAAAAACACCAGAGTAAGATAAGCAGTGATGCATTTCCTTTTCTGCTAGCAGACCCTAGGACATGGCTGAGATCTGGGTCTCGCTTCTGTGGGGTGAGTGTTTCAGTCTGTCTCTAGTATGATTTCCTGGGGCTCTTCAAATGGAAATGTGTCTCTGTGTCCTCCAGGACTGACCAAGTCCCTCACTACCTGGGGACTGGGCCTTTGATCTAGAGGCTAAGAACCAGCCCTCCCGCAGCTGGGTTTGGAGAAACAGGCCAACCCCAACCCAAGGCTGAGCTGTGCCACAGGGGTAGCAGGTCCCGGGGTGACCTGGAGGAAGGGAGGGACAAAGAGAGAGAGAGAGAGGGAGGGAGGGAGGAGGGAAGAACAAAGAGAAGGAGGGAGGGAGGGAGGGATAAAGAGCGGAAAAGAGTCCCAGACTGGTGCACTCTGAAGATTCCCCAAGACACTACGCATGTGATGCCCACAGGCTCTGACTCAGGGGTGGATTTATGATTGGGACTCCCATGGGCTCCACACTTTGAAAAATGGACTCTCACATGCATGACAGGATGCTCCCGACACCAGCTCCCTCTGAGTTGCCAGGGTCATTCTAGAACTCCCACCACACCATGCCCTACCCATGTGCTGGGCTGTGATGTGCTCAGATTCCTTGTAGGGTGCAAACTGCAATTTACTGAAAAAGCAAAAAAGTGACTTGGATTTTTCCATAGAAAAGTTTCTCATTTTATATTTTGATTTTCTTCCATCAATCAATTAATGGTATTTTTTAGGGTCTTGCTGTTTGCCTAACTATATACCACCTCCTCTTGACCCCCTTCTCCCTCCTCCTGGGGGGGACTATAAGGCCTTTGGGGAAATCCTCCAGTACTCGGTCTGATCCAAAATAGGAAGGCAAGGAAATAGAAGAGAGGAGAGGAGGAGAGGAAGAAAAAGATGATTCAAGCAGAAGGGGGATAGAGAGGGAACTAAGAGATAGAAAACTGGGAGTAGATGAGGTGGCTGATGTCTGTTTCCCCCCTCTAAACTGTGAGCTCGTTGTGGGCAGGGAATGTATCTCTTTATTGCTGTATTGTGCTTTCCCAAGTGCTTAGTACAGTGCTCTACATACAGTAAGCGCTCAATAAATACCACTGAATGAATGAATGAGGTGGACAAGGAGATGAAAACAGGCCCAAGGAGAAAAAAGAGGGAGATAGGGAAAAGACTTATTTAATTGGTAGCTGTGGCTGCTTGGACCATAGATAGCCATGTGAGCCTCTGGCCAGCTCAAGGAAAGGTGCCACTGAAGAAATGTGGTAGCCCCCAAAACACTGGGAGGATGCTGCCTAAGGCAAGCAGCATCTCCAGCATGCCTAGTGGATAGAGCACAGAAGGACCTGGGTTCTAATTCAGGCTCCACCACGTGTCTGCTGAGTGACCCTGGGCAAGTCACTTAACTTCTCTGAGCTTCAGTTCCCTCATCTGTAAAAAGGGGATTAAGATAGTGAGCCCCATGTGGGACATGAATTGTGTCCAACCTGATTACCTTGTATCTACCCCAGTGCTTAGTTCAGTGCCCGATACATAGTAAGAGCTTAACAAATACCATTAAAAAACCCCCAAAACTATGGCCAGCCACCAGAAAAGACTGTTAGATTTTTAGCAGTTCTCTGGCTCCCAGGTAGCCATTGATAATGCACCTTCAGCTGATCATGGGACAATTTTTCCCCATCTCCCTCTTTTTTCTCCCTGGGCCTGTTTTCATCTCCTTGTCCACCTCATTCATTCATTCTCCTTCTATATCCTAGCCTGCACACTCCGCTTCTCTGCTGCTAACCTTCTCACTGTGCCTCTTTCTTGCCTGTCCCGCCGTCGGCTCCTGGACCACATCCTACCTTTAACCTGGAATGCCCTCCCTCCTCAAATCCACCAAACTAGCGTAATTCCCCTACTGAAGCCCTACTGAAAGCTCACCTCCTCCAGGAGGCCTTCCCAGACTAAGCCCCCCTTTTCCTCTGCTCCCCCTCCCCTCCCCTGATCGCCCCAGCCCGTTCCCTTTGCTCTATCCCCCTCCCTGCCCCACAACACTTGTGTATGTATGTACGTATTTATAATTATAATTCTATTTATTTTTATTAATGATGTGTATATCATCAATCGTATTTATTGAGTGCTTACTATGTGCAGAGCACTGTACTAAGCGCTTGGGAAGTACAAATTGGCAACATATAGAGACAGTCCCTACCCAACAGTGGGCTTACAGTCTAAAAGTGTATATATCTCTAATCCTATTTATTTATAATGATGCTACTGATGCCTGTTAACTTGTTTTGATATCTGTCTCCCCCCTTCTAGACTGTGAGCCTGTTGTTGGGTAGGGACCACCTCTATATGTTGCCAATTTATACTTCCCAAGCGCTTAGTACAGTGCTCTGCACACAGTAAGCGCTCAATAAATACAATTGAATGAATGAATGAATGAGCCCGTTTTGGTCAGGGATGGTCTCTGTTACTGAATTGTACTTTCCAAGCATTTAGTCCAGTGCTCTGCACATAGTAAGTGCTCAATAAATACGATTGAATGAAAGAATTAACTAGGCAGAGCTTGCCAAAGGAAAGTCCCTGCTTATCGTGCAATTAGTTGTGCCCTGCTGTTGCACTCCTTCCCTGTAACTTCGGCTAGATGCCTTAAGGTAGGCAATGGATCGTCCAGCTGGTTTCTGCCTGTTACCAAATATTTGTAATGACCAGAGCAAGGCATATAGATGTGTCCGGGGCTCTCTGACTGACCCCTAGAAAGAGGATGAGGAGGGACAAGCACAAAGTCCTACTTGCTTCAGACTGGTTCCCCACTTTGTAACTCTTCCCCTCTACTCCCACTTCATTTCCCTGTGTTCTCCTCCATCTCTCACTCCCTCCTGTTTTTTTTTATGGTACTTGTTAAGTGTTTATTATGAGCCAGGCAATGAACTAAGCACAGAGGTAGTACATGTTAATCAGGTTGGACACCGTCCATGTCCCACATAGGAATCACAGTCTTAATCCCCTCGGCTTCAACTACCATCTCTTCATGGATGATTTCCAGATCTACCTCTCCAGCTCTGACCTCTGTCCTTCTCTGCAGTCTCACATTTCCGCTCTCCTTCAGGACATCTCTACTTGGATGTCCCACCAACACCTCAAACTTAACATGTCCAAACCATCCTTTCCACCAAAACCTTGTCCTCCCCGTGTCTTCCCCATCACTGAAGACAACACCCCAACCCTCCCTACCTCACAAGCCCTTACCCTTGGCGTTACCCTCCACTCATCTCTCTCATTCAACCCCCATATTCAGTGTCATCAAATCCTGCCAGTTCTGCTTTTGCAATGTAGCTAAAATCCACCCTTTCCTCCCCATCCAAACTGCTTGGGTCAGCTTGCTAGCCTCTTCACTGACTTCCCTGCCTGCTGTCTCTCCTCACTCCAGTCTATACTTCACTCTGCTGCCCGGATCATTTTTCTAAGAACCTCCAGTAGTTGCCCATCCACTTCCATATCAAACAGAGACTCCTCATCATCTGTCCCACAGACCTTATGTACATACCTGAAATTTATTGATTTATATTAATGTCTTTCTCCCCCTCTAGACTGTAAGCTCCTTGTGGGCAGGGAATGTTGTCTCCCAACTCTGTTGGTCTGTATTCTCCAAAGTACTTGGTACGTGCTCTGCACATGGTGAGTGCTCAACAAATACCATTGATTGACTGGAAAAATGAAGGCTGTTAGATGGCACATCTCTAACTATGTAGCTGAGTGTCGAGGAGAGAATCCATCAGCCTATTCCTCTATTCCTCCATCAGTGCCACTGTCAGAGAAAGAATGCTGGACTGGGGGGAACCTCTGTCCTCTGATCTGACCCAATGATGGCATTTCGTTTGCTCTTGTGCTAATAATAATGATGGTATTACTACATGCCAGACACTGGCTTAAGTGCTGGTGGATACAAGCAAATTGAGTTGGATGCAGCCCCTGTTCATTCATTCATTCATTCATTCAATTGTATTTATTGAGCACTTACTGTGTGCAGAGCACTGTACTAAGCACTTGGGAAGTACAAGTCGGGTTCCATGTGAGGCTCACAGTCTCAATCCCCATTTTACAGATGAGGGAACTGAGGCATGGAGAAGTGAGGCGATTTGCCCAAGGGCCACAGCAGACAAGTGGTGGAACCGGGATTAGAACCCATGACCTTCTGATTCCCAGGCCTGTGCTCTATCCACTACGCCACACTGCTCTTACTGATATTGCAAATTCATTCCATTGCACCTACTGCCTATGGCTGGTACTTCAGTACCGCTCTCCCCACCTTCAAAGATCCCCCTAGAATGTTGTTAGGGAATTAGGGAACATTTGTCTTACAATACAAGCCTGTTTGGATAGAGCGCAATGTGGAGTTGAAAGAAATGGTTGTTTACCAGCATACTGTGATGGACGTGATGAATAGCAGCATGGCCTAGTGGCAAGAGCACAGACTTGGGAGACAGAGGTCGTGGGTTCTAATCGCTCCTCTGCCACTTGTCTGCTGTGTGACCTTGGGCAAGTCACAACTTCTCTGTTCCTCAGCTACCTCTGTACAATGGGGATTGAGACTGTAAGCCCCATGTGGGACAGAGACTGTGTCCAACCTGATTGCCTTGTATCTACCCCAGTGCTTAGAACAGTGCTTGGCACATAGTAAGCACTTAAATACCATAATTCGTATTATTACTTCAAAGCCAGGTTTCCTTAATCTAGGGCTCTTCAAGTTCACAACAGTAAAACAGTAACCTGTGTTACTGGAGCACTGGCTGCATATTGGTTTAACTGTTCCACTTAATTATTTATTCATTTTTTTGGCTTTCTTTTGCTGTTAATGATGGCATTAAGAATGATGGCATTATATTTATTTTTATAGATCTGGAAATCATCCATGAAGAGATGGTAGTTGAAGCTGAGGGGATTAAGACTGTGATTCCTATGTGGGACATGGACGGTGTCCAACCTGATTAACTTGTACTACCCCTGTGCTTAGTTCATTGCCTGTCTCATAATAAGCACTTAACAAATACCATTAAAAAAAAACAGGAGGGAGTGAGAGATGGAGGAGAATACAGGGATTTTTACGATTATATTTATATTTATTAAGCACTTACTATGTGCAAAGCACTGTTCTAAGTGCTGGGGAAGTTACAAGGTGATCAGGTTGTCCCACAGAGGGCTCACAATCTTAATCCCCATTTTACAGGTGAGGTAACTGAGGCCCAGAGAAGTTAAGTGACTTGCCCAAAGTCACACAGCTGACTATTGGCAGAGCTGGCATTTGAACCCATGACCTCTGACTTCAAAGCCCGTGCTCTTTCCACTGAGCCACGCTGCTTCTCTGTTCTCTTCTCTGTTACCAGTTGTAGCTATGTTTTTCCTCTTGTTCCCATTGCATGTATACTAGCTATTTCTGCCTGTCTCCCATATTAGCTTGTAAGCACCTTGAGGGCAAGGTAATTCATTCATTCATTCCATTGTATTTATAATAATAATAATTATAATGATATTTGTTAAGAACTTACTATGTGCCAGGCACTGTAGTAAGTGGTGGGGTGGGTACATACCTCCTTCCCTTCCCCACAGCACCTGTATATATGTATATATGTTTGTACAAATTTATTACTCTATCTATTTATTTATTTATTTTGCTTGTACATATCTATTCTATTTATTTTATTTTGTTAATTTGTTTGGTTTTGTTCTCTGTCTCCCCCTTCTAGACTGTGAGCCCATTGTTGGGTAGGGACTGTCTCTATATGTTGCCAACTTGTACTTCCCAAACGCTTAGTACAGTGCTCTGCACACAGTAAGTGCTCAATAAATACGATTGATTGATTGATTGATTGATTGATCTGTTTGGACACAGTCCCTGTCTCTCGTAGGGCTCACAGTCTCAATCCCCATTTTACAGATGAGGTAACTGAGGCACAGAGAAGTGAAGTGACTTGCCCAAAGCCACACAGCAGGCAAGTGGCGACAGAGTCAGGATTAGAACCCATGTCTTTCTGATTCCCAGGCCCACGCTCTATACACTAGGCCATGCTGCTTCCCTTTATTGAGCACTATACTAAGTGCTTGGGAGAGCACAATACAACAATAAACAGTCACATTCCCTGCCCACAGCAAGCTTACAGTCTAGAGGTCCTTGTCTTTTCATTCTCTTGAATGCTCTCAAGCGTCTCGTGTAGTATCCTGCACGCAACAGGAGCCCAGTGATGGATGATGAAGATAACGAGGCAGCAGAATCTCTCAATCAGTCCATCAGTCGTATTTGTTGAGTGCTGTGTGCAAAGCACTGTACTAAGCACTTGGGAGAGTACAAAGCAACAGAGTTGGTAGACATATCCCCTGGTCACAAGAAGTTCACGGTCTAGATGGGGAGACGGATAGTAATATAAATAAATAAATTGTGGATATGTACATAAGTACCGTGGGGCTAGGGGTGGGGTGAATATCAAGTTTTTGAAGGGGGCAGATCCCAAAATGAAGAGGGTGAGGTAGGGGCTCACGCATATAAGGAGTTCCCTACATTGATTAATAGGAAGGCTCTCTCCTTCTGGAGGGATTCTGCTAAATTAAGCATCTGGAAGTTTCTTATTTGGCCTTGCTGTTTATAGTGCCAAAGGTAGCTATTTTATCCATATTTCTCATGGCTTCCATCAAGTTGGAAAGAAACAACAACAGAACACTAACAAAGATCGTTAAATCAGTCCAAACTGTTGGGGAAGGTGGTTAACTCTATTTCTATCATTGCCAGTGCTATTTCAGGAGGTTAACTCTAACCAAGCAAGTTTGGGCCCCTTAGACTGTAAACTTCTTGACAGCAGAGATCGTGTCTACCAACTCTATTGTATTGTACGCTCCTAAAGGCTTAATCCAGTGCTCAGAACACAAGAAGTGCTTAATGAATACCACTGGTTGGAAGAAGCAGGGAAGTGGCCTAGGGGATAAATTATATTTGTTCTGATGACTTTGACACCTGTCTACAAGTTTTGTTTTGTTGTCTGTCTCCCCCTTCTAGACTGTGAGCCCGTTGTTGGGTAGGGACCGTCTCTATATGTTGCCAACTTGTACTTCCCAAGCGCTTAGTACAGTGCTCTGCACACAGTAAGCTCTCAATAAATACGATTGAATGAATGAATGAATGAATGAATGAATGAATGAATAAAGCACTGGCTTAGGAGCCAGACCTGGGTTTTGATCCCAACTTCTTCACTTGCCTGCTGTGGGACCTTGGGCAAGTCACTTAACTTCTCTGTGCCTCAGTTTCCTCTGCTGCAAAATGGGGATTCAATACCTGTTCTCCTACTTAGATTGTAAGCCACATGTGGGACAGGAACTGTAACTGGCCTGATTAGCTTGTATATACCCCAGTGCGTGACACATAGAATAATAATGATGGTATTTGTTAAGCACTTACTATGTGCCAAGCACTGTTATAAGCACTGAAAGCACTTAAATACCATAAAAAATAAAAAGTGGGATCTGTGTTCTTGTCTTAGTGGATTCCCCCAACCTGAATGTCTGTATACTTTGTTAGTAAAACTGGAACTAAGAGTCATTTCCCAAAGCAGTGGGGAGACAATGGAAGAGGGTAATAGGGCTTCCACCAGAAGCATACAGAGATCTGGAAAGTAGATGAACACAGACTGACATGAAAAATCCTCATTTTTCTCTCTTCCAGGGCTCCACTGCTTGATTTATTTTTCCAGGATTCAAAATGCATCAAGTATAGGTATGTTGATTCTTAAACAAGGAGGGTGAAAAAAATCTAGGAGGCTAAATGATGATATTTCAGTTAAATAGAAATTGTGCACCTGAATTCTGAAATCACATTTCCTACAGGGGGGTCTTCCCAGATGAACTTCTAATCCCCCTACCTTATATTCATTCATTCAATGGTATTTATTGAGCGCTTACTGTGTGCAGAGCACTGTACTAAACGCTTGGGAAGTACAAGTGGCAACATATAGAGACGGTCCCTACCCAACAACAGGCTCACAGTCTAGACGGGGGAGACAAGCAATAAAACAAAATATGTTTTGTTTTATACATCTCCAACCTGTCACTTCTACCCTTCCATTCCATGTAAGCACTTAAGTACTCACAAGCCCCGTAGCACTTTGTACATATCTTAGGCACTCAATTATTTTCTCCTAGTGGTAAATTATTTGAATATTTGTCTCTCCCACTAGACTGTAAGGTCTCGAGGGGTGAGTTGGGACTCCAGCATATAAGGTACTCCTATACTGATGGATAGGAATTATCTCTTTTGGAGACGAGGTATCACACTACCAAATTAAGCTTCTTGAAGTTTCTTCTTTGGCTTTGTTGTTTATGTGAATCAATCAATCGATCATATTTATTGAGTGCTTACTTTGTGCAGAGTACATTACTAAGTGCTTGGGAGAGGACAGTAGAAAAGAGTAGGAATAGACAATCACTGCCCACAGGAGTTTACAAGACTAGAGGGGGAGACAGATGTTAAAATAAATTACAAATGGACATATACGTAGGTGCTATGGAGCTGGGGGAGGGATGAATATCTAAGTGCTTAAGTGTTTATACTGCCAAAGACAGCTATTTTGTTAATATTTCTCATGGCTTCTGTAAAGTTTGAGAGAAAGGACCACAAAACTCTAGCAAAAGTTGTAAACCTTTAACAACCAAAGGTTGAAAAATTAACTTCAGCCTTTTGTTAAGTGCTTACTCTGTGCCATTCATTCAGTCATATTTACTGAGCTCTTACTGTTTGCAGAGCACTGTATTAAGCACTTGAGAAAGTACAGTACAACATTAAACAGTGACATTCCCTTCCCACAACGAGTTTACAGTCTAGAGGGGGGGAGCCAGACATCAATACAAATAAACAAAATTGCAGATATGTACATAAATGCTGTGGAGCTGTGAGGGGGAGAGAGCAGGCACCATACTAAGCTCTGGGGTAGATACAAGCTAATCACAGTCCATGTCCCACATGGGACACACAGTCATAATCCCCATTATACAGATGAGGTAACTGAGGCACAGAGAAGTTGTGATTTGCCCAAGGTCACATAGCAGATGAGTGGAGGAACCAGGATTGGAACCCAGGTCCTCTGGACTCCTAGGCCTGAGCTATTTCCACTAGGCCACACTGCTTTTTTTATGGTATTTGTTCCAGGTAGAAGAGAGGATGTGAGCAAGAGGTTAGCAGAAAGAGAAGAGTAATAGGCACAGTGAGTAAGTTAGCTTGAGAGATGTGGTGATACTAGAGCTAGGGTATAGTAGGAGAGGAGTGAGGATAAGTAAGGAGAATAATAATAATAATGATGATGGTATTTGTTAAGTGCTTACTATGTGCCAAGCACTGTTCTAAGCGCTGGGGTAGATACAAAGTAATCAGGTTATCTCATTTGGGGCTCCCAGTCTTAATCCCCATTTTACAGATGAGGTAACTGAGGCCCAGAGAAGTTAGGTGACTTGACCAAAGTCACACAGCTAACAAGTGGCGGAGCCGGGATTTGAACCCATGACCTTCTGACTCCCAAGCCAGGCTCTTTCCACTAAGCCTCGCTGAAGAGAGTTGACTTGAAGGCCTTAAAGGAGTTCAGGAATTTCTGCTTGATGCAGAGAGGAATGGGCTGCCATTGGAGATTTTTGAGGAGTAGGAACATGTGTGGAATGATGTCTTTAGGAGAATGAACCAGGAAGCAGAGTGAAGAATGGACTGGAGAAGGGAGAGACAGATGGCAAGAGAGGTCTGCAAGGAAGCTGATGCAGTACTCAGGTTGAGATATAAATGCATGTGACAGTTTGAATAGAGACGAAGGGGCAGGTTCTGCAGATGTGGAGGAAGAACCGATAGAGTCTGATGACAGCCTGAATATGAAAGAAAGCGAGATGTCAAGGGGAGGATGGTACTGAGGACAATTTTCAACCAGCCTCAGGGTTTGGCTTCTGCAATTCCTCTTACAGTCCCATTGAAACCTAGTTATAATAAAAAAATTCAGGGGACCAAGATATGAATGTTGTTCAAAGTTGGATCATCACTGATAGCTTGCATCCCCGGACAATTTTCTGGTACTAGGATGGACAAAGTGTTGGTGTCTAAGATATGAGTGTTAGGTTCACAACAACCTGTGTTGTTTGTGAACCTGAGACTGCAGGTTGTGTTATTTTCATTTCAATCAAATGTTACTTTGAAGCCTAGAATATGGAGTTCTATTTCCTTCCTCACTCCACAGATGCATGCCAAACCAACATCGTTTGTCCTAAAAATGCAAGTTGCAAGAACAACTATTGCAAATGCAATAGTGGATTTAAATCAAGCTCCAGAAAAGAAATCTTTGTGGACCAAAATGTAACGTGCAATGGTAAGTAAGGGGTTAGCAGTGACAAGTGAGCAATCCACTACTATATGTATTAACAATAATCATTATTATAATGACTATTATAATAATTGTGGTATTCGTTAAGCACTTACAATGTGTCAGACACTTTACTAAGTGCTGGGGTGGATACAAGCAAATTGCGTTGGACACAGTCCCTGTCCCACTTTGGGCCCACAGACTTAACGACCATTTTCAAGATGAGGTAACTGAGGCCCAGAGAAGTGAAGTGCTCAAGCAAGTTAAGCGAGTGCCCAAGGTCACACAGCAGACAAGTGGAGGGATTAGAACCCACGCCCTTCTGACTCCCAGTTCCCTGTTCTATTCACGATGCCATGGGGAAATATTTAATGATGGAAAGCTTTCAAAAAGGAACTACCTGCAATTCTCTAACCGACAAGTGTCTCCTTGGTGATGTTTTAGAATTTTTCAGGGCATTTTGGCTCTATCTGAAAATAACATTTCCCCTTCATTTTACAGATATCAATGAATGTAAAGAAAATAAATTTATTTGCCCCATCACTTCATTTTGCCATAATACCATAGGAGACTATTACTGCAAGTGCCCTGAAGGGTATGCAGTGGAGAGTGGAGAGACCACCTTCAAGGGGCTAAAGATGAGATGCAGTGGTAAGTGGCAGATCTGTGGCAAAAGTAATAATAATAATTATGGTATTTGTTAAGCGCTTACTATGTGCCAAGTTCTAAGTGCTGGGGTAGATACAAGATAATCAGGTTGTCGTATGTGGGGCTCACAGTCTTAATCTCCATTGAACAGATGAAGTAATTGAGGCACAGAGAAGTTGTGACTTGCCCAGGGTCACATAGCGGATGAGTAGAGGAACCAGGATTGGAACCTCTGGACTCTTTCCACTAGGCCACACTGCTTTTTTGTTGTTGTTGTTGATATTTGTTCCAGGTAGAAGAGAGGACGTGAGCAAGGGATTAGCGGAAAGAGAAGAAAAAAAAGAAGAAAAGAGAAGAGTAATAGGCACAGTGAGTAGGTTAGCTTGAGAGAAGTGATGCTAGGGTATAGTAGGAGAGGAGTGAGGATAAGTAAGGAGAATAATAATAATAATGATGGTATTTGTTAAGTGCTTACTATGTGCCAAGCACTGTTCTAAGCGCTGGAGTAGATACAAGGTAATCAGGTTGTCCCACGTGGGGCTCCCGGTCTTAATCCCCATTTTACAGATGAGGTAACTGAGGCCCAGAGAAGTTAAGTGACTTGCTCAAAGTCACACAGCTGACAAGTGGTGGAGGCAGGATTAGAAGCCACAACCTTCTGACTCCCAAAGCCCGGCACTTTCCACTAAGCCTCGCTGAAGAGAGTTGACTTGAAGGCCTTAAAGGAGTTCAGGAAGTTCAGGAATTTCTGCTCGATGCAGAGAGGAATGGGCTGCCATTGGAGATTTTTGAGGAGTAGGAATATGTGCAGAATGATATCTTTAGGAAAATGAACCACGAAGCAGAGTGAAGAATGGACTGGAGAAGGGAGAGACAGGAGGCAGAGAGGTCTGCAAGGAAGCTGATGCAGTACTCAGGTTGAGATATAAGTGCATGTGACAGTTTGGATAGAGACGAGGGGGCAGATTCTGGAAATGTGGAGGAAGAACCGATAGAGTCTTGTGACAGCATGAATATGAAAGAAAGCGAGATATCAAGGGGAGGATGGTACTGAGGATAATTTTCAACCAGCCTCAGGGTTTGGCTTCTGCAATTCCTCTTACAGTCCCATTGAAACCTAGTTATAATAAAAAAATTCAGGGGACCAGGAAATGAATGTTGTTCCAAGATGGATCATCACTGATAGCTTAATAATAATAATGGCATGTATTAAGTGCTTACTATGTGCAAAGCACTGTTCTAAGCACTGGGGAGGTTACAAGGTGATCAGGTTTTCCCACGGGGGCGCTCACAGTCCTCATCCCCATTTTACGGATGAGGTCACTGAGGCCCAGAGAAGTTAAGTGACTTGCCCAAAGTCACACAGCTGACAAGTGGTGGAGCCGGGATTTAAACCCATGACCTCTGACTCCCAAGCCCGGGCTCTTTCCACTGAGTCACGCTGCTTCTCTCCCAGGACAATTTTCTGGTACTAGGATGGACAAAGTGTTGGTGTCTAAGATATGAGTGTTACGTTTCTACCTGTGTTGTTTGTGAACCTGAGATTGCAGGTTGTGTTATTTTCAATTCAATCAAATGTTACTTTGGTGCTTAGAATATAGAGTTCTATTTCTTTCCTCACTCCACAGATGCATGCCAAACCAACATTGTTAGTCCTAAAAACACAAGTTGCAAGAACAACTATTGCAAATGCAATAGTGGATTTAAATCAAGCTCCAGAAAAGAAGTATTTGTGGACCAAGTGGAGTCTGAGGTCATGGGTTCAAATCCTGCCTCAGCCACTTGTCAGCTGTGTGGCTTTGGGCAAGTCACTTAACTTCTCTGTGGCTCAGTTACCTCATCTGTAAAATGGGGTTGAAGACTGCGAGCCCCACATGGGACAACCTGATGACCTTGTATCCTCCCAGCACTTAGAACAGTGCTTTGCACATAGTAAGTGCTTAATAAATGCCATCATTATTATTATTATTATGAATGGTAAGTAAGGGGTTAGCGGTGACAAGCGAGCAATCCACTATTATTTGTATTAACAATAATCATTATTATTATAATGGCTATTATAATAATTGTGATATTTGTTAAGCACTTACTATGTGTCAGACACTTTACTAAGTTCTGGGGTGGATACAAGCAAATCGGGTTGGACACAGTCCCTGTCCCACTTGGAGCCCACAGTCTCAATCACCATTTTCAAGATGAGGTAACTGAGGCCCAGAGAAATGAAGTGCTCAAGCAAGTTAAGCGAGTGCCCAAGGTCACACAGCAGACAAGTGGAGGGATTAGAATCCACGACCTTCTGATTCCCAGTCCCCTGTTCTATTCACGATGTCATGGGGAAATATTTAATGATGGAAAGCTTTCAGAAAGGAACTAGCAGCAATTCTCTAACAGACTTAGTGATGTTTTAGAATTTTTCAGGGCATTTTGGCTCTATCTGAAAATAACATTTCCCCTTCGTTTTACAGATATCAATGAATGTAAAGAAAATAAATTTATCTGCCCCATCAATTCATTTTGCCATACTACCATGCGAGACTATTACTGCAAGTGCTTTGAAGGGTATGCAGTGGAGAGTGGAGAGACCACCTTCAAGGGGCTAAAGATGAGATGTTATGGTAGAAGTAGCGTGGCTCAGTGGAAAGAGCCCGGGCTTGGGAGTCAGAGGTCATGGGTTCTAATCCCACCTCGGCCACTTGTCTGTTGTGTGACTTTGGGCAAGTCATTTAACTTCTCTGTGCCTCAGTTCCCTCATCTGTAAAATGGGGGTTAAGACTGAGAGCCCCACGTGGAACAACCTAATCACCTTTTATCCCCCCCCAGATCTTAGAACAGTGCTTCACACACAGTAAGCGCTTAACAAATGCCATCATTATTATTATTAAGTGGCAGATCCATGACAAAAGTAATAATAAAAATGACGGCATTTGTTAAGCGCTTACGATGCACCAAGCACTGTTGTAAGTGCTGGGGTAGATGCAAGTTAATCAGGTTGTCCCACATGGGGCTCACAGTCTTAATCCCCATTGTACAGATGAGGTAACAGAGGCACAAAGTTAAGTGGCTTACCCGAGGTCACACAACACTCAGCAGAAAAGTAGCAGAGGTGACAGAACTGAGACAAAACCGGGGTCTAGCACTGCAATGTTTATCTCACAGTCTTGGAGGCGACACCAGTAGACGAGCACAGATGTGGTCTCATCTTGCAGTAGAGGAAGAAAGGGGTGTTGGAGGGTGGCAGTGATTCTTGTGTCACATTCTTCCCACACTCTCCCAGCAAGGATGGGAAAAGGAGGAATGACAGTGGGAAAGGGGATAGAAAGGAGGAGAATTAGGAGAAGGAGGATAGGATTAATTTGTATTTACTTTAGCACTTAGAATGGACATGTAGTAAGTGCGTACCAAATACCATAATGATAATAATAATAATAATTAACAATAAAAAAAATGAAGGAGGGGATAGGAAAGTGTTGTGGAGAGAGAAAAAAGTTCTGTGAAGTGGCAGAGAGGGACCCAATGACAGGACCTCCGGACTAATCCCCGCTTTTCCTCTGTTCCCCCTCCCCTCCCCATCACCATGACTCGCTCCCTCTGCTCTACCCTCCTCCCCGCCCCAAAGCGCTTGTGCATATATGTGCATATTTATAATGATAATTCTATCTATTTTTATTAATGATGTGTATATATCTATGATTCTATTTATTTATAATGATGCTACTTGATGTCTGTTTACTTGCTTTGATGTCTGTATTCCCCCTTCTAGACTGTGAGCCCACTGTGGACAGGGATTGTCTCTGTTGCTGAATTGTACTTTCCAAGCTCTTAGTACAGTGCTCTGCACACAGTAAGAGCTCAACAAATATGAATGAATGAATGAATGAATGACCTCAACCTTAACATGTCTAAAATTCATCCCTACCCCCTAAACCTTCTCCACCTATTCTTTTTCCAGTAACAGTCAACGAAATCACCACCCTCCCTATCTGTGAAGCCTGCAACTATGACATTATCTTTAACTCAATATATCAATCAATCATTTATCTCAACCCTCAAGTCTAGTCTGTGGCCAAATCCTGTCATTCTTCCTCCACAACATTTCTGGCATTTGTTCCTTCTTCTCCAAACAGTGACTACACTGGTCCAGGACCTTGTCATATCCTGCTCCTCTCCAGTCCCTCCCCCTTCCTGTCCCTTCGTCAACTTTCCCATCCTTCCCAGCAGGATCTCAAGAGGAGATCTCCTGCCTTCTATCAAAATCCACCCCCTCCCCCTGCACATCCGACCCTATCACTTTGCACCTTATCAAAACACTTGCCTCCTCCCTTCTTCCCTTCTTGACCAGCATCTTCAACTGTTCACTCTCCAGTGGCTTCTTTCCCACTGCTTTCAAACATGCTCATGTCTCCCCTATCCTAAAAAAGCCCTCCCTAGACCCCATCATCATCATCATCATCAATCGTATTTATTGAGTGCTTACTGTGTGCAGAGCACTGTACTAAGCGCTTGGGAAGTACAAGTTGGCAACATATAGAGACAGTCCCTACCCAACAGTGGGCTCACAGTCTAAAAGGGGGAGACAGAGAACAAAACCAAACATACTAACAAAATAAAATAAATAGAATAGATATGTACAAGTAAATAAATAAATAAATAAATAAATAGAGTAACAAATATGTACAAACATCTATACATATATACAGGTGCTGTGGGGAAGGGAAGGAGGTAAGATGGGGGGGATGGAGGGGGGACGAGGGGGAGAGGAAGGAAGGGGCTCAGTCTGGGAAGGCCTCCTGGAGGAGCTGAGCTCTCAGTAGGGGCGGTGAGCTCTCAGTAGGGCCTTCTGGCACACAGTTCAGTACACAGTAAGGTCTCAATAAATACAACTGCTTGACTGACTGAGGACAGAGTGTGGTCCCCGAGGGCGTAAACCCCAACATTTAAGAGGGTTCTCGCTCTGTCCTCCTTCCTCCCCACCTCTCCAAGGGCGGCAGCCCCCCTCAAATCCGGCCCAGCATGTCCGGGGTTCGCTTCCTGCCCGACTGGGGCTGCCTGACTGCCCGACTGAGACCCCATGGCTCTCTCCAGTAATCGCCCCATCTCTCTCCTACCATACCTCTCAAAACTCTCTGAGCAAGTTGTCTACACCCCCTGTCTCAAGTTCCTCTCCTCCAATTCTCTCCTTGACTCCTTCCAAACTGGCTTCTGCCCCCTTCACTCCACAAAAACCACCCTCTCAGAGGTCTCCAATGATCTCCTTCTTGCCAAATCCAATGGCCTCTACTCCATCCTAAACCTCCTCGACCTCTCAACCGCTTTTGACACTGTCTACCACCCCCTTCTCCTGGAAACATTATTCAACCTCAGCTTTGCTGACAGTGTCCTCTCTTGGTTCTCCTCCTATCTCTCTGGCCACTCATTCTTAGATTCTTTCACAGGCTCCTCCTCTGCCTCCCACCCCCTAACTGTGGTTGTCCCTCAAGGTTCAGCTCTGGGCCTCCTTCTGTTCCCCATCTACACCCACTCCCTTGGAAAACTCATTTGGTCCCATGGCTTCAACTACTACCTCTATGCGGATGATACTCAAATCTACATCTCAGCCCTGATCTCTCTCCCTTTCTGCAGTCTCACATTTCCTCCTGTCTTCAAGACATCTCTACTTGGATGTCCTGCCATCACCTCAAACTTAACATGTCCAAAACAGAACTCCTTATCTTCTCACCTAAACTTTGTTCTCCTCCTGAGTTTCCCATCGCTGTAGATGGCACCACCATCCTTGTTGTTTCACAAACCTGTAACAAGCAGCGTGGCTCAGGGGAAAGAGTCCGGGTTTGAGAGTCAGAGGTCGTGGGTTCTAATCCCGGCTCCACCACTTATCAGCTGTGTGACTTTGGGCAAGTCACTTAACTTCTCTGGGCCTCAGTTACCTCATCTGTAAAATGGGGATTAAGACTGTGAGCCCCACGTGGAACAATGTGATCACCATGTATCTACCCCAGTGCTTAGAACAGTGCTTGGCACTTAACAAATGCCATTATTATTATTATTATCCTTGACTCCTCTTTCTCATTCAACCCACATACTCAATCTATCACTAAATCCTGTCGGTTCAACCTTCACAACATCGCTAAAATCCTTCCTTTCCTCTCCATCCAAACTGCTACCACATTAATCTAAGCACTTATCCTATTGCACCTTGATTACTGTATCGTTCTGGAGTTTGGAAGGCACGAAGAGTGCGAGCTGGGGAATACTGGGTAAAATAGTGGGCAAAAACTAATGGTATATTTTTATTTTTAGCAGTGTACTAAATGCTGGGGTAGATATATTGCAATCAAATTAAACAGAGTCCCTGTCCCACATGGGTCTCGTGTTCTAAACGGAAGGGAGAACAGGTATCTACCCCCCATTTTTCAGAGGAGGGAACTGAGGCACAGAGAAGTTAAGTGATTTGGCCAAGGTCACACGGCAGGTGAGTGGCACAGCTGTGATTAGAACCCAGGTCCTCTGACTCCCAGCCCATGCTCTTTCCACTAGGCCATGCTGTTAGAGGCCAGTATGTAAGTGGGGACAGCTGGGGGAGAGTTGATGGAGAGTCTTGAAGAAAGATTTCCAGATTAACCAAAGCAAATGCTTGCATAGCCTTTTGGGTTGGATGGGCAACAATAGCTGGCCTTCTCTGCATCTTGGAGCCAGGAAGGGGCTAGAAGGGAACCTGAAATATTTCCACCCTTGTACATTGTTGCTGGGGGAAGGAGGAGGAGAAAGGCTCTCATCCTCTCAGAACTACAGGACTGGGGACAAGTGGAAACCCAGTTTGCTATTATCCAAGTGAAATAAGGAACCAAGACAATTTTCTGGGTATTTCAAGCAAAAATCTTTATTTTTCACCTGAATTAACTTGTTTTCCCTGAAATGCTTAATTACTTAAAATTGCTTCAGTTCTGCCATACCCTAGTGGAGATCTAGCCAAATACTTTGTGAAACTACGGTCTCCTGTCCGTGGAGCCTGATGGCTCTGTTACCCCATAAACTGCAGTTGTGTTCATCTTTTCTACTTCCCTCCATGGATGATCATGGCAAAGAAACACCTGGTGCTCCATAAGTGTTTCTGACTGCCAGTAGCATCTTAGGCCATGAAACACTTTAGATTCAGTGTCATCTGCCTCCTAGATATTGATGAATGTGCTCTGAGGCCTTCACCTTGTGGCCCTCATTCTATTTGCAATAATACCCTGGAAAGTTACTCATGCAGATGTTTGGCTGGATTCCTGTCTCCCCCTGGAACTCTTTGAAAACTTGGTATCTGTGCGACTTCCCACTGTGCGGGTAACATGCATTCGCTCTAGCACTGAGAACAGGGCTCGACACATACTAAGTGCTTAACAAATGTCATGCTAATAATATTAATGATAAAATACCAATCGCAACACCACTGGCCTCTTCAGCCCTGACCTAATGTCCAAGTCTGGCACTTTCAGAATTTAATGGAAACATCTCCAGTAGGTCCAGAAATTGATGCCTGTTTCCAAGGTTCCGGCTGTCCTCAAAATTCTGACTGTCATAACGGCTTGGGGAGTTACACCTGCACATGCAGGGATGGCTTTGCCTTCAGGAATTCGCAGTGCGAAGGTTCTGTGGCAATTCATTCTTATTTGGATGCTCGCAATTTTTTTTTGGCTAATCTCATTTGTGAACCTGTGGGATTGTGAACTAGCCCAGGTCAAACGTATAAAGCCACCTAATTAGACTGGCCTCTCTGTCTCCTCTTCTGTCCTCCAGATGTTGATGAGTGTCAGAACACCACAGTTAGTCCTGCACATGCAACTTGCAAAAACAAACTTGGAGGTTATTTTTGCACTTGCAGAAGGGGATTTGTATGGAGCAGGGGAAAACAGAAGTTTGTGGGTGGAGGAGTAGAATGTAAAAGTAAGTGGAGAGCTGGTTCCAAACAAGGGGAATGAGACTTACTTTTGAGGACCAGCCATCAGAAGGCCTGCAGTAATGAAAATCAATGGTAATAATGGTAGTATTAATGCTTATTATGTGCTAAACTCTGGGGTTGGTACAAGATTATGAGAATGGACACACCCCTACCACCTCTCATCATCATCAATCGTATTTATTGAGCGCTTACTGTGTGCAGAGTACTGTACTAAGTGCTTGGGAAGTACAAGTTGGCAACATATAGAGACAGTCCCTACCCAGCAGTGGGCTCACAGTCTAAAAGAGAGACCTCTGCATGGATGATTTTCAAATCCACCTCACTAAAGCCCTGACCTCCCTCCTCCACAACCTTGCATCTCCTTCTGCATCCAGTACATCTCTACATCCATGTCCTACCAGCAATCCAACTCAACAATGTCCTAAACTAAGCCCCTCATCTTCCCTCCCAAATCGGCTCCTCCAAATAACTTTCCCTTCTTCCTTAGCTTTACCCTTGACTCTTTGATTCCTCTCTTTCAATTTATTTATTGAGTGCTTACCACTGCACTAAGTGGTTGGGAGAGTACAGTATAACAGACTTAGTAGACATGTTCCCTGCCCACAAAGAGCTTACAGTCTAGAGTACTCTCCCTCCTACTTAGCCACTCAATTCTCCCCCCACCACCCAGCTCAGATGCTTCATTCATCTCAAACCAACCTACTCACTGTACCTCATTCTCGTCTCTCCTGCTCATGCTTTCCCTGCTACTGGGAACTCTCTCCCCCTTCACATCAGGCAGACCACTGCTTATCCCATCTTCCAGGTCCTTCTGACATCACATCTACTGCAGGAGGCCTTCCCTGATGAAGCTCTCATCTCCACAACCTATTTCGCCCTCAACTGCCATTTCAACACTTTGGCATCATCTAAGCACCTTGGTACTCTCCTCCCTAACCATTGTCCTCCTTTGTACACATCTTTACACTCTGTTGTTTCCTCCTGCCCCTAATTGACTTTAGTGTCTGTCTCCTCCTTTAGACTGAAGGCTCCTTGTGGGCAGGGATTGTTTCTATCATCTACCATCTCTATTGTACTGTACTCTCTCAAGCACTTAGTACAGTGCACTGCTTGTGCTCTTCATGGACTAGACTTGTGATATACAATATTCCTCAATTCACTGATTGATTCATTTCCCTGTTAAGTGAGTGGAGTGGGAGAAGTTTAGGTTCACACAAAGAGAGAAAGTTTCATGGTGAACCCAATCTCTGAGGAATAATTATAGGTTAGGAAGAGGTCAAGAATGAATGGGATTTGCCCTCGATGGCTCTCGACAGGGCTATGTGGTGGAAGGCTGGAGAAGCGGAAGCGTGAGGAATGGAGATTGGGATTTGGGGTGGCGATAAGAGAAGAGGACTGGGCTCCTCCTGAAACAGAGGGCTGTGAAGTGGAGTCCAGGCATCTGTCCAAGACCAACTAGGTTTGCGTTTCTGATGACCCCCCCAGGTTGAGGGGCTCAGTCCTGAGGGCTCATGTAGAGCTTTAACCTACAGATTTTGGTGCTAATTCCGTCTACACCAATGCCTTTTGGCCTTTGAAAACATGGTCACAAGGGCAATTTTAGATGATTAGGTGAGTTCTCGTGAATAGGTATCAGCAAATTTACTAGAAATTAAACACACACTTTTGCCATTTTCTCAGGGGTCTCATAAGCTCAGTTTGTCCTCGAACTTCCAACTGTTACAACCCTGTGGACAGTTCGTTACAAGTGCACCAGTAATAAACAGGTTTGGCCTCCAGGAACTCCTGGTGTGAAAGAGAAATTCAAGCCCAGATCTCCACTGACAAAGCAAACTGGGGAACCAGTGCTATTTTCTGGGTCTTTCAAGCACAAACCTCAGCTTTCCACTGTACCATCCAGTGTCCCCTGAAATGCCTAAGTCGAGGTTGGGGGGCAGGGGATGACACCCAACTGACTGCAGGACGTGGCCCACCTGAGATTTTTAACATCTTTTTTTCACCCAAGTGGCTAGCACGCATGACCTATGAAGTCAGCAGGATCTAGTCAGAAATGATATGTGCCCTGACTGACCACAGTTCTTGAGAGTAATTCAGTCGGATAAGTGCCAGTACTCTTATTGTCATGATCAAAATTGACTAAAGGTTTTTGTACAAATAAATGTGATTAAAATGTTTTTTTCACTTTAATTACCACTGTGGAGGTACCCCAGCACTTAGAACAGTGCTTGTCATATAGGAAGTACTTAAGATATCCTGACTGGATTACTGCATCAGCATCCTTTCTGATCTCCCAACCTCCTGTCTCTCCCCACTTCAGTATATACTTTACTCTGCTGCCTGGATTATCTTTGTACAGAAACACTCTGGGCATGTCACCCCCCTCCTCAAAAATCTCCAGTGGTTGTCTATCAAGCTGCGTATGAAGCAAAAACTCCTCACTATTGGCTTCAAAGCTGTTCATCACCTTGCCCCCTCCTACCTCACCTCCCTTCTCTCCTTCTATAGCCCAGCCTGCACATTCCACTCCTCTGCTTCTAACCTCCTCACTGTGCCTCGTTCTAGCATGTCCCGCCATCGACCCCTGGCCCATGTCCTACCTCTGGCCTGGAATGCCCTCCTCCTCACATCTGCCAAACTAGCTCTCTTCCTTCCTTCAAAACCCTACTGAGAGCTCACCTCCTCCAGGAGGCCTTCCCAGACTGAGCCCCCCTTTTCCTCTGATCCTCCTCCCCTCCCCTTCGCCCCTACTCCCTCCCTCTGTTCTACCCCATCCCCCACCCCACAGCACTTGCGTATATTTGTACATATTTATTATTCTGTTTATTTTATGTGATGTGTATATATCTATAATTCCATTTATTTATTTTGATACTACTGATGCCTGTCTACTTGTTTTGTTTTGTTGTCTGTCTCCCCCTTCTAGACTGTGAGCCCATTGTTGGGTAGGGATTGTCTCTATCTGTTGCCAAATTGTACTTTCCAAGTGGTTAGTACAGTGCTCTGCACACAGTAAGCACTCAATAAATATGATTGAATGAATGAATAAGACATATAATAATAACAATAATAACACTATATTAATCACCACACCACTGACCATTTCAGTCCAGAGCTAGAATCCGAGTCAGGCCCTTTCAGAGTTCAGTGGGAACTCCTTCCCTTGCTTTCCAAATATTGACGAGTGTCTCCATGATTCCACCTATCTCCAGAATTCCTACTGTCACAACAGCATAGGGAGTTATTCCTTCACCTGCAGGGACGACTTCACCCTCAGGAACTCTCGGAGTAAAGATATCACAGGTCAGGTTTCTGCTAACATAACAAGGCCCAGACCCAACCCAACCAGGTTGCCCTAGGAGCCTGTCAGTATACCTAAACTGACCGAGACTCTATTTTGGGCCTTGCTCCTCCTCAATTGGTGCCACCATAGCCTTCTCTGTGGCCCCCAGGGGAACCTCAGAGCCAAATTCAGAGTCCAGGAGGCTGGCCAGGATGCATTCTGGGGCAATAACTGACATTTGGATTGATTTCTGAATCATTCAGGAGATTTGTGCAAACTCACAATCTCATGGCCAGTTAATTACCCATGACTGTATGGGCTCATGCAAGTGGCTTGAGCAGATCCTGAAATACTGAGACAAAATATACTGTCAGCCAATCTATTTGAATTGAGGGAACAGGCAACTGAACATAATGACACTGGATTGAGTATCTGGGGTCAAAGAAGGTGGGTTTTGTCTTGCCCAAACTGCCTATTGGCTCAGGATGTCTCAGAGCCCAGGGGGTCTCAATTTTCAGATGGAACTGAGGTCCATGATCCCTGGGTGTGTTTAGTGAAGAAAATTCAAACATAATGACCACTGCCCTGTCAGACAGTTTCAGTGTTTTGGTCACAGTCAGTCCTGAGAAGTTTTTCCGCCACAGATATTGAAAGTACCAGGAATCAGGGAAGAAAGTGATGGAAAGTTTCCATTCCACTGGGAGGTGATATAAGAAGAAATGTTTCTCTAATGAATCTGAATGTTTTTTTTATTTCCAGTAAATCTCAACAACTGCTTTAAGACCAAGAAAGAAAATACATTTTCATCAGAGTGTGAAATGCAGGTATGTTTCAGAAGGTCATGAATTTGGTTTCTGAATCTAGGGATATGGAAATACAGAATGCAATAAACAATAATGCAAAATGGCTGTCACTAGTGTCACAGTACAGTCACATTTACCTGCATCAGTTTTACAACAAACTCCTTAACACCTGCAACTTAGACTGTGAGCCTCATGTGGGACAGGGACTCTGTCTAACCTGATTATATGAATCTACCCCAGCGCATAGAATAGTGCTTGATACATAGTAAGCACCTAATAAATACCATAATTATTATCTCCTAGTGGAAAGAGCATGGGGCTGGGAGTCAAGGGACTGGGTTCTAATCCAGGCTCCCTCATTTGCTCACTGTTTGACCTGGGTCAAGTCACTTACCAACTCTGTGCTTCAGTTTCTTCATCTGTTAAATGGGGATTAAGTACATGTTCTTCCTCCCTCTTAGAATGTGTTTGACCTGATAATCTTGTATCTACCCCAGCACTTAATACTGGGCTTGGCACATAGTAAGGAGTTAACAAACACCAGAATTATCAATCATTTTTAACTTCTTTTGCCTATTTCCTTCCATGGTTACCTAACAATTTAGAATGTCACTTATGGGGTTATAATGTATTTAGTTCAGTTCCTTAGGCCCCAGGACTTCCCCCTCATTGTAGAGGGATGTTTGTTTATTCCAGTGCTTCAGATGGTTCTGACAAAATAATCGTTTGGCTTAGGAAATAGGATATAATGCCTATCGTGATATATAAGGGGATTAGCCACTGTCTGAGGTACTTCCTAGTTAGGAATGAAGAAGGCATTTCGTTTGGCCGATTCATGTCTTAATTGCATCGGAGTGGGGCTTTTTGACCAAAGCTTTTGGTGTTCTAACTGCGACATCAACTGCCTGATTAAAAATAAAGATAAAAATAATCCTTCTGACGTTCTCTTACAGTTTAAGACTACCTATCACCAGGGAAACAGCAGTCAGATTTGCTCCCATTTGATGCGACTATCTCAGGGATGTGGATATGGAAATGCTTCACTTCATTTACAGGTGAAACCCTCCCTCAGCATTTTTCCTTCTAACAACCCCTTTGTACACGCAATCCTCACCTCTCTCACTCTTTCTTTCTGTCTCTGCCACAACCATTCAAGGAAAATTTAGATTGAAAAGAGTTTTAAGGCATCACTAAAATTTAAAAAAGATTGTTCAGTGATAAGGCCAGTGACTATAAAAATAATGAGTAAAGGACTAAACATCCTGTGCCTGAGATATTTGTGATTGGGATTTCTGAAAGGAAGCCATGCCCAGAGCTAAGTTGTTGTTGTTGTTCTCGTTTTTTGCCTGAGGATGTCAGATGTCACTGCCAGCAGTCTGGGAAAAGGCTCTATGGTAGAAACTTGGTCTGTGAGTGTGACATGACAGGGAAGCAACATGGCTCAGTGGAAAGAGCACGGGCTTTGGAGTCAGAGGTCATGGGTTCAAATCCCAGCTCTGCCCATTGCCAGCTGTGTGACTTTGGGCAAGTCACTTAACTTCTCTGTGCCTCAGTTCCCTCATCTGTAAAATGAAGATTAAGACTGTGAGCCCCACGTGGGACAACCTGATCACCTTGTATCCCCCCAGCACTTAGAACAGTGCTTTGCACATAGTAAGTGCTTAACAAATACCATAATAATAATAATTATTATTATTATTACACCAGCATCCATATAAATACCATATTTGAGCAGCATGTAAATCATGTAGTGTTCACTTTCTTCTCCAGGTGTTTCTCTTCCACTCAATTTCTCCACACATGCATTTATTATCGCCTGTCAACATCGACATTCTCTCCCACCTGCCAGCTGATTTTCTATATTGGTCTTGTTGGCTTTCCTGTATATATGTTTGTACATATTTATTACTCTATTTATTTATTTATTTTACTTGTACATATCTATTCTATTTATTTTATTTTGTTAATATGTTTGGTTTTGTTCTCTGTCTCCCCCTTCTAGACTGTGAGCCCACTGTTGGGTAGGGACTGTCTCTATATGTTGCCAACTTGTACTTCCCAAGCGCTTAGTACAGTGCTTTGCACACAGTAAGCGCTCAATAAATATGATTGATTGATTGATTTCCTGTCCACCCTCTTTTCTGTTCTGATTTATGTTGGTCTTTCAGTGAATATACCCTGCTACTATTGCATGTCCCTGGACTCTGATGGGGATCAGCTTCCAGACCCATAGTTTGACAATACTTCTGTTACATTAACCAAACACCAATATCAGTGTCTTGAAAAGCCACACAAAGCTAACAAAGTGTAAATAAGGTAGCAGTTCATATTGCTAATTTTGAATATATTTTTCTCTAACTTAATCTTCTCCCACTAAGAAGTGGGGTGAGAAGAATGCTTAGTACAGTGCTCTGCACACCGCAGACACTCAATATAAATACCACTGATTGTAAAAAGGGAAAAACGGTTAACTTTTTCATTGAAATGATGTTCTTCCGAAATGTTGACTTTCTTGCCATCAGAAGCTTCAGTATCCTGAGGAGGTTCTTTCTGTATCCATGAAATCCTGGGAAATCTTTGAGAGAAGTGTTTCTGTGATTCCTCTCAGATTGGGCCAAGGGCAGGGACATGGTTTTACCTGAGAAATACAAGCCTCTTGTCACTCCCGTTCCCTGTGAATCTCACCTGTTTTCTTGCTTAAGGGGATATTTATTCTTCCTGCAGGAAATTATAAAGTTTTCCAATGCACTCTCAAACAACATCTTCCAAGTGATTCCTGGGAGAAAGGAGAAAATTCAGTTGGTGACACTCTTTCTGGAGAGTGTGCAATCAGGTGTATTCTCGGCTGCCCTCAGACTTTCCGCAGATGAAACCCTGAGGGAGGAAACTGAGTTTATGGGTAAGAAACAACATCCGATATTCAACACAAGATGGCCATTTGGATTTCATTTGGTCCAATAAGATTTTCAGAACTCTTAATGGAGTGCTAGGCTGTGTGTGCTCAGGTCCCAATTCCTGACTGCTTGACTGGAGGTATATTGTTTACCAAAAAGTAGCTGTTTGAGTTTGTTTCCACACTGCTCGGTTGTAGATTTCGCAGTTGGTGACGTCAACACAAGCTGCTGTCGCTGTTGTGTGCTTTGGGTAGAGATGACCCCAATCTCCTTTTGCCACTGGCAGAGTTAAAAAGTCGGTCACTAAATTCAGCCCTGCCAGCAAGTCTGAGGAAATTTCAGCAGGGTGGACAGGGTTTTAAATAGAAGTCCTCTGCTGTAAAGAACAAGGACTACAGGAAGAAGTTGATAAAGAGGAGGAATCAAAGGAAAATTCATTGTAATTCTTCTCTTACTTGCAGAGAAGCAGGAGGTAGCCTTGGCCTCTGGACTCTCTGAAAGATTCCTCACTTTGGTGGGGCAGAAATGGCCTGTTGAGCTCTCAACTGCCTCTTTTTGGGTGTCCAAAGCATAGATGGAGTCTGAGCTTTCAGTTAGGAGGCCAGAGGTCTAGCATCCATTCCACGCCCTGACTCTTGATAACAGTCTAGGCAACAAATCACATTCTGCTTCGGGATCCAGTCTCCTCACTTGTCACATGGGGATAGTCATCGCACATGTTGGCCAAGGAAGTTGATTATTACACTTCTACTCTATTATTTCTGTTACCGTAGTCAAGAGCCTGATGTACTCCTTACGAAGGTGTTCACTGGACTTTTTGAATTGCTTACTCCATTTCAATTTAGGCCTTTCATCTCAAAGGAAATGAATGATGACTTTGAGAGAGAAAAAAAGAGAAATAGATGCCATAGTCTCAACCATGAGATTGTTTTCAATACTGTTTTTCAGGTATTGAAACACGTATAGTTAAGGGCCCCTGCACTGCGGAAAACGAGATATTCCACCTGATGGCTAAAAATGAGTCTATGAAGATTCACTGCTCTACGGTTGACAGAGAAGACTTGGAAGGTAAAGGGGCATGGAGACTCCTAGCAAGAGAGCAGCCCCAAACTTTAAACTTTTCCATTTCTCCTTTCTGAGTTAACCCCCTAAGACTGCCCCCACCATCCCTGGACTGTGTTGCCAGGTTTGAGAATCCCCTGACTGAAGTTACAGGCCCAGGTAAAGGGCTTAGGGATCCTGGACACAGACTTGGTGAACTGCCCATACAAAATATAATATCTTAGGGTTTTCTGCAACAATTTTGGATTTCTTATTGTGGGATAGGAATCAGGATGCCTGGGTCCTATTCCTGGCCCAGCCTTGATGTGCAGGGTGAATCCCTTCTTGGGTGCCATTTCCCACAAACCTTGATCATATGCTAACCCACTCCAATCTCTACTGCACTTGACAGGAAAGATCATCTTCTGGAAACGTTATTCAGCACACTGTCTGCCCCTCCACATCCAGCAGTAATTCCTCATGACAGGCTTCAAGGCTCCCCACCCACTCTCCCCAGATGAAATATTTGTTCTCTTCATCTGCCCTCACTGGCTCACTTTTATCATTCCTCCCAAGCTTACCTTCTCTCTTGTTTCTGTCCCCTCACTTATGCTGATTCACCAGACTCTCCAAATCAGACAGGCCACATCTCTCCCTCGTTCAAAACTCTCCTAAAATCCCAACTCCTCCAATGAGGCTTCTGCAATTAACCACCAACACTCCAGGTAGTATTAACCTATCAGTCATTTCTAACTCTAACATATGCATTTACTCATCCTCAGCACATACGTATATGTTTATTTCATTGTACATACTGTTATCTATTTTGATTACTCCATTTCCAAATGCTTTTACTTCTGTCTCCCATATTAAAATGTAAGCTCCCAGTGGACAAGGAATGTGTCACATCTCTGTAATCAATTAATCAGTGCATGGCACCCAGTGGGTGTTCAATCACAGGCATTAAATGTGCTTACTGAGTGCGAAGCTCGGTACTAAATGCTTGGCAGAAACCAACAGAAGCAAAGCAACCCCTGCACACACTCGAAGAATTTACAGAGTCATGGGGATTCTGTCCTTCATTCTCACAGGTGCTGTTGTTTTCATCTCCTATGCTACCTTGGGGTCCATCATGAACGAGAGTATCACACAAGGAGAACTGCATGGTTTCCACTTGAACTCTAAGGTAGTGAGTGGAACAATTGGACTTCGGAAGAATATTTCCCTCTCTGCCCCAGTTAACTTCACTTTCCAGCATGTTCAGGTGGGTGAGAATCCGACTGGTCTGGTCCATGAGCTCTGATCCCACCCCTCCTTCCCTGAATGAGCTGGTCAGTGGCCATTAGCCAAACTTCATGGTGGACCCGGCAGCAGGTAGGTGGCCTCATCTTGGGCCTGGCTGGGCCTAGGGAGTGTTAGCTCATATCCTTTCCGAGTTGGGCTTCTCAGCTAACCAAAGGGACTTGTGGCTTGGGAAGTCACACAAACACTCACTTCCTGACTTGCAACCGGTAGCATATCTGAAGTGTAGACAATGATTTGCAACAGTCTTTGGATACTGGATGGGTTGTTAAACACACATGGCGGTACTACTGCTCCAGTCAGGGGATTCTCAAACCTGGCAACACAGTCCAGGGATGGTGGGGACAGTCATAGGGGATTTATTTCAGCCTCCTGGAATTCAAGTGTCAATCTTGACTCAGATTCTTCACTAGCCCAGGTGTTACTGGCCTGGATCAGGCCCAGAATTTCAGCTCAGGCAGGGCAATAATAATGATAATAATAATGATTGTGATATTTGTTAAGCGCTTACTACGTGCAAAGCATTGTATTAAGCACAGGTCCCACATGGGGCTCAGAGTCTAAATAGAAGGGATAACAGGGGTTGAATCCTCATCTTGCAGAGGAGGGAATTGAGGCACAGAGAAGTTAAGTGACCAAGGTCAAACAGCAGGTGAGTGGTGGAGCCGGAATTAGAACCCAGGTCCTCTGACTCTCAGGTCCTTGCTCTTTTCCCTAGGCCACGCTGATTCCAGTACATCTGAACCTTAACCAAGTTCACATAAATACTATTGGAATGGTGGAATGGCCAGAGTGCATTTACCCAGGATAGGGAGATGATATCCAATCAATAAACAGCAGTTATTGAGAGCCAGCTCTGGGCAGAGCACTATACCAAGTGCTTGAGAAAGTATAATGGAGTTGGAAGAAATAATCCCTGCCCTGCTTTCAATCTCCCAGGCAACTTTCACACCAAACATTTTGGGAAAGTGATATTAAGAATTACTCAACAGAGCTCTGTCTCTTATTTTCTCTGGGGATGAATTGTGATAGGGTCGAGATGGTAATGTGATTCTACTTCCAGGCATTAACTCCAAAGGAACGGTCTCTTTGTGTCTACTGGAACAACATAACCTGGTCTAAGCAAGGCTGTGAGGTCATCTCTGCTGATGAAAATCAAACAAAATGCAGCTGCAACCATCTCTCCACCTTTGCTGTCCTCCTGGCCTCCACCAAGTTGAAGGTACCATTCCTTTGGAGAAGCCAATTTATCTTTAGTTGGGATCTGTTGCCATCTGGCCTGCAAAAATGAGAATTACTAGAAAGCTCTTTTCTGGACAACATGTTCCCCTGGAAACTGGAAATGGCTTTAAGAAACACAAACCTCCTTTTCCAGATGACTGGTTGCCTGGGTCTGCAATTTATTTCCAAGCTATAGTCTGGCATTAATTATCTTGTTCAGAAATCAATGTTTATCCTCGGGAATATGGTGATTTGGAAGCTTCATAGGATCTGATCTTATGAATTCAAGCAAGTAGATTATTTCACAGATGGTGGTGCCCAGTACACAGGCTAGGTGATAAAATTTTTAGTGTTTAATTTACAATGAAGTCTCAAGAAAGACCTATTGAGGTCTATCAAAATGCCACACTCCTGGAGAGTGAGTGGGAAGCTGGGGAGTGGGTCCAGAAATACCCCATGGCTAATGGGGCCCACAGTTCAATCAAACAATCAATCATATTTATTGAGTGCTTACTGTGGTGCAGAGCACTGAACTAAGCACTTGAGAGAGTAAAATATAACAATATAACATTTACATTCCCTACCCACAGTAAGCTTGTGGTCTAGAGGGGGAGGCAGACATTAATATGAATAAATAAATTATGGATATGAATATCAGTGCTGTGGGGCTGAGCAGGGGTGAATAAAGGGAGAAAATCAGGGTGATACAGAGGGAATGGGAGAAGAAGAATTGAGCGCTTAGTCAGGGAAGGCCTTTTGGAGGAGATGTGCCTTCAATAAGGCTTTGAAGTTGGGGATAAAGACAACCTTGCTTGTTCTGTGGCCTCATGCTGCTCAGTCATTTACTGTTACCCTGTGGGTACCTAAGAGGAGACCATTCATTCATTCTTTCATTCATTCATTCAATCAAATTTATTGAGCGCTTACTGTGTGCAGAGCACTGTACTAAGCACTTGGGAAATACAAGTTGGTGATAGATAGAGACGGTCCCTACCCAACAACGGGCTCACAGTCTAGAAGGAGGGGAATAATGATGGCATTTATTAAGTGCTTACTATGTACAAAGCACTGTTCTAAGTGCTGGGGATGTTACAAGGTGATCAGGTTGCCCCACGGGGGGCTCACAGTCTTAATCCCCATTTTACAGATGAGGTAACTGAGGCATGGAAAGGTTAAGCGACTTGCCCAAAGTCATACAGCTGGCAATTGTCAGAGCTGGGATTTGAACCCATGACCTTTGACTCCAAAGCCCGTGCTCTTTCCACTGAGCCACGCTTCTTCGTATTTATTGAGCACTTACTGTGTGCAGAGCACTGTACTAAGTTCTTGGGAGAGTAGAATATAACAATAAACAGAGACCTACACTAGGTAATACCTAGTTAATTAATCCTAGGTTACTAGGTAAAGAGCATCAAGGACACTGGCATGGAGTGACAGACATTTCCTTTATACTGGGTTTCAGGAGGACCCTGTGCTGACCCTGATCACGTACGTGGGGCTGAGCCTTTCTCTGCTGTGCCTCTTCCTGGCCGCCCTCACGTTCCTCCTGTGCCGCGCGATCCAGAACACCAGCACTTCCCTCCACTTGCAGCTCTCCGTGTGTCTCTTCCTGGCCGACCTCCTCTTCCTCACAGGAATAAAACGCACGGAGCCTGAGGTAAACAGTCAACGGAGTTTCTCTCTCCCCCAAATCGGAGAAGGGCCTTTTGGCTCCTGGAGGGCAGAAGGGGCAGAGGGAGGGAGGAGGGACAGAGAAATGAACTCGTGCCAACCTGGGCTACTGGTGTCTCTGCCCTCAGCCAGACTGCAGCACAACCATCGGGTACTGGGGAGTTAATCCCTTGGTTGGCAATGCACAGCAGCTCAGTTGACCTCCCCCGAGCCCTCAGAAATCTCTTCTCCCCTGCACCATCCCCCTAACACAGAGCACCAAGGATCTGTCCTGCACTGAACAGGCCCAGGAACACTGGCATTGAAGCCCTGGTGAATCGTGGTCATTCTGCCTTAGGGATCAGTCCAACATCCCTACTGACTTTCTTTTCTCCTCCCCCAGCTGTTATGTTCCATCATTGCTGGGATGTTACACTATCTGTTCCTGGCCGCCTTCACCTGGATGCTCCTGGAAGGGCTGCATCTCTTCCTCACTGTCAGAAACCTCAAGGTGGCTAATTACACCAGCGCCAGCAGGTTCAAGAAGAGGTTCATGTACCCCTTTGGCTATGGGATTCCAGCCGGGATCGTGGCCATTACAGCGGGAGTTGGCTATCAAGGCTACGGGACCTCCAGTCAGTAAGTGCAGGACTCGCTCTGAATAATAGGTGCCGATCTGACCCCCTGTCAAACTGTAAGTTCTCTGAGGGCAAGGACTGGATCTTTTGATTCTGTTGTACTCACCCAAGGGCTTAGAACATTGCTCTGTACACAGGTGCTCAATAAGTATGCACATTCAATTGTATTCATTTAGCACTTACATTGTGCAGAGTACTGAACAAATGCTTTGGAAAGTACAATACAATGGAGTTGGTAGCCATGACCTCTGCACTCAAGGACCTAACAATATAGCTGTTTGACTGATTGATTAAATCCGTGAAAGGATCACTGTGCAGGGCAGGCCCTATAATTGCCCCACCTACACCTCTGTGCCGTCCATTCTGGTTTATAGCATTAGTAAGTGTTAAAAGCATCAATCAATCAAGCTACTTCTCTTCACCCGTTGTCTCAAATTCCTCTCCTCCAACTCTCTCCTAGACCCACTCCGATCTGGCTTCCAACCCCCTCACTGCACTGAAACTGCCCTCACGTAGATCACCAATGATCGCCTTCTTGCCAAATCCAATGGCCCCTTCTCCATCCTAATCCTCCTCGACCTATCAGCTGTCTTTGACACTGTGGACCACTTCCTTCTCCTGAGTACATGATCCAAACTTGGCTTATAAAATAAAAAATAAATAAATTTTGATATTTGTTAAGCGCTTGCTATGTGCCAAGCACTGTTCTAAGTGCTGGGGTAGATACAGGATAGACAGGTTGTCCCACGTGGGACTCACAGTCTTAATCCCCATTTTACAGATGAGGTAACTGAGGTACAGAGAACTTAAATTGCTTGCCCAAGGTAACACAGCAGACAAGTGGAGGAGCTGGTATTAGAACTCACGTTCTCTGACTCCCAAGCCAGTGCTCTTTCCACTAAGCCACGTTCCTCTTATAATAATAATAATAATAGCAATGGCATTTATTAAGTGCTTACTATGTGCAAAGCACTGTTCTAAGCGCTGGGAAGTTTACAAGGTGATCAGGTTGTCCCACGTGGGGCTCACAGTCTTAATCCCCATTTTCCAGATGAGGTAACTGAGGCACAGAGAAGTTAAGTGACTTGCCCAAAGTCACACAGCTGACAAGTGGCAGAGCTGGGATTTGAACCCATGACCTCTGACTCCAAAGCCCGTGCTCTTTCCACTGAGCCATGCTGCGCCATTCATTCTCATTCTATTTTGTGGGCTCCTCCTCTCCCCTCTACCCCCTAACTGTGTGGGATTCCTCAAGGTTCAGTTCTCAGTCCCCTTCTATTCTCCAACTACACTCATTCACTTAGAGCTTATTCGTTCCCACATCTTCAATTACCATCTCTATGAGGATGATACCCAAATCTACATCTCTCCCCTAATCTCTCTCCCTCTCTCCAGGCTCGCATCTCCTCCTGCCTTCAAGACATCTATACTTGGATGTTCTCCCATCACTTCAAACTTAACATGTCCAAAGCAGAGCTCCTTATCTTCCCACCTAAACCCTGTCCTCTCCCAGACTTTCCCGTCACTGAAGATGACCATCCTTCCCATCTCACAAGCCTGTAACCTTGGCATTATCCTTGACTCCGCTCTCTCATTCAACGCACATCTGTCATCCTCCTTTCTGACCTCCCAACCTCTTGCCTCTCCCCACTCCAGTCCGTACTTCACTCCGCTGCCTGGATGATCTTTCTACAGAAATGTTCAGGGCATGTCACCCTCCTTCTCAAAAATCTCCAATGGTTGCCTATCCACCTCTGTATCAAAAAAAAAAAACAACACCTCACCACTGGCTTTAAAGATGGGGTGGTTTATAAGATGGGGGATACATGGGCGTGTTTGAAAGCAGTGGGAAAGGAGCCATTGGAGAGTGAGCCGTTGAAGATGGCGGTCAGAGAGAAGAAGGGAGAGGGCAAGTGTTTTACAAAGGTGAGAAGGGATGGGGTTGGAGGCACAGGTGCAAAGGGTAAATTTTGAAAGGAGGCAGGAGATTTACTATTGAGATTATGCAGGGATGGATAGGAGAGTTAAAGAAGGGGCAGGAGGAGGGTGGGCCTGGAGAGGCCCAGAGGAAATTTGAGGGAGATCATGCTGGATGGTTTCAATTTTATTGGCAAAATAGATGGCGAGGTAGTATAATAAATCCTGAATGGAGCATAAAAATAATTTTTCACAGCTTCTTGAACGCTACCAAAATTGAATCTGGTTTCAGCCTTCATCCCTTTTCACTCCCACTGCACTCTTTTCTAGTTTCACTTTGGGATTCATTGCAAAAATTATAATGAAGCCATTGGCAAACACAAAGTGCTACATAAATCCTTTAGAAAGCAAAATGGTACAGGATTTTCTTTCCCTTCAGTTGTAAGAATCAGGCCTCCATTCTTAGCTTCTGCTCTGGATGTTTGTTATTCCTGTGTGGATCCCTGTTCCAACTGCCCATGGTGGGAAAGGTGTCATTGTATCTCATGTTCCTTTTTGTCACAGATGAACTGCTAAATGTTCTTGCTTTCTTCCTTTTCAGCTGCTGGCTCAAGGTAGAAGGAGGGTTTATCTGGAGCTTCCTTGGACCAATAGTTACAATCATCATGGTGGGTACTTTGTGTTTTTCTTTACTGGTGTTGGGGAATTGTGTAAATAACCAAGAGAAAGCCATTTTCTCATCGTGCAACCCTTCTGTCAGCAAAGGCCAAGCTCATAAACTCTTCCAGTCAGACATCTTTAAGTAATGACTGATGGGAACTTAGAATCCACAGCTCAGTAAGTCTGAAGAAAACAGGCATCAACACACATGAAGTGGAGACACTCAGAGCCTCAGTTCCATCCTTGCAGATCCCATAATAAATGTAATTGGTTGTGATGATACATTTTTTTGTGTGCCTCCCAGAACTCACTAAATTACTGTAGGATCAGTAGGTATTATCTGGGATTTTTTGTTGTCCTAATTATAGGATTTACAGCCTAATGCAATTGCATATATAAAAAGTAAAAAAAAAAATTGCATTTGTTAAGCACTTACTATGTGCCAGGCATCATTCTAAGTGCTGGGGTGGATACAAGATAATCAGGTTGGACAAAGTCCACATCCCACATAGGCCTCACAGTCTTAATCCCCAATCAATAAAATCTTAATCAAGGAATGTACCCAGCTTTCTTGTGCAATGGACCGAATTATACCCTTTCAGAATGGCTCTAGATCTATTCTCTGCTTTGCCTGCCCACATTGGTACTAAAGAACATTTCAAAATGATCATTTCCTGTTGTTTCCACAGATGAATTTGTCCTTTTATTTGACCACCCTGTGGATTCTGAGAGACAAGCTATGCTCCCTCAATAAAGACGTGTCCAAGATCCAAAATACAAGGTAAGGTAACACTAACCCTTCCACGTGGGCTCAGAGAGCCAACTTTCAGAAATACTTCATGGGGGTTCTTTATGGGGAGAAGCTGAACAATGCTAGAGTTAGTTTCCCAGGAAACTCACAGACGGAACTATAGAGAGCAAACTCACAGAAAGGAGCGGCTAACCTTCCGGATTGATTTAACACACTCGTTGAGAAGCATCGTGGCCTAGTGGGAAGACCATGGGTCTTGGAGTTAGAAGATCTGTGTTCTAACCCAGCGTAGCCATTTGTCTGACATGTGACCTTGGTCAAGTCACTTAACTTCTCTGCATCCGTTTCTTCAGCTGTAAAAATGGGGATTAAATCCTACTCCCTCCTACCTAGACTGTGAGCCCCATGTGGACTCCGGCTAACCTTGTATCTACCCCAGCGCTTAGAACAGTGCTTGGCACATAGTATGCATGTAACAAATACCACAGTTATTCATTCATTCAATCGTATTTATTGAGCACTTACTGTGTGCAGAGCACTGTACTAAGGGCTTGGGAGAGTACAATACAACAATAAACAGACACATTCCCTGCCCACATTGAGCTCACGGTCTAGAAAGGGGGAGACAGACATCAATACAAAAAAAGAAATTGCAGATTTTTACATAAGTGCTAGGGAGCTGGGAGGGAAGAAGAAAGGGAGCAAGCCTAGGCAACACAGAAGGGAGTGGGAGAAGAGGAAAGGGAGGGCTTGGTCTGGGAAGGCCTCTTGGAGGAGATGTGCCTTCAGTAAGGCTTTGACGAGGGGGAGAGTAATTGAATTGTTATCATAATTATTATTGTCAAAATTTGCAAACCTATACCAATGTCAGTTACCACACATTCCTTCCTACTGGGCTCCACCATAGTGGATTTTTGCCAATCCTCTTCAGCTAGAATAAGCAGAATGGGAGTCAGAGGATCTGGGTTCCAATTCTAGCTCTGCCACATGTGTGCTGTGTGACCTTGGACAAGTCACATAACTTCTCTGGGCCTCAGTTTCCTCAATGCTTGTTCTCCTTCCTACTTAGACTGTGAACCCCAAGTAGGTCAGGGACTGTGTCTGACCTAATTAACTTGTACCTACCCCAGTGCTTAGGAAAGTCTTTGACACAACAAATACAATTAGAAAAAAACTCCTAAGTTGTGCAAATATCCATAATGGCAGCTCTGCAGACAGGCTCAAAGAATCTTCAGTTTGGGGCAAATAAGAATGGAAGGTGCAAGTGAGAATTGAAGAAGCAGACAGGGAGAGAAAGTGTATCTCACTATCTTGTACTTTTCAGGACACTGACATTTAAAGCCCTCGCTCAGCTCTTCATCTTAGGCTGCTCATGGTGCCTCGGGTTTTTACTGGTCGAGCCAATGGGTGACCTCTTCAAATCTGTCATTGCTTACGCATTCACGATTACCAACAGCCTGCAGGGAGTCTACATCTTTGTGGTGCACTGTCTACTCAATTACCAGGTGAAAGTGCTTACCTTTGGTCATGTTGTATATGGCACAGTCTCATCTATTCCTGCGTTTCTTGTTTTAGACTCCTCATTGCTCCTCCCTATAGTCACTCCCTGACACTGATTGATGCCTCATGTCTTAAATGCTGGACGTTCATAAAAGGTAGCCTGCATAGGTGTCTTCATTTCATGTGGAGGGCAGGGTTGAACTCGGGGGCAGGGAGTTGACCCAGATCCTAAGACAGAGGCACAAGGAGGTTGACTCAATGGACCAAGGTGCAATAGACATAATAAGTAGAGATCACAGAGATGCAACATGGAGAAAGCGTTTTTAGCACAAGAATAGGATCTTTATGAAGTCCAATATCCTTTAGAGGTTAATGAAGGAAAGACAAAGATACTGATAATAATAGTATGCAGTCCCTTTATTCTGACAAGGTTTAATAAACCCTGTTTTACGAATGAGAATGTCAAACCTCAACCTGATGAATGAACTTCCCCAAGGCTATACAGAATACCAGAAGCCTGGTCTCCCATCCCTGATCCTTGCATCCATTCTAAACCAAGCTTCCTGCCACAACTCAAGTCTCTGCATTCATGAATTTCCAGGTGAAAGAAGAATACAAAAAGTGGTTTAAGGAGATGCAGAAAAGGACTGAAACGGATTCCTATGTGCTGTCTGGCAGCACAACCCATACCAGGATGGTAAGGCAACTCTCCCTCCGGAATTCCAAACATCCAAGTCAAACACCTCAATAATAATAATAATAATAATGGCATTTGTTAAGCGCTTACTATGTGCAAAGCACTGTTCTAAGCACTGGGGGGGATACAAGGTGATCAGGTTGTCCCATGGGGGGCTCACAGTCTTAATCCCCATTTTACAGATGAGGTAACTGAGGCTCAGAGAAGTTAAGTGACTTGCCCAAGGTCACACAGCAGACATGTGGTGGAGCTGGGATTCAAACCCATGACCTCTGACTCCAAAGCCCATGCTCTTTCCAGTGAGCTATGCTGCTTCTCAAGCACATCCAGTTCACTGAGCTCCCCGTTCCCTTCTCTCCCAAGAAGAGAGCAAGGGGGTCATCTTCACCCCGCCACTACCTGGAGGTGGGGATGTGAGTTTTCATCTAAGACCAAGCTGAAAGATGCTATATTGCTTGACAAATTTTTTTTCCAATTAGAAAACTATCAAATAGATTTCTAGGCATAGCAAGAAATCTTTGGTCAGCATCAGCAGGGGGCTATGCTAAAGGAAATCATACTCATCCCATTAACTTATGAGGATACCAGTGAGACCCCTTCCCCTTCGTCTTTGAACCTGGCCACTCATTGGGGGGGGAGACAGGTACAGACCAGTTACTTGTCCTACTCCTTGCCCTCTGTAATGGCCAGCTCAGTCCTTGGTAATTGTCCATTTTGTCCTCCCCATGGGCACAATGAATTTGCTTTCATATGCCCCACCTCGTGGACTGGCATGAAAACAGAACTGCTTGCCTTGGAGGAGAGAAGGGGCTTGGGGTGTGTAGAGGAATAATAATAAATAATAATTATATTTGTCATATTTACTAAGTGCTTACTATGTGTCAAGCACTGTACAAGGTGCTGGGGTAGATACAAGTTAATCAGGTCAGACACCTTCCCTTGTCCCACACAGAGCTCACACACTAAGGAGGAGGGAGCACAGGTATTTAATCCCCTTTCTACAGATGAGAAAACTGAGGCACAGAGAAGTTCCTATGCAGAATCCAGACCTTTTCCCTTAGCAGAGAAAAGGTGTCAGCCAAACCAGCATTAAGTCCACTTCTCTCCTTTGCCAAGTGTTTAGTTGCTGCCGGCCCTGCTGGCTCTGCTGGCCCTGGCTTTATCTCTTCTTCAGGTTCCCGCTGTGGAAGTTTGCCTTAGGATGGAAATGGATGGGATAAATCAATCAATTGGATGGGGGTCAAGTTGAGTTTGATGGTTTGAATGGCCAGCATTTTGTTTGTTTTTAATATAGAAGATGAGACCCGCCTCCCTCTGATGATTATCAAGCTTGAAACTCCTACTTTATTAAGTGTACTCTAGACAATGGTGCAATTACCTCCAGGGAATTTGAAGTAACCTAGACAACCAAGTTGGCTGCTTTTGGGGAACAGCAGTTTCAAAGGAGGAAATGGCAGCCTGACATAGCAAGATCTTTTTATCAGTTTTTCTCATCAGCCCCTGGGTCCTCATTCTGAGGAGTTTGAGAAAGACCTAGAGTGCAAAGAGGATGTTGAGGTTTATTACAAAGGACCTTCATGTGCTCAAAGGTTCATTTGTTGAGTTATTCTGCTTTAGGATTCCAAATCCAATTTCAATTTCCCTCACACTTGCTGTTTCTTAGCAGTCAGTAGCCCTTCTTCAGAAGACTTTGGTGGATCATTTCCTTTAGAATTGTGTTGTGCCAAGTCCAACGTGGATGGAGGGTGGGAGCCTGACCAACAATAGGGGTTAGTTATCACTGACAGGAGTTGCCCCACCTGGGATTTATCCAAGTGAAATTCCAATCAAAACTTTGGAGCAATGAGATCGAAAAAACCCAGGCAGAGTTACTCGATTGCTGCAAAACTCAAGGCAGTCAGATCCCATTCCCCCACCTCCCTGCCTCTCTCCCTACCTCCCAGGAATATTGTGGGAATGCAAATAAAAGAGCACCACACAAAGTCAAGGTAACACTTTTCTGTCCACTGCCACCCCACAAAGTTCCTTCCTCAGTACTCACCCACAGTCTCCAAAGCTGTGTCTTGTTCCGCACCCATGTGCCAGTTTTGCAAGTAGCAGCAAAATGGGATCATCCTCAGGCATCATGAGCCCCTCCATCTCTGAGGTCACTCCATAGGACATGACTGGTCAGTCTAATTAATCCATCAACTATATTTACTCAGTGCCTACCATGTGTAATATACTGCTCTAAGCTCTTGGGAGACAAGTACAGACTTAGAAAACATGTTCCATTCCCTCAAGGAGTTTACAATTTAGCGATGGAGTCAGGCACGAAAATAATTTACAGATAAGAGGAAGATGGAAAGGGGATATGTGTAAGACAGTGCTTAAGTAATAGGGTGTATGAGATATTTCTATAAATGTAATGCACATGTGGAGTACACACATGCAGAGGTGGTATGAAAGTGTGAAATGACAGTTAGGGAAGGGATATAATCTGAGGAGGCTAGAAATTAACCAGGGAAGATCTCCTGGAGGAGTTAGGATTTCAGATGGTTTTTGAAGATCAGTACAGATATCATCTGGTGAATATGATATCGACAGAGGGACAGGAGGACAAAGGAAGTGAGTTAAGCAAATTGGGCTGCATTGAGGGGGTGGATTTGTGATTCAAGAGAGAGGAAGTTAAGTAGAGAGTTCATGTGGGTCATGATGATCTAGGATAAGTTGAAGGGGTCTAGAGATTGGTGGTCTCTGTGGGGGAAGAAATCAGCTTTGCCTAGAAGGAGTGTATGGGTGAGCAGAAAGCCTAGGAGATTGTGGTTGGAGTAAGGAATTTAATAGTTAGTGAGGTCAGAACTGGTACAGTGACTAGTGATGATGAGATCTGGTGTGTGTCCAAATAGAGGAGTGGGTGAGGTGGTATGGAGCAATAGGTCTGAAGAATTGAGCGGTGAGAGGGTGGTCAGTGGGAACAGTCATGTGGATATTTGATTTCCCGAGGATCAGTTCAAGGGAGGAGAAGAAGAGAAGGAAGGTAAGAAAATCAGCAAAATCGCCCAGAAAAAGGGATCAGAAGGGTGGTAGATAATGGCAACTTGTAATTTCAGTGGGTGGAGGAGGCAGATGATGTGGGCTTCGAAGAAAGAAGAGTAGGTGAGAGATAGAGGGGATGGGTTGGTGCAAAAGCAGCCTTCATGGTTGAGGAGTAAGCCAATTCCTTCACCTTCCTCCATGAATTGGAGGGAGTGGAAGAAGGCATTCCCTTTGGAAAGAATGGGAATGGAGGCAGTATCATCTGGTAAGAGGCAAGTGTTGGTGACGTCAAGAAGGAGCAGTTAGGAGCAGTTACTGGGTCAGAAGGCAGGTCAAGAGATAAAGCGTTGTTTGCCCTTGATGGAATAGAGATTCCGGCATCTTTAAGGGAATATGGGGAGGAGGATCGGGGAGGGGATGATGTAAGGACTGGGGATGGAATGGATGGGATTGAGTTGACGTGATACCTTGCTGGGAAATGATGGTTTGGCTGGCTGAGAGGAGGACAGGGATGTGGTGAACAGAGGGTGGGATAGGTGCCTCCTGAGGTCATCCCAGGAGCCAGGCATTCCTGTCTCCCTGGGGACATGATACTATTCCAGTCCTAGGTCCAGTGCTGAACTCCAGTGACCTCACTGTTCCTTCAGCCCCGCTAAAGTTGGTGCAGGAGGTAGGAGGGAACCAGAGGAGGCGTGCATGGAGCAGAGTTGCCCGTAGATAGAAACGGGCAGGGATGGGCAAAGAGTGGAGCACAGTGTCAGATAGAGGCAGTTTGGGCCAGTTATTTTTGCTGTACTCAATGTTCAGGCGGAGCAGGTGTTTGACTTTTGATCTTTGGTTTTGATCATTAGACATTTCTGTGATGATACTAGAGGCCAAATCTTTTGTTGATTCTCCAGCTGTTCATAGTCCTAGTTTTCAGTCTCCTGGAGAGAGAAATTCTGGAGATTTCAGAATTCTCTGTCATTTTCTAGAAGTAGCATAGCTTAGTGGAAAGAGCATGGGCTTGGAAGTCAGAGGACATGGGTTCTATTCAGTTATCTGCTTTGTGACCTTGGGCAAGCCACTTAACTTCTCTGGGCCTCAGCCACCTCATCTGTAAAATGAGGATTAAGACTGTGAGCCCCACGTGGGACAACCTGATTATCTTGTATCTACCCCAGTGCTTAGAACAGTGCTTGGCACATGGTAAAGCATTTAATAAATACTATTGTTATTTCAACATGTTTTCTTTTTTACTCTCCCCCTTTTCATCCCCTCAAAGTAGGAGATGCCTGAGAAAGCTTCCTAAGAAAAGGGAGAGCAGCTCTTCTTCAAAACATCAAACTGCCACAGACCCACCACCCCACCCTGACTCCAGCTAAGAAGAGGAAAACAATGTGTTTCCTTGTTTACATCATCCTGACTGGGAAATACTCTTTCTGGGGTGTGGGTGTTTACAGGACTGGGAAGCTGGGCAGGAAATGTGCTTCTGCTAGATCTTCGAATGTACAAGATTTATAATACCTCCCTCAGCATTCTGCTCTCAGGTCTAATTTCATTGCAATTTTATTAGAGGCCAATAGTTAAAGGAAGAGGTGGGTTAGTTCCCCACCACCACCCCCGCAATCTCTCTCAGACTCTCTCTTTCTCAGTATCATGTGTTATATTCTGTACATCATTGAGCTGAATGTATGAAATACTGTGAATGTAAGAAAAATTCTACATTAAAAGTTTGCATCACACTGACAGTGTTTGCATCACATTCTCCCACATTGAGTGGGAGAAGAGGAGAGGAAGGCTCAATCAGGGATGGCCTCCTGGAGGAGATGTGCCTTCAATAAAGTCTTGAAATGGGGGAGAACAATTATCTGTCTGATATGAGGAGGGGGGGCGTTCCAGGCCAGAGGTAGGATGTGGGCAAGAGGTCGGCAGCGAGAAAGACAAGAGATTGGCGGTGAGATAGACAAATCAATGTCTATCCATCGATCAAGTGTAAAGTTCATTCAAAAATTGACTTTGAGCCTTTGGAAAGAATGTGTAGGATTGGTCCTGCCTGCCTGAGGCCCCAGACCTATGAAGGAGATCACTGAAGATGACCCAAAAGTCCCCCTGGGTTTGAAACATCACAAGACGAGATTGGCCCAAACATTATTCTTGCCAGCAAACAGTAAATTCCAGCAGGAATGGGGATTGGGAGAAACTCCAGGCTTCTAAATGCTGCAGGCCCCGGTCCTTCTTAAGAAACCATCTTTCCTCACAGACCATGTTGGTGCTGTGATATTGAAATCATAAGCCACGTGTAATTCTGACTTCTTAGCAGGACCCAGGACATCACTAGTGCTGACTTCCTGCCACAGCAAGAACTCATAGCATCTCAAAGCGTAAGGGATCAACTTAACTATCAGAACTTTCAGGGAAATACCTTAAGCTTCGGATTCACTTTAACTTGTTTTGCAATCCCAGGGCCAGAGAAGATACATAAAAATGTAAAGGAAGAGATGGATCTAAAAAGGAAAAAAGGTATTTCAGAGGAAGATCCTACTCACTGTACTTCAACCTCATCTATCTCGCAGCTGACTCCTCACTCTTGTCCTGCCTCTGGCCTGGAACACCTGGCCCCCCACCTCCACTTCATATCTGATAGAGGAGATCACTCTCCCTACTTTCAAAGCCCTATTGAAAGCAAATCTCCTCCAAGAGGCCTTCCCTAACTAAGCCCTCATTTCTTCTTCTCCCACTCACTCCCCTCTGCGTCACCCTTACACAATGCTTTCCACCCTTATTCTTCCCCTACCGATCTCATAGTACTTATGTACACATCCAAAATTTAATTATTTATATTAATCAATCAATCAATTGTATTTTTTCAGCACTTACTACGTGCAGAGCACTGTATTAAACGCTTGGGGGGAGTACAACAAAATTAGCAGATATGTTCCCTGCCCATAACAAGCTTACAGTCTAGATGGGGAGACAGCCATGAATATGAATAAATAAATATTAATGGCTGTCTCCTCCTCTAGACCCTACGTTCACTGTGGGCAAGGAATGTGTCTACTGACTCTGTTCTATTGTACTCTCCCAAGCACTTGGTACAGTGCTCTGCAAACAGTAAGAGCTCATTAAAAGTGATTGCCTGATAGATTGATTGGTTGACCCTTCAAAAAGAAGGAAACAATAGTTAAGGAAAATAGAGGCTGGTTCAATTGGAAGGTAATTCCCAAACAATAACCCCATTTGGTTATCATTTTCAAACCAAGACTGTTGATTAAACATAAAATCAACTTGCTTCTATAGGATCACGCCGGTCCTATCCAACCCTCTCCCCCTTTCTTTCACCTTTTATGACTGTTCATTTCTATCTTGTTTTTGGAAACATTCTCCTCCTCTCTCCGTCCTGTGCTCAGCCTTCCTTCATTCACCCTCTCATCTCCTTCTTTCATAAGCACATACAATCATAAGTAATGACATTACTCGGTCAGACCACAGGTCCATCCAGCCCAGGATTCAATCTTCGACGGTGGCAACCAGATGGTTGGAAGAACAGAGTGAGGCTTGCCCTCTTTGATATCCATGCTAATAGTTATGGAGGCAAATATCTGTAACTTTTGTCTTTACAGCTTCATTTACTCTCTAGAACATAAGTTCATTCATTCTTTCATTCATTCAATCGTATTCACTGCACTCTTACTGTGTGCAGATCACCGTACTAAGTGCTTGGAAAGTACAATTCAGCAATAAAAAGAGACAATCCCTGCCCACACCTGGATTTACAGTCTAGAAGGAGGGAGACAGACATCAAAACAAGTAAATAGGAATCAATATAAATAAGTGGAATTGTAGATATATACACATCAAAACAAGTAAACAGGCTTCAATATAAATAAATAGAATTATAGATCTATACATAGATACATGAGTGCTGTGGGGCAGGGGGAGAACAAAGGGAGCGAGTCAAGGTGATGCAGAAAGGAGGGGGAGCTGAGGTAAAGGGGGGCTTAGTCTGGGAAGGCCTAAATAATAATAATAATTATGATGATGATGATATTTGTTAAGCGCTTACTATGTGCCAAGAACTGTTCTAAGCGCTGGGGTAGATGCAAGGTAATCAGGTTGTCCCAGGGGCTCACAGTCCTAATCCACATTTTATAGATGAGTAACTGAGGCACAGAGAAGTGAAGTGACTTGCCCAAGGTCACACAGCAGACATGTGTGGGAGCTGGGATTAGAACCCACATCCTCTGACTCCCAAGCCCGTGCTCTTTCTGCTAAGCCATGCTGCTTCTCATCCCATGAATTTATCCAACTCTTCTTGAACCTGAGGATATTTTCAGCCTGTTAATATTTCTAACCCCATTTCCTTGGGTGAAGAACAGTTTTCTTTCATTTGTATGGACCCTCCCACCTTAAAGCTTCGTTAGTTATCCCCTCTTCTTTGATGGTGATGGTATTAAGTGTTCACTACATGCCAAGCCCTGTAATAAGCCATTTGGATAATTTGGAGAATCATCAGGAGTATTTATTGAGCACCAACTGTGGGCAGAGCCCTGTATTACTAAGTGCTTGGGAGAGTTCAACAGATCTAGGCGACTCAATCTCTGCCCACAAGGAGCTCACGATATCACAGGGGAGACAGTCACAATTTTGTGCCTTCCCTGCCCAGACTCTTCATTATTTTGAATATTATATTAAATAATGAATATTATTATTCATTATTTGTGAGAAGCAGCATAGTGTAGTGGATAGAGCACAGGCTTGGAAGTCAGAAGGTCGTGGGTTCTAATCCCAGCTCTGCCATCTGTCTGCTGCGTGACCTTGGACAAGTCACTTCATTTCTCTGGGCCATAGTTACCTCATCTGTAAAACTGGGGATTGAGACTGTGAGTCCCACATGGGACAGAGATTGGGTCCAACCCAATTTGCTTGTTTCCACCCCAGCGCTTAGTACAGTGCCTGGCACATAGGTTAGTGCTTAAGAAATACCATTATTATTATTATTATGTACATTTTAATCACGTCCCCTCTCAGTTTTCATCTTTCCAGTCCAAAGAGTCCTAATCTTTTCAGTCTGTCTACATACGGAAGCTTCTCTGTGCCTCTTCTCTAAGCCAAGCCTCTCACCTCCAGGTTCCCCCTGCCATCTCTCTTGCTCTCTTTCTCTCTCTCTCTCTCTCTCTCTCTCTCTCTCTCTCTCTCTCTCTCTCACACACACACACACACACACACAAACATATCCCTCCTCTTAGAGCAGATGGAGGTTACTCAGACCCCTCTGCAAGCTTCTCTTCTCCCTCTCTTCAAAGGTCAATATCTCTTCTCACAAGGCCCCCAACCTAGACGCACAGACTTTTCCTCACTAAAAGGAATAGCAATGGGGCCTCCACTCACTGAGAATTCCATGAGCAGTCCATTTCCTTCTCCCTGGTACCCTGAATTCTTTCTATTATCTGCCCCTCCAATAATAATAATACTAGTGGTATTTGTTAAGCTCTATGTGCCAGGCACTGTACTAAGCACTGGAATGCATACAAGTAAATCAGGTTGGACACAGTCCCTGTCCCACATGGGGCTCACAGTCTTAATTTTACAGATGAGGGAACTGAGGCACAGGGAAGTGAAGTGATCTACCCAAGGCCACACAGCAGACAAGTGGTGGAGTGGGGATTAGAGCCCACGACTCTCTGACTCCAAGGGCATGCTCTATCCACTACGCCATGCTGCTTCCCTGCTTCCAATAAAATCCCCCACCTCAGTAGCCCCTGAACCTTACTTCACATGCCCCACTAATAGTAACAGTAGTAGCAATAATAATATTTACTGAGTTCCCACTGCATACAGTGCTCTGTACTAAATGCCTGGGAAAGTACAACAGAAAAAAGAGTCTTGCTCCCCTGCCCTCAAAAGCTTACACTCTAAAGGGGGAGAAGGAGAAAAACGTTTACAAATTAGAATAATCAGAATAAGTAGCTGACTATACAAGTGAAATGGGGGATGCTGTGTCCAAGAAGAACTGTGTCCAATAAATACGATTGATGATGATGAACTGTCAAGATTTGGCAGAAGTGAATTGTGAGAACTGAAAGGCAGTAAGGAGTTGAGGGTGACATCAAGGTTGCAGGTTTTGGAGATAAGAAGGATGTGGTGCCATCAAGAGAGATGGGAACATTATAAGGAGGAGAAGGCCTAAGGAGGGAAGATAAGGAGGTCAGTTTTAGACACATTGAGTTTGAGGTACTGGCTGGATTTCCAAGTGGAGATATCCTGGGGGCAAGAAGAGATGAAGGATTTTAAGTTAGATTCATTCATTCATTCATTCAATCATATTTATTGAGCACTTACTGTGTGCAGAGCACTGTACTAAGTGCTTGGGAAGTACAAATCGGCAACATATAGAGATGGTCCCTACACACAATGGGCTCACAGTCTAGAAGGGGGAGACACAACAAAACAAAACATGTAGACAGGTGTCAAAATCGTCAGAACAAATAGAATTAAAGCTATATGCACATCATTAACAAAATAAATAGACTAGTAAATATATACAAGTAAAATAAATAGAGTAATAAATCTGTACAAATATATATACAAGTTCTGTGGGGAGGGGAAGGAGGTAGGGTGGTGGGGTGCAGAGGAGTAGATGACATAGGGGGCTCAGTCTGGGAAGGCCTCCTGGAGGAGGTGAGCTCTCAGTAGGGCTTTGAAGGGAGGAAAAGAGCTAGCTTGGCGGATGTGTTGGGGGAGGGCATTCCAGGCCAGGGGAAGGAAGTTAGATGAGAAGCCAGGAGATGGGGTATGGCTATGGGATCAAGAAGACTTTTTAGTATGGGGAGAGATGAGCATATTTGAAGGCAGATTGGAAGGGGCCATCAGAGATTGAGAAATTGAAAATGACAGTTAAGGTTGGGGAGAGTGTTTTTAGGAGGTGAGGGGATAGGGTCAGTTGTGCAGATAGAGGGGATAGATTTAGAGGGCAGGAAGGTGATCTCTTGAGAAACAGTTGGAAAGCCAGAGAATGATGAGAAGGTGGTAGTAGAGTGGTGAGGAAATGATGAGGAGACCTTTAGAGACAAGAGTTCTATTAACATCTTTGGTCATCCCAAGTTTGCCACCACGCTTCCTCCAGCCCTAACCTCACCCCATCCCATTGCTGTTGGGACTTCCACTGGGACTCTCATCTACTCTATGAGCACAAATTTTGCTCCAACTGAAAGGCAGGGGAGGCAAGGTGAGATCTTTCTACTCCCATTTCTACTTGCACATCTGACTTCCAGAATTTTTCCCACAGGTCTACCCCACTGGTCCCCCAGTACATTCAATCAATCAATCAATCAATAGTGTTTATTGAGTGCTTACCGTGTGCAGAACACTGTACGAAGCACCCGAGGAGTACAATATAGCAGAGTTGGTAGATACATTCCCTGCCCACAAGGAACATACACCATTTTTTTTCCTAAAGCCCCTAAACATTAACAGTCTCTGAGCTGGGAAGCTGAGGCCCAATTCTCTAGAATCAAACTCCCTTTTGGAAGTCCCAGTTTTATATAAGTCTAAACCTCCGCAAAGAGAGACTGAGGCAAAGCTTCCTGGTGATTTGCTCGTTGTCCAGGTGACTCTAAGGTAACACTAAGTCACTGAACTCAGCACTGAGCTAATGACATTAACCACACAAATCCCTACACCAGAAGTTCAGAAATCAGGTAAGGCAGGACCTCAAAGAGGCAACAGGGAGGGAAAATGGCAAGAAAAACAGACTCTGCAAATGATTGCTATTTTCTTTGTAGCAATATTTTGCATGAAGAGACTAATAGGTGATTTATATCAGTTTGAAAATAAGGCAGATACATTGTCCAAGACCTTTCTGAAGGACTTCACGTGCTCCTCTAAAAGGGCGGTCAAGCATATTGATTCTGGAGTTTGTGAAAAACCATTTTTGGAAGTCCTGAGGGATGTGAGACTCTAGTGGGGTGGGGATTGTGCTCATGTGAAGATAGTGATTTGTGCTGCCTCCTCACTATTCCTCACACCACCTTTGCCAAAGTTCCCCTTCTACACAATAATGCTGCTTGTGTAGAAAGTTGGGGGGCTGGAGGGAAGCACGACTAGATTTAGAGCTGGTTCAGGGAGCAAATCAAGCTAGAAGGGGTGACTAGTAGTAGTGGGAGAGTGAGTAAAAAGCCCAGCCAGGAACCAATGACTGGCAGTCAAGTAGTGAGAAAATTGTGAGTCCCTGGGTTTCAGCTTGGAAGTTTTTACTTGTTAAGGGCTTACTTTAATAATGATGGCATTTGTTAAGCACTTACTATGTGCCAAGCACTGCTCTAAGTGCTGGGAGGGTACAAGGTAATCAAGTTGTCCCACATGGAGCTCACAGTCTTAATCCCCATTTTACCAGTGAGGTTACTGAGGCACATAGAAGTTAAGTGACTTGCCCAAAGTGATGCAGCTGATAAGTGAGCCAACTATTGGGTAGGGACTGTCTCTATATGTTGCAAACTTGTACTTCCCAAGCGCTTAGTACAGTGCTCTGCACACAGTAAGCGCTTAATAAATACGATTGATGATGATGATGATAAGTGGTGGAGACGGGATTAGGACCCATGGCCTCTGACTCCCAAGCCTGTGCTCTTTCAATTAAGCCATGCTGCTTCTCTAATTACTTTGTGCTAAACGTTGTTCTAAGCGGAGCAGTAGATGCGAGCTAATCAGGTTGGACACTGTCCCTGTCCCACCTGGGGCTCACATCCTAAGTGTCCTCAAAAAGACCTATCCTGGCATCACAAATGTGCTCACCGTGAAGTTCAGGAAAATGAACGTGTTGTGCATTGATCCAATACGAGCCCTCATGATCATCCACTAGCTGAATGCTTATGCTGATGAAGTGTTGCTAGTTTAGAAACATGTTCCACCAAGGTCAGAAATCCAGCTACTCTGGAAAACACCTCTTTGGCTTTGGCATGGTGACCAAAGTGGAAAAATTCAAATTCCTCATTGGGCACCTCCACTGTCATAAAAATGTCAAGGAAGGACTTGAGCCACTGGAGATTTGCTCAAGCTTCTCATGATTCCTTCCACCCTCTGGCCATTTTTATGGTATTTTTTAAGTGCTTATTATGTGGCACGCACTGCATTCACTGATTCATTCAGTTGTGTTCATCGAGCACTTACTGTGTGTATAAGACTGTACTAAGCACTTGGGAGTGTGCAGTACAACAACAAACAGACTCATTCCCTGCCCGCAATGAGCTTACAGTCTAGAGGGGGAGGCGGACATTAATATAAATACATAAATAATTTACATATATGTACATAAATGCTGTGGGGCTGGGAGAGGGGATGAATAAATTTACTGTACTAAGTAGATACAAGATAATCTGGTTGGACATAGTCCCTGTTCTACATAGGGCTCACAGTCTTAATGCCCATTTTGCAGATGAGGTAAATGAGGCACAGAGAAATTAAATGACTTGCCCGATGTCACCTGGACAACAAGCAAATCACCAGAAAGTTTTGCCTCGGTCTCTCTTTGTGGAGTTTTAGACTTATATAAAATTGGGGCTTCCAAAAGGGAGTTTGAGGCTAAAGAATTGGAATGCCAGACAAGTGGCAGAGCCAGAATTAGAACCCAGGGCCAGGATGTTTAAGGACACAAGAATTCACCATGTAACCAACAGCCTACCGCATCATCCATGCACTTAGACGTAGTCTCTTTTCACTAGACCGCTCTGCTTCCCAAAGACTGTTGACTGCCCACTGTGCACAGACCACTGTTCCAAGATTTTGGGAGAATACAGTAGAGGTAGAAGACACGATTCCTACTCATAAGGAGTTTACAATATAATGAAGGGGGCACTCAGCAAAAAATGTACAGATGGGAAGAAGTGCCTAAATAGTAGACTATAAAAATTGATGTACAAAAGTGCCGTGAGAAGTTGTGAGTGTGTGAGAACTGAAAAAGGGCAGAAGTGCTGGGATGAAAGTTGGGATGCAACCTGGAGAGAAGAAAAATTAATCAGGGAAAGCCCCCCACCTCGATTCTCCTTTCTAAAATTCAGGGACCAGACATGCATGCAGTATTTATCGTGCAGGTTTTATATAGTGACAAAATTCTGCCTTTTGTTTTATTGTCAATCCCTGTCGTGATGATGCCTAGCATCTTACTAGGGCCATTTTGGCTGTCACATCACATCTTGAACCAGTGATTTGAAGAAGAAGTTGAATCATCAAACACTTCAAGGTCTCTTTCCTGAGTCCTGACTGCTAACTCAGAGCCTACCATCATGTAGTTGACGATGATGGCATTTGTTAAGTGCTTATTATGTGCCAAGCACTATTCAAAGGGCCGGGATTGATACAAGGTTATCAGGTTGTCCCACATGGGGCTCACAGTCTTAATCCCCATTTTACAGATGAGGTAACTGAGGCACGGAAAAGCTAAGTGACTTGCCCAAAGTCACATAGACTGTGAGCCCATTGTTGGGCAGGGGCCTTCTCTATATGCTGCTGACTTGTACTTCCCAAGCGCTTAGTACTGTGCTTGGCACACAGCAAGCACTCAACAAATATGATTGAATGAATGAATGAATGAATGACAAGTGGCAGAGCCGAGATTAAAACAACCTTTGACTCCCAAACCTGTGCTCTTTCCACTAGGCCATGCTGCTTCTAGTTTGTACTAGTTTGAACTAGTAGTTCTAGTTTGCTCTATTCATTCAATTGTATTTATTGAGCACTTACTGGGTTCAGAGCACTGTACTAAGTGCTTGGAAAGTACAATTCAGCAACAGATGGAGACCATCCCTACCCAACAACGGGCTCACAGTCTAGAAGGATGTTTTCCCTAGATGAATTACTCTGTACTAGCTCACATGGCCTAATTCAAACCCAACCTGTGAATGTCTAGATAGTGATCATGAATGTCCTGGATAAGGTTTCAACTGTAGTGATGAACAGACCATACATTCTTTCAGTGAAAAAAAAATCCCTATACTTATCCTCATTTAAAAATATCTGTTCCTCTTTTGAGAAATTAAGAGTCTGAATTCTGTTGAAGCAAGATCCAAATTAGTTATGGTGTTTATTAAGCACTTACTCCGTGCTAAGCAATCCACTAAGTGCTGGGGTAGATAGAAACATAACAGATCAGACAGTCTCTGTCCTACATTGGGTGGGACAGATAGGGAGTAGATAGAGTGGGGGTAGATAGATAAAGATAGTGATAACAATGGATTGTAACAACAATCAATAGTATTTTTTGAGTGCTTACAGCATGGCATAGTGGATAGAGCATGGGTCTGGGAATCAGGAGGACCTGGGTTCTAATCCCAGCTCTGCCACATCTTCTGTGTGACCTTAGGTAAGTAACTTAACTTCTCTGGGCCTCAGGTACCTCATCTGTAAAAGGGGGATTAAGAGTGTGAGCCCCATGTGAGATAGGGGCTGTGTCCAACCTGATTAAATTGTATCTACAAAATTAAATCCATCAGGTCCGACCTCCCCAAAGTCTCTTCCCCCCTTTCTCCAACCCCCCGGCTCTCAACACTCTTTGCTACTCTCCCATCCTTCCCAGCGGTATCCTCAGAGGAACTCTCCTCCCTCCTCTCAAGTGCTACTCCGGCCACCTGTGCTTCTGACCCCATTCCCTCTCATCTTATGAAATCTCTCGCTCCATCCCTTCTCCCCTCCTTAACTTCCATCTTCAACCGCTCACTCTCCACTGGTTCCTTCCCCTCTGCCTTCAAACATGCCCATGTCTCTCCCATCCTAAAAAAACCCTCTCTTGACCCCACCTCACCTTCTAGTTATCGTCCCATATCCCTCCTACCATTCCTTTCCAAACTCCTTGAACGAGTTGTCCACACGCGCTGCCTAGAATTCCTCAACAACAACTCTCTCCTCGACCCCCTCCAGTCTGGCTTCCGTCCCCTACATTCCATGGAAACTGCGCTCTCAAAGGTCACCAATGACCTCCTGCTTGCCAAATCCAACGGCTCATACTCTGTCCTAATCCTCCTCGACCTCTCAGCTGCCTTTGACACTGTGGACCACCCCCTTCTCCTCAACACGTTATCTGACCTTGGCTTCACAGACTCCGTCCTCTCCTGGTTCTCCTCTTATCTCTCCGGTCGTTCTTTCTCAGTCTCTTTTGCAGGCTCCTCCTCCCCCTCCCATCCTCTTACTGTGGGGGTTCCCCAAGGTTCAGTGCTTGGTCCCCTTCTGTTCTCAATCTACACTCACTCCCTTGGTGACCTCATTCGCTCCCACGGCTTCAACTATCATCTTTACGCTGATGACACCCAGATCTACATCTCTGCCCCTGCTCTCTCCCCCTCCCTCCAGGCTCGCATCTCCTCCTGCCTTCAGGACATCTCCATCTGGATGTCCGCCCGCCACCTAAAGCTCAACATGTCGAAGACTGAGCTCCTTGTCTTCCCTCCCAAACCTTGTCCTCTCCCTGACTTTCCCATCTCTGTTGACGGCACTACCATCCTTCCCGTCTCACAAGCCCGCAACCTTGGTGTCATCCTCGACTCCGCTCTCTCGTTCACCCCTCACATCCAAGCCGTCACCAAAACCTGCAGGTCTCAGCTCCGCAACATTGCCAAGATCCGCCCTTTCCTCTCCATCCAAACCGCTACCCTGCTAATTCAAGCTCTCATCCTATCCCGTCTGGACTACTGCACTAGCCTTCTCTCTGATCTCCCATCCTCGTGTCTCTCTCCACTTCAATCCATACTTCATGCTGCTGCCCGGATTATCTTTGTCCAGAAACGCTCTGGACATATTACTCCCCTCCTCAAAAACCTCCAATGGCTACCGATCAATCTGCGCATCAGGCAGAAACTCCTCACCCTGGGCTTCAAGGCTGTCCATCACCTCGCCCCCTCCTACCTCACCTCCCTTCTCTCCTTCTACTGCCCAGCCCGCACCCTCCGCTCCTCCACCACTAATCTCCTCACTGTACCTCGCTCTCGCCTGTCCCGCCATCGACCCCCGGCCCACGTCATCCCCCGGGCCTGGAATGCCCTCCCTCTGCCCATCCGCCAAGCTAGCTCTCTTCCTCCCTTCAAGGCCCTGCTGAGAGCTCACCTCCTCCAGGAGGCCTTCCCAGACTGAGCCCCTTCTTTCCTCTCCCCCTCGTCCCCCTCTCCATCCCCCCGTCTTACCTCCTTCCCTTCCCCACAGCACCTGTATATATGTATATATGGTTGTACATATTTATTACTCTATTTATTTATTTATTTATTTATTTTACTTGTACATTTCTATCCTACTTATTTTATTTTGTTGGTATGTTTGGTTCTGTTCTCTGTCTCCCCCTTTTAGACTGTGAGCCCACTGTTGGGTAGGGACTGTCTCTATGTGATGCCAATTTGTACTTCCCAAGCGCTTAGTACAGTGCTCTGCACATAGTAAGCGCTCAATAAATACGATTGATTGATTGATTGATTGATCTACCCCAGTGCACTTAGAACAGTGCTTGGCACATAGTAAGTGCTTAAAAAGTACCATAATTATTATTATTATTATTATTACTCTGTGCAAAATACTGAACTAAAGATTTGGGAAAGTACAGTAGGGTTAGTAGACATGATTCCCACCCTCAAAGAGCTTACAATATTTAATGGGAGAGATTAATACTAAAATAAATTACAGGTAGGTTGGAATAATTGAGTTTATGTCAGTACATAAAAGCCAGGGGTGGAGGGGAGAGGAAGTACCCAAATTCATTCATTCATTCAATCGTATTTATTGAGTGCTTACTGTGTGCAGAGCACCCAAATGCATAGGGGATGAGGAAGTGATGAAGTGGCAGGGTAGGGATGGGGGAGGATAGAGTGGGGAGATGTGAGACTAATCAGAGAAGGCTTCCTGCAGTAGATATAATTTCATAAAGGCTTTGAAGATGGGAAGCAGTGGTGTGACAGATGTAAAGTGGGAGAGAGTTCCAGGCAGAAGGGAGAGGATGGGCAAGGGGTTGGCGGCGAGAGAGACAAGGACAAGGTACAGTGAGTATGGTGGCTTAAGAGGAGCAAAACATGTGAGCTGGGTGGTTGTGGGAGAGAAGTAAGGATAAGTAGAGATTGAGTGCCTTAATGCAAATGATGAAGTCTTTCTGCTTGATGTGGAGTGGAATGAGCAACTATTGGAGGTTTTTGAGGAGCGGGGAGACATGTAAAAAAGAATGCATTAGACAAAGGATCTGGGCAGCAAAGAGAAGTATGGACTGGGGAAAGGAGAGGTTGGAGGCAGGGAGGTCTGTGAAGAGGCTGATGCAGTAGTCAAGTCAGAATATGACAAGTTCATGGGCTAGTGTGGTGGCAGTTTGGAGGGACAAGTCTCTTAACTTCTCTGTGTCTGAGGTTCCTCATCAGTAAAATGGGGATTCGATGCATGTTCTCCCTACTATTTAGACTGTGAGCCCCATGTGCGACAGAGACTGTATCTGACATGATTAACTTGTGTCTACCCCAGCACTCAGAACAATGCTTGGCACATAGCACTTAGGGAATACCATCCACCATCATCATTATTATTATGGAGAAGAAAGGGAGGATCCTGGAGATGTTATGAATCAGAACCGACAGGATTTGGTGAGGATTTGGTGGGTTGAGAGATACGGAGGATTCAAAGATAATGCCAAAGGTGTGGGTGTGAGAGACATGGATGATAGTGATACTGTCAAATGATATGGGAAAGTGAGGTGGAGGAGTAGATTTGGAAGGGAAGATAAGTTCAGTTTTGGACATGTTGATCTTGAGGTGTCCATGCGCATCAGGGTAGAGATGTCCTGGAGGCAGGAAGGGGTACAAGATTACATAGTAGGAGAGAGATTGTGGTTACTGAGGTAGTTTTGAGCATAATAAGAAGAATAATAATGGCATTAAGTACTTTTAATGTGTCAAGCACTATTGTAAGAATTGGAGTAGATACAAAGTAACCAAATCAGACATGGTCCCTGTCCCTCATGGGGCTCACAGTCTAAGTAGAACAGGCTTTGAATCCCCATTTTACCAATGAGGAAACTGAGGCTCAGATAAGTTCAGTGACTTATCCAAGGTCACAAGGTAGGGGAGTGGAAGAACTGGGATCAGAACCCAGGTCCTCTGACTCTTAGGTCTGGGGTCTTTCCACTAGACCACCCTGCTTCCCTGAAGTCATCCACGTACAGGGTGGTTGTTGAAACCTGGAAAGTGGATAGGCTCCCCAAAGCCAACAAGCAATACGATCAAAAGGCAAGTTGATAATGTCAAAGACTGAATATGGGCAGAGGGAGTTCTCAGATTCCCCAGTGTTCCAGAATCTAGACTGCCTTCCGTAGGTGAATTTATTTAGGTGGACTAATTTGAATTCTTTTGGAAGTAATGACTCTCCCTCAGTGGTCCTTGTGACATTTGCCATCCTTAAGGAAATAAAGAATAAAGAACTAAGAAAAAATGAGCCAAATTGTTATCAGATGCTTGCAGACAGTGTGGCCCAGGCCAGCACTTCCAATCTCACTTAGCCTGGCCAAGATCGACTGCTAAGAACTTTCAAAGAGGCATAAGAACGGAAGGAAAATCCACTTCCCCATAAATTAATGAGCTGTACATAGAATGGGCTTAATTTTTCTAGAATACTAGATCACATGACATTTTCCTGTTTTGAGATTTGGTGATAGATGATTCAGATTACACCAACAGGAAGATTTGATCATGCAGTCCCACACAGATCCTTGAGAAATAACAGACTGAGATAAATAACAGAGTTCCTTTTTTGTTGCCTACGAACAACTATGCCAGCGTTGGTTGAAAGTCGGGTGCTGCTTCTCTGTGGTAAGTCTTGCAGATTATTTTCTTTGAAGGCATAACAGACCAAATACTGAAAATCTTACCTTTTTGAATTATTTTAAGTTTTAAAAAGTGTTTGACCCATGTGCCATTTTCCTTGTGACTGTTCCTGTGTGTCTTAGTGCAGTTATAGTTCAGTGGGTTCAAGCTGTTGTTGATGATAATAATAATAATAATGGCATTTATTAAGCGCTTACTATGTGCAAAGCACTGTTCTAAGCGCTGGATCAGTTCTGACCTTCCAGGGCTCCCCTACTTTGAAGAAATACAGAGCAATTTTATGGGCAAACACAGTTGCCAAGAGCTCTAAAACCTCTAAATGCTCACATTGTACTTACAATCTCCTTTGTTTCCGGCAAGAAAGAATTGAGTCCAACCAACAAAAGTTGTCAAACCAATACAAACCATTGAGGAAAGATGGTTAAATTCTACCTGAAACATTGCTGATGGGATTTCCTGAGGATAACCCTGACTTAGAGAGTGAGCAAGGGAGTAGGAGCTGAGTTCTTGCCATGGAGAATGCATCCTAAGTGAGGATCTCTGTGCCCTGCTCGTGAAAGTGTAATTAAACATCACTTTCAAATGCCATGGGACAATCACAGAACGAGGGGCAGGGGGGAAGGGGGGTGCACACAGGGACCAGGAAGTAGGTTAACAAATCCTTCTTTTTCTTCTCCAGGTCTCTTCTGCATCATTTCCTTTACAGGTATTCAAAATGCTTCACTCTCAGATGGGAACTAATTAGATTTTTCAAAGTTATGTACAACTCACCAAGCTTTATCAAGAGGAACTTTAGTGAAAGGCAAAGCCCTATTAAAATTATATCCTCTCCAGGAAGCTTTCTCTAAGTTCTTATACCCCCATTACCGTATTTTCCACCCTACTGCCTCTCCCATTCACTTAGTTCTATCCCCTAAGCACTTAGGTACTCCCACGGCACCCCACAAGCACAAAATATACATATTCTTCTACTCAGTTGTTTCCTTTATCTGTAATTTATTTTAATGTCCACCTCCCCAGTTAGACTGAAAGCTCCTTGGGGACAACAGTCGGGTCCGCCCACTCTATTGTGATGTACTTGCCCAAGAGCTTAGTCCAGGGCTTTGCACAGAGTAGGTATTTAATTAATACCACTGTTTGATGGATTAATTGATTGATAAAGCTGGGCCAATTCTCATGTATCCTCAGGGTTTATCATCTAAAAAAGTCTTCTTGGTTTGCTAGGGAACTTGAGGCTGAATAGTAGACAATAATGTGCCGTAGGGTGAATTCCTCAATTCCCAGATCCCTAAGCAATATAATACTGCTGTTGATATTAGCAACTGAATTTTTCCTTCCTTTCTTCTTAACTCCAAGATGAATGTCAACCTGACTCTTGTCCTGTTAATGCTATTTGTGCTCAAACCCCTAATGGCTATGAGTGCAGTTGCATTGATGGGTTTGAATCAAGGTCCAGAAAACAAGGCATCAGGGGAAATATGGAGTGTGTAGGTAAGTGTGGTGTTAGCTGCAAAAAGGTGAGTCTGTTGATAATGTAGTTTGTGTTAATAATTATGGTATTAGTTAAGCACCTACTATGTGACAAGCACTGTTCTAAGCGCTGAGGTCAGGTCAGGGCAGATACAGTCCATCTCACATGGGACTCACAGTCTAAGTAGGAGGGATAACAGGTATTGGATCTCCATTTTACAATTGAGGAAACTGAGGCACAGAGAAGTTAAGTGACTTGCCCAATGTCACACTCAGCGGTCAAGAGGCAGAGTCAGGATTAGAACCCAGGTCCTCTGACTCCCAGGCCCGCGTTTTTTCCACTAGGCAGAAAGCCTTCAGAAGTCTCTAACAGAAATCTTTAGGCCAAATGATTTCCTTCTGATTGTTTAGAATTCCTCTCCCACACTTATACGCAGGTAATAGGAGTAAATGCCCAAAGGCATTAATTTATATTAATTATTTATATTAATGCCCAAAGGCCTCTGACAAGATGATTATTCTCCATGGAGGCTTTCTCCTCAAAAGATCAAAGATGGGGCTGCTCAGCTGTATACTATCCAACTAGCATTAAACTTACTGATGCTCCATTCCCTCCCTCTCTCCCACCCCCGCCCGCTTATATTCACTGCCATTCAAGGCAGATAAGGGATTAAAAAAAAAACTCCCACCAGGATGCAGTTGAAGGTTTTGGGTAAGCCCCAGTGACTCTGACTGAACCAGAAGCCCTAACAAGATAATGATCAAAATGGGGATTTCATTAGTAACACAAATGGGAAAAGATCAGGACAGAAATACAAGTCAAGGTTTGGTAGGTGATATTTAAAGCCACTGAGGTTTAAGACTGTCAGGTCTAAGTTAAGGGTTTGGAAAGCAGACATCACATGCTAACCTGAAAGCTGTTCGTAGAGAAAAGGCTGGGAAATAGGAGTTAGCCTTAGAGAGGGGTCAGGAACCTATGGCTTGGGAGCAAAGCTGGCTCTTTTGGGAACCAAATGGGCATAGGTGCCCACCTGCAAACTCAGTACCATAAGGACAACATTTAGCCTTACCCTCCGGAGCCAAAAAACTTGGCAGGAATCTGGGTAGGGCGTAGCTGGCTCTCCTTGCCCCATTAAGCAGGAAAGGGGCTGAGGGGAAGTCAAGATGATGGCTGCCTGCTTCCCCAAACTACTCTCCTCCTCTCCTCCCCTTCCCCAGCTCCCATGTCCCACTACTCACTGAGAGCTACAGTGACAATGACAGACCAGCAAAGTCAGGCAGGGAAGGAAACTGCTCCCACTTCATGGGAACTAGATCAAGAGCAGGCTTTGTGCCAGGGGCCATGCATACTGATTAAAGCTGGGGCTGGGCTAATCAATCAATCAATCAGTGGTATTTATTGGAGGCTTACTGTGTGCAGAACACTGTACTAAGTGTTTAGGAGAGTACAAGAGAGCAGAGTTAGCAGACACATTCCCTGCTCACAAAGAACTAGAGGAAGTGCTAGAAAGGCAAGCCCCGAGCAGGGAATAATAATAATAATAATAACGGTATTTATTAAGCACTTACTATGTGCCAAGCACTGTTCTAAGCCCCAGGGGGATACAAGATCATCAGGTTGTCCCACGTGGGGCTCACAGTCTTAATCCCCATTCAGATGAGGAAACTGAGGCACAGAGAAGTCTACCCACCACCCCACAACACTTGTGTATTTATGTGCATATCTACAATTCTATTTATTTATATTAATGCCTGTTTACTTGTTTTGATGTGTACATATCTATAATTCTATTTATTTATATTGATGTTATTGATGCCTGTTTACTTGTTTTGATGTCTCTCTCCCCCCTTCTAGACTGTAAACCCATTGTAGGCAGGGAATGTCTCTCTTCATTCCTGAATTGTGCTTTCCAAGTGCTTAGTACAGTGCTCTGCACACAGTAAGCGCTCAATAAATATGATTCAATACAAGTTTTTTAGGTTGGCCATAGCCCCTGTCCCACATAGGGTTCACCATCTACATTAGAGGGGGGAGGATTTAATCTCCATTTAACAGATGAGGTAACTGAGGCACAGAGAAGTTAAGTGACTTGTCCAAGGTCACACAGCAAGCAATTGGCAGGGTAGGGTTTAGAACCCAACTCCTCTGACTCCCAAGCCTGTGCTTTTACAACTAAGCCATGCCTCTTCTCTTTTTCTCTCCCTATCTCTTCCTCTCCTCCCCTGATCTCCCAGGTCTCCCCTTCATTAGTAGGGTAAGACAAATATAGGCTTTAATAAATTCCCATCATTTCCTTATCCAGCTTCTGCTACTGGTGCTAAAGTGGACTCCGAATTGGCCCTTTGGGTCAGACAGCAGCTGGAGCAGGGATGGGAGCAGGAGCAGAGCCTGGAATGAGGCCTCTGCCACACTCCTTCCCTCCTGACTCAGCCATTTTTGCAGTCCGGGAAGAGGGAAATTGAGGGGCTGCGGGCAGGAGTGGGAGGAGGAGCTGGGGCAATGATGAACCAAAAAACTACTCGAGAGAGGGGGAGCATCCAGAGTAGGAAGGATTCTCACCCTTCCTTCTGACTGGTAGGTGGTGGGTGGAAACTCCATCTCTGGGCAGATGTTGGAGAGGCATTCTCTAGAAATGGTGGCCTAAGTCTGGGCCCAGGTGCCTCTCCGGCCCCCAAGATGGAGGACCAAGTCTGTGGCCTTCTAGGGGTCAGCATCCACCCTCCCCACTTGGCAGAGGGGCCGGGTGTGCTGCCTGCTGCTGACAGATAATAATAATAATAATAATAATGATGATGATAATAATAATAATGGCATTTATTAAGTGCTTACTATGTGCCAAGCACTGTTCTAAGCCCTAGGGTAGATACAAGGTTATCAGGTTATCCCAGTGGGGCTCACAGTCTTAATCCCCATTTTACAGACGAGGTAACTGAGGCCCAGAGAAGTTAAGTGATTTGCCCAAAGTCACACAGCTGACAAGTGGCAGAGCCGGCATTAGAACCCATGACCTCTGACTCCCAAGCCTGTTCTCTTTCAACTAAGCCATGCTGCTTCTCTATGTGCTGGAGGGCCTGAGGGGCAGAGCTAGGCTAACATAGGGGCTCAAAGCATTTAATACCAGCATCCTAGGACTAAGGGGGAGCCCCAAACCCCCAACAAATGCAGCCACACTGTTTCTACCCCCCACCGGAAATTTCCCTCAAGCATAGCTGGATGGAGCAGTGTGGTCTAGAGGGAAGAGCACGGGATTGGGAATCAGGACACTTGGGTTCTAATCCCAGCTCTGTTAGTTGCCTGTTGTGTGACTTGGGCAAGTCACCTCTCTTCTAGCTTCCTTTTTATCCCAGGTATAGCTTAGGTAGAGAAAAATAAGTTTAGCTCAAGAAGATCTCTTTTGACTGGGTTTCAGAGGAACAGGCAAGCTGTACCCTCACCCTCCCAACTGCCTGACTTCCCTTTGTTCTGACTTCAGGAGACCTTGCCCCAGCCCTCAGAATGGGTAGGGCTCTCCCTCTATGGGCAGAGGGCCCAGGCTCTTCTCAGGATGTTCCAAACAATTTTCAGACTGGCGGGGTGTGGGGGGAAGAGCGGGCGGCAGCTGAGGCATTGCCTTTCTACCAGGCCTGTGACCTTTCTGCCTAATGAAGACCTGAGAGTTTCCAATCACAGCAGAAAACTCAAAACAGTACCTTTCCAGCCTGCTAGCTCTTTGATGCCCGTTCCATCTAACCCCCATTCCCTGTGCCCATTCTCCCTAAAATTCCAAATTTTTGCCTTCCCCACACCCAAAATGAAGTCAGCACACAATATTGTTAACACACAAAATTTAGATCCACAATATGGACAGAGCAAGGGCCTGGGGATCAGAAGGACCTGGGTCCTAATCCTGGCTCCATCACTTTACTGCTGTGTGACCTGGGTCAAATCACTTCACATTTCTGGGTCTCAGTTCCCTCATCTGTAAAATGGGAATTACAAGTGTGAGCCCCATGTGGGAGAGGGATTGTGTCCAACCTGATTACCCTGTATCTACTCCAGTGCTTAGAACAGTGTTTGGCACATAGTAAGCACTTAACAAGTAGTGTTAATATTATTATTGTGATTATTATTAATATTGATGGATGACAATGGAGTCTAGTGGAAAGGGTGGTCTGGCTTCTCATTAGAACCTGAACTGTATTCTTGTCTCTGCTCAACTATATGACTCAGGGCTTCAGATTCCTCATTTGTAAAATGGGTATAATTCTATCAGGTCCAAGCACCCACCTTGAGCACTGCACCTTAAGCGCTTACAATGTGCAAAGCACTGTTCTAAGCACTGGGGAGGTAACAAGGTGATCAGGTTGTTCCATGGGGGGCTCAGTCTTCATCCCCATTTTAGAGATGAGGGAACTGAGGCGCAGAGAAGTTAAGTGACTTGCCCAAAGTCACACAGCTGACAATTGGCAGAGCCAGGATTTGAACCCATGACCTCTGACTCCAAAGCCCAGGCTCTTTTCCACTGAGCCACGTTACTTCTGTGCAGAGCACTGTACTAAGTGTTTGGGAAAGTACAATACAACAGAGCTGGTAGACATGTTCCCTGCCCACAGTGAGCTCACAGTCTAGAAGGGGAGAAAGACATAAATAATTTATAGATGGGTAGGTGCTGTGGGGCTGAGGGTGGGGCAAATACCAAATTCACAAAGGACACAGATCCAAGTGTGCAAATGACACAGAAGGGAGAGAGAGCTAGGGAAAGGAGGGCTTAATCCGGGAGGCCACTTGGAGGAGATGTTTACCTTAATAAAGGCTTTGAGGGTGGGTAGAGTGGTGGTCTGGTGTATATGGAGGTGGAGGGAGTTCGAGGCCAGAAGGATGACTTGAGAAAGGTGTCCATAGCGAGATGAGATCCAGGCACAGTGGGCAAGCTGGAGCTAGAAGAGCCAAGTGTGTGATCTGGGTTGTAGTCAGAGATCAGTAAAGTAGGGTAGGTGGGGGCAAACTAATTCGGAGCTTTAAAGTTGAGGAAAAGGAGTTTCTGTTTGATGCAGAGGTGGATGGGCAACCACTGGAGGTTCTTGAGGAATGGGGAGATGTGGACTGAATGGTTTTTCAGAAAAATGATCCACGCAGCAGAGTGAAGTATGGACTTGAGTGAGGAGAGATAGGAGGCAGGAAGGTCAGTGAGGAGGCTGATGCAATAGTCAAGGCGGAAAATAAGTGTTGGACCAATGTGGTAGCAGTGTGGATGAAGATGAAAGGGTGGATTTTAGTGATGTCATGAAAGTAGAACTGACAGGATTTGGTGACAGACTGAATATGTGGATTCTGTGAGAGAGATGAGTCGAGGACAATACCAAGGTTATGGGCTTCCGAGATAGGGAGGATACTGGTATTGTCTTTAGTGATGGGAAAGACAGGGGAAGGACAGGGTTTGGGTAGGAAGATAAGGAGATCTGTTTTGGACATCTTTAGTTTGAAGTGTCAGCCAGACATCCAGGTGTCCTGAAGCCAGAAAGAAATGTAAGACTACTGAGAAGGAGAGTGATCAGGGCTGGAGATATAGCTTTGGGAATCATACGCGTATAGATGGTAGTTGAAGACAGGAAGTGAATGAGCTCTCCAAGGGAGTGGGTATAGATCGCCCTTCTGTCCAAATGATCTTCTTAATAGTTCACTGAAATTTTCCCAACTTTAACTGACATCCAATTCCTTATGGCGACCTGGAGGACATCGCATCAGCATCATCCCTATTTAAAAAAACTACATATACTTGAATCAATCAATCAATGGTATTTATTAAATAATAATGATGGCATTTATTAAATGCTTATAACACTTACTATGTTCAGAGCCCTGTACTAAGAGCTTGGGAGAGTACAATACACCAGAGTTGGCAGACACGTTCCCAGCCCACAGCAAACTTACAGTCTAGAAGGGGAGAGAAACATTAATATAAATAAGTAATTTATAATATATAATTTAAAAATATGTACTTAAGTGTTGTGTGGTTGAGGATTGGGCGAATATCAGTTATCCAACAGTCACAGAGCCAAGGGCACAGATGACACAGAAGAGAGGGAAAGCCAGAGAAGAGAGGGCTTAATTAGGGAAGGCCTCTTGGAGAAGATTCATTCATTCAAACATATTTATTGAGTGCTTACTGCATGCAGAGCACTGTACTAAGCGCTTGAGAAGTACAAGTTGGCAATATATAGAGACGGTCCCTACCCAACAGGGGCTCACAGTCTAGAAGGGGGAGACAGACAACAAAACAAAACATGTGGACAGGTGTCAAGTCACCAGAATAAATAGAAATAAAGCTAGCTGCACATCAATAACAAAATAAATAGAATAGCAAATATGCACAAGTAAAATAAATAGAGTAATAAATCTGTACAAACATATATACAGGTGCTGTGGGGAGGGGAAGGAGGTAGGGTGAGGGGGATGGGGAGGAGGAGAGGAAAAAGGGGGCTCAGTCTGGGAAGGCCTCCTGGAGGAGGTGAGCTCTCAGAAGAGAGCTAGCTTAGCGGATGTGAGGAGGGAGGGTATTCCAGGCCAGGGGGAGGATGTGGGCCGGGGGTCGATGGCGGGAAAGGCGAGAATGAGGTACAGTGAGGAGGTTAGTGGCAGAAGAGTGGAGGGTGCGGGCTGAGCTGTAGATGGAGAGAAGGGAGGTGAGGTAGGAGGGGCAAGGTGATGGACAGCCTTGAAGCCGAGTGAGGAGTTTTTGCTTGATGCGTAGGTTGACTGGTAGCCACTGGAGATTTTTGAGGAGGGGAGTAACATGCCCAGAGCGTTTCTGCACAAAGATGATCTGGGCAGCAGCGTGAAGTATAGACTGAAGTGCGGATAGACAGGAGGATGGGAGATCAGAGAGGAGGCTGATGCAGTAATGCAGTCGGGATAGGAGATGTGACCTTAATAATCCTTTAAAGGTGGGGAGAGTGGTGGTCTGGCATATATGGAGGGGGAGGGGGTTTCAGGATAGGGTGAGGACATGGGGAAAGGGTTGGCCTTAAAGTACTCGATCACTTTGCCTGCTCCTACCACACTTTGCTACTCTCCTACGACAACCCAGCCCACACAGTTTGCTTCTCTAGTGCTAACCTTCTCACTGTACCTCGACCTCGGCTATTTCTCCACTGACCTTGCACCCACATCCTGCCTCTGGCCTGACCTGCCCTCCCTCTTCCTATCTGACAGACAATTTCTCTCCCCACCTTTAAAGCCTTATTGAAGGCACATCTCCTCCAAGAGGCCCTTCCTGACTAAGCCCTCTTTTCCTTTTCTTCAGCTCCCTTCTGCGTCACCCTGACTTGCTCCCTTTATTCATCCCCCTTCCCAGCCTCACAGCATTTATGTACATACCTGTAATTAATTTATTTATATTAATGTCCGTCTTTCCCTCTAGACTGTAAGCTGCTTGTGGGCAGGCAATGTGTCTGTGTGTTGTACTGTACACTCCCAAGTGCTTTGTACAGTCCTTCCCACACAGTAAGTGCCCAATAAATATGATTGACTGACTGAGACAGATGAGATCGGGGCACAGTGAGTAAGCTGGCACCAGAGGAGCCAAGTGTGTGGGCTGGACTGTAATAGGAGATCAGTTAGGTACGGTAGGAGGGGGCAAGCTTATTGGTGCTTTAAAGGTGATGGTAAGGAGTTACTGTTTGATGTGGAGGTAAGATGGGCAGCCATTGGAGGTTCTTGAGGAGTGGGGAGATGTGGACTGAACATTTTTTTATAGAAATGATCTGTGCAGCAGAGTGAAGTATGGACTGGAGTGGGGAGAGACAGGAGGCAGGGAAATCAACAAGGAGGCAGATGCAGTAGTTAAGGAGAGATAGGATAAGTGCTTAGAACAGTGTGATAGCAGTTTGGAGAGGAAAGGGCAGATTTTAGCAATGTTGTGAAGACTCTTAAGTCTCTCCTTAGCCATCTCTTCTCTAGACTAACCAACCCCAATTCCTTAAAATTTCTTCACAGAGCCCAATACTTTAATCACTTTTGTCCCTCTTCTATGGACCCTCTCCAGTTTCTTTCTAGTTTTTAAAAAATTCTGTGAGCAAAATTGGGCAAAATACTATATTAAGGGTCTGACCAGTATAGAGTATCAGCGGTGACTTTTTAAATTATGATACTATATTTTGGACTTAACTTTAGCTTCTGTTCAACTATAATGTCGGGCCTTTTTCTGCTGGGCATATGTTTAGTCAAACTTTGCCAAGCTGCTTAGCCTAGTGGAAAGGGACCAGGCCTGAGAATCAGGAGATCTGAGTTCTAATCCCAGCTGCACCAATTGTCTGCAAATCTGACCTTGGGTAGGTCCCTTCATTTCTCTGTGCCTCGGTTTTCAACTTGATTATCTTGTATCTACCCAAGTGGGTAGTTTAGTGCTTGCCACATAGCGCTAAGCAAGTACCATAAAAACAAAAAACACAATTTTTAAATCATTACTATTACGGTATTAATTTTGCTTGTTTTTCTTCATTAAGTGAAGCATCTTGCATTTATCTCAATTGAATTTCATCCTGCTTTTGTTGGGCCTATCTTCAATAATAATAATAATAATATTTCAAATTCAATCCATGTGTCTTTTGAGCACTTACTGTGTGCAGAGCACTGTACTAAGTACTTGGGAGAGTACAACACAACAAAGATGGTAGACGTGTTCCCTGTCCACAAGGAGCTGATGGTGGGGTGAATATCAAGTGCTTAAAAGGTACAGATCCAAGTGAATAGGTGACATAGAAGGGACAGGGATTGGGGGAAATGAGGGTTCAGTCAGGGAAGGCCTCTTGGTGGAGATATGATTTTAATTAGGCTTTGAAGATGGGGAGAGTGATGGTCTGTCAAATATGAAGGGGGAGGGAATTCCAGGCTAGAGGGAGGAGGTGGGCAAGGGGTCAGCAGCAAAATAGATGAGATCCAGGTACAGTTGGAGTTGGAGGGAAGTGTGTGGACTGGGTTGTGGTGGGAAATCAGTGAGGTATGGATAGGAGGGGATGAGCTGATTGAACACTTTGAAGCTGATGGTAAGGTCTTTCTGTTTGATGTGGAGGTGGATGGGCAACAGCTGGAGGTTCATGAGGAGTGTGGAGACATGGACTAAACAGCTAAACTTGTTTTAGAAAAATGATCCAGGAGTGAAGTATGGACTGAAGAGGGGAGAGACAGGAGGCAGGGAGGTCAGCGAGAAGGCTGTTGAAGTAGTCAAGGCAGGGTATGAAAAGTGCTCATATTCAATCCCATTTGAAAAATATTCCATCTTCCAAAGAGTTAGCAACATGGCCAATTTAATAGCATTTGAAAAATTGATAAATATGCTCTCAATTCTTTCATCCAAGTAATTAATACAGTATGATATCACAAAGAATGGGTTGATCCCTATAAGACATCACCCAACACATATGTCACATGGACACAAAACTTTTATCACCACTCTTCAGGAGCAATCCTTGATCTAGCTGTGAACCCACTTAACAATAGAATGGTCAATGTCATGTTTTCTCCTTTATTCTCTTTTATGCTGTAGATATCAACGAATGTCAAAAACAGAAAGGATTCAATTGCCCGGTTAATTCGACTTGTTTCAATACTTTGGGAAGTTACTACTGCCAATGCCGACAGGGGTTTAGAACAAAATCTGGAGCATACCAATTCCAGGGTCTTGCCAAACGCTGTTACGGTAAATAGTGGACCAGAGGCAAAATTACATTTGGTCATGAAATTGGTCCTGAAATAAAGCTAAGGCTGTATTGGTAAGAATCTCTGAGCAAATAGAAGCGGCGCAGCATAGACCTGGCCTCACTGAAGGGGATTGTGATAAGCAGTGAGAGGGCAGGGCTAGCAGGATAGATTTGGGAGTCGTGCGCACTGAGGTGGCCACTGAAGCTCTGGGAGTTCACATGCTCCCTTAGGGAGAGAGGCCAATGGGAGAAGAGAAGGGGATCCAGAACAGAGTCTTGAGGGACACCCACGGGCAGGGGATGGGAAGCAGAGGAAGAGTTAGCAAATGAGGCTGGGAAGTAAGAGGGGGATCAGAAGAAAACTGTGGCAGTGAAGCCAAGGCTAGATAATGTTTCCAGGAGAAGGGGTGGGCCACAGGGTTGAAAGCAGCGGGGAAGTCATGGAGGACAGAGTCCTTTAGATTTGGTAAAGAGGAGTTCACTGGTGATGTGGAAGAGAAGAGGGTGATGCTGGATTGTAGAATGCCAACAAGAGTTGGGGGAGAGGAAGTGGAGGCAGTGCGTGAGGACAACCCATCTGAGGAGTTTGAACAAGAATGGAAGGAAGGAGGTGGAGCTGGAGGGCACAGTGGCATCCAGAACAAGTTTTCTTAGGATGGGGAGACATGAGCAGGTTTGAAGGGACTGGAGAAGGAGCCACTAGACAGTGTGCACTTGAAGATGGCAGTTAGGAAGGGAAGAAGAGTGGGCTCAAGTGTTTTTAGATGGTGAGAAGGGATGGGCGTGAAGGTGAATTTAGAAGGGGAAGATTTTGAAAGCTGGTGTGAGATCTCTTCTTGAGAGATGGCTGAGTCAGGCAATAATTGTGGTATTTGTTAAGTGCTTGCTATGTGCCAAGCACTGAATAAAGTGTCAGGGTTGATACAAGATAATCAGGTTGGACACTGTCTTTATCCCAAATGGGGCTCATGGCCTAAGTGAAAGGGAGAATAGATATTTCATCCCCATTTTGCAGATGAGGAAACTGAGGCCCAGGCTGTAAGCCCATTGTGGACAGGGATTGTCTCTCTTTATTGCTGTATTGTACTTTCCAAGTGCTTAGTACAGTGCTCTGCACAGAGTAAGCCCTCAGTAAATATGATTGAATGAATGAATCATCATCATCAATCGTATTTATTGAGCGCTTACTGTGTGCAGAGCACTGTACTAAGCGCTTGGGAAGAATGACTTGCCCAAGGTCACTCAGCAGACAAATGGCAGAGCCGGGATTAGTACCCAGGTCTTTCTGGCTCCCAGGCCCTTGCTCTTTCCACTAGGCCACACTACTTCCCTTTGCTGTTATTTGGCTGGGTCGGGAGAAAATAAGAGAGTTGGGTAGGTAAGGGAGACCATGCCTGATGGTATCCATTTTGATAGCCAAGAAGTTGAAGAGATCATCGGGGCAAGAGGAAGGAAATGGGGGCATGGGGTCTTCAAGAAGGACGTTAAAAGTATAGAATAATTAGTGCAGTCAGTGGGCATGGGAGTCGATGAGAGAGGAGAAGTGATAATCAGCCATCTCTATGGGGGGGAGAACAGTTTTGCAGAGATTGGGCTTGTGGGTGAGAAGACAATCCAGAAGGTTGCAGTAGGAGAGTTGCTGAGGTTTGAAATGATGCAATCATTAGTGATGATGAGACTCAATGGGTGTCCAAGTTTGAGAGTCAGTGAGATAGGGTAGAGGAGAACATCTGTGGAGTTAAGATGTGAGAGGAAGCAAGTGGCTGGGGGAATTAATTGAATCATCCACATGGATAGTGAAGTGTCAAAAGATGAGTACTGGGAAGGAGAATGAGAGAAGGAAGGTGATAAAGGCAGCAAAATCACACCCAAAAGCAAAGGTGGGATCAGAGAGGTGATAGATGGCAGCAATTAGTGATTATAATAAGTGGAGGAGGAGGATGACATGAGCTTCAATAAAAGAGGAGGTGAGGGGAAAATGGCATTGGTGGGCTAGGAGCAGGCTATCACCATCCTCTTTCTCCTTGCGGGCCAAATTTAATGCACTTTCTCCTCAATTTCTCATCTATCTTTGACATTGTGGACCAACCCCTTCTCCAGGAAACACTAACCTAGGTTTTTCTGATACAGTCGTCTCCTGGTTCTCTCCAACTTCTCTGGTTGATCCTTTCCAGTCTCTTTTTCTGGAACTTCCTCTGCCTCTCGCTCTCCAACTCTGGGAATCCCTTAAAGCTCAGTTTTGGGTTCCCTTCTATTTTCAAAATGCACTCACTCCCTTGGGGAGGTCATTTGCTTTCATGGCTTCTACTACCACCTCTAGGTAGATGGCTCCCAAATCTACCTTCACTACCCCCAACTTCTTTCCTTCTCTGAAATCACGCTTCTCCTCCTGCCTCCTGGACATTTCGGCATGGATGTCCTGTTGGCAACTCAAGTGCACCTTGCCCAAAACTGAACGCCTCATCTTCCATCTCAAATCCTCCCCTCAAACATCCCTGACTCCTCTCTCTTTCAACTCTCATATTCAGTCTGCCTCCAAATCCTGTTGGTTCTTCCTCCACAACATCTTCAGAATCTGACCCTTCCTCTCCACCCAAACTGCCACCACATTAGCCCAAGCACTTGTCATGGCCCCACGACATCTGCATCAGTCTCCTTGCAGAACTCCCTCCTTCCTATCTCTCCCCTCTCCCTGGCCATACTTCACTCTGGTCCCGAATGATATTTTTTAAGTGCTTGCTATGAGCCAGGCACTATAGTGAGGTACAAGATAATCATCATCAATCGTATTTATTGAGCGCTTACTATGTGCAGAGCACTGTACTAAGCGCTTGGGAAGTACAAATTGGCAACATATAATATATTATATGATATATTATATATATTATAACATAATATATTATAATATATATATAACATATATATAATAATATATAATAATATATATAATATATATTATAACATAATCAGATTGGACACTGTCCCTGTCCTACATGGGGCTAACAGTCTTAATCCCCATTTTACAGATGAGGTAACTGAGGCACAGAGAAGGGGAATGAGTTACCCAAGGTCACACAGCAGACAAGTGGTAGAGTCAGGATTAGAACACAGATCCTCTGACTCCCAGGCCCATGCGCTAGCCGCCATTTTTAAGCTTTTTATTATTGCTAAACAGTCATATTTTCAATCGCCATGAGCTATATACTTTACGGTTGTTATCAATAAACAATTCTTGCAGCTTACATACCTTAGAGAAGCAGCGTGGCTCAGTGGAAAAAGCGCGGGCTTTGGAGTCAGAGGTCATAGGTTCAAATCCCGCCTCTGCCACTTGTCAGCTGTGTGACTTCGGGCAAGTCACTTCACTTCTCTGGGCCTTAGCTCCCTCATCTGTAAAATGGAGATAAAGACTGTGAGCCCCCCGTGGGACAACCTGATCACCTTGTAACCTCCCCAGTGCTTAGAACAGTGCTTTGCACATAGTAAGTGCTTAATAAATGCCATTATTATGATTATTATTATGTGGATTTGTAGTCATTTGTTCCACCACCGAAAAACCGTGGAGCCCTCTGGCCTAAATATTTGTAACTGGTTCAACTGTACCTTTTGTAGTGCTAATGGCGATCTAGCCAAATGCTCTGTGAAGCTACAGTCTCCTGTCCACGGAGCCTGATGGCTCTGTTACCCCATAAACTACAGATGGGCTCATCTTTTCTACTTCCCTCCGCAGATGATCATGGCAAAGAAACACTTAGTGCTCCATATGTGTTTCTGATTGCCAGTAACATCTTAGGGTGTGAAATACTTTATGACTCAATGTCGTCTGCTTCCTAGACATAGATGAATGTGCTCAGAGGCCTTCACCTTGTGGCCCTCATTCTACCTGCAATAATACAATGGGAAGTTACTCATGCAGATGTTTAGCTGGATTCCTGCCTCCCCCTGCAACTGTTTGGAAACCTGGTATCCATGGGACTTCCCACTGTACAGGTAACTTGTATTTACCCCAGCTTTTATAACAGTGCTTGATACATAGTAAGCACTTAACAAATGTCTTATTAATAATAACAGCAGTGAGCTATCACAACATCACTGGCCTCTTCAGCCCAGACCTAGAATCCTAGAATCAGAATTTAACAGGAACTTCTCCAGTAGTTCCAGAAATTGATGCCTGTTTCCATGGTTCCACCTACCTTCAAAATTCCAACTGTCACAACACCGTAGGGAGTTACACCTGCATATGCAGGGACGGCTTTGCCTCCAAAAACCTCCAGCGTATAGGTTCTGTGGACATTCATTCTTATTTTTAAACTGGTTATTTTGGGTTTTGCTAACCTCATTTGCCAACCTCTGGGAATGTGAACTAGCCAAGATCTAGCTTTTAATACCAGCAAACTAGACTTCTCTCCGTTGTCTCCTTTTCTGTCCCCCAGATGTTAATGAGTGTCTGAACACCAAGGTTTGTCCTGCGCATGCAATTTGCACCAACATGTCTGGGAAATATTTTTGCACTTGCAAAAATGGATTTGCAACGAGCAGTGGAGAACAGAGGTTTGTGAATCGAGGAGTAGAATGTAAAGGTGAGTGGAGAGATGGTTCCAAACAAGGGGATTGAGACTTACGTTTGATGGGACAGCTTTCAAAAGAACTGCAGTAATAATAATCATTGATAATAATGATAGTATTCAATAGTATTAAATGTGAGTATTAAATGCACATAGTAGTATCTGCTAAACTCTGGGGTAGATACAAGATTATGAGATTTGACACACCTCTACCACTTCTGCATGGATGACTCCCAAATCTGCCTCACTAAAGCCTCAACCTCTCTCCTCCACAACCTTGCCTCTCCTCTTGCCTCCGGGATATCTCTACAGGCTTGTCTTGCAGGCAATCAAAGTTGATATATCCTAAAATGAGCCCCTCATTTTCCCTCCCAAGCCCTCTTCTCCAAATAACTTTCCCATCAAACCTGACAACCCCACCATCCTCCCCATTTATCCCCAGAGAAGCAGCATGGCTCAGTGGCAAAAGCCCCAACTTTGGAGTCAGAGGTCATGGGTTCAAATCCCAGCTCCACCAATTGTCAGCTGTGTGACTTTGGGCAAGTCACTTAACTTCTCTGTGCCTCAGTTCCCTCATCTGTAAAATGGGGATGAAGACTGTGAGCCCCACGTGGGACAACTTAATCACCTTGTATCCTCCCCAGCGCCTAGAACAGTGCTTTGCACATAGTAAGCACTTAACAAATGCCATCATTATTATTATTTCTCAAGCCCCTAACTTTGGCAATACCCTTGACTCTTTGACTCTTCTCTCTCTCCTTCAACTCCCGTATTCCATCTGTCACTAAATCTTATCAATCAATCAATGGTTTTCATTGAGCACTTACTGTGTCCAGAGCACTGTACTAAGGGCTTGGGAGAGTGCAAAAGAGGAATTATAAACAATCCCTGCTCTCAAGGAATTTACAATCTGGCAGGGGAGACAAACACTAACAGAATCTCCTCTTCCTCTCCATCCACACTGCCACTTCACTAGCCCAAGCACTTGTCATATCCCCACTCGACTTCGGCATCAGCCTCCACTTAGAACTCCCTTCCTTCTGTCTCTCTCCTCTCCTGTGCTTTTTTCACTCTGCTGTCTGGTTGGCTTTCCTAAAACTTCTTTTATCACACAGCTCCCCAATCCTCAAAAACCTCCATTAGTTATGCATTCCCTGATGCATTGAGCAGAAACTCCTGACAAGTGGCTGTAAGGCACTCAATCACCCTCCCCTCCCCCTGCCCTGCTTAGCCACTCAATTCTCCCCCTACCACCCAGCCTTCATGTTTTGTTCCTCTCAAACTAACCTACTCACTGTACCTCACTCTTATCTTTCTTGCTCACACCTTCTCTTCTGCTGATAACTCCCTCCCCCTTCACACCCGGCAGACCACTGCTCATCTTGTCTTCCAGGCCCTCCTGACATCACATCTATTGCAGGAGGCCTTCCCTGATGAAGCTCTCATCTCCACACCTATTTCCCTCTCAAATGCCATTTCAACACTACAGCATCATCTAAACACTTGGGTATTCACATTCGCCCCAGTTCTCTTTGGCTGTACATATCTTTACACTCTGTTCTTTCTTCCTGCCTCTAATTGATTATAGTGTCTTTCTCCCATTCTAGACTGTAAGCTCTCTTTGGGCAGGGATTGTGAGTACCATCTACCATCTCTATTATATTGTAGTCTCCTAAGTGCTTAGTAGAGTGTGTCGCCTGAACAAAGTGCTTGTGCTCTTCATTGACTAAGCTCTCAGCGTATGCTATGGACTGGTTCACTGTTTGATTTCCCTGTGGTGCTGAGCAGAGTGGGAGAAATTTAGGTTCACATAAGGAGACAGCAATAGGGAAGAAAATACCATGCTTACCTAGTGAACCAAGGCTCAGGAGAACTGTAATTGGGTTAGGAAGAGGTCAAGAATGAAGAGGATTTTTGCCCTCAGTGGCTCTTGGCAGAGATATGTGGTGGAGGGCTGGGGAAAAGGCAGTCTAAGGAATGGAGATTGGAGGGTTGGGATGGTGATAAAAACAGAAGGACTGGGCCCCTTTGAAACAGAGGGCTGTGAGGAGGAGGCCAGGTTACTGTCCAAATCCAGCTGCGTTTGCGTTTTTGATGACCACCCCAGGTTGAGGGGCTCAGTCTGAGGGCTCACGCAGAGCTTTACCTACAGATTTTGGTGCAAATTCCATCTAACTTCCGATGACTTTTGGCCTTTGAAAACATGGTCACCAGGGAAATTTTAGGTGAGTAGGTGAGTTACCACAACTGAATATCAGGAAATTGGTTAGAAATTAACCACACGCTTTAGCCATCCGTTTAATAGATTTTGAAAGGGGTCTCATCAGCTCAGTCTGTCCTTGGAATTCCAACTGTTCCAATCCTTTGGGCAGTTGGTTAAAAGTGCACCAGTAAAAGCAGGTTTGGCTCCCAGAAACTCCAGATTTGAAGGAGAAACTCAAGCCCAGATCTCCACAAGGGGACTGAGGCTTATGCTTGAGGAATAGTCTTCAAAAGACCTGCAATAATAATAATCACAGTCTTCTAGATTGTGAGCCCACTGTTGGGTAGGGACCGTCTCTATATGTTGCCAACTTGTACTTCCCAAGTGCTTAGTACAGTGCTCAGCACACAGTAAGTGAAGTGAGAAATCAGTGCTATTTTCTGTGTGTCTCAACTACAAACACCAACTTTCCCCTGCACCATCTTGTGTCCCCTGAAATGCCTAAGTCAGCGGGGGGCTCCATCAGATTTTTACAAACTATTTTTACCCAAGAGCCTAGCACACACGGCCTAAGGGGCCAGCAGGGTCTAATCAGAATTGATATGTGCCCTGACTGAAAAAAAACACCCCACAATTCTTGAGTAGTTCAGTCAAATTAATGCCAGCATTCTCACTGATGTGCTCAAAACTGATCAATGGCTACCACTAGGCTTGGAACAGTCCCCTTTTGTACTAAAAAAGATTATTTAACTGTTCATCAGTTTAGTTACTGCTGTGCAGGTAACTTGCATCTACCCCAGTGCTTAGAACAGTAATTGACACCAAGTGCTTTACAAATATTATAATAATAATTCAGCTTAGGCCAGGAATTCAAGTCAGGCCCTTTCAGAATTTAACCACAACTTCTCCCGTTGATTTTTTTTTTTAAATTCAGTCATTCAATCATATTTATTAAGCACTTATTGTGAGCAGAGCACTGTACTAAGCGCTTGGGAAAGTACAATATAACAATAAACAGTGACATTCCCTGCCCACAAAGAGCTCACAGTCAAGAGGGTTGAAGAGTGTTTCCATGGTTCCACCTGTTCTGTTGTCACAACAGCGTAGGGAGTTATTCCTGCATCTACAGGGAATTTTGGGAATTTTGCTTTTGGGAATTTGCAGTGTGAAGGTTCTGTGGAAATTCATTCTAAATTGTAAACTTGCAATTTTTCTGGCTAATCTGATTTGTGAATTTGTGGGATTGTGAAGTAGCCAAGGTCTAACCTGTTATGCCACTCAACTAGACTGGCCTCTCTGTTGCCTCTTCTGTCCTCCAGATGTTGATGAGTGTCTGGACACCACAGCTTGCCCTGTGCATGCAACTTGCAGCAATACTCTTGGAACATACTTCTGCACTTGCAAAAAGGGATTTGCATCGAGCAGTGGTGAACTGAAGTTTGTGGGTGAAGGAGTAAGCTGTAAAGGTGAGTGGAGAGCTGATTCCAAACAAGGGGACTGAGGCTTATGCTTGAGGAATAGTCTTCAAAAGACCTGCAATAATAATAATCACAGTCTTCTAGACTGTGAGCCCACTGTTGGGTAGGGACCGTCTCTATATGTGGCCAACTTGTACTTCCCAAGCGCTTAGTGCAGTGCTCTGCACACAGTAAGTGCTCAATAAATATAATTGAATGAATGAATGAATAATCAATGGTAATAATTATAGTTCTTTTATTAAGTGCTAAACTCTGGGGTGGATATAAGATTATGAGATCAATCAATCAATCAATCAATCATATTTATTGAGCACTTACTGTGTGCAGAGCACTGTACTAAGCACTTGGGAAGTACAAGTTGACAACATATAGAGACAGTCCCTACCCAACAGTGGGCTCACAGTCTAAAAGGGGGAGACAGAGAACAAAACTAAACATACTAACAAAATAAAATAAATTGAATAGATATGTACAAGTAAAATAAATAAATAAATAAATAGAGTAATAAATATGTACAAACACATATACATATATACAGGTAATAATAATACATATACATATATACATACATACATGTACATACATACATATACACATATACAGATAATAATAATAATAATAATGATTATGGTATTTGTTAGGCGCTTACTATGTGCCAAGCACATCGGACACACCCCTACCACCTCTGCATGGATGATTCTCAAATCTACCTTACTAAAGCCCTGAACTGTCTCCTCCACCACCTTGCATTTCCTCCTGCCTCCAAGATGCCTCTAAAAGCATCTGCTGACATTCAAACTCAACATGTCCTAAACCGAACCTCTCCCTCCCAAATCTGCTCCTCCAAATAACTTTACTCTTTTTCTTAGTTTTACCCTTGTCTCCTTGATCCCTCTCTTTCAACTCTTATATTCAGAATGAGACCAAATCTTGTCAATTAATCAATTGAAAAATGGTATTTGAGTGCTAACAGTGTCCAGAGCACTGTAGTAAGGACTTGGGAGAGTACAACTGAGTAATTATTTACAATCTCTGCCCTCAAGAAATCTGCAATCTAACAGGAATTTACAATCTAGTGGTGGAGATAACCATTAACGGAATCTCCCCTTCCTCTCCATCAGAACTGCTGCTTCACTAGCCCGAGCACTTGTCATATCCCCACTCAACTTCTGCATCAACCTCCCCTCAGAACTCCCTGCCTCCTATTTCTCTCCTCCCCAATCTATACTTCACCCTCAGGCCTGGATCATTTTTCTAAAGCATCTTTTATCACACATTCATTCATTCATTCATTCAATCATATTTATTGAGTCAATAAATACGATTGATTGATTGATTGAGCGCTTACTGTGTGCAGAGCACTGTACTGAGCGCTTGGGAAACATATGTCAGCAACATATAGAGACGGCCCCTACCCAACAACGGGCTCACAGTCTAGAAGGGGGAGACAGACAACAAAACAAAACATGTAGACAGGTGTCAAAATCGTCAGAACAAATAGAATTATAGCTATATAATAATAATAATGGCATTTATTAAGCACTTACTATGTGCAAAGCACTGTTCTAAGCACTGGGGATGTTACAAGGTGATCAGATTGTCCCACAGGGGGCTCACAGTCTTAATCCCCATTTTACAGATGAGGTAACTGAGGCCCAGAGAAGTTAAGTGACTTGCCCAAAGTCACACAGCTGACAATTGGCGGAGCTGGGATTTGAACCCATGACCTCTGCCTACAAAGCCCGTGCTCTTTCCACTGAGCCACGCTGCTTCTCTATATGCACATCATTAACAAAATAAATAGAATAGTAAATATGTACAAGTAAAATAAATAGAGTAATAAATCTGTCCAAATATATGCAAGTGCTGTGGGGAGGGGAACGAGGTAGGACGGGGAGGGGGATGGGGAGAAGGAGAGGAAAAAGGGGGCTCAGTCTGGGAAGGCCTCCTGGAGGAAGTGAGCTCTTAGTAGGGCTTTGAAGGGAGGAAGAGAACTAGCTTGGTGGATGTGTGGAGGGAGGACATTCCATGCCAGAGGAAGGACGTGGGCCGGGGTCGACGGCTGGACAGGCGAGAACGAGGCATAGTGAGGAGGTTAGCGGCAGAGGAGCGGAGGGTGCGGGCTGAGTTGTAGGAGGGAAGGAAACACATCTCCTCAGTCCTCAAGAACTTCCGTTCAATCAGTCAATCAATCTTCCCAATCAATGAATGCTATTTATACAGCACTTACTGTGTGCAGAACACTATCCTAAGCTACAGTTAGCAGAGTTGGGAGACATGTCATATCCCCACACGACTTCTACATCAGCCTCCTCTCAGAGCTCCCTATCTCCCGTCTCCTCTCCAGTCCATACTTCACTCTGATTCCTGGATGATTTTACTAAAACATCCTTTACCACACATCTCCCCAATCCTCAAAGACATCCTCCAATAGTTGTGCATTCCTCTGCGCATGAAGCAGAAACTCCTGACCAGTGGCTCTAAGGCACTCAATCAGCTCTCTTATTCAATCGTATTTATTGAGCACTTACTGTGTACAGAGCACTGCGCTAAGTGTCTGGGAGAGTACAATACCAATCAGTTGTATTTATTGAGTGCTTACTGTGTGCAGAGCACTGTACTAAGCGCTTGGGAGGTACAAGTTGGCAACATATAGAGACAGTCCCTACCCAACAGTGGACTCACAGTCTAGAAGGAGTTAGTCAACACATTCCCTGGCCACAAGGAGCTCACAGTCTAGAGGACACTCTCTCCTATTTAGCCACTCAATTATCTCCCTAAAACCCAGCTTGCATGCTTCATTCATCTCAAACAACCTACTCACTGTACCTCATTCTTGCCTCTCATGCCTTCATGGGAACTCTCACCCCTTTCACATCCAGCAGACAACTGCTCATCCTGTTTTCCAGGCCCTTCTGACATCACACCTACTTCAGGAGGCCTTCCCTGATGAAGCTCTCATCTCTACAACCTACTTCTCCCTCGACTGCTATTTCAACACCTGACTACTCTCATCCCCACATTGTCCTCCATACATATTTTTCCACTCTTTTGTTTCCTCCTGCTCCTAGTTGATTTTAGTGTCTGTCTTTCCCTCTAGATTGTAAGCTCCCTGTGGGCAGGGATCGTGTCTATCAACTCTATTTTATTGTACTCTCCCAAGTGCTTATAGAGTCCTCTGCCTGAAATATGTGCTTAATAGATAACTATTGATTCACTGGTTTCCCTGTGAGCTGAGTGGAGTGAGCAAAGACAAAATCCCCATAAAGAGAGAATAACAGGGGTGAAAGCATCATGTATATTGAACTGGGTCTTGAAGGAACTGTTATTGGGTTAGGAAGAGGTCAAGAATGAAGGGGATTTTGCCCATGACGGCTCTTGACAGGGATAAATGGTGGAGGGCTGGGGAAGGAGCAGCCTGAAGAAAGGAGATTGTGGGTTTGGGATGGCGATAAAAAGAAGAGGACTGGGCCCCACCTGAAAGGGAAGACTGTGACGGGAAGGCCAGAAGGCTGTCCACAGGTCGAGGGGCTCAGTCCTGAGGGCTCATGCAGAGCTTTAGTGGTAGAGGCGGGATTAGAAGGTCATGGGTTCTAATCCCAGCTCTGCCACTTGTCTGCTGTGTGACCTTGGGCAAGTCACTTCACTTCTCTGTGCCTCAGTTACCTCAACTGTAAAATTGGGATTGAGGCTGTGAGCCCCATGTGGGACAGGGACTATGTCTAATCCAATACCTTGTATCTCCTCCAGTTCTTAGTACAGTGCCTGGCACATAGTAAGTGCTTAACAAATACCACAGTTATTATTATTAAGCCAGGTCCTCAATCAATCAATCAATCATATTTATTGAGCGCTTACTGTGTGCAAAGCACTGTACTAAGCGCTTGGGAAGTACAAGTTGGCAACATATAGAGACAGTCCCTACCCAACAGTGGGCTCACAGTCTAAAAGGGGGAGACAGAGAACAAAACCAAACATACTAACAAAATAAAATAAATAGAATAGATATGTACAAGTAAAATAAATAAATAAATAGAGTAATAAATATGTACAAACATATATACATATATACAGGTGCTGTGGGGAAGGGAAGGAGGTAAGATGGGGGGGATGGAGAGGGGGACGAGGGGGAGAGGAGGGAAGGGGCTCAGTCTGGAAAGGCCTCCTGGAGGAGGTGAGCTCTCAGTAGGGCCTTGAAGGGAGGAAGAGAGCTAGCTTGGCGGATGGGCAGAGGGAGGGCATTCCAGGCCCGGGGGATGACGTGGGCCGGGGGTCGATGGCAGGACAGGCGAGAACAAGGTACGGTGAGGAGATTAGCGGCAGAGGAGTGGAGGGTGCGGGCTGGGCTGTAGAAGGAGAGAAGGCCCGTGTGCTATCTATTAAACAATGCTGCTGCTCTTTCTGGAGCCCTAGTTTACCTAGGTGTTCACAGTGTGCAGCTATCAATCAAAACATCACTGGCCTCTTCAGCTCAAACCTAGAATCCAAGTCAGGCTCTTTCAGAACTTAATGGGAACTTCTCTCCTTGCTTTCCAGATATTGATTAGTATCTCCGTGGCTTCACCTGTCCCCAGAATTCCCAATGTCACAACAGCATGGGGAGTTACTCCTGCATGCCTAGTGTAAAGACATCACGGGCCAAGTCTCTGCTCACATAACAAAGCCCAGACCTGAGCCAATTATCCAATTAGGTTGCCCAAGGAGCCTGTCAATATACCCAACTGACTGAGACTCCATTTTGGGCTTTGCTTCTCCTCAGTCAGATCAATCAATCAATCAATCAATCGTATTTATTGAGCGCTTACTGTGTGCAGAGCACTGTACTAAGCGCTTGGGAAGTACAAGTCGGCAACATATAGAGACAGTCCCTACCCAACAGTGGGCTCACAGTCTAAAAGGGGAAGACAGAGAACAAAACCAAACATACTAACAAAATAAAATAAATAGAATAGATATGTATAAGTAAAATAAATAAATAAATAACTAGAGTAATAAATATGTAGCCTTCCCTGTGGACCCCAGGGGAACCTCAAAGTCGAACTTAGAGTCCAGGAGGCTGGCCAGGATGCAGAGGCCCAAGCATTCTGGGGCAAAAACTGACATTTGGGCTGATTAATAATAATTACCATACTTGTTAAGTGCTTACTATGCAGCAAGCACTGTTCTAAACGCCGGGGTAGTTACAAGTTAATCCGATTGGACATAGTCCCTGTCCCACATTCAATCATATTTACTGAGTGCTTACTGTGTGCAGAGCATTGTACTAAGCACTTGGAAAGTACAAGTTGGCAACATATAGAGACGGTCCCTACCCAACAACAGGCTCACAGGCTCGCAGTCTTAATCCCCATTTTACGGATAAGGCAACTGAGGCACAGAGAACTTAAGTGACTTGCCCAAGGTCACACAGCAGAGAAGTGGCAGAGCTGGGATTAGAACTCAAGTCCTTCTGACTCCCAGGCCCAAGCTCTATGTTAATCTATGGCCCAATCTGTAAAATGGGGATTAAGACTGTGAGCTCCATGTGGGACAACCTGATTACCTTGCATCTACCCCAGCATTTAGAACAGTGCTTGGCACATAGTATGCACTTAACAAATACCATCATTGTTATCATTATTATTATTATTTTGGTCATAGTCCATTCTGAGATGCTTTTCAGTTTTAGATCCTGGAAGTATCAGGAATCAAGGAAGAAAGTTATGGAAAGTTTCCATTATCTTATGTCAGCACTGGGATTTGAGATAAGAAAAAACACTTCTCTAACAAGTCTGAATGTTTTATATTCCTAGAAAATCTCAGCAACTCCTCTGACCTCAAAAACGAAAATACAGTTTCACAAGACTGTGACATTAAGGTATGTTTCAGAAGGTGATGAATTTGGTTTCTGTATGTGAAAGGGAGATATTAAGACAGACAATGCAACAAATAATAGTACAAAATGACTCTCACTAGTGTTACAGAGCCATCACATTTACCTGTATCGCTTTTAATTCAACCTCCTCTTTATCTGAATCTGTTTTGCCTGTTTCTTTCCATGATTATATAGCAATAATAATTGTGGTATTTGTTAACCACTTACTATATAGCAAGCACTGTTCTAAGCACTGGGGAAGATACAAGATGATTAGGTCAGACGCAGTCCCTGTTCCTCACAGGGCTCACAATCTAAGTAGGAGGAAGGAGAGGTATTGAATCCCCATTTTCCAGATGACAAAACTGAGGCACAGAGAAATCAAGTGACTTGCTCTAGGTCAAACAGCAGGCATGTGCCGGAGCCTGAATTAGAACCCAGGCCCTCTGACTCCCAGGAACATGCTGACTATTAAGAACATCACTTACAGGGTTGTAATATAGTCAGTTCAGTTCCTAGGCCCCAGGACTTCCCCCTTGTTTTGCGGGGGGCTTTTGTTCCCTCCAGTGCTTAAGACAGTTCTGGCAAAACAGTTCAGCTTAGGAAATAGTATGCAAAGCCTTTCGTGATGTATGAGTGGATTAGCCACTGTTTGAGGTATTTGCTAGTTAGGATTGAAGAAGGCATTTTGATTGGCCAATTTATATCTTAATTGCATTGGAGTGAGGCTTTATGACAAAAATTTAGGTGTTCTAACGACGGAGTCAACAGCCTGATTCATAGTGAAGATAAAAATAATCCTTTTGATGTTCTCTCACAGCCTAATACTACCTATTACCGGGAAAACAGCAGTCAGATTTATTCCCATCTGAGGCGACTATCGCGGGGATGTGGATACGGAAATGCTGCACTTTCTTTACAGGTGAAACCCACCCCCGCTGTTCTCCGTTCTAACAACCCCAGCGCACACACACTCCTCGTCTCTCTCACTCTCCCTTTCTGTCTGTCACATCTACCTAAGGAAAATGAAGAGTGAAAAGAGTTTTTTAAAGACATCACTAAAATTTTCAAAAGATCGCAAAACGATATGGTCGGTGAATGTCAAAATAATGAGTTTAAGGACTAAGCATCCTGTGCCTGAGATATTTGTGATTGGAACTTCTGAAAAGGAGGCCATGCCCAGAACTAAGTTACTGTTGCTGTTGTTCTCATTCTCTGTTTGAGGATGCCACTGCCAGTGATCTGCAAAAAGGCTCTGGACGTCCTCACGGACTCTGCTACGATAGAAACTTATTTTACGTGTGGCGTGCCATGAGAAGCAGCATGGCTCAGTGGAAAGAGCACGGGCTTTGGAGTCGAAGGTCATGGGTTCAAATCCCGGCTCCGCCAACAGTCAGCTGTGTGACTTTGGGCAAGTCACTTAACTTCTCTGTGCCTGAGTTACCTCATCTGCAAAATGGGGGTTAAAACTGTGAGCCCCATGTGGGACAACCTGATCACCTTGTAACCTTCCCAGAGCTTAGAACAGTGCTTTGAACATAGTAAGCACTTAACAAATACCATCATTATTATTATTAGGCCAGCAGCCACAGAACCTCCATATTTAAACACCATGGAAATCATATAGTGCTCATTTTATTCCCCAGGTGTTTCTCTCCCACTTTTTTTCTCTTCAGATGCATTTATTATGCATTTCTACAGTGACATTCTCTCCCACCTGCCAACTGATTTTCTCTATCAGTCTTGTTGGCTTTCCTGTCTGGCCTCTTTTCCATTCTGGTTTCTGTTGGTCTTTCAGTGACTATACCCTGCTGCTAGTGCTATTGCGTGTCCCTGGACTCTGATGGGGTTCAGCTTCCAGACCCATAGTTTGACAGTACTTCTGTTACACTATCCATACACTCATTTCAGTGTCACAAAAAGTCATCCTGAGACAAACAGGCTAACAGCATGTTAGTAAGGTGGTAGTTCGGATTGCTATTTTGAACATATTGTTCTCCAATTGATTGAATCCCACTAAGATGTGGGATGAGAAGAGTGTGTAGTACAGTGCTTTGCACACCATAGACACTCAATAAATACCGCTGATTGGAAAAAGGGAAAACCGGTTAACTTTTCATTGAAATGATTTTCTCCAGAAATGTTGACCCTCTTGCCATCGATACCTTGAGGAGCTTCCTTCTGCCTCCGTAAAATCCTGGGATATCTTTGAGAGAAGTGTTCCTGTGATTCCTCTCAGACTGGGCCAAGGGCAGGGACATGGTCTTACCCAAGAAATATTGTCACTCCCGTTCCCCGTGAATCTCACCTGTTTTCTTGCTTAAGGGGATATTTATCCTTCCTGCAGGAAATTACAAATTTTTCCGAAGCGCTCTCAAACAACATGTTCCAAGTGATTCCTGGGAGAAAGGAGAAGACGATTCCATTGGTGACACTCTTTCTGGAGAGTGTGCAATCAGGTGTATTCTCGGCTGCCCTCAGACTTTCCGCAAATGAAACCCTGAGGGAGGAAACTGAGTTTATGGGTAAGAAACAACATCCGACTTTCAACGCAAGATGGCCACTTGGATTTCATTTGGTCCAATAAGATTTTCAAAACTCTTAATGGAGTGCTAGGCTGTGTGTGCTCAGGTCCCAATTCCTGACTGCCTGACTGGAGCTATGTTGTTTACCAAAAAGTAGCTGTTTGAGTTTGTTTCCACACTGCTCGGTTGTAGATTTCGCAGTTGGCGACATCAACACAAGCTTCTGTCGCTGTTGTGTGCTTTGGGGAGAGGTGACCTCAATCTCCTTTTGCCACTGGCAGGGTTAAAAAGGTGGTCACTGAATTCAGCCCTGTCAGCAAGTCTGAGGCAATTTCAGCAGGGTGGACAGGGCTTTAAATAGAAGTCCTCCGCTGAAAAGAACAAAGACTACAGGAAAAATTTGTCTCTAAGAAATTGATAAAGAGGAGGAATCAAAGGACAATTCATTGTAATTCTCCTCTTACTTGCAGAGAAGCAGGAGGTAGCCTTGGCCTCTGGGCTCTCTGAAAGATTCCTCATTTTGGTGGGGCAGAAATGGCCTGTTGGGCTCTCAGCCGCCTCCTCTTGAGTGTCCAAAGCATAGATGGAGTCTGAGCTTCCAGTTCATTCATTCGATCGTATTTATTGAGCGCTTACTGTGTGCAGAACACCGTACTAAGCGCTTCCAGTTAGGAGGCCAGAGTTCTAGCATCAGTTCCATGCCCTGACTTGTGGTAACAGTCTAGGCAACAAATCCCATCCTGCTTTGGGATCCAGTCTCCTCACTTGCAAAGTGGGGATAGTCATCACACATGGTGATCAAGGAAGTTGATTATTACACTTCTACTTCATTATTTCTGTTACTGAAGTCGAGTGCCTGATCTACTCCTTGTGAGGGGTTCACTGGGCTTTTTAAGTTTTAAACCCACTCCATTTCCTAGAGAAAGTCAAGCAACATAGTCTTTACAATTTGTACAAAAAGAATAAAGACTTTGATAGATAGAGAGGGGAAAAAGAAGGAGAAATAGGTGAAATAGTCTCAACTGCAAACCTGTTTTTCAGGTATTGAAACACGTAAAGTTAAGGGCCCTTGCACAGCGGAGAATGAGATATTCCACCTGATGGCTAAAAATGAGTCTTTGAAGATTCACTGCTCTACAGTTAACAGAGAAGACTTGAAAGGTAAAGGGGCACAGAGACTCCTAGCAAGAGAGCAGCCCCAACCTTTAAACTTTTTCACTTTTCCTTTCTGAATTAATCCCCTAAAACTGCCCCCATCATCTCTGGACTGTGTTGCCAGGTTGGAAAATCCCCTGACTGGAGTTACAGGCCCAGGTAAAGGGCTGAGAGGATCCTGGACACCGTACTGAAGAACTGCCCACAGGCACAAAATATAATATCTCAGCATTGTCCACCTGAATTTTAGATTTCATTCAGTGGGATAGAAGTTAGGATACCCGGGTTCCATTCTGGACCCAGCTATTGACGTGCAGGGTGAATCTCTTCTTGGGTGCCATTTCTCCAAGCCTTGATCATTCAATCAGTTTATCAGTGGTGTTGCCTCTGTCTACTCACTGGTCTCCCTGCCTCCAGACGCTCCCTGATCTGATCTCTACTGCACGGATCATCTTCTGGAAGCATTGTTCAGCCCACTGTCTGTCCCTCCACGTCAAGCAAAGACTCCGCACGACAGGCTTCAAGGCTCCCCACCCACTCTCCCCAAATAAAATATTTGTTCTCTTCATCTGCCCTCACTGACTCACTTTTATCATTCCTCACAAGCTTACCTTCTCTCTTGTTTCTGTCCCCTCACTCATGCTGTTCCCCCCAGCTCTCCAAAGTGTACAGGCCACAGCTCTCTTGCATTCAAAGCTCTCCTAAAATCCCAACTCCTCCACTTCCAACACCGCAGGTTTAGTAACTTATCAGTCATTTCTAACTCTAATGTATTTATTTACATTCATCTTCAGCATGTGTATGTATGTTTATTTCACTGTACATACTGTTATCTATTTTGATTGCTCCATTTCCAAATATTTTTACTTCTGTCTCTCCTGTCTCCTACTGTACACTCACAGTAGGCAGGGAATGTGTCACCTCTGTGTAATCAATGGTATTCATTGCTACCAATGGATGTTCAATCAAAGGCATTAAATGTGCTTACTTAGTGCAAAGCTCAGTACTAAATCTTTGGGAGAAAACAGAAGCAAAACACACACTCGAGGAACTTACAAAGTCATGGGGATTTTGTCCTTCATTCTCACAGGTGCTGTTGTTTTCATCTCCTATGCTACCTTGGGGTCCATCATGAACGAGAGTATCACACAAGGAGAACTGCGTGGTTTCCACTTGAACTCTAAGGTAGTGAGTGGAACAATTGGACTTGGGAAGAATATGTCCCTCTCTGCCCCAGTTAACTTCACTTTCCAGCATGTTCAGGTGGGTGAGAATTCGACTGGTCTTGTCCATGAGCTCTGATCCCACCCCTCCATCCCTGAATGAGCTGGTCAATGGTCATTAGCCAAACTTCATCGTGAACCTGGTAGCAGGTAAGTGGCTCTGGCTTGGGCCCTGCTGGGCCTAAGGACGGTTTAGTGAGAAGCAGCGTGGCTTAGTGAGAAGCAACGTGGCTTACTGGAAAGAGCCCGAGCTTGGGAGTCAGAGGACATGGGTTCTAATCCTGCCTCTGCCACTTGTCTGCTGGGTAACTTTGGGTGAGCCACTTAACTTCTCTTTGCCTCAGTGACCTCATCTGTAAAATGGGGATTAAGACTGTGAGCCCCACATGGGACAACCTAATTACCTTGTATCTCCTCCAGCACCTAGAACAGTGCTTAGCACATAGTAAGCACTCAACAAATACCGTAATAATTATTATTACTAGGTCATATTCTTTCCGTGTTGGGCTTCTCAGCTAACCAAGGGGACTTGTGAGTTGGAAAGTCACACAGATATTCGTACTTCCCGACTTGTGACCAGTAGCATATCTGAGGTGTAAACGATTCTAAGAAGGATCTGGACATCGGATGGGGTTACTACTGCTCACACTTGAGACCAAAGAAACCTCCTGAAATTCAAGTGTCTATTTGGACTCAGGTCCCTTACTAGCCAGGGTTTTCCTGGCCTGGATCAGGCCCAGAATTTCTACTCAGACAGGGCAGCACATCTGAAGATCGACCAAGTTCACATAAACACTGTTGCAGTGGCCAGAGTGCATTTTCCCAGGTTGGGGAGACAATATCCAATCAATCAATAGCCATTATTGAGAACTACTCTGGGCAGAACACTGTACTGAGTGCTTGGGAAAGTATAATAGAGTTGGAAGAAATTTTCCCTGCCCTCAGGGGGCTTACAATCTCCCAGGCAACTTTCATGCCCCATGTTTTGGGAAAGTGATATTAAGAATTACTCAACAGAACTCCGTCTCTAATTTTCTCTGGGGATGAACCGTGATTGGGTGGAGATGGTAATGTCATTCTACTTCCAGGCATTAACTCCAAAGGAACGGTCCCTCTGTGTCTACTGGAACAACATAACCTGGTCTAAGCAAGGCTGTGAGGTCATCTCTGCTGATGAAAATCAAACAAGATGCAGCTGCAACCATCTCTCCACCTTTGCCGTCCTCCTGGCTTCCACTGATTTGAAGGTACCATTCCTTTGGAGAAGTCAATTTTCTCTTTCAAGAAGCAGAATTTATTGTAGAGAAGCAGAGTGGCCTAATGCATAGAGCACGGGCCTAGGAGTTAGAGGACCTGGGTTCTAATCCCAGCTCCACCACTTGTCTGCCATGTGACCTTGGATAAGTCACTTCACTTCTCTGTGCCTTAGTTACCTCATCTGTAAAATGGGGCTTAAGAGTCCCATGTGGGACATGGATGGTGTCCAACCTGATGACTTTGTATCGACCCCAGTGCTAAGTACAGTGACGATTTTGACACCTGTCTACATGTTTTGTTTTGTTGTCTTTCTCCCCCTTCTAGACTGTGAGCCCGTTATTGGGTAGGGACCATCTCTATACCTTGCCGACTTGTACTTCCCAAGCGCTTAGTACAGTGCGCTGCACACAGTAAGCGCTCAATAAATACGATTGAATGAATGCCCATAGTAGGTGCTTAACAAATACCATAAAACAAAATCTTTAGTTGGGATCTGATGCCATTTGGCCTTCAAAAACTACTCTATTTACTCCAGCAGATATACGGGTCTCCCACTCATCAGAACTACTGTAAAGCTTTTATCTGGTCAACATGTTCCCCTGGAAACTGGAAATAGCATTAAAAAACACAAATCTGGGTTCTAATCCCAGCTCCACCACTTGTCTGCTGTGTGACCTTCTCTGTGCCTCAGTCACCTCAGCTGTAAAATAGAGATTAAGACTGTGAGCCCCATGTGGGACAAGGGCTGTGTCCAACCTAATAGACACGTATCTGGACAACATGTTCCCCTGGAAACTGGAAATAGCATTAAAAAACACAAATCTGGGTTCTAATCCCAGCTCCACCACTTGTCTGCTGTGTGACCTTCTCTGTGCCTCAGTCACCTCAGCTGTAAAATAGAGATTAAGACTGTGAGCCCCATGTGGGACAAGGGCTGTGTCCAACCTAATAGACACGTATCCAACCCAAAGCTTCATACAGTGTCTGGCACATAGTAAGTGCTTAACAAATACCATTTTAAAAAAGCAAACAAACCTCCATTTCCAGATACCTGGCTACCTGAGTCTACAATTTAGCTCAGAATTGAGCTAAAGTCTGGCACCCATAAAATTGTTCAGAAATCAATTTGTATCCTCAAGAATATGGTGATTTTTGGAAGCTTCCTGCAATCTGACTTTTAGAATTCAGGCAAATGGATGATTTCACAATTGGTGGTGCCCAGGCTATTCGATCATATTTCTAGTGTTTGAATTAAAATGAAGACTCTGACTTTGAAATGCATATAGCCTGCCTTTTGGCCTAGTCTGGAACGAATTGGGGAGCAACCAAGATCTGTTGAGACTCAGTGAACTGTTGCACTCCTGGAGAGTGAGTGGGATGCTGGGGAGCAGCTCCAGAAATATTCCATGGCTAATGGGGTCCAAAGTTCCATCAGTCGATCAATCAATTGCATTTATTGAGCATTTACTATGGGCAGAGCACTGTACTAAGTGCTTGGGAGAGTACAATAGAACAGACGCATTCCCTGCCCACAGCGAGCTTACAGTCTAGAGGGGGAGACAGACATTAATATAAATAAATATATTACAGATATGTACATCGGTGCTGAGGGGGGCAGTGAATAAAGGGAGCAAATCAGGGTGACGCAGAAGGGAGTGGGAGAAAAGGAAACGAGGGCTTAGTCAGGGAAGACCTCTTGGAGGAGATGTGCCTTCTATAAGGCTTTGAAGGTGGGGAGAGTAATTGTCACCATTCTGCTGCCAACCTTGTTTGCTCTGTGGCCTCAGGCTTCTCAGTCATTTCCTGTTACCCAGTGGGAACCAAGGATGCTAGCATAGAGTGACAGACATTTCCTTTATTCTGGGTTTCAGGAGGACCCTGTGCTGACCCTGATCACGTACATGGGGCTGAGCCTTTCTCTGCTGTGCCTCTTCCTGGCCGCTCTCACGTTCCTCCTGTGCCGCGCGATCCAGAACACCAGTACTTCCCTCCACTTGCAGCTCTCTGTGTGTCTCTTCCTGGCTGACCTCCTCTTTCTCACAGGAATAAAACGCACGGAGCCTGAGGTAAACAGTCAACGGAGTTTCTCTCTCCCCCAAATCGGAGAAGGGCCTTTTGGCTACTGGAGGGCAGAAGGGGCAGAGGGAGGGAGGAAGGACAGAGAAATGAACTCGTGCCAACCTGGGCTACTGGTGTCTCTGCCCTCAGCCAGACTGCAGCACAACCATCGGGTACTGGGGAGTTAATCCCCTAGTTGGCAACACACAGCAGCTCAATTGACCTCCCCCGGGCCCGCAGAAATCTCTTTTCCTCTACACCATCCCCCTAGCACAGAGCACCAAGGATCTGTCCTGCACTGAACAGGCCCAGGGACACTGAGGTTGAAGCCCTGGTGAATCAGGGTCACTCCACCTTAAGGGATCAGTCCAACATCCCCACTGCTTTTCTTTTCTCCTCCTCCAGCTGTTATGTTCCATCATTGCTGGGGTGTTACACTATCTGTTCCTGGCCGCCTTCACCTGGATGCTCCTGGAAGGGCTGCATCTCTTCCTCACTGTCAGAAACCTCAAGGTGGCTAATTACACCAGCGCCAGCAGGTTGAAGAAGAGGTTCATGTACCCCTTTGGCTATGGGATTCCAGCCGGGATAGTGGCCATTACAGCAGGAGTTGGCTACCGAGGCTATGGGACCTCCACTCAGTAAGTGCAGGACTCGCCCTGAATAATAAGTGCCGGTCTGATTCCCTGACACATTGTAAGGTCTCTGAGGGCAGGGACCAGATCTTTGGTCTGATGAAAGTGATTAATTTTACTTCTAGTGTCTTCTCCCAAGCTTTTAGTACTGTGCTCTGTACACAGTAAGCACTCAATAAGTATGCCCAATCAATCATTCAGTAGCATTTATTGAGTCCTGAAGCAGTGTGGCTCAGTGGAAAGAGCCCAGGCTTTGGAGTCAGAGGTCACGGGTTCAAATCCCGGCTCCACCAATTGTCAGCTGTGTGACTTTGGGCAAGTCACTTCACTTCTCTGGGCCTCATCTGTAAAATGGGAATTAAGACTGTGAGCCCCCCGTGGGACAATCTAATCACATTGTAACCTCCCCAGCACTTAGAACAGTGCTTTGCACATAGTAAGTGCTTAATAAATGCCATTATCATTATTATTATTATTATTACAGAGCACTGAATTAAGTGGTTGGGAAAGTACAAGACAATAGAGTTGGTAGATGTGATCCCTGCCCTCAAGGAGTTTATAATATAGCAGATTGACTGATTCATTGATTAAGTCTGGGTAAAAATAATAATAATGATATTTGTTAAGCCCTTACTATGTGCCAAGCGCTGGAATAAATACAAGGTTATCAGGTTGTCCCACGTGGGGCTCACAGTCTTCATCCCCATTTTACAGATGAGGTAACTGAAGCCCAGAGAAGTTAAGTGACTTGCCCAAAGTCACACAGCTGATAAATGGCGGAGCCCGGATCAGAGCCCACGACCTCTGACTCCCAAGCCCGTGCTCTTTCCACCAAGCCAAAACCACTATTGATGCTAAATTAGTTGCCCCACCTACGTCCTCTGTGCCATTCTTCGGAGCTTATAACATTATTAAATGCTGGTAGTATAATAAACCCTCAAAGGAACATAGCCATAACTTTTTCCTGGCTCTTTGAGCTCTGCCAAAATAGAATCTGGAGGAAACCCTCATCCCTTTTCACTCCCTCTGTGCTTTTTTTCAGCTCCAATTTGGTATTAATTGCAAAATTATAATAAAGTCATTTGCAAGCACAAAGTGCTATGTAAATCTTTTAGAAAGCAATACAGTTCAGACTCTACTTTCCCCTCTAGGCTGTAAGTTCTGTGTGGGCAGGGAACATATTAATAATAATAATGGCATTTATTAAACGTTTACTATGTGCAAAGCACTGTTCTAAGCTCTGGGGAGGTTACAAGGTGATCGATCAGGTTGTCCCACGGGGGGCTCACAGTCTTCATCCCCATTTTACACATGTCTGTCAACTCTGTTGTATTGTACTCTCCCAAGTGCTTAGTTCAGTGCTCTGCACATAGTAATTATAATGATAATAATAATTGTGGTGTTTGTTAAGCACTTATAATGTGCCAAGCACTGTTCTAAGCACTGACATAAATACAAAACAATCAGGTCCCACGTAGGGCTCACATTATAAGTAGGAGGGAGAACAGGTATTGAATCCCCATTTTATAGATGAGGGAACTAAGGCACAGGGAAGTAAGTGACTTGCCCAAGGTCACACAGCAGACAAGTGGCAGAGGCAGGAATAGAACCCTGGTCCTCTGAGTCCCAGGCCTGTGCTCTTTCCATTAGACCATACTGCTTCTCAATAAATACCATTGATTGGTTGATTAATTCTGTTATAAGAATTGGGCCTCCATTCTTAGCTTCTGCTCTTAGATGTTTGTTGTTCCCGCCTGTATCCTGTTCCACCTGCCCAAGGTGGGAAAGATATCATTGCATTTCATGTTCCTTTACCTTTTTGCCACAGATAAACTGCTAGATGTTCTTGCTTTCTTCCTTTTCAGTTGCTGGCTCAAGATAAAAGGAGGGTATATCTGGGGCTTCCTTGGACCGATAGTTGCAATCATCACGGTGGGCACTCTGTGTTTTTCTTTACTGGTTTGGGGAAATTGGGTGAATATCCAAGAGGAAGCCATTTTCCCATGGTGCAACATTTCTGCCAGCAAGCCCAAGCTCATACAGCTCTTCCAGTCAAACACCTCAGTCTGAGATCTTAGCTTCAACTTGCCCCCTCCTACCTTACCTCACTGATTTCCTACTACAGCCCAGCCTGCAAATTTCGCTCCTCTAATGCCAACCTACATGCCGTACCTTGATCTCACCTACCTCGCTGCCAACCTCTTCCCACATTCTGCCTCTGTCCTGAAATTCCCTCCCCTTTTGCATGCAACAGACCACCACTTTCCTCACCTTCAAAGCCTTATTAAAATCACATCTCCTCCAAGAGGCCTTCTCCAACTAAGCCTTCATTCCTCTACTCCCGATACCTTCTGCGCCTCCTTTGCACTTAGATCTGTACCCTGTAGACACTTGATATTCACTCCATTCTCTGCCCCACAACTCTTACATGCATGCCTGCAATTTATTTTAATATCTGACTCTCACTCCAGATTGCAAGCTCCTTTCAAGCTCTTACTACAGTGAGCAGGGAACATGTCTACCAGCTCTGTCGTATTGTACTGTCTCATGCTTATCACAGTACTCTGTACTCAGTAAGTGCTCAATAAATACCATGGATTGACTGAAGGGAACTTAGAATGCACCACTTGATAAGTCTGGTGGAAAAAGGCATCAATACACACCAATCAATCAATGGTATTTATTGAGCACTTACTATGTGCAGAGCACTGTACTTGGGAGAGTACAATACAGCAGAATTAGCACATACATTTCCTGCCCATAATGGGCATGAAGTAGAAACTCTGAGAGTTTCAGTTCTATCCACCCACATCCCATAATTGATAATGTTTTTGCTCCCAGCACTGAGCCACCACAGGACCAGTTGCTGTTTTCTGTGATCCAATGTAATGGCATGTATTTAAAAGTTAAGGCATGTACCCAGCCTGCGTGTGCAATGGATTGACTTATACCCTGCAGGGTATAAGATTCATTCCGTGCTTTGTCTGTACCCATTGGCCCTAAAGGACAGTTCAAAATTATTATTTCTTGTCATCTCCACAGATGAATTTGTCCTTCTATTTGACCACCCTGTGGATTCTGAGAGACAAGCTATGCTCCCTCAATAAAGATGTGTCCAAGATCCAAAACACAAGGTAAGGTAACACTAGCCTTTTCAGATGGGCTCGGAGATCCAAGCTTCAGTAGCATTTCAAGGGGGTTCTTTATGGGGAGAAGAGGAAAAATCCTAGAGTTGGTTTTCCAGGGAACCCACAGAGGGAGTTACCTCAGAGCACACTCAGAGTAGCAGCTAAAGTTTTGGTTGGACTTATCACAGTCATTGTCAGAACTTGAAAATCTTTGTGAATGATTGTCACCATATATCCTTTCCTACCGAGTTCCACAGTAGTGGATTTTTGCGAGTCCTCTTCAGCTAAAACAAGCCCCAAGTTGCACAAATATCCATTAGTGGCAGCTCTTCAGAAACTCTCGAGGAACCTTCACTTTGGGGAGAATAGGAATGGAAAATAATAATAATGGTCTTTGTCAAGCACTCAAGTACTGTTTTAAGCGCTGGGGTAGATACAAGATAATCAGGTTGGACACAGTCCCTGTCCCACAAGATGCGAGTGAGTGACAGGGAGAGAAAAAATACCTCACGATCTTGTCTTTTTCAGGACATTGACATTTAAAGCCCTCGCTCAGCTCTTCATCCTAGGCTGCTCATGGTGCCTTGGGTTTTTACTGATCGAGCCAATGGGTGACCTCTTCAGATCAGTCATTGCCTACGCATTCACTATTACCAACAGCCTGCAGGGAGTCTACATCTTTGTGGTGCACTGTCTACTCAATCACCAGGTAAAAGTGCTTACCTTTGGTCATGTCATATGTAGCACAGTCTCATCTATTCCTCTGTTTCTTGTTCTGACTTCCTTATCGCTCCTCTCTATAGTCACTCCCTTGACACTCATTTATGCCTCATGCCCTAAATGTAGGACGTTTATAAAAGGTAGCCTGCGGAGGTGTCATCTTTTCATGTGGAGGAAAGGAATAAGCTTCGGGGGGAGTCAATCCAGATCCTATGACAGAGGCACGAGGAGATTGACTCTATGGACCAAGACACAATAGACATGATAGGCAGAGATCACAGAATCACGACATGGAGAAAGCATTTTTAGAACAAAAACAGGATTTTTGTGAAGCCCAATGTCTTCTACAGAATAATGAAAGAAAAATCAAATAATAATAAAGATTGTAATAATAAATATAATGTTATAAACAATGATAAAAAATAATAACCATAGGATGCAGTACCTTTTCTCTGACAGGTGTTTGGCTAATAAACCCTGCCTTACAGATGAGACTGTAAATCCTCAACTAGATCAATCAATCAATCAATGATTATCTAACTGAGCACTCAATTTGTGCAGAGCACTCTACTAAGGACGTGGGAGAGTACAATATAAAAGAGCTGTTAGACATGTTCCTTGCTCACAAGGAGCTTACAATTTAATGGAGGAGACAGACATTAAAATAAATTATGGACTTGTGCATAACTGCTGTGGAGCTGAGAATGGGGTGAATAGCAAGGGCTTGAAGCTTGAAGGGCTTTTCCAATTAAGCCCTTATTCCCCCTATTCCTTCTCCCTACTACTTCACCTATGCACTTAGGAAATAGGAATAGGAATAGGGGGAATAAGGGCTTAGTTGGAAAAGATCTCTAGAGGAGATGTTCATTCATTCATTCAATCGTATTTATTGAGTGCTTACTGTGTGCAGAGCACTGTACTAAGCGCTTGGGAAGTACAAGTCGGCAACATATAGAGACGGTCCCTACCCAACAACGGGCTCACAGTCTAGAAGGGGGAGACAGACAACAAAACAAAACATGAAGACAGGTGCCAAAATCATCAGAACAAATAGAATTAAAGCTATATGCACATCATTAACAAAATAAATAGAAATAGAGTAATAAATCTGTAAAATCATATATATACAAGTGCTGTGGGGAGGGGAAGGAAGTAGGGCAGGGGGATGGGGAGGAGGAGAGGAAAAAGGGGGCTCAGTCTGGGAAGGCCTCCTGGAGGAGGTGAGCTCTCAGTAGGGCTTTGAAGGGAGGAAGAGAGCTAGCTTGGCGGATGTGTGGAAGGAGGGCATTCCAGGCCAGGGGAAGGATGTGGGCTGGGGGTCGACGACGGGACAGACGAGAACGAGGTACAGTGAGGAGATTAGTGGTAGAGGAGCGGAGGGTGCGGGCTGGGCTGTAGAAGGAGAGAAGGGAGGTGAGGTAGGAGGGGGCGAGGTGATGGACAGCCTTGAAGCCGAGAGTGAGGAGTTTTTGCTTGATGCGTAGGTTGACAGGCAGCCACTGGAGATTTTTGAGGAGGGGAGTAACATGCCCAGAGCATTTCTGCACAAAGATGATCCGGGCAGCAGAGTGAAGTATAAACTGAAGCGGGGAGAGACAGGAGCATGGGAGATCAGAGAGGAGGCTGATGCAGTAGTCCAGTCGGGATAGGATGAGAGATTGAACCAGCAAGGTAGCGGTTTGGATGGAGAGGAAAGGGTGGATCTTGGCAATGTTGTGGAGGTGAGACCGGCAGGGTTTGGTGACGGATTGGATGTGTGGGGTGAATGAGAGAGTGCAGTCGAGGATGACACCAAGATGTGATTTAGTAAGCTTTTTAGTGGCCATCAAGAGAGGGGTGGTCTGTCATATATGATGGACGAGGGAGTTCCAGGCCAGAGGAAGGATGTGGGCAAGGGATCGACAGTGAGATAGATGAGTTCAAGATAAAGTGAGTAGGTTGGCGTTGGAGGAGTGAAGCATGCGGGCTGGGTTGGAGTAGGAAATCAGGGAGGTGAGATAGGAAGAGGCAAGGGGATTGTGTGCTTTAAAGCCAATGGTAAAGAATTTCTGTTTGATGGGAAAGTTTTTGAGGAGTGGGTGGACATGAACAGAATGGTTTTCTAGAAAAATGATCTGGGCACCAGAGTGAAGTAAAGACTGCAGTGGGGAGAGACAGGACGCAGGGAGGTCAGCAAGGAGCCTGATGTGGTGAAGGTGGGTTATGAGAAGTTCTTGGATCAGCATAGTAGCAGTTCGGATGGAGAGAAAAAGTGGATTTTAGCAATGTTGTGAAGGTAGAACTGATAGGGTTTGGTGACAGATTGAATGTGTGGATTTAATAGTAGTAATTAGGGGAGAAGCAGCATGGCTTAGAGGAAAGAGCACGGGCTTGGGAGTCAGAGGTCATGGGTTCTAATCCCAGCTCTGCCACTTGCCTGCTGTGTGACCTTGGGCAAGTGACTTCACTTCTCTGTGCCTCCGTTACCTGATCTGTAAAATGGGGATTAAGACTGTGAGCCCCACATGGGACAATCTGATTACCCTGTATCCACCCCAGCGCTTAGAACAGTGCTTGGCACATAGTAAGCGCTTAACAAATGCAATCATTATTCCCAGACTAAGCCCCCCTTTTCCACTGCTCCCCCTCTCCTCCCCATTGCCCCGACCCACTCTTACCTCATCTGTAAAATGGGTATTAAGACTGTGAGCCCCCCGTGGGACAACCTGATCACCTTGTATCCCCCCAGTGCTTAGAACAGTGCTTTGCACATAGTAAGTGCTTAAGAAATACTATCATCATTATTATTATTATTACCCTCTCCCTGCCCCACAGCACTTGTGTATATATGTACATGTTTATTATTGTAATTCTATTTATTTTTCTTAATGTGTATATATCTATAATTCTATTTGTTTATAATGATGCTACTGATGCTGCTTACTTGTTTTGATATCTGTCTCCTACCTTCTAGACTGTGAGCCCGTTGTGGACAGGGATTGTCTCTGTTGCTGAATTGTACTTCCCAAGCGCTTAGTACAGTGCTCTGCACACAGTAAGTGCTCCATAAATACGATTGAATAAATAATTATGGTATTTGCTAAGCACTTACTATGTGCCGAGCACTGTTCTAAGTGCTATGGTAGATACAAGGTAATCAGGTTGTCCCATGTGGGGCTCACAGTCTTAATCCCCATTTTACAGATGAGGCAACTGAGGCACAGAAAAGTTAAATGGCTTGCCCAAGGTCACACAGCAGACAAGTGGCAGAGCTGAGATTAGAACCCATGACCTCTAACTCCCAAGCCCATGCTCTTTCCTCTAAGGGAAATGAGTCGCGGATAATGCCAAGGTTAGGGGCCTGTGAGATGGGAAAATAGTGGTGTAGTCTACAATGGTGGGAAAGTAAGGGGGAGGACAAGGTTTGGGTGGAAAAATGAGGAGTTAAGTTTTGGACATAAGTTAGAGGTGTCCAAGTAGAGATGTTCTGAAGGCTAGAGAAAATGCAAGACTGCAAGAAGGAAAGAGGTCAAGGATGGAAAAGTAGATTTGGGAATCATCCACATAGAGATGGTAGTTGAAGCCATGGGAGCAAATAAGTTTTCCAAGGGAGTGACTGTAGGTGAAGAATAGAAGGGGACCCAGAACTGAGCCTTGGGAAATCTCAGAGTTAGAGGATGGGAGGCAGAGGAGGAGCCTGCGAAAGAGGCTGAGAATGAGCAGCCAAAGAGATATGAGGACAACCAGGAGAGGACAATGTCAATGAAGCTGAGGTTGGATAATGTTTCCAGGAGAAGGGGGTGGTCTACAGTGTTGAAGGCAAGACTCAAGGAGGATTTGGGTAGTCTACAGGCCATTGAACTTGGCAAGAAAGAGGTAATCGCTAACCTTTGAGAGGGTAGTTTCCATGGAGCAAAGTGGGTGGAAGCCAGATTGGAGAGGGCCGAGGAAAGAATCAGAGGAGAGGAAGTGGAACTAGATGAATAAACTTCCCTGAGGCCATAGAGAATACCAGAAGCCAGGTCTCCCATCCCCGATCCTTGTGTCCATTCTCCTAAACCAAGTTTCCTGCCACAACTCAAGTCTCTATGTTCATGAATTTTTAGGTAAAAGATGAATACAAAAAGTGGTTCAAGGGGCTGCAGAAAAGGACTGAAACAGATTCCTACATGCTGACTGGCAGTACGACCCATACCAGAATGGTAAGGCAACTTTCCCTCCAGAATTCCAAACTTACGTCCAAGTCAAACACCTCAAACTACATCCAGTTCACTGAGCTCCCTGTTCCTTCCTCTCCCAAGAAGAGAGCGAGGCAGTCATTATCACTCTGCCATCACCTGGAGGTGGAGATTTGGGTTCTCATTTAAGACCAAGCTAAAAGAGGCCATATTGCTTGAAAAGTGTTTTTTCTCCCAATTAGAAAATTATGAAATAGATTTCTATCCATATCAAGCAGTCTTTGGCCGTCAGCAACAGGTGGATTTGTTGTAGGAAATCACTCTCATCCCGTTAATTTGAGGATACCAGCAGGACCGTATCCCCTTCGTCTTTAAACCTGGCCAGTTGTGAGAGAGGGGAGACAGGCACAGATCAGTTACTTGTCCTATTCCCAGCCCCATAATGGGCAGCTCAGTGCTTGGTAATCGACCATTTTGTCCTTGGGTGTGAATGGAATTACATCCGTGTGTCCCACCTCATGGATGTGTCCCACCTCACGGACTGGCATGAGGATAGAACTGGTTGTTTTGAGGGAGAGAAGGGCTTGGGGTGGGTTGGGATATCCTGAGAAGGGCTTGGGGTGGGTTGGGATATCCTGTGCAGTGTCCAGGCTGTTTTCCCTTAGCAAAAAAGAGGTGTCAGTCCCACCAGGAACGAGTCTGCCTCTCTCCTTCACCAAGTGCTTAGTAGTCGCTGGCCCTGGTATTGTTTCTTCTTTCAGTTCCCTCTGTGGAAGTTTGTTTTAGGATGGGAATGTGCTGGATCAATCAAATGGGTGGGGACCAAGGCGAATTTGATGGTTTGAGTAATTGACAGCCAACATTTTGTTGTTGTTTTTTTAATATAGAGGATGAAACCCACCTCTCTGATGATTATCAAGCTGGGAACTCATTTTTCAGGCCTACTTTATTAGAGAACTTGAGGGTAGTGCAATTATGGGGAGAATTTGAGGCAGCTTAGACAACCAAGTTGGGTGGCTTTGAGGAACAGCAGTTTTGAAGGGGAAAATGGCAGACTGACTCAGCAAGATCATTTTATTGGTCTTCCTCATCAGCCCCTAGGTCCTCATTCTGAGGATGAGGGGACTGAGAAAAACCTAGAGTGCAAAGAGGATGTTGGGGTTTATTACAAAAGACCTTCATGTCCTCAGTCTCATTCTTTGAATTGTTCTGCTTTACTATTCCAAATCCAATTTGTTTCCCCCACACTTGTTATTCCTTAGCAGTCAGCAGCCCTCCTTCAGAAGACTTCGGTGGATAGTTTCCTTTAGAATTGTGTTGTGCCAAGTCCAACGCAGATGGAAGGTGGGAGCACGACCAACCATCCCAGTTGGTTATCACTGACTGGGAGTTGCCCCCATCTGGGATTTATCCAAGTGAAACTCCAATCAACTTTGTAACGATGAGGTTGAAAAGCCCCAGGCGGAGTTGCGCAATTGCTGCAAAACTTATGACAGTCAGATCCCATTCCCCCTCCACACCCCCACCTCCTAGGAATATTGTGGGGATATCAGGGTTGCACCTGGAGAGTTTCCAGTACTCTACCAGTCTCGGCTATGGGAGGGAGAGTCAAGCAGAGGCATACCCGTTCCATTCCTAGCTTGGGCAGTGGATAGCGAATGGAAGGCAATCTGCTACGAGTCAAAACTCACCTGTGCTGGGCAGCAGGGGCATGGGAGAGAGTCGAGGGTGGCGACTCGAGTTGACTGCGTGGAAGGCTGCAATGGTAAACCACTTCCAGATTTTTACCAGGAAAACTCTATGGATACACTACCAGAACGATTGCAGATGGAGAGTGGGACATTCTGGGAGAGATGTGTCTGTGGTGTAGCTCTGGGTCGGAAATGATCCAACGGCATAAGGCAAGACAAGACAATTAAAAGAGCACTACACAAAGTCCAGATAACACCTTTTTGTCCACTGCCACCCCACAGAGCCCTCTGCTCAATACTCACCTTCAGCCACCAAAGTTGTGCCTTGCTTCACACCCATGTGCCAATTTGGCAAGTAGCAGCAAACTGGGGTCATCCTCAGGCATCATCAGTCCCTCGATCTCTGAGGTCACTCCATGGGACACGCCTGGGGTTATCTCAGGGACCTTTGCAATTTCAGCAACGGATACATGGGAAGAGAGTTTGGCATACCTGTGGCTCTGGGGACAGGGCTGTATAAGCTACTAAAGGAATATTCCAAGTCGAGTCCATGGGCTGAAACTCTGGTGACCTCAAGGTTTCTGCAGCTTCATTATAGTTGGGGTAGGTACAGCTTCAGAAGACAGCAGGAAACCTGTGGAGGCCTGTATGGTGAGTGGAAATTGGAGTTCCAGCTGGTGGGTAGAGTAGGGCACAGTATCAGAGGCAGTTTTTGCCCTTTGCTTTCACAATGCCGAGAGATAAGGTAGATCAGGTGACAGTTAACTTTTAATCTTTAGTTCTGATCCGTAGCCACTTCCTTCTCTAATGATAATAGAGGTCAAATGGTTCGCTGAGTTCCCAGTTGGGCATATTCTAATTTTTTTGGTCTCTGTGAGAGAAACCAGTCGTTCAGACTTCCAAGTCATTTTTAACATATTTCCTTTTTTACTCTCCCTCTTTTCATTCCCCCACTCCCCAACATAGGAAGAGCTTGAGAAAACTACCGACTATACTAGGAAAAGGGACAGCAGCTATTCCTGAAAACATCAAACCGCTACAGACCCATCGCAATCCCCTATCTCCAGTTGAGAAGAGGAAAATAATGTGTTTCCCTGTTTACATCATCCTGACTGAGAATTTCTCCTTGGGGGGTGTGGGTGTTAATAGAAGAGGGAAGCTGAGCAGGAAATGTGCTTCTGCTAAGTCATCAAAGAGACAAGATTTATAATATCTACTATATTTGACACTCTGTCCTCAGTTCTAATTGCTTTGCAATTTTATTAATAGTCGATAGCTAAAGGAAGCCGGGAGGGTTACATCCCTCCCCACCACCAGTTTCTCTGTCTTTCTTAGTACCGTGTGTATTATTCTGTACATCACTAAGTTGAATGCACTGGGCGCATAATAAACGGCATCTACCAAAATTCTGCATCAGGGTGGGCCTCATCATTGGTCAATCAATCGTATTCATTGAGTGCTTACAGCGTGCAGAGCACCGTACTAAGCACTTGGAAAAGTACAATATAACAGGGTTGTAAATTCATTCAAAGATCGACTTTGAGCCTTTCTCTTTGTAAAGACTATGTAAGGATGGTCCTGCCTTCCTGAGGACCCAAAATTCCTCCTGGGTTTGAAACATCATAAGACTCAGTTGGCTGAATCACCTGTGGGACAACTCGGCTTAGTGTGGGACAGGGGCCGTGTCTGACTTGATTATCTTGTATCTACCCTAGTGTTTAGTATAATGCTTGGCACGGAGTAAGCGCTAAACAAGTACCACATTTGTTATTATGGGCCTTTATGCTAGAGTCTCTTAAGAGACAGAGAGTTCAGTATTTTGCCATGACCGCAAGACATAAGACAATCTTTATACGTCAGGACTGGGGATCCCACATTGGCCTCTTCAGCCACAAATCCCAAGAGAAGCAGCGTGGCTTCGCGGCAAGAGCACGGGCTTGGGAGTCAGAAGTTGTGGGTTCTAATCCTGCCCCCACCACCTGTCAGCTGTGTGACTTTGGGTAAGTCATTTTTCTGTGCCTCAGTTACCTCATCTGGAAAATCGGGATTAAGACTGTGAGCCCCACGTGGGACAACCTGATTACCTTGTATCTACCTCAGTGCTTAGAACAGTGCTTGGCACATAGTAAGCATTTAACACATACCATCATTATTTTTATTATTATTATTTACTATGCACGCTGGTGAATTTCATCATTAATGGAGTCTTCTTTGAGAACAGAGCAACAATCTACATACACATTATGGCCATCTGATGGTTAGGGGAAAATACCTAGAAATTCTGAGGACATCTGATGCTTTGTTTTAACCAGGTTTTAAGTTTCAGTGCGGATAACATACCCAAATCTATAAGACAAGTGATGGGGCTATGATGGAAAAAGGCACCTCAAGGGGAAATTCGTAAGAAAAAAAGAAAGGAAGTAATAGACAAGGGGAATAGAAGCTGAGCCCAGAACAGGAAAGAAAATTAAAAAAAAATCTGTTCAGCTTTCATTCATTCATTCAATCATATTTATTGAGCACTTACTGTGTGCAGAGCACTGTACTAAGCGCTTGGGAAGTACAAGTCAGCAACATATAGAGACGGTCCCTACCCAACAATGGGCTCACAGTCTAGAAGGGGGAGACAGACAACAAATAAACACTAAAAATAACAGTCCCCTATAGGATCAGCCTGGTCCTGTCTGATCATTCCACATCTCTCCATTACATTATGTCTTTAATCTTCCTTTCTCCTCTCTCCTCCTTGGGTTTTTCTGGCATAAGCTTCTCATTCCCTTCTCCCGTAAGACCATGTGCAGTGCCATTGCTGGGTCAAAACACTGCTACATGCAGATCGGTGCTCTGCCTCTCACAGAATGGTTGGAGGAAGTATATGAACACCCACCCTAATGGTTATGGTTGTATCATCTAGCATCCCTGACTTTTCTCTCTAAGCCCTAAACTTTCACTTCAGTAATCCACTATGCACCTCTCACCCATAAACCTATCATGCAGTTAATTATAGTATTTACTGAGGGCTAACTGTGTCCCCTAGGCATTTGGGCCTGTACCCCTCATACTCTTTGATTCTCATCCCACCCCCAGCCCCTCAGCATTTATTTCCATATCTTTATACTCTGCTGTTTTCCCCAATTTGTAATTTATTTTAATGTCTGTCTCCCACACTAAATTATAGAATCTTTGAGGGCAGGGATCATGTCTACCAAACCGACTGTATTGTTCTCTCCCAAGCACTTAGTGCAGTGCTCTGCACACAGTAAGCACTCAATATCACTGATAGATTGATTGATTCCTACCATTGTTTTCTGTCTTTCAGCCAGTTTTCTAGCAACAGAAGGGCTTTGCCACCCTCTTTAGCAAATAAGCTCCAACAATGTCTTCTGAAAAACCTACTTTGTGCAGGAATCATTTCCCAAATAATTGCCACCTCCCTTGTCATGTCATCCCAGCAATCTCTTCTGATGTTCTTTTATTCACTTGCTTATTTTTCCATACTCTTGTTGTTGCCAGTTGAATCTGGATCTGAACATATAGCTTAGCATGGCATTAATAGTAATAATAATGGCATTTGTTAAGCACTTACTATGTGCCAGGCACCGTACAAAGCGCTAGGGTGGATATAAGCAAAGCATTGCAGCCAGTGGGTGCTTGATAAATACCACTACTATACCTATCAATCAATAAATAGTATTTATTACACACTGTGTGCAGAGCACTGTACTAAGTGCTTATTACTACTGTTACTTGAATCTACAGTTTTCCCCATTCCTATACAATTTATGTCTGCCTGTCCTACTAGATTGTAAGTTCCTTGAGAGAGTAAACCATGTCTTTTCCTTTAATTGTTATCTCCCTAGGCCCTTGTTCATTGTTGATCACATAGCACACACTCAATCAATGCTACTGGATGAATGAATGAATGATAAATAGAGAATTAGATGATAGAGAATAAATTAGAGAAGCAGCATGGCTCAGTGGAAAGAGCCCGGGCTTGGGAGTCAGAGGTCATGGGTTCAAATCCCGGCTCAGCCGCTTGTCAGCTGTGTGACTTTGGGCAAGTCACTTAACTTCTCTGTGCCTCAGTTACCTCATCTGTAAAACGGGAATTAAGACTGTGAGCCCCACGTGGGACAACCTGATCACCTTGTATCCTCCCCAGTGCTTAGAACAGTGCTATGCACATAGTAAGTGCTTAACAAATGCCATCATCATTGTTATTATTATTATTAAATAAGCAGCATGGCCTGGTGAGAAGTACATGGTCTAGTGGATAGAGCACAGGCCTAGGAGTCAGAAAGGAACTGGGTTCTAATTCTGGTTCAGCCACTTGTCTGCTGTGTGACCTTGGCCAAGTCATTTAACTTCTCTGTTCCTCAGTTATTTCATCTGTAAAATGGGGAATAAGACTGTGAGCCCCATGTGAGATATGGACTGCATCCAGCCTGATTAGCTTGTATCTACCCCAGTGCTTAGTACAGTGCCCAGCTCATAGAAAACCTCTGTAGACATCATGCGACCAGAAAGCTACATAGCAGTGGTCTATTTCTGCTCCAAGAACATGCTGAACATTAACTTGTAATCACTAACATTATCTTCTTTTTCCCAAAGAATAAAAGGATGCACACAGCTAATTAATGGAATTTCATAGATTACATCATCATTTCTCAGAGGTCACCAATAATCTCCTTCTTGCCAAATCCAATGGCTTCTACTCCATCCTAATCCTCCTCCACCTCTCGGCTGACTCTGACTGTCAACCATGCCCTTCCATGGAAACGTTATCTAACCTAGGCTTCCCTGACACTGTCTTCTCCTGGTTCTCCTCCCATATCTCTGGCCACTCATCCTCAGTCTCTTTCGTGGTTCCTCCTCTGCCTCTCACTGCCTAAATGTGGGAGTCCCTCAAGGCTCAGTTCTGGGTCCCCTTCTATTCTCCAGCTATGCCCATCCATTGGAGAACTGACTCTGTCCCATTTCTTCAACTACCATCTCTCTGTGGATGATTCCCAAATCTGCATCTCCAGCCCTGATCTCTCACCTTTCCTGCAGTCTCGCATTTCCTCCTGCCTCCAGGAAACCTCTATTTGGATGTCCCACTGGCATCTCAAACTTAATATGTCCAAAACAGAACTCCTTATCTTCCCACCCAAGCCCTGTCCTCCCCCTGACTTTCCCATCACTGTAGAAAAGCACCACCATTGTCCCTGTCTCACAAGCTCATAACCTTGGCGTTATCTTCAACTCACCACTCTCATTCAACCCACATATTCAATCTGTCACTGAATCCCATCTATTCAAACTTCAAAATGTCATTAAAAATCCTCCCTTTCCTCTCCATCCAAACTGCTACCACGTTGAATGCTGCATCACCCTCCTAGCTGACCTCTCTGACTCCAGTCCATACTTCACTCTATTGCCCAGATAATTTTTTCTACAAAACTGTTCAGTCCATGTTTCCCCACTCCTCAAGAACCTCCAGTGGTTTTCCATCCACCTCCGCATCAAGCAGAAACTCCTTACCATTGGCTTTTAAAGCACTCAATCACCTTGCCCTCTCCTACCTTACTTCCCTGATTTCCAACTACAACCCAGCAGAGGTCTCGAAGGAACAGTTCCCCCGGGAGACTGAGTCCCACTGAAGCCGGGGCCACCCACAGCCACCCCGACTCCTCGGGCCGCAGAGACACAGAGGGGACGCAGAGGTGGTGGAGGGGGGCTAGGAGGGGTAGAAGATGGGCTCCCCAAATATCCCACCGGAGTTGGGCTGGCAACATAATAATAATAATGATGGTATTTGTTAAGCGCTTACTATGTGTCAAGCACTGTTCTAAATGCTGGGGTAGATACAAGGTTATCAGGTTGTCCCATCGGGGCTCACAGTCAATCCACATTTTACAGATGAGGTAACTGAGGCCCAGAGAATAATAATAATAATGGTATTTATTAAGCACTTACTATGTGCAAAGCACTGTTCTAAGTGCCGGGGAGGTTACAAGGTGATCAGGTTGTCCCACAGGGGGCTCACAGTCTTCACCCCATTTTACAGATGAGGGAACTGAGGCACAGAGAAGTTAACTGACTTGCCCAAAGTCACACAGCTGACATTTGGCAGAGCCGGGATTTGAACCCATGACCTCTGACTCCAAAGCCCGGGCTCTTTTCCACTGAGCCACGCTGCTTCCCTGACTGCTTCACAGTCAGTCCCCATTTTACAGATGAGGTAACTGAGGCCCAAAGAATAATAATAATAATAGTAATGGCATTTATTAAGTGCTTACTATGTGCAAAGCACTGTTCTAGTGCCGGGGAGGTTACAAGGTGATCAGGTTGTCCCATGGGGGGCTCACAGTCTTCATCCCCATTTTACAGATGAGGGAACTGAGGCACAGAGAAGTTAAGTGACTTGCCCAAAGTCACACAGCTGACAAGTGGCGGAGCCAGGATTCAAACGCACGACCTCTGACTCCCAAGCCTGTGCTCTTTGATGATGAAGATGATGACATTTGTTAAGCGCTTACTACGAGCAAAGCACTGTTTTAAGCGCTGGGGAAGATACAAGGTGATCAGGTTGTCCCACGGTGGGGGGCTCACAGTCTTAATCCCCATTTTACAGATGAGGTAACTGAGGCACAGAGAAGTTAAGTGACTTGCCCCAAGTCACACGGCTGATAAGTGGCAGAGCCGGGATTAGAACCCACGACCGTGCTCTTTCCACTGAGCCATGCTGCTGCTGCTGTGCTGGCCTTTAGCAAGGTCCCTCTGTCTTGCCTTACGCCGTCGAGTGGCCTCCGACCCATAGCAACACCACCGACACATCTCTCTCTCCCAGAACGCCCCACCTCCAACTGCAATCATTCTGGTAGTGGATCCATAGAGTTTTCTTGGTAAAACTACGGAAGTGGTTTACCGTTGCCTCCTTCAATCAATCGTATTTATTGAGTGCTTACTGTGTGCAGAGCACTGTACTAAGCGCTTGTCCAGCGCTTTACTGCTTCCACGCAGTAAACTCGAGTCTCCGTCCTCGACTCTCTCCCATGCTGCTGCTGCCCAGCACGGGTGAGTTTTGACTTGTAGCCGATTGCCTTCCACTCGCTAGCCACTGCCCAAGCTAGGAATGGAATGGGTAGGCCTCTGCTTGACTCTCCCTCCCATAGTCAAAATTGGTAGAGTACTGGAAACTCTCCAGATGTGATCCTGAGAGGGAAAGCAGGGTTCCTAGAGACATTTAATACTACTATTACTACTACTACTAATAATAATGGCATTTATTAAGCGCTTACCATGTGCAAAGCACTGTTCTAAGCACTGGGGAAGATACAAGGTGATCAGGTTGTCCCACGGGGGGCTCACAGTCTTCATCCCCATTTTACAGATGAAGTACCTGAGGCCCAGAGAAGTGAAGTAACTTGCCCAAAGTCACCAAGCTGACAATTGACAGAGCCGGGATTTGATCCCATGACCTCTGACTCCAAAGCCGTGCTCTTTCCACTGAGCCACGCTGCTTCCCATGCTACCAGCGTTACCCTCAGCAACACAAATAAGAACGGGATTTGAAGGTGATTGTAATCAGTCAACCAGTGGTATTTCTTGAGCGTTTACTATAATGATTATGCCAGGCATTGTACTAAGCACTGAGGTAGAAAAAAGCAAATTGGGTTGGACGCAGCCTCTGCCCCACGTGGGGCTCACAGTCTCATTCCCCATTTTAAAGATGAGGTAACTGAGGCACAGAGAAGTGAAGCGGCTTGCCCAAGGTCACACAGCAGATGTGGCAGAGCTGGGATGTGCAGAGCACTGTCCTGAGCGCCTGGGAGAGAGTACGACAGAATTAGAGGACCCATTCCCTGCCCATAATGAGCTTACAGTCTAGAGACTGTAAACTCCCACCACCAAAACCTACAGCAATCAACCTTAAAAGGATGATGAGAAAAATGTCTGCCTCGCCTCCTCGATCTGGAAAAATTCCCTCAGGGTATTTGATTATTATTTAAGTTTTAAATTTTCTTACACTTCTGATTATCTATCTCCCCTGGATCCTCTGGGGATGTGCATAAAGTCAACGAAATACAGGGCTTATGCTAGGAAGAGGATTCCTGGCTTCAAGCAATATACGTAGTGATGACTTACGAAAGTGTAAAATTCTTTTGACAATGGGATCTAGCCAGAATGTGCACAACAGATCACATACATAATGGCATTTATGTGCTAGATACCGTGGCTCAGTGGAAAGAGCCCGGGTTTGGGAGTCAGAGGTCATGGGTTCTAATCCTGACTCCACCACTTGTCAGCTGTGTGACTTTGGGCAAGTCACAACTTCTCTGTGCTTCAGTTCCCTCATCTGTAAGACGGGGATTAAGACTGTGAGCCTCACGTGGGACAACCTGATCACCTTGTATCCTCCCCAGCGCTTAGAACAGTGCTTTGCACATAGTAAGTGCTTAACAAATGCCATCATTATTATTATTATTATTTATTGAGCACTTACTGTGTGCAGAACACTGTATTAGGCCCTGGGAAAATGCAATATAATAGAGTTAATAGATGCAGATCTGTCTGGGAGATAGACCCACTGGGGAGGGTTGGGATTTAGTGTGTTTCTGCCCAATTCAACTAGCAGGTTGCCAGCTGTAAATCAAAAACCAAAATGGCTTTGTGCAAGGGAAGAGATGTTTCAGCCAAGCCTCTTCCCATCTTCCCCAAGACACATTGAGAAGCAGTGTGGTCTAGTCAAAAGAGCACAGATCTCATAGGAGATCTGGGTTCTAATCTAAGGAAGAAGGGAAGAATAAATATTCTGTTTCCCCAGCCTCTGAGTTACCCCTAACTTTCCTCCCCTGGCTGCTCCTGAGTTACCCCTAGCTTTCCTCCCATGGCTGCTCCCTAAAATCACTCAGGAGCCTCCGCAGTGCTCTTAGCTCTGGAAAATCCAGGGAGTTTAGGATCTGAATGCTATCCCCACAGCACCCCCATGAAGCCACTTACCTGCTGGGTGACCTAGGGCAAATCATGTGACTTCTCTGCACCTTATTTTTCCTCATCTGTAAAATGGAAATTCAATACCTGTTCCCTTTCTCCCTTAGACTCTGAGTCCCATGTGGGACAAGGATTGTACCTGATCTGATTGAATTGTATCTACCCCAGTACTTAGTACAGTGATTGACCTATAGGAAGAGCTTAGCAAACACCATTATTATTACACACAACTTCATTCATTCATTCAATTGCATTTATTGAGCGCTTACTGTGTGTAGAGCACTGTACTAAGTGCTTGGAAAGTACAATTTGGCAACACAGACAATCCCTACCCAACAAGGGGCTCAGTCTAGAAGGGGGAGATAGCAAACACCATTATTATTACACACAACTTCATTCATTCATTCAGTTGCATTTATTGAGCGCTTACTGTGTGTAGAGCACTGTACTAAGTGCTTGGAAAGTACAATTTGGCAACACAGACAATCCCTACCCAACAAGGGGCTCACAGTCTAGAAGGGGGAGACAAACAACAAAACAAGTAGACAGGCATTAATACAAAAATATGAAACGCTTCACGAATTTGCGTGCCATCCTTGCACAGGGATTCTGAACAGTTTGTGTCTTTTAAACTCTTCAACAACGCTTGTTTTTCAGTATCCCCCTAGTACCTAGTACAGTACTAAGCTCACAGTGGACACAAGAAATGAACAGACTAAAAAAAAAATGTAATTGCATTCCCTGCTGGGCTACTTACCTTCTACAAACTAATCTGAAATGATGTTAGGCTGATAGCTCAAGGCAGGAGAAACAAGTTGAAATATTTAAACAACCCGCTCCTCAAAAACACACACACACACACTGCCCCCCCAAAAAAACTCTAGCAATTTCTCATATATACTCTCCAAAACCAATCAGCCTTTTAAGCCTAAGAAGCTTTTTTTTAATTGGAAAAAGACCATTATAAACAACGCATAATGCCCACCCAAGTGGGTTGAAAAATTTTCTTGCTAAACACAGTATGGCAAATAAATCCAATTGAACCCTCTGGCACCCAATGTAAAGCACCTGGCTCCAATTACAGAGGTTCAGGGGGAACTGTGACATCCTCACCTGAATCTGGGGAGAATGTCATCAAAATGCAACATAACCCAGGCCTCTGATAAAAGGCTAAGGGGCCAGTGGCCAGTAAGGGATGTCTGGGCTACAGCAGGAGGAGCAGGAATGCAAGTTGTCACACATCATCTTTCTCAACCTGTTACCACATCCTCCACTGCTCTGACTGTAGTCATATAGTCTAAGACTAAATGAAAACATTTGGTTTGATGAAAACCTGGTTAATTTATTAATAATAATGATGATGGTATTTGTTAAGCACTTACTATGTGCCAAGCACCGTTCTAAGTACTGGGGGGGATACAAGGTAATCAGGTTGTCCCACCTGAGATTCACAGTCTTAATCCCCATTTTACGGATGAGGTAACTGAGGCATAGGGAAGTTAAGTGGCTTGCCCAAAGTCATACAGCTGAAAAGTTGCAGAGCCGGGAATAGAACCCATGACCTCTGACTCCCAAACCTGTGCTCTTTCCACTGAGCCATGCTGCTTCTCAGCATAATAAATTTGTCTGTCCCAATGCTGAGAACTGTGTTTGACACATAATAAGTGCTGAACAAATGCCAACACCATTAGGAAGAGTCCAGGTTCCTTTTTTTAAAATTTGTAGTAGATGAGATGTCCTTTGGATGTAAAATGGCACCCCCCTGCCCCTCAACACTTAATCTACCTCTATACTTTGCTGCTTCCCCTATTCATTTTAATGTAATTAATTTTAACATCTTGACATTAAATGTCAACATTTAAAAGTTTAATGTTTTAACATTTTACACTTGACTGTAAACTCCTAGGGGGCAGGGATTGGGTCTACCAACTACCAACTCTATTGTTCTCACCCAAGTGTTCAATACAGTTCTCTGCACCCAGTATGGGCTCAATAAATACGATTGAATGAATGAGTAATCATAATAACCAGTGTGGAAAGTGCTGCCCAAATTTAGCATATTCAGTAGGTATGGACGGGCTGGAATTGGAAGGCTCACTCTGGGTATCTGGACAATCCTATGCAGCATCAGGAAATGTGGTAATGGCCAATTTTCAAGCCACTGTTGCCACTGATGCATGATGGAGACCAGACCTAAAGTACCAAAGCATTTTGGATCATGACAATTGCCTGGGAAATTTGGGGGAGTCCAGACAACCCTTCCGGGTAACTTAGGAAGCTGACTGACCCAATTTCCTACCTCTGATTGTCTCCAGTCAACTCTCTTTTCCTCCTAAGAATGATAACGGGATGAAGAAAGACCAAGTGCCCCAAAACAAAAAACTGCCAATGTTGGCGTTTATTGAGCACTCTCTGTGTGCAGAGCACCATCCTAAGTGATTGGCAGAGTATAACACAATAGAATTGGTAGACACGATCCCTGCTCACAAGGAGTTTATAGGTTAGTGGGGAAGAAAGTAGGATAAATTACCTAGAGGAGAAACAGTGTGTCCTAATGGTTAGAACACAGGTCTGGAAGCCAGAAGCACCTGGATTTTCATCCCAGCTCTGCCACTTGTCTACTGTATAACCTTGGGCAAATCGTTTAACTTCTCCAGGCCTCAGTTACCTCATTTGTAAAATCATTAGCTTGCATCTACCCCAGCACTTTGTACCAAAGCAGTGTGGCCTAGTCACAAGAGCATGGGCTTGGGAGTTGGAAGATGTGGGTTCTAATCCCAGCTCCCCCACATGTCTGCTGTGTGACTTTGGGCAACCCACTTAACTTCTCTGTGCCTCAGTTCCCTCATCTGTAAAATGGGGATTATTATTATTATTATGGTATTTGTTAAACGCTTACATTGTGCCAGGCACTGTTCTAAGAGCTGGGGTAGATACAAGGTAGGTTGCCCCACATGGGGCTCACAGTCTTAATCCCCATTTTACGGATGAGGTAACTGAGGCCCTGAGAAGTAAAGTGACTTGCCCAAGGTCATACAGCAGATAAGCCCCTCCTTCCCCTCCCCATCCCCCCCACCTTACCTCCTTCCCCTCCCCACAGCACCTATATATATGTATATATGTTTGTACATATTTATTACTCTTTATTTATTTTACACTTGTACATATTTATTCTATTTATTGTATTTTGTTAATATGTTTTGTTTTGTTGTCTGTCTCCCCCTTCTAGATTGTGAGCCCACTGTTGGGTAGGGACCATCTCTCTATGTTGCCAACTTGTACTTCCCAAGCGCTTAGTACAGCGCTCTGCACAGAGTAAGCGCTCAATAAATACGATTGAATATGTTGCCAACTTGTACTTCCCAAGTGCTTAGTACAGCGCTCTGCACACAGTAAGCGCTCAATAAATACGATTGAATGAATATGTTGTCAACTTGTACTTCCCAAGCGCTTAGTACAGCGCTCTGCACACAGTAAGCGCTCAATAAATACGATTGAATGAATGAAAGTGGCAGAGCAGGATTAGAACCCATGACCTTCTGACTCCCAGGCCCGTGCTCTACCTACTACGCCATTATGGGGCAACCTGATTACCTTCTATCTACCCCAGAGCATAGTACAGTGCTCTTCTAGACTGTGAGCCCACTGTTGGGTAGGGACCTTCTCTAGATGTTGCCAACTTGGACTTCCCAAGCGCTTAGTACAGCGCTCTGCACACAGTAAGCGCTCAATAAATATGATTGAATAAATGAAAGTGGCAGAGCGGGATTAGAACCCATGACCTTCTGACTCCCAGGCCCGTGCTCTACCTACTACGCCATTATGGGACAACCTGATTACCTTCTATCTCCCCCAGCGCATAGTACAGTGCTTGTCTTCTAGACTGTGAGCCCACTGTTGGGTAGGGACTGTCTCTAGATGTTGCCAACTTGGACTTCCCAAGCACTTAGTACAGCACTCTGCGCACAGTAAGCGCTCAATAAATACAATTGAATGAATGAAAGTGGCAGAGCAGGATTAGAACCCATGACCTTCTGACTCCCAGGCCCGTGCTCTACCTACTACGCCATTATGGGGCAACCTGATTACCTTCTATCTCCCCCAGCGCATAGTACAGTGCTCTTCTAGACTGTGAGCCCACTGTTGGGTAGGGACCGTCTCTAGATGTTGCCAACTTGGACTTCCCAAGCGCTTAGTACAGCGCTCTGCACACAGTAAGCGCTCAATAAATACGATTGAATGAATGAAAGTGGCAGAGCGGGATTAGAACCCATGACCTTCTGACTCCCAGGCCCGTGCTCTACCTACTACGCCATTATGGGACAACCTGATTACCTTCTATCTCCCCCAGCGCATAGTACAGTGCTTCTCTTCTAGACTGTAAGCCCGCTGTTGGGTAGGGACCGTCTCTAGATGTTGCCGACTTGGACTTCCCAAGCGCTTAGTACAGTGCTCTGCACACAGTAAGTGCTCAATAAATACGATTGAATGAATGAAAGTGGCAGAGCAGAATTAGAACCCATGACCTTCTGACTCCCAGGCCCGTGCTCTACCTACTACGCCATTATGAGACAACCTGATTACCTTCTATCTCCCCCAGCGCATAGTACAGTGCTCTTCTAGACTGTGAGCCCACTGTTGGGTAGGGACTGTCTCTATATGTTGCCAACTTGTACTTCCCAAGCGCTTAGTACAGCGCTCTGCGCACAGTAAGCGCTCAATAAATACGATTGAATGAATGAAAGTGGCAGAACGGGATTAGAACCCATGACCTTCTGACTCCCAGGCCCGTGCTCTACCTACTACGCCATTATGGGACAACCTGATTACCTTCTATCTCCCCCAGCGCATAGTACAGTGCTTGTCTTCTAGACTGTGAGCCCACTGTTGGGTAGGGACTGTCTCTAGATGTTGCCAACTTGGACTTCCCAAGCGCTTAGTACAGCACTCTGCACACAGTAAGCGCTCAATAAATACAATTGAATGAATGAAAGTGGCAGAGCAGGATTAGAACCCATGACCTTCTGACTCCCAGGCCCGTGCTCTACCTACTACGCCATTATGAGACAACCTGATTACCTTCTATCTCCCCCAGCGCATAGTACAGTGGCTCTTCTAGACTGTGAGCCCACTGTTGGGTAGGGACTGTCTCTAGATGTTGCCAACTTGGACTTCCCAAGCGCTTAGTACAGTGCTCTGCACACAGTAAGCGCTCAATAAATACGATTGAATGAATGAAAGTGGCAGAACGGGATTAGAACCCATGACCTTCTGACTCCCAGGCCCGTGCTCCACCTACTACGCCATTATGGGGCAACCTGATTACCTTCTATCTACCCCAGCGCATAGTACAGTGCTCTTTTAGACTGTGAGCCCACTGTTGGGTAGGGACCGTCTCTAGATGTTGCCAACTTGGACTTCCCAAGCGCTTAGTACAGTGCTCTGTACACAGTAAGTGCTCAATAAATACGATTGAATGAATGAAAGTGGCAGAGCAGGATTAGAACCCATGACCTTCTGACTCCCAGGCCCGTGCTCTACCTACTATGCCATTATGGGGCAACCTGATTACCTTCTATCTACCCCAGCGCATAGTACAGTGCTCTTCTAGACTGTGAGCCCACTGTTGCGTAGGGACTGTCTGTATATGTTGCCAACTTGGACTTCCCAAGCGCTTAGTCCAGCGCTCTGCACACAGTAAGTGCTCAATAAATACGATTGAATGAATGAAAGTGGCAGAGCGGGATTAGAACCCATGACCTTCTGACTCCCAGGCCCGTGCTCCACCTACTACGCCATTATGGGGCAACCTGATTACCTTCTATCTCCCCCAGCACATAGTACAGTGCTCTTTTAGACTGTGAGCCCACTGTTGGGTAGGGACTATCTCTAGATGTTGCCAACTTGTACTTCCCAAGCGCTTAGTACAGTGCTCTGTGCACAGTAAGCGCTCAATAAATACAATTGAATGAATGAAAGTGGCAGAGCAGGATTAGAACCCATGACCTTCTGACTCCCAGGCCCGTGCTCTACCTACTACGCCATTATGGGGCAACCTGATTACCTTCTATCTCCCCCAGCGCATAGTACAGTGCTTGTCTTCTAGACTGTGAGCCCACTGTTGGGTAGGGACTGTCTCTAGATGTTGCCAACTTGTACTTCCCAAGCGCTTAGTACAGTGCTCTGCGCACAGTAAGTGCTCAATAAATACGATTGAATGAATGAAAGTGGCAGAGCGGAATTAGAACCCACGACCTTCTGACTCCCAGGCCCGTGCTCTATCTACTACACCATTATGGGACAACCTGATTACCTCCTATCTCCCCCAGCGCATAGTACAGTGCTTCTCTTCTACACTGTGAGCCCGCTGTTGGGTAGCGACCGTCTCTAGATGTTGCCAACTTGGACTTCCCAAGCGCTTAGTACAGTGCTCTGCACAGAGTAAGTGCTCAATAAATACGATTGAATGAATGGTATATAGTAGGCAGTGTGGCTCAGTGGAAAAAGCCCGGCCTTGGGAGTCAGAGGTCATGGGTTTGAATCCTGGCTCCACCAATCAATCAATCAATCGTATTTATTGAGCGCTTACTGTGTGCAGAGCACTGTACTAAGCGCTTAGCACTTGTCAGCTGTGTGATTTTTGGCAAGCCACTTCACTTCTCTGTGCCTCAGTTCCCTCATCTGTAAAATGGGGATGAAGACTGTGAGCCCCCCGTGGGACAACCTTGATTACCTTGTATCCCCCAGCGCTTAGAACAGTGCTTTGCACACAGTAAGCGCTTAATAAATGCCATCATTATTATTATTATATAGTAAGCACTTAACAAATACTATTTATATACAGTATATAATAGTAATAATCATGGCATTTGTTAAGCGCTTGCTACGTGCAAAGCACTGTTCTAAGTGCTGGCGGGGGGATACAATGTGATCAAGTTGTCCCACGTAGGGCTCACAGTCTTAATCCCCATTTTTACAGATGGGGTAACTGAGGCTCAGAGAAGTGAAGTGACTTGCCCAAGGTTACACAGCAGACTTGCGGTGGAGTCGGCATTCGAACCCACGACCTCTGACTCCAAAGCCCGGGCTCTTCCCACTGAGCCACGCTGCTTCTCTTCATTAAATGTATACTAAATGTATATTTTCAGTATATTTACATTTAGTATACATATAGTATTTATATATCCCGGCTACGCCAACAGCTGTGTGACTTTGGGCAAGTCATTTAACTTCTCTGTGCCTCAGTTCCCTCATCTGGAAAATGGGGATGAAGACTGCGAGCCCCCCGTGGGACACCCTGATCACCTTGTAACCTCCCCAGCGCTTAGAACAGTGCTTTGCACATAGTAAGCGCTTAATAAATGCCATAATAATAATAATAATATAGAGTATATATTACAAATATATTACAGTGCCTGGCCCATAGTAAGGGTGTAACAAACACCCTAAAAAAGCCATTCTGGAAGGGAGATTGCGGCGACGCACGTGAGGAGGATTCAGCCCGAATAGCGGGGCGCGGGGGAAACAGCGCCGCCCTGTGGGGGAACCGGAGACAGCAACGGCCCGCCCCCGCTCCCATAAGTCCCCGCGGCAGAATAGTTGAGTTCCCGCTGGGCCCGGCTGGAAACGGTTGCTGCTTTGCAGTGACTCTGTTAGGTGTGTTTGCTGGAGAGGAAAAGTGCGGGAGATAATAATAATAATAATGGTATTTATTAAGCGCTTACTATGTGCCAAGTACTGTGCTAAGCCCGGGCCTGTGTGCGAGAGGGCGCCGGGTGTGGAAAAGGGGTGGGCGCAAGCGATTCCCTTCGCGCCTCAGCCGTTCCCCCTTCCTTGGCCAGGCCAACGCGCTCAGTACAGTGTTGATGATGATGATAGAGACCCCCTTCCAGGGAAACAGGTGAGTCTCGTCGGTCCTGGGACACCTCCTTTAATCAGTGCTATTTCTTGAACGTGTTCTGTATGCAGAGCACTGGACTAAGCCCTTGGAAAAGTTCAATTGAGGAGTTGGTAGGTACTATCTATGCCCAGAAAGAACTTGCAGTCTAGAGAGGGAGGACAACACACTCAGTACAGTGCTGCTGATGCTGATGGAGGCCCCCTTCCAGGGAAACAGGTGATTCTCGTCGGTCCTGGGACACCTCCTGCAATCAGTGGTATTTATTGAACGTGTGCTGGGTGCAGAGCACTGGACTAAGCCCTTGGAAAAGTGCAGTTGAAGAGTTGGGAGGTGTTATCTGTGCCCCAAAAGAACTTGCAGTCTAGAGAGGGAGGACAATGTGCTCAGTACAGTGTTGATGATGATGGAGACCCCCTTCCAGGGAAACAGGTGAGTCTCGTCGGTCCTGGGACACCTCCTTCAATCAGTGGTATCTATTGGACGTGTGCTGGGTGCTGAGCACTGGACCGAGCCCTTGGAAACGTGCAATTGGAGAGCTGGGAGGTGCTATCTGTGCCCAGAAAGAACTTGCAGTCTAGAGAGGGAGGACAAGGTGCTCAGTACAGTGCTGCTGCTGCTGCTGATGGAGGCCCCCTTCCAGGGAAACAGGTGAGTCTCATTGGTTCTGAGACACCTCCTTCAATCAGTGGTATTTATTGAACGTGTGCTGGGTGCGGAGCACTGGACTAAGCCCTTGGAAAAGTGTAGTTGAAGAGTTGGTAGGTGCTATCTGTGCCCAGAAAGAGCTTGCAGTCTAGAGAGGGAGGAGAGCGCACTCAGTACAGTGCTGCTGCTGATGGAGGCCCCCTTCCAGGGAAACAGGTGATTCTCATCGGTCCTGGGACACCTCCTGCAATCAGTGGTATTTATTGAACGTGTGCTGGGTGCGGAGCACTGGACTAAGCCCTTGGAAAAGTGCAATTGAAGAGTTGGGAGGTGCTATCTGTGCCCAGAAAGAACTTCCAGTCTAGAGAGGGAGGACAGTGTGCTCAGTACAGTGCTGATGCTGATGGAGGCCCCCTTCCAGGGAAACAGGTGATTCTCGTCGGTCCTGGGACACCTCCTTCAATCAGTGGTATTTATTGAACGTGTGTTGGGTGCCGAGCACTGGACCGAGCCCTCAGAAACGTGCAATTGAAGAGGTGGGAGGTGCTATCTGTGCCCAGAAAGAACTTGGAGTCTAGAGAGGGAGGACAACATGCTCAGTACAGTGCTGCTGCTGATGATGCTGATGGAGGTCCCCTTCCAGGGAAACAGGTGAGTCTTGTCGGTTCTGGGACACCTCCTTCAATCAGTGGTATTTATTGAATGTGTGCTGGGTGCTGAGCACTGGACTAAGCCCTTGGAAAAGTGCAATTGAAGAGTTGGTAGGTGCTATCTATGCCCAGAAAGAGCTTGCAGTCTAGAGAGGGATGCAGATGTGGAAATTAATTCCAGATAGGGGAAATGGTAGAGGGTACAATTATGTGCGCAGTTGGGGTGGTGGTGAATATCAGGTGTTCATGGAGTACTCTGAGAACCAAGGACCTGCCCAGAGGATGTGTTTTTTAGACCTCTCCTGGCTTTTAATCAATCAATCATATTTACTGAGCACTTTGTGCAGAGCACTGTACTAAGCGCTTGGGAAGTACAAGTTGGCAACATGTAGAGACAGTCCCTACCCAGCAGTGGGCTCACAGTCTAAAAGACTATAAAACTAAACTAAAACTAACTAAAAGACTAAGACTAAAAGTCTAAAAGACTTTTAGACTGTGAGCCCACTGTTGGGTAGGGACTGTCTCTATATGTTGCCAACTTGTACTTCCCAAGCGCTTAGTACAGTGCTCTGCACACAGTAAGTGCTCAATAAATACAATTGAGTGATTAGCCAGCGCTACTCAAGCTCCAAACCCTGTGACTGATTTTCCCTCTGGGGCACAAGCTGCAACATATAACTTCTAGACTGTGAGCCCACTGTTGGGTAGGGACTGTCTGTATGTTGCCACCTTGTACTTCCCAAGCGCTTAGTACAGTGCTCTGCACACAGTAAGCGCTCAAATACGATTGATAAGGATGGGGCTCATTCAGTTCAGTAGTTTATTGTGTATACTGTACGCAGATCACTGTACTGAGTAAAACTTGACCAGTGGCGTGAGGTCTGTGCTCAGTGCCTGTCAAGGGCTCTCATTCAACACTTAATTCAGTGCTCTGCACACAGTAAGCGCTCAATAAATATGATTGAATGAATTCAGGTCCTGTATACAGCCCAAGTGACTGCTGCCTACTGCTGACCCTGTGCTGGAACCCAGCAGGCGGCTGTCTTGGAAACTGCCATGGTCCGAGCTGTTGCTTGGGATTCCCCTTGGACCTGTCGGCCTCCCGGAATGCCCCAAGTAGTACTTTGCTAGTGATGAGTCCAAAAAAGGTCACAACACAAAGCATTTTTATTGCAGTATTACAGATCTGCATGGGTGTGGACAAAAGTAGCCCGTTGCCCCAAAAGTGGGAGGGGGAGTTATTCACAGTCTGTGGTGGGCATGGGGGGGCTTGAAACCGACAACAGAATCCAATCATGGGTGACAGGGTGTGGCTGAAATTGACTGCAATTGAAGATATAGCTGAAATTGACAACAGGGGAAGGGTTTGGCTGCAGTATGACTTAGGAAAACGGTAGATTTCTTCATTTTGTATTAAAGACAGTTAGTAGTTGGCTTCCACACCAGAAAGCTTCCCCACTGATGGCACGGGCATACCCCCAGCAGGCAAGAGAGCTGACACAAGCACTCGAGCCTCCTGACTAGGAGAGGTATGCTCTTTCCATCAGCCTGATGGTTTTACTTCCACGGAGCTTCCTTTTGGAAAGTGGAGAAGCCACTAGGAAAGTGGCCAAAACCCTGGTAATATGTGGACACTTCCTTTTAGGGACTGGCCAACCATCCCCACCTTTTTTTCTTCTCCTCCAGGTCTTGTGTCCCATCATGGCCAGTGTGGTACACTGTGTGTCCCT